>NC_072896.1:121973878-123223878 GCF_027943255.1 Anastrepha obliqua | reverse complement strand
GATTACAGCATATGGTCGATTTTGGAAGCAAGGGCCTGTGCAAAACGCCACAAAACTTTGGAGTCCCTGAAGCAAGCGTTGCGTCGAGAGTGGGATCGCATAACGGTAGAAAAACTACGGCCTATAGCCCAAAAATTTTTGAAACGTTTGAGCTTGTGTATTCGCGCTAAAGGTGCCCACTTCGAAACTGGCTGAATATATGATAATGTTACTCAAACATGGTCTATAAAAATTTCACAATTTGTTTTGAGCTACTATCAAGGATAAATGTTTTTCATTAAAAAATTTTGTGTACACTTATTTTTTGTCACCTTGTATATTACCAAAAAATAGATTTTCAAAAAAAAACCTTTCTTTTGTGGTGGTAGTTGTTGAAGTGGTTAAGTATTTCTACAGAAATAGTTTTAATTAGCAACTAGCACCGGTTGACTACCACTGTTCTCGTCTGATGTCTTGTTGTTGTTGTTTTTTTTTTGTTATTTGTCTTGTTTGAGTCAGATCCATTTCATGAGATTCCAGTATAGCAGCAAACCTTTTTTTCTTTATCTCTATGTCTGAGATATCATTCATTCGCTGTAGGAAAGGCTTACCGGAAAAGCGAAGTCTTGCTCTGGCTAGACCGGGACATTCGCAAAAATTGTGGAAAAGACTTAATTTAACCCTTCCGCCTGACAGGAGTGAAAGGAAGGTTAAGTCTAGCTGTATGATCCCGCAACTTCCAGTGACCTGTAAGGGTTTCACTGATACGTGAGATGCTTGCGCGAAAGTATCTTGTCACGTAATTCGTTTTCTGGATGTTATACGACGGCCACTTTTTTCTTGTTGAGGCGCATGTAGCTAATTGTTTCCACCTTCTTTCGGCTAAAACATAGTAGTGGGAAACAATGGATGCCACCGCCTATGTTATGTCTAGTGCCGAGCCTCTTCTTGTTAGCCCATCTGTTGCCTCATTACCTTCTATATTCCTACGACCAGGAAATCATCAGGTTATTTGAAGCCAACGCCTAAGTAATTCTAATTCCTCTCTAAACTATAAAACTAGTTTCGATGAAATGGAAATTTAAGTGTTCTAGTGATTTGCATGCTTCTCTAGTTGCTAATAGTTGTGCTTGGTAGACGTTGGCATAGTAAGGAAGTCGAATTGATTTGGATAAGTTGGCCGGCTCTTAATAGAGACACCTCCCACATCACAGTTCATCTTAGAACCGTCAGTGTAGATTTCAAAGTCGAATCTAACAATCACCTTCCCTTTTCTCCATTCGGCTCTTAGTGGAAAACTTATATTATATTTTTTTAAGTTTCACTGATTTTGAGGACTGATTTGTTTTTGAGCAATAATAGTTTTTAGTAATATAATTAGTTCAATCCCCTATTGCGCAGAAATTGTGCCGTATGCAACATATATTTTCCTAAAAACAATTTTTTTTTAATTTGGGAGAATTTTCAAACAAAAAATTCAAGCATGCGTTCCGAGTTAAAAAAAATTCCCTCTGCCATATGGAAATACTGAGCCTGAAATACGGTCTTATTCCCATCTGTCAAAAGTTTGCTACCAATGCTTTTCAAGTTCACCTGCCACTTAGCTTTGTGTACGATACCCAAGTGAGATGGAGTATATTCGGTCATCTCATGCAGTAATCGATGCCAGTCCCGTCCAAGTCTAGAATTGAAAGTGGCACTGCTCAGAACTGTAATTGGCTGGCTGTCACTTGTGGCTTTATTCGAGAAGGCACAACAGTGATCGATAAATCGAAAAGTAATCGATACAAGTAATCGATACAAGTAATCGATAGCGAAATCTTTTGTACACTGCCATAGAAAATGCAATTGTAACCAATCTACTCTTCCCTGCTTGGTATTATTATGTCAAAATTGCTCTCGGGAGCCACAGTCAGAGCACAACGGTATACCCTGCTGAGAGAAAGCTAAATATTTTCAGCATGTTCCAGTGCCTTAGAGATTCATAACCTCCTGTATTGCTGAATGAAAATTACGTGAAAAAATTCCCCAAAAAGAAAGGATTTGTGAGAAAACAACTCGTGGATTTTGCTGCTTGATAACGCACTATCGCAAAGTGCCGTGAATTTTTGACCAAGAACGAAACGAATACGAATTATAAGCCATGGAATTCAGCTGATACATCTCTACGATTTTTTTCTGTTTGATTGAATCAAAGAACCACTACGGAGAAGGCATTTTAACAGCCGAAAGGAAGTAATTAAAAAATCGAAGACAGTTGTGATGGCTACACCGAAAATAGAGTTCCAAAAATGTTTCGGGCGCTGGATCAAACGCTGGCATAAGTACATTGCAGTTGATGGGCAGTACTTTGAAGGCGATAATATCACTTTTGCGGAAGACCATAAACTTGCATTTTGAATTTTCTGAATACATTGCGGGCACTCTTTCATCAAGGTGATATGTGAAGCTCGTATTGCATACCAATTGTATGCCACTTTCTAGCGTTCGTTTCACTTCTTTATTCATGAGCACTGTAACGCATGGCACCCACTCACTGCTCACCTTTCTGCAAGTTAGCACTGCGGCAGCTGTTGTCACACCATTTATTCTCGTCTGGGAGCTCGCAGTTGACAATGAAATGCATTGGCTGCTTGGCACTTCTGAGCAGCAGAAATGCAAAGAACGAGGAGTGCAAAGGTTAGCTTACAGAAGAGTGTATTGAGAAATCAGTGCATAAGCACTCGTGCGCTCGCATAAGAACTCGTACTCGCACATTCATATCCGCAACATCTATAATCACAGCCACATTTGACAGCGGTGCTTTTTTGGCTTTTACGTCATGACAGCCCACATCTAAATGTGTATTTCCACTGGCGCGTGACGTGAGTGTGTCTTATGCCTTTAAGCGGATTAATTTATGCTTATGCTTGTGTGTGTGTGTGTATGTGTATCATAGGTATCAGTGTTATTCAATGCTTTACTTGTTTTGGTTTTATATTCTCAGTGATTTCTGCTCCCTCTGTAGCCACATAACGGCATTATTGGAAAGTGTACGTGCATATGTAAAAGCACTATTAGTGTATAAGTTTGAGTGCGTGTGTGTTATTTTATATTGCGTGCTCGAATGGTTGGCTGACGCAAACTGGCAGCAGTAGAATCGAATGCCTCGGAGTTGGTCGCGTCTTAAGCGCGCGAGTTACGTCAACTACCCATTCCAATAACTCAACACACTCCCTACCCATTAATTGGGAACAATAATTTAATGAACCCAAATGTCAACAAACTGCATTTTCTTTATTTAACAATATTTCGCAATAGTAGCAATTTAATGTCAACAAACTGCATTTTCAACATTTAACAATATTTCGCAATAGTAGCAATTTAATGAACTCAAATGTCAATAAACTGCAAAGTTCGACAAACTGTTTTTTTTCACAAATAATTCTCAAATGTCAATAAACTGCAAAGTTTGACAAACTGTTTTTTTTCACTTAACAATATTTCCGCAATAATAACAATTTAATAAATTATTATTTTTTTGCAATACTTATTTCAACAGACGTCAGCTGAACTTCTAAATAATATTTTAGTTTATAAGTATTACATTTGTAGCTTTAGCTTCAGTTTTAACTGGGCTCTAGAACAGGTTGGATTCATTTTGTAAAATGGACTGATAAATAAAAGTAATTTTTTTTGCTTACGGAACCCTCGGACTCGTTAGTGGCGCAGTCGACGTAAAAGAACCTAATATAGGAAAAATAAGTGATTATCCTGAAGGACACTATTAAATCCGGCAAAAAAAAAAAAGGACAAAATATCCTTGCGAAAAAGTGAAAAGTGACATTAAAAGTCAAAAGACTTCATTTAAATAATTTTTTCAGACTTCATTTAAATAACCTTTTCAACGTCTAAAGACAATATAGCACCAAAGAGCTATAACGAAAAAGGGAGCTAAAACCCACAAAATAAAAACAAAAAAAAAAAAAAAAAAAAAAACAAAAACGTTACATTGTGAAGTGTCTAAAGACAATATTTTTACAAAGAAAAAACAAATCATTACAAAAATGTCCACACAACAAAGCACCAATAACTCACCAGCACCAGCCGGTGGTACGAAAGACTATGATCTATCACCTTTTATAAAAGAAGTGGAGCTGATATTGCCATTATTCCAAGAGAATGCCATCCTACAGCAGTTTGTATTCGAGAGGTACATTAGAAATAAGATCCAAGGACCGGCTCTACAAGTGGTAAGGGCCCTAGGACCAGAATCAACATGGGAAAGAATAAAGGAAGAGCTAATAAAAAACTTTGGCATCAAGGAAGGGTATCACAACCTTTACCATCAGGCGATTAATATAAAAAACTACAATAATGTAAGCGAATATTTTAAAAATCTTAAAAATATATTAGACAAATTAAATACTAAGTATGAATTTGACATCAATAAACCCATAGAGTTTTCACCTCCTACAAACGAATCAATTGTACTAAAAACATTTTTGAACGGTATACATCCAAATTTGCATTATTTATAGTAGGAATATATCCACCCTTAGGGAAGCTTACTACGTCTTGGAAGAAACAGGGATACTAAGACAATATAATAATAGGTTTCAGAAATACACATATAATACACATCAGCGATTCCAACAACAGGGAAACCATAACGAAAACGGACAGAACAAGACATACCAACAGAAACAAACTTTTACACACCAATCACCCCAAAATTCACATAATAGTCCTTCTCAAGTTCGTCAAAATAACAATCCTGCTCAATTTCGACAAACTTTCTTTAACACAAATAATTCTCAGCAATCAAGACGAACCCAATACTCGAACAGAACTCTTGGACATAATAATAATGGGCCTACCCCAATGGAAGTAGACCACATCGAGAATAATAATACAGGAGAGGTAAATTTTCAGTGTCAAGCCCAAAGATTCATTTACCGATAGTAGAATTAAGTATAGGAAACACGAACATTAAATGTTTACTTGATACAGGATCAACGACCTCATTGCTTAACGGAAAATTATTACCAACATTTGAAAGGACAAAACTAGAAAAACCCATATTCTTTAATACAATAAATGGTAAATTTTGTATTGATGAGGAAATTATCACACCCCTTCCTAGGGAATTTAAAGAAGACAATCTTATGTGCTGGAAATTAACCAACTTTAATGGTAAAAATTTCGATGCTTTAATAGGACAGAATATATTGAAAGCTTTTTCAGCAATCATAAACCTTGAGGAAGACTTCTTACAAATAAACGGCAATAAAATTAAATTTATAGATTCTTGTCCATACAATTTAGAAGAAATTCAAACCTTAGAAATACAATCAGATAACATTTTAGATAGATTAAAACGTGATGATATGAACAAAGAAGAAGAAACATTTTTAACGGAACTTATTCAAAAAAATTCCGATCTATTTTTCCAAGAGGGTAACTTACTTACTCACACTCATGAAGTACGACACGAAATTACGACAACGATTAACAAACCGGTATATTCGAAGATATATAGGTACCCTCAGATCCATGAGGAAGAAATCAATAAACAAATGCGGGAAATGTTAGAACAAGGGATAATTAGGGAAAGTATATCTCCATACAATTCTCCTTTATGGATTGTGCCCAAGAAGTCGGACAATTCAATGAAAAAAAATGGAGAATAGTAATAGACTACAGGGCTTTGAATGAAATAACTGTCAGTGATAAATTTCCCATCCCAAATATTGATACAATTTTAGAAAAGCTTGGTCGAGCACAATACTTCACGACTCTCGACTTAGCCAAAGGCTTTCATCAAATCCTTATTAAAGAGGAAGATAGGAAGAAAACAGCATTTTCTACTCCATTAGGTCATTATGAATTCGTTCGTATGCCTTTTAGACTAAAAAACGCTCCTGCTACTTTTCAAAGATTGATTAATTCAGTACTAAGGGAGTATATCAACAAAATATGTGTTGTATATCTTGACGATATTTTAATTTTCAGTAGCACAATACAAGAACATAAGGATAGTATACAGAAAATTTTCAATGCTCTTAGAAAACATAATCTTAAGATTCAAGTTGATAAGTGCAATTTTTTCGCAAAATCTACCGAATATCTAGGACACATTCTTATCACTGAAGGAATCAAACCTAATCCGAACAAAATCGGGGCTATCCAAAAACTAAAACTTCCAGAAAATCAGAAACAGATAAAATCATTCCTAGGTATAACAGGATATTATAGAAAATTCATAAAAGACTATGCTAAGATTGCCCATGGTTTGACAAAATATTTAAAAAAGAATACCAAGATTAATAAAAATGACCCTCAATATACGGATGCATTCTACAAACTTAAGAGACTACTAATCGATACACCCATCCTTAAATACCCAGATTTTAAACGGAAATTTAAATTAGCAACAGATGCCAGCGAATTCGCAATAGGCGCAGTTATAACACAGGATAATCATCCTATCAGTTACGCAAGTAGAACCCTAAATGAACACGAAAGAAGATACTCAACAACAGAAAAGGAGTTGTTGGCTATCGTTTGGGGAGTAAATTACTTCAGGCCATACATATATGGAAGAAACTTTGACCTTATGACAGACCACCAACCACTAAAATGGCTACAAACAAAATATAAAGGAAAAGACATAAATCCTAGGCTTCAACGTTGGTTACTCAAACTTGGTGAATACGATATTAACATCGGGTATATCAAAGGCAAGGAGAATACTCTAGCCGATTTTCTCAGTAGAATTAACGCAGATACTGGTGAAATTTGTGCAGTAGATGAAAATACAAGGGAAATTGACTTAGACAATATAAGTACAACCGCTACTATTCACTCTCAAGAAGAGGAACTGAACGATCATTTTCCCATATTAGACTCAGTCGTTAACCGTTTTTATACCCAAATAATCTTGACAGAAAGTAAGACGGAAGAAATTAGAATAGTTGACAATAAAAGAAAAATTTTTGTAAGTCTAGACGATATTAGGAGTGGATTCATGTCGGACATTTTCAGAAGATTTATAAAAACGGGGAAAGTAGGAATTTATTCAGGAATTTCAGATTCAGACTACAATATAGTGCAACAGAAGCTAATAGAATTATTTAATGGTAGTGTAAAATTCTACAGATGCTCATATCATGCTAAAGATATGAGAAACGAGGAAGAAGCTTACAGATATATTCAAAAATATCATAAAGAAGAAACTGGACATGCGGGGATAAATGAAAATTATCAGGGTTTAAAAAATACAATATACTTCAAAAATTTGAAACTACTTATCCAAAAATATATTAACAATTGTGATATTTGTTGTAGAGGTAAATACGACAGAAAACCATATAAACCGAAATTCTTTATAACGGAAACACCCACAGATACGAATGAGATAATACACATGGACACTTACGTAATTAAGAAACATAGTTTTCTAACCATCATAGACAAATTTTCGAAACAAGCTACTACTATTTACTTAGAAGACAGAAACAGTATAACACTTATGCGATTATAAGAAAAACTTCGTTTATATTTCTCTCTCACCTCAAAACCGAAACGCATAGTAGCTGACAACGAATTCAACTCAACAAATGTAAAAGATTTTCTTAGGCAAGAACAAGTGGAAATTCATTTTACAAAGCCAAATTCTCATACCGGAAACGCGGATATCGAAAGGTTTCACAGCACCTTAGCAGAAAGATTTCGAATGTTAGAAATGGAAAATTCAAGTTTAACAGTCCAGGAAAAAATATATAAATGTACTGAATGGTACAACAGATCCATCCATTCCGTAACCAAGACAAGACCAATAGATATAGCAAATGGAAAAATAGAAAAGAATAAAATTTATAATTTACTACGGACCACAAAAGAGAGAAAAATTACAAAGTTGAATATTGACAGGGAGGAATATCAAAACACAAATCAGGAAGGGTACGTGAAAAACTATAAGGCTGTTCGACATAAACAAGAACCTAGATACAAAAAAACGAATTTATCAAATATTCACCCAACTAACATAAAAAGGACTACTAAATTTTCAGGTACACATGACACTGCTAATAACCATAATAATGACGCTCTTCACTGTAAATAACACCACATTAGTTGTCGAAAACATCAATAGTACAAATGGCTATATGGCACAATGGACGATTTTGACAGGACAGAAATAGAAAGACATTTACTAGCAATTGACAACAACAATCATGCAATAATAAAAACCCTTAACGGAAACATAGAGATAAACCATGTATTTAACAAAACAATTTCAAAACTAAAAGACGCAATAGAAAGTGACAGAACGCAGATTACCTCAAAATTAAATCAAATATCCAAGAATGACAAAGAATTAGAAAATAAGCTCCTATATCTGGATATATTGCTAAAAATTAAAATTCTGCTAGACAATATTGAACACATACAAAATAATCTTGTAGCCACAAAGACAAATACTATGAATAATAATGTATTAACAAGTGAAGAAATAATTCGTTACAACATCGATCTCTACAAAATGCAAAATAGAAGATTAAGAAAAAAGAACAAACAAGTAGAAACCATAGAAATACAACCTGGCTTAATAATCATAAAAAATCATGTAAATTCTATAGCTAATAGTAGTTGTAATAATAGACAGTTCAATTTAAGTGGAAATAAACTAATAACATTTAACGGTTGTAAATTAGAAATAAATGGAGATCTGTATTATAATTCTGAAGATAAGTTTGAACAACACTTTTTAATAAATAATAATTTTAATTTAAATAATATTACATCTCAGCTAACGTTTGATGAATTAGTATCGAATCAGATCGAAAACATTCAAAAGATCGAAGAAATCAGATTTCACAAAAAACTAAACTACATTTTTAATAGCCTAGCGTTGACATTCAGTTTAATAGCCCTAGGTACAGTAGTCATATTTTACATATATAAAAAATCAAAACATAACGAAATAGAGATAACTAGAAAAACTCAGGAGAGTTTTCAGTCAAAGGGGGGAGGAGTTACGTCAACTACCCATTCCAATAACTCAACACACTCCCTACCCATTAATTGGGAACAATAATTTAATGAACCCAAATGTCAACAAACTGCATTTTCTTTATTTAACAATATTTCGCAATAGTAGCAATTTAATGTCAACAAACTGCATTTTCAACATTTAACAATATTTCGCAATAGTAGCAATTTAATGAACTCAAATGTCAATAAACTGCAAAGTTCGACAAACTGTTTTTTTTCACAAATAATTCTCAAATGTCAATAAACTGCAAAGTTTGACAAACTGTTTTTTTTCACTTAACAATATTTCCGCAATAATAACAATTTAATAAATTATTATTTTTTTGCAATACTTATTTCAACAGACGTCAGCTGAACTTCTAAATAATATTTTAGTTTATAAGTATTACATTTGTAGCTTTAGCTTCAGTTTTAACTGGGCTCTAGAACAGGTTGGATTCATTTTGTAAAATGGACTGATAAATAAAAGTAATCTTTTTTGCTTACGGAACCCTCGGACTCGTTAGTCGCGTGAGTGCGACTTTCAGTGACATTGAGGCACTGTGCCAGCCAGTGCATACATACGCGCCTCTGTACCTCTACACATATATTCTTATATATACCCTTATGTATACAAGTATGACACATAACGTGCCACCACAGGTTCAACTCCCACGCTGCGCATAGTTGAAGTGATAGACAACTTTTTTTCTCTCAGCGGTCACTCCCTGGCAGTGGTGCACCTGGGGGACGTAGTGCCCATGGCAGCGAAAAAATTGCGTCCCCGCCCCCTTTCCTCTTTTTTCTGTAAAGCTATGAATATGTTGTATTTAATCTGTAGAACTCGTTTTTAATCCTTATGAATTAAAAAAAAAATTGTATAATATTTAATGAGAAGTATCTCGTAATTTGTTTCACTATCCGAAATGAAACCACTGCAATAATACGACAAGCGAAACGTTGGTACAGTTACTCAAAACTTGATCCGTCACTTCCAACAAGAGAACTGTGGCCAACCTAAAAAAATTTAAAATTCATGGCAAGGAAAGTCCCGAAGGTGAGATAGACCTTGATGAACTTAATGACTACTTCATTAGTGTTGGTAAGAAAACAAATTGTGCTCCTACTTTAAAAGAGTCCTCACCTTGTGCTACTCTAAAAGAACAATTTCAATTTATGACAGTTTGTGAGGTAGATGTCCTGAAAGCTTTATCCAAAATAAAGTCTAGTGCAATAGGCGACGAGGTATCTCGCTAAAATTCGTCCGTATAGTCATCCAATATATAATAGGACCCCTTAACCATATAATAAACCATTGCTTGACTAGTTCTTGTTTCCCAGCAGTATGGAAAAAGGCTATAGTTTTCCCAGTCGCAAAAAAGGCAAATGCTATTTATGCTGGCGACTATAGACCTATCAGCTTACTGCCCACATTTTCCAAAGTTTGCGAAAACTTGATGGCCACACAAATTTCGTCATTTCTACAGAACAATCGTCTACTCTCCCCACTACAATCTGGCTTCAAACAAAGTCACAGTTGCTCGACTGCAATGGTTAAAATACTGGACGACATTAGAATTAGTTTTGACAACGGAGACTTGACTCTACTTTGCTTACTTGGCTTTTCTAAAGCATTTGATTCAGTGCATCACAAATTGTTATGTTTGAAGCTTAAACACTATTTCGGCTTCAAAGACAGTGCGGTGAAGCTCATGGCCAGCTACCTTGGAGACAGAACGCAGAAGGTCAAGACAAGTAAATCAACATCTCAGTCTAGATACGTACACACTGGTGTTCCGCAAGGGTCTATCCTTGGTCCGCTTTTATTCAGTATTTTTGTCAATGATGTTTTTAACGTTTGTCAGTATGTGAATGTCCATGCGTATGCTGATGATATACAATTGTACTTGTCCAGTCGTTTTGGTCTCGTTGAAGATTTATGTTTCAAAATAAACAGTGATTTGTCTGCTATTTCTGTATGGGCTAATGAAAACTCTTTATGTCTGAACGCGTCAAAGTCATATGACTTACCTATATGTAATAGTGTTGTGCATGTTGACAATATCCCTAATTTGTGGATAGGTACAAGTTCCCTTACCTTTATTGATAAGGTAAAAAATTTGGGGTTTATTCTCAACACAAAACTTACCTGTGCTGACCATATAAATAGGATTGTGGGGAACATTTATGCTACATTGCGTAAGCTGAGAGTCTCTGCAACATTCACGCCAGAGAAAACGAGGCGCAAATTAGCACTCCAGCTAATTATGCCTCTCATTACGTACTCTGAGGTGGTATACAGCAAACTCGACTCCACATTTTGCCATAAACTTAATGTGGCATTTAATAACGCCACGCGGTATGTATATGGGATTGGCAGATATGACCATATCTCTGCATGGCGATCAATGTTACTGGGCTGTTGCCTTAATAGTTATTTGTCTGCTAGAAATTGCATATTTTTGTGCAAACTTACATTATTCAAGTCTCCTCCCCATCTGACAGAGAAGTTGATACCAGTAAGGTCTCGCAGACACAACATATTCATCGTTCCAAAATTTAATTACCTACCATCATCTAGATTATTTTTCATTAACGCTGTTAAAGTGTGGAACTCATTACCCGACACTGTGAAGGCTGGACTTAACAGATTTAACTTCAGGGCACAAGTCTATAATTACTTTAAAACTGTTTGATTGCATTAAATTAGGGCATTAAATTTCTCTCTACATTCTCTAATTACTACTTTTGTTCTTTCTTTTCTAAATGCTTCTTTTCTTCTCCTATTGCTTCTTTTATTCTTATTATTATAGTTAAGTTAAATATATTGGATTAATTCGTAAATGAACTGGTGTAAAATTTAGATTAAGAAACTTGTATGTTAAAAATATTCCAGTTGTCTATAATATTGTTGAAGTACTATTAAAAGACCTTAGTCTTACTATGTACTATTTATATAAACAAATAAATAAAATCAAAATGCTAAGGAATGGAAATTAAATCTGCATTTTCAAGATAATTTATTATTTCAGGATGTTGGTTTTCAATAATTGCGTTTAAGATTAGATTTAAATTATTTATTGAAAGACCTCGATTCGTTACAATAATATTTCTTCAACTAACTTGTTACTGCTCTCGAAGCTGTGTAAGAATTACAGTTGATTCATTGTTAATATCATCGAAATCAGTTTTTTTCAGTTTCATCCCTTTCTACACTTAATAACGTCAAATCGCACAATCTTTCTTCACCCATTGTAGCTCTTAAATGAAGCTCTCTTGAAGGATCTCTCGCAGCTAGCAATGGAAACTGCTACTGTCAGTAGAATTTTAATTGCGACGCAGAGACTCGGGAACACGCTTTCATCTCCGAACTGAACAATGAATTCGAGGAGTGTTTCTGGATTTGAAATGGTGTTTTTTCGGCTCGTGACCAATATCCTGCAGTCAAGAATTTCTTCGTAAAGTTCATTTCCATCAATATCACTCACGTAGAATTGACCTAACTCGTTGCATTTTTTGTTGGTTTTTGAGATCATATTCTTTTTCCTGCTAAATAAGACCTTTGACATCGAGAAAGAATCCAAATTTTTCATCGATTTCATTCAATCGTACGAATCTTCCATTCATTTCTTCAAATATTTGATCAACTGTTTGTTTCAAGACCCTTTTCATTTCTTCGATGGCACTCAAACCTGCATCAATCGAAATCTCACCATTCATACTTTGTATTCTTCTTCTGCGTCTTTCAGTTGCAAGGTCCTATGTTTGAATCCATAAAATTTCGAAAATGATAGAAGAAGGTACTATCATTTTCGAAATAATTTTGAAGAGCCTTCAAATCTTCAGCAGCACCGTGAAAGTTCGTCGTGGGTTCTTGCAGCCTCTTTTGAACGTGGTCAATGCGGATTAGTACTTTATTCAAAAATCCCAGCAAAATAAATAAATTATACTTCAACATTCGGTTGTTTAGTTGCTGGGCATCACAATGCAATTTCGATAATGAATTTTAAAAATTTGTGACCATGGCTATCATATAACAAATAAAAATATATTCTGCACAAATTTGTATCTCTATGTAACAAACAATCAAACTATTCAACAATATTTCACTGTATTGAGAAAAAGAGGATGAAAAACACTGAGCGAAGGTTATGTGTACACCAGAATTGCCGTGACCTAGCAAGTAAGTTGCATGCAAAGACGTGAAATGTCCAGAACGGGGGCGGTCCTTCGCTTCCCACCTCCGTGTTTTTTCTCAATCGCACATACTGCTTTCTCCGTCGCGATCGCGGCCCTCCACGCTGTTCGGAGTTTTTCGAGTTACCGGCAGTCATCAGCTAAACCAGCTTTGACTTTAAACCACGTAGAGGGGCGCGTACAGTATACGTTCCAGTTTTTCTCGCTGGCGAGTATACAGATTATTCATTCATGATGAAATTCAAAACCGTGCTTGAATATACATTGATTATACAAATTTGAGGTGTCACTTTGCGCCCCCCTAGAGTGGCGCCCATGGCACATGCCCTGCTTGCCATACCCTAGTTACGCCACGGCTCCCCGGCAAACCTTCGATTGCGTTTCTCTCTGCTAAAATTTTTTATAGAAAAAATCGGTTGTTCAAAGGTGCCATAAAACTGCACGTCCACGTATGAATTTCAAGACTCATGTCATGAATTGAGGGACTTGCTTGACCAAACGCCAATCAGAGGATGTGTATGTGCCGACTGTATATGAGTGTGTGTATATATAAGCAGTTTTGTAGTTAGCATGTCAGTAATTTCTGGAATTTTCAATACATTTACAGAACATCTCTAAAATCCTCACACATTCTGTCTAGCCATTGCTTGAAAAACCACTGTTTATGAACATTTTAGCCCCATCTTTTTTCTTTGTAAGTGCGTACGTTAGCACCATCTGCAGACTTGTGTGTACCCACATACTTACATTACAATATGCGCTGATGTTTCAACACTTTTTGTGTGAAACCTTTCCTAACGGGCACCTCCATTAAACGGGCATCTCCCTTGGGCGAACACTTTTTTCTATACCAAGTTTTAAGTATAAATTGCGAAACAAATTACTCTCTCTCTTAAGCGGAAACTCTCTTGGCCCTATAGTTATTTTTCATAAAATTTACACAAAAACCTCTATTGAGCGGACTTAAACTCCTCGTAGGCGGACAAAATATAAAAAATGTGACTGAACATTTAAGACTAGGAAGCAGTAGTAAAAATAATATGTAAAACAATTAATACTACCAGATATTTAACATACTTTCAGTACCTGGCCACTGAATTATGCCCGTTGATAAAAATTACATATTTATGGCTTTGAGAGCAAATAAAAAGCAAACGGTTTCCAAACATTTAAAAA
This sequence comes from Anastrepha obliqua, assembly GCF_027943255.1. NCBI lineage: Eukaryota > Metazoa > Arthropoda > Insecta > Diptera > Tephritidae > Anastrepha > Anastrepha obliqua. Next base: position 123,209,508 of record NC_072896.1, on the reverse strand, counting down.
AATTTACATATTTGTTTTTAGTAAAAGCTTCTTGACATTTTTGCATTAAAAATATTTATTTTAAACTTGTATTTCGTGGCTCCTCCCCTTGCTGTTAAGACTGTCTGCAATTCGTTGAGGCATACTGGCTACGCACTGTGTTATCTTCGTCTTGAGATTTTGGTCATTATACCACACATCTTCGATATTTTCCTTAAGCTGTTGTATTCTGGTATTATTCCGCTGGTATACTGCCGATTTGAGGTATGCGCAACAATGGGCATAGAATTTCGATGGGGTTAAAGTCCGAAGAATTGCCAGGCCATGGCAAAACCATTATTTCCATTGAATTCAAACAATTCATGCTCATTCTGGATGTGTGACATGGAGCTCCATCTTGCATAAAGGTGTACTCGTCTCTCGGACACTTCAGGGTTTCTAAATATGGCAGCAAAACGTTTTCCAACACGTCCACATACTGGACAGAGCGCACTGTTGCCTCAACAAAATGTAGCGGACCTGGTCCCTCTATGGTTGTACACCCCAAACCATAACAATAGGGGGGTGTTTGACCCTTGAAAGCATACAATCTTCAGAATATCGTTCTTATGCTCTTCTGCGAACAAAATTTGCTGTTTTTGTGACCGCTTCCAATTGGTATTCATCGGTGAAGATGATCTGTAACAAGAAAAACAAAACCACAAAAAGTGTAAATATTAAAATCTTCTTACTACTATTTGGCAAAGGAAAAAATGTTTTTTTTAACTTACTTTTATCCAATATTCCGCGTCGAAGTCTCTGTGAAGTTCTGCCCAAAGTTTCCGCCGATTTCGCATACACGGTGTCAGTTTTGGCTTTTTTGCTGGTCTTCTGCATTTTCGTATAAGCCTTGTCATAACGTTCTTTCCGATATATCTACTCCAGATTCCTGAACCTCTCTTAAAATCATCCGACTTGAAGCATTTCTATTCCAGAGAACTGTTTGGATGATTTTGCTATCCTGCCTAGTCGAGGTGATGCGTTCTCGGCGAAAAGTTTGGCGATTGTTTGAAGTTACCGCTAAAACGTTCTTGCGATGTATGCATAGCTCAGGTTCTTGTCTTTCAAAAGAACTGCAATTTTTTGCTTATGCCCCGATGTCAAATCCGACTTTTGGACCAAGAAAGGATAATCCACGTGACAAATTCAAAACATATGTATATTTTGTACTTACTGTTGTTATATTTTAGATATATGAATATTCACTATTCAATTATTTCACTTTTTCAGACGATCTCAATTAGTTTCTTTATTCTCTTCACACAAGATCGAGTTAATTGGCACTGGCACTTGCACACTTAACTTTTCACTTATAAGCAAAAAAACTGATCCTTTTCTAATCGTAGCAGGCCAATTGACCGGAAATTCCTTAAAACATCTAAGAACAGGTTAAGAACCCCTTAATACCCTTTTTTATCTGGAAAAGCCCAAATTAGATTAAAAATTTTACCTGATATTTGAAGTTTTCAGAAAAAATGCCATCGTTCATAATTCAAGGGCCCGGTACTGTAGAAAACAATAGAAAACATCTAAGAAACTAATAAGTAGGCTAGATTAATATACGACTAAAGACGGCAATGAAAACCACTTTTTTAAATTTTGAAAGATATGTAGCATATTTTATTTATATAACACACCTAAGCCTGGTTTACATATGAAAAATGATTCTAAATTCATTTTCATTCTCACTTCTTCCCATTTACTAAGCAAATAAAAGAAATTAGCCGCTCCTTTTGTTCCTTCAATAGGTGCACTCAGTGAAAGCTAATCACAGATGCAAAGTAAACAAACAAACAAACAAATACAGAGACAAATAATGCCGCAAGTTAAGCCTGATGCAAAGAACTTAAGTAACGATGGTGTCACCTGCATCCCTCTTTAAACTTTCGCATGTCTGCTGTCAGCATTTTTCCTTGCATCAACACGCACAACAGGGCTACAAATTTTAGTCAGAATTGTCACAGAGGCCACCAAAGGAATTCAAAATTTAGAAAACATTATTCCGTAGAAGCAAGAGCAAATCAAATTGCCGATGGGTGCCTGGTAGAGTATGACAAAATATGTAGTTTGAGCTCTTTTAACTAAAGGATCGCAAATTTGACGCATACTTCACATAGCCAACGCCTGCAGGTATGCTTTTAAATGTTCTCAGTGTATCAGTAATAGTCCGAAAGTAGAACAAGGAAGCACCTAAGAGCTAAAAATGCTAAAATGCCAAAAATATGTGCCACGCACGTCTGTGCTGCTACTCAAATTTCATTAATGCTGCTCATTTGTGAATATATATTTTTTTGAGTTTTGCTTTTTGTTGTTTTCATTTTTCACTAAAGTGTTTTTTTTTTCATTATGCATCATGAATAAAGTAGTCAGCAAACACTTTTGAAAAAGCAGGGCAGGCCTTTGGGCGCGTCATTGCAAATGTTTAAAGAGCAACAGAGAATTTAAGGTGCAAATAAATGAAAACTGAAACTTAAAAAAGTTATTGGCGCACCGTAATTCCCGTAATTTCTTGGTGCTTCAAAATTGTTGTCAAACATTTCGGTATGCCAGTGACGTGACGTTTAACAGCCTTTGGATATGTAATACCATCGCCTACCACCTGCGACTTTTTGAGTACACGCTTTTATATTATTTTGGCTTCTCTTTCAGTATGAGCAACACCCCCAAGCGAATTTACCTACTTTGTGAATGCCCTACTTGAAAATTTTGCGCTTAAGGTTAAAATTGCCGTTAAAACTTTATTTTTAAACATTAGCTAAGTGAAGCCTTACAAAGTCTATTCATACTTTGTGATTTGCTTCGAGAGTGAAGTTGCTTTTGCCAGCTGGTGGGGAGTAAGAGATGCAGTGGCTTGCGTTACTGCAAGCAGCCACTTGAGCACGTCTCTAAATGGACGCTGATTTGAGTGGGAGAATGGGTTGAATACAATGTCATTAACTTTTTATATAAAGGAGAAGCATTTGTAGCTCTCCTGATGAGATTTGATTGCGTACTTTCTATTCTCAAATCAACTACTTCATCGGTACACTAAGTCTAGTAACTTTAGGGGTAGGAACTTAAGTTTCAGCAGACATTTAGTTTCTGCACACACACACACACTGCTCGAAACACACTAACTCTTCATGCAATTCGTATGAATTTGTGAAGCGAACGTGCGCTGTGTAGTGTCCTTGAGATAATTTAAATTTGAAATTACAATTCCGTCATTGTCTTGGACAACACTTGTCATTGCTTTCCGTCGTTGAGGCGACCAACTTTATTATTCTATTTTCATTGCCTTGGGCACGTCAAAATTGCCAATAAGTTGTTGAGTCCCATTGTCGAAATGAGCACTAACAAGCGGTGCACTAACAACTAATGAGAAAGCAAAGATGTTATTTTGCTATTATCCTTCACATTTAGGAAAATTATACAAAAATGTGTATTGAAATGTGATCCTAGCAAGAGTCTTGAAGATTTGAATCTTTCTCGCGTTTGGGTGTGCCTCTTTACTGCTCCTAATTTTCTTTTACAGAGTATATTATAGTCCGCAGAAGAATATTTTATACTCACCATTCTAGTAAACCAGCTTCCAGTTCAGCCACAGAGACCGCAGAGTCAACTTCTCTCTCCTAAAAAGGCTATAATTTTTTTTATTGGGGGTTATTAATCTCGTTTTCTCTTACATTTTCTTTCTCAAAGTAGTAACTGATTTTCAGATTTTATATTTTTGTATCTTTAAAGTACCTAAAAATTTAAATAGAATATTCTTCATAACCTTATCACCCTTTCACATCTTATCTTTTCCCTGGTGGGCCCTTCATACAAATTATCTACACTAACACCCAGCAAATCGTAATCATTTTGTCACTTCTGCATTAGCCCACATTTGTCATCATTAAAGCTCGAACACGTACGCCCATGAGGATGTAAAGTGCATAGTTAACAGGGATGAAAACGTCAGTATAGCAACAAAATAAAAAATAAAATAAAAATACAATACAAAAAAAATAAAAAAGGCAAAAAACAATTCGCCAGAGTGACAAAATTCGGCACTATGAACGAGCCACTTCAATTAAAGCTATTCGAGCAAACCTATTCGCTAGCTGACAAAACCAAAAGAGGCCAGTTTTTTGCCTCGAAGGTTTGCTAAGGAAAAGTGACCGTACAGCTTCTGCCTCATGGCAATTTAAAATAAGACAAAGCTGAATTTTTTTATTAAAGACGATTAACGGCAGAAGGGGAATGGCAAAAAGAGTATAATCAGTAATTGAGAAATGCGAAGAGGAGCATTATCTGCGTTAGAGCAAAAAACATGCGCTTTATTCCCTGGCACTTTACTTGTGGTCATCAGCTGATTATGATTGTCATGGGCAACAAACTTGAGCAAGACATGCAGATATAAAAAGCTTGCAGCACAAGAGCCAGCTGTGATTGCACGCAAATGCAGATATTTAATGGCATGTCACTCATTTGCCAGGCCTTACCAAGAAAATTGTAAATAGTTTCGTCTCACTGAATGTCGATTGAAATTTATGAGTTGTCGACATTCATCCGGTTATCCGTTGCACACAAAGGTGACTAATGCATCAAAAAATGTGGAGAAAGCGGGAAAAGAAATCCATTGCAGCAGTAAATTAATGATGCAACAGGAGAAAAACCGCTATGACTACAAATGGCCGCGCAACAGGATATTACTTATGACATCTACAACTATGCAGCAGGTTCAGCTGCGCTTGAAAAAAGAAGAAAGGGAACTAAAATTTGAGACATTTTTATGAGTTAATGGGTTTACATTGCAATGGGCTGAAGGTACATTAAGTTAAAAGGTGCAACTTGCTTATACCCATTCTTCTAGTTGACAAACCGGAGGGTAGCGTATGGACATCCGGGCAACTATTACCTCAGGTATTAGATGCCACCGCATTACATATGCCCTGCAAGACACAATATACAGAATTCCAGTGATTAATTTTCCATGCTTTCTCAAGCATAATACTTCGGAAATGCTATGTCAAGATTTCAAGGAAAATAAAGAACAACTTCCGGAGATATTTGACTTTAAACAGAGAAAGGGAGATTAGGGAAAGCGAGCTTCAAAAAGGCCGAAATGGTCAAATATAATACTAAACTGTTCACATTTTTTTTATTATTTTTCTTTTTTTCATACATTTTAAGTAGAAGATCTGAAATTTACTGAAACTAGATCGATTTCGCTGGAGGATAATGTTTAGTTATATAAATATAAAAGCGCTGCACCAGTAAAAATTATAACTTTCGTAAATATTGGATATTTATAGACATCGTGCGGAACCTCGGATTACGATCTTGTGATTTTTCTACTCATCACAATAACTCATCGAGACTCCGTTCTTTTAAAAAACTTAGGATGGGCTTTACTGGACTCTGCTAAACCTACGTGTCATTTGTATGGGATCTTCAGAGATCTCTGTAATTTGATGATCTATATAGTTGGCATTTCTCAAATATACGCAAATATATACATATATACATAAATAATTGGCGCTTATCATCATTTTTGTATTTATGCCTTTTTTATGAGGAAATACTTTTATGGCAGAAATAATCTCGAAGGTTTCGGCATTGCCTGCCGGGGGCGACCGCTGTTTGAAAAAACTTGTTCTATCATTTGGTGTTGCATGCACGGGGAACCTGTGCGTTTTGGAATCGTAGTTATGCACCAACCCATTAGGCTACAAAGACCGCTGATTAATGAATACTCTTTTAACAAATTTTAAACATTTTTTTTTATGAAAAAAAAATTGTGATAATTTTTTTTTAAAACATTTAAAAATTTTCTTTGAAACAATGCAACAAAATTGTTTTATTTAATTTTTAATTACTCCTAACCTTCAAAAAATTTTTTAAAGTTTTCTTTAAAAAACAAGAAACAAAATTTCCTTATTTAAATTTAATTGAAAATAAATTAAAAATTTCGAAAATTTTAGCAATTGTTTTTAAATAAAAGCAATACAATTTCCTTACTTAATTTTTAGTAACTTTGGATATTAAAAAAAATTCAAAATTACAAAAAATTTCTTAAGAAAATGCAACAAAAAATATATAATTAATTTTAGTTACTTCAGACCCTTAAAAATAAATTATAATTTTTCAAAAATTAAAAAACTTACTTTAAATAAAAGCAACAACAATTTTTTATTGAATTTTTGTAAAAATTTAATAAGTAAAAATTTTATTTATAAAATTTTTGTAAATTTTCTTTAAAAAAAAGCAACAAGAAATTTGTATTTTACTTTTAGTTTACTTCAAAAATGTTTATTTGTGCAACATTTTTAAATTTTCTTTAAAAATATTATCAAAACTTTTGTATTTAGTTTTTATTTGAGTTACTTCAGACCTTCAAAACTAAATTAAACATTTGAAAAAATTTAATTTTTTTTTAATGAAACTAAACCAAATTTTTTATTTCATTTTCAGTTACTTCAAACCTTCAGAAAAAGTGTTTAATTATACAAAGTTCCAAAAGTTTCTTTAACTAAAAACACAAACCACAAAAATGTTTGACTTAGTTTTCATAACAAGAAATTTTATTGTAGTATTAAAAAATTTAAAAAAATTTGTTGAAAAAAAAACAACAAAAATGTTTGACATAATTTTTAGTTGGGAACTGGAACTGGAAAAAAATTGAAAAATTGTTTTAAGAAAAAACCCATAAAAATTTTAATTTAACTTTTAGTTACTTCGGACCTTCAAAAAAAAATTGAAAATTATAGAGAAGAAAAAAATTGTATTTAGTTTTAAGTCATTTGAGACCTTCAAGAAAAGAAATTTTAATTTAAAGAAATTTTAGTATTAAAAAATTTAAAAAATTTGTTGAATGAAACAACAAAAATTTTTGAATTAATTTTTAGTTACTTAGGAACTGGAAAAAAATTGAAAAATTTATTTAAGAAAAAACCAGAACAATTTTAATTTAACTTTTTGTCACTTCGGACCTTCAAAAAAACATTAAAAATTAAAGAAAAAGAAAAAATTGTATTTAGTTTTAAGTCAGTTCAGACCTTCAAGAAAAGAAATTTTAATTTAAAGAAATTAAAAAAATTTCTTAAAAAACGCAAGAAAAATTGCTTATTTAACTTTTAAATCCCGCAGACTTTCAAAAAACAATTTTTTAAGAGTCTTCTAGAAATTTCAAAAAATCGATTTCTTATTTTTTTTAAAGTATAGTGTCTTAAGAATGTACTGTGAAATTTTCATACGGAAATTCTTAATATTATAGCCTCTACAGCCTATTAACTTGGTTTCGCACGCTCCTGTACCTCAAAGTTTAAACTCATTTATCTCGAAACGATTTTTTTCGGCCTGGTGTTGTCAAACAAAAAAATATTCAACCGAATCGTGTGAAATTTTAATATGTTGTTTACAACATCAATGGCTATCGCCTGTACCAGAAACATATCGAGCCATAACCGCCGAAAAAATGTATCCCACAAATTCGAAATTTTACAGGGGAAGGTTTTTTTTAAATTAAATCAGTTTGAATAAAGCCATTATTTTAAAATTTATAATGTAAACATTTTTTTGTGTAATACATTTAATTTTAATAATTTTAAATAGATATTTGCATCATAAGGGTTGTTTTTGTGGGATACATTTTTTTTGCTTTCCTTCTGGCAACCTATTATTAAAAAAGTGTGTGGGTTACACAAAAATTTATTTTAAGGAAGTGACTTCCCGTTTTTTTTTTTTATTTCATTTTTTTACTTAGTCCTTAAAATTAAATTACATTTGATTTAAAAAAAATATATGTATACATTTCTTAGTATATTCGATAAAACAAAAATAAAGTAATGTAATTCATATATTTAAAGTTTTCTGTTAACAAAGTAATGTTAATTTAAAATCTTGTAAAATACTATCTAAATACTATCTTCCTGGTCGGTTTCAGGTAGCAAATCTTTAACAGATCCATTCCATTTTAAATTTAAATACTCGTGTTGGAATTTTACGGGTAAAGTTTTTCTATCGCAAAGCGTTTTCAAATCCTTATATTTAGCAGAAGAAATGTTTAATATATCATCATATAATTGAGTAGGTCCCTCACAAACTATTTTGGAATTTCGTCTGGATCGTGGAATTGAATCTAGATCATAATTTATGGTTTCAGATTCATCAAAGTAGCTATATTTAAGAGCAATATTTGGAATATTTTTTTCCAAAGTAACAGAGCGTAATTTTGTAAATTGAATTTTTACTGAATTTGGAAGTAACGCCTGTGAAAATGCCTTCCAGTCTTTAAAATCACTGTTAGTTAATTCAATACAATTATATTTTCTTGGGTTAGTTCTTGCATTTGATATTATGGTGTACCACTCACTTGGAGCCCAAACAGTTCTATTCCGAATAAACGATTCAATTGTACTATGTATCGAATCAACAGGCATCATGGTGTGTCCAGGCAACAAGTATGTGATTTTTATATTAGTCACAAAATTAGAATTTTCAACAAAATAGGTTAATGTCGCAAGCATAGCTCTGTTTTTGTTCTGTCCTGCGCAGCTATCACAATAAAGATGGACTATCGACTGGGTTTTTCTTTCATCGACTAATTTAAGGTATTGGAAAACAGTTGTGCAAATTTCATTACACCCTCGTTTACCATCCTTTTCTCCCCATAAAAAACAAAACCCATCTCTTGTACCACTCTCATAAAAACTTTCATTGTAAAATGAATATTTTCTAGAATAGAACAAAGTAACACTTTTCCCATAGGGAGTATTTAAGACCTTTTGCAAGTCGAAACTTGTACATAAATAAGCCGGATTCTCTTTGCATAGCTTTTGGTCCTCCAAAAATATTTGCTTACATTTCTCTTTGTCCTTTAGATGAATTTGATACTCTTCTGATGAATGAAATTGCTTTTTGGATTCTGTGTCTAAATTATTGTAATTCTCGCATAAGATACATTTATCTTTTTTAGGTAAATGAAAGCCTAAATTGAAACTGTTTTTAAAAATATTACGGAATACTCTTAACGATAACTGACTATTAACTTTATTAATAGTTTTCAAATGTTCTACATAATGCTGATATACAGTTTTTATGTTTCGAAATTCTTGAGGTAGATATAATTTTGTACTTTTATTCCTGCAATAATGTGAAGGAACCGCTGGTAATTGTTCTATAAAGGATTTTACTAGCGATATGCTTGCTTCTTCAGATTTGTTGTGTGCAGTTGGCTTTTTTATATTTTCAAGGCAAGTTTTAAACGAACTTCTATTTTTTATTACGGATATTAAAAGAGTTTGTGAAATGTTCAACGTTTTCAATAAAAATTGTTGACAAACTTTAAAACTGCTATTATTGATATTGATAAAATAATTAAAGCTGCACTTTTTTCTGTCACTTTCTCCATATCGCCTTTTAATATCGACTTGTTTAACACAAGAAGACAGCCAATCTTTCTGTCTAATTTTGTTGCCGATTCCCCAAAAATGTTCATTTATTCTTACTCTTTCATCTTCAGAAATTTTATCATGACACGAATTTGGACATTTTTTCTTTAAGCACGGGTTGAGCAAAACACTCGTATTTTTTTTGTTAACTTTTTGCAGCCTTTTAGGTATTCTCTTTTGCTTTCTGTAGCCCCTTTTCCCAACACACGTTTCCTCCTCGACTTTTTTTAAACTTTCCAAACCATTTAAATCAACGAAAGATTCATCTGAACCGCTATACGGTACCAGGGAGAGCTGTAAAAATATCCAATAATTGAAAACAAAACCATATTTTGCAAAAAAAAAACAAATTCATACCTTCGACATATTGTTCTAAAGCTTTATCTTTAATTAAAGTCTCAAAAAATTGTGTTTTTTTCATTTTTTTCCCTTGTGTTTCATTTATTTTAAAAGAGAATTTAATTGTATCCCACACAAGCGTTCAAAGAAAATGTAAACAAGTCACCATATGCATTTACATTAAAATTGTTTTTGTTATAAAATCATAACGGTTTAATTTACAGCCATGAAATTTTGACAGATAATGCAAATGATGTTGAATTATAGATTTCGATAACAAAACAAAAATCGATTATGGTGTGGGATACATTATTTTGGCGGTAATGGCTCGATATTATTATTTAAATTTTTCAATTATTTCGTATTTTTTTAATTACATAATTGAAAAACCGATTTTTAGAGTGCCAAACTCAAAATTGCGCCATTTTGTCAATTTTTTTTTTATTCTAGTACGGGATATAACTACAGTCACATTGACTAATAATTTTTTTGGCTTTCGTATTTCAGACAAATAGAAGAGCCAAAATGGACAACACCGTCTAGGACCAAAATTTTCGGGAGGTGACATTTTTTAAATAATTAAAAATTTTTTTTTTCATTTTTGTATGTAAAAGAAGTTATATAAGAAACCTAAAAAATTTAAGTAAAGTTTTTAATTTTTTTATTGTAAAATTAATATAATATTTCTTATTGTATTCTGAAAGTACCCTAAATTTTCGAGCTCTAGACCATCGGGAGCCCTTAAGTTTTCGTTTCTTCAGACTTTCAAACTTCACCTTTCATTTGAAAGAAAAAAACATGTTTCCAGACACTTCAATAGTTCTTTAGATATTTCACTTTCCGTTAAGGCGTGCAGAGCTACAGCGTTAGCACTGATGAACTGGAACACACAGTTTATAAATTTTTTAAATTCCTGTGGCTCTCAGAAGCCCATCACCCAACCCTTTGCCTTGTTTTTATTTCTGGTGAACGTAGCGACGCCTCAATGGAATTGCAAACCGACGTAATGTATGGGTACTTATGCTAGAGCAGCATCTTGGACTGATTTTTCACTAATTCGCTGTATATAATCGAATACAACTCAAAAAGTTATGAAACTTTCGGGGATTACTATGCATAGTCGTGCACGGCGTGAGTCATATGAACTTGGCCGATAGCAATAAAAAAATCACTAATTCACGTCTCTTCAAAATGAAAAAACCATGCTAAAAAATTGTTTATAAAAAGTGGAAACATTTACACGTTCTGCTCAATCGTATGATTAAAAAAATCCTACATTAAACACAACATTCCCATATGTACGTACTCACCTCTGTATGCAAGGAATTTGTAATAATTCAGTGTCAGCTTAGATATGGCGGCACCGCAAGCTTCTGAAACTGACAACTTAATAAACAGCATCATTGACGTTAATTTTGAAGGCCAAACCAACCAGAAGTGTCCAATGCAATTGTGGGCATTCAATTTGAGGCTAGCGCACGAAAAAGGGCGTAGACGTGCATGCTTTAAATTACAGGTCGTGTATGAGTTAATTTGACGACATATGTCACGTGTCAAAATCATGGCTTCAGGTGCTAATGAATCTTAATTGTGATTGATGTAATTGCTATTCAGCTGAGGCCGTTGCTCATCTTACTGCGGTGGCTCAACACTTGGTTTCTTATTTTATGTCTTTAATTTTGGAGTTTGGTCGAATTTTGTGTACTTTTCTTTATAATTTTGCTATAAACATAGAAGTGTTGAGTGCGGCGCTTTAATTAAAATATTTTGTGTCAAAAATAAATTTAAAAAATTAAAAATAAAACTATTCACCTCCTTAAGATATGCAACAATTTCTTAAGCCTGGCCAAGACGAGCTCTAATTGCGTACTACATGGGATATTTTTGTTTGTATCAATGAACTATCGGGTGTACAACTAATTAATTTCGTATTTGTTACTAACCTCATATTTATTTATGTAGTCAATATTTTGACAGTGACAGCTTTTCTATGTTGAAGCACGCCGAAAAATCAAGTAAGTTTCATATGTCACAGTGAATATTAGTAAACACACACATTTTTTTATTACAGTCAAAATGTCAAATTACGTTCTGACAAAAAAGCATTTGAGGGAAGGTTTGCTTTTGTTCTTCAATTTAAAGAAAAGTGCAACAGAAGCACATCGTTTACTCTCAGAAGCTTAGCCTGAATATGCTCCAGAGGTTAGAGTATGTCAGCAGTGGTTTGCACGATTTAAAAGTGGTGATTTTGACACAGAAGACAAAGAGCGATCAGGTCCATCAAAAAAGTTTGAAGACGAAGAATTGGAGGCATTACTCGATCAAGATCCATGTCAAACTCAAGAGGAACTAAGAAAAACATTGGAAGTCACTCAACAAGCCATTTCTAAACGTTTAAAAGCAGCCGGATACATTCACAAACAAGGAAATTGGGTGCCACACGAATTGAAGCAGAGAGACGTTGAGAGACGATTTTGCATGTCTGAAATGCTGCTTAATTGCCACAAAAATAAATCGTTTTTACATCGTATTGTCATTACGACAACCCAAAGCGTAAAAGATCATATGTAAAGCCAGGCCAACCCGCCAAATCGACACCAAAGCCGAATATTCATGGTTTGAAGGTAATGCTCTGTATTTGGTGGGACCAGGTTGGTGTGCTGTACTTTAAATTGTTAAAATCGGGCCAGACGATCACGGAAGAGCTATACAGGCAACAATTGATACGTTTGAAGCAAGCAATAGCCGAAAAATGGCCAGAATGGGCGACCAGACACGAAAAATGGATTTTCCGTCATGACAATGCTCGGCCACATGTTGCACTACCGGTCAAAAATTATTTGGAAAATGTCGGATGGGAAATTCTACCTCACCCGCCTTATAGCCCAGATATTGATCCTTCTGATTACTACTTGTTTCGGTCAATGCAGAACCACCTTTCTGGAATACGGTTCACCAATGTTGAAGGTATTAAAAAATGGCTTGATGACTTTCTCGGCGCAAAAGATGAGAAGTTTTTTTGGGATGGAATCCATAAATTGCCTGAAAGATGGGAAAAAGTTGCCGCTTCCGATGGACAATATTTTGAATAAATAAATGAGTTTTTCCAAAAAAATACTAAACTAATTAGTTGTACAGCCAATATATTTTATTTTTATAGGCGCGAGTGAGTTGACAATATAACTGGTCGCAAAAGCCGCTTCCGATTCTTCACTGATAGCTCAAAGATTGAGGATAAGGTTGGCTTTGGTGTCTACTGTAGGAAGCCAAAGTGGCGATTCGGCTTATCTTCCTAATCACTGTAGCACTTCTCAGGCGGAAATTCTTGCCATTAAAGGGAATAGATAAATTCAAAAGCCTTATCAACAAGTTCATATCACTCAGTTGGACTCGGTTCAGAAATCATTTAAAAGGTACGCTCGAAGATCTCTTAATTCCTCCCACTCCCGTCATACTTATCACGTTGGCAGTTGATAAAAGTATTTGAGAATTTTTTAGAATTGTTTTCGATCGCGATTTTGTGCATTTTTCACAATTTTTTATATGGAAGAAAACACCCAACCCATCAGCAGAAGAAATTGTCAAAAATCAACGAAATTTGTAAACCACTTGAAACTTGCCCCTTAATGAACCAAATCAAATTACCTAAAAAATCTACATATCCCATTTGTTCTAAAAATTCTTATTCAAAATTTTGAAATTTTGATGGAAATATCCGGATGTTTTATTTTATACAAAACTCGAAACTGTAACAGTTCATAAACTTACTGACCACGAGCATTAGTGATGAGGTTTAGTTCATCGGCCACTATCCACTATCCACATAATCTACGAGTCACTTCTGCAGTAGCTGGGTGAGGGCGCTATCTCATTAACTACCAGTTCTCCTCAGCTACTTTGCTCTTGCGCGACTAAAGTTTTAGCATTTTGACTCACTCTTTTCCTTCTTCTTAATTGGCGCGCTTTTTGTCGAGTTCAACAAAGCGTGCCATTCGTTTCTTTCTCGTGCTAACTGACGCCAGTTGGACACACCAAATGAAGCTAAGTCCTTCTCCATCTGATCTTTCCAACGAGGAGGACTTCTTCTTCCTTTGCGCTCAGCTGATACCGCATCGAATACTTTCAGAGCCGGAGCCTTTGCATCCATTCGTTTGATATGGCCCAGACAACGTAGCCGCTGGAATTTTATTCGCTGCACTATGTGTGTATCGTCGTAAAGGTCATACAGCTCAACGTGCCATCGCTAACGTGCCAAGGTCCAAAAATCTTGCGCATAATCTCTCTCTCAAACACTCCAAGGAACGCTTCATCGGATGCTGTCAGCGTCCACGCTTCTACGCCATACGATAGGAAGGGTATGATGAGAGTCTTATAAAGTGTTAGTTTGGCTCATCGAGAGAAGACTTTACTACTCGATTGCCTACTTTTCAGCTAGAGAGATTCTACGCCGGATTTTTTTCTCTCTTTTCTTACACGGCACTATTTGACTTGGCTATTGCACTGCCTGTGGAACTTTATTCAGCGAGCAGCAGTTTGCCGTCCATAATTCTAATTAGTCACTGTTCGCACTTGGCCTCTTTCTTGCCTACTTTGTGTTCCTAATTGTACAACAATGGACGATTCGTTTACCTACTTGCCTAAATATACCTCCGCTCTGTAAGACTGTTAAAGCCACATTCTGAAGGAGCTGATATTCCCTTGAGCTAAACGATTGCTATTAAGCAATTTCAGCTCTCAACTATTCGTTACAATTTACTTACATTTATTCCCAAATGGTATGTCGCCTCTAACCAACACTCGCGCAAAATGCTTTCAACCACATTTTCCGCTGCACTCACCAGATGTCAGTGTGTTTCGCACTAGATTACGCTCAATAAATCGAAAAGGCAAATGCATTCAAATCATCCGGTACTTCGCAACAATTTCATGCACAAACACCTTCTTGCACTAGCAGCAAAAACCAGCCACAGTCAGTGGCGCACGCACACCAGCATACGATTGATTGAATGAATGGTAAATGCTTTGCAATGAATTGTGAGAGCTGCTTTTAGTGCCGTGTACTTGTAATGAAATGGAATTACATAGTGGTTTTTCCAGCAAATAATACACTAACAACAATAGACGTAGTGATTGTAAAATAATCACTCAAAAGCAAACAATAGCCGACAAAGCAGTATCCAGTAATGTTTGCAATGAAAAGCCGATGTGACTGCAATTGTTTCATGGTAGCAATGCTTAGCATGGGGAAGGTAGGAGTGGTAAAAGGGAATGACGAGTAAAGCAGAATTAAAAAGCTATATTTAGCTTTGAGTGTACTGTAGTTGTTTAAAAGAGAGTGCGGGCGTTTGGTGAACGTGCAGCATAGCTACTAACAACTTTGAAAATCTATAAAGAGAGTAAGAGAATTGGAGGGGTGAGATGGCAAAATGGAGAGGTGAGATGGCGAATGAAAGGCGAGAAGCACATGCAACAATTTGAGGGACTACTGCAGCCAATGGAAGCCATAGCAATTACCATCTCTAGTTGATTGTATGTCATGGGGAGCCCCTCGTTGAGCCCAGTATGGCGTGTAGGCGCAAGCTACACCTACTACGGTTTATTTAAAATTGAAGACACTTTGTTTTAGGGGGCAGAGTGCAATTAGTGATTTTTGTGCAATTACCATGTGTAGAAGATGTGAGCAGCGGGCGCTTGTAATGAATTATTTCTTATTTCAGCTGAGAATTACAAGCATTTGTGCCACTACGAGAATATAAAATAAACAGCAAATGGTGCAACTTGCTTCAAAAATACTGTTAATAGCAATTTAGGAGTACAAAGCTTTAAAGGTGCGGACCTGCATCGCGCTCTTCTTGATGCCTTTCTACAAACTCTTTTTCCTTTTCTGGTCTTGCCTCAAGGTATTATTAAAATTTCTATCGGTCTGTCTTCAAATCTTCCATATAAAGTGAGTTTTATGAACATATCACAGCAACTTAATGGCAAGTTTTGACAATTTGGTTTTTTCTTGTTTAATTTAATAATCCCGTTATGAAAATATATATTGATTCTCTTCTTAAAACCCTCATAAATCCATTTTCAAACAATATTTAAAAAAACAAATCAAAAAATTTTCATCAAAGTAGCAATCCTTCAAATCAGAATTAAAAAAAAACATAAGTTCTACAAATTTTCATAATTTCAAACCTTTAAATCAGAATTACAAACAAAAAAAAAAATTTCCGATCAGAATAAAATAAAAAGCAAAAGAATTCGTCAACATTTTAAACCCTTCGGTTAGAATTAAAAAAAACTTCAACAAATTTTCATCAAAATTTCAGACCTTTTAAACAGAATTAAAACGAAAAAATCAAGAAATGTTCATATAAATTTTAAACCTTTTATCCAGAATTAAAAAAGCAGTAAGCAGTTTCATAGCCTATTGAATTTTGGTATAAGAAAGTAGAAGTTTGAAGTCTTTACTTTTGACAATTTTTTGTTTTGCTGTCGATCTTGTTCATCTACATATAGTATATATATAAAAGAAAGTCATGTTAGTTACACTATTTATAACTCGAGAACGGCTGAACCGATTTGGCTGAAAATTGGTGGAGAGGTAGCTTAGTACCAGGAGACGGGCATAGGATACTTTTTATCCCATTCGAACGCGTTTCCGTGAAGTCACTATAAAATGTGGTATAACAAAAACGCATATGATATGAAATAACAAAACGCAAATGACAGCTAAACGAAATTTTGTCTATGGTCAAGTAGAAAATTTGATAATATAAATTTTGTCAGAAATATATGATCACAGTGATTTGTATTCTCTTTGAATCATCATTATCAATGTCGCGACCAAGACGATCGAATCTTCTCCGACAAAGCCGTAATGTAAGAAGGATACGAAACATTGCGAATGAATGAAACTACTGAAGAAGCACAAGGAATTGCCCGTGAAGAGCGCCGCGTTAGTATGGCTCGACTTCGTGCTTCTCAATCACAAGAGCAAAGCGAGGCAGCCCGTGAAACGGCTCGGTTGGCAATGCGAAATCGTCGAGCGAATAACAGAGATAAACAAGTAGATCATTTTCGACGCACAAGAAGAGAATTATCAAGTGCTGATTTGAATCGAGCAGCGTTTCGATATGATTGCAACACTGATTACTGCTTGCATCCTAACGTTTGCATTGGGTCAATGAACGTTGTTTGCGAGTATTGTGGCGCATTGAAGTTTTCCGGGGAAATACGCGGATTGTGCTGCCTTAGTGGAAGAGTGAAACTGCCATTATTGACTTTTTTGGAGGCGCCCGTCTAGCGACTTCCGCCAAACACTGCCAGTAATTCCAAGATCAACGGCTGCTGACGAAATAAACGCTTGCCTCAAATCAGCGAATCTATGGCGCTAAGTGAGGAAACTTCAGCTGACAATAAACATGAAAGTTGCATTACTTAATGATACATCTAGTGAAGATTTCTCTGAGCAATTACTGACTATCGGTAATGGTCGAGTACCTGTCGACGAATCGAGCGGATGGATTTCATTTCCTCAGAATTTCTGTAACTTTGTCTCATTGAAAGACGAATTTATCAATAAAGCATTCCCAACCATCATTAATAACTACAAAAATAATGAATGGTTGAGTGAGCGAGCAATTTTAGCGGCTAAGAATAAAGATGTAAATGCCCTAAGCTACATAATTCAAAATGATATCATTGGAACAATGCATTCATTCAAATCCATTGACTGTGTGACAAATGAAGATGAAGCCACCAACTATCCAATTGAATTTTTAAACTCCTTGGATGTGCCTGGCTTACCACCGCACAACTTACGTCTAAAAGTTGGCTCCATAGTAATCATGCTTCGAAACATAAACCCACCAAAACTTTGCAATGGTACGCGTTTGGTGGTAAATAAATTGATGAACAATGTGATTTACGCGACGATACTCAAAGGAAACTTCGAAGGTGAAGAAGTTCTCATTCCGAGGATCGCGAAGATCCCAACCAATCTTCCGTTTGAGTTTAAAAGACCTCAATTTCCGATCCGTCTTGCATTCGCCATGAGCATTAACAAATCACAAGGCCAATCCTTGAAAATTTGTAGTCTGAATCTAGAAAATCAATGTTTCTCACATGGTCATTTATATGTGGCATGATCACGGGTCGGAAAACCATCTGCGTTATTTGTTATTGCACCTGATAATAAAACAAAAAATGTCGTGTATCACAAGGTGCTTAACTGAAGAGTGAAATCTATTAAAGCTTCATTGAAATACTTGATTAATAAAAAAATTAACTAAATAAAATCTGATTTTTTATTGCCTCTAGGGCGGAACAAATTTCGCCTGGTCAGCTAATTTTCTCCATATAAAAAATGGTCGACATCTGTTTTATTCAATTTTTGTAGTTTCTAATTTTTATTAAATTCTGACTAAAAGTTGAAATTTCGATTAATTTTTAAATTTTGTTTAAGTTGCACAAAGTTTGAAACTAGGATTTGTGGGTTTTAAGTTCTCAAGCTGTTAAAGAAGCAGCCGATACTAAGACACCCGAACTCGTTTTACATTTTGTCGGACTGTATAAAAATATGTTTCCAATTCAAACAGTTTACTTTACACTTTTAAAATACTATTATAAATTTCCTGTCTGCTTAAAAATTTCAATTATAGAGAAAATCTCTTCTTTTTAAGCCTGAATGACAAATCTTACTGTCATACTTAGCCATTTCACCAACAGCCAAACAAACAGATGTGTCTAAATATAATTTTCTCTTCTTTGAAATCCTCACGTACAAGCGTATGAGCAAACCCTTGCATTTGGTATATAGCAAACGCCCCTCATATGAACACCACTCCTAATACAACATCCCAATTAGGCACTAAAGCCAAGCCCTGCCAATAATGGCGTAAGAAAGTGTGCCATTGCTGTATTTCCTTCTCTTTGTCTTCGCTAAATCCTCTGCCTCATCGTTTTGCGCCATTGATGCCCATTTTAAACACATCAGCCGTTATCCCAAACAGCAAATCGTTTTTGCCCTTCCCCTATTCATGCCTCTGCTCACATTTCTAACTCCTAAGCGTTTTTGCTCATACTCGTCTATTCATACACTCATACACAAACACAAATTTCGTTTTAATTAACGGTATTCGAGCTACAGGTGCGAATTAGTTGTCGTTAATGTGTTTGTAATTTGCCGGCGCACGTCTTGACATTTCAAGATTTGCCAAATTGCGCAACAACTTTATCGGAATACGCTTATCCTGTAACATTGTTGTTGTTTTATTTTCGTTTGTTATTCTTTTCAGTACTTAAAAGGTTCTTTTCACATTTATCTCGGTGTATTCATTACCTCAGCGAGGATATTAGATTTTTGGTTGATTGTATGAGACGGCCGAGCTGTCGAAGTGAGAAAGAAGAGCAGATGACTAGTGTGTCTGCCTCCCTTCCACTTGCACTGCGTGCGCATGTTGTCAGCGGTGATTTTTGACAATTAAGCCTTTAATTCCAATAATGGTGCGCTTGAGTTGTTTGTGTTATGCGTAGTTTGAAGGCAATGAGTCTGATTTCATCGGCAATATTAGCTTTGGGAGACAGGGTGAGGCAGTGGTGATGACAACCTTTTATGCGATTTTAATGAATTCTTCAATTAGAGCCGGGTGAAGTGAATCAGGTGGAAAAACGATTTTCACTGCTAAAGAGTTAGGTTTTTAAGTTGTAGAATTCATGGAAAGGCGTGGGTATTTAGAGGGTATAAATTAGATTTCTGACGTAACAAAAATGTCTATAAACAATTTGTGTAGTATGAAACAGTTTGTTAAATAAAAAAAATATTCACTATTTACTTTTTTGACAAAGTTTCAAATATGCATACTGCATAGGGCCGAATTGTTAAGGAGTGCAAATGCATACATATACTCCTCCATGTGCACAAATTCATACATACTTGCCAGCATTTTTGAAAGGGGTCATATCAAATTGCTATTCAATTCACCCACAAAAGTACTGAATGAAGCAAAGTGCGCGTGGGGCAGCTGCAAACGAGATGAAATGTACAAAATGTATGCGAAATATATCGCCCACTTACCCATGAATTTATTGATGCAAACACCAGTTGAATGCAAATAAGTCGAAGTGCAGCATCGAGCGCCCGTTACGGGCTATGAGAATTATTACACTGCGTTACAAAAACTTTTTTTCTGTCCTATGAACCAAATATATTTTTTCGGAAAGGGGAGACAAAATAAAAATACACGTGTATCGGCGATTTTCATGTACACGTCAGAATTTTTTTTTTTATGTATAAAATATAGAGCTCGTAGTCCGCCTGTGTGAAAAATTTTGGATCAATTTTTAACCCTTTTTCCGTGATCCAATCGCCCTGAATTTCTGCAGGGAGACTCGTGGAAATGTTTTTATTATGTAAAATTAAAAAACAAAAAATTTTATCAATTCTCAGATTTTCTTGAATTTTTTTTTTTCTAAAAAAAAAATGTTTCTAAATTTTCGGCATAACTTGAAGGGACTCCAAATTTTTAAACAACTTATTAACCTTTAATTTATTGTTTCATACAACACACTCTGTGCAGTTTGTGTGTTTGTTACAGTTCCGGAAGTTCCGATCATCTGACAGTTGCGCTACTATGAGACGTATACTTTGACAATTGCTTTAAGTTCTGTTGCGCAAAAACGTCTTTCTGTATATTTCATCTTACGAAAAATGCAGTACCCGACTCGAAATAACTTTTGTTACGTTTGTGGCTTATTCGCACCAAGTAAAAATTTTAAAAATATTACGAAAACAGTGGTTAATTCGTTTCAGAAAATATTCAAGACTGCTTATGTTCCTTACTTGTGGTATACTCCGGAAGTCGTGTGCGACTATTGCTATAGAAATTTATGCAAGTTTACTGATGGAAGGTCAACAATAAAGTACTCTGTACTAACAATTTGGCTACCACGTACGGAGCACTGCAGTGAACTGTGCTACTTTTGCGTAACTTTTACTCAAACTAAGGGTACCAATACTTTCGCCGCAACAAAATTCGCTACGCTAATGTAGAATCAATCGGTTATTCCAGCGGTTCTGTACTCACCAGAAGAACGTATAGCGGCTTTAATGGAGATTTTTGATGATGTTCCCGAATTAAGGGATGGAAAACCAACAGTAGCACCAACAATGCTATCAACATTTCTTGCATCGAATGCGAGATGCGGGGAACCAGAAGCATCGGAATTTGTACCAACACCCAGTGAACTTGGGACTGCAGTGCCGCATTTAGTAACGCAAGCCGACTTCAATGACCTTGTACGAGAAGGAAATTTGTCAAAGAGAACAGCCGAACTCTTTGCATCACGCTTTAAGCAGTGGAATATAGTGGCGGCTGATTTTAAAATAACAAATTTTAAATGCAACAATTTTTAACTTTAATATAATAAAATTAATAAAAAAATTCGGGATTTTATATCTCTATTGTAATGCGGAGTGAAATACCTTTCTTTTGATACCCACATCGGCATATCTCATGCAATTTTTTTTTTAATTTCGAACAGGTGGCAACCCTGTGAAACATTGTCAGTGGCAACACCTGGGTGAAAAGTCTAGAAATGTGATACACTATCTGTGTGCCCAATTTCATTCAAATCCGTTAAGCTAATCCTGAGATCGTGTGACTATACAGAACGTTTTGCTCGTTTAAAGTTATAAAATACAAAAAAAAAATTGTGACGTGTACATGAAAATCGCCGATACACGTGTATTTTTATTTTTTATCCCCTTCCCGAAAAAGTATATTTGGTTCATAGGACAGAATGTTTGTAACGCGGTGTTATGAAGAAAATACGAGCAAGCAACAATAATAAATACAAGCATTCATATTTACATGTGAATAAACGCACATCTGAAAATATTTGTTAGCCACTGACTCGTTTGCATGTATTGATTGATGTGTATATACCTATGTATGTATATGTGTATGTATTTTTGTTATTATACTTTTATTCATAGCGAACATTTTATTTATACTACCCTTACACAGTTTGTTGGATAAAAAATTCGAATTTTGTATATAAAACGTAGTATCTACAGTCACTCACACCTTATTTGATACAAATACGATTTTTTGTAAAGTGTCACAACTTGAAAAATATGCAAACGGAAAAACAGACTATGCAGACATTTTAATAATTTTGCTTAATCTCATTGCTCAACATAAAATACAACAACGTGTTCACTCATTCCATTGTAATGCAAAAAAAAAGAAGAAAAAACATACAGAAATTTCACGCCGACTTTGATATAAAGCAATACAAAATTTTTTGTGTGAGTTAGTTTCGGAGCATTTCAAAAAAGGAATGTCGCGTCTTAAAATAGCTAAAATTGTACTTTTAAGTTCTGGTGACGAACTTCATCACATTATTGAACGCCTTATGCATGAAAATCGTGTGGTAAATAAGGTAGGACAGGCTCCAAATATACTTCCACAGGAAAAGAGTGTCAATGGTTAATGCGCCAAGTCAAGAAAAATCCAGCAACAAGCGCAGCCCAAAAATCACCTGTTCTGGTGTCAAAGAAATTGTTGAGCCAGTTTTTAAGCAGCTCTTTCTTATCGAAGGTAACGCCCTTCATATGGTTTGACAGGAAGCGGAAAATCGGTCGGATGGTAATCGGTCGGTGCACGGGTCGGAGAATACGGCGCATCCTGAAGCACCTCCCATTCGTGTTCTTGGAGTGCGCCTTTGACGACTTGGCCACTTGGGCCCTGGCGTTTTCGTGAAGGAGTATAATTTGTTCATGTCAACAGGTCTTTTCTGTCGAATAGCCTCATTCAGTTATGGACAATAAAGGTTATCCAACAAAGTACTAAATACCATACATTTTTAAAACTTAAAAGCAAATAGTTGTTCTATATGTTTTTTCACTTTCACTTTACATAAAAGTCCCGTCTGTATCAAATAAGTTGTGAGTGACTGTGTGTATGAATGCTTCAAACGCAATGTGAAATTGGTTTGGTTTCATTATACTCACACGTATGCAGCTTTCCCATTCGATGCCTACCTCGTAGAATAATCATTAGAGTGACAGCAAAAGCTTCTTATGACCGTCCGTCGTTCGAAAGGGATTAAAAACTCAAAGGTAGTTTAAAAAAAGATCGAAAAGTCATAAAGTGCAAAAGAGTATAAATAAATTAGAGTATAAAAATAAATATAAATACCAATTTTAACTGGAAATGTCCATCAATGGGCATCTCGTTAATTAAAGATTTATTCATTTGCTATTTCAGCAAAATTAAAAAAAGATTGTCGCAACCGGTTTTAACCCTAACGTCCTCTCCATTTACTTAACCTACTATTTTACCCCGTTCTACTTTTTGTCCGGTTTTCTACCATACTTCCGGCTTCAAGCTACGCTATATATAAGTTTAGCTTTCGAATTTCTAAACAATTTTTTGGGCGTCACCTTTGAGTCCCTTGAAAGCCGGAAAACAATAACTGAAAAAATAATTCTCAAAATAAAACAAAAATATGTAATAAAAATAATCTCAAACATATAAAAAAGCACTGCTGCCGCCCTTATAAAACTGAATTCCCTTTTGGTGTAAGTACTTTTAAGTACTCAAATTATTTCTCTTATACTTTTACCGCATTCCAATGCATCAAATTGACTCTTCACCTTTAACAAAGCTTAAGGAAAAGCTTTGGTGCGACTTTTCACCACTACAGCTTTTTGCAATTTTATTTTTGTGGAGATATCAGAAACTCGAGAAAAAGCTGCCATGGCATAAGAAAAGCTGAAGCACATATGTCATACAAACTTATCCAAAAAGCTTTGAATTGTATGTATGAAAATACGCAAATAGGTTTGTATGTGTGTATGTGCATGCATGCTGCATTAATGTTCCCTGCAGGAAAAATTGCAGGAGTATAAACTAAAAATCAATTTTCAGTTGGGGCCACTACCAAAAGAATGCAAAGAGCACGAAATGTGCTGACAATGGGACAAAACGGAGGCCGATTGACATAAGTTCTTTAGTTTTATAATTTTTAAGTTTTTATTTAATGAAAATTATTATTTGTTTTTTGTTCAAGAACTTTTGTATTAAAAATAGGAACTACGTTATTTATTTAAAGCATATTATTGCTGAGCGACAAATACACCCCCAAAGGGCATATGTTTAGTGTATTTTGTATTGTATTTTAATAGGGTGGCAACACTGACCCACTCTTATCAAATTAATTCGATATATTTCAAATAATTGCAAATGATTTGTGAAGCTAAAATTATATTTGGAAACTTTTACGAGCTTTGGATTCACAAAGAATCGATTGTGGCGTGATTTGTATGAATTCAGTAGTCTACCAGTCGTCTTGACAATGTGAAATGATCGTCTCACAGCTGCGATTACACCGCGTAAAATTATTCGTGACTCTTTTGTGGAGGAATAAGGAAGACGGGTAAGGGAATGTCTTGTGGGTTTTATATTGTTCGAGAAAAGAAATTAAATCTTTTTATTTTAATTAATTAATTTTTAAGATAATGATGCATTGGATCACCCTTTATATACCCTACATATATAAAATAGCACAAAATAAAACACTCTATTGGAAGATTTTTATTTTTCGCAAATAGCGTCGTACGTCAATCATATCCCACGTTTATGAATTAGACAGACAAACAGACACCGCACAGTGCGGCCGATTCCCAAAAAGCTGGCCAAAAGTCGAAAAAAAAAGTTTCTAGATAGAGTTTTTTTGTCTTTGGGTAGGCTACAGTAATGCCTTGAGTAGTGAAAACCGTTCATAGCAACGTCCTGTACCCTAAGTATCCTCTGTATTTTCAGTCGCAACGTGGCCTTCGTTTGAGCATCGTATTACTGTCGATGAATAGTGAAAGTTGTACACATTTGAAAGATTTTGTAATGGAGTAAATTGAACAAAACCAAATGGAATAATCTTCGGAAGGTTAGTAAAATACGAGAAATCTTTAGTACATATCAATACCTCGACACAAAATTTTTAGCTGCAGCAATACGTAGATACATTTTTTGCAACTTCTTTATAAAATTTGAGTTTTCAAACTGTATAGTAATACAACGCCGTCATATGCTGCTTTGAAACCTATTAAAGGTTACTCAAAAAAGTAATGGTTACTGAATAAAACAAGATTCAGCTGCTACCACTTGCTACCTTGGCTGTTATGCTATTTTTTGTGCACAAGAAATAAATACGAAGAGAGAATGAGAGAAAACAGTGAAAGCCTATACTTTCAAGAGGGGATCTGCTTGTATAAGTAACGTAGGTGAAAGGGGGTGGATTTTGAAAATTTTAAGATTAAATTCGTATTCAGCGACCCCGAAAACATATAAATTTACATGCATCTTGATTATGTTCTAGAATATACGCTATTTCACGTGAGGGGGTGGCCAATAGGGGTGGAAGGGGGTGGATTTTAAAATTTTAAGATCAAATTCGTAATCAGCGACCCCGATAACCCCCGAGTAAGAAATTTTGAATCAATTACTTAATTTTTTGAGTTTTGCCTAGCTTTTCGGGAATCGGCCGCACTGTGCACCGTAGCCAAATGGGTTGGTACGTGACTACCATTCGGGAGTACGTAGGTTATAATCTCTGTGCGTGAACATCAAATAATAGAAAAAGTTTTTTCTAATAGCGGTCGCCGCTCGGCAGGCAATGGCAATCCTCCGAGTGTATTTTTGTCATGAAAAAGCTTTTTAAAATATTTGGCGATTGGAGTCGGCATAAAACTCTAGGCCCCTTCATTTGTAGAAAACCATCAAGACGTACACCACACATAGGAGTAGGAACTCGACCAAATGCCTATCAAAAGTGTACGCGCCCATTATTTATTTATTTTTTAGTATACAAACAGACAATTGATGGAGCACGTAAAGGTCAAATATAGATTTCTATCACTCAAAATTAATTTTTTTTATTTAGAAAAGAAATTATTCAAAAACAAAATGCATTATTAATTTTCTGCATATGCAGCTACTCCATATTATTATATATGTAACAAAAATTAGTGAATGCAACATGGTTTTCGATTTCTCTAAAATTTTGAGCACAGGCCAAATTCATGAGCAAACTGCCAGTAATGCATTTAAACAGTTTTGACATTTTCTTTGGCAGAAGTAGTGGAGGTCACCAATCAATCCCTAGTAAAAGTTAATATAACCTTATAATTTGATTTGATTTTTTAGCTATTATCTTTTTAAACAGTTAGTTTAAACAGCTGACGCACGTTTCGTGTTTTGTTTCACTGTCAAACATCTTCAGTTTGGTCTATAATTTAACCATGAATCGTCTTACAAACGAACAACGCTTGCAAATCATCATTAAATTTTATTATAAAAATGCGTGTTCTATTAAGGAAGTTTAAGATCCACTTTTTTATCGAAAAATCATTTTTCGATCAATGGGTACGTAAATAAGCAGAATTGTCGATTTTGGAGTGAAAATCAGCCAGAAGAATTGCAAGAACTACCAATGTATCCAGAAAAGGTCACAGTTTGGTGCGGTTTATAGGCTGGAGGTATCATTGGACCGTACTTCTTCAAAGATGCTGCGAATCGTAAGGTAACTGTGAATGCTGAACGGTGAGCGCTACCGTGAAATGATACCCAACTTTTTTTTGCCCAAAATTCAAGAGATAGACTTGCATGACATGTGGCTTCAGCAAGGCGGTGCGACATGCCACATAGCACGCGTAACAATGGACTTATTGAGAGACGAGTTCGGTGAACATTTTATTTCACGTTCGGGACCTGTCAATTGGCCAGCCAGATCGTGCGATATAACGCCTTTAGATTATTTTCTGTGGGGCTATGTTAAAGCTCATGTCAATTCAGACAAGCCTGCTTCAATTAACGCATTGGAAGACAACATTAAAGCATTTATATGTGAGATACCGGCCGAAACATTGGAAAGAGTTGGCCAAAATTGGACTAAGCGGAGTCGCGGTCAACATTTGCATGAAATAATCTTCAAACATTAAATTTTAGGGACTATACTATCGATTTAAATAAAAATTTCAAGCATTTTTGTGAATTTTCGTGTGTTTTTTTTTTTACTTTTTATTTAAATGGCTCTAATTTTTTAGTTTTCAAAGTTTCCTTCCATATACCAAACTTTTTTCAATGAAGCTATAATCAATAAAAAGACCAGAAAATTATCATTCAAACAAAGTATATTACAAGATGGAGTCTCAAAGGTTTTAGACGTTATGACTGCTTGGAAATATACTACCAAATCAAAAAAAATATATGTATAAATAAAAAAATTAGAGAATTTAAGAAAATAATTTCTATACTTTGTGTCATGAAAAAACTCCCCATAAAAAGTTGGACTTGGTATAAAAACCGCAGGTCCCCATTTGTGCAACAGCATCAAGATGCACATCGCAAATAAAATCAGAAGTTCGGCCAAAAAATCAGCAAGAGTGTAAGTAACAATTATGAATAAAATAAAATACAAACAAATTTCCAGTAGAAAATTTAAGTCTTTCTTAATTTGGCATAAGGGTTTGGACATAATTTATTTTGAAATATTTTAATCTAAAGGTTCATCTGAGAAGAAATCTATGGCACACTTGAAGACATAAGCGCTGAATTATGTGGCGATAAAGCAACGTGATCTGTGCAGATGGTTAGCTTCCTGGCGGAAATGTCTGTCATCTATCAATTTGCAGAGATCAACTTAGATAGAAACCTGCGGAATGTAGTAATTGGTATTTTGAGCAACAGTTAAATGGCACTTAAGGCACTGCCATACTTTGAAGTTGACTCTCATTAGTTCTGGAGTGTATCGAGGAATTTATTAGGAATGTAAAATCTCATCCGAAAAAATCATTCCAACAATATTTCTGGTCCGTATTATTATTTTAATTACTCAATCTCTTAAAAAAGCACCCAATATACGCGTATGCAATGGCTTGACTTTTATTGTTTAAAAAATTTTACAGAACATTTAAAAATATTTTTTCAGCAATAATTTTTTTAATAATAATAAAAAAATTAAATAATTTTCAAATTTTGTTTTCAAGAAAAGAAAAAAATATGACTCTTTGGGGTACGAAAAATTTTATTTAAAAAGGCACATTAATTTCTTATTGACTTTTTTTCACTGCTTGTTCAGCTGAATAAATCTCTGACGAATATATTTTTATTTTTTTTTTTTATTTATTTAAAAGAGTAACAGTTATTAATAACTATTCCACTTACGAAATAAGCACTGGCTGCCAGGGCCTTCGGCTTATGGTATCTTAATTAGAGTAATAATATAGGTAAGTAACTATACAAGAGGATGGGAGAGAGGAGTTGAGGTAGTATTAAAAGATTAGTGGGTAGTGTGAGTTTGGCCGGAGTATAATTTTATATATGTATATCTAGTTTTCGCAAAGAGTTAAATATTTAATTTAGTTAGTTTAATAAATTTACAAATTAAATTAATGCTATTGTCATCGGTGTTGTTGAGTAGCTTCGAAAGTTCAAGGTTAGGATGAAGTGCATTTCTAGTGCATTTCAATCCTGGGCAGGTATCGAGGAGGTGTGAAGTCGTGTAGTCGTCTGAGTTGCAAAAAGGGCAGGGTGGTTTGACTGCGCTGTTTAGTATGTGAACATGGGTGGCTATAGTGTGACCGATTCGAAGGCGTGTAAATATCTTGAGGTTGTTGGAAGGCATGTGTGTAGGATATATCGGCTTGATGCCAGTAGGGTTGTACTTTTTGTAGTGGTGTTGATAATTAAACCATTGCCTATTGTATGCATCCTGAAGAGATTTTTGTATAATTTTTCGAATATCTTTCGTAGTAAAATGTGCACTGAAGTGAAGGGGTTCTTGGGCAGCTTCTTTGGCTCTAGTATCAGCGGATTCGTTGCCTTGTATTCCGGCATGACCCGGAACCCACATGATCCTTATGGAATTTTTATTTAATGCGATATTATTTCGGATTTCAGTGATTATTGGAGTTTCGTTAGAATGGTTCAATATAGCGTCCATTACGGATTTACTATCGCTGCAAATAATGAATTTTCCGCCTTTGTTGGAGGTATAAACTACCGCTTCAAGCAATGCAGCTGCTTCCGCTGTGAATACTGAGCAGTAGGAAGGTAAAGCCCCGACTGAGATTGTGACACCAAGCTGGTTTGTGACTGCAAACGATGTACTGGTGTCTGTTTTAGATCCATCGGTATAAACGAACTCCCATTCGTTTCTTAAGGGAGCAACGATTTCATTAAAATGTTGGACGTATTCATTAGAGGAGGTGGACTCTTTGGGGAATTTCAGCAAATCCGCGATAAAAATAATTTTTGGATTTAAGCCTGGTGGGAAAACTGGGATTGGTGGTAAAATCGCATCTGATGTAACATTCAGTTTGTGCATTAGTTCAACACAACGTTGTATGGTGGACGGTTTGCGGGTATATTTATATTTTTATTTTTTACGAATATAAATTCTTTTTTTAGGAAAGATTGAAAAACGAATAGTTCAGCCAATTAAATAGGAACAACACCCTCCCTTAGAGTTGCCTCAGCCTATCGCACTGTCTCAGGCGCAGCAATTTTCGTCATCAGCGGGCAGATACCCGTCGACCTCATGGTACGGGAACGAATGGATGCGTGCGACTCTAGGAAGAAACACGTCATCACTAGCTTCTCAGAACGACGGCGAAACTTATTCCATCAATGGACAAATGGGTCCAAAGGAACTTCGGGGAAGTGAACTACTTCTTAACTCAGTTCCTCTTGGGCCACGGATACTTCCGAAGATACCTATACCGTATGGGCAAGATAACCGATTCCAAGTGCATATACTGCGGAGCGCTGACGCTGCACACACTTTATTTAGTTGTAATAGATGGCTCTCGGGAAGAAATGCTCTGAGGGAGCAGATTGGCGACATCGCACTGAGCAACATAATCAGCAAAATGCTCGAACGCGATGACAGCTGGAACGCGGTAAAGAAATACATCGTGAACGTACTACGGAAAAAAAATATCGACCTCGACATAGTGCAACAAAGTGAAGCCGCACAGGTAGAGACATAAGAAGACGAGCCTATAGCATGAAACTGGTTACAAATATGGTGATCCAGACATGGGTGAATAGAATTGGTTCTTTATGGCCTTCGCGAAGACATTTTGAACCTCACCTCAACCTCAGCCTACCCCACCCACCACAAAAAAAGTAAAAACAAAAAAAACACCCTCCTCTGCACGCACATTTTATTCTACTCAAAAACTGAAGAAAACTAAAGAAGAAAATAAAAAAATATAATAAAAGAAAAAATAAATAAAATGTTAAAATCTGCTTGCTGCTTTGCTCGGTCACAACGGCGGTACCAATGCATTGCTTGCTGCTAAGCCACTGTGAGATTTCTGCAGCTGAGCGTGCGTGCTGGCATGCCGTCGCTTAAGCGTTCAATCAACAAATTTTTGGGAGCGTGCGACAAAAAGGCGATAAAACCGTTAAATGTGCAGAAATCCACGCCAAACGTGGTAGCCATGAATATTTTCCATAGGCTTTTCATATTTTTTCTCAATACAAATACAGGCATGCATTAATTTTCACATTGCCGCAACAGACGCTAGCCATCGCGCCGAACAACAATTGTAGCCCAACAGCTGCGCGCCGTTGTTGGCCGCTGATGTCTGGCAAAAAGGTGTAGTGCCACAAAACAAAGCCATAAAGCAAGAAACAAAAACAAACATAATGACAAAATTTAAAGTTTTGATAGTTTCATTGTTGTTTTAATGGTGTTTGCTATCCACATTTCTGATTCAAATACAAAAACTAAGAGAAAAATTTGTTGCTGCACACGCACGAATTATGGTCAGATGCTACAAAAAGCAGCTGCAAGGCATTCAAGCGCTTGTCCTGCTTGCAGCGAAATTGTCGTCAATTTGCTTTGCCTGCCACTTGCAACCAAATGATCAAATCAAGCAAAACACAGAAGCGAGGAGACGCTAAATGCGACAATATGAGTGAACCAAAGCCACAACAACATAAAACGAAAAGCTAAAAAGATGAAAATTTATAAGCGCAATAATGGCAAAAACAAAGCAGCGTAGTTTTGCGGTTTATGCAATTAGTGTGCGGGCAAATCAAGGCAACCGCAAACCAGCAACAAAGCAAATAGTCGTTTATCGCTGGTGGTAGATAAATGCGTCCGGCAGCAAGTGTAAGTGTGCGTGTATGTGTGTATGTGTTGAAGCTAGCTTGCGTTATTTAGCAAGCAGTTGCTGATTGTGGAAATATTTCTTTACATAAAAAATAATTTACAATAATTAACATTTTTTTTATAAAATATATTTGCTTCATTTTTTTATAAAATATATTTGCTTCATTTTTTTATAAAATTTATTTGCTCTAAAGTCTAAATTATTTATTATTATTTTACAATTAAAATTTCATAAAACATTTAATTTCATTAAGCAGCTAACCGCAATAAATTGCCAATTCGGCAGGCGCTAATTAGCGCCACTAAAGGTGGCTTGAAAAATGTATTTATTTTTTACATTTATTTTACACAACATTTTTTTCCTAACTTTTTATGTTATACGCAAGTGAATAATGAATCAAAAACAAATTAGAAAAAAAAAACCAAAGATCGCACCATGTTTTTGTTTCTGTTTCTATTGCTGTTGGACAACTGTTCGTCAACACTTTTGTTTTTCCCATCTTTAACGCGTTCTCGCCCATGTTCGGCTCCAGCCTGCCGCTAGCCATAGGTGGTACAGGTGTGCCGAAGCTTGCGTCTGCGCCTTCTCCTGCTCCGCTTGCCAACCTAGCCGTGAATGCAACCACTCGCAATTCGCCGCTTTGACATTTGATTTATTGATTTGATTTGCAGCGGCGTCAAATTGGCATTTGACGCATTTGTGCAACAGACAAGTATTTTGACATTTACATTCAATTCAATTTGAAATAATTTGAAATTCAAAATTCGGCAGTACGCACCTTTTGCGGGCGGTGTGACATAAATACTAGACAATACTTGAAAGTGTTTAAATTTCTGTAAAAGTGTGTATACAGTAGACGCTCGATAATGTGAACGAATTAAGGCAGGTGGGCACATAAGACCGATTTAATAAAAATAAGTACCGACTAAAACCTAGGGCAACTTAAGCGGGAAACAATAAAAAAATGGTTTCCTGAAAATCTTTTTAAAGCTGAGAAAACTAAGTTAGGCTAGGTTAAATTGGTTGACTTGACTCGGTCCCGATACCAGATGGAGTTCAAAATTTAAGCGTGTTTTGAATAACGTGGAATATGTTCTTAGATTTCCCTTGGACCCTGCTCTCTACATTTCCTGCTGTCCTCGCTGTAGGAGATTCCTATCTTACAGTCTGTGTCAGAAGAAAAGAACTATTTTTTTTCTTGTAACTTCAAGATATATTTAGTTTTGCTTTTTGCTGCGTAATAGTCCCACTCAAGGGCTACGACGTAGCACTGGCGGTTAGTGCCGTGCGAAATGTTGATGACTTTTCCGAACGCGGCTTCAAGCGACTGACTACAAAAAAGCAGGATAAAGTGATGGCCCAACTTTTTAAGCGAGACCCTTCTTTGTAATTACGCCAAGCACGATCAGTTCTTGCTAAAAAGGGAATAGATGTGAGTATCAACACCATCGAATGTTAGCTGAAGGAGGCAAATATATCCTACCGTCCCACATCAGCAAAACCACTGCTCTCAGAAAAACACATTGAGAAACAACAAATCAAGAAAATGGCGTCACATTTTGGACTGTCCTTCCCAGTCCCCGGACGCCAACCCCATTGAAAATGTGTGAGGATTTATGAAAACGAAAGTTGCGGGAAGGCCAGTCCATGATTTAAAGCTACTCGTGCGACAATTTCGCAGAATCTAGTCCTGTTTGTCGACCAGAAACGCAGAAAAGCTGGTTCAAAGCATGATACCACGCTATACTCGACAACGATGGAGACTACACGGTACATACTTTCACTTAAAAAAATTAAGATATATATCTTTTATACTTCATGCATAATCGCGGTTCCTTTTTTCTGACACAGACTGTATAAGCTGAAAAAAACTAAGTTCAACGATTTTTTTAAGATATTTTCAAACATACAAACGGTCACAATAACTGCACAGCGTTGTTTTACCAAATTTCGACAATTTTTTTATTAATTTTTTGTATTCTTTTCGTTTTGTTTTTGAATGTGGGTTTTGTTACAGAAAAAACCACCAAAGTTCAAATGATCTAAGGAGATCCGTAGAATGAACTCCATTTTTATAAAGAATTAAAGAAAGTTAGAAAAATAAAAGAAAAGTAGTCAAAACAGGTCCAAATATCGCGTTTCTTTTTAAATACACTCAGTTGTATGTCCCCGACGTGCGTATGTTGACACTCTCAGCCAATTTTCGTTTATTTTAGTGTATTTCATCAAATTTTTTCTAAGTTAAAAAAAATTATTCGACAAATTTTGTGTGAAAAATACAACGAAATGCTTAGGAGTACTTAAATTGTTAACTTTGATATTTGTTGGGTTTCTTTTTGGGGGGAAAAATGTGTTTTTAAGTTTTACAATGTAATGAAAAATAAATGAAGTTAATTGAAATGTAATGAAAAAAGCTAAAAATTATGTCAACTTTGAATTTTTTCTCACGGCTTCTTTCAGCTACAAAAGCGTTGCATTTCATGGGCACTTATAAGAAGGAATACTACCTGATATTTATTCGCCGTTTGCGTGAAGCCGTACGCCAAAACGCTCTGGAATAACCAGTTAGTAACCACTTCCCCATTCTTCTCCTTCTTGGTTGATAACCGCTTACGGGATTTTGGCCGAGTTTAACAAAGCGCGCCAGTCGTTTCTTCTACGTACTAACCGCCAGTTGGACACACTAAGTGAAACCAAATCCTTCTCCACCTGATCTTTTCAATCAGAGATCAGAGAAGACCTTCCTCTTCCTCGGCTACCACCAGCTACTACCGCCTCGAATAGTTTCGCGTAAGCGGTTATCGATCTAATTAAGAACAAGAAGAAGAACGATGCAAACTTTCGTATGTACTTGACCACTTTCGACATATTTCTAAAAATGCAAAAACATTTTGTAGCTCATTCTGCAAAGCAGAAGCACATTGGGATTGGAAAGGAAGAACAGGCGCACTGATTATTTTTTTGGAAATTTTCGCGAGAATACACATTTTCAAAGAAAACTACTCAAACAAAACCATTGAAAATCGCCTGTTTACACAATTCAATTAAATTTCCTGAGTTCACTATTTCGGATGTTCATTTAGGCAGTGTTTACATTGCCGACCGTCTACTGTAATTTGGAAGTATGTAAGTTTAGTTTGATTGTCAAAGCAAAATTATATTTACTCGCATTCTTCAATTATGATGCACACATTTTATTTCTTATTTGTATTTCTTTTAGTTACTAGTTTCTAAAAGCAGAGCTTCTGTTGCTGTTGATAGAGTGTAACATTACAGTCCGCTGTAAGTGCATCTGCTCCCACTGTTGGTCACTTACACAAGATACTTTTGTTATTAATTCCGGTGTGGGATGAGTCAAAGCGAATTCCCACCAACATTTGTTTACTTATTTTAGAATGAAGACTACTACAATACCACATTAATATTAATTATAGGAATAGAGAAATATTTATAAAAAAAATCATTACAAATCGAAAACAATCGGCACTACAACAACAAAAATAGAAATAAATAAAATATGGTATGAAGTATATATAACAATTAAAGAGACCACAAATAGCACTGACCTATGGGCTATTACTAAACAAAAGCCCATATTCCTCGAAATACGACATCGCAAATGTAACTGGATCGGCCATGCACTACGTAAGCCCGTGTCTGACATCACAGTAACTGCGTTGGATTCGAATCTCCAACAAAGTCGCAGACCCGGGAGACCAGCCAACACCTGGAAATTATTTACTTCTTACCTGCTGTTGTAGGTTTTTTTGCGGCTGGCTTTTTATTAGATGCAGACTTCTTGGATTTAGCAGTAGTTGCTTCTGCTTTAGCTGCTTTTGGCTTAGTAGTTGCAGATTTGGCTTTAGTTGATTTCAACAATACCTGGAGGTGGCAGGTGGATGCAGAAGCGCAGAAAGCACGCTAGTGGAGATAAATAAAATGTCTAGCTTCAAATAAATCTCAATATACGCCATTTAATATAAAATTTTAGAGCGATAATGATCACCTAACAAAACTCCTTGTCACTAATAAGAAGTATGGAAATCTTAGATTTAAGATAAATATATAAATACATTGTGAAAAACCAAAAAACACAATTTGCTTGTTAAGGCCCGGAAAAATATAATATATAAGTAATATATAAACGGTTATGTATTTAGCTTTTTACTGCCTTTTACTGTACATTAGCCCATATACCATATGACATAAATACATAACTGCCCGCCTCTGAGCTCGCATTACACGAAAACCGCTGACCATTCGACCCCCGCTTGTGGGTATATAAATAACCGAACCGTGGAAATAAAACCTCTCATATAACTGTAATACACTCGCCTTTTTTACAAAGCGAACTGAAAATTAATTGCCATTTACAAGCCCAGATATGGAGCTATTCGCACGTATGTGCGAAAAAATGGACAACTTGTGGCAAAAAAGCGTAACGCTAATAAAAAGTGAGCCCAAAAAAAGTGCGGCTGCTTGATTAACCCACTGGGAAATCGCAGTGCTAAATTAAAATGCACAGATATGATTTAAAAATTGCCAATAATGAAATGCAAAAAAAAAGAAAACACAAACACAAAATTATAAAAATGCAAGAAAAATCAAAATGACAAAATAAAAAAATAAAAATTCAAAATAGAAAATAGAAAAAGAAAATATTACCATTTACACCATATTTTTGTGGCATCTGATATTTGTTTTGAAATATTTTCCAACTATAGTATGTCATATCATTCAAATCATATCAAAGATTAAAAATTGAAGCTCATGAGTTTAAGAAATTTAATTTTAAGTTTAAAATAAAATTATTTTTTTATGAACCATTTTGAATCCTCATCTTAGTCTATGAGATATTTGTACAGGGTTGCTGGGGAAGTTCTATATATATAGCTCTGATTTCTGTTTAGTTATATGACGTATTGTGATGTCCAAAACTTAACCATTTGCTTGCCATAATGCATACAAAGTAAAATAAGTGGATTTTATGTAATTTCTAGTCCAATTTTGCTTCACCCTTCCAAAGTTACATTTTTCAGCTGATCTTTGTTGCTGCTGTGGTGTGTACGGATTTTGGGGCGGTGGTTGCATTAAATGTGGACATTTCCATAAGAGCCATGTCTGCATGACCACAAACTTATGTTTCGGATCGTTGCTCTGTTAAGGGGTTAGGAGTAGTCAGAATTTTCAAACAATTGAATTTTTTTTTTGCATTTTCTAAAAGTATTAAATCTTAAAAATATTTTGCGAAAATTTGAAGTGAATCCGGAAAATACTTTTCGAGTTATTCAAGAAGTAGCAAAGGTAATGGATAGCAAGACTTTAAATGCGTTTTTCTCAAAACTATGTTTTTTGAACTGGTAATCACTGTAACTTAAAAGCCACTTGGTAGATTTCAATAAAATTTAGACTGCTTTTGAAATCATAAAAAACTCGTGCCTAATCAAAAATTTCGATTTTTTTAAACAATTAATGATTATTAATTTTGATTAATCAAAATGAAAATGTGAAAAATATTTCTTAAGGCCGCCATATTGGTAATTTTGAAAAAAAAAAAGTTCGATTAGACACAAGATTATCTATTAATAAAACCGATTGATTTTAGATGAATCCCAAGAACTTGTGTGGATCAACGCAACGGACTTCTGGAGAAACGGACTCCACACAAGCAGCGACAACTCTTACAATTTTGAAATTTTGCCAAAGTCAAGTCGAAACATGATGTGTTACTGCTATGTTTTTGTTTTGTAAAATAAAGCAGTTGACTAGCTAAAAAAAAGTTATTGAAAATCATCATTTTTTCTGGCCTCTGGGCCTTAAAATAAGAAATCTTGACGTACTCCAAGTTTCTCGGCCATTTCTCTTCTCAGGAGATTCTTTTTGTACATTGAGGTTTATTGTTTTTGGCCACAATACCCTCAATAAAGACAAAATTTCCATCACCACGTTTCAGAGTCGTCTTTATTATTACTTTTATAGAGCACGATATTAGGTTTTCGTCACACTCAAGGCGAGATAGAATTTTGACTCATCAGAGAAAATTACTGCCCTCCAGAAGATTAAATGCTTAATTTCTAGCTCCTTAACAAACGCAACTTGGCTCAGTTGGTTTTTTTTTTTGGTTTTGCTTAAAAATGGCTTCTTTCGTGCTACTTGGCCACTGAAGTCTTGCCTACGAGGCTCACCGCAGCACTATTTCGATGCTCAATAATTTCTCTATTTCCTGTTGCATTTCGTTTGACAATTTGGAAGCCGATAGCTTTTGAATTTTTTTTTATATGACGGCTCATTTTACAAAAATTTGTAAACACCCTAAACATAGCATAAAACAATAATTCAATATTAGTTACAAAAAGCGAAATACTATTGACCAAGCGACTAGCCGTCACCACAATATAACCCACTACGTACATGAAAGGAACTGTGTGCAAAGATTTTGCTTTTTGGCTGCCGTTCAAGCCCTAGTGTAAGTAAGAGTATATTTCCACGAATTCTGTTCTGCTCCATATGTTGGTAAAGCGTCTGGTTAAATATTAACCTTTCAGTCTTTTCTTTTTAGTTTTGACAGTTTTTCACGTTAAAAATGTGGTTCCGCGTCTCGATGTGGTTCCACAAAAGTTTTTTAGTTCATAAAACTTGCAATTCATAATTTTGTATTAAGAGTTTTCTACCTCACATCATTAAAGAAAAAAAAATTGCATGTGATGGCGTGATGGCACAAAATTAATGAACCTATCGAAAAATTCATAATTTTAGCAAATTAGACAGCTTCCGTAAATAAACAGATAAGTAATGGAGCGCATAAAGTTCAAAATAAAGATTTTCATCAGTCAAAATCAGTTGTTTGTTTTTTGTGTTCAGAAAAAAGTATTCAAAAACAAAACTGGATGATTAATTTTGCGCATAAGCAGAGTGTGTCAGCAGTTGGTTTCTTGTTAATTTGGAGTTACTTTTACATAAAAGTATTAATTTTAGTCATTTTCAGAAGAAGCAAGCTGTTGGTCCAGCCTCTACAATGAATAGTTTTTATTTATTTACCATCATTACATATATAATATGTGAGCTATCCAACCTCCTCTCCATTTTGTTACAGAAGAATCAGTTCAATAATAATTCCACACGGGTTCCTTAAGCGCTTGCTCGATTTTATATATTTCTTTAAAAAACCAAACTGTCGTCTGACTGTCTCACAGCAATCACTTAAGTTTGTTTAAAATGAAAAGCCACTACCAACTCTTGCGTATTTTGATACGTCAAAGATCATTTCAGTTGGCATTAAAAGACATGATTTATATCTTAAAAATCTGTAAAAAATTTAGCGAGACCAAAGAAAAAAAAAATAAAAAAATAAAAAAAAGTAAAAATAAACAAAAAAACTAAAAACATGTTACATATTATACGGAGGTGTAAAATCTTTGACTTTTATTACACACCACTACATATATATGCACATACACACACACACACATTTATATATTATACATCATGCAAATCGCATTAAAGTGCATTGAAAAGTAGTCCTTCTGCGTTTGCGAGTTTGCCGATCACCAACAATATTTTTGTTTTTGTTTTGCTTTTGTTATAACTAATTGCGCCTAGTCCACCATCGTTGGGCTCTACTGTGCGTTATTCCAATATTCCTTTAATGGCGCATGCACGAATAAGCTGGGAAAATACCTTTAATATGAAAAAAAGGCTTAGCCTTTATTAATAGTTTTCAAATAATTTCAAAGATAAGCCTAGTTTCGCTCTTAAGGTTTATATGACTTTCAAGGGCTACAAAAGCGTATTTTCTGCTTACTTTTTGCTGGTGTGTTAAATGATTTTTTTACGTTTTTTTTTAGCTTTTCAGCATATTAAAGATTGTATATACCTATGAAATGAGACTTTCTTTTCAATTTCGAACGTTTATTAACAAAAAATGGTTACAAGTTTAATCTTCAAAATAATAGCCATCGCTAGGAACACATTTTTCCCATCTCTCAGGCAATTTGTGGATGCCGCACCAATCATCGAGCCATTTTTGGCTTTTTTGTGAGAATTGAAGCGCTGCTCGGAAAGTGCGTGGCCCATCGATGCAAAAAAATCATAACCGGAAGGCGCCAAGTCTGGTGAGTAAGCCGCATGCACCAGCGGTTCCCAATCGTACGTCTCCACCAATTCCCGGGTCGCTCTGTTTCGATGTGGCGGTGCATTGTCAAATTGTCAGTTCATGCGGCACCCATCTTCCGATCTTTAAAATCATGCCCATGTCTTTCAAACGTTTGAAAATGGTTTTTTGGGTCACTCTAACTGCTCTGCCATCATTTCTTGCGTTTGACCATCATGTTCATCCAACAATGCTTGCAATTCTGCGTCCTCAAACTTTTTCGGTGGCCGGCCACGGTCCTCGTTCTCCACGCTAAAATCACCACTGCGGAATTTTTCAAACCACCTGAAGCACTGTGCTCTACCTAGAGCATGTCCACCATAAGCTTCTATAAGCATTTGATGATCTTGAAAAGCATTTTTTTTTTTCAATTGATAACAGAAAATCAACGATGTCCGCAAATCGTAGTTTGAAGGCACGAAATTCGGAATTTTTAAGAGCGACAAAAATTCATTGTTGTATTAAACGTAACAAACAATGAACTGAATATTGTTGACAGATAACAGACGAAAAAACAAGACATTTAGGATGGTTTAAAAATGCTCTTAGCGACATCTATGGACTAATAGCTGAAAGTCTCATTTCATAGGTATATATAAGTTAACACGCTGCAGTCGCATTTGTTGCGACGCTCCCACGGCTGCTCGCTACACGTGCCGCAGTGTCAGCATATTTAAATTTCACAATGCAACGCAACAGGAGACGTTACCTGTTGCACAATTACATTCAATAATGCACCCGTGGGAAGTCAAGGCCAAGTCCGGTCTCAGACAAATTACACAACGACTGCGCCGCAGCTGGGGAATGAAGGTGTAAAGTAAGCGACCGTCACCACGTCCAGTTAGTGGAGTTTGAGACGGGTTCCGGGTTAGCTGTATTAGATTAAGTAATTTGTGTAGAATAAAAATAATTGTGAACTATTATATTAAAAGAATTATAAGTGTTTCTTTCCTGGGCAGCTGGCCCTTAATTTTTTTTAGTGTAACGGACCCAAAATCCGTAACTGGCGCCCGTTAAATTTGTTACCGTGGCCCTCAAATCTTCCATCTTTAAAAGAAAATATAAAAGAAAATGCTTAAGTCAACTTACGCAAGGATACTCTCTAGTTTCATCAGCGCCTTTATTGTGCCTTTATTGTATGTTCAGCGTATTGTGGCTCTCCTTGGCCGTACGCCCTATGATCCTTTAATTATTTGCTGAGCAGGTTTATCAAAAACCCTTTTTCACTTTTTAAATTTTTCCAATGGATTTTTTATTTATTTTTTTTTTTATTATTTGCTGAGCGGCTTTATCAAAAACCCTTTTTCACTTTTTAAATTTTTCCAATGGATTTTTTATTTATTATTTTTTTAATTATTTGCTGAGCGGGTTTATCAAAAACCCTTTTTCACTTTTTAAATTTTTCCAATAGATTTTTTATTTTTTTTTTGTTTTTATTTAATACACTTTCTTTTATTTCATCCACTCTTTTATTTTAACACTCCTGGGTCCCTGCTCGGGCGCCAGTTACGGATTTTGGGTCCGTTACACTAAAAAAAATTAAGGGCCAGCTGCCCAGGAAAGAAACACTTATAATTCTTTTAATATAATAGTTCACAATTATTTTTATTCTACACAAATTACTTAATCTAATACAGCTAACCCGGAACCCGTCTCAAACTCCACTAACTGGACGTGGTGACGGTCGCTTACTTTACACCTTCATTCCCCAGCTGCGGCGCAGTCGTTGTGTAATTTGTCTGAGACCGGACTTGGCCTTGACTTCCCACGGGTGCATTATTGAATGTAATTGTGCAACAGGTAACGTCTCCTGTTGCGTTGCATTGTGAAATTTAAATATGCTGACACTGCGGCACGTGTAGCGAGCAGCCGTGGGAGCGTCGCAACAAATGCGACTGCAGCGTGTTAACTTATATATATAACTTAAAACAAATAGATACAACACTTTTTGAAGTTTTAATTAAAAAATTTCTAAAATTCAGCCAATGGGATCTCATTTGCTGTGACTTTAAAGATAAAGCTTTCTTAGCATGGTTCGTTTAGCTAGTGGGTGATTCATCTTAACCAAAAAAATAAAAAGTAAAAATAAAAAAAGTAAAAATAAAAAATTATTTCTGATACCTATACACCCATATATTCACACATATATGTATATACATTCATGCACCATAAAATAGGGTGCGACCAATTTTGACTATTGACTTTTGTTTATTCAGTGTATGTTAATACGAGAGGTGCCTTTTATATTTCGGGATTTGGCAACCCTGATGTTGCAATCTGGCAACTGACAGCTGTATCGCAAAGTTTGACATTTTTTGGCTTTTACGTACTCAGAACATTTTGAAATACCAGCGCTATTTGTGTTGTTTACAGTAACTTAAAAGATTCATCTCGGTCCAAAAATGGAATTAAATCGTGAACGTTTTCGTGCGATTATTTTTTACAACTTTCGACGTGGATTAACTCAGCAACATTGCATGGATGAACTTAATTCATTTTTTGACGATGAAGCTCCATCAAGGACCAGTGTTTATCGATGGTATGGTGAATTCAATCGTGGTCGTAGTTCACTCCAAGACGAATTTCGTGAAGGTCGTCCAAAATCAGTTGTTGTTCCGAAAACCATTGATGCTGTGTGCGAACTGATATTGCAAGATCATCATGTGACCTATCGTGAGATTGAGACAATCTTACGCATTAGTGGGACCAGCATACATTCAATATTGCATAAACATTTGACTGTCAAAAAAATTTGTTCGCGTTGGATCCCACACAATTTGTCAATCGCTCAAAAAAAGGCTCGTGTCGATTGGTCGAAGGATATGCTCAAAAAATACGATCGCGGGGCTTCGAAACACATCTATGACATCGTGACAGGTGATGGATCATGAATTTACGCGTATGAGCCCGAAAGTAAACTGCAGTCGACTGTATGGGTGTTTCAAGATGAGCCAAATCCAACAAAAGTTGTTCGCGCACGAAGCACTTCCAAGCAAATGGTCGCCTGTTTTTTCGGAAAAACTGGACATGTCACAACCATACCACTAGAACAACGCAGAACAGTAAATTCTGAGTGGTACACAACCATTTGTTTGCCAGTTGTCTTCCAAGAAATTAGGAAAACCAATCGCCAAAGACGGATCACTCTTCACCAGGACAATGCGAGCTCTCACACATCGGCTCAAACAACTATATTTTTGAGCACCCAAAACGTCGAATTAATGGGTCATCCGCCG
Organism: Anastrepha obliqua; assembly: GCF_027943255.1. Lineage (NCBI taxonomy): Eukaryota > Metazoa > Arthropoda > Insecta > Diptera > Tephritidae > Anastrepha > Anastrepha obliqua. The sequence goes on along the minus strand of NC_072896.1, from coordinate 123,167,169 downwards.
TATAGTCCTGACTTGGCACCGAATGACTTCTTTTTATTCCCGTACGTAAAAAGCAAACTGAGAGGTCAACGTTTTTCGACACCCAAAGAAGCGGTTGCGGCATTCAGAATGCATGTTTTGGAGGTACCTCATTCAGAGTGGCAATTGGTTTAAACGCATGCAAAAGTGTATAGATCTTCATGGAGAATATTTTGAAAAACAATAAAGTGATTTTCGATGATTAATAAAATGAATCGATTAATAAAATTAACTCCGTATACAAAAAAAACATAAAAATCGTGTTTCCAAACTTTTTGCAAAAATTAATTTAAAACTGTTAATTCAATTTTTTTTAATTTTAATTAATTAAAATTCTACAAATGTTCATATAAATTTTGTATTAAATTAAATTAAATTAACATTAAATTTTAATTAGAATTTTCTAATTAATTTTTGGTATGCCGTTTAGTAGCCTAATTAATTTTGGTTAATAGTTTGCATGTTGCAAGTAGCTACAAAATATTGCTGACTTTTAACAATTTAGTTGATAGTGTCACGCATTTTCTTCCATATATTCGACAGTTTTTTTATATGCAAGGAAATGACTTGAACATTCATCAATAAAAAATTGTCAAAAATTTGCAACATAGACTTTGTTGTACCAAAATTAAGACGGCTATAAATTGAATACCAAAAATTATTTCAAACATTTTATTAAAAATTTTGATTCAAAAAATTGCAAATTTGATGAAAGTTTTGAGAATTTGTATATAATTTTCCCACAAAGTTTGAAAAGAAGTGTACACTACTACAATATTTTGGTATAATTTGCACTACGTTTTTTGCAGAATGCCTTGTAAAACCAATTGTGATAAAAAATAAAAAAATTGATTCAAATACTAATCGTACTTTTCCTGGAGAAGTGTGGAAAATACTAAAAAAATCGGTTCATTATTGAATTGGATAAAATAAAGCACCAGACTGTCCGACCAGTCTAGCATGCAGATAATAAAAACTCGATATTTTTTTAATTTTCGAACGCAACTAACCCTTTAACCCAACTCTCATTGCATTTGCTTGCTTACAGACCCTCATAAGTGTTAAATTTCGTTAAGTCCCATAGAAAAAAAAGAATAGTAGAAGAAATCGAAACCTGAAGACATAGAAAAAGGACTAGTAGAAGAAATCGCAACTTGAAGGTCATGAATACGCAGAATTTTATTCTTTTGGCGGATCCCGCCTACTTTGAATGCAAATACATTTTCTTCGAAGTTACAACTTTCGCCCCAACTTGAACGCTTCTCTGCTTATTACAAAATAATTTGCTTGCACAGAGACTTGCAAACAGGCACGCTTAGACAGTAAAGATATAAATAAATTGATTATTCGTTTAAATAAGCGAGTATTGAATTCGAATACGTGACTACTGCTCGGCGCTGTCGAAATGTGCAGTTGCTATTGTTAGGCTTTTGTTGACAGATTCATTTCCCTTTCAATGCTCACACTAATCACAAAACCTAGAAAAAATCAGATAAAATAATTAGGTGAAACTGTTGCGGATTGCTATTCACTCTGTTCTGCTGATTAAGCTTTTGTGGTAACCTCAATATTTATTTCATTATGGAAAGTATAAATGAATTTATATTTGTACTTTTATTTTTATTTAAATTTTTTATTTATTTTTTTTTTGGTTTTTTTTACTTTTATTATTATTTTTTCTTTATGAATTTTTCTCACGCCTTAATCTAACCTGCTTCCATTGGTAAGTGTGCACATCAGAGGGCAAATTAAAAGAGTATGCACTCTACAAAAACCGCAAGCGCTACTTTTTCTGATATGACAATTACATTTCTAAGTGTTTCCTATACACTAAACAAATTATCCACAAAAGTTGACTACGGGAAAGAGTTTGAGTACAAAAATCCCAGCTTAGCTCAAACATTCACTTGTGCATATATGTAGGAAATTTGTGGCATGCCACAAACATTTTTCAACGCAGATATTTTACCACGCTGATCAAAAGGCAGCTTGAGCTGAGCTACAAGCGCGCAAAGCACTTCAATGCCATAACAGCTGCCAAAGCGCTGACACGCGAACTCGCTTACGAAGTGATCGAAAAACTATTGAGCTGTGAAAAAAATAAACAGAAGCGCAAATTAAGTATTGTGTCGTTCATAAATAGAAATAATAGGAAAATGGAGCAATATTTTTGCTATAAATATCAATAATTTGTGATTCTTTTTCGTGTGTTTGGTTATACCAAAAGTGAAAGAGTGGGACGAAGTGAAAGAACAAGTGATTTGCTGTGATTTTGTCAATTGAATTTTAGATAAACTTTTTCTGCTATATATTAGAGGTAAAAAATATTTATAAATATGTAAAATTCTCATAAGCAACGGTGAGCATAAATGAAAGTAAATATTTCTACTCTTGGCAATAAAATCAAATCTGAGTAGGCAAAGGGACGCGTAAAGGTGAGTATTGTTTAATATAAATAATTTACTCCTTCTGAGTAATCGTCCTTTACCAAGCTCATTACTAATATTTGAACAATTTGAGTTTGTAAAGCCTTTGCACTAAAGAAAAAATCAGCCACTCTTGTTTTAATTACTTTATTTTTGAATCAATTTCCCTGAAGCTTATCTGAGAGATTGCGAATATTAAAAACTTGGAAAATTTTAATAGAATTAGTAATAAAATTAAACAGAGTATAAGAAATGTTAATAAAAATGAATTAATAGTAATAATAATAATAATAACGATAATAGTCCTACCCATCACTTGCCGGTAACAGAGAGTATCTAAACTTTTCGGCAACGAAATGCCAAGGGTTGCCTAAGCTAAACTTATAAGTTTCAAAGTTAATTATTCAACTACTCCTCTGCCTGCATTTACTTCGTACTAAATTAAGATGGTTTTAAAAAGAAGAGAGTTAAAAGGTGTTAATACTTGAACATTATGGTTAAGGGGGTATTCTGATCTAGACGCCTTAATTTTAGGTATTTTTAATACTAAGATAAAAAAATGAAAAACATTTTTACTATCCACTTTTTTATGGTTTTTATTAATAGTGGAAAGGTATAAAAAAATACTATATTAATAAAATAAAAAAATCTTGGAATTACAGGCCGGCGGTGTGGGGGCTACATAAAAAACGATGCTCCATGGTTGACACGATTCCAACCCTTGTAATGATCTAAAACAAACAAATTAAAAAAATTCTTCATTAGTTAGGATGTCGCTAACGGATTACGCCAAATCAAAAAAAAAAAAACAAAAATCCCAAAATGGCGTCAACTTGAAAAAAAAAATGTTTGCCCTCTTTTTTTACTTTTTCAAATTTTTTAAAAATACTTCAAACTTAAGTTTTTCAAAATCCGAGGCAAGCGCGATCGAAAGATGTATAATAAAACACTCTTATCAAACTTCAAAGCCATTGGCGAAGTAGAACTTGAGATATCATGACGACCATTTCAAAAAAAGTAGTTTTAAAAAATCGCGTTTGAAGTTTGAGCAACAATTCCAATAGAATAACTCAGATCATAATATTTACTACTCACTCTGGATTAATCGGCGTTACATTTCCAGGTCTATATTATAGAAGTAGAAAGTATATATGTATGTATAGAATAAATAAAGGTTGTGTGGGATACAAAAGATTTTCTGGAAAGAACGAGTCCTCAAGTCGTCCGGTAAGATCTGCCGTTCATTGTGCGATTCGCTCCACTCGGCCGGCTTAGACGCCACGTCACAAAATCCACTGTATCTTCGAAAATAATTCGAATTTTGAAAAATCCGTTGAAGGGCATATTTTTGAAGGTCTAAACTTTGAAGATATGCAAAAAACAAAAAATCGATTTTTTCAAATTTCTAGACCATTTCAGTGCGGCCAAAAGAAAGGGTAGGAAGGTTGATGAGCTTAGAATGCGATTTTAGGTTCCCCCATTTAAAAGATAAAATGTTGAGGCAAAAAAAAAAAAAATTCAAGAAAAATTCTATGAAAAAAGCTAGAATGCTTGAATGCTAGAATAATCAGATGCTTAACAAAGGTTGCATCCAAATTAAAAAAAGTAATGTATATACAGCCAGCGAGGCCTTGTGTTCCACCTAGGAATCATGGGAAAAAAATAAATATAAAGCCAAACAAAGTAAAAAAAAAAAACAAATATAAATATAAACATATATATGTACAGACAGCGACAAATGATAGTACATCAATATTTTGACTAGTTGTAACTATTTTTATTTTTATTTTTATTTTTATTTTTTGAATGTTGATTATTTTTATATAGAGCATGAAGGTAGACACACACACAAAATGTTTGATGGTTTGTGGTTTATTCATTTCTAATATCTGGGAATATACCGTTACTGTATTTTAGGAACGCCAACTCTACTATTCAAATTCATGCAGTAAGTACTCAGTATTTGGTACGCCCCGAATTTATGCAGATCAAAACAAGTGATTGGGTGGAATTTATTCCAGTGTGTAACTCGTGAAATTTTTTGCATATACAGTCAACACTAAAAAAAGTGTACACCAAATATCGACAAATCTTGGACATCATCATCATCATCATCAAAACCAATTATTTCATCATTCAATCCGCCGTTTCTTTAATTTCCGCTACCTCTGCTAGGAATACATTGCAGTGCTTCGGTAACCTGAACATGAGACTAATGGGGAGTTCCTTGCAGAATACTTTTCCGCCAACGCTTCCATACAATTTTGAGCCATCCGGGGACAGGTTAACTAGGCTACACTTCCGTTGAAGGAGTGAGAATGGAGAATATTCCGCTCAGACTAAGCAGGCGTGCGCATTGATTAGTCCACAAAGCGATGAACCCAAAGATCCTAAAGACACTTGAGTGTCCGTAATTGCACATGAAAGTAAAGCATTTAGTCAATCAAATAGAACAAATAAAACAATTAAGTTAAATTTGCATAAGCTCTCAAAAAAAGTTGAAATATTTGCAAGTAACACAAGTTTTGGCGCAGTCAGCTCGAATGTGCAGTAAAGTGTGGGTGTAGTTAAATAAATCAGAAGCCTTAAATACCTTAAACCAGGAGCATTAAAAAACAAAAATTATAAAAAACCAACAATGCGCATGAACTGCAGTTGAAAAAACGTATTGAAATTTCGAATGCAAATTCCAGTCGACTTCTGCTTTTTTCTGCACTAACTGCAGCCATTCAAATTTGGCGCTAATCAAATCATAAATATACAGTTACATACACGCATACATATTTGCCACACAAGCAATAGAAATTCAGTGTTTTGTATTCCCTCGAACTGCGTCGCGCAACTCCAACTCACAGACACGTGGCTGTGAAAATCAAAATCCTATCATTTTGCGATTAAAATGCACAGTAAAAAGGTTTGTGGTTTTCGTGGTTGATTTGAAAAGCCAAAAAACATAAAATGAAAAAAAACCACACCAGACGGCCAACATGTCATGTCAATAAATGAAACTGGCATGGCACAATCCGTTATTCATTTTTCATGTCAATTATAAATGCGGTTTTGCATATCAAATGCTGTTATATGGCTGTCAAATTGCATTGAAATGCCAAGTCTATCTCAATCTAGCAAATTTCCATTCTCCACTAGCAATGCGTACTTCTAAATAAAAACACTCACATGCATATGTGTGCGTGCAGCACTCATACCGCAGCACTCACTCCAATTTCAAAGTAGATTTGCTACTTACAGATATTTCGAAATTTAAGTACCTCATTAATTTAATTAATACCTACATAAATGCGTTTATCACTTTGAGATCGCACGCACATCATCTGATTTATTCATAACACCAACCATCATTGAATAAAAACGTTCCTCACAAATGCTGCACCTAAGCACACAAATGAATGACATTGAAAATTCAGAAGCAGTCAAACACTTATCCTCAAACGCAAGGAACACTCAGTCAGTTTTTGTGTGCGCAGAGTGCGCTAACTCATTTCAAATTCGCAGCACGCGTGCGAACTCATAGCCAGCGCGCCTCGAAGTATGCACAAATAGCAGTGAAACACATTACTGAGCAGAAACATTCGTGTGCACGAGTGCATAGGGAAAATGGGATGGTGTGCAGTTTTCGGTTTTCTATAGGCACTTCAGATAGGCCGGCAAATAAGGCAGGTCTCAACATATTTGCAAATACTTACACACTTAAGAGATATTGAGAAAAATATGTAACTAACTTAATCTCAAGCAGGAGGGAAAAAACAGTTCTACAGCCTTTAATTTTGGAATAGAGAAACTAAAATAGCTATCACTTGTAGGACCAGAATAGTGGAAAGCTTTGATAACAAGACAGCAGGCAAATCCTTGCTCAACAACATCACCGTCCGCTACAAAATTATTAGGATTCTAGTAAAGTGTGACCAATTCCGAGGTAATGGATTCCAAATTGAAATAAAACAACGAAAATTCAAATTGACCAGGCAATCTTTATTATTTTTGTGTAGAGCCATTCATGACATTTATTTCTTAAAGATAATCCCTTTCAAATGCTGGATACAACTGCGCCGTAATTCGGTGAATGACTCGCTGGAGGACTTCGGTTTGCATCTCACGAATTACTGTAGTAATGTTGGCTTCCAATGGCTCAATCGAAAGTGGTTTATCCACAAAGCATTTAGACTTTACATACGCCCACAAACCAAATTCCAAAGGTGTGATATAACACGATCTTGGTGGCCAATCCGTTAGTTCGAAGCGAGTGAAATTTCTCACCGAAATGGCGACACAGTGCATTCATTGTTTCACGTGCTGTATGGCAAGCAGCGCTGTCTTGTTGGAACCAAATGTTGTGGAGATAACGGGATTCAATTTCCGGCTCCAAAACGCATTTTATCATGGCCTGATAGCGTTCGCCATTCACAGTTACATTGGCGCCACCCTCGTCTTTGAAGAAATATGGCCAATGATTCCTCAAGCCCATAGGCCTCAAGCCCTCAATGGATGTCATGGTTGTTCTTGAATGGCCTGGGGTTGCTCTTTAACTCAAATACAGCAATTTTTCTTGTTGGCGTAGCCATTAAGCAAACAATTGGCCTCATCGCTGAACAAAATTCGGGACCCAACGCGCGCGATGAACACTTTTTAGAGAGCTGCGATCTCGTTATAGGATTGTACGATTTGTAAACATTGTTAAGGCGTAAGTCTTTTCATGGTCAAATATCAATAAATACTGAAAACACTGAACAAAATTATGTATTTAGTTTGACCGTAGTCACGCGACTAACGTATTTTAAGTCTTTGGACTTAAATTGAAACACTAAATTTAATTTTTATTTTCTAATGTATTTTAAGTCTTTAGACTTAAATTGAAACACTAAATTTAATTTTTATTTTTCACGGTTTTATTCTTTAAACAAATTCAACCTTCTTGGTTGCTGTGAATTTACAGACTGACTTTTTACAATTTCCTTAATTCTAATGACACCTGTTTTGCGCTCACTTTATGCAGTACCTTATGCTTATTGAGAGCATAACTGCATTGAGCGAAAAACGTGTCGGTGTAATTTTGCATACTAAGCAAATCTTTTGGTGGGAACCTTTATTTGTGAAATCTTAGTATCTTGGCATTTAAATAATTTGGTGTATGATTCCAATTTCATTAAATGCAAGACAATACTGTCAAAACTCAAAAAAGAGAAATAAATAGATAGGGTGGTGGAGTGATGGTACGTAACTCCTCCCCCCTTTGTCAAAAGATTCTCCTGGATCTTATGGTTTGTTATTTTTTAAGCCGTATTTCTCTTTAATGGCTTCCAGTTCCACATCCTCAGATTTTTTTTTCAATTTTATTGACAATCTTAATTTTATTATTATTTTTTCTTAAATACAATATCACAATAATTATAAGAATGCTTACAAAAAAGAAAGTGCTTATTGCATAAGAAACATTTCTGTGATATTTTAATTCTTTTATTTCTTTAATATTTTCAAAATTTTCCAATACAATTTTTTTGAAGTTAATTTCTTTTTCAAACATGTTATTTTCGTTGTTTACTGGAATGTAATATTTCTCTTTTACAATTTCTATTTTATTTTGAAAAACGTACTCTTTTATTGTTATTTTACAGTTGTATACAGATATTAAATAATTTTTGTTAAGTGTGATTTTTCGGTCGCCACAATTTTGTAAAACAGTTTCATTTATTGCATTCTTAACGATTAAAGTTTCATCGTCCATAGCTAGGATCTCGAATTTGTTGTTATACTTTAACATACAGTTTTGATAATATACACAGTTTTGAGTTTTTTTCAAATTTTTCAAATCTGTCTCTTCTTCATAAGAATATACGTTATTTGCTATTTCGACAACATATTCAATATCAGTATTTATTTCCATGAACTCTTTGTTGGGTATTGGCACTATAGCGTTTACATAGGTTTTAATAAAATTTGTTGGTATTTTAATGGCAATAATTAACTTAGATTTTTCGTATTTCATTATACCTAATTTTAGTAATTTTAGCTTATAAAAATCAATATTGTAACATTCTATTTCATTGGCCGTCAATATACTAGGGTGTAAAATCTTATGCCTAGCCGCTGATATGTTATCTTGAATTTGATTAAGCCTATTTTTCAAGTATCTGATTTTTTGCATTTGGTCTAAGTATAGAAAATATCTTACAATTTCGCTGTTCCTGGTTTTAATTTCGTTAAAAGCTGCCTGGATTCTTTTTCTGTCTTCTTCTATATTATTTTTTAGTAGGTTTAAAGTGTCATTAAAGTGTAGGTTTATCTGAATTTGTTTATTAACTGTTTCAATAACGTTGTGATTATTTTCGTCCGTAACTTTTAAATGGTATAAAATTTCTTGACGGTCATCGTCGTCCATTGTGCCAAATAGCCATTTATGAGTTGTCCCGACAATATTTAAAAGTCCTCTTTTTTGTTTAAAATTCACTGGCGAAGGTGTAATTGATTTAACTTTGTCTTTAAGTATTTCTATTTCTTTGAGTAATAAATCCTTATGGGGAATATCTAAATTTTTAATATTGGATTCTATTTGCGAAAATATTATATTTATTTCTGTTAAATCTATTAAATGTATTACGGTAATTGTTTCATTTATTACTTGCACTTCTCTTAATTTAATTTGAGTGTAACCTGTTTCTTCCAATATTTTGTTGACTTGCAATGTCCCTTGAGTCCCTGTTACCAATATCGTTATCACCAGTACGAATGTTGCCACCTGAAAATTTGTTTGGCCTTTTAATATTGGATGTATGAATATTTTGCAATTTCCTTTTTATAAATTTGGGTTCTTCTTTATGCCTCAAACTTTTGTAATTTTTTATAAATCCTTCCAGTCGATTCTCTGAATAGTTTTCCCGTTTTTGGTTTTGTTTATAAATTGTGGTTAACTTTGATCTTTCAATTCGATTTTTTATTAATTTGTGATCAACTTTGTAATTTTGAACTTCTTGTGGAGTAGTTTTTATTGTACTATGGAAAGAATTGTTATAAAATTTTTTGGCCTTCTGCATTTGCGTTATAACTGGGAGTTTTTCCTCTAGGTTTAATATTCGAATGCGTTCTGTTAGAGTGTTATTAAGTCTCTCAATATCAGCATTTCCTGTATGACTGTTTGGTTTAGTTACGTGAAACTCAATTCCTTCCCTAGTTAAAAAATCTCTAACATTTTTGGAATTAAACTCATTGTCAAACACAAACTTTTCAATGGAACCCTTAATTGATAAAAATTCGTTTATTTTGCCAATAATAGTTTGATTATTCCTATCGGGTAGGTAAAAAGCCACAGCCTGTTTTGAAAATTTGTCAAGAAAAATTATAAAAGAGTGTTTACTATTAACATAAGTATCGACATGAACAATTTTATTAGTAGAAGTAGGAGTCTCGGTTAAATGGAATTTATTTTTAATTGGATTTCTATCATATTTTCCCCCAGAGCATATGTCACAGTTATTTATAATTTCATGTATTTTTATTTTTAATTGAGGATGATAAACCTTGTGCTTCATGCCCTCGTAAGTTACTAATATTCCAGAATGCCCAGTTTCGTACTTATGAAACAGAGATATTTGCTTTCTTAACTCGCTTTCATCCTGGATGTCCTGTGCTAAAAAGCTACATCTTACAAATGATAACCGTTCACTACTTAAGAAATTGTTAATTAAAATTTGCTGTAATTTGTTGTATTCATGGTCATTAATTTGGGAAAATATCGCCACTTTTCCTTTATCAAAATTTCTTCGGACTATATTAGTTACATTGTCAGAGTCAATATCTTGTTTATCGATAAAGATTCTTTTGTTTTTGAAAATTTCCATGATCTCAACTTCCTTGTTATTTACTAAAATCAGTTGGTTTTTGAACCTATTTACTATGGTATCTAAAATAGAAATATGATCATTGCAATTCTCTGCCTGAGAATGTACGGTTTCAAGGGAATGGTTGGAATGAACTTCTAGAGATATATCAGATTGATTTGCTGCTTCTTCAGCATTTAGATTTTTTATTATAAAAGTTTCGTTAAGAGTGATTCCCAAATCATCAGAATCTAACGCGTTTATCTCACACTTTTCGCAATTAATGCGGCTGAGAAAGTCTGCTAATTTATTCTCTTTGCCAGCAATGTAATCAATTTTTGCGTCGTATTCCCCTAATTGAACTAGCCATCTCTGTAATCTCGGGCTTATATCTTTACCCGAGTTTTTGACTTGCAACCACTTTAGTGGTTGATGATCGGTTTGGAGATCAAATTCTCTTCCAAAAAGATAAGGTCTATAGTATTTGACTCCCCACACTATTGCCAATAGCTCTTTTTCAATAGTGGAATAATTTTTTTCGTGATTATTTAGTGTTCGCGATGCGAATGAAACAGGATGACCATCTTGGGTCAAAACCGCACCAATAGTAAAGTTGCTGGCATCAGTGATAAGCTTAAAGCGCTTATTAAAATTTGGATATTTTAAAATAGGCGGATTTGTTATTATATCCTTTAGTTTTTCAAAAGCTATAATATAATTTGGGTCTCTTATGTTGATTTTAGCATTTTTCTTTAAATATGCGATCATGGGGTAAGCTACTTTAGAATAGTCTTTTATAAATTTTCGGTAGAAACCTGTTATTCCTAGAAATGATTTAATCTGCTTTTGTGTTGTCGGAAGCTTCAATTTTTAATTACTTCGACCTTAGCTGGATTTGGCTTAACACCTTTAGGTGAAGGTATATGACCTAAAAATTCGGTTTCCTTCTTTAAGAAGCTACATTTATCAATTTGAATTTTAAGTCCTGCTATTTTCAAAGTTTGAAATATTTTTGTAATATTTTGTATATGTTCTGATAATGAAGTACTGAATATTAAGATGTCGTCTAAATAGACAACACAAATTTTATTTATATACTGACGAAGGACTGAATTCATAAGTCGCTGGAAAGTCGAAGGGGCATTTTTAAGCCCAAATGGCATTCTTATGAATTCGTAATGGCCAAAAGGTGTAGAAAAGGCAGTTTTTTTTCTGTCATTTTCATCTACAACAATTTGATGAAAACCTTTGGCAAGATCAATAGAAGAGAAGTATTGAGCTTTGCCCAATTTATCAAGAATTCCTTCCATATTGGGAATTGGAAATTTATCATTAACAGTAATTTCATTTAGCTTCCGATAATCTACAACAATTCGCCATTTTTGGATGCCAGAATTGTCGATCTTCTTTGGCACTACCCATAAAGGACTATTATAAGGTGAATTGCTTTCCTTAATTATGTTTTGCTCTAACATTTCTTTGATTTGTTTCTTTATTTCTTCTTCGTGAATTTGGGGGTACCTATAAATTTTTGAATATACAGCTCTATCAGTTGATGTAATTATTTCATGTTTAATTTCATGGGTTGCAGAAAGCTTATCACCCTCTTTATAAAATAAATCCTTGAAACTGTGCAATAACTTCGTTATCAATTGGGTTTCTTCCGAATTTAGATGTCTCAGATTCAATTTTTCTAGGTCGCTGTGTTCAAGTGAGCAAATTTCTACACTATTGTATGGATTGTAATTTCTAAACGGTATATGTTTATCTAGTATAGTAATAAATTTGTTCTCTACATCAATCTTAGCTTTAAGAGCGATGAGAAAATTTTGACCTATTATTGCTGAATAAATTTTGCTATGGAAATCAATAACCTTCCAAGAGAAGGTACCTCAGATATTAAATTCTCTAGGTATTGGGGTAACTAATTTGTGTGTCACTTGATTTACTCCGTTTATGGTTCTGTAAAAAAGGGGTGAATTGAATTGTTGAGTGGGAAAAGTATTCCCAAGGACATTAGGTTTAATTATGCTTGTTTCTGATCCGGTGTCTATGAGACATCTAATTTTACAATTTCCAATTGTTACTAATATTATGGGTAATTTTGTGGAGAAGCCGTCATATAAAAATTTACGTCCTCCTCTTCTTTTAAATTACCAATATCCATTGGCTCTGGTTCTTGTTGATACGCATTAGTTTGACGTTATTCCCTACTATGATAAGATTTTCTAGTTTGAGAAGAATTTGGTTGATTGTACTGAAATAATTTACTGGAATTTAATTGCTGTGTTGAATTTCTGCTGTAATTTTCAACTGGAAAATTATTGATTAATCTGTATTGTGACCTGTGGTAAGGGTCTGAATTCTGCCAGTTGAAATTTCGGGTTTGAATGCTACTATTCGGTTTAAAGTTGCCATTTTGGAAGTTATTATTTGGCTTAGATTTTCGCCAATTTGTGTTTTGAAAACAATTATTAGTATTCCAATTATTGCTATGAAAACTATTACTTGGCTTTAATGATTGCCAATTGTTGTTTGTTTTTCGTTCACTTTGTATATTAACTCTATGGTTAAATGCAATGGCCCTTGTGTCATCTAATAGTTTCAATTTGGTATATTTTGTAATTATCTCATTCAAAGTCGCATTTTCACTTAAATGAGTCCTAATTGGTCCGTCAATTTTTTCTAATAATATGTCTACCAGGTCCCTGTCTACATTTTCTGGTCGGTAGATACCAGGTTTTAATGGGTCAGACAAGTATATATCATTAATATGAAATTTGGAATTTTCAAAAATATTAAATAGTTCTCTTAAATTTCTTACTTTTATTGTCCGGCACACGTTGAAGACTTCTCCGTAGGTCGTCTTTGGGCTGCATTCTTGTTGAATTTTCCCCTTCATTTCCTCCCACGAAGCGCCGCTTTCTAGTTCTCTTACACGCCGGCCAGCATTGCCATGAATCTTCTCATCGGCCACAATTCTCAAACAAAACTGAATAAGGCTTAGATTTGTTCCGCATAACGTAAGATTTGATTCTACAGCATTGATAAAGGCCCTTGCGTTTTGATTTTCTGAAAGGGGCTTCAAGCGTCGAAATTGGTCGATGACATCCTTGGCGGTCATGTTAAAATTCAATTTCTGTTGTTGGTGTTGTGTTTGTTGTTGTTGGTGTTGTATTTGCTGTTGTTGCTGTTGTGTTTGTTGTTGCTGCTGCAATTGTAAATTTCGTAGCTCCGCTTCTTGTCTGCGGATGACCTCCAGTAGTTCTGCTACATCTTGCTGGTTCGCCATTATTAGACCTCTGTTTCGGTCAAAAATTTCACTGCATTGCATTCACTTCCTTGTTCTTTAAATATTCCTTCAGGAATATCTCCAATGACTGCGCCACTAACGTATTTTAAGTCTTTGGACTTAAATTGAAACACTAAATTTAATTTTTATTTTCTAATGTATTTTAAGTCTTTGGACTTAAATTGAAACACTAAATTTAATTTTTATTTTTCACGGTTTTATTCTTTAAACAAATTCAACCTTCTTGGTTGCTGTGAATCTACAGACTGACTTTTTACAATTTCCTTAATTCTAATGACACCTGTTTTGCGCTCACTTTATGCAGTACCTTATGCTTATTGAGAGCATAACTGCATTGAGCGAAAAACGTGTCGGTGTAATTTTGCATACTAAGCAAATCTTTTGGTAGGAACCTTTATTTGTGAAATCTTAGTATCTTGGCATTTAAATAATTTGGTGTATGATTCCAATTTCATTAAATGCAAGACAATACTGTCACAACTCAAAAAAGAGAAATAAATAGATAGGGTGGTGGAGTGATGGTACGTAACTCGCGTGATCTGTCAAGAAATCCCGATTGAAAAAAGTACCATCAATCTGATCACCCTTTATTTCATTAGTATTTGCTATGGAAAATCAGTATTTATTGATCTACAGGGAAAAATTACAGAAGTAAAATAAACGGTTTTGTCAAGACTCCGCGGTGTGTTTTCAAAATCAAATCGGACATTTAATCAAGTTTTCCCGAAGTATCCCAACGATAGTGGCCACATTTTTTTCTAGTTAGTATTAAATAAAATTTATAGAAATATTGCAAGCGAAAAATATGTAGCACCTCAACATTTTGACCAATTCCGTCTATGTTTTGATTATCAAAATTTTTTTAGTAAAGGTATAGCTAATTTTCTAATAAAAATCTTATAAATCCAACTTTGAAATTTTATATAAAAATTAAAAACTTCCACAATCTTTGAATCTCAATTCCATGATTTTAATCAAAATTTTTAGAAAAATTCTTGGTATGCAGTTTTATAGCCTATTCAATTTTAGTAACAAAGTGCAAGTTTTACGTGGCTACGTGAAATATATTTAAGAAAAAAATAAAACTAATAATAACTGAAATGAAAAAAATAATAAAGCAAAATGTTCAGGCTAAAATGTTGAGGAGCTATAGTTTTTCCATGGGCTGTATCTCGACTTCAAACCACCTAGCAAGTCCACGTATGAAAAACCTGCGGCATTGTCAGCAACAGCTCACCAAACGTTTTTTCATAATGACTAGAGTGATCGCTAATGAAATGCGTATGCGCCAAACAAGCAATTATTTTTATGCATAACATTTCACTCAAAAATAATTCATTGTCCTACTTATTTACATTTCATATTCATGTATAGCAATTTAATCCTCCATTTCATTTTATTTATTGGTGCAGAGGATATGTCGTCCACTTCCTCTGCGCTTAACAGCAGGTAACACATCGAATACTTTCACGGCTGGAGCATTTGCTTCCTTTCGCATGGCATAACTTAGCGAGTGAAGGCGTTGAATTTTAATTCACTGCACTGCGTAGTTGTGTGTGTGTACTGAATTCAGCTCGTCGTTTGATTGTCTGCGGTATTCGGTAATAAAAAATAAATGAATAATAAATAAATTTGCGTTTTCCACATCGCAAGAAATGGAAGAAAAATTTTATTCGCAGTAATTGCCATGGACAGGTGCAAAAATGTTTCCCACCTGTTCTGTTTTGTTCTTTAGCCAAATCGGTAATCGGGCCATTTTTTTCATATTTTTCTTAGCACAATAATGATGCTCCGCCAGTATGTGTTCTATCGCTGAAAATAAGTGATAATTGGATGGAGTTATTTTTGATGAACAATTCGTGTTAAGCATTTATCGACAAGAAAATGCATTTTTAATGCCAATTTTAATATTCCATAAACTGTCAATAATAAGAAAATTGTCAAAAATCAACGCGAATTGTGGATCACTTCAACCATTCACTTTTTTATAGTAAAATTTAGAAAAAAAATTCTTGAAATGTTCATGAAAATTTGTTGATTCTTTTCTTAAATTTGCTCATTGTTTGGAATTTGGATTTATATGGATTTTGTAAAAGAAAAAATAAATGGTTAAAAGTTGTTTCTGCCAGTGCAATCAGGGTAAAGAAGGTTGGCCTCTAGAAACAATTTCTCAAGGGTCGTGATAGCATTTTTGGGCTGTTCACACCGTATTTCTCCG
Source organism: Anastrepha obliqua (assembly GCF_027943255.1). Lineage (NCBI taxonomy): Eukaryota > Metazoa > Arthropoda > Insecta > Diptera > Tephritidae > Anastrepha > Anastrepha obliqua. Next base: position 123,151,365 of record NC_072896.1, on the reverse strand, counting down.
AACTTCGAACAGATCTCTATCCGCAAACTAGAGTTCGAGGGTCATGCTAGAGCAGTCTTTCCAAAGAGGCAGGATTGGATCGAGGGGAAAATCTTGCACCTCTGCCTTTACTGACAGTTCCATGACTTAATCGAGAGTGGGAGCAGGGGTTTTCTCTAAATCAGCCAATTTATCTATCTCCTTTAAACTGCCAAACACTGCTAGTGTTTTTCAAGCAGAAATCTTTGCGATCTTGCAGGCATGCAAAATGCTTAGGAAACGCGAAAGCGAGGGAGATATTACCATTTTCTCCGATAGTCAAGCCGCGATTAAGGCTCCGACGACGCCATGGTGCAGAACGAAACTAGTAAACTCCTATAAGGAAGAGGTCAAATCTCTTGGGTGTGCAGGTAACATTTCTCTAATCTGGGTTCCAGCACATAGGAACATAGAGTGAAACGAAATTGCTGATGAGCTTGCCCGGAAGGGGACTGAATTGGCCTCAGAGACCACCTGCCCGGACATCGGCATCCCCTTGACAGTTTTTAAAGGGGAACTGCACAAACTATTTCTCAGGAAAGCGCAGAAAAGATGGAGCTCAATTTCTTCATGTGGTATTTTGAAAACCCTTTGTCTCCTATACGATATACGAAGGACGAAGTTCTTTGGACTTCTCGCCAATCTATTGCCAAACTCTTAGCTGTGTTTACCGGTCACTGGACGATAGGCACACACGCGGGGACCTTTCAGAGAAGGAGACTGTAGAGCATATTCTCTGTAAGTGTCCGGGTTTGGCAGCTAGACGACTAAGGTCACTGGGAGCTCCTTTCTTAGACAGCCTGGGGCAGTGCGCCACCCTAAATCCAATCAATCTTCTCCATTATATCAACAGCTCTGGTTGGCTGTAGATATCTGCCTGTTGGAGGTCTCATAATGGTATCAAAACGGCGCTTTAGGTCTACTTGAGGAGTGCCACGTGCACTTCAACCATTTTACCTGCCTACCTACCTACCTGTTTCTGCTTTCTAGTAGACAGACAGTATGTGCATGTGCAGTACGATGCTTTAGGCACTTAATTCGTTTGATTCGATCACTTTTTTGGTATGAAAATCACTCATTTAGTCTATGTGGTAAGTGGTGCATAACATAAATGGTCGCGAGTAATATACATAGCAGACAGGAGCTTCACATTTCCACTGAATTTTATACACAAAAGCACTGAAGCTCGATTTACAAGATGAAGTTCTGTTCTGATAAATTCGAGTTTATTTATTCACATTAGCCCTCTCTGGTCTCGATACACTGTTTTGCGCGATCTAAAATCTTTTCGAAAGAGTGTTTCAGGTCATTGACCGGAATGTTCTTCAGGGTGTCGGTACGAGCCTTTCGGTTGTCCACTATGGGACATACTCAGACTCACAGCCCACTTTGATTTTGCGTAAGGACGTGTCTTTATTCCTCCTAAGACTTCTGCTTTTCACAAATTTCTTCCGCAGAATTGAAATTCTAATTCATTAAAAAATGTTCTATATAAATGATACATCTACGTCTGGATAGAGCAGAACAATGGCTCAGGAAAAATGGAATCGCCTCTTACTCATCTAGTGTCATGTGTTCGCACGTCCATTCTCTGAGCATTTCTGCCTATTAGACAGTGACCCGATATAATACATTGCAGAGAATCTGTGAGTTTAGCGTTGAGAGTTGTTCCCAATTGTCGGGTGGTTCTGCAGATGGTTTAATTACGCCATCTTTCATTCGCTGCTCTTACAATTTCCTCAAAAATAAGTAGCTTACAAGTCTGCAGGGGTATGACTCTAGCATTGCCTGTATACTCATCAGTCAACTTGGTGTAGAGACTCGCCAACTCATCGGCCGTACAGTTACCTTCAATGTCACAATGGCCAGGAATCCATGCTACCTTTAGGTGAAATGACTCAGCCACCTCATTAGGAGCTGTGCAGAAAAACATTGCTACCTTGGAGATTGCCGACTGCTTTGTGAGGGATTTATTGCCGCCTGGCCATCAGTCCGCCTGGCCATCAGTGAAAATGCAGATATCATCTTCTAGTATCTTCTCATCAATGGCTCTACACCCTTTTTGGGTATTTGGCCGAACTCCTTCTCCTATTTGTGGCGTGCGTCTTGCTGCTGCTCCACTAATGGAGGGACCTACAATTTTAAGCCGGCTCGAACGGTAGATATTTTTTTGTTTTTTTGTTTGGTTAACTGCCATAAATGAAACATAGCTAACCACTAAAAGTTTGTGGACTAAGTCTGACGAATCCATGTTTCTTCACACCTTGCACGGTTTATTTATTTTTACGTTTGAAAAAACTACCTACCTGATATATAAAAAAATTATTATTATTGGCACAAAAATGCGTGCCTGGTGCTCAATTATTATTCTTTTTTTTTTTACCTTGCCGGCTTGGGAGGCCCTATGGGAGTAGCTATGCTACCGCCGGCATTGCTCTCACTATTATTGCACTTACTAAGCCTTCCCAGCGCGGCAAGATAAAAATATGTTGAGGAGGCTCATATTTTGTAGTAACTTAAAAATATAATTACAGTTAAGCCATTACTGTTCCTTTCCTTGAGCAACACTAATACATAATTCATTCGATTGTTTTTCTTTTCATTCCAGGTAAGCAATTTTATCGCATATTTTTATAGCAACTATTCGTGATTGGTTATCACGCAAGCAGCCTTTGATGTTAAGGAAAAAGAGATTTTTAACGCTGATATCAAAAGGAAATTTCAATTTATTAAAAATGAAAGCAGAAAATGTACGCAGGTAAACTTTATTTATGCTCGTACATATGCCATTAAGGTGAGATCAAAACTGTACGATTACCGAAATAAGAAAAGTAGAGAGCATAGAAAAAAGTGAGGCGGCTGTGTTTATTTATATCTTTTACATAAAGCATTTTAAGGCTTCCTTTCAATTCGATTGTCAACTGGCATAAGCCAGTTTCAGTACAGGTTTTTTGTTCTTCGTATTTGTCGAAATAAAAACATTCCATAAATTTTATGTATCTTTTTAGCCCAGCGAAATCAGGCAACCTGTTGATAGGACAAGAAATTACCTTCATAACCAAGGTTACAGTGATTACAGCTGCCCTGGCCAGCAGCACAGGTTTTTGTTTTTATTGCGAGCTAGAATGCCTAAAAGCATATTATTTGAATAGTTCTCTGTCCCGCTCGGTTTCTCTGCTGCTCTTTTTCTGTAATGGAATGCAATGAAGGAAATGAGTTAAGAGAGACGTGTAGGTACTCGCGCTCCTTTACTCGAATATAGGGTTTTACACAATTAGAATTATATGAAAAATAAATACTTTCCCACTTTTTCTGTAACAACAATGCAAAGAATTGTGAGACGCAAAACAGAACCGTAAAGAGAATAAGAGAGAAGGAGAAAAATATGGAAGTCCAAGTTAAGAAGCCTAAAATTATAGACATACTTTTAAATTTATGTAAAAACAACTTTGTGTACGCCAGTTTTGTTAACAGAAAAGCTTTGCTGTAATGAAATGTGTTAACATAACTATTTAAAGGCGTTAGGTTACTGGAGCGGCGAGAAATATTAGCACGGAATCCAAGTGGTTTAGCATATCCTGGAATCCTTGTTTTTGGAATCTTTTTTAATAATTCTGAAAACTGACTTTTTCATTCGAAATCTTTATTTAGATAAAAATATATTTTTTTTTTTCATTACTAATGCGAACAGCTATAGAAGAACAGTATATACAAAAAATTTTTTTATATAACAATTTTTTAAAACGGTGGATTTAAAAATTCAAATTTTCAAAAAAAAGAAATGTCAGATAATATAGAAATAAGTTTACATTATATCGAAAAATCTAGCTACACTGCCATGCAAAATGAAATTTGTAATCTACAGTTAAAATTTCAAGTCAATAGGTCAAGATATGTTTGAGTTGTGAGTCTGTCCGGCTTGAAAAATGTAATTTCGAAAAAAAATCAATACGCCTCACACCCAGAGGAGCTGCACCAAAATTAAAAATAGTATCATTTGCACATTTTTGCACCTTAATCCTGTGAATATGAAACTTTTAAGATACTTAGTCATCTTTTAATTAAACAAATTTTTTCTTGAAATTTCTACCACAGCTGTTATCTTAATTCATAGAAAAGAAATACTCCCAGCTTGTAATATATAGTATATTCTTGATGGGTACTAATAAAAAGCAAAACCTGTGGTAATAATCCCAGTCTTTGCAATCGCCGTAGATGTTTTTGTTTTTTTAGTTTTTTATTAAAAGAATGGTAGATGTAGATGTAGTAATAATAAAAAATAAATTTACCTTCATAATCTCATTTGAAGGAAGCAAAATTTCTGCTTTCATTTAAAAAACTCAAGCTGAAATTATCTGCAATTGTGCGCTTGCTATATCAATTTTGTAATTTCCTTTACCTAAGGTATTTCGTGGTCATCCTTCCACTCAATACCTGTCGTCATAAAATCCCGCCAAAATTTCTTGAATATTTTAGGTTGAAAGTTGTGTAAGAAGCCATGAGGTCGAAGTGCAAACCCCATAAATATCTATTCTTATCTAATCGCGGCTGGTTCGCGTGCATACCTAGAGCACATAGCAAATTGATTTTATTAAGTTCGATCTCTACATCCTTGGGTTTACTGACAAGCAAATGAAGATGTTTAAACATTTTTTAAGTAAATAAAAATAATTATGAACATAACTTCACATTTTGAGGAAAGTGAGTAGTTAATTTAAAAAGAAATATTTGTTATTGATATGAAAATATTTTTTATCTTAGTACCGGAAATTTTTTTAAAGTGATGTTTTAAAATTAGCTGAAGGTAAAAAAAAAATCAAATGGGAATATAAATTTATAATCTAAATGAAGCAATTTGCAAGTAGTTAAATGTAAAAAAAAAATTATTTTAAATTTGGTAGTGGCATGCAAAATGTTTACTTTTGTACTGGACTTTTTTTTAATAATGTTTACATTTTCTGAAGTGACGATTTTTTTTTTAGAATTGTGTTTTATATTTATTATTATTATTATTATTATTATTATTAAATTTGTATAATAACAAGTTATACAAATATAAGAAAGCAGCAGCACTAGCAGCATAGGCCATCGGCTGTCAGATAACAAAAAATGTAAATGTACTTTAAATTAGGTCTAACGTTAAGTAATTATCATATAATATTTAAATGCTTATAACTAAATAAAATAAACAAAGGAAAATGTTAGATCCGTCTTAACAAGTCGTTGGCTTTTAGAAATTTGTAGACAGTCAGTATATTACTTGCAGATGGCTCTTTAAGAAAATCCAGTGCAGGAGAGGATCCAAAGAATTGTTGTCTGGAGGTGTGTAGATTTCGACAAGATTGTAGAATATGATCTAAGGTTACGGTTTCGTCACAGAAGGGGCAATCGGCTGGCAGCGTACGTTGTAGGAGGTGTGCATGTGTGAGAATAGTGTGGCCCAGGCGTAGGCGCGAGTACGGTTTGAGAACTTTTAATGGCAGGTCGGAAGGAAGTGATATCTTTGATCTAGATGGATTTAAGAAAGCGTAGTGGTGTTGGTAGTTTTTCCAGTTATCTAACAGATAAATGCGCCGTTGTTTTGTAATCTCTAGGAGGATGTCACTTTTAGAGTAGTATTTATGAAGCATTGACGGTAGATTAGAAACGCTTCTAGCTGCGGCATCAGCGTTTTCATTGCCGGTAATCCCCGAATGTCCTGGAACCCACATTAGCTTAATTTTGTTTGGATAGCTTATGAGAATATTTCTAATTGTATTTATATGAGTTTGATTGTGTGTTGGACAGCCGATTGCATTGATGCATGATTGGCTGTCTGTGCATATAATTATTTTGCCTTTAATTTGTTTGGCATAAATGGAGGCTTCTAACAATGCCGCTGTTTCTGCTGTAAAAGCAGAGCATATTGGGTGCAAAAAACCATGTTTGATCGTGTCCCCGTTTTCCTTTGTGACGGCAAAAGATGTTGAGGTTTGAGTTTTTGATCCATCTGTAAATATAAAATTCCATCCCTGTTTGGAGTACTTTTCTTTTTCGGATGTAAACAGTGCTTTGTAAATTTCCTACGCTGTATGTTCTTTTGGTCGCTGCAGCGTGTTAATAGCAAATGGAATATTGCGTATCGTCCATGGAGGTTGCGTTTCAGCTGTGCGGTAGCGAAGGGTACCCGGCAGTTCAAGTCTCCTTTGCAAGCTCAAACATTTGGCTACAACCGACATAATTTTAGGATGCCTCTTTCTTAAAGATGCGTTTCTGAAATCTTTAATGAGATTGACATTGTAGGTGAAAAGTAGTTTTGGTAAAAGTTTATGAGTACTGTCTTCGATCCGATCTGGAATCTTTGGCAAACCGGTTTCCGCAAACAAGTTTCGAAGTGGTGTAGTTGGGAACGCTCTAATGCTCCTGCGTATCGCAGAGTGATAAGGCGATGATATTTGGCTAATTGAACGTTTATCTGCGTTTCCGTATATAGGAAGGCCGTAATCGATTTTTGATAGGATGAGTGCTCTGCATGCATGAACAAGTGAAGACGGATGTACAAAAGATTTCTTAGAAGATAGGTATTTAATTATATTTAACCGTGTCATAATACAATCTTTTATGTATTTACAATGTTTTTTAAACTTATACTTAGAGTCTATAATTACACCTAGAATTTTTATTTCATTTACTGGCATTATGGAATGGCCAAAAAATTGTGTTGGCAACCCAGAGCAACTAGATTTTTTGCAAATGTGCAAAGTTTTAGATTTTTCGAAAGAAATTGATGTGCCTGAGGTTGAGGACCATGTCATTATGTCTCGGAGAATGCTTTCGAAAATACGCGAGACTGAAAGAAGATTAGCATTTTTCGTGAAAAAGAAAACATCGTCGGCGTAGAGCTGACATTCTATACTGGGATAGTTCGCTGAAAGCTTGGCAATTTCATCGAACGCTATTATAAAAAGAAGCGCGGAGAGTGGAGACCCTTGTGGCGTTCCGTTCTCTAGATTTACAATAATTGAGGCAAAACCATTTATTCTCACTCTGCATTTTCTGTTAGTGAGAAAGCTTTTAACAAAGTTTATAATTTTGGAACCAACCTTCAACTTGGTTAATTGTTTCAAAATGATATGCACTCCAATTCGGTCGAAAGCCTTCTCCAAATCGATTGCTAGAAGTGAAACATGGTTTCTTGACGAGAGTGCGTTTGTGACGACATAGTCAAGGTGCAAAAGAGCATCAATTGTGCCACTGCCTTTTTTATATGCTACCTGGTTAGAACTAATAACTTTGTTGTTCTTAATATACCACATCAACCTATTTGCAACCAGTTTTTCCATTAGTTTACCCAGGCATGATAACAGAGAGATGGGCCTATAGCTTTCAACAGAAGTAGGAGGTTTATTGGGTTTCAAAATTGGTACGATATAGGAAGTTTTCCACGCTTGAGGGTAAAAGCCGTAATTTAGGATTTGGTTATACAGATTAGTTAGTCTGCATTTCATGCAACTGGGTAAATTTTGAATCATAGGATAAGAGATTCGATCAAGCCCAGGAGTTTTACCTTTCACGGTAGAGAGCGCGAACTCCAATTCATTAATAGTGATTTTCGATTCAATTGTCCTGGCAGCAGGTGATAAATTGTTTATAATGTTTGCTTGGTCGTTTAGACAGTTGTATTTTGCTGAGCAAAAGTTGCTTGAAAAGCTGGCGTCGTTTGAGTTAGAAGCGTAGAAGGAGGCAAAATAATTGGCTATTTCGAGTGGAGAACTGATAACGCCATTTGTGGAGTTAATGTGGGCGAAAGTAGTTTGCTTACCTGAACCAGTGAGCATTTTAATATCATGCCATATTTTTCGGGGCTTAGTGTTAGGATTTATGCTAGCCGTTAACTCTTCGAACTTCTTACGCTTGGCATTTTTGGCGGCGCGCTTAAAAAGAGCATTTGCCTTTTTGTAGCTTACCAAGTTTGAAATAGTGCGAAAGCGTTTGTATTCGTGCCATTTATTCTGTTTGTTTTCACGAAGTTGGGATAAATGAGAGTTCCACCAAGGAATCCTTTTCTTACTACTTTTTGGTGAAGTTTGTGGTATAGCGTGATGTGCTGCTGTTCGAATAATTTTTGAAATATTGGCTGCTTCTTGGTTGACGTTGCTGGAAGCACGTACAGTTTCACACAAATTAATACATTTAGTGCTAAATTTCGCCCAATCGGCTGATTCTAGGATAAACTTAGCGTTTGACTTAAATGTGGATTGGGTTTGGGCATTTAGTTGGATGGTGATCGGATAATGATCGCTACCGTGAAGAGAGTTAGAGACTTGCCATGAGCATAGTGGTGCAATCGAAGCAGAACAGAAAGTTAGATCGACAGTAGTGAAGGAATTCCGGGTGGAGAAGTGTGTTGCAGACCCGTCATTTAGACATATAAGGTTTGAGGACATTAAAACATCTTCGATACATTCGCCTCTTGAGTTGGTATACGCGGAACCCCAAATTGTACTCCAAGCATTGAAATCCCCGCCCATAATTAAATCAGAAGGAAGTTGTTTTATGATTCCTAAGATATCACTCGAAACAATACGTTGTGTAGGGTGGATATATAGGCCGACAATACCAATTTTTTTAGGCAAGTCAACTTCTAGCGCTATGGAAGATACATTTGATGCGATTGATATTTGTTTGTGTGGAATATTGCGCCTAATTAGTATCGCCGTGCCTTGTTTATTTGTATTAATACTGGGCAAATTGTGAAAGTAACCAATATATTTCCTTGGTGTATGTGGTGCGTAATTGTGAGGAAGGTGAGTTTCGCTTAAGAGAATAATTGCAGGTGAGTAAGAATTGATGAGGATTTCAAGGTGAATATAGTTGTTGAAATAGCCATTGATATTCCATTGTATAATTGAGAACATAAGGATAGAAAGAAAGGAAAGTGATATAAGTAGAGAGAAAGATTAAGCTCGACTTGACTACGTATCAAAGTTCTGCGAGGCAGAGCTGAGCGAGTCGTCTGTGAAGGTTAATCTGAGCTGACGCGTGGTGAAATGTCATTTGTCTTAGTGAGAACTGAGACAGTAGACATTTCGTCATCACAATCTGAGGTGAGCTGTGTCTGAGAAACGGAATCATAGTTGTTAGTATAAATTGGTTTAGTACTCGTATAAGGAATGTTGAAAACTGTTGAATTTATATTGTTCGAATTAGGAAATGAATACAAAGGGGGATTATCGTTCTTTGTACTTGTTTTTGCGATAGAGTCAGCTGAGAAGCTGGTTTTTAGCGGAGGGTGTGTTAAGGGAATGAAAGAGGTAGTAGAAGCTATAGAAGTAGAGGAATGGGATGATATTGAATTTTGTGTTGCTATCGATTCTTTAGGTGTTTGTATAATTGAATTTTTTGTTGAGGGAGCTGTGTTTGCGGTTATTTGAGAATATGTGGGATAGGAGGAATTAGTGGAGGCGGTGGCAAGAGAAGACTGGGTTGTTGTCGAATTATTGGTAGTTGTCAATTCTTTGCTTTGCATGATTGTGCTTTTTGCAGAAGAAGAAGTGCTTGCGATGATTTGAGAGAATGTTGAGGCGGAGGGTTTAGAGGTGGTGGAGGCATTATATTTTTTTGCTGCTTCGCGCATACTGCATTTATTTATTGTTTTAATTTTTAGTATTTCTTTAGCTTGTACGAATTTTGGGCAGTTGCTTGCAAATGATGGGTGGTCGCCAGCGCAGTTTGCGCACATTGTTCTAGAACATTCGGACCCTACATGGGGTGGTAGGCTGCATATGGCGCAGGTGGAAGGATTTTTGCAGTATTTTAAAGTATGACCAAGTAATTGGCATGACTTACATCGCATTGGGTTTGGATAATATGGACGAACAGAAACTTTCCTCCAGGCGACGTCGATTTTTTCTGGCAGAGAGTAGCTGTCGAATGTTAGAAGTATTGCGCCAGTTGGAATTAGAGTGTCTTGTGATTTCTTTTGGAATTTGTATGCAGCGATCACACCATGCATTTTTAAGCCATCAACGATTTCTGAATCGGTTAGGTTGTTTAGGAAAGGGGCAAATATGGTGCCTTTTACACAGTTTAGATTTGTTTGATAAGTTACATTAATTAAACATATACCGGGAAGAAGTTTTGAAGACATGAATTTCTCAGCGATTTTTTTATTCTTAGTAAGCACTAAGAGGCTTCCATCACGCAACTCAGAAAAAGGAAATTATGTCCTTGCTGATAGCTAATATAGCTTTGTGCACTGCAAAGCAGGAATAATTGGATATTGGTTTTGTTTCTTCACTTGATTTTATCACAATAAATTTAGGGTCGTCTGTTTTCGCAAAAACAATTGGAGGTAGTTCGGGGTATGATTCTCGCGTTTTGTTGGGTCTTTTACGCTTGCTATGAACACCAGGGGAAAGTAGGGCGAACCTATTTTCCCTAGGTGGGGATGCCCCAAGGGGCATTGTTTCACACCTATATATTAACACTAAACCCTCGGATATCACTCGCGAAAGCAACTGTACACGGGCAATTTAAGTGAATTTATTAATGTGTTTACGTAGGTAAACGAATATGAATGCAAAGAGAGTACAACTACTACACAGCGGAAGAGATAGTGACCGTACGCAACGAATGTTAGTCGGTGACTTGTTTTATATTTATTTCCTAATATCTACTAGCTTGATCTTTGAAGTTTATGCTACTTCACTATTTCTGTTTATTGCTGTTTTTCTGCTGGACCCACTTTTCTTGAAGCTTAAACCGAAATGGTTTATTTATCGTATGCTGGAGCGTAAATCTTTCTATCATTTCAATTTCAAACACCACAGCTTCACACTAACGGACTTAATAAATCAGACGCCTCTGTTAACACAAATTTCTTTAACAGAAGCTTTTTCCGCGTCTGTTATTCAACATGCGACAAAAAATAAACTTTGCCTCAAGCTTTCTGTTTACCACAAAGTTGAGTTTTTTTTTTTAATGAAAAACTTTCATATACAGCTTTTACAAATACTGGGAAAACTTCAATAGCTGAAAAATGTTGAAATGCTTTTTCAATCTCTTATTTCGCCATTGAAGCTAGCGAATGCCACCAACCCCCAAGAGTTAGCCGACTAAGTTGCTCAGTTTGCGTATAAACAAAGGCAGAAAAAATCAACAAAGCGGCTGTCACGTTCGTGAAGGAGAATAAAGGAATTATTTTTAAGTAATATTTTTTATACATTTTTTTTATACAATTTTTTTCTAAATTTTGAATTATAACTTCTTACTGGAATACCTGCTGCGGACGATAATTCATTTTTCAGCATGCTTTCAATCAGCGGGTGGCTCTATCGTCAAACACAACAAAAAACATATGGCGTCAATTTAATTATCTATCTTGGGAAAAATTGTACGTTAGTTCGAGGCTCCGCCATGAACTATAAAAAAATTCTTAATAAAACAACGACAAAAATTTAAACATATCTGTAGCTTAATACAATTTTGAGAAGTATTCTGTACAAATGGTCCATAGCTCTATTTATTTATTTTTTTTTTATTTTATTTATTTATTTCTTTTTCTATTTTTAATTATTTTTTTTTTGTGGGTATTTGGCGATCTTGGGAATATTTTTCTAATACTCACATATTCTTCCAATTTATGTTAAAAATTAAAAACAAAAACAAAACCTGTGCATATACAGGGGGGAGCAGAGGTAATGTCTCGTTCCAAATTTAACCGTGTGTTGGGGTAATTTTTCCTCGCTTGACGCTCAGCAGGTACCAATTGTTGAATGACTTGCATCTTGTAAGTAAATATCTTCAGCTCGAAATGTAATTATGCATTGGCGTTATTTTTCTATAAAAATAATAAATTTATTATAAAAATATATTTAAAGTAAGAAGTACGAGTTTTGTGAAACCACTGCCAGTCATTAGGAGCTGCAGTATGAGTTAACTTTTAAGTTACTTTTCATACAGCGCTCATTTTTTCCTCTACAGATAGTGCACATTTAATTTCTTCAGAAAGCGGTTTTGTTTTCAAACAGGCTGGATTGGAAGGAGGGGAGAGTCTGCAAGGACAAAGGTATCTCTGTTGCCACCGACAGAGCCAAGATGGAATCTGAAGTTGGAGCAGGCGTTTTCTCACAATTAGTCAATATTTCAGTATCCTTTAAACTGTCGAATACTAATAATGTTTTTCAAGCAGAGGTCTTCGCGAACCTGCGATATGCAAAGTGCTTTGGGAACACGGGTGCAAGGGTGATACCATCGTGCAGATCCAAATTGTTCAACTTCTGTAAGAAGGGGATAAAATCTCTTGGCTGTGCAGGTAACATTTCTCTGATTTGGGTTCCACGGCATAGAAATATAGAGGAAAATGAAATTACCGATGAGCTAGCCAAGAAGTGGTCGGTAAAACCTTTTTCAATTGTCCCAATATCAGACATCGGTGTCCTCTTGGCCGTTATTAAAGGGACACTACACAATTTCTTTCTTAGTAAAGTGCCAGATAGATGGAGTTCCATCTTATTGTGTGCTATCTCAAAATCGGTTTGGGGTCAGTACGACAGAAGCAGGACGCTTTAAGTGCTGGGGATCACCTGCCATTAAATTTCCAATCTCATAGCTGTGTTCACCGATCATTATGCGATCGGAACTCATGTGGGGAAGCTCGGATTTCCGTACAAGCTGCATTGCAGAAGCTTGGGGATCATAAAGAGAAAAAGACTGTTGAAGACTTTCTTTGCCAATGCCCGAGTCTGAAAGCTAGACGCTTGAAGTTCCTAGAGGTGCCTATTTGGGATAGCCTCAGGCAATTCTCCAGTCTACAAGTAGATCCATTTTCTCTCCTCCACCACACCAACAACTCTGGATGGCTCTAGATAGTTTTTACTTCTTTAAGTATTGGAATTTTTCGCAGGTGTACATTATGATATCAAAACGGCAGTGTACCTGCCATTCTCTTTGTACTCTTGCCATCTAACCTACTTATCTATAAAAAATAATGAATAAAATAACAAAATAAGATAAAATAATAAAATAACATCTGATTTATGTTAGCTAACTCGATTTCCCCATCATCTCAATTCATTTGCTATTACAAGTTTAGTTATTCAAATCCATTAATTTTATAAATTTTTCAGTGCCTTTGAATCGCGCAGAAATTTCGAAAACTGCTACTAAATCGAAAATCACAAACAGCCACCTGCTTTGCCTATAGGTATATGTGTACACACATACTTACACACGAATATTCTATTAATTATCTGTCACGTCTTTTCTACTCCATTCTGTTCAAGTTTCCTTTTCAATATGTCTCGCCGCTTGTGTGGACGCACCCCACAGAAATTTCGTATACACTCTTAACCAAAACCGAAATGAGAGAAGGGCATTTGGCTAGCAGCAGATTTTACGTAGAGCAAATAGTTGATATTCTCGCTCGCGGAATGCCGGCCACCTGCCAGACAGCATCTCGCTCTCAATTGTGGGTGATTCCATTGGCACAATGACGGGCACCGTTGCCGGTGCTGTCGCTTGACGTGCTGCTGTTGGTAGATGGACAGGTTATGCGGTGATGTGATGGTTGCACGCACATTTGTGCATACATACGCATTTTTTATTCCTATTTTAATTTTTATATTTTTTAGTGTATAATTTTTTTTAATATCATGTTTGGTTCATGCATTTTTCACCTTTCGTATTCTTCATCGGAACAAATGTCCACAACTATGCATCCAACTGCTAAACACCTGTTTGCCATTTCCTCGCAAGCTTCCAACTTTTTCAATGCCTAACAACAGTTTGGTCCTCCTTTTTGAGGTGGCGCTCCCACCTGCTTCCTGTGCGCAGATTTCTGAGTACTCCGCTGCGCGCTCAACATCAGCTGTTGTTGGCCACCTGCCTGTTTAGTCTGCCATATGGCTTAGCGTCTCTCTACGGTCCATCATCTATCCGTCTGTTGTGACTTATTGACTCCTCTCTGTTGTGTACTACCACTCGATTTGCCATTGCGGTTGCCGTTGCCGTTGCTCTTCTCTACTCTGCCCTGCTCTGTTCTGCTTTGCTCTGCGCCGTCGCTATCTGCGTCTCTGATTGAGGTGGTGCGACTGCGATTTTCGACAAATGTCAACTCCGAAAATCCAGTTTATCCCAAGAAGGCAGCACGTACGGACGTTTTAGCAAACGTAACTCGCAGAGCACGTTGTTTTGGCCATAAGAAATCGCGCGCTGCATCGCGTCATTTTGTTATCACAATTATTTTTACTATAAAAACACACACACATACATATGCATAAATCAATTTTACGTAGTAGACGTCTTTGCAAACGTGTTGTTGTCTTCAAAGTAAAGTGCGAGTGCATTTGTTTGCATTAAGGTGTGAGTGCAAATGTGTGTATTTATGTGCGTATATGTGGAGAACGTGTAAGCACGCGTCAATTGCAACAACAATAAAATGCACGCACACTTGTGGCACCAACTGAGCTGAGTGCGTGATCGTTGAACTGAAGCTGTAACTGCAGCTCCACGACTAAACGCGCATACGCTTGGACCCGGGTCGGGCAGACGTCGATTGTCGGACGCTTTGAGTGCTGGTATTCGAGCGAGAGTTTAAAAGACGCGCAACGCCACATAAGCGTGAACTCGCAAACACAAAGGCAGCATACAAATTGGACATACGTTTTTGAAAAGCATTGAGGTGAAGTGCTGAAATGCGGCGCTAAAAATTGTGAATAGCAAAATATTATAAAAGGAAGAATTTTCAACTGTATTTGAAAGCAAAATTTTCATATTGCGAAAATGTTTGTAGGTGGAAATTTATTGACAAAATTTCAATTTTGTCACCTTTGAAAATAATTAAAGAATAAAAATTGAGCTGATCATTGAAATACCGTTACCGCCAAGTGTGTATGTGGTATTCAATAAATTTATTCAATTTAACACATAAAACGAAACAAAAAAAGTGTAAATTAACACACCCCAAAACAAATGAGTGTGCACACATACATACAGGGGTTAGACAAATTAACACAAATTCTATATGTAGACTCATTTCAAATGCCAAAAATTCGCATACTAAAAAGTCAGAAATGAGCAGCTTTTGCGTAAAATTAAAAGGAAAGAAAATATATTATATTAGTAAAAAAATGTAAAAAATTTTAGAAAAAGTTTTTATAAAAAAAACAGATAAATAGTCATAAATGAGCAGCTTTTGTGTAAAATTTAAAAAAAAAGAATATTGAAAAATATATAAAAATGTTTGGAAAAAGTTTTTATAAAAAAACAAAACAGATAAAAAAATATAAAATAAAATCTAAACTAATGCTTGCATAAATATCTAAAAAGTTTCACCGAAATTTACAAAATTTAACTAAAGTACCAAAAATGAAAACTGAAGCAACAACACAGCTGAAAGCATCCGTCTCTTTATTTGTTTATTTAACAATTTGAATGTTATTTAAGCTTTAAAAAAAACATTATTATACAAAAAAGGTATAATTCAGAATCATTGTAATTCAAAAAATTTCAAGAGAAAAAACAACTGGAACAACCATAAAATTTGCTAGGCAGCAACTAAATAAAATGAAAGCAAAAAGTAAACCTAGGAATTTTTAAAATTTTAAAACGATTTACAACCAAAATATTTTCGAGCAAATATTTTAAAAAATTTTTGAAATATTTAAATAAAATCCGGTTTTACGATAAATATTAAAAATGCATAAATAATATTTTCCAACTCCACAATAATTTTAAGTGTAAAACTATTTGTAAACTTAAGTGATTTCAAGCAAAAATTTCCTGTGAAAATGTATGAATTAATTAATTGCTTTGACGATACGTAAAATATCCAGCTTTTCAAAGTGAAACAAAAACGTTTCATCTACCACCACAAAAACAAAAAATTACTAAATGAAATAAAGCAAAAAAAATGCAAATATTTGTTTAATTAATCCATTCACAAACGCAATGCTCAAAAACCAGCGCAGATAATAAAAAACAAAAAACGCAAAAAAACAATAGAACCAAATCGCTGAATCGCAATGAATTAGCAATTCAAAATCATACTTTTAAATGTCTATTAATGAGTCGCCTAAAAAAACAAAAAAAAACAAGAAAAATATGTTAATTAATTAAATAAGTGTGCTTAATAAAATGAATAAATCGTAATAGATATTTCTGTGCAAAAAAGCAAAAAATAAAAATAAAAAAGTATAGTTAAAAATAGTGAAACCAAAAAGTAAATATTTTATGTAAATATTATTAATTTTCATATTAATATTAGCAGAAAGTATTTTATATGAATTCCATTACTTTTTCATAATTTATACACAAGTTTAATATTTTATATACGTACAACATTTTTTATCTAGAATACGGTATTTTAATATATCCGCTTGTATTCTCATGACTCCACCACTTTATATTTCGTTTCGTGGGTGGCTCCTCATTATTGTTTTTTTTTGTTTTTGTTTTTAAGATTTCAATCAATTTCTTTCAAATATTAATGTATGAAGAAGCTTGATTATTGAGGTTATGGTTGTCTGGCAGACAACTTAACGACCTGCAAATATTTTTGGAAAATAGAATTGATATTTAGTTAATTTCTTTATTTTATTAGTTAGTTTTTTTCAATTAATTAAATTTTTTTAGTTATTTAAAAAAACAACACTTAATTCTTTTAATTGTTTTCTTTTTTTGCAGTTAATTACAATATGTTCCTCGTTCATTTTCTTTGAAAAGATTTTGCAGTTAATTATTTTTTTAATTAAGTTTTCTTTGATTGCTTTTGCAGTTAATTTTTTTTATAAGAATGTTTAATAGTCTCTTTCAATTAATTATTTTTATTAGTAAACTTTTTTTAAATTGTTTTTGCGGTGAATTAATTTTTTTAGCTATTTTTTTAATAGTTTTAGTTTTCGGTTAATTATTTTTTATTTCATTTTTTTATTATTTTTTTTTTTAGTTAATCGTTTTAATTGGTTTTGGAGTTAATTTTTTTTTTGACATGTTTTTTCAGTTTACTATTTTTTGAGTTAATTTTTTTGCAGTTAATTAGTTTTTGTTAGCTAATTTTTTTTAATTGTTTCAGCTAACAATTTTTTTAGTTAACCTTTGTTTTACTTGTTTTTGGAGTTAATTAATTTTTTTAGGAATTTTTTTAATAGTTTTTGTTTTTGGTTAATTATTTTTGTTCCAGTTAATTTTTTTTTTTCTGCAGTTAACTATTTTTTTTTTTTAATTAATTTGTTTTTTAATTGTTTGTTTTTTCGTCAATTATTTTTTCAGTTATTTTTTAATTGCTTCTGCAGTTAATTATTATTTTTAGTTAATTTTTTTTAAATTGTTTTTGAATACGACATTTTTACTCATTCAGTTGTTAAACATAACTGTCACAGAAAATTTTGCGTTTCGTGAACTACGCTAGGCTTAATTATTAAAAACTTTTCTTTCGCACACCTTAAGGCCATTTTTATCACACACCTTCAGCCTACTTTTTCAGCAAAAGTTTTACTTTGTTACTGTTTCGTATTGGTTTTCATTTGGTTACACTTTGTTCACCTGTTTACTTTCACTTATTAGTAGACACCAGTCAGAATTCTCTACATAAAAAACACAAAAACGATCTAGAAGTTCATTTAATTCACCAAATGAAGTAATGAATTTCCCACGGCAAAGAAGCAGCTGTTCAACGTTCACATTCTCATTTCACATGCCATTTTTCCCCCAACATATTTCCAGGTTAAGGGAAACTACTTTATTTGACTCATTCAGCCCTATTACTGAACTTATCCCAGCATAATTGTCGTAAAAATTCAAATTTGTTATCAATGAATTCAAACAATTAGCTACCAGTCGCACTTGGCAGAGTGACCTCACAGAATCCATTCGTAATGTCAAATCGAAGAGTTCTGTACAAATTTTCTACACCAAAAATACATTATCGATACCTTTGCCGACGTCTTGAAATCTGGTAACAAATCTTAGCATTGATCATAATCTGTCAATTGAGTTTATCGACGTTGGCTTGCCACAGTTCTGCTTACCTTGCTGCAGAGCGCCTAGTACATCGTTGTTTAGTCGACACATTTTTATGAACCGGAAATTAGTAGCTAATTTAAATATTTTGTAAAGCTCACTTTTGAATATCTGCATTATCTTGACGGAATACATTTCCAAACATTTTTTATTTCTTTTTTGAATTTGAAGCCTGCTTCGAAATTTCTGCAAGTGCGGTAGCGAAAGCTAATAAATCTATTTTTTAAGGAATTTCATTTCAAATTAGCGAACCAGTACAATACGGCATGTGTGACAACAATATTTTCTAACTGGCATGAATTCAGTGAACTGCGTAAACTTAGTCTAAGGGGATTGAGTTTAAAAGTCTCCCGCAGATAAAGTTGCCCTTTTTGACTATCACACGATTTGCTATTAAATCGCTGCTCATCTAAAGTTACCACAAAAGTTGTAAAAAAATTTAGCCTGCACTTCGTTCACATAACCTTAATGGAGAGAATAATAAGGTGGCGCCGATCGTGGTGCCGCTTCTTTGCCTTCCTCGGATTTTCCAGAAGCGCTGTGTATGTGACGTTGCGCTTATGCAATTTATCCGTGTGTTGTTTGCATAATTTCTCCTTCTTCATGCTTTCTTGTTCGCATTTTCACCACTTTCTCATGCAACTGCACCAATGGGACGTCACGCACTCTCTGACGGGCGCAATCTTGTACGATTCTATCATTCGTATATAGAGCGGAGCCGTAAATTGCAACAAGTTCTTCCCATAAGAACAATATGCTTTACGAAAGCCTCCCGAGTCACATGACTACAATTAAATTGGAAGCAGGTAGTTGAACTGCTTAGTGGCCCTACTCTTCTTAGGCTGCTAAGGTGGCAATAGGGTTCTAAGGGACATGAGTTTTATAGGCTTAAACTTACTAAGTTTAAGAATTTAACACAGACATATTCGTATTTCAAAATTAAAGGAAAAACTGGAAACGAAATGCAAAAAAAATTACATATCTAAATAAAATTTAAAACTTTAAATTTGTACTACAATTAAAATTAAAATTTATTTAACTCCGAGGTCTAGTGCTCCTTAAAGCATTAATCCATTGGCCATTTATTTCAGTCCTCATCTTGTAATTGAATGCACTTGATTTAAGAAGATATTTGATTGAAAAAACCAAAATGTATAGAAATAATGACAACCCCTTTTATAAATACATATTCACACACACACACATACACAAATGTATTTATACTCTTTATTTTTATCGCACTAAAATTTTATGTATTTGCCTTTCAATCAATTCTGCGTGTTTGTTTTTCAAACAAAAACAAAACTTGCAGCAAACACACCTTCTTTTTATGAAGCGTCGCTGCCGACGCCATTCTTTGGCTCATTGATTAGTCAACTTCTTTGTTTATCTATTATTTGGCATTCAAATTTTACTTATTTCCATCGTCACTTCTAAGTGTTTTCGCCGCATTGCGCCTCATTTCGGTTTTGATCGAAAAATCTTAGATTATTTTTGACGTTGTGCTTATCTCTGAATTAATTCTCGTACAAGATTTATGTGAGAAGCCGAGCGATTAAATTGGCATTGAGTTAAATCAAGTGACTGGCAAAGAGTAAAAGAAAATGTTTATAAAAATTGTATGTGCTGAGCCTAAAATCAAAGACAAGTGTATTTTTTGAATATTTTCAGAAAAAAAAAAATGTTGTGTTATTTGCATATATTTATTTATAAGAATATTTGCATAATAGCCATGCAGCGGAGTAAATTGTAAAATATTATAATTCTGCTGTTGAAATCGAACATAAAATACTTTTCGTTGATTCCACCGCAATCAACTTAAAACATAAGCTGCAGGCCCTGGCATGCCCCATTAGATTAGATTAGATTTGTGGGGGGTTGGACAAGTCCAAGCACTCAGTCAGTAGGCCACCCGGCTACTACTACACCTGGATAGATTTGAGTAGAAAGAATAGAGAGATAGGAAAGATAAAATGTGGGAGGTAAGACGGAAAAAATAGTTTTAGCTCACTCCTTCACAAGTCTCTCGGATTCATTGATGAATCTTAAATGACACGGAAGAGGAAGAGTATGAACCTTATCCATACTCAGTAAATCGCAACCCAATATCCTAAGTCTGATTCTGGAAAACGGCGGACAGCTACAGAGAAAATGCTTTGCAGTGTCGTTAACCTCAAGACAGGATAGGCATGTCGGGCTGTCTACAACCCCCATGGCAATGTCTTATGCTTTTACACCCACCAGTACTCTGAGTTTTAGGAGAAAGGTCGCTATTTTCCTGTTTGGTTCTTTCACAAAGCAGTTGGCATTCCCCATGCTCCGGAACAACTGATTGTGGTTGGAAATTCCAAAACCAAATAAACAAATTAAAATAGCCAACTTATTCATACTTTTTGTGTGTATGTATGTATGTAGTGTGTATGTGTGTATGTATGTATGTATAAATGTAAGCATTTATGTATGTATGAGCATACGTCATAACCTAATCCAAGCTTAAAGTGTTTGATATTACAATAAAATGCGTTTAATCTTTGTGTTAAAAAAATTATTATTTTTAATTATCGACTTTCAAAGGCAATTTACGCTCGATTACTGAGCATTAAAAGTTATTAAGTAGAAAAAGAAACAAAACAAAATGAAAACATGTTTTTAATGCGACTTAAATGCTTGTCATACATTTTCCAAAGAATCTCCAGTTCATTTGCATGTGCACACACACACTGACTGAGCGTCATTAATAGGCCGTAAGTGATGCAAACAGAGCGTCAATTGAGCGTTGCGATAAAACTTTTCCCATTAAATCCGAATTAGCTGTGCGGTTATAGAGGATTAAGGAAAGCAGTAGTAAATTATGCTCGTCCAATATACATATATACCTGCTATGTATGTAGTAGTGACCAGTGTATGTGTGCACATAGAGCGTTTCCTGCGAATTTAAAATCATGATGTGCCCTTTATAATCCATGTCTGCAGATAACTGGTGAATTTTATATCCTAATGAGAGCACTTTAATCGGTGCTGCTGTTAGTGTTCGATTTAGAACTTAGGTGAGGAAAGTAAATTTTAGTTATTTATTTATTTTTGAATTTTTTATTTATTAATAGTCTTTTAATTTATGAAAACTCCGTTATATGTGTTTTTTATTGTTTTTATCCCAAAATTAATAGAAGGATAAAGTCCAAAAAATTCAGAACAGCAACGAATCGACATTTCGGTATCTTCTTCAATACTTCACTCTATGAACTTCGCGAACATTTTTATTTAATTATTTTTTGTCTTTTTTTTTCAAAGTAAATTTTCACATTATGGAAGCGTTGCTCTGCCGCTAAACGATTCGTCATGACTTGCCACAATGTGTGAATCTTGTTTTTATGACAAGCTTTTTCATGGCAGAAATACAATTAGATGTTTCCCAGCGACGCTCTTAGGAAAAGTGTCAGCTTAAAATAATTTTTTTTTTTTTTTTGTTTTTACGAGAAGGAAGCATCGAACTCCTAACCCCCTGCTGCAATACGTCGGAAGTAGCGTCTGCTTGTTACCAACCCGCTGTTTAGATCATTTACTAAGAGAGCCACCCCTGTCGTATCAGTACTTCTCCACCCGACATGTCCTTGTCCATAACATAGAGAGTTAAGTTTCCATGTCTGGTATCCTCAGTTTGCCTGCATTGTTGTTTTACCTTTTTTTATGTTTTCATTTTGATTACATTGGCTTTTGTGGCGCACATCTCCTGCGCTATCAGGCCAAGTGGGCATAGACCAGCTATGATGTGTGCTGCGTCTTCGAAGACCTGAAGGCAGAGCAGACTCTAAGGGCGCACAAGCGATACGTGAAGTTTATGTTTCGTACATACGTAGCGCATTAGAGTGCTCCACACCAAACTGTCGCACTATAGAGGAGGGTAGACCTCACCACTCCTGACAGTAGGGTTGGACATAGTGCACTAAAAAAAAGCAATTAGTATATCACTACCACTACATTTTCCATGGTGATCAAAACACGAATTTCATTATCACTGAATATTTAGTGATAATGGAAAAAAATAACTTTCATTAAACTTTTAGTGATAATGACAAAAACTGCATTATCGCTAAACTTTTAGGGACTAATGAGCTGAAGCACTATAAGGAAATGTTTTCAAAATAAACCATAAATTTGAGTAGAAGCTTCTGATTATACTGCACCAAAAATAGGATATATATTTCAGTTTCATTTGGTTTTTTCTATGGCGAATTTTTCCAAGTTACCGTCAGGGAGATTTTGCTTTGTCGATCGATGGACGATTCCAGCTAAGGAAAAAGATCTTTCCACTAGCGCAGAGGGTGCGTTATATTTTAAAAACATTTTGTTTTATACTAGGAAAGCGGTGCAAGCCATCAATGCTCTATCGAATCCGGCAATGCCGTTCGGAGTCAGCTTAAAATCATTTTTTTGACGTGATAACCTCTTATAATTAGATTTAGCCGGCTGCACGCTCGAAAAAATGTGTCGTTATCTTGCTCATGCGTCGTTACCTTGCTTGAACTGCAAGCGAGAGGGCGGAACGAACGACAAAGAGCACAATCGGTCCCCGCGTTGGGCAACGTTCGACATCTGGCTCTCTCCTACTTGAGTGAGCATATGTATGTATGTATATGCGCATATGTATATGAATTCACATATTTGTATTTGCATATGCCTTCTTCCTGTGTGCATGGTAATGAACCATTTCTCTGTTGAGAATAAGATGATGATAGAAAACGTAGGAAATAAAAGGGGGTGTTCGAGTGTAATGTGTCTTGAAAAAGGCAAATCGATGATGTTGCCTCTCAGTGTTGTTGACTTATTAACGTCTGATGCACAATTGAAATTGAAGATATCTTTCATGAATTTGATAAATGTTTCGTCATTTTTCACGTTTGTGTAAATGTAACTTGACCTATTCCATTGCGATTCCATTTACCTCCTCCTCTATATCCATACAAAATATCTATAAAACAAATAAAATTAAAATTTTCTTCTGAAAAATGCAACCATTGCATCAGTATTTTCTTATGACGTTGTCACGTTAAACTATCGTCAGTAAACCGACTTTACAGACAACCTTTGCTTTTGTTTTTACGCGGAGGAACCATCGAAAGCCTAACACCCTCTCAGTGCGTGACTTTAGCCCGAACTAAACCTCCTAATGTCAAAGTACCGCTCCCCCCGGTATTACCGTTAAGTATTTCATCGCGAGGCGCTTTGACCACTAGACTCAAATGTTAATGGCCTGCTGTAATAAGCCGCAAGTAGCGTCTGCTTGTTACCAACCCACTGTTGAAGGTCATTTAGTGAGAGAGCCAGCCATGTCCTATCAGTCCATCGTAGGAGTCTATGTATCGATTTTCATTTAAAAAAAAGGAAGTTGTTTCATAAAATTTCACAGGCTGGTTTCTTTTAATCGAATACCAGTGGACTCCTCATCGAATTCGAGAAGTGATGTATTTGCACTAATAGGAGGCTGCATTTACTTTCTTCTTCTATTGGGTGTCTTTTTAACTTCAGTTCATATTCTTTAACTTTTTCTTGGACTATAACCAAAAACTCAGCGCTTTCCAGCAAGACTTTGAAAACATTTTATTTGGATGGACACCAAAAGGGGAATAAAATTAACAAAAAAATAATTTGTTCTCTTTGAAGGAAGTCGATAACTTCGGCGATAGGTTCCATTATTCTTGCATCTTTTTCCAAACATTCAGTTTCTTCCTTATTAAAGTTGAAATTTCCGGCTTGTTGTATACCTCAGCTAACTTGTTTTTGCTTCTAGAATTTCGAGAGTGCCAAATAAATGAGTCTGCTATTGACACCAAGAAATCGTGTTTTATTTCGCTAGATTGGCTTAATTACACCGCCTAAACACCAATAAGCATTTTTATCAACAAACTAGTTGATAACAAATATCAGAAAAAATATATATAGATTAAAATTTGTTTTGTTAAAGATCATGTTTCACTGAAAATTTAGTGATAGTAAAAAACATTGTTAATTTTTTTTTAATAGTTAATTTTAGTAAATTTTTTCATATCACTCAATTTTCAGTGATGATGAATTTTGCAATTTAACTTACTGAATGGACACTAGTAGGTAATTTAGTGGTAGTGCGAAAATGCCCTACCCTACCTGACAGGACGTGTCTTGCCTGCTGCCTTGGTCCACCGATATTTGCCAGTATTCTGGCTTAAAAACTTTAGGCCCTCTACTGTAGGTTCCTCCGTGGAACAAATCATGACGCACAGCATAAAGAGGTGCTCGGCCAAACACGCAATCAAGAGTGTAAGCGCCAATTATATACTTATATGTATATACATAAGTATTACATATATACCTTAGGCTAAGTGATATTAGCTATGCATATGTGTGTGAATGTATGTATGTAAGCTGCATGTCATTTCTATCGATCCATTTTATTGTCTTTATCATTATTCATGGTGCTGAAAATCACTACCACGATAAGCTACGCTGTTATCGTTTGGAAAGGTGCTGCAGCAAACACACATACGCATGCAAGTACATTTATGTAGAAGTAAATTGCGTCTCACACACATCCAGCTGTCATGCAAGCCTAAAATTATTTATGTGCTTACATACCGACAAACATTTGGGCATAAATATGTGATTGCTGTTATGGTTGCGTATACTAGCCAAATTACATACATTAAAATCAGATTTCATACAAAAATAGGCGTCAATTCCACACATTTCGACTGCCACATTTATTTATCATTTTTTTGCGGCACCGCTCTTCCACGATTTTATTCTCTATGTTTTATTTATCCATTTTTATTTTTTTGGTTTACGGTTTTTGGCTAAGATTATTAGCTATGCGGCCACATATCTACTTGTCCACTTCAATATACACACATGCACATATACATACATACACCTATAAGTATGTATGGATGTACAAACATACAAAACCGATTATCCATTATTATGTATGCAGTGACGAGAGATAAATTTTATGGCTAGTAGTGGTCTGTGATGTGTTGCTCTTGCTGTTGCTTTCTTCTTCTTACCTATGTATATTTCTTGCTATTACGTTATATGTAGTATCAGTAATGTATGCTCGCGTGTATTGATTTTATTATTGTTATTTGGCGGCAATGCGAACAAATAGAACGTATTTACTAATAATTCAGACAAATATTTGCACAAATAAATAAAGGCAACGATATGAAAGAAAAAAAACGTGTGGTTGCATTTACATACATGCGCACATACATACTTACATTCATACGTATTAAGCAAAGGCAAAAACAAAAAAACGCTTAGGTGTCGAAATGTAATGTAAAAGTGCGTATATGTGAGTGTATGAGTGCATGTGTGGGTGTGTTTGTGTGAACATGTACTTTCTTTTCATTATCATCAGGGCAACAGCTGCTACGCGATATAACTTTTTATTATTTTTTTTTTATTTTTTACTATTTTTGCTCTTATTTTTATTTTTATTTTTTTATACTTTTTTTATTTCTTGTTGTTTTTTCTGTAAGCTCACATTCATACGTATGTTCCTATATAAGCACACATTTATTTACATATTTGTGTACAACCATTTATATGCAAGACTTTATTGCTAAATTTGATTATTTATCACACTCATAAACAATGCGCAATATCTGTGTACAAATACATATGGAAAACCAATTCTAAAAGTGGGATATTACACCAAAAATGAACGCTACAGAAATTATAGACTTTTTTGCACCCATTAGAAGCATCTTCCACGGCATTAATCTTAACGCTTGTAAAATGAATGAGTACCCGGTATTAGGCTAAAAAGGACAGCCACCTTTAAGGTGGTGGATTTTGATTGCTTTTGTTAAGTTTTTGGCGGTTTTGCTGAATTCGAACAATTTTTCGGGGCAATTGTTACTTACATACATACATATTAGGCTGTTCAATAAGTTTTTCGGTTTGATAAGAAAAAAAATTATTGTTTGAAATACACTTTATTATTAAGTATAGTCTGCCTGAACGTCAATGCACTCGTTCCAATGAGATCGATCCTTCAAGTGAGAATTTGGAAGAGCTGCAAAATACTTGTCCACAACTGTTATAACCTCATCATTTGATGAAAAACACTTTCCACGCATGCATTTTTTTAGGTCTGGAAAGCAGATGATAGTCCCTAGGAGCCAAATCTGCTGACTCATCAAACTTTAATTCATGGATTTTAGCGATTGTGACGCCGTGCATATCCTGATGCAAACGTTACAATATTTTTCTTTTGCAAACTGATTTCATTTTCACGAATTTTTTCCTTCAGCTAGACTAAAAGCTTACAATAATATTCAGAATTTATTGTTTTACCAATTTGCAAAAAACCACCAAAAGTGATGCTAACACCTTTTTGACCGATTTCTGGACACGAACTCGTTTCGGAGCCGAAGAACTAATTTCTCACTACTCGTTAGCCTCTTCTGTTGGTTAAAGACCATTGTGATAGACCCAAGTCTCATCCATAATGATGAATTGACGCATAAAATCACTTTATCATTTCGAAAACGCTCTAAGTTTTGCTGCGAAAGTCGCATTCCAATGTGTTTTTGTTTCAATGTTAGTGAATGCGGCACCCATTGTGCACACAGCTTTCTGAAACCTAACATTTCAGTCCAAATATTGTGTATTATGCCAATGAGATGCCTAGGGCTTCTACCAAATCTCCTTCAGTCACTCGACAATTTTCCAATTCAATGTCCTGTATTTTTTCGACGATTTCTGGTGTTTTTATTGTTTTTGGACGTCCTTGACGTGGAACGATTTCAAGGCTTCTACGTCCGCGTTTAAATTCAGCAACCCATCTTTTAACTTTACTAAATGAGGGCGAAAGGGCTTATACACTTTCAAAATTCGTTCAAAAATTTCCTTTGCTTTTAAACCTTCCAATAATAAAAATTCAATCACGGCGCGGTGCTTGATTTTGGCCATTGTACAAAATCCTGGGACACGTCGATACTAAATGGCTTCTAAACAACAAATGAGTTCACAGATTGAAATGAAACTTCACATTCGTTCATAAGAAGAGCGTACCAACATAACAAACAAAAATATTGGTTAGTGGCAACGCCCTCACTCATCGAACCGCAAAACTTATTGAACAACCTAGTATGAATTGTGAAAGAACGCAGAATTCCACCTCTTTAGTAGACGCAACTCTGTCTAGGATATTTTTGAGCATTTGCGACTTGCGAAAACGATGAGGCGTTCAGAGAAGATGAGAAACAGACTTAGCTGTGGTAGCCAGTGCGAGTTAAGAGTTGCCTGGTTTATGCAGTCTG
This sequence comes from Anastrepha obliqua, assembly GCF_027943255.1. NCBI lineage: Eukaryota > Metazoa > Arthropoda > Insecta > Diptera > Tephritidae > Anastrepha > Anastrepha obliqua. The sequence continues at coordinate 123,124,048 of NC_072896.1, read as the reverse complement.
CGTGATATGTATTCCTTTTGATGTGAAGATGAAATGGAAAGACAGACCAACTTTCTTCTGGCGATAGAAAAAAAGAGTATTTCAAAAGACGCGCCTAGCTTCTTTTTTTTTTTGCAAATAAAATATAAGTACCTATATAAAAATTTAGATTCTTTCAGGTTTCATTATTTTTGTTCAAAATCTGGCACTAAACAATTATGTATATAATTCAAATGCCCGCCATGAGCTCTTCTACAGATCAAATCTACCAAACAGTCCATTCATGAATGCCTAATTGTTGAGAGCGTCCAGATATCAATGTTGAAAGTGAGCGCTACTGATGCAATGTTCTGGACAGAATATTCAGTTTCTGGTTCTTTTTTAAACTTAACGAAACCAGTGCCTTGACATTTTTCACCAACCTCTGAATTGTTGCCTCATTCGGGAGAATATTAAAGATCATCTTGTAAATAATTTCTATTACGTTTTATAGATATTTTATTAAACTAAAGGAGTTGCATTTAAGAATGTATGATCTGTAATAAATGTAATATATGTAGATAATGAACATGCGATCCAAATATGATCCAATTTACGCTTTCTAAAATTCAATTGACGCTTTATAAAATTCAAACGGCGCTTTCTAAAACCCAGTTTACAATTTCTAATACCCAAATGACGCTTTCTAAAATTAAAGTTACTCTTTCTAAAACTCAATTGATATTTTCCAAAACCCAACTGATTCTTTTTAATATCGAATTGACCCCTTATGTTGGGTATGTTTCCGCCCTTTCTTAGCCAAAGTTACGAGTTATTTAAACAATTAATGAATACACGATATTATGTGAAGTATGTGCCATTGGAAGCCACAATTTTACTCCATAATTCAGGCATCGTACGGATTCCAATGACGAAAAATTCCAGTTCTTTTGACTTGATCCAAGAAGTGAACCGCTCTCCAACTAGGGCTGACTGCATTGATCGCAATAGGTGGTAATCCGAAAGAGCAAGGTCCAGGAGATACGGTGGGTGGGGCAAAATTTTCCAATTCAGTCCCTCCAAACATTTCTGGACCGATTTAGCAACGGATGGCCTGGCGTTGACATGCAGCAAAATCAGTTTGTCATGTCTACCGCCCATTCCAGCCGCTTCTCTTTGAGAACTCGATTCAAACGCATTAACTGCACTGATGGTTTCAGGTGGTTTAAAGAGTTCATAATAGTTGACACCTTTCTGATCCCACCAGATGCATAACATAATCTTTGAAGCATGGATATTTTTTTCGCTGTCGATAGGCCTAGTTCAGCTGGCTGGCTCGAACATTTTTGTCGCTTAGGGTTATCATAATAGATCCACTTTTCATCGCCAGTGACGAAGCGATGCAAAAAACCTTTTCTTTTTTGCCGTTCAAGAAACATCTCACACGTCACCAAACGTCCCTCGATACCCCTCTCCTTCAGTTGATGTGGTAGTCGGTTACCTGGTTTCTGGACCATTCCTATCACGAGCCAACGTTCATCAACGGCTGATCTATCAACATTCACCTCTTTAGACATATCATCAAGGGTTCGACATGCGTCTTCATCCAATGATTGTTGTAGTTGAATATCTTCGAATTTGTTCGGTGCTTCTTCCCGATCTTTATCACTCACGTCGAAATTGCCACTTTGGAAGCATCGAAACGACTCTTTATAAATTGTGTTTAATGGAGCGTGATTATCTTAAATATTGCCCAATATACGACACTTTTCTGCATGACTTCCCACAAATGCTGCTTTTTTCGGAATAAACGTAGAAATTTTTGACCTTAGATAAAAAGGGTCTGTAAGCTTCAAACGAATGTCAAATACTGCCATCGAGACCTGGCATACACACCTTCAAATCACCAGTATATTACTAGAGCGAACACTTATTCCCAAATAAAATCCAACTGGAAATGGAATCGCAACACATCACAAGAAATCTTCGAAATAAGTTTTATAAGTCCCTTTGATTTCAAATCGTGTGATTTGCAGAACAAGTCCGGTCCACCCACTACGTTAAATAGCTATAATATTAGCTCATTAATAAATTTTGATAATTTTAGTTTCCTTTTAAAATATTTTCTAAAAAAATCCATTAAACTCTGTAATAAAAGCCATATAAATACAAATTTCAAACATTGTGAAAATTTAAAAAAATCTACAAATGTTCATAAAACTTTCATTATTTTTAATCAGAATTTTTTTAACAATTTCAATAATAAGTCTTAATTGAATTTCCTGGTAATAAAGTGCAAGTTTCAAGTGACGCAAAATCGCGTTAATTTTTGATAAGTTTCTTTTTTTTGGTTGCTGCATTGTGGACTTGTGCATTTCCTCCATAAAGCCTATGCTGGATATTTTTGTTAGAAGAAGAATACGCAGTACGGTCAGAGAAAAAAGTTATCAAAAAGCAACGAGAATTTTTAGCTACTTCAAACAGGCACTTTGTTGTACTAAAATTAAATGGGCTACAAAACTGCGAACCCAACTTGTTTTTAAGTTTTAATAAAAAGGTTTTTCTAAGCTTCCAGTGACGCGAAAGTCGCTCTGATTTGTGATAATTTTTTTACTCCATTTTGAATTGGTGCAATTCTCTATATTATGAATGAATAAAATGTGAAGAATAAAAACTTGTCAAAAACTAACAAGAATTTTAAAATAATGTGAAATTTTCCATAGAATGACTAAATTTTTTCCAAAAATATAATTAAAATTATTTTAAAAAAATACTGTCGAAACTTGTCAATACTTATCTTTATTCCACTCACTTAATAACCAGTCAATCAGTTATAAACTACAATTTATGGGATTTACTCCTCATAAACATCACCGCTTAATTTCGCAATTAGCTCATTCTCCATGTGTTCTTACAACAACTAGAACTGCAACTATACAGCAGACAGACATCGAAATGACAATAGTTTGCCTGTTACTACATGCAATAAAATTCCATAGTTTATTTACCCGCAGCTGTTCATTTGAAGTAAATTTGCAAAAATATGCTACGTCTGCGAATGTGTGAAAATACATCTACTTCCGCCTCTAAATTTTTCCAAATAATTAACTCGGCTACGGAGCGCTTTTCGTACGTAAATAAACAACTTTCCCTTTAAGTTCTCTGCCTTTCGTTCGTTTCCCTGCTCATTCCTGGCCCTCCGTAATTTGTTTATTAGTTATGCGTTGTGATGATTTGATTTTTGTTTATGACCCAAGTGTTTGCGCACCACCACCTGCTCTCCTTTTCCCACGTAATGACGCCTCAGTTTCTTAGCTTAGACTCTCCATTTCTTTCGTACATTGGCTGTTGGCCTTTGTAGCGTTGGCGCTAGCGCTTCCTCTTTTAAAAATAAATTCACCGCTAAGTACTGCGTTTGGATGTGTGTGCCCGAATCAGATCAAAGCAATGCTCTGCTTGCGGTTGTGTGGCTGTGCGCAGGCAGATAGAGGGACGTGATATTTAGCAAAGGCACATATATCTACATACATACCTATATACATATTGCTTTGAGAAAATAGATACTTTGTAGATGTGTACGTGTGGGACTTTGCCTGCAGGAAATTCTATGTTTCAAGGTGATACGTTTTCAGTGAGAAAGAGAACTTTTTTTTTTTTTTGAGAAGGCAAAATGTTGTGATTAACACATTATTTGATAAAACAACTCAAAATGCTAGAACAGGGTTGTGTAAAGTAGAACAACAACATAAAAATTAAGACGCTAAAAAAAGAAAAAAAATCAGGAAAAATCAAATCAGGAAAAACTTAAATTTTCATGTGACATCACCTGACTTTACTCCCAATTGGGTGCCCAACTTTTTCTGACTGCAATGATAATTTTAGTTTTTGTTGATACTTTGCTGTATTTTCGTTGTGAGGTATTGTGTTTTGCAACAAAATCTATTCCCATTGAATGGCTCTTCAGAAAAATCAAAAAATAAATATAAACAAAATAAAGAAAATATCATCGATTTGCGAGATTACAAAATGATGTGCTAAGAAGCAAAGGAGAATGAAGCCAAATTTATTAAAGTTTCATTTCATTTTCACCTTAGCATATTTAAAAATGTCTACCATTTTGAATACATTGTGAGCTAATATTTACTATCCTCATTTTAACTTCTGGAAAATGACAAAATTAGGAGCCATTTGCATTTGAATTTTAAAAGTTTTCATATTAAAAAATTTTGCATTTTCATTCATCAGAGCACTCACATATGAACATATACATATATGTATGTGTGTATGTATGTATGTATGTATTCTAGTTGCACTTCTTGAGTGGAATCTTTTGTTAATGAATCTCTAAAAATTTAATATATATTTTTTCGAATTGTTTGAATCGACTTAGACTAAGGCGGCTGCAAAGGAAAAATATTATATTATTCCTCGCTGGTATAAAAGTGTTTTAATCTCTCAAATCAAGTAACTTGGACTAGCACAAGAATAATAGAAACAAGATTGCGCCCATCAGAGAGTTTAAGAGTTTCTTGAATATTTTAAATTTTTATAAATGACTAGTACGGAGTCTACAGACTAGACGAAAGACTCTAAACGTTTTTGCATTCTCGTTCTATTATTATTTTTTGTTAAACGATGTGATCTAAATTATGCATTTCGTTTAATAAATTTATTGTCATTATATTTGTTAAAAATAAGAAAACTTGATTTCAAAAACTTAAAAACTGTTTTCCATTATACTTTTTCAACTACTCACAAAGTAGCATAGACTTATAACATTAAGTGTGTATATGTATGCGTTACAGTTGCTGATCCATTAGTTTCGTTTTTTTGAATTCATTATTTGCACAGTTGTAGCTTGAAAAACATTGCAATTACCCGCTGCGCAGTCGAGTATTCACACACTTCTAGCCACGGGTTGATAGCGGCAATCATAAGCTCCACAGTGCTACTTGCATTGCAATCCTCCACCCTTCATCCCTTTAATCTACCTACATCCAATATTTCATCTTCAAATCGACACAGCGTGCGGCCACTACGACTCATTGCAATTGGCAAATTATGAATAAATCCAATTCGACTTGTCGAATTACTTACACACAGATAAATGTCAAAACACACTAATTAAACGACGTACGCGCTGGCAACTAATACAGGCGCTATTTTTTATATCTGTTGGGGGAAAAAATGTGCGCTAAAATTTATAAAAATAAAGTAAGGGCGTAGTTGTCTGCTATGACAAAGGAAACATTCTCACATTTAACTGATATCAAATAATTGAAAATTGAAAATTTTGCAAACAATTTAACCTCTTGATCCGAAACACGCCATGCACTTTTCTCTAAGAACGGATGAAGGGTTTTGTTTTTATTAATTTATTTTTGTCATTCTTAATACTTCGTTTGTCACTAATATTCAAAAATAAATGTATTCTTACGTAAATGTATTGCTAAAATATTTCTCCAAAAATTAGATCCATCCCACATGCAAATGTCTTCTTAAATAAATCCGTACCTAAGGACACGAGTTGTTCAGAATAAACTTTTTGAAATAATAATGGAGTAACTAAGAGAATTGGCTGCCTACTTTATTAGGCAATACAATGACTGACAACTACTTAGTACGACTGTCAATAACTTACAACAAACTTTTCGCGCCATTACTTAAGACCTCTTCGTTTCGCCAAGCGTTGGAGACGCAACTAGATGTAGCAACTGGTATAAATAACCGTTGTTGATAAGCAATCATAACTGGTAACTGGAAAAGAGCTGCCAAAACTTAGATTTATCTGGATGCACCTAATGATTATTAGTAAGACCGCGTTCATACACGGAAATATTTGTTGTTTCAACTCGTTTCGTTTTTTTACTATTATAATATTGTGACAAAATTAGTATACCGTTCATTTCAATGAAGGGTATAAGAATTGCTATAAAACATCACAAAATGGCTAGCAGAACATTTAATTTCGATACGTGTTAAGATGACAGGCATTACTTACGATAAATAGCCGACTCAGCTTATAGTTTAAAGTAATATGCAATACGACAATTGGACATATGTACATACATACTTACATATGTACGTACAAGTAGTACAAGCAAACAGCTACCAGCCGCATCGTTGATACCCCAGAGTAAATCACATTAGTTCAGAACCAGCGTAGAACCACCTCATTGGATAATAGCCGTGTCCCAATGGCCAATGGGATAAAAATTTGTGCAGACAAATGCAACAACAACGATTTCATACTGATAGAGATCTGATTCTGTTTATTATTCGTTCTGTTTGGCCTATTTTTCGTCATTAATTGGTGTGATAATTGGCAGCACTGGCAAGTGAATGTATGTAGTAGTGCCCATAATTATGAATCTGGCCTAACATAAGTCAGATATTTCTTGCTTCGAAACATTTAATGAATTGCATTTTACTAAATTAAAAAATATTTTTACATTATGCAACTGTTTTATTTTAATCTTTATTTCAATTTACCAAAATTTGCTATGAATATACAATTTTGTGTGAATTTCCCACGAAAATTATATTTGTAAAGATGGAATTGATTTATACCCTTTTAGAAATTAACTGAGTGTCCTTAGATGACTTAAAACAATCAATAACTTAAATGAAATACTTCAAGAACAATTATTAATTATTTAAAAACAAGTAATCCATTTTTATCCTTTCGAGTTCTTAAGATTCTTAAGCTTCGGTAGACACACCATTTTTTTTTTATATGAAAATGACACACCGAGGTAAGTTTCACCCAAATTCACAACATTCGCCGAGTTTGTACTGTTTGCGAAAACCCGCACAACAACTGGTCCGTTCTGCATCCACTTGGCACTAGTTCCTTGATAGCCCCAACTAACTTCTTGCCTTTGAGGAGACTACAACCATTTTTGATGCTACTTGCAATTGTGTAAAAAAATAAGCGATTGTAGAAATTTTTATTTTTTACTTGTTCTTCTAGCGTATTTGTTGTTTTGTTTTTGACTCTTTATTCTATGCCAAACTTGTTGCATTTGTTGCTAACTACAGGCACTGCAGCGATTACTGTTCAACACACTTCAGATTCATGTCACGCGCGATTTTCGTAGCCGCTGGGAATTTGTGTTTTTTCGTTTTTTTTTTTTATTGTTATTGCGTAGTAAAGCCTTAATAGTTATAACAGAATTTTTAATTAATTCATTTGTAATTTACGCTGTGCTAAACACAAGATTGCCAAAATCATCGCAAAAAAAAGGAAATAGTTATTCAATAAAAATAAGCTTTAAAATCGTGTATAGTGTGACTTAATTGGTCGATAAGCATTAAAAATGATGAACAAATAAAGCATGCGGACTTTTTTAGAGATTCTGGTAGAAAATTGGAAATGTATGATAATTTATGATATTTTATGTTAACTCGATACGGTATTCTAGTTTCAGTGGTTTTTCAGATCGAAATTCGATAGATCGCTTGCTTGATTCCCTTTTTCGTTAAAGAAGCTATAACACAAAACTAGGAGATATGGTCAATAAATTTTTGGATTTGCTGGTATTGGGACTCTATTAAAAATTCTCTCAAGAACTGCTAAAACGTATCTGGATCTATGAATTTCATATATAGGACGTCATATCGCCGTCTCAAAAATAAATAAATAAAGAGCGCGAAAATCTAAAAACTTAAAAATTTTCCTTATAGATTAAAAGAAGTCAGCAGCAAATTTCTCAGTGTTTTCATATTAAATAATATTGGATTGAATATTCACACGCCCTCCAGGTAATGCCGTACTGCGAAAACACTTCAAGTTGAATAATTAGCTACAATTTACCAAGCGGAAGCTGTGCTGAGCCAATGAACAAAAACTGACTTCAGACTTATTTATTATTGTTCTTTTTTTACCAGAGCTGAATATATGTCAGAATTTCATTTTGCAAAGGATTCTGGCGGAACTCGTCGGTAGCAAGACTGCATGAGCTAGTATGACAGACTAACTAACCAAATACCAGGCTGAAGTCGCTGCACCAATCAATCGCTCTTAGATTCATTATAATCTAGATAAGTTAAAATGGGACTCAACTAGAAAGGGCAACGGAGCACTGCCTAATAGGCGGATATGTCCAGCCAGATACTACTTATTCCCCAAAAACATCTGTAAGTAATACATAGAGATCATTGGCAAGGTTTAAGGAATATTATGAACAATTCTTTTTATACCGAGCTCATATGTTCCCTTAAAGTTCCTATTTATAATAGTACTATGCACCGAGGAAAGAAGGCCTTACCTGATATAGATCAGCAAAATTTCCGAGCTATGGCAAAAGAAGGAATACTTTTTCCGGTTATACTTCCGGTTGTAATTACTTCAGGATCGGTAGGATAAACTAAGCGATTACTTCTGTCGAAAATCTTAGAAATATTTAAGCACATTTACTTTACGTCGGGTGTTGTTTTAGCTGCATGAGAACGATCGATATCGTTAACTACAGGGTTTGATTGAAAAGTAATGAGCCTTCCCGCGCGGAGCGTCTGCCAAGCGATCAACCGAATCCGCTGGTGGGGAAAAATGATCATTGGACCTTCCCCTTCCACTAGAAACCGGTCCCAGTTCGCTGCCAACAGCGGTGCAGTCAACATCGCTCAGCGCGTGAAAGCTGTTTTAAGAGTGTGTTAGGATTTTGCACCTCTGCATTCGCCAGGATGGGGGTTCCGGTGCTTCCCCACCCTCCCTACAGCCCAGACCTGTCCCCTCCGGACTTCTTCTTGTTCCCCCGCCTGAAAAGAAAGTTGAAAGGGAGGCGTTTCGACTCCATCGATGCGATCCAAAAAACTGTGACAGCCAAATTGAACGCGATTCCGACGGATGAGTTTAAAAAATGTTTCCTGCAGTGGAAGGACCGCTACCAGCGGTGTATTGACGCTCAAGGGTCCTATTTTGAAGAAGATTAGTTGTATAAGCCAAAAGGTTTAATAAAACTGCTTTAAAAATAAGTCTCATTACTTTTCAATTAAACCCTGTATGGTTAGACAACTGAGATTAAACCGAGTAGATACGAAAAGTTTACACAATAGAGTGGTGAGCAATACAAAAAACTCTACAGATGAAAAAATCGTGTAGCTCTTTTTTTTTTGTTGTTGCTGTGCCTTACCATTTACGCCACCTAGTGAAGTCTAGCACACTGGGAACACACGAAAACTATTTTTTTTTTAGTTTTAATTTTTAATTAAAAAAATACAAAAAAAAAATTCTTTATTTTTTAAAAGAACTTTTAATTATTTAATTAAAACAAACGTTTTTTATTCAAACTCATTAAGAAAAAGATTTTTAATTAAAAAAAAAAAAAGTTTTTTTTTATTTTTATTTTTTAATTAAAAATAACAATTTAAAAAAAATTAAAAAAAAAATTTGTAACGTCTTCAATTTTTTTTTCAAAATTTGAATACTAATAGCAATTATTGATAAATATTTTAAATCTTTATAGAACGAAACAGTGCCCCAATCGGTTGTGTTACTTTTGCTTTGTCGCAGTTTAAAAACAGATTTTATGATTTTTTAGCAAATTTTGGCTAATATAAACCTTTTTTCTACGTTTGTACTATTTTCTGCGCTAATCGGAGTATTCTGTAAATATTTATTAACGAACATATGTATTGTTCGCGCCCCTCTTTATAATTCATCGACGCCGCCCCTGTACTTCCAATTGTCGTTACAGCTATCAAATTTACATTCACACTCTCTCATCACTGCAGTTGTTGTTGTCGTCGCTAACGTCGCTATTGTCTTCGCTGGAGCTCCCATTTACTTACTTCCACTATCTTCGCACCTTTCGTTATGCATTGTTTTTGCCCAATAAATTACAGCATTAGCATAAGTTTGTCGTACTATTCTTGCTCATTGTATTTTTGTCCTGCTATTTCAGAAAATCATACGATATGTGACCTTCATATTGTAACAGGTAAAATAGCAGGACCTTTCCAATATAACATAAGCGTCTTGGCTTATGCATAAATTTAAATTAGTATTAAGAATCATTCTATTGTCAGAGCTCAATAAATAAACGTCGTGAAATTTTTAAGCGCTTGTTTTTTTTATATTTAAAATCGTGAAAAAAGCTTCACGATTCACCACGGTCCTTCGAGCCGGATCTGACGATTAGATTTCGGCTTTTAATAATTTTAAAATTTTTTGAACTTGTTTTTCTTCGAATAAAAAATTCTATAATGGATCCTGAAAATATCCTAGTGGATGAAGGCGCCACCGCAGCACCAGCCAATGTGAGTGAACCTAAACGAGAAGCATCGATGATACAGCGCAGCGTTCGAGTAAAAATTCATCAGCGTGAGAATCTCCTAAGACGTTTGCGTTCGTTACACCTCGGGGTTATCGAAAGCGACACTTTTTCGTTGCGTCAACTGACTGCGAAATTGGATTTGGTAGAGCGCCAATACAGTACACTGGAGACATTACAAACCCAATTAGAGGAGCTGGATGAATCTCAACTAAATGAAGACCATCGTGTGACCTTTGAAGATACTTACATCGAAGCAAAAACCGCATTACTGGACCAATTAGAAGAACTGCAAAGAGTCCAACCGCTCAGTCACATGAGTAGCACACAAGTGGAGCGGCAATCCACACATCGCATCAATTTGCCAAAATTGCAGTTAACGAAATTCAGCGGGGAGCAGTCGCAGTGGTTGGACTTCTACAATGTCTTTACCACCCTCGTGCACAACAACAAAGACTTGACAGAGGTTGAAAAATTTCAATACCTCAGGTCATGTCTCACTGACGAAGCCTCGCGACTAATACAATCACTCGAAGTGACAAGCAAAAACTACAATACGGCGCTCGACCTCATAGTCAGTCGTTTCAACAATAGCCGTTTAATCTTCCATTCACACATGCAGCAAATTTGTGACCTCACGAATTTGTCGTCATCGAATACATATTTGCTTCGCAACTTCATCGACACAATCAACGTCAATCTTCGGGCCATGCAGTCACTAGCAACTTCGGAACAAATCGGGGAAGCAATTCTACTACACGTCATAATAAGTAAGTTAGATTCAGCAACTCGAACAAAATGGGAAGAAGAAGTGGCCATCAACTGGAATTGCAGAAGTTCATCACCTTTAAATATACCAACTTGGGCAGACCTTGCTGCATTCCTTGAGCGTCGCTGCCAGACATTCAACATGCTTGAAACCAACAAGGCAGCCAACCAATGGTCAACCCCGATGAAAAAACCTTCGCCTAAAACCAGCAACAAATACGCGTTGGCAGTTGCGAATTCACACAACAGGTGCCTGCTATGTGATTCAAGCCCTCACCATAGCCCCTTCAGCTGTGAAAGGTTCATGAATATGAACCCATTGCATAGATATTTTCTTGTGAAGCGTCTTAGCCTGTGTTTGAATTGCCTGGGTAAGAGCCATACTTCAAGCAACTGTCCGTCCAACCGTAGGTGTCAACAATGTAAAGTTAGTCACCATACACTGCTACACAGAAATAATGAAAGCGATGCTATGCCGAATATTCGCAACAACAACACCAGTGGTCCGAAAAGCGAGAATGGCAACCAAGTCACCATGAAAGCAGAGCAGATCGGCGGCGATGACATTCTTGCTACAGCCCGTATTCACTTGTGCAATTCATCGGGATCATCACTTATTGTTCGTGCACTTTTGGATTCAGGATCACAGCTCAATTTCATAACAGAACATATCGCACAACATCTTCGTCTTCCACGGATCAAACGAAGCATTGAAGTTAGCGTCATAGGTGCCACCACGACAAAAACACATCAGCTTTGTTATGTAACTATGAAGTCAATTCACACCGAATATACTTCAAGCTTGGAAGCTGTGATAATTCCTACAATCACATCAAAACAACCAAGCAGCCGCATCATCTCGAAGGGGTTTCAAATTCCAAACAACATCAAGCTTGCCGACGAAAGGTTTAGCGAACCAGGTGGCATCGACTGCCGGATCGGTGCCGGAATATTTTTCGATCTACTACTTGTGGGCCAAATTAAAGATGACATCAGATATCCCATCCTTCAAAAGACCAAGCTAGGGTGGATCGTTTATGGCACAGCTCCATCGGACTCATCGCATGCTACAAATTCATCATCATCGCTCACATCGTTGCCCACATATAAAACATTTCTAGCTGTGGAAAACCAAATAACTTTAGACAATTTGGTGGAAAGGTTTTGGACAGTTGAAGGATACAACAATCCACACAAACTGCTTTCAGATAACGAATTGGCCTGTGAGCAGTTCTTCAAGCACACTACGACAAGGTGCCCGACAAGCGGAAGGTTCATCGTCCGCCTACCATTTAAGGAAAAGCCAGTCGCATTAGGCCAGTCATACGACATAGCGTTTCGAAGGTTAGTAGCACTTGAATACAAACTCTCAAAGAATTCTTCTCTCTTAAAGAGTTATCGTGAGTTCATACACGAGTATGAGCAGATGCAGCACATGAAGGTTATCGAAAACGTCAAACAGGGCCGAAGTTTCATTCCACACCACTGTGTTATGAAGACTGACAGCAGCACCACAAAATTACGAGTTGTTTTTGCGTCATGCCAAACCTCAAATGGGAAATCCCTGAATGACGTGCTTCGAGTAGGCCCTACACTTCAAGATGACACTTTCACGATTCTCACTCGATTCCGAAGTCACAGATACGTCTTGATAGCCGATATCGCAAAGATGTACAGACAGGTACTCGTTAACGACGCTGATGCTCCATGGCAATGTATCTTATGGCGCGATTCAACACAAGCTCCAGTAAGAATGTACCAGATGCAGACCGTTACATATGGGACAAGCTGTGCCCCCTACCTTGCAACAAAATGCCTCCTGGAAGCAGCTAAAATGGAGTCTAAAGAGTTTCCGATTGGCTCAGCCATTACACTCAAGGACTTTTACGTTGATAATTTGATGACGGATGCCTCTACTGTGAGCATGGTCATTGAAATCAAGCGGCAAGTTGCGGCCTTGCTTAAACGAGCTGGATTTCCTCTACGCAAGTTTGCTGCAAACAACATGGAAATCATCGACGACATACCTTTAGATGACAGAGAAGAAATAATTACACTAGGCGACTCAGATTACGTTAAAACTCTCGGTCTAAAATGGTCACTTTCTAAAGATGCCTTTTTCTTCAGCTACCATGGACGAGCAGCATCGCGTAAACCAACCAAGCGTTCTATATTATCACAAATAGCTGCCTTGTTTGATCCTCTTGGGTTGCTGAACCCTCTCATCGTCGCCGGCAAAATCCTGATGCAACAACTCTGGGAACTGAAGTTAGATTGGGACGAAAGCGTACCTCAAGACATTTACACACAGTGGCGCGGATTTCAGGAGCATCTGAGCGCTATTAACAACATTCAAATACCAAGGTATGTTCCCATGGATAGCACAACTGAAATCCACGCCTTTGCAGATGCCAGTACTAGAGCGTATGGCGCGTGCATTTACCTCGTGACGCGCATGGAGAAAGAAATCTCGTCCGCATTGCTTTGCGCAAAATCTCGTGTGGCTCCAACAAAGCAATTTAGTTTGCCACGGCTTGAGTTGTGTGCAACAATGTTATTGGCCGAGCTTCTACAAACCGTTGTTGCAATATTTTCACCAAACTTGAATAATATTCACTGCTGGACCGACTCAACGATTGTGTTGTGTTGGATTCGAGGGGAACCAAATCGGTGGACAGTATTTGTGGCCAACCGCGTCTCAAAAATCCAACAGTTGACATCGAAGTACAAATGGCATCATGTACCATCCGAACTCAACCCTGCTGATCTTGTTTCTCGTGGCACAACAGTGGCTGGCATCCGGGAAAATCAACTTTGGTTTCAAGGCCCGCAATTTTTGAAGCTTGGTCAAGAAAAGTGGCCCAGATCCTCATTCGACACTGTTCCAGATGTACCTGAACAACGCAGACAACGAATAGCTTTAATCAGCGAACGGGAAGTAGATATCATCGCTGAAAACAAATACATAAATAGGTTCAACAAATTTCTGCGTATCTTCACGTATATAAGATGCTTCATCACAAAGGTACGTAGGCCTTCGTTCACCCCGGAGGAAATAACCCAAACACTTGAACTAGTATGTAGGAGAATTCAGCAAATGTATTTTCGCGAGGAATATTCTAAACTTTTGAACAATCAGCTCATTAATAAAAATTCTAGACTTGCTTCGTTGTCACCTTTTATGCATAAGCAACTAATACGAGTTGGGGGAAGAGTAAGGAACTCGACCCTAAGTTTCGATGCTAAACACCCGATCGTGCTGCCACATTCGCACCCTTTCGTATGCTCACTTATAACGCATGCACATCGCACAAACCTTCATGCTGGGGCTCAAACACTATTGAATATCCTTCGCGACAAGTTCTGGATAACCCGCGCACGGATAGTTATTAGGAAAGTTATTCACAACTGTATCATCTGCTACCGTTTTCGCCCAGTTGTTGCAGAGCAAATCATGGGAGCTTTGCCAACAAGCCGTGTTACCCCATCGCATCCGTTTGAAACTACAGGTGTTGACTACTGTGGTCCCTTATTAGTAACTCAAAAAATTAGAGGTCGTTCACCAATAAAGGTTTACATTTCAGTTTTCGTCTGCTTTACTACAAAGGTATGCAAACTACCAATTGAAAATACAAGTCCACTAGAGTAACATTGAAAGCTATGCTTTCAAGGGGGGGAGTATGTTCGCGCCCCTCTTTATAATTCATCGACGCCGCCCCTGTACTTCCAATTGTCGTTACAGCTATCAAATTTACATTCACACTCTCTCATCACTGCAGTTGTTGTTGTCGTCGCTAACGTCGCTATTGTCTTCGCTGGAGCTCCCATTTACTTACTTCCACTATCTTCGCACCTTTCGTTATGCATTGTTTTTGCCCAATAAATTACAGCATTAGCATAAGTTTGTCGTACTATTCTTGCTCATTGTATTTTTGTCCTGCTATTTCAGAAAATCATACGATATGTGACCTTCATATTGTAACAGGTAAAATAGCAGGACCTTTCCAATATAACATAAGCGTCTTGGCTTATGCATAAATTTAAATTAGTATTAAGAATCATTCTATTGTCAGAGCTCAATAAATAAACGTCGTGAAATTTTTAAGCGCTTGTTTTTTTTATATTTAAAATCGTGAAAAAAGCTTCACGATTCACCATGTATTTTGGGACTTTCTTTTATAAAACTTTTTATATTTTTTAGTTTCTGTTTTTTATTTTTTTATTTTTTTTTCTCTTGATTTCTTTTATGAGGAGAAAACAGCGATAGTAGAGATAAACATCTATTATAAAAATGTGTGTGCACGTTCTGACCCACTGTACTAAGAAGCAGAAAGAATTTTTATCGGCACTTCTGCTCCATTTATAGCACACTAAAAATTAAATCATTGCGAAATATTGTAACGCACTGCAAATTTGAAAAAATCTTTGGCAACCCTGTACACGCCTCCAATTCCTAGCATTTATGTAGTTCGCTTGCCTAGTAGTGATTTTTCTAATTGCTTATGTTTTTTGTTGTACACGAACATGATGATGTGGTGTGGTTGCAGTGGTTGCTATTGTTGTTGTTTATACATATTTTTGCTTGTCGTACACTTGTTGCGGTAATGCGACTTTTTTGTGCTGCTGCCGCCGCTCATACATAGCAAACCACCGCTAACTAATTTGGACACTGCGTACGAGAAGTATAGCTTTCAGCTACTTAGCTGCCACCATTGCAAATTATAAACACGTTCCAAAAATGTTGACGCATTCTTCTGTCACCAAATGGTACGTATTTATTGGTATGGTGAGCATATGCTTGCATGTGCGTATGTATGTGTGTAAGTATAGAAGAGCTGGCATGCAATAGATGCGAATGGTGGAGATGGGGGCTTTCATACGTGCAAACATATAAGACTTTCAGAAGCATTTTAGTGCATAGAGAAGCAACAAACACACGTACATATATAAGTATAAGTATGTGTTATATATATGTATATACAGCAGTGAGCAGTAAAATAGCAGACCCTTAAAAAAATATTTTCAAGTAATTTATTGTTTCCCTATAAATCATACATAAGAAAATTTCTATATAAAATATCTACGAAGGGTTAAGGGCTTTCAGATGTGTAGAGTTAATCTAAATAAATCTGGCACTTACGTAAATAATGGTTCTTTATTGGCAGTTCGTGTAACATTGAAGTAGTATTAATAAAGTTTCCACAAATTTAAACAAGAGTGGGTTTTTTTATATTTTTATATTTTAATTTCGCTGAGTGTCATGCATCTATTTCTTATGCCTTGACTGTAGTGACTCGAGCGCAACACTTCAAAATATATTTAGAAAACGATTTCAAATGCAATCAAATTTGTGGAAAGTCGGAAAAAGAAAGAGTAAAAAAAGGAAAAATTTCTCTGCAAGACAAGCGCAGAATTGGAAGGTGCTCCAAAGGGAAACTCATGAAGTCAGCCACACAAATTAAAAACAGAGGTGAGATTAAATGTTTCTGGCATAACTGTACTTAGAAGGCTACGGAAAGCTGGATAAGTAGCGCACAGCCCACGAAAAAAGCCACTTCTGACACCAAAATATAAGGCAAAACGTTTATAATTTGCAAGAAGACGTTCTAACTGAACAGCTGACATGTGGCGCAATATTTTATGGACTAACAAGTCTAAAATAGTTTTTTATAGGGCATGGTTTCACGAAAATATATTAGACGTCCACCTGGCACCAAGAATCAGCGACAATACACTCTACACACAATCAAATAGGAGGGCTCAAAAATATGTTTGGATGTTTGTCATATTATGGTACACGTCCCATGTGAAATGATGCATAAAAAATATCTGTCATTCGGAGTCGGCTTAAAACAGTAGGTCCCTCCATTTTTGGAACAACATCAAGACGCACACAACAAATAGGAAGAAGAGCGCAACCAAACACACAAAAAAGGGTGTAAGAGCCAATTATAAAATAAAATAAATTTTGTTGCCGTATTTCAGAGAGGAAATTCCAATAAAATGGGTCTACCCGCAAGAAAATGCTTCTAAAGGCATCAGTCGGAAGATCAAGGAATGGCTTAACGCAAATAAAATTGAGATTATGGAATGAACCAGTCAATCCATCCTTCCATAGGTTTGGAAAATATATCATCACCATCATTTGGCACTACAGCTCTGTGTCTGTGTCTCCATTTGCCTTGATGCTCGGTTAATTCTTTCCAGTTGTTGACCTTAAGTTCCCTATATCGTGTTCTAATTCGTCAATTAAACTTGATCTTGGTCTGACTTTTGCTTACATTGAAATTTATTTAGCGTCAGTTACTTTTCGTTGAGCTCTCATGAGCTCAATTCACATGATATGACCTAGCCATCTTAGTCGTTCCGCTTCCCTTCTTATAAGTTGGTCCGTTCATGGTTACATCTAATACGCCACTCGCCGTTGCCTTTGACTGTACCGAAGATTAGCCTCAAAATCTTTCTCTCGAAAACTTGGAGTTTATTTTTGTCTCACTTATTGTTCAAGACTCCGATTCGTAGCAAAGAACTGGTCGGACTATAGGTGTATACAGTGAAATTGTGCGAGGTCTATTCAGCTACGTCGATTTAAAGAGTTGAATAAGTGAATAAATTCTCTATATGCTGCTTGTATCCTCTCATCGATTGTGATGCTCCTTGCATTGTCGAGGCTTGAAAATCTTTGGGTGGACTTAAAAATAGCTCTACGTAATTCAAACCGAGTAATAATCAACAACTTTGAGAAAGATGCGTAGCTGAAGTTTCCGAAGCAGCAATGGGAGCAATTGGTGGACTCAATGCCCTGCCGTTGTGCTGCCGTAATAAAAAATATCAAATTCAACTCAAACTTAGTTTCAACTTTGAATCTGAAAACTCCAATGCAATTTTTCCTTAATTTGTTTATAAACTTGGTCAGAAGGCGTTACCTGTATGACCACTGCTATTTTAATGTTAACGGTGAATTTCTATTTTTGTTATATACATTTTTGTTTTTCGTTTAAGAATTCGTCATAATATTTGAATAGAATAAAATTTCAAAATAATAATAAAAAATGTCTCACCATATCATAGATTAACCATTAAAAACAATAATAATATTTTAATAACATAAATAAATTACAAAAAAAAAAATTAAGAAAATATTAAAAAAAAAATTAAAAAAAAGCAATATTTCCAAAAATACAAAAAAAATTAACTAAAAAATTAAAAAAGATAATATTTTAACAATATTAAAAAAAATAATTAAAAAAAATTATTTTAAAAATATGAAAAAATTAATTAAAAACAAAACAAATATTTTAATAATATTAATGTTAAACTATGACTTAAAAAAATTCAGAACAAAAAATTAATTAAGAAAAATTTTAAAACATTATTTAAAAAATATGAAAAAAATAATTAAAAAAACGAATATTGTATTTTAATAATATTTTTTCATTTTTTTTTTTAATTAATTTTTTTATATTTTTAAAATATTTTTTTTTTTTTTAATTTTAGTTTATTTTTCTTTAATTTTTTTACAAAACTAACATATTTTTTCTTTTATTTTTTTTTAAATTATTTTTTTCATATTTTTAAAATAATTTGTTTTAATACTTTTAATCTATTTTTGTTTAATTTGTTTTACATCATAGATTAACACTTAAAAACAAATTTACATTTTTTTTGTTTTATTTTTGTGAAATTTAATTTTCATATTTTTAAAATAATTTTTTTAATACCCTTAATTTATTTTTCTTTAATTTTTTTACATCATGGATTAACTTTAGAAAATGTATACTTTCTTTTTCTTTTATTTTTTTGAAATAAATTTTTTATGTTTTTAAAACAATTTTTTTTAATACTTTTAATCTATTTTTGTTTAATTTTTTTTACATCATAGATTAACACTTAAAAAAATATATATACAATATATTTTGTTCTTTTAATTCTGTGAAATTAAGTTTTTCATATTATTAAAATATTTTTTTTTAATACTTTTAATTTATTTTTTTTACATCATAGATTAACACTTAAAAAATATATAATTATATATTTTTTTCTTTTATTTTTGTGAAATTAAGTTTTTCATATTTAGTACCTTTAATTGATTTTTCTTTAATTTCTTTTACACCATAGAGTAACAACTAAAAAAATATTGTTTTTTTTGTCTTTTATATTTAAAAAATTTTTTTTTTCATATTTTTAAAATAATTTTTTTTTAATACTTTTAAACTATTTTTGTTTCAATTTTTTTAACATCATAGATTAACACTTAAAAAAATATATATATTTTTTTTCTTTTATTTTTGTGAAATTAAGTTTTTCATATTTTTAAAATAATTTTTTTTAATAATATACCTTTAATTGATTTTTCTGTAATTTTTTTTACATCATAGATTAACAACTAAAAAAATATATATATTTTGTTTTCTTATATTTTTTTGAAATTAACTTTTTCATATTGGTAAAATAATTTTTTTTTTTAATATCTTTAATTTATTTTTCCAAAAAATTTTTTTTATCATAGATTAACAATTAAAAAATAGATATAATATATATTTTTTCTTTTATTTTTTTGAAATTATTTTTTTTATATATTTAAAACATTTCTTTTTATGCTTTTTTTAATATTTTTTTTTAATGTTTTTTAATTTTTTTGTTTTATTATTTTTTTTCTGTAGTATTTTTTTTATTTAATATATTTTTGGCACTGCTATTTTCGCCCTCGCAACTGTACATACACACGTACACCTGCAATATGCGTCTGCCGTATTTTGGAGCGGTATTTTTACTATTTCAGCAAACTGTATCACTTTTACGCCAAGAAATTCTTTGCAGTTTTGCAGTTGCTGGCAAGAAATATATAAACATACTTGCCTTTATATATGTACATACATACATACACATACATGTATGTAAATGTGTATGTAAAAGTGCAAAAATGCATTCCTTACGCAGGAGTAGGAGCATTGAGCGCATCGCCCAATGGATGGCCGCGTAATGAGAAAACTAAATAAATTAAAATTTCAGCGATTGGAATTTGGGTCAACTCAGCTCATCTCAACAACAGCTTTCCCGTTCATTGCATGGATAACTACATTATTTAAGAAATAAATTGCGTGATTGAACTGCCACACTTGCAACAATGGGCGAGACTGCGACATGCAATCACCTCGTTGAGGCAGCAGCAGCAGTAGGTCGTGGCTGTCAGGATATGGCTGCTGTGCCGAAAATTGCTATAATTTAAAAATGTTGATTACCGATCTTTACCTCAGCTGCCGAAATCAACGCAATTAAGCGAAATAAATTTCATGCATCAAAGAGCAAAAAATTGCTTTTTATTATTTTTATTGTTTATTATTTTTATTGAGCTATTTTTCATTTTTACTTTTTATAAGCAGCTTTGCAAGCATGAAGTGATGATAAGTATGCAGCTGTGCATGTGAGGGGAAAAATAGCAAAAAAAATCAGAATATATATTCAAAATAAAATAAAAAAGTGTAAACTACCAATTTAGCAAAAAAACCCCAAACTCCAAATTCAACTTGAAAATCACAGCACAGAACTGGTTTCTGGCAGCACGTTTTTTGTTTTTGTTTCATTATGTTTTTTTCGCTTTTTTGCTTTTGGCGAACTTATCCTGCTCAAGTGCTTTGTAAGATTTTGTGATTTTCGTTTTCAACGCAACAGAAAAATCAACCACCGCGTTTATTGTGGCAGCCAGCTAGCGCGCGGCAAGCGTGCAACATATATTCATACATAACCGCTTACGCGCATTTTTATGGACGTACATACATACATACGCATACTTATGCGCTTACGGCACACTGAACAAGTGGCTTGACCAGCTACTATCGGCCACTTCTCGGCTCATGTAGCTGCGCACTTGCGCCGGTCGTCATCATCGCAACATGACAGGTGCTGTCACTGATGACTATTGAACATGCATTGCACATACTCACCTACATACTTGTACATATGTATGAATGTGTATGCATGTATTTGCACCCGTATGCGCACTGGCTTACGATCACATTAAAACTCACGTTAACTTTTGGCTTTTTAAAAATTTCGCTTACATACGTACATACACACACATACATGCAAAAAGATATGTGAATTTTTGCTTCATGCGCGCCCGCCCATTAAATGCTACCCTTGAGCGTTAATTGCACACAACACTGTTGCGGTGATGACGTTGATGATGATGATTATGTTGATTACTTTTTAAATATTGACCATCATATCAGGGATGGTGGTCATCAGGTCCTGGCATACTATACATTCCGAAAGTGTGTTGGGCTATGTTAATTGAAAGAAAAAAATGTAAAAAACAATACTAGAATGCAGATGTAATATATGGCTATAATAAAAAATTTATGTTTGTCTGTTAATTCGTTGAGCACTCCCTTAACATTCGCTCTATTGCGGACAGAGGCAGGAGAAACAATTTAGAGTAGCAAATAGGCTCACAAATGTGGATAGAGAGGGCTTACGAACTTCCACTGGATACTACTTATATATGAGAGTTTTAGTCTTCGGTATTATTTTAGAACACTAGTATAGGATGTTGTTTTAGCAGTATACGAACCATTTCACGGTTGAAAATGGCAAACCTGCTCCCGACTACTACAAAGTTTTTCAGGCTGACTGATGGCAATACTAAAAGTCGTGACACTGGTGTGATGCGATACCTGATATGACATCTATATTTTTATGTAACCAGGCGGCCACAAAACAATCGACAACCTTCGACGTAGCCATGAAATGCCGCATTTCTGTTAAGTAATGTTTGACAAGTCATCATTTAACGCCAGAACAAAGTCTTCCAAATTGTGAAAATTTAATTTGAAAAAAAAAAAAATAATAATAATTGATCGTGAAGTTCATAGAGCGAAGTGTTTAAGGACACCTCGAAATGTTGATTCGTCGTTGTTCTGAACTTGTTGACTTTTGTCGTTCGACTACGTGGAAAATTTTAAGTAAGGATCTCTTAAGGTTTCACTCCAGATACCTTGATGCTGCAGTCGATCAAAAACAGGAAACGAAACGATTACTTCCCTATTCATATTTTGCTACACAGCCAACATATCAAACAAACGAGTGGAGATAATGAAAAATGGTAGTAGCTCCGTTCCAAATTCACGGTTCACGAATATAGGAACTCTGTTTATGTTACGCAATAAAATTATAATAAAACTAAAAGAAAAAACCTCATTTCAATATTTAGAAACTACACAGTTAGGTACGAAAATTGCATGAAAGAAATATTTTTTTCAGATATGACTTATGAAAAGATACTAAATATATATATTTTTCCAGAAATAAATGGCGCTGGTGTCCTATTATTCCTTTAGTATTTGCCATTTGGTTCATATTCAGATACAAATGGGAAACAGCGAAGCGGACGAGCTAGGCCTGTCCTGGAAAGGATTGGGATCCTCTTGATTTGGGATTTGCGTCAATTCAGCGAGCACTGGCAAGTACATAAACTTTATCACAGGTCACTATGCATGCCGTGAGACTTGGAATTACTTCGAGCCCTGTTTGCGTGAGCTGTATGGAGGATGAAAGGAAATTATCTTAACACCTTCTCTTTAACAGTCCTGCCCTCACGGGACTAAGATTTAGATATCTTGGTTCTCACTTCTTTCCTACGCCAGCTGATATGGCAGGCCTTTATATCAAAAATCTGATGAAGCAGTCACCCTTCGTAATCCACAAATACTCATACTTGTAGATGGGATTGATATATAATGATAAATGATATACTGAAGCCTTTAAATACGATGTATGTTGGCATCGTTGAGGACATGAAAATACGGAAGACAGGATGTAGAGCAATCTAGCCACTTGCAAGACCGCGAAAATCATATGTGCGCAGAATGCAGATAAATACGTCAGATTTATGCCAGCCGTGTCTAGAAAGGAAAGCAGAACTATCGCAGAACCACAATTTGATACCAGATAGGAATCACAAACAACGATGTCTGCAGATTTTGTAATGAACTGGAAGAGAGAGGAACTCTAAAACACCTTCTATTTTCTTTCCTGCATTAAGTAGAACCCGAATGAGATGCCTAGAAGCTCTACAATAAGACAAGTTAGATCTGACAAGGTAGTAAGAGACCTTTAACCACAAAGAGCCATGGAGCTAACAATAGCTATAGGTCTCCCTCTCCCAAAAATGGATAATTGTGTCTGTACAATTTGTATACCTGTCCGATTGACTTACCCTTTACTTGAAGTACAGTTATGCTCTCTTTCTTCGCTGACAAAAGAAAAAATTTTTCTGCGCTCCGAAAAAAACAATTACCGCTATTGGAGAAGAAAAATCAACAAATACTCCCTGCCAAGTTTGTTTGGAAAATTGGCATAAAATGCCAAATCTTTCGAACTAGAAGCCCATACACCAAGCACAACCCAAGTGGGCCACCTTGGCAACCATAAAAGTACCGTTAATTTTAATTAATTGCAAAAAATGCAAAAACAAAATAATAAATTGTCCCCACAAAAGCAAAGTGCAATCAGCCACTGTGTAAACAAACGGAAAGCACTGCAAATAAAGCAACAAAAGCAATGGCATAAAGAACGTACACAAAATTCAATACACAATCAGCCATGTGCTGCGAATTCAGAGAGACCAGAAAAGTAATGAAACCGCAGTACCCAACAAAACAAAAAAAAAAAAAAAAAAAAAAAAAAAATAAAAAAAATAAAATAACGAATGGCAAGAATGGGTGAGACTAAGAAAAATTCAGAATATTTAAAGCAAAACAAATACAAACAGAAAAAGGCAGCGCACACATTTTTCTCATTTTCAATGTTTCTTTTATTTATTTGCGCTATACTTAAAAATGAGAATTTCCCTCAGCAAAATGTTCGACAAAATGCTCGTAAACTGAAAATGCATAGCGACGGTATGTATGTATGTTTGTACGTATGTATGTATGTTTGTACGTATGTATGTATGTATGTACGTATGTATGTATGTTTGTATGTATAAAGAAGAGAAATACTTTTGGTCTCGAATCACTGAATTTCGAGCTATTACAAGTTCTCATGATGCAATAAATCTGTTGATAGGTTCTCGCTGCAATAGTTGGCTGCAAACTTAAAGCCACTGTATTTTATGGTACAGCAGACTCTCGTTAATTCGAAATTCGAGGGACTCTTAAAACATTACGAATTATCAAGTGTTTTGAAATATTAAATAGTTCGAAATTTTTGAGACAAATAAAACTTCGAGTTATCAAGTGTTTTTATTTAACTGCTAATGTTTTACATATTCATAATGTGAATTAATTAATCTTTGAAAAGAACTCATTTATACGGCTTTGCTTTGAAGCACATTGCAGCTACTCAGTCCCTTAAGGAGAAAAAGTGCCTGATATGCTGTTTTATCAGTTTCGTTTTGTAGACAAAAGCTTTGTAAGTTATCGAATGAGGCTCTTGCTACCTTAGCTGACACCTCTGCCAAAGGTTCTGATGTATCGTCTTCATCGTTGCTCTTTTCATTTTTAAACACGAGTCAATTCCTCTTTTTGAAATGTGTATGTTTAGAGTAGACGCGAACTCTTTTGTTTTTTCCCTTAACAAAGTTCCGCTAATAGATACTTTTTGTCCTCTACACTGTCTAAGCCAAATGACCAGGCTTTCTTCCAGACGAGGAAACTCACCTTTAGTTGTTCTTTTCCGTGCTCCAGCAGTTTGAGCAGCAGTAACTAAGAATGTACCCTTTGATCAAAAAGTACCGATAATGTTTAATTTAAAGCAACCGCGCATGTGGGAACCGGTCCATATTTTTGGGTTTTTTATGTTGGTAGGACTGTAAGACACACATCTCTCACTTTTTAGCGCCATCGGATCATTAGTGTCTGCCTGGCCGGCCGGAAATGTGGGCAAAGAATTCTTGGATTTTCCATTATGATAACGCGCAATCGCACCGAACTCAAATTGTGCTGGATTATTTGACCAAACACCAAGTAAATACCAGCTTGCAAGCACCGCATTCACCTGATACGGCTCCGTGCGACTTCTCTTTGTTTCCCAAGTTGAAGGAGATTTCAGTCGATAGAGGAGATCAAAGAGAACGCGACGAAGGAGCTGAAAACCATCCCTTCGTCGGCCTACCAGGGTTCATGGAGGACTGGGTTAAAAGTTGGCACATGTGTCTTGCTTCAGACGGGTCATATTTTGAAAATAAATTTGCCTGAAATTTAAGTCTGTTTTGTTTTATTTAAACATTCCCGGTACTTTCGAATCATAGAGTATGACTAAGATGATGTAAAAGCTCTTGTTTGATCCAAAACCAGGTTTCGGGAGAGAAAAACCTAAATCAAGACTACTGAATTTTGTCTGAATTCGATGAAAGCTTGAAGTAGAATACAAAATGGACTTATTTAGCTTTAATTAGCTTGAATTTAACTAGCTTTCAATTAAAAAATTTAAGTTCTTCCAACGAATTTTGTCTCACTAAAAAAGATACTGTTAAGTCCAGTCCATTATCGGCGCTAACGACTCAGCACCTTCCTTTGATGAAAACAGTGTCTTTCTTGAATGATAGTTTACACTTTTTCCAAAAGATGTTGGAATGTGTTACCAGATATCCGATTATAATTTAAAAAATTCGTGGGTCCTGCACGTTGTAATGATTTCAAACACTTCACATTTGAAAACTCGCTTTTATGTACTAACGAAATTTTTTAACTACTTCCAGTTTGTCTTTATTTGCCACTTATTCCTTAAACTGGTGAAAAGAAATCCATTATTTTAGCACAAAATGCTTGCGAATGCAACGAATTTTCCCTTTGTTGACTTCCATTGTTGAAACCCTCTAACTCACAACTGAAGGAATAAAAAAAAAAAACAGCTTAAGAATTTTTTAGTGTGAAATGTCACCTTGACAACGAGACTAAACTTTAAATTGTTTAATCGATGCTTTACGAGATATCGATCACTACAAACATTTACCGATAAAATAATGGATTTCTATGATATTTATTTTTTCATATTTGGCCGAACTCTCCTCCTATTTGTGGTGTGCGTCTTAATGGTCTTCCGCAAATTCAGGAACCGATGATTTTTGGTTTGAAGAGCTTTTCGATGGCAGAAATACTCTCGGAAGTTTGTAATTGCCTGCCGAGGAGCGAAAAAATGATTTGGTTGATTAATGATTTGGTATTCCATGCCCGAATATTCGACCACCAACCCATTTGGCCTTTTCTTACTCTTTTCATATGCACCCAACTGGAACTAAGAGTGAAATGTAGTTAAAAAAAAAAACGGGTTGCAACCTGTTCGTTTACTGAGCAACATTTCGCACTACCGGTAGCACAACCTAATCGCAACGTGTGATTGTCTAGATCGTGTTTTCACGACTAAACTCTAGCTCAACACGTTTCGTAACAGAAAAAACACCTTATTTTTAAATATACTCGCAGTGTTAAAAAATTGTATAATAATTCCGAGTTATTACCGTTATAAAATTAACTAATCTACTGTCGAAAAAATAATTAATAAAAATCACTTTCTTTTGCCTCTGACTGCCCCTAACACCGATATATGCGAATTTAATACTTTTTCCAGTTAATTTGCGTATAAGCGTGAAAAAGTATAAACAAATCTACCACAGCCAACCGATTTTAGAATTTAAATTAACAATCGTTTGCCCCCATAACTGCGACAACGTATTTACTAATTTTCATAAATTTCTTATTCGCTCGAATTGAACAAAAAATTCTTGAAAAAAATTAATTTGACGATTTTCTTCTAATTTATAAGCCAAAAAGCCGAGTTTTATTTCTTTCCAAATCGGCTCATAGTTTAAAAATTAGAACCATGTCAGTAAATATCAGTAAATTGAAGCGCCAAATGTTAATTGGTATTTAATTAGCGTCAAACATAATCTAAAAAATTAAATTTGAATACTTGAGCTTATTTGTTTTACTAATGAACTGGAACTTTACAAACAAAAATAAATGAATAAATTCGTACGGCCTTCAGCAATAGAGGCACATACACACACACATACACTTGTAAGTAGGCTAGGTTCGATTACGGTTTTCAAGGTTTCATTAGGCACGAAAAATAAATTTGGAAATGGAATGAAATATAAAATGGGAAAAAAATTGTAATTATCTCAAAGCAACTAAAAATATACAATTCCATTTTTCAGAATTTTTTTGCATTTCTACAACCTTACCTGCCGACTCACCCTCTATATATACGTAACTGTCCATTTATTACTACTACAAAAAAAAGAAAAATTTTCATAAATATTATTTGCAAGTTTTTATTTGATTTTCGTTTTGGCAAATGCAAATGCAAGCCGAATAAAATTCTCTGGAATTAATAAAAAATAGCTAACTAACTCTGGCCGCAGAAAAAAGCAAAATCTCACAAAGTGTAAATTCGTAGTAACTAAATAGTTAAGCAATTGTGCGAGTGTTACTGAATGAACGATCAATGGCCGCTGGCATAACAGAACTGAGTAATACTAGGAAGAAAAAAAAAACATAAAATATGAGCAAATAAGCAACGGCAAGTGCTAATTTATATTTATTTTTTATTATGATTATTTTTTAAAGCCAGTGAAAGCAACAATGTTGAGGCTGACAACCAGCTGGAAAATATATTGAGGCTACGATATTTACTGCGAGTACGAAAATTCAAACTGCGGCGCCACTGGGCAGGCAATGACACAGTTCCTAGTTAATTTCTAACTGGAAAATAGGATAGGATTACAATGCTGGGTGTGTTAAAGATTCCTTCACAATGCTTCATCAAAGTCTTGAGTTTGGCTTTGTACATTTCCAATAAAAAAATGTGAAGATTTTTTACTTTTGTTTTAGTATCCAGACAGGAATGGCAAATGCTTGATCACATTTTTCAAGCCGCTTAGGTCATCTGCGCTGGTTAAGAAGCTTGAGCTGGACCGAGCGGTACTTTTTCCATTCACTCTCACTCAAGGGGGTGTGTTTCAAGTGTGCAACGTTTGGAGACAGGGCATGACACACATGTTTACGGATGGATGGAAGTTGAACGGAAAAGCTTGTCGGGCAGTATTCTGCGAGGGCCTCCCATTAAGTTCAAATTTAAGCTTCCAGACCACTGTAGAGCATTCCAAGCAGAGGTAACCGCAATTAAGGAAGCATTGGATTGGTTGCTTACTTCTCTAATTACTGTAAAGGACGCAAATATCTACTTCGACTTCCAAACGGCAATTAAGACCTTGGGCTCGTTGTTTGTGCGTTCGAAATTAGTTAAGATAATGCCTGACTTTTCACTCGACTGCATCCGAATACGTCAATATTAAGTTCATCTTGGTTCTCGGTCATAGCGGTATAGAAGGAAACTGCAGGTCTCATGAGCTGGCTAGATTGGAAACTCTGGGCACAGTTTCATCGCAAAACGAGGGAATTGGAGTTCCCTTGAGAACCTGTGGCTTACTCCTAGAAAGAGTGGTCTCGTTAGCTCAGTGAGCGCTGGCTCAAACGTGCAAATTTGCGAGATTCCTCTTCTGGCCATGGGAACATCGCAGGAGCTCGAGAGTACTTCTAAGGCTAGCAAAGCCGCAGCTCCCGACATTGGTAGGTATCCCTATCTGATATTGTCCGTTACGTGTCCACGCGGTGAGTCTTTTCTGCAGAAGATGTCTGGAGGATGAGGTGGAATCATCTCAGCACCTTGATCTCGTAAGGCAAAGATTTAGGCAGCTGTGTTCTACACTTTTGCGCTGCACTTGTAACGGATGATACGAATGTAAATAGCCACTGTGGGTCGTCGTCCTCTAATCCTAAATAATTTTTCTACCTGTTTGGTTTTTTTCCTTCTGCCACGCATAAAAAGTTCTTTAATTGGTTCAACCAAAATTTGGTACCTCTTTTTTTTTAAATGGGCATTTTAGTGCTTTTTTATATGCAAAACTAGACAGCACTGCAGTTGTGCGAGAGAAATTTGACTGCTCGAAGAAGAAGAAGAAGACGAACTTTGAAAAAAATGTAAATAAAGCTAAGAAATATCACACACAACAACACTAATCGCAATCGCCGACAATGTGGCCTGATAATAATACAAAGTGAAGCGAAATAGAACTAAGTGAATTATTGTACGAATTTTTGAAAGAAATGTATATTTTACAGAATTATAAATAACACATTTTAATTAAAAGAGGTTAAACAAATGTCTGTAGGAAAGAACTAAAACTTTGAGACTAGAGAAGAAAACAAATGCCTAATTGAGTTACTAAAATGTTAATATGGTTACACTAACCACCGATTTTACCACTGACCACCGACGTTACAAAAATCAGCTGATAGTGTCAAACTCGCTGAGGGCAAGGTAACGGTACCACGACAGGCGCCACCTTATTATTCTCTCCATCTTCGATATATAGGACCCGCCATCTATCGTTACAGATTTCAAGAATGGTAACACTTCGCTGTCATCTGATTTGACAGAAAATTAGTTTTATTCTTCCGCTGAACGAAAATGGTTCTGTATACGCTCAAAGAACGCTGGGAAATATTGCGACATTACTTTGAAAATCATGGTAATGTTGCAGAATGTGTACGCTGCTGTGGCAGAGAGTGTTCTTGAATCACCAGGAACATCAGTTCACCGTCGTTCTCAACAATTGGACATTTCGGAGACATCATTGAGACGAATTTTGCGTACAGACCTTGGTATGACGCCGTACAAAGTCCAATTGGTTCGGCAGCTGAAGCAAACCGACCACCCAATGCGTTTTCGCTTCGTTTCATGGGCTTGGGATCGACTTGAAGAAGATGAAGACTTTTACCGAAAAATCATCTTTTCGGATGAAGCTCATTTCCATCTCAAACCGAGGCAGCCATATGAATGAAGTTGTATTCCATCATTAACCGGAAGGATAGTACTTCAAAATAAAAAAACATTTTGGAAAAATATTGAGTAGTCTCTTTTTTATAGCATTTTTAATTCCGTAAAGTTATATGGCGGACCCTGTATTTTCCAAAATATTTGACACTTCATAAACGAGTGTGCAAGTTAGATTAAAATTGAGTTGCGTCAAATTTACATATTCCACATACATCGAAATTCTCCGCAAATTGACAAGTCTACAATAAAATATAAATTTTCCTCATAAGTGAACAAATGGCTCCTTTTGGCTCACATCAAATTCAACTGCGCAAAAATAAACATCATTTATTTTTATCAATTCGTGTTGCTTTCAAAAGACTCTTCACCATCAGTTACCATGCGCGCCCCTTTAGAAGCATATGACTTGCATGTACGCCTTAAATTATGCATCATAAAATTGTTCAAATGTAGTAGTTAAACGGCAATTTCTTCTTCCTTCTTTTATATTGCTGAAATTTTCAAAAATTTATGACAATCTGTAGTCGCTTAAAAAAAATCTTCCCACTTTACAAAAAGCATCAAAATGCCACTTTTTGCGATGCGTATACTTTGTGTCAAAAATGTTGTGAGTATATGTGTGTGCATGTCAATATTGTTGTTTGATTTCGAATGAAGACATTTACGTTTGCGCCATTTTATCTGCCTAAAAGCATAAATGTGTATGCAAAAGGGCTCTGTAATGAAATGTTTGGATACGAAACTGTTTACACAAATGATAATGACGGCGATGACGATGATGATGACGACAGAAAAGCATAATTTAAGGCGTGAAACACAATAGGGCCATGTATTGAAGTCACTCAACTGTTTGTTGGGGGATGGGGCTGTATGTACAAGTGGGGGTGCCGATAATAATGCAGAAGGCAAATTTACCTGAATAAATATTTATATGCTAATATTGTTGACTCTCCCTTGAGAGGCAAAAAGTATTCGCGACTGGGTTGTGTGTGTAGAATATCATACATATTTATATGCATACAATAAAAGAAAGTCACTAGAGGGAGCTGCCAGTAGGACACAAAATTCCCTGGACTGACGTTTGATAAGCTATTAATATGGTACTTAAGATATAAGTCTGATGGATAATAAAGCAAGTGACTACAGTTTAGCAAAGAGTTTTTAGATATTTTCTCTCAAGAAAGTAGGAGTAATGCTATCGGGGGCACTTTAGGAAAAATTAACAATTTGATAGAAAAATTAAATTAACTGCATGAAATTGTCCGGCCACTGAATCATAATACTTCAACCATACAAACGCCTGGCCATATTTCAATTTATTTAAAATGCAAATGGACAGGTAAAAAATTCAAATAGCATATTTTAATTTTTGATAAATTTAGCAAATCAAAAAGTTGAAGAAGAAAAAGTCACGCTTCACTAGTAAGCGGGAAGACCGAAAAGGGAGAAAACCTACGCGAGTGTCTCAATGATCGTAAAAAGGCTTTTTTCTCAAAAGAAATTAGAAAATCCTTCAGTGCTCGCACAGCTAGAAGAAAGCAGGTTCAAAATGATGCAAAGCCCAAATAAGTCGTGGCTTTCAAAAGGAATGCACAATAGGGCCAAGATATCTCTAAAAATCATACTTTTGGTCTATTTGGACAAATTCAAAAGCTACTTGAAGGAAATATTGTGTTCCAAAATTGCCGCGATAGGTAGCAATGCGGTTTAGACATCTCTAAAAATCATATTTGTAGTTCGATTTTGCTCAATTTCAAAACTTAGAGAAGAGACATATTTTATTCCAAAATTTCTTGAGACGGGGAGAAATGTGGTCTAGTTTACCAGTAATTTATATTCATACAGTTATATGCATACCATACTGCATCCCTGACGCATGCAAAGCCTCCCTGCGTCGGTAGCCTAACGTCGTAGTCACCATACGACGCCCCAGTCGTAATGCCCAAGAAAGGAAGCAAAGATATTCTTTACTTCTACTTCTCAGCTTTGGTACTATCACATCTAAAAACAGCGTAGTGACTCTGGAATAATTTGCGAAATGTTTCGCTATTGGCGTTATTCAATAGTCCTTTTGCTAAAATGGAAACTCCTTTTGGTAATTCAGGTTTCAGCTAATTTCAGCTACTGAGATATTTTTTTACCTAATTCCGATTTTCCCGACAGGCCTTTCTACTATGCTTTTATGTATCTACTTGTATGTATGTTTGTGTGTACAAACGTATTTCTGAATATGCGTCGTAAAATTTTGACACACATTTCCTCGACTCCTTACACATTTTTGCAAAATTTATTAAAACTTAATATTTCTACCAACATTGCGAAGATTTTCTCAGGTATTCATTCGCTAACAATATGTGACAAAATAACTGGCATAGCTGAAAATATGTGCATGTATTACGGGTGCTGCGACGTCTTGCTGAAAGTAGCTTAGTACGCAGGGGTATAATAAAAAACAAAAACAAAAACAACAATAGAAGGGTGTAGGGGGGTTAAACTTATTACATACAAATATGCCTCGCAACCACGGTATATGAATTGCATTACATTGTGAATGGTACCAAAGGTTAGACACATATCATTGTGTACCTGCTTACTAATATACAATTGACAAAGGCACGTAATGTGGTATACGAGTATGTCGGCCAGCGCATCTCTAGAGCAGAACAACACTTTTCCCAGATGCTGTAGGTATTTGACAATAGGTCGAAAAGTTACGGGAATGGCTTTATGAAACTTGGAGAGCTTAATGAGCATATTCTAAGCTATTACTAAATAAATTACAATAAAAACAAATTACGAAGAACATTTTCCAAAAATTACAACAAAAATTTAATATGCATTTGCCACTACAATTTGATTTTAAATATTAAATCTTATCCTAAAATATTAATAAAATCACAAAATGTTAAAAATGAGACAACAAAATTAACTTTGCTACCAAAAAAATTACAAAAATATTGGAAATGTGAAAAAAATTACTTAAATGTTGTTACCAAGAAAAAGTTTTCGTACCAAAAAAATAATTTTTTTACCAAATTTTTTGTATAGGAAAATTTTTTCGTACTTTGTCCTAAAAAAAATTACAAAAATATTTGTAGAGAAAAAAATGTTATCAAAAGTTAAAAACAAAAACACAATTAAATATTAAAAATGTTTGAAAAGAGAAACCACTTATAATAAAAGAAATGTAGTACCAAAAAAATTTGTATTTTTTAATTTCGTATCAAAAAAAAACCAAAAAAAAATTTTTTTTAAATGTTTTTTTTTAATTTTTTAAAATAAAAAAAAAATTCGGAAAATATAAAATTTCCTACTTAGTGAGCTTTTTTTAATTACAACTTTTTATCAATAAAAAAAAACAAAAAAAAAACAAACAAAAAATATAATTTTGTTACAAATTTTTTTAAGCATATTCTATCCTAAAATATTAAGAAAAGATTTAAAATATTAAAAAGAAAAGAAATATTATTTGGTTACAAAAAAAACTACAAAAATATTGAAAGAAGAAAGAAATATATTTTGTTAGCAAATTTTTAGTAAAGTAAATTTTATATATTTGGGGTATTGCTTTGGGAATATTGCAACAAAAAATTATAAAAATGTTTAAATGTTAAAACGAAGTTTACTTTTCATTACACTTGAGCTCATATTTAAATGAATTTTTGGAAAAATTGACGGCAAATATGGCAATTACTTGCCATAGAATAGACTCGCTTTTAGCCGAAACACTAAATTTAAATGTTGCACATTTTCATGCATTTGGTCTGAAAAAACAAATAAAAATTATACATAAACAAAGGAAAATTTCACAACAGATCATCCGTAACTTCCCTTTTATAAATTGAGTTTTAAATTGTTTTTATGCAACTGAAATTTTGCAACTAAAGAACCAAGTCTCAGACTCCGGCGGCTAGCGCTCTTTATTTTAATAATCGTTTTTATTTTTGTGTACAAATAAATAAATAAGACAGAATGGAAAAAACATAGGGGAGTTAACTTTTACAAATAACTGAGTTCTGCTCCATTCTAGGCAAAGCGATTCTGCGTTACCGAAAGAATCCGGAGTTATATCTGGTAGAAGACGACCACTGCAACAGCGTTGCTCAAAAATTACAATTAAATAAAAACATTAACTTAAATTTAAAAAATATTAAAAAATTAAATAATTTTTTTTACTTCCACAATACAAAACAAACAATACATAACAGTTGTTATTGGTGAAAGGATTGCGCCATTGAGAGATGATTAATGATTTTTTATGGCCGGAATTGGATGGTATTGATCTGGACAACGTTTATTTTCAACAAGACGGCGCTACGTTACGGGAAAAGTTTCCGGATCGTGTTATCTCTTTAAGAGGTGATCACAATTGGCCACCGAGATCTTGTGACTTAACACCTTGTGACTTTTTTCTTTGGGACCACGTGAAAAAGAATGTCTACGCCAACAGCCCAGAGTCGATTTAAGACCTCAAAGATGGAATTCGTGAGGCTATCGAGGTCAATGGGCAGCCATTTTGCAATTCGGTTATGGAAAATTTCATGAAAAGGATCTGTCCTGTAAGCGTGGTTGTGGTGGTCGTTTGCCGGATGTTATTTTCCACCATTAACGGCATACTTTCCTCTTTATAATGAAATAAACATCCGATCATTTATATTAAAATATGGAATTTTTCTTTGAATATCAAAATAACACCTCTGTTTAGAATCCCCTATATGAGTACAGCCGCGAAAGGAATAGCACTTCACTTCGCTATTTCTTTATTTATTTTTATAAGAAAAATTGCTTTTTCATAAAAATATAGTTCAACCTATAATATAATAATAATAATCAAAAAAATTCAATAATATTCATCTAAATTCCAAACTTTGCTCAAGATTTATAAAAATTGAGTAAATTCTCTCTCGAGGTTTTTTATATGGATACGCAGCATCGTCAAGCAAAAAAAAAAAATAAAAATAAAAATAAAAATAAAGTAATATTGCGAGCCACTTCAAACTTGCCATTTCTTGTACCAAAATTTCATGAGTTATAGATCTGTGTATCTAATTTTTTTTTATTTCTTATTTAAAGGTTGAAACTTCTGATCCAAATTTATGCAATTGTTCTAATTTTTGTATACATTTTGAAATTTTGATTTATATGGGTTATGGTTAAGCAATGAGCTACAATTTTATAAAAATAATAATGAACATTAAAAAGAGAAAAACAATCAAACCTGGTCAAAATTTTGAGATGAAATATCTTTTTCGCTGGCTTTTTTGATGATTTTTTTGATTTTTGATGATTTTTTTTTGCCGCTAAGCTCAAAGCGTTTGTTTCATTCTTTTATTATTATTAAATAATCTCTTCTTCTTCCAAAAAAAAAACTTGTTTTGCCGCTAACCTCAAAGTTTTTAGTTCAATCTTTTATTCTCGCACACTGAAGAATTTTCGCATGGCTTCTCTACTTTATTTATTTTATTTTTCACAAGTTTTTTGCTACACTTTTCCATTCACTTTTGGCAAAAACAGTTATTTTACGCCAACCTAGTGAGGAGTTGAGGCGTGTAAGCCATCGTTTTTTTGCTGGCAGCCGCACAAAGTTCAAAGTGTACCAAAGTCACAGTCCCAAAAGACTTCTCGAACGCATGTTTTCTAGTTGTAAAGGTTTAAATGCCAAAAAATCTTGCCAGTGCTCTTTTTCCATTTATATTTTGTGTGTTTCTTGCTGCGGCTGCACGCTTTCTACGCTGCTCCGAGTCCTTTTTTCTGCCCTCGCTGCTTTATTGATATGTTTTTACGAACTTACACACACCTACACCTCTGACGCATGAATAACTAAACGATCGACTTAAGATGCAATCAAGCAATAGGGCAATCAAATACGTGAGCAAGAATGTAGACTAAATTTCAAAACTTTTCGAACCTTATTAACCCTAAGCCGCCAGTAGGCGAAATTTGATCGAAAGTGCAGAAGTTGGAGCTTAAATAATAAAATATTTTCAAAAACTTTCAAATGGCATGTAGTTGTTTTACACATCCGTTTCTTTGCTTGAGTGGCGAAACTGGCTAACTGCTGTCCTTCATAATGGCTGCTGTTTGTTCTTCCTTTTTGTTTATGGCATCTTCTTTCGCCGCACTTTTGGCCTTATGAGTGATGTCATACAAATGTCTAACGTATGTGTGTGTGTGTTTGTTATGAATGTATATGTTCTGATGTGACATCACTGGCTAAGTGAGTGATTACGCAGTGCAGATGATTTTGTCAAAATGTTGACGTGAAAACACTTTCAATGTAGATGGAAATTCGTGCGCTAATGGTGTCGGCTTTTAGGCGTCACAACAGTAATCCATTAATGGCAAATGTATGTAATTTCGCTAATTTCGCCTAAGTCAGAGATAAGTTGAAGACTGTGTGCTGGTTTAACAGCAAATATTAAATGAGCTTAGTAATTAGTGTTAAAATATCATAATTTAAGTAGACATACATGTACTTTTGTTTTTTTTATTGTTGTTGGTACAGGTGACTTACTTCTTGTGACCACTCCAGGACAGGCTATTATAGAATAAAAGCCGACTTTAGCATTTATTATATATTTGTCATAAGAGGAAGTAATCCTGATACCTGATGTGGTGTAAATTTAGGGTAAGGGTAAGTTAGCTGCTCTTACAGAGATCACTCACGGCCTCAGTGAGCCATTCGTCATCATCCAGCCGTTTACGTTCACTATTGAACATAAGCCTCCCCCATTGACTTCCAATTTTCTGTATTTTGCGCTGCAATTTGTCGTTATTCTTTGATGCCATCGCTCCGTCTAGTGGACGGTCTTCCAATTTTCCTCTTGTCTTCTCGTGATCTCCATTCTAAAATTCTCTTTGTCTACCCGTAATGCGCGCCTAACTCTGTTTTGCTCAGATAACTCTTTCGATTACTTCGATATCTTTTATTTTCCATCTCAGAGCTTTATTTGAAGTTCTGTGTCTTCTTTTTACGCCCAGTATTGATCTTTCCATTACTTTTTAATCCAAGCGCAATTTTTGTATAGAACTCTTCGTAAGAATAGACATTCCACAGTCATAAGTTGTAAAGAGTAGATCGCACTGACTATAAGCCTTTCCTTGAAGGCATATAGGCAAAGGCCTATCAAATAGAATCCGCCTAATTTACAACTATTCATTGCTTAGCCTTCCTCATGGAAGTAGTTTTCTGTTTTTCTTTGTGAATACGAAAAAAACTAAGTAGTCTAAATGTGTTGTCTCGATATATTAACCTCTGTAGTTCGTTTTCCAGCATATTCACCAACTTTCTCGTGATAGGTCTGCAAATGCTAACAGCTCAACTTACACCTTAATCTGATATAAATCGCAATGGAACTAACTGAATATTATTGTTCTAATAACGAGGATATATAAACTAAAGAACAAACTTTAGTTAATACATCGTGGACTATGTAATACAGCGATAGAGTGTTTAATTTTGTGCCACCTTGTACAAAAGATTTGTTTAGTTTTTTCGAGAAATGAATTTGTGAATTTTTGGCTGTACGAGTCGGCTTGCTTGGCTGGCTATTGAAATTTGTGCAAACCAAGCAACTTATTTTAGAGACTTTATGATATTTTGCTCCTTTAATGTATAAACTAAAACAAATGAAAAATATTTTACAAGGCTACCAAAGGTAAAAGACTTCCCTTTGAAGAACGCAAACAGAGTCGGATGACTACAGTTTTTTTGGAGCTGTCCAGAATATATGTTCTAATTTTTTTTAATAAAGCAGCTCTACTCTTTACAGGCGAAAACCTCATAGTAGATAAGCACGAACGGA
Source organism: Anastrepha obliqua (assembly GCF_027943255.1). Taxonomy (NCBI): domain Eukaryota; kingdom Metazoa; phylum Arthropoda; class Insecta; order Diptera; family Tephritidae; genus Anastrepha; species Anastrepha obliqua. The sequence goes on along the minus strand of NC_072896.1, from coordinate 123,086,400 downwards.
ACAGAATGAAGGTGGAATAGCAGGAAGTGAAAACAGTGAATAAAGCAACACCGCGAAGTAATAGGCAAGTGCGAGCTGTGAATAGATTCAAACAAATGTTGCCTTTGTAAAATAAAACGTGTTAATTATTTATACGAAATTTTTTTATGAAACTACATAACCTTGCGCTTCTCGGTAGTTACAGGCACAGCCTTAGGTCTGTCGAAGAAGGTCATTAAACAGAACTAGTCCAGTTCATTTCATATATCTGCATCGTTGAAAGGTTGAGAATAGGTCCTGCGCGACGCTGGAACTTCATTTATTTTTCTTCGTGGAACTATTTTGTAGCTTTTATGAAACGCAGGATTGGTCCGATCTCCACGACAGACAGTTCCGTAAGAGAATTGAAAGAATATCTGCCTAGAAAACCTGCTCTGATCTTGCAAAGAAAGTGCTCGACTGTTTCTTATTCTCCCTCAGCCTTATCTACACACCTTCTACAATATTCATGGGAACAACTCCTAGTCTCAAGGAATGTCTACGAAATAGCCAATGACCGGTTATACAAGGCACAACCTTCGCGATATCCTCTCTTCAAAGGCTAAGCAGTTCTTTTGTCTTTATCTTATTTACTTGTGGCCATAGTAACCCAGCCGTTAAGCATAATTTCATCTCTCCACGCCTTATTGGCCTCTTGGATAATGTTATTCTTAATTTTTAGTTTGGTCGAATTCATAGGTAATTGATACAATTGATACATTTACCACTGAGCAGTTGAATGGTAGTACCTTTCCTCGATAGCTCATCCGCTTCACAAATCGCTCAATATCTCTGTGCCCCAGAACCCAAATAAGGCTGACCTTGAATACGAGACTAATATTCCGGCATTCCCGTGCAGCCTTTGATCTTAGTGTAGCCGCATTCGTTGATTTAATGGCCGCCTGGCCATCCGAGAAAATATTTATAGTAGTATTTGTAATGCTTCCATGTACAAATTATATATATATAATATAAATTTTCATTCTCATATTTTTAAATTCAAACTTGATATTTTATTCTCCCCACAATCTTATGATAGAAGTTCAAGAATTTTCATTTAAACAACTATTTTTAAAAATTTTATTTCTTTCTTTCTTATTTGCTTTCACTCAACTTTCTGGCAGGTTAAAAGGTTTCTGTTTATCTATCAACAATTGCTGACCCGAATATTAACGAGGTCACTGTATTGGAATATTACGTATTATTTATTATAGTCGCTTTTCATGCTATTAAAAATACCATTTTATTTTATTTTTTGATTATTATAATTTTTCTGCCTCCTACATTCAGATTTCATTTTCGTTCAACACAAATAAATCGAATGGGCGTATCACATTTCTGAGCATTGACTATTGAAAATTATGAAAAAGCGAACGCCTAAATGTATGTATGTGAGTGCGACAGCAAATAAAACACATATCAGTTTTTATACGTAGCAGGCAACACGTGAATAGAAACAGTGAGCTACAAATAGAAAAAACAAAAATACCACTATTTTGATCTCGAGCTCGTTTGGTCCCACGCTCGCTTGGTCTCACTGTAGATGTGAAAAATTTATATGATGGAAATAAATTTTTTCTAATACCGGTCACCTTCGGTAGTCAATGGGATGCTGCTGAGTGCATTTCTTCCATGCAAAAGCTTTTCAAATAATCTGCTTTCTATTCAGAGGCGCCTTAGTGTGTTGGTAGACAATCTGAAGACGCATATAATAAATTTTAGGCGAAATTCGACTGAAAACTTCTAATATAGAGAGTGTGTGGGTGTACAAGTGTAGTATATACATTTGCACATATGTACTCGTGCACTTATATACGTACGTATTCATAGGTATAAACTTGTACAGTGCTTTAAAAAAGTATAATAATATAAAATAAAGTTTTACATATTGTAACCGTTAATTAACAGAAGCAAAACATAACGAGTCAATAAAAAAAATTTTTAATTAAAAAACGATTAATTTATATCTTCAGAAATTTTAATAACTTTTATGAAAACATAATTCATTCTCCTAAAATTACCATATGAAACCAAGCTTCAAAATGTGTACAAATAAAAAAAGTCCACAAATCATTTTATCAAATTTTATAATTTTTAATTTGAATCTTTAAAAAAATTTCGACTATGCAGTTTTATACCCAATCGAATTTTGGTATAATAAAATGCAAATTTGAAGCAGGTAAAAAATCGTGTTGATTTTTAATATTTTTTTTCTGCCTCTTCTCACTAAAATAAATGCCCGACATTTTTTCCTATGGAAAAAAACATGCAACTCTGCCAGCAAAAAAAAATTGTCTAAAATCGAGGTAATCTTAAGGTCAATTCAAACTTTATAATACGAAAATTGAAGTGAGTAAAAATCGACACACCCAAAATTATTCTTAAAATTCTCACTAAATAGTGTGAAATTTTGATCCAAACTCATTAATTTTTTTTCTAATTTGCGCAAAGTTTGAAACTTAGTCTTATATGGTTTTTGTGACATAATGAAAAAATTATAAAAATTAATTGAGTAAGAAATAAATGTCGCAACTTCCTTTGTGCTGTACTTTTTTAACACACTGTATTTGCCACAATTTCTCAGCAGCACCGTCAGAATTGTAGCTTTTCCTATTTGGCACAAGTAAAGAGAATACACAAAAATTTCCCACATGAACAAATTGCCAATAACGGAAGTTCGACAACACAATATTGTGACTGTTTCACAATCAGCAATCGAATGGAAGAGAAAAGCAGACGGTTTCGGGCTGATTATTTGCATCAGAGATATTGTTCGAATGAGAAACGCAGTTGTTTACGAATTTTTGCTTTCTCTGGTAATTTGCTTTTCAACTTTTGGCTTTCCTATTTTCAATGCGGTGTTGTTAATTAACTAAAACTGATAAAAGTGCGCAAAACAAAAATATTTTGATCAAAGCTACTCGTTTTATGTGTTCACTGAAATTCGAGACTATTCTGCTCTATTCACAAACGGATGAGCAACATTTCTGCAATTCCCAAATTCCAAAATCTACTTCGCTTTCAACCCGAATTGCATTTTCTACTGTATCCCGCACATGCACTTGCATTAAAACATTTTCTCACATTACGAAGAGCGAATATATAAAAATTCGTAAAAACAAAAATCTGCTCAAATGCACCAACTTGGGTTTTTATTTCAAATTTCCATTTCAGTAATAGCATTCAAAATTGTTTTTACTTTTCTTGCATTTATTACAAACAGTTACTTGTAAACTTCTAAATTCTGTTCGCACAACCGACAATTATGCAAGCAATTTATCTGCCAACGCTTATCAGCTTGAGTGCACAACCGATTTCTGAATGCAATTTCGTGACTACAATGCAAAATTATTCCATAAAGAAGATGGAGAATATGGAAGAAGATGAGCCCGCTCATGCAAATAAAATTAAAAAAATGGAAATATGAACTGCAGGAGGTTTTTAATTTATTTTATCTTTGATATCTTGCAGCACAGGCAATCCAGCTGAGCAAAAATGAAAAATTATTAACTTGAAAAAATTGTATTTTATGTAAAGTGAACTACAATGGTTGTAAAGCTCCTTTCAGACTGAATGCCTCAAATGTTCTTTAAGGAATGCAACTCTGCGTAAAGTTTCAGTGTCTCAGGCTAAGTTGTTAGTAATATCGACCTGTACCACTATAAATCTCGCTAAGGTTCAAAAGGGTGCTTATTAAAAGGTGTATTCCCAAGCGAAGCTAAGTGGCGAAGAAGGCAGTTGAAACTTTAGGCCTTAGTTCGTTAAGGATAAGGTACCAAGATAGTGTACACCGCAATTGAACTGCGCAGCGTACTTGGCCACTGCGAAATTGAAGTAAAAAGTTACCCGAAGAACTGACTAAAAGATGAGCGCCAAAATTACTATGCGGTTCATATAAGATATTTCCAACAACTGCGTACTCAGATTCAAAACGGAAATGTACTGAGGGTCACAAAGGAACCTGAGATAGGGGAAGCTCCTTGATTACACGTTTACTAAAAATAAGATTATGTAAGTCGTTCGGTGGTTCAGTTATTTATATTGCTCAATCTTCTCCTAACATATCATTATTGACTGCTTCTTTAAATGAACTACTCAGGCAGATTGTTCACTTTGTTGTGAGAAAGGTTTGGGTATAACCAAAGGAAAATTGAGGTACTTCAACTCCTGTTGAATTGAAAGCCTTAGTGTTCATCCTAGAAGTTCAACCACCTCGAACTTTCAAGCACTCGTTAGGAAGTCTGAATTACTTTTAGGCCGACAAAATTAACAAGTTGAGCGTGGCGCCGATATTTCTGACCTCATCCCTAGGCCAGCACAAAGAAGTCGCTCTCTAAATATGTAATAATATAATGATTTTTCAAGAAGTAACCGGACAATTAGTAAATGGGCTGACCCAGCGAGTAGATGAAAAAATTCCACTTCGAGAAGGAACAATTTTTCATAAATTACAGAAAAAGGCATAAGACGTCCATAAATTTCGGAAATACTGTTCTCGTTATTATGAGGGAAATTCATGATTATTTGGGTATAAGAAAGCCAAAAGTTTAACAAAAAAAGTTGTTAACTTTTTATAAAAAGTGCAAATCCACTCTTTTATATGAAATGCTCATTAAAAGTAAATTTGACTACATACATTCAAGTTACATTTATCTCTTAACTTTAATACTGTCGGTTGCACGGAAAGTGTTAAGGGTGCTTTACGATGAGGCAAAAGAACTTTCGAGTCGACTAAGACTACCCACTATAGATCTAGGTCGGACGCAGTTTGAAGTATCTCAATAATAATAAAGACCACCCTCATACGCATTTTATTAATTTTTCTAAGGGTGCTTAATTTTTAACGGCCGGTGTTGATTTTGAATAAAGTACAATTTTTTAAAGAAATTATTGTCATTTCTCTTTACTATTATAATACTGGTACAGCTCAATTACGCATGGAACAAAATATTGGTCAAATGGGCGCCGCGGCCTCGGCGGCACACCTCCACCCGTTAATGAGCCAAATTATCTCATACTTTAGCTCTTGAATTGTTGCTGGCTTATCGACGTACACCTTTTCTTTCAAATAACCTCAAATAAAGAAGTCCAACGGTGTCAAATCACATGATCTTGGTGGCCAATTGACATCGCCGCGACGTGATATTATTCGGCCATCAAATTTTTCGCGCAAATGAGCCATTGTTTCGTTAGCTGTGTGACAAGTGGCACCGTCCTGTTGAAATGACATATCGCCCACATCCATATCTTCCAATTCGGGCCATAAAAAGTTCGTTATTATCTCACGATAGCGAACACTATTCACAGTAACTGCCTGACCGGCCTCATTTTGGAAAAAAAGGGCCAATGATGGCGCCGGCCCATAAACCGCACCAAACAGTCACTCTTTGTGAGTGAATTGGTTTTTCGGCAATCACTCTTGGATTATCATTCGCCCAATTGCGGAAATTCTGCTTATTGACGAATCCACTGAGGTGAAAATGTGCCTCACCACTAAAGATGAAGCGCACGATATGCATTTTGAAGTGAACGCCCGTTTTCATAATAAGCCTGAATAACTTTAACGCCTTGCTCGATTGTGTATCTTTTCATGGTTCAAATTGAATTAGTCTGAAATTGAAAAATGTCAAATGAAATGCAGAAAAACTTGATGTTTAGGTGTGGTTAACATTCAACATCGGTCCTTGAAATTTAACCACTCTTTATTTTAACTTTGTTTCAGATACATGAAGAAATTTATAATACTTTAATTATGTGCTGGTGAATCTTTGTTAGGAATTTGTTCCATTATGTCAGAATTTTATAATTTTTTTTTCTTTACATTACATTAATTTTTTAAGCCAGTGCTGCGAATCGTATTGTATTTGTAGAATATTTATTTATTGCACAAAGAACCTAAAAATAAAATAATTAAATAATAATAATTTTTAGAGATATATTTATAACATGATCATATGGAGATCCACTGAAAGAAATAAAAAAAACAATTTGTTTTTTTTGTAACAATTATTCATATTAACTACTGCTAAGGAATAGTATCTGGCGGCCGCCGTAGCCGAATGGGTTGCTGCATGACTAGCAATCAGGAGTGCGCAAGTTTGAATCTGCGTGCATGAAACAGCATACATTTTTTCTAATAGCGGTCATTATCTCTCCTAATCCCACTTTTCATAAATGTTAGAAAATCTCTGATTTCCTCAGAACTGAGGAAATTCAAAAATTCCCACCTAAAATGGTAGGAAAATGAAAATGGATCGATGAAGACAATGTCACAGAAGATGCGCGGTCTTCTTTTCCTTTTCCTCTTCCAGACGTTTTCTTTCGTTTTTCAAAAATGACAAAAGGATATTTTTCTTACAAATTTTAAACAAAAAAAATTTATTTAATTATATTCGCAGTACTACCGTGGCATGCAAGTCCAATTCACTTGCCTTCATTTCTTGTCTTTCCTTGCATTTATGAATCTTTGCCAATTTTTGCATTCACCCAAGCAACATTTGCCCTGTAAGCCGCGGAACACATTCTCCATAAACAAATGTAAATTTTCGAATCTTTGAATCCACTTGCAAATAGCGTAAGGACATGGTGTGTTCCTTTTAAACGCAATTTGAAATTCATTGAAAATTTACACAGTCTCACCATAAGCGTCGAAAATCTTAAAGAATTGCATGACGCACTTCCTGTTTTTTTCATTTATTTCAAGTCTAAAACATAATTTTAGTTTTTACAGACCACTAACAGTTAAATAAATAAATTCGTAAAAAAGAGTTCAGAATTTCAGAAAAATTATTCTTTGACACCGAAAAGTCAAACGGAATGGAACTCAAAATCTCATTGAATTCCCTTAGCGGAATTTCACCCTACCTTCCTTCAGTAACTTTACGTTCTGCAAGATTATATCTTCCCCTTCCTCATTTAGACATTTTCTTTCGTTTTTTGTTTTTTTTTTTCAAAACTACAAAAACATATTTATCCCAAAAAATAGTTTGAGAATATACTTTACCTTAAAAACTATTAAAAAATGTTTAAAAGTATTAAAAAGAACCGAAGATATTTCACTTTAAATCAATCTTTAACACTCTTTCCACATTGAATGAATTTCTAAATTATTACAATATTTTTTTCAAAAAATGTAAAGGTTACTTCTTTTTACACCCACAGACAAATAAACCATTTTTTACAAGAATTGGCGAAAACATAGAATCGCTTAGCTCTTTATCCAAATCACTTAACTTAAATGTGGTATCTATGTGGGCCTTTGGAACAAATTAGGCAAAAAGAGGGTGCAATGCCGGGTGAGTTGAAACGGAATCGCTCATACATATATGTATGTATAGGAGTATATAAGTTCAAAGTTCAAGTTAGTCTCAGGAGATGTCTTTGCTCCACGCTTCACATTGGAGCCGAAAGTATATTCATGATGTTAAGTCTAGTTGGAAAAATTATCTTATTCGGTACGTGGAAATATATTTCTAAAGTCTTTTAAATTAGGGGATACTAGAACATTGAAAGTTAGTCATGCAGAAGTGCTCAAATGCTCAAATGCTAGAAAATGCAAAATTCTACTAAAAAAATTGAAAAAGGCATCCGCAGACGGTTCAATAAGCTCAGAAATGTTATCTAATGTAAGGTATTTGATGCTGTTAGTTTTTTTCTATAGATTTTTGAAAGAAATAGTCTATGATAATCAAGTGTGAAAAATGTCTTAAATGAAAACCCAAGAAGTCATCGAAAATTGCCTCAGAAGTACTAATTTCACATGAAGCAATCAACTAACGATTTTTATATTCAATGTACTTTGTTCATTGCAATAAAAAATAACTACTTTTATAAAATTTCAAAATACGCATTCTTGGTAGATCGTTCTTTTGTAGATGTATGGTTTAAATTTCGGTGGGGACTTTAATAAAACCGACAACGAAAAGCATGCCCTTGAAATTTTGAAAATTTGCTACTAAAAAATTTTACTAACTAAGACTGATGCCTTCAAATTTAGAACAAATCTGAATATTAATAACGCTTACAACTTTCCAAGACTCTCTAGTTCTTATTTGAATATTATAAAGATTAAGCACTTTCTAGCCTACTTTAAGGGCTTATTAGCCTACTTTCAGACGTATAACCGCGCTGTAGGTAGCGCGTGAGCCATTGATGTGTGCAGCAGGAGAGGCGTCATACCGCGAACAATGCCGGGCTGATAAATGTGTTGTCATTACTTTTTTAACCGCATCAAATACAGAAATGTGTGCATGTATTAGTGCACAACAACCGTAGGCCAAGCGTACACACATCCACATAAACGTCTATATCCGTATGTAAATGTTAAATTGATGACCATCAACTTAAAGGCTCTCCACGCTGAATGACTTTTGACCCAAACCGTTGCCAGACGGTGACCGAGAGCGACGAAGATATATAAATTTCATGCGTGCGCCATTGGCGTCAGTAATATTTAGCGCAATAAAAATGCAAAATAGAATTTTAAATAATATAATGAGAATCACACACTCATACACATGAATGAATGCATGCCACAGAAATGTTGCTTGAGGCACACCAAGCAGGTTTAGTAAAGTGGGGAATATGTCAACAGCTGTTGTTGTGGCATAAATGCATAAATCTTAAAAGCACTAGGTATGAGTGGGTATGTCGCCAGTAATGCTTACTAAAATATTTGCTCAGCTGTCAGACATTTGTCATTTGTGACACAAACACCAGCAAATTCGGCGGGCGAGAGACACTTATGGGCGAAAAATGTGATTACAGAAGAATATTTTTGTACTTAGAGTAAAAAAGTGGGCTTATTATAAAAGAAATATATTCACTTTATTAAAGGATACTATTGCCTATTAACCTCCTTTTGTTGAATTCCTTTCCATAAGCTCTAAATAAAGAGGTAGAAATGGCACCCATATACAACTCGACTGCACACAAATAACTGCTTGAATATGGAATTTTAATGTAGTGAACATGTGCTTGTACACTTATGTACAGGCTGGCACCAAGCTATAACCATGCCTTATAATAAAATATAATAAAAAATAAGTACCGATAAAATGACTTCATTCCGAAGAAGGTTGGTTGATTACTCATACGCACCGGTGCCCATATGGAATAGAAGAGCCTTAGCGACCTGAGTCTTCTACATAAATCGCTCAATTTTGCATGCAACATTATGTAGCGCTCTATTGGCTATTTATTATAATATTTAAATATTATTATTATCATATTATTATTATTATTATTTTTTTTTTTTTGGTATAAAGGGACACACATAATTTCGCCAAGTTGCGTGGGAAAGAATAGGAAAAAATATTTTAAATTTACTTATTTTTAATTGCAATTATTTTTATTTTTCCGGATAAGCATCATTATCATATTCAGTAAAAAAATGAATAATTTGTGCGTATACTTCTGCTAAGGAAATAAAAAAATTAAGCTACATTAATCTCCATACAGAAAAAAAATTTAATCAAATCAAAACAAGAGTTTGTTTTTTTTAAACTTGCTCCAAAATTTTATGGAAAACTAAAAAGATTTATGTGTGCTGAATCGATTTGAAAATACCTCCTTAATTCGAGTTTTTATGAATAAAATTAATTTTTTAAAATATATCCGCAAAAAGTAACCTCTGATGATAGAAAAGTTTCAGTTAAACAAATCGGCACAAAAATGTAGAATAAAAGTAATGAAATTTGGTAAAATAATTTGGGTCGCGGATGTGTTAATTTTCTGCTAAATAAGAAAGGTGAGCAAATATCTTTGCCGAATTCCCTTAGAAGACTATAACAGCCAAGATTTTGTCGAGTTAAAAAAAACAAATCTCGAAAACAATTAATAGGTGCGCCGCTAAAATCTCGTTGTTTTTTTTGATGAAAACACAACTTTATTCTGAAAAAATGGTTACAATTGAATCATTGAAGGTATTGCCCATCGCTAGCCTTTACTTTTTCCCATCTTTCTGGTAGATCTCGTATACCGTCGCGGTAAAACTGTTCATCTTTTGAGGCTATCAAATGAATGGTACTGCTGATCAGCTAGACCACCAGCCATCGATCGGAACAGGTGATAATCAGACGGCGCAATATCTAGAGAATATGGCGGGTGGGATAAGATTTCCCATTTCAGTGTTTCCTGGTAGTTTTTAACGGGCTTGGCAACGTGAGGCCGGGCGTTTTCATGCTGTAGAATCACTTTTTCATATTTCTCTGCGTATTGCGGCCACTTTTCATCACCCGTCACGATTTGATGAAGAAACCCCTTCCTTTTTTGCCGCTGGAGCAGTTTTTCACAGGTTTTTGGTTTTAACTCATTAGGAACCCAAGTCCCCTGTTTCTGAATCATTCACAAAGCATGCAATCGCTTGGAAATGGATTGGTGAGTAACTCCTAATACTGAAGCAAGCTCTTCGCGCGTTTGACATGGATCCTTATTAAGCAATGCCTCCAATTCAGCGTCTTCGAATGAAAGAGGAAAATCAACACTTCCCGCAAATGACGATTATTCGGCACAAAATCAGACATCTTCACAAAACCAAAAGTATATGATACCAAAACAAAATCACTAAAGTCTCGAAGCAGTTTGTTTACCATATGTCTAAGCTTGGTTTATGATGTTAAGGTTATGTTAGAATCGACTAGCACACACTGCTGGCGGCATCTATTGCCAAAGAGCGGGAACTTAGTTGCCCAACACGGCATCCAAAATTTCAATATATTTATTTCGCTGGTACAATTTTTGAACATATTTTGTAGAAATTCTATCATTCGCAGTTATAGGTTTATTACCGAGGCAATCGATTTCTGAAGATATTTTCAAATCCTACTCCAGTTCATGTAAATCATAATATTTCGATATATTTTAGTGGAAGTGCTAAGGTACATATAATAACTTTTTTAATAAATGTTATGAATAATGGACTTAAAAATTCCAGTGGAAACAGGACAACTTTTTCTGGTGTCTCATCCCAATATAATCTTGTAACCAAATCAAAGCATAATGCATATAACTTCGAATCTAAGGGCAAATAAAAAAATATAAATGTGCAAATGAGCGATGTATGCACATGAAAATTTACACTGAAACCACAAATGCTAACGACATATTTTATAACCGCAAATATTTATCTGACAAATAAATTTGAAAAACAGCAGGCACATAAATTGACGCCAACAGATCACCCATAAATTTTTATTGCTTAAAAGTTTGCATATTGTGGCCCTGCTTTGATTTTGCCTTATAAAAGGGAAACAAGAAATTTATATTTGAAAATTTTAAAAATTAGTGAGAAACAAATGTTTTCTTGACAGCTGATTGCCACACAACTCTACTTTTCAATAATATATTGTAGAAGAACAAGAACTCCATTTTCTTTTCTCTTTTTCAAACAAACATGCACAGCTGCATGCCCTCAACCGCAGAGCATTAACCATCTGCATTGCCGCAAAGTGCATTGGACGTTATGCGGACTGCGTGAAAGAGGCAATTATTCGTATACTCAGTTAACTTTATTTCCAACTGCAGCACGACATGAACACACATGCATATGTATGTGTGCGTATGCATGTGCTTTCGTCCATATGCCAAGCTATAATTTAACATATGCACATAAACATTTCCAGCTAAATGAAGAGCCCTAACGACTACAATTTGTTAAGAGAACTAAGTAGTGGCATGCATCGAGTTATTGGCGGTCATGGTGTCAGGCTTGGCATAAACATAGACAATGAATTGTGGTAGGAAGCCCAGCCATCAACGCTGGCGCCAATATGCACAACAACCAACAACCGTTATACACCTAACAACAGCAAAATGGATGTAGCAATTAACCTCATTATTCGTGACTCCCCTCGCAAGCGAGCGCGTGATATCACATATTAAAGTATGATATCTATGTACATGTGTGTATGTGTGTATGAAAGTGTATTATTTGCATATGTATTGCTGTTTTATTTACTTTTTTGCCGCAATGCGCTTTGCTGCTACTCGTTTCCCATGCTTCATGCGCGGCATTCCCAGGATAATTACTTCTTTCTATGCCGTTCGCTACGAGCGCAAGCTAAAGATGTTTTGTCGATGCCAGCAATTAGACAAATTGGTTTCTACCGCATGCGCTGAACTGCTTTTATATTGCGTATTGAATTTATTTTAATGAAATGTGTGATTAAATGCTAAAATATTAAACTCACACAAATCCAGCTAACCAATTGCCGCTTGTTGGCAGGCTGTGAATTGGATAAAGTGGCGAAGATTACCTGAAGCTTTGAATAAAAGGAGAAAATAATAACAAAAAGCTGATATTCGAGAGACAGATTTTTCATAGTTTCATTCTCAAGTGCTTATGAGTTTTTAGTGACAGTCAGGCTTCACTGAAGGTTCTCGAGAACGCAAAGCAAACCTCAAAGATTATTCCAGAATGTAAAAAGAAGCTTAATTCTGTGACAAGAAAAAATAAAGTTGTACTTACATCGGTTCCAGCAGAAAACATAAAACACCTGCTCTTAAACACATATTCCTAGGAGGAGTAACAGAAAAGGCGAAATATCTAGAACTTGTACCGGATAGGAAACGAAATTGGGGGCTCACAGTCGCAGATAGAGTACGCAAATCTATGATGGCGTTGTACTCCTGCGGAAGGCTAATTGGAAAGAAATGGGGACTGGAACCCAGAATGATACACTGGCTGTACACAGCAGTGGTTAGTCCTATTCTCTACTAAGGCATTGTAATGTGGTGCAATGTCCTGGAGAAGGGTGTCAACTTCAAAAAGCTTGACAAGGTTCAAAGACTATCAGCTGTTCTCATAACTCGCGCGCTGTCAACTACACCATCGAAAGCATTATATGCGACATTAAACTTCCTTCCGGTAGATCTCCAGGCAAAATATATTGTATAACGCCTTGTGCGGCCATAAGGCCCAGCCCTCTAAGTAAGTGGTCAAACATGGATTACGGTCACGGCGAAATCATGGCTGGCACTTCGGAGATTCCCAGATTGTTGGACTATGCACTCCCGTCCACACTTGCTATTACAACGTTCACGACCATCCTACCCTCAAATGAAGAGTGGGAACGGGACGATGTAAGACAGAGCGAGTCCATCCATGTATACACAGATGGCTTAAAGCTCGAGGGCAGGGTGGGCAGAGGTGTATACTCCGAACATATAAGGATCTTCTTCAGTTTTCGGCTCCCCGACTACTGTGGAGTCTTTCAGGCAGAACTAATGGCAATAATAAAAGCCCCGACACTACAGTGTGATGCAATATCTGGAAATGACATCTACATTTTCACTGACAGCCAGGCGGCGACAAAATCCCTCACAAAACAGTCGACAACCTCCAAGGTAGCCATGAAATAATGCACATCTCTTAGTCATGAGAGCACATGGCTGAGTCATTTCGCTTAAAGATATTATGGGTTCCTGGCCATCGTGACCTTGAGGGTAACTGCAGAGCCGATGAACCAGCGATACTCGGCACCAAGTTGACTGCTGAGTACATAGACAATAACATAGGGATACCCTTGCAAACATATAAACTACTTATCCATGAAGAAATCGTAAGGAAAGCAAACAAAAGATGGCGCAATGAAGCCACCTGCAAAATCGCCCATCAACTGTGGCCGACTCTTAGTGCTAAACGCACAGAATCTTTGCTAAGCCAAAATAAACACAGTCTTAGCACACTGATTTCAGTCATAACGGGACATTGTTTAATAGGTAGGCACGCCCAAAGGATGGGTGTGCAAGCACATGACTTCTGTAGAAGTTGTCTTGATGAGGAAGAGGAAGAGGAAGATACAATATTGCACCTTTTGTGCCATTGTCCTGCTCTATCCAGAGGAGATTTGCTATTCTAGGCAGACAATTTTTTAACGAATTGGAAGATCTCCCTGGTTTTAGGAGAAATAGGGAAAGCTCCGCACGTGGCATCACAATGGGCAATGAGCCTGAGTGCGTCCCACAGACATCCGCTTCAACCTAAACCTAAACCTACATCGGTTCCAGGACACTGCGGTGCTCAAGGGAATGGAATTATCAAAATTATAGAACTGCAAAGTGTTTTGTGACCAGCCCGCACAGACAACTGTCGAACTTTCTTTTAAAACTTGGAAGAAAAAAACTTCGGCAGATGGTCTATATTATTACAGGATACTACCCATATGACCACCATTGGAATCATTAAGAGCCCGATTTGCCTGCCTTGCTTAGAGGAGGCCAATAGCACTGTGCATTTTCTCTTTGAGTGTCCTGCCTTTGCTAGAGTAAAGCTACGAAACTTTGGTTTCGATCTTATGAGAACAAGTAAAATTCGTTCTCCCAAAGTGGATGATATTTTCAGATTTAGCAAAGAATCTGGCAAATTCTTACAGGTATAGCTACCTTTATTTCTCTATTCTATTCTATATTTTTCCTTCTCTCCTTCTCTCCTTCCCTCCTTGACTATCTACCTTTTCTCTTTCCAGAATTTTAAATTCAATGCCCCTTTTAGCCTAAGTGTTTTAGGAGATACCAAATCTCTTGCTGCTTCTGGACTCAAATTTTTAAATTTCAATTGTATGACAACACAATTAGAATTCATAGATTCCATACCTTTCCATATCTCTGCCACAAAAGCAAACTTAGTTATTATTAGAACTCAATAAATTCATTGCTGCATTTGATTTGAGCTCTTACAAACCAGCTCACCCAGCAATCAAGCGCATTAACAATATTCGTTGCCAAAACTGTTCAAATCTATTTATCTCCACAGCAACCTTCCTCCCAAGTGCACTTAATTTGGCGCATATTTAGCAAAATATGCCAGCGGAACCGCATCAACTAACAAATCTATATTGGCATGTAAATTTAATTAAGTTTCATTTGTTATTATTAGTTTTTGTTTTCGTGGTCAAATGGAATGAATTGAATTTAATCTAATGTTGCTGAAATTCATTGCACTGAGATTAATAGAAATGTGCAAAAATGTGAAATTAAACTAATCCCTGTGAATCTACACCAAATGCGGCAATATGACAATTTGTAAAACAAATTAAGCTGCTGGATATGATTTTTATTTTATTTAACGTAGACAGAACTTTTGGCACACAGGAGGCAACGCGGGCGAAAATACGAAGTTTAATAATTTCTTGCATAAATAACAGAAACCCACTTTTAGGACTTTGATGAAAATTTTGAGCTTTCCGCAAATGCATCTTCAGAAAATTCTCTATAAACTTTTTGATAATTTGTGGTTTGCAAGGTATAACTTAAGGTCGTCTCATTCATTTAAGTCAGTTTTATAAAACAAATGTTGTTAAAAAATAATATGAAAACTGTATTAAAAACCCAAAAAAGAGTGACTTTATTTTTTCCCCTTTTTGAAGCGTTTAATAGAAATTTTCAAATCCACTAGAGTGTTGTTGTTGTTATTTCATCTTCTTCATTTCATATTAAGTTCAAGCAATTACAATAGCATAATACAATTAATTTGGTACATAGTAATTTTTTTTTTGTGTGTTTATTCAACATTACTTATTCAAAAGCTAATCCTGGGATGCAACAATACAAACAGGTTAAGAAAATTCCTTAAGAATAAGCTCACTGTATTTGAGGCAGCTAGTTAAGAGTTTATTCAGAGCTTCGTATTCACTACCGATCAAAATCATGCTTATATTTAAGAGTTCCAATACCTTTTCACCAAAATGCTCGCAAGGAAAATTTGTGTAGACCTGTCCTGCCAATGACGTGCTGAATATTTTCTGGGGCATCCATTTACAAACTGGACAAGCGGTGGATTTAGATTAAGGAGCACTCCCCTTGCACGAATGATCAAACATATAGCATACTCAGACAAGTCGGCACTGAAGCAATTGGTGTTTACAAGTGACAGACTAGGATACAAGGGATTTTTTGGCTGAGTTTAAAAATACCGAGAATTCTTTGCGACATAGTTTTCCATAAACTGCTCTCAAGGAAATAGAAAAAAAGGCATTTAGAGGCTCCATATTGAAAGTTTGCGATAAATCGTTCCCTTTTTAGCCCAGTGTACACCAAGGCGCACTGTCTCTTTAACAAGGATGTGCGGAAGTCTGTCATTTGGCAGAAAAAAACAGTGCAAAACATAACACATTGAGCTCTGAGAGTCTAAAAACAAAGCGGAAGCAAATTCGTTTCAATGTGGATCATGTAATTATGTGTGTTTTCATGCAAAAATATAAGTTTTTTAGTAAAGAAACGCAAAAGTCTCTCTCCTGGCTTATGTTTTGAATGTCAACTTATTTTCAGGTATTTTTTCCATATTCTATCAGAAGCTCATGGATTGAAGTCAAACAAGATCTGTCAATACTAAAAACATATTACCCTCATTAATTTTTTTTTTACATAGCAAATTAAGGTTTAACTGGTTTTACTTGAGCCATCCCATTAATTAAATGCAATCTTTTTCCTTCTTCTCTACCGTGGAAGTTCTTTTTATAAAAGTATATATAAATTCCGGCATTCGACATATTTTTATAATAATTGAAAACAAAAAAGATCATAGCAAAAAATCACAGCAAACCAACAAACAAAAGCCCAAATATGCAAAACTGAACTGTATCCACTTTAACCGAAATTCATATAATTAGTTGTTGCAAACATATTGAACAACAAAAATTAAACAATAACCAGATTAGTTGCGCCTACACTGATAGTTAGAATTGCCTGTCATTCAGTTGGGCATACATGGCGTATACGCTACTCGCAATTAGAAATGCTGTAGAGTAAATGTAAATAGCCACCACAAAGCATGCATGTATGTATGCATACTCGTATATCTGCACGCGCTTATCTACGCAGCATTAGTTGACATTTTACTCCAAAATATTTACGCAAATATCAGGATTAGTTCGGTGTGCCGCTGAATTATGGCGCAAATTGTAGGCTTTGTATTTGTGTACACATTTTTATGTATGCGCGTCATGGCAATTAGATAGGAATGATGGTAGTGGGTATATTTGAGTTTACTCAAAAAACGCAAGAGTTGCGTTGGACCTGGCCTTCAAAGGCAACTGTTACGGCAATGAGACCGATTCCATTGTAATCGACTTTCATTTAAATCCACATACCATTCAGGCACAACTTTAATGCAATAATTCTCAAGTTACAACCGGAAAGCGTAAATTTATCACATTTGCGCAACAACGTGTTTTGCCAGGTGAAAGTAGCACAAAAGTTAAAGCAACTTCATGCTGCTGGCTTTCAACACCGGCGCAAAGTCGCTTACAAGTTCTAACAGGTACTCTGCCTCGTCTATGCGGTGGTTTTCAGCTCACTTCCCTTGCCGCTACAGTCGCCTATTTTCTAAAGCCTTGCAAACATTGCTGCCGTTACAATGGAAAAAAAATGTATACGCGCATAAAATAAAAATTACATTCACTTTTTCACAAGTTACCTTCCGAATGGTAGAGTAAAGCAGAAAGTTATGCAGAGAGTAAAAACAAAAAAAAACAAAAAAATTTTAGCGAAAACGCTGCCAAATGTTACCAAGTGGCAGAAAAAAGACACAATTGTGCATTTGAATTGCAAATTTGAATAGCCTTCCTGGGCCTTCCTGATGGAAATTGCGGCTGCAGTTGCGGTTGCGGCTAACAGCCTGCCTTCCAGTTGGGAAATACAAAAATGAGAACAAAAGCAAAACAAACATTTTTTTTTTTACCGCAAAGCAACTTAATACAATTTAGCTCTCGCTGGCTTTTGCCCTGTTTGCCCTTATTTATTGTTCTAGTCTGCTTTTTATCCATTCGCGTTCTTCACGTTGATATTAGCAATTTTCTGCGAATTAATTTGCTCAGCACCACACGGCGTATGAGTAACTGCAAGTCATGCACGTACACACATGCGCGCCCGCAGCTATCGAAACAAGTCGCCAGCAACAAATACTAAATATGAACTATGTTATTTTCGCAATATTTGGTGTAAGAAACACGCACACATACACCCATATGCCCACACATATTCGCAACGTCTTCATTTGTGTCAACCACTTAGCTATTTGCTCGCCCATTCTCGCAATACTTCATTCTATTTTCACGAGTATGTATGCATGCGTCTTGACATTTATACATACACATACATACAGTTATTAGCCACCGCATTCGTTTGTCCGCTTGGGGTAACTAATCGCTTTTAATCACATAAATAATAAACATACAAGCAATTATCCTTATTAGACATTTATGTGTGAGTATGTGGCAAGTAGATGTAAGTTTGTGTGTAGTATATGTGAGCTTATCTATTGCGTGCATGCTTTTTGTATTCGTGTACGAGTAAGTGAGTATGAGTTTGGTAATTCTTCTCAATTTTTCTGTTAATAGCAATTTCATATAATTATAGGCGGCTGTCGCTCCATGCCCATTGGTAATGGATACAGATGAGGCCGGACACGTGATGGGTGCCTGCCTGAAAATGAGGCAGTTTCTAAATTAGTTTGCTTCTTTGTGACCTGGTTTCGGTAGAGGATGAAATTGGTTATCATTTTCTAATATTGTCTGCATATTTCTTATTCTCCTTGCAAATCCATTTTGTTCGTTTTCTATTCGCAATTTAATAGTAATAATAAGCCGCAATTGCTGTTATTCATATTATTACTGCCGTGGATATTCATTATTTCTATTACTAGTTTTTTCTTATCCCCATCCACATCAGCCAGCTTAGCGTAAGCTATTTGACGCGTTTAATTATTGGCGAAAGTATGAATAAAAGTTCTATGCTTGTTTTATATACCCAAGCACTTGTATATTCAGCTATGGACAGAGAAATATCCCTTTTATAGAGTCCTCTATACGAATTTTTATTTCTTAGAATATTAACTGATATTCGTAGATATTTTTATGTCCATATTATGCTGTGAATCACTTCTGAGTAACATCGGAGAATAAGCCTCGCTAACTTTATTAATGTTTTTTTGTCATGTTTTACTAGAAATGCGTTGGAAAACGGCATAACTTAGTTCTATTTCAATCATTGGTTAAGATAGTTAAATCCATTTTTTCTGTAAATTCATTTTACTTATAATCCTCAATATCGTTATTTACTTTAAAGCCGTTATTGTGCACTAAAATGGGAAGAGAACTTCGCTGCTCACATAAAAAAGAAAAACAACAATATTTGAAGTCTTTACGAAAAAGTAGCAGAACAAACGAATACTGCAGAAATATTGAAATATTCTCATAAAATGACACACAGTGATATCAAATTTATTAGTACAGACCAAAATATGTTTAAAGGAAGAAAACTCGAAAGACGCTTGGGCGGAAGATTACAACTAAGCAGCACAAATCCGTCGTTAAGAAAAGTAGGCGATTCCCTTTAACTGCGCTCGAGCGATAAATATATTGTATGGGCGTGCTAGCAGAAAAAAAATCGCTACTATCGAAAAAACAAATGGAAGGCACGTTTCCTTTTGCAAATGACCATAGAAAAAGAGAAGACGTGAAATTCTGGAAAAAAGTACTTCTTACAAACAAAACTAGAAATAATATGATTGGTCCTGTTGAGAATACTGTTGTCAATGGTGAAAAAAGAGCTGAATTCCCGTTTGCAGCAACGATGGGGGGTAACTCTAAATTTTGTGGATAATTTTCTTGAAATGAAGGTGGACCAATGGTGAGAATAAATGGAAATATGGATAAGTTTGCGTATCTCTATGATCTCCAAAATACGTTTGAGCGATATTCCTTTGGGTTCATACAACTTAACTAGCATGCATTATAACGACCCCAAATATGCAGCAAAAGTAACGAAAAATTGCCACTCTAAAGAAAAAATTGCAGTTCTGGATTGCCCAGTACAGAGCCCCGACTTAAAGCCAATAGAAAATCTGTGGCATAATATTGAGGTTAAATTGAGCAAATTAATGAGCTATGGCAAAGAGTACAGAGAGCGTGGAATTCTATCCCTGTGAAGAGATGTGTCGATTTAATGGAAAGTTTACCTCGCAGGTGTGAAACAGTTAAAAAAATAATAAATAATCAAATAAATGAAAAATACTAATTTAACTAAGTTTGCAGATCGATAAAAGTGGGCTCTTTCAGGATACAATTTAAAATGTGATAAATTCCTACTGAAAAATATAGTAGTTTCATAAAAGTTTTCTACCCATTTTTTGACCGGGTCTCAATTTTGAAAGGGAATTGAAATGTCAATAAAACGCTGAAAATTTAAGTAAATAATGTTTTATTGATTGAGTTTGTTTGATTTTTAAATATAGCTGGTCTTCTTTTAGCTCTATAAACTGCATCAACGTTCTACAATTTAAACATAAAGTCGGATTGTTATGTCCCTTGGCAGATTCAAAGCAGGTAACGCAATGAATCGAGTTAGAATTGTAGCTTCTCACTCCCCATCGTCAATGTGCGAATTCTACAAACCTTCAGCAATAATTTTCTTTCAAATAATTCAGAGATTACCCCACCTTCACTAGGGTGAGCTATACAGTAGGATGTGTACATGATGAGCATTGATTTGATTCATTGAGAGATCAACTGGCTCCTCAATTTCCTATTTACCCTTAGTCCAAGCTAACGCTTGCTGACGACAGATATTCTCGGTTCAACTGCAGAACTAATTAACCATACAAATAATAATATCCAGATTGCACAAAAAATCGTCTATAAATACTTTTTTTAAATGAGGTAGCTGTAGCAACCAGAAATCGTGCTGGTTTTATGGAATTTTTATGTTTATTTTTTTTCTAAATTTTTTGGGGACGGGGTTTGGCTATTTCTTTCATGTAAAAGTCCAAGCAATTGTTGAATCAGAAAAATACATTAGACAACTGGAAAAATATTTCGAAAAATTAACTTTACCTTTTAGCCAGTTGAAACTCCTCCTTTATTGGACTAAAATTTCATACCTAAAATTTGTCTTAAGATTCTAATTAAAAAGTGCGAAACTTTCTGAACATTTTTAGGATTATTTTGAAATTTGCACAACGTTTTAAACTTCAATTCATATTGTGTTTGAAGAAGAATGAACTATATTTACATAAAAAAATTATTAAAATTAAATGGGAAGCAAAAAAATTATCAAAACTTGACCATAAGTTCCTGTGCTCTTATTAATTACTTTTACCCATCTGCCTATATGCAGAGATCAATTGAAGTGCAATAGAATGTTCAGAAGAGCTAATTGTGATTCTGAGCGACAAGCAGGTGGCGCTCAAGGCTTTGTTATCCCGTAAGGTTAAGTCCTCACCGATCCTTGAGTGCATCGAGAAACTGATTTTGTTAGGAATGCAGAACCGCATGTGGCTAATTTGAGTCCAGGACACAGAGGTGTAGCCGACGCACTGGCTAGAGAGAAGAGTTATTAATAAGATTTGAACTCTTTCTTGCAATGGGAAAAGACCAGCAAGGAAAAGCCAAAACTATTTGGACAGGCCAAGCGAAATCCTTACTAGGTGGGTGCAACCAAAAGAAGTTTAGAAAACTCGTAACCCTCCCTACGGACGCAAATTGCATAGTGCTCTACACAGGGTTGGGATATGGTCCACTGACTCTGGTTAGTTCTACTGCCAATCAGCGGAGACTCCACTACACCTTGTGCCTGAATGCAACGCTATAGCGCGGAGAAGGTTGAGGCATCTCGGCCAGTTGCAGCAAGAAGAAGGACGTATACGCTCAGCCAAACTCAGTTCTGTCTCAAGTTTAATAAAAGAACTGGGTTTGGATGAAGAAATGTGATTATCTGTTTACTTACATTTCAGGAAATATTTTTAAAATAGATTAAAAGATCTCAACGTAAGCGCAATATCTAGTACGTCAAAGGAAAAACCTGAATTCTGGTAAGCAGCTAAATTTTTGTAGCTGTTGATGACCACAGAATTAGTTTTGTCTTGCAAGATATTTTGCTTGCTTTTACATCAAGAATCGCAATAATTTATATATATTTACCAGTTGACCGTCAACCTGATGGAGCATCAAACAAAATTTTGAAATATATTTTATAAAAACCAATTTTGTGCTTTAAAATATTTTAAATTTATAATAATAATTTTATTTCGTGAGTCACGAAGCAACAGTTGGGTACGGCGTGCGAGTCTACTCGGCATTTTTAAGATCCATAAGATTAAGAAGGAGCTGCCGTAGAAAGGCAAGTAAAGGTAGACAAGAACAGTTTGATGTTAAAATAAAACAAGAATTAAGTGGAACACCCTGGTAACTTGAGGTTTTTTTATTCCACCATTTAAATAATAGCACAAAAAAAATTATAATTTTATTAATTTTTTATTGTAAATCCATTTTTCGTCTACAAACTCGAGATACATCACGTTTTAAGCCACTCAGTTGAAGTCACAAACATCAGCTATTTACTACTAAAAGGCCTTGTACTACAACTAAATTAACAAAATAGTATGAAATTCATTAAGTTTAAGTAAAATCCGACCCACTTACTTATAATTTAATACCTATTTCTACTACCTATAATATCTCTTCCAGCCGGCCGCACTCTTAAAGCCAAATTCTTTAATATCCTCACAATGCTTTCATTATAGACAGCACTATTTTATCTGTATACCTTTCGTTTTATTTTTAGCATTGCACGACTCCTCTTCGATTTCCATTTACCAACACTTTAAATAGCAATCCACTCAGGCTCTAACCTAATTTGTTGCCAATATATTTTTGTTACACATCCATTGTTAGCGAAGGAATATTGAATGGCAGAATTTAAATGCTTCCTTGTTTTCCACCCACTTCATTTATCCAAGACATGACCTCCTACAACAAACAAGCCGGCCGTCAGCACTGCGGAAGCAGCTATTACGTCGTTAAAACACACCCTTCACTCTCGTCAGCACGAGTGCACACACATACATACATATACAAGTGCAAACATATCGGTGTGTATTTAATTTCTTAATTAATAAGAACTCAATGTTGGATTTACTTATTCATCGATTTTCTGTGTTTTTTGCTTTTAACTTTGGACACGTAGCCGTTCTGCAGTTAGATTGTCGATTTCTGTGCCCAGTTTTGTTTCATGGGGTTAAATACGGTTTAAATTATGCAATCCACGAAGGCAATTTTTACAGAATTTCTAAGGGTTTAAGGAAGGAAGCAGGAGCGCAGGGCTTCCTAAGCTGCATAATTTTCATTTGGGAGGAGCCAAGCAAGAGCATCGTTTTATACTCAAAGATTAAGCAGAGAAGAAAGGATGAGACCAATACTAAGCCAATTCAGTCACATATAAACTATCCTTTTGGTCTCCGTATTTTCTTTAGTAAAGCAAAGAAAAATCGCAAATCTTTTTTGAATACTCTGATTAAAAAGTTCGAAATTATGAACACTTTTAATTTTTTTTTTGTTGTGCATTTCTTTCATATAAATTATGCTCAAAAATTTTTTTATGGAAAAAGGCATCATACGGTATAAACCTATGAAGTGAGACTTTCAGCTATTAGTCCATAGATGTCGCGAGGAATATTTTTGAACCTTCCCAACTGTACTGTTTTTTTCGTCTGTCATCTGTCAAAAATATTCAGTTCATCAAATCATTTTTGTCGCTCTTAAAAATGTCGAATTTCATGCCTTTAAACTACGATTTGCGGAAATCGTGAAACCACTTGTGAAATGCTGCTCTCCCGGTTCCAAACGAAGTCTTTTTTGCGTCGAAAGGTTATGAAAAGTGGGTGTATGTCTTCAATCCCAAGCGTAAACGATCGTATGGTCTGCCTGGCCACAAGCCAAAAACAACGGCCAAACCAAATCGCTTCGGCCGCAAGGCAATGCTGTGTGTGTTTTTCTGATGACAATGCACCGCCACATCGAACAAGAGCGACCCGGAAATTGGTGGAAACGTACATACGTCTGGGAACCGCTGGTGCATGCGGCTTACTCACCAGACTTGGCGCCTTCCGATTATCATTTGTTTGTATCGATGGGCCACGCACTTTCCGAGCAGCTCTTCAATTCTCACGAAAAAGCCAAAAAATGGCTCGATGATTGGTTTGCGGCCAAAGACGGCCAATTTTTTTGACGTGGCATGCATAAATTGCCTGAGAGATGGGAAAAATGTGTCGCTAGAGATGGCTTTTATTTTGAAGATTAAATTTGTAACCATTTTTTGTTAATAAACGTTTGAAATTGAAAAAAAGTATCATTTCATAGGTACACTACACCCCTATACTCAAAATTTTTCTAACTAAATTAAAAAGTGTAAAATATTGATCAGAATTTATTGGTTTTATTTCTTCTAAATTTTGAAAGAAAAAAAATTATTAAAATTAAATGAGAAATAAATTCACTTCGAAAACTTGTGGGATAGTGAAAATTTTTCAGCTCATCAAAATTCAATGGGCTATAAAACTCCATACCCAAAATTAATCTAAATATTCTGAATTGTGAAATTTTGATAAAATTTGTAAACTTTTTTTTTAATACGCACAAAGTTTAAGTTTTGAATTTACATATTATATATGGCTCTTACAGCAAAATTAACTAAATTTTAGTTGAACAAAATTACTAAAATTAAATGAGAAAAATAAATTAACTTTGAAAACTTGAATGATCCAAAGACATTTAGGTAGTGAAAGCTCTTTCAGAAGAATGGGAACCGCAAAAGGATATCGAAACTAGAAACTAATCTTCCACTAGCCAGTACACAAACCAGTCTTTTTAATTTTTTCTATGTTTACTGCCCAGTTTGAAAATTTGCCCCCGGTGCTGATGTCAGTACCCTTTGGTAACTAGCAAAAATTGCCCAATCCAGTGCAAAAACGTCAAAGAAAAAGTCATACCCGATGGGTAAAATGAGAATTCGACATGCATTGCCTGCCGCCGATAGTCACATATACACATACACGCGCACACATTCAAATATTACTACTTTTATTGGACGTTTCGGTTGGCATTCACTTGCGTCACTTCTCTTTGGCCGCAACTGTGCATATGTAATGGTGGCGACACAATGACGGCAAATTGACGCGCGCCGACTGCCGACTGCCGACTCTCGACTGTCGACTGCCGGCTGTGGACAGCTGTCTGTGCACGTTTTTCATTTTCTTTCCCCAACAACAACTAAATGTCAAACATACACATATATTCACTTACACAGGCGCAATGTATAAAACAACAGCCCGGCTGAGTGCCAAACAAGGCAAACATTTACACGCAAACATTCATAATCGTACTGCTGCATATATTTTATTATACGTACGTATGTGTGTGTGTGTGTAAGTATGCGTGTATCTCTCGAAGGATAGTGCATAAGTACGTGTGTGGACTACATAGGTTGCCTTATGCGTCAGTGTCGCTTCAGCGCTTACTCTTGCCAACACACACACACATACACACATACAAATAAACGTACAAATGTATAACTGCTTATGGAATTTTGCCAACAGTGGCATTTGCTTGCGCCTCGGGTGTAATTATTACCTCTCTCCCTTTGCAACACAACTACATCCCCACGAATATTGTTTTCCTTTCACAGGCCCCTGCTTGCCAGCGGCCGTGTTGTGACACTGCCTTATTATCCTTGCGCACAGCCGAAACGTTGTATGCCTTTTAATTCTGTTTAACACTTTTTCATTCTCGAATTCCGTTGCACTAAAATATTCTTTTGTTATATGAGTCAGTGAGTGTGTTTGTGTGTGTGTGTGACATTCATAATTGCGCCCTACTACGCCGCTGCTGGTTTTCCCTACTAACTTAAATCATTCGCTGGCTCTTTTTTAAATAAAGATAGCATATTTATATGGCACTGTTTGGGTGCTTTTAATATAATCAACTATTTTTTCTTATATAGCTATTGTTTTTTCTCGCCCAATAGTATTTATGTTCAACGTCTTTAATTTAATTTTATGGGATTAGCGACCTTTGTTGAGAGCGGCAAGCGCAGTTCAACTTGAGGTCAGGCGCTGGAGTGGAATAAATTTTTGTATGAGTTTTCTCAAAATTTCTTAGCCGAGTGGCAGTAAAGAAAAAATGATTAGTCGGCGATTTGGAAAATAAACAATATAAATCTGCGATAAAAAAATAGTAATGCAAAAAAAAAGCAATAAAAGTGAATATATATGTAGAACACGAGACTCATTGAGTTTCTTCTGAGATATGCCTTTTAAAGGTTTTACAAGAAGTAAATTGAAAAAAAGTACCGAAATCGCTTACAAAAGTGGCAAAGTTCATATAGATTGATTTTCCCCATTGCTAATTTAATTTATGTGCCATTGGTGCTCAATAGTGCAAAGAACCCTTAACGCCTCAGTTGCCACTGTCACGCGCAGCTGATGAGAGTTCAACTCTGGACAGTAATTTATGTTTTTTTTTCCTTGACAATAAATTGAATACAAACAAACAAAACTTAATGTTATGTTAGAAGTTAGTGTCGTTTCTAGCCGGAACATAGGACGGGCAAAACGATAGCACGTTCTCTCAATCTCACATTTAAGTTGTACAAATCAATCCCTCCAATTTTGTTTTTGAATAACTGTTGATCCTAAGGCAAAAATTTTTTACCACGAATTGTAGGGAATAACCTAAAAATAAAATAAATTATTTCGTTTCGTTTATTATAAGTCTAAAACATAATTATTGTTTTTACAGACCACTTAGATCTATGAGCTTAAATTACTATAATTATTAAATAAATTAGAAAAAAGAGTTTAGAAATTTATAAAATTCATTCTTTGAAACCGAAAAGTCAAGCGGAATAGAACTCGAGATCTCATTGAATTCTCTTAAAGCGCGGGCAATAGGAGCATTACGCGCATAATTCGTATTAAGAAATTTAAGATGAAATGGATAAGTATTGCGTAACGATCTAGTAGGAATATGAAAGTAAATGCAACGTAATAGGGATACACAGTCCACTTCTCCTTTAATTACACTAAAAACAAAAGACAGTGAGGGTATTGTACTACTCTCTAGAGGCTTTAAGTTAATTCAAATCCAACGAGAATGATAGGAAGGGATAAGATTTAAGAATTTTAACGATCTGAGAGCATATTTAAGGAACACCTTCTGTACACGTTCAAGGCCTCCAGATAAAAGTTGCATATTCTAATCTAGAGCGAACAAAGGAAGTAAAAAGTAATTTGTGAGTGTAAGGGTCCGAGAACATCGAGCTATTACGCCGTATAAAACCTAAGACTGAGTAAGATGTGGACACAATAAAATTAATGTGACTGTTGAAAGAAATATGTGAGTGAAGTAAAGTATTATCAATGCTGTAAGATGACTGAAAAACATTTTGAGTTTTAGCGAAGGGGACATGAAAACATTTCTTAATATTTAGAGAGATGCCAGGGTTACTGCACCAGCGAACGAGCGCATTAATTTCCGTTTGCAACATGGGAACATCCTCATTTTTTCTAATGGCCGGAAATATTTTCAAATCATCGGCATACCAAAGAATGTTGGCAACTGAAAAACAGGTACAAATATCAATAATAAATAGAACGAAGAGAAGAGGCCCTAAAATACTGCCTTGTGGCCCCCCTGAAGATGCAATGAAAGGTTCCGAACATTCACCCTCAATCGTTACCACATATCGTCTATCGGATAAATAAAATTTCAACCATTGCTAGAAAACAGAATGGTAACCAAACGAGGCTAATTTACGTAATAGAATTGTATGAGAAACTCTATCAAATGCTTTAGAAAAGCAGATGGAAACACAATCGGCTTGAAAACCAGCAAAAGTTCCAAAGCAGTATTTACCAAAAGCAGCCGGGTTGGAAACTGTAGACCTACTCGAGATAAATCCATGCTGATTGGGCGAGATTAAGCTCTTAGTTGCAAAACACATTTTTTCTTTTACAATACAAAATACAGAAAGCCTCGAGATCGGCCTATAGTTGCACACATCATTCTTTTTGCCACTCTTGAAAGTAGGGGTGATAGTTGTGATTTTCCAATCGTTGATAAAAACTCCCGAAGATGGAGATTTATTGAATACTAATTTGAGAGGAATGACAATAGCCGGGCAGTTTTTAAGAAAAATTACGGACAGCCCATCCTTATCAGTCTGCGAGGAAGGTTTTAAACCCAAAATCCCATTATAATGAAATATTTTTTTAAAAACTTAATAAAAAAAAAATTTCAAATAATTTTTTTGTATTAAGTCTACCAATTTTTAAGAATTTTCAAATATTTTTTTGTTTGTTTGCTTTTCACCTTAAAGAAAAAGTTCCGGTAAGGAATGGTATAAGCACAAGGTGGCGCAAAATTAATCATAATTTTTTTAACAAATTTTTTACTAAATTAAAAAATAGATTTTCAGTGTGGAAAATCTGTACTTTGACCTTTATTCACACCATTGCTTGTCTGCTCGTATCCTGCAGCTCTTTAGCTCACAAGTATCAAATATGATTGACGGGCGGTACCATTTGCAAAAGTTATAAGTTCTCCGATGGGGTGATTAATTGTGCACCGCCTCGTAAAGGCGATGAAATGAAATTCACTTTCAATTTTTATTAAAAATTAACTGGATTTAAAAATTGACCACTGTGATAGTATTTATGTACAGAAAATATATATA
The DNA here is from genome assembly GCF_027943255.1 of Anastrepha obliqua. Taxonomy (NCBI): domain Eukaryota; kingdom Metazoa; phylum Arthropoda; class Insecta; order Diptera; family Tephritidae; genus Anastrepha; species Anastrepha obliqua. The sequence continues at coordinate 123,057,879 of NC_072896.1, read as the reverse complement.
TGTATGTATATACAGGGTGAACGATATGAAGTGTTACCTATTCAAACCCCCATAACTTTTTTGTGTGAAATTAGTTTTTATTGATTTCAAAGACAAAATTGTTCAAAAATGATTCCAGTTTTAACATATATTCACTCTAGCTCGATATGACCACCTTTTGCCTTGACTATGGTCTTCAAACGGTCAAACCATGAGTTGCATGCTGCACGGATGTGATCTTGAGGTATTTTGGTCCATTCTCGTATAATCGCTTTTTTCAGCGCATCAACACTGGCATATTTTTTAGTCCTCATCTTACTCTCCAAAATGGACCAGATTGAATAGTCCATCGGATTTGCGTCTGTCGAATTCGAAAGCCATTGTGTGGAACATGACTTTTTAACCATTCTTGGTTCACATGAGCTTTATTAGACGGTGCCGAGTCCTGTTGGAACGTCCATGGTCTACGACCGAAATGTTTGCGTGTCCACGGCTCTAAAGCAGCTTCTAAAACATTTTCCCGATGATAAGTCACATTCACTTTGGCACCAGGCTCGATAAAAACGATTAGAGAGCGTCCATCAGCGGTCACTGCGGCCCAAACCATTACTTGCGATGGGAAATTGCGTCGAGTGGCTATACGTAGACTCAAATTCTCGTATGAGCGTTCGGTCAAGTAAACACGATCGTGTTCGTTTTGAGTGTTTATGAACTGCTCAATTGGGAAATTTTTTTCATCAGAAAACACAATGTTAGGAAATTCGCCACGTTCGTGCAAGCGCAACAACTCCTTTGCTCTTTCGCACCGAGCTATCTTTTGCTGGGTGAAAGATCGTGTGCTTTTTGGAACTTGTAAGCCTTGACCTTGAGATCATTTTTCAATATGCGTCGAATGCTGTCTTGCATTTCAGTTCTTTGGCCAGTTTTCTTCCACTTCGACGTGGATTTCGTTCAAGTCGAGCCTTCACTTTCCGAACCATTTCTGGCGTTGTTGCGGTTTTTTTTGGTCCACCTCCATAGCATTTTGCAATGCTACCAGCATCATTGTAACATTTTATAGTGCGATACACAAACATTTTATTCACTTTGAGGTGACTGAGCTCACGAACAATGGCTGGTTCTGATTTTCCAGCCAAAGAAAAAATTCAACAAAACTGAGACGCAAATGCATGTGATGGCTTATAAACAATATATTGAACTGTCATTAGAACAATTCTGACGTTCATATCGTTTACCGTGCATTTATATATATATATATTTCAGTCGAGGTGCGACTAGCATTGCACTTTTTTTCAAGTAACTCTCGTCTGATGGAACTAATATCTGTGAATAAATGGCGAATGTGTAATAAACTTTTTCAGTATTTTAAAAATGAACGTTGCATTTTCTGTCTACATCTGCAATTTTCGTTGGCATTTTCTTTTTTAACCTTTTTTTGTGAATAGATTTCGTTTATATAAATTTAGTTGAGTTCAATTTTAAATAATAAAAATAGAATAAATGGTTCTCTTTCGTTTTCGATCCCACGCATAGCAGCATTAAATTCACACACTAGTTTTTGTGCTGCCAATTTGCTGAAAATCGATTTTCATCATAGTCAGTTGAGCAGATAGAAACGAGAACTTCTCATTGTATCACACTATTCATTCATTCAATTTATTGCAAAGTGATAGCTGCATATCCTCACCACTATACAATGAAAAATTCTATTCAATTACAAGAAATAAAAAATATAAGTATAATTCCGATACTGCCAGAAAATGTTTTTATTGCGTCTACAAACATCTGTTATGCTTTCAATGAAATCCCCCACATCACTCATTCTGTCCATCCATGAGTGGACATCAACCCTACATGTACGAATGATTTCACAATTTGTTATCGCTTTCCATATCTTGTAATGTCAAAACTTTTGACATAAAAAATAACTCATTTAAATAAAAGCAAAATCTCGCTTCCACGTGCAGCGGCAGAAATGCAATAAAAATCACTCATATGACGCGTCTGACAGATCCACACAAATTTATTAGCATTATTGTATGTACGTAACTGATATTTCAATTGGCATTAAGCTTTCAGCATTCAGCGCAAAACTCATGCATAAATTAAGTTAAAGTTTCTGAATCAAAAATTAAAAAAAAGATTAAGAACGAAAATGGAAAAAGTTCTTTCCTCGAATTTACTTTAATACGCATATATCAATATCCCTTGGCCAATACGAGCGACTGAATGAGCTTAAGTGACATAAACTTTCATAGCACTTGAGTTTGAATGTTAGCAATTGATGCCAATGTTAACGACTGAAGTTTTCGAATAAATAATAAGCGGAGGCGGTCAAATGCCGGCAATTACTGTACAAGGAATATACTGTGTGGAAGTAAAAATAGTTTTCAGTACAATTTCTGTTATGGCCAAAGTATTTTTCGTAGTATCCACTATTAATACATACACACATGCATGCATGTGTATGATACTTTTCAATTGAGTTTGTTGACATAATTTAATCTTTATTGCAAAAACTTGATATCTATTACATTTCCATTAGCAGAAGCTGAAGGTTTTTGAACTCACCATCCAAACGTCTCCGTGTTTACATTAAAGGTTTAGGAAATCGGAGATGTGGATATGAGAGGTCAAACACTTTTCGGTGTTTAGTATGAGCTTTGAACTCTGTTTCCAAATTGCAGCTACTTCGCAGCATTCGCTTCATTATTCCTGCTTGAACTAAGCAACAGGCGGGTCAAAAGTCAACAACTTATGTAGATAACTGAAAAAAGATAACGAGACCAAATGTGCTCAATGTACGTATACACACACGCACACACACACACTGAGCATGTGTACGTATGCATATAAATTTGCGCTGCCAAATCGGACTCTGTGACCTTTTCTTTGTACGGCAGCTCAGTTACGAATTTTACTGCAGATTTTTATCTTACTCAGCAATGGCAATATCCTGTGAAAGGCATTGCTGTTAAAGCTAATGAATTTTAGTGCCGAATTCAGTGCTTTATTAAATTTATTGTAGCATGACAGCTTATTGTGAATTTAATATTCCTCATACGCAGTGTATCCCGCACGAGAAGCGCGGTTGTTGGTGGTGCTGCACAGAAAAATAAACTTCATTCACATTTATACATACACATACGTTGGGCATATGAATATGTGATGTGTATATGTTTGTGCGAATCAAAAACTTTTGTTTCGCTCATCCAATTAAAATGAAAATTGCGGTTTTCAAAATAAATTTTTAACAACGCTTGTAAATATTTTAGAGGCTATAAAAATAATGCGCTGAAATACGAGCATAAAGTTGAATGGAACTTTACAAACCGTAACTGTTTACACTATTTCATACTTGCATGAGCTTAATTATTAATTACACTGCACAACAGAATCCAACATTTTCCAAAATAAAATGATTCAGCTAATGGGAATGGGCCAAAGGGCCAAATAAATTCTGCAGAGATGTCAGCCGAACTCGTCTGATATAGATTTTTTACTACATTAAAAGCCATTATACACCTTTTTTATGTATAATTTCGATTCTATCTCAACAGATTTGGAGATTTTGTTAAAATCTTTTAAGGCTCTAGCAATGGGAGCAATTCGAGCATAAAGAGATTTTGAGAAATCAACATAGAAGAACTCCTAACTACGCAGAGCTCTGATCAAAATATTATAAAAAATCCTCTCTAGAAATACCGAGCAATCAAAAGCACCATCGAACAAATCAAAAATTAGAGTCAAAAATAGAATTATTATCCTGTTCTGTTGATTCATAAGCACCACCTTCAGTTGATCAATAAGCACCACGCTTCATAGGTAGGGCTAGGATCCGAAAATAGTAAATTACGCAACGCAAAATGTAAGAATACCCCTGAATGCGCTCAATTTTAGCAGGAGTATTTTTACTCGCACTACTCAATACACAATTTTTAAACATATTTTATACCGCAGTTGTCTGTACCTCGGAATTTCGTATGCCGTTGCACTCTAAGTAAAGCTCAACTTTGAGCTTTCCTTAAAAAAATTCACGCGTTAATTAAAAAAATGGTGTTTGACTAGTGAACGATTCCAGGCCAATTAATCCAAATATTTTGCAAATTGTGGTCAATTCTTCTAAGCATTGCCTTATTTGAAGCCTTGCGTACAATACAAAGTAAGCTGAAATACTTAATTTTTTTAAAAACGGAAACATTTTGAGATTTATTCAATGCTCTAAATATTTGTAGAGAATTTTTGAAAGTGTAACAACTTCGGTTCTTCTTAACACTAGTATACATTTTTAAAATCGTTTAGATAAAATAAACTTTCTAAAAAAGTTTCGGAAGAAAAAGTTTTGGAGAGAAGGTAGGTTCGAATCTCGATGAAATACAAAAATTGAAGAAAAAGTTTTTTCTAATAGCGGTCGCCCCTCGGCAGGTAATGGCAAACCTCCGAATGTATTTCTGCAATGAAAAAGCTCCTCGTAAAAAAATATCTGCCGTTCGGATTCGGCTTGAAACTTTAGGTCCCTCCATTTGTGGAACAACATCAAGACTCACTTCACAAATAGGAAGAAAAGCTCGGCCAAACAGGATGTACATGTCAATTATATTATTTTTATTTTTTTTTTTTTTGAGGTAAACTGAAATAATTTAGTAAAAAAATTATTAATTTTGAGATTTAATCGTTAAAAACTCTTTTCTAGAACTTTCTAATGCTTTTTCTTAACAGTTTTATAAATTGTTGTAAATTCGAAGTAAAATATAAAATGTACTTTTTTCTAGTTAAAAAACATTTTTTGGTGAAAAAAAAGTTTGGTAAAAACAAATTTTTTGGGGGAAAAAGGGTTGGGTAAAAATTTTCTTTTTGATATTCTTTCTTTAATTATCAATTTTTTTAAATAAACTTAAGTAATTTTGTTAAAACAATAATATTTTTGAGGTTTGTTTGTTTAACATTTTTATCATACATTTGTTTTTAGCATTTTTGTAATTTCTTAGCTGAAATATACTTTTTACCCAAAAAATTGTTTTATATACTATATCATTTGTTCTTTTTTTTAGTATTAATTGTTTATTTCCCAGTTTTTTCTTTCTTTTTTTAGTTTTTTTTTTTTTTGGACCACCAAAAAAAGTCCCCCACATTCTAAGTAAAAAGTATTTAAATGCGAAAAGCGAGTGTGGTGCTTCCTTGACAACTTCGGATCTACTCTACGATAAGGTGATAAAGGTCTTTTGGCTATAGATAGATCTCAAGCGGTTGATCAAGTTTTTAAGCCTAACCAGTCCGAGAATCTTGGTCGTAATTGGGTTTATGAGGTGAAATTCAAACGTATTAGCCCTCATTCATTCTCAAAGCATGAATACAATCTCCAAGAAGCTGAAAGCTTTTTTCTTGTTGGAACATTTATGCGTACACTTTTGTTAGACCTCGCTAGTCAAGCGTCCCAGAGGTTATGGGTTCGAATCCCACATAAAGCACAGTCCTCGCACTTTTCTAACTTACCTACTTTCCTAGTTTCTCATAAAAACGCAATAATAATAATTTCATTCCTCAACTCCAACAACCTTATCCTTCCAATCCTTACTCCCGCACAAAAAGTCTGCGCATTACTTGCATTGTGGCTGATAAAAAAAGGAAAAAACAAAAGAAAAAGACATTACAACAGTGGCACCAGCGATAAAAGCGAGCAATCGTGGTAATAGCGCAGATACATAAAATTTAGTGAAGTCCTCACCCATCTGTGTGATCCTTCTGCCAGAAAAATGTGACACACAGATGGTGCTTCAAGCAGTAACAAGGCGTTGTTCCTAAGCAACGACAGGTGGGCATTCCCCCTACTTAGGACGAGCAGCGGCAAGCTAATCACCTACTCTGTCAGAATTTAAATAAATTAACGAAACCAACGCAAGACGGAGTCTTGTCGAGGCCCGATGCTCCCGAGTGGAGTGAACAAGGAAAAAAATGTATATTTTCGGCTCTTTCAGCCTAACCATATTGGGATCGAGTGTCCATGGCCGATTTTTACATCTGCTACTGTACTTATTCGCATAAATCTTATCACTTTGTTGAAAGACTCTCCAGCTACAACATCTGTAGAATGCAACACATCGGAATGTCTGTGAATGCTAGCGTGCATCAAAGGAAAAGCTCTTTGTCAGAATATATCGAAAATTTGTTGTGTGTTGCTTTCAATCGAACTCAAATATGAGGCAGACTTGTTGCTTCGAAGATAGTAAATAGCTAAATAATAGCATACATATTTCCGCATAAGAAATCAACACAAGAAAACTGACCATAATATGACCCATCACCGAATCAATGACGCTGATGAATTTTCCGATGAATTTTCCACAACCGATTTAAGGGCACTATGAGAGTTGCATGTTTATTGTGGAATTTATGTAAGTTTGCTTGACTACCTAGTATGTATATGAATCGCTTTCACATATCTACTTCAACTGCTCAACTGCAGCTCAACTCAGCCATGATATAAATATTAATCAGATCTAATCAAGCGAAGATAAATGTTTACATGTATTTTTATAATTGTATGTATTGGTTTTCATTTGACTGTATTGCAGTCTCGGTCAGTCAGACAAAGTTCCTTTCATTTAGGGTTGCATTCCTATAACAAGTGAAATGCCATCGGTTCACTGAGTTTTCAGTACATACATTTGTATACATGAAAATCGATCCATATACATATATATTTCCAACACTTATACATTTGTTGTCATTTCATAGAAATTTGTCGTATTTATATTCATAGGAATTTACTATATGTGCATAAATCTGATTAATTAACTAGCCGTGGTAACGTTTTGCGATACATTTCCCACAAAATCTGTGTATATAATATCACTGGCAACAACTCATATTCAAGGACATATTAACGGTGATCATCCGGTGTGGTGTTGTACATGACTTACACTAGTCTAGCTATGAGTTCAATGCCCACTGTCAGACAAACACTGACGTCAAACACCAGGTGATAAGAAAACGTTGGGTCAAATAGTGGTCGCCGCTCGATAGACAATGATAGACCACTGTAAGAAAAAGCATCTTTAAAACATCATTCGTTTTTTGAACGGGCAATTTTATCCACTTCCATTTATGGGATATTTGATAAATCTCGTACTACAAATCGAAGAAGAAGATGGACCTTAAGGACATATACGAAAATCTATGCCAATGCAGTTCTGCAGCATTCTAGACTGGACCATCGTTCTTTATGCAGATTGCCTACATAATCGCTGATCCAATTCATGATTCCTCTGGAACTGATTCCGATTATTGACTCTGGCCCCTGTGGGGGCACCGCTGATCCACGGTTGGCCAATTCGTCGGCGATTTCGTTTCCTTGAACACCGGAGTGTCCCGGAACCCATATAAGTACAAGCCTGTTTTGTCTTGCGACAGAACTGAGCTTCTTCTTATATTCTTGAACAATCTTTGAGGTTTGCTTCGCGTTCTCCAGGGCCTTCAGTTCAGCCTGACTGTCCCTGAAAACTCCAATCTTTTTCCCGCTCCATCTCCTCTCAATTATCCATTCGGCTACTTTCAGGATGGCAAAAACTTCTGTTTGGAAAACAGTTGCCATTTCCCCCATAGCATAGTGATACTAATTACTATCGTTTAAGTACCATCCGGCTCCAGACCCTATTTCAGCTGATTAATAAGACTAATCGTTTGCTATTTATTGCTTAAATAGGAGCTACTTTTGATCTGCTCACCATCGTCCCTAGGACCTCCTTCGTAACCCTTCAAAAATCTCTAACCGCAATCTAATCCTCATGGTTTCCAAGCTTGCTGGGTTTGCCAAATTTTTTCATTACTGACACTCGAGTTTTTCAATATTTCCGCCACCTATTTTATACACAAATTTTCACTTTGCATGCAATTTTCGAAATGCAAATATGGCCCAGATATTTAGTAGCAGCAGCATCATAACTCATAATCAAAATAAACAGAAAAGCGTAACCCATTTGCAAAGTTTTCCTGCTGTCCATCAGTTGTGTTCTCACACCCGCACGATATCCAGATATATTAGCTTGTTTTACTAATTGGCCATATGTGTGAGACGAAGTTTTGCACACATCGTGCACTTTAAGCACTCTGCTGATATTTTAATACCTTCTGGCTTTCAACGCGTTTTGTTACAACAACAATAAGAGCCAAATTAATTCACTCTGGCTGCTGGTGCTAATTAATTCTCGGTATATAAAGTTTGCATTTATGCGCCAGCACCGCATTCCCCAAGCGGCGGTTGCATGCAACTCAGCTGGTTTTTCCAAAAACACGACTTATGTCAGCTTTGAAAAGTAAATGTTTTTTAATTAATTTTTAATGGTAACAACTTAAGTAGCATAGCGTGAAAATTACGAAAGTTGTGAATGCAGCAACTTTGCTTTTTAGAATAATTATGGCTGCATAAGGGAAACTATTCCACGAGTTTATGGGATATGGCACACTTTGTGCCGGAAGTAATTTTTAAACAAATGATGAGTGTTTTAGGGTTCATATATTAAACGATTTAGTGTTGATATTTAATGGTAAATATTTTCCTGTTTTTTTTTATTTTTGTTTTTTTTTTTTTGCTCTTACTTCATATAAGTTATGATTTACTGCGCAAATTCTATGGCATCCCGCCATGTGGCAGTTGCATGTGTTGCACATCGCTGCCAGTAGGTTGCACATTTATCACGCCTACCAACTGCATGCAGTGAACTCAACTCGCATTCAACGGCAGCGGGCACCGTCATTTATTTTGCCTTTCTACGCTTTGTTAAAAAACACAAAAGGTATTGTTGTTGCTCAACTGTGTGTGTGTATAAAAAGCACTATTGCTGCTCAGTGCAATTATTTACAATTTGTAACGAGATTTGAAAAATTCAACACAAAAAATGTTAAATGTGTAGCTGAAAAAGTGAAAAATATTTAAGGTTCATTGACGAAGAGAGAAACTGAAAAGGGTTTTGAAGGATGCTGGTTTTCCCCCGTTTTTCCATTGCAGTTTTGTGGTGTTGTAGCTTCAATTGAAATTTGGTTTGCAAAATCTTTTGATGTCGCAAAATCTCTGTAACTAGCGCCGATTTTACAAGTCTTTCTGTCGAAGTTTGGCGCTTTCATAGAGCTGTTTTTTTTTTTCAAATCTATTGGCGAAATTAAAGAAAATATTTTTATCTCTTCCAATGTTTTCATAGAGCTGATTCTTCGAAATCTTTAGGTGAATTTACAAAAACAAAAAACACTTTTATCAATGTTTTCACTTAACACTAAGAGGGCAAAACGAAAAGCAATTTTTTGCAGTCAAAGCCTAATCGAACCGAACTTCAGCCAATTGTGCCAATGAGTGGTCGAAACCGAATTAAACTAAACATTTTCAAGTCCACGAAAAATAAAACCGGAGTTTCTTTATTAAGTAAGAAAATTCACATAAATTTCTGATTGTATTTGAAAATAACTAAAAGAGCTGAAACATTTTCCGATTACTTATATAGAAGTCTGACAAAAACCTAAAAACACAGAATTTATTGTAAATTTACATTGATCTGTAGGTTGAGGGACTAACCCGCGCCATTAAGGAAGATTGCGTGCAAAATTAATATTCATACAAGAATTTTTTTCTAAGCACTAACAGTTGGATATTGGATTCTTTTATTCCTGTATGGAACATAGGGACTCACCAAAATTGGGTATCATTTTAATGGAATTTTTTGAGCATAATTGAAACATTTTTTTTTTTAATTTTACAATATTTTTTTCGAAATTAAAAAAAATTTTACTAAAAAAATGTTTCGAACTGTAATCTTTAATCAGGCTGAAATTAATTAAAGAAACAAAATTTTAATTTTACTAGAAATTTTTTTCGAAAAAGAAAAATGTATATTGTAAAAAAATGTTTCGAACTTTTTTTAAACTTTACATCGTGCTCACAGGCATTTAAACATAATTAAAAAAAAAACCTTTTTTTAAATTAATTTTTTTTTTATTTTACTAGGAAGTTTTCTCGAAAAAAAATTTAATCAAATTATAGTACAAAAATTTGTAAAACTTTTTTTTAATCTTTAAATCGTGCTCACAGGCATTTGAACATAAGTAAACAAAATTTTTTTTTTAACTTTAATACATAAAATTTTTTTCGAAATTAAAAGACAATTAAAAAAAGTAGTATTAAAAATTGTTTCAAACTATCTTGCGATACCAGATAAGCGTCCTCTTTTTCGCGAAAGTATGCATCACTCAAAATGCGCGCACTGTTCGCGAATTTTAGGAGTCCCTCAAACTCCAGTTCAGGGAAACATTCTAATCATTCCAAACTGAGAGCACCCTGGAAGTATAGTCTAGTTTTCGAGAGAGCCGGACAGCAACATCGGAGATGATCCTGAGTTTCTTTTGTTACATTTCCTGCAAGCATCGTTAAGATCGCTGCAACTAGGCAGTGCGCTGTTAGTACATCAACTAAAGTTCTTTCCATCGAACGATATAACCGATTTAGTACAGCTGTCTTCATATCCGCGTTAATATATGATCCTGGTTACATTGTAATTGATTAAACTAAGCCATCTGCCTTTCGCCTTTCTCAGAATGTGCTCCTGTTATTTTAGAATTGTGCGCAGAGGCTTAAGTACCTGACTTATTTGATCTCCCGTCTCACGCCTTCTTTTGCTATTTCATCCACTATCTCATATTCCTCTATGCCTTTAAGCCCTGGAACCCAATAGACATAAAACCTGCGATTACAAGCAAGTTTGTCAATTGCTTCCTTGGATTCATCGACATTTTTGAATGATCGAAAGTATGATTTGATAGCTTTTACGTAGAAGTTATTGCGCAGTTAATTCAAACAAGTTCTTCTGCTTTCATTACAGCAAAGAACTCAGCTTGAAACACAATGCAATAGTTGGGGACTTCGACTTATAATTCAAAAGAAAAAACCATTACTTTCACCACAAAATCACATTATTTTTACCCCTTAACTCAGCAACCACTTAGTATCTTCTTAGCAGCCATTTACAAAATATAAGCAAAATGTATAGAAGAGTACTTTCACCAGCTTTCAGTAAAATTATAGCAATGTTGTTTTTAGGCATTTATACCGGGCTTGTTTTGGCCCTTAAAAAAAGATAATTGGGACCTTTTTTTTTGTTATAAAAAAAAAATTACAAACCAAGCGAATCTGCTCCAGTTTTTTATATATGTATACCTATACCTAGTAACTTAAAACTTATTCCTTTAAAATATTATATTTAATTTACACACTCCACGAAGAAAGGCCTATACAGAGCTTTTGAATTCCGTTCTTCAAAATTTCTTTCACAATAACGTTAGCTTAGTTCTATTACTCCACTGCTATGTCTACATCTATATTGCGTTTCTTTAAAAAAATTCTTTTTTTTAGTTTTTTTGTCAAGTAATTGAATTTCATCACTCAAAGCAAAGTTTCGTTAATTGAGAGCAAATAGTGCTTGCCTTTGAGCACATCACAGCAGCCCGTGCAATCGAATAACTTCTTCTAATTCTATTTTTATTTGCAATGCCATGTTCGAGTTCACTCTCGAAGCCACCGACAATATGCACCTCACATGCAGTATTCGCTACTGTCCTTGCCGCAGAAGGAGCCGCATCGTCTTGTGTTCATTTTTTTTTTCTAAAATTCTATTCATGCTAAGAAATATATTTGCCTTCGCTTGCATTTTCCTTCTAACTCTCTTTGCTTTCCGCTTCTACGCAATATTCTCATCTTGCTGCTGCTGCTGCTACTGATGCGTTGAAAGACAGCTGCCACAGATTATGGCAAATACAAGGCTATAACAACAACATAAATTCTTGCCACGAGCACTTGGCCGATGTCAACAAATTCTGTTATTATTATTGCAAAGGATAAACTGAAGTTATGTTTGGATAGCTGCTGTGTCAACACGCATTCGGCACATTAACATACATAAATATTTGTACTGAACTGTTAATAAATGTTAGTGTAAATTCATAAATACATGAAATGCTTGTACTTGCAATCCATACAAAACATTGCGAACTGAAGTAAGCTTATGGACGTGTCAACAACTCAATATTCTTTCGCAAACACATTCAGGAAAACATTATAGCTGCACTTCTACAAATATGCTATACACATATACATATGCATATGCACATGTACTTGTTACGGGAATATCCTGCAGGAAAATAAATGTATCGAACTGGTTCCAGTGCGATGATTTTGGTTGAATGCCTAGTTTGAGATTTTTCGCGCTTCTCAGCCAGTAGGATAAATGGCTGCCCAAGCGAAAGAACACTTAAACAGAGAACCAAAATTGTCCATTGCGATGTCATACAGAGGAAAATAGAGGGTGCAAAGAACCGAATAGGGGGAAAGAAGAAGGATGACAACCAAGCGGTGATTAATTACTATGAGTTATCCGCTTCAAGCTGCTGATGAGACTCGTCAGGTGAAGCTGCAATATCCGCAGGTCTAGCAAAAAAGTAAGAGCCCAGATGTGTGATAAGAAAGTGCTGAAATCATTCCACCTCACCCTTCTGACAGTTCTGCAGAACGGCCACCTCAAGCCTCACCGCATGGATACCTAACAGACAATGCCCAGTAAGGATATCCAGCGAATTGGAGAGCTACAGCTTTGTTAGCCTCCTCTGCCAGTAACTATCCTGAAATAAAAAGCCATAAATACTCGCAAGATATTCTTTGTCATGAGCTAACATTTGACGGTAGAAGATGTACAAGTTCGAGAACGACCAGAGTGGTAACAGTTGCAAATGACCAGATATGAATGCAGAATAAATACTCTTCTTTTATGTTTTTTTCGAGTAGACGAGGGAGACCAGCAAATTCCTGGAGACGATTTCAGGAATTAGAAATCCGCTTTATGGACCTGAGCTGGAGGGAAAAGAAAGCTATGGCGTGCCCTTTGTGGCTATTTCCAACTTGGAACCTTAGTATGCACATATATTTTTTTGGTTCTTTTGTCCTTAACTAGAAATATTTAATAATTTTGGGTATGAAGTTACTATCATTTAGTTTCAAAGAAATTATATTTAGAGATATGAAAGCTTTAAAAATAAAATGTTACCAAGCCCACGCAGTAAATTTAAAGATACCAAAAAATTTTAATAATAACAAAATATTTTTTAAAAGTCCTTTACTCAATTTTTACTTACTTTTTCAACTGGTCCCAAACTGGTGACTTAATCCACAAGTTGGACTAGTTTTTTTTTGCTCCCTTATGGACTAGTTTATTGACTGAAATTTTATTTATTTAAATACTATATAAGACACCATGCTGAGACGTAGGCGGACAACTAATATTTCGTAGTCCATTCACATTTTCGCTTTTAAAAATACAAATTTCTAGCATCAAATAGATATGGAGGACTAACTCTTCCAACTACTTCAAAGCAAACTGGTAGTAAGTTGGGCCTTAGGTTAGCATTGAGTTAAAAAGTTGAACCCATAGTAATTGATTTTATACTATATATTCGTATTGCATCTAATTCTCACCTGCAACACTTTATCACTTGCCACTCTTTGTCCCATTAGCCAACATGCGCCAGTTGTGAGCTAGAAAATTTCGCCACTAGTTGAGGTTTACCCTGCAGGGAATTACTTGTTTTAAACTGCACTTTGGTAGCTAACAAAAAGTGCTCGAAACGTGTAAGTGGGTGTGTGTATGCGGAAAAAATCAAGCACCACAAGTGCCGCAGCTTGTCAACGACGCAACGATCAAAATGTTCTGCATTGCAGTGACAAGCAATGGTGGCTGAAGGCAACGCAAAATCTGTGCAAAAAAGAAGCGACAAAAAAACGAACAATATGAGAATTAATAATCAAACAAAAAGGAAAATCCTGAAATATAAATTGGAGCATATTATGGGGCGTTCGCCAAACTAAGGGCTCGAGCGCTGCTATACTGCATCGACAGGTATCTACATTTGTGCATGGTAGCGGGGGGGTTGCATGCTAATGTGCGTGAGTGAAGTAATAAATCACAGCTAAATACAGAGTGGCTGATGAATTTTGCTACATTAAGAAACTCAAATAACTTTTTTTTAGTGTATGGAATTCATTTATTTTTTTTCAAGCTGAAGGTCATTAAATTTTATTAAATGTAGCTTAACTAGTTTTAAAAATAGTTGAATTTAAATGCCCCCCATGCTCGTTGACACAAGTGCGGCATCTTAGTAAAAAGTTGTTCATTGCTGCTTTGAGAGTTGCGACAGGAATAGCCGCAATTGTTGCCCGAATGGATTGTTTTAGTTCATCCAAATTTGTTGGCTTTGTTTTATAAACTTCTTGTTTACATAAACCCCACAAGAAAAAGTCAGGTGCAGTAAGGTCAGGCGACCTGGGGGGCCAACGAAATTCGGAGTTTCTTCAAATCAGTTTATTGGGAAATTTTCGTCGCAACTCTGTCATAACAGTCTGGGCTATGTGAGACGTTACCCCATCTTGTTGAAACCACACAGAGTTGAAAGGAATTCTCTTTCGGCGTAGTTCTGGATAGAAAAATTCTTTCAGCATTTTCAAATAACGGTCTCCAGTAACCGTAACGGTGTGACCATTTTCTTCAAAAAAATAAGGCCCGACAATACAGCGTGAAGAAACCGCACACCACACTGTCACGCGAAGAGGATGCAATTCCGTCTCGTGGAGTATCTGTGGGTTAGAAGTACTCCATATTCGACAATTTTGTTTGTTCACATTGCAGTTTAAATCGAAATGGGCCTCATCAGACATGAAAAGGCAGTTTAACATGTTTTGGTCTTCTTCCACCATTTGCAGGATCTTCTGGCAAAATTCCAAGCGAATCGGCAAGTCTGCTGCATTCAGTTTGTTAACCATTTGAATTTTGTAGGGAAATAAGTCTAAATATTTGTGCATTATTGTTTGCAAAGACTGTCGGCTGACACCAAGTTGAGCAGATAAGCTTCTTGTTGAAACCCTTGGATTGCCTTGTATAGCTGCCGCTACAGCAACGATCGTTTCCTCCGTCCGAACTGGTGGATTTCGATGATAAGGCCTTCTTGCGACTGTTTCTTGCTCAGCAAAATTATTCACCAGTCTCATTATGGTCCATCTGCTCGGGGGATCGCCGCCAAACATCCGCCTGTACTCTCTCTGCACCAAAACTACGGACTCCAGTGCGTGATAGCGGCGGACTATCCAAATTCTTGTTTGCGTGTCCCAGTTATCCATTTTAATAAATTTTAAAGATCAATCTGCAAATTAAAACAAAAATGGAATAGATAACTTAAAAAGAAAAAAAGTTATTCAATTTTTTTTTGGTAGCGGCTTTCATCAGCCACCCTGTATAAAACATGCAAACAGATTTTCTGGTTTTGCATTTTCTGCATTTTCAGACAAATTTGTTATAGGAATTAATTGCAAGCTATCATAGGTGATTACGGGAGGTAGGAGCTGTGGATTTTCCTTAATTGTTTAGAAAAATTAAATGTTTTGGCTATTTAATAAGAATATGCGGAATATTTTAACCAAAAATCGGTTTTTGATAGCTCAAAAGCAAACACATAAATATCATATTTCCGAAAACATATTTGACAGTACGAAAAATATCGATCTCATCCGTTTAGTGAAAAAGTTAATCAAAAACAAAATGGGATGATTAACTTTGCGCCCCCTTGTATTTCTTCCAATTTTCGATCATTCAAATTACTTTATTTGAGTTTAGACTACCCACTAAAATCCCGCAAAATGCTGCTTTTAACACCAGGTAGCCATCATTTGAGCTTCATTACAGTGAGAGCCAAACTACCAGCCCGCTTTTCACTTGAAAATAGAGAAAGAAAATTGTTTGCAAAACTCAGGCATTCAGAAATTTTATTTCTATTTTATTATTTATTTATTTATTTGTATTCATAGTTGATTTATTTAAAACAGAAAAATGTTTTTCAAGCTATGCCACAAATTTCGAAGTCAGTAGAATTTTGTTTGCATCGCGTATGTATCCACTCCTCTACATTTATTTCTACATTTACATTTTCATCTGCATGCAGGAAAAATTACAGAATAATGCAAAGTAACTTTTTTCATGCCTCGAGTCACAAGCTGCAAATAAAGCCACAGTGAAAGTATTAAAAAATTTATAAAGCCACGTATGGCTTTCAATTGCCTTGCAGGGGTTTCCACACTACCAAATACGAGTTAAAGAGTAAAAAGTGATTCGTTTGAATAGTGACAGACTGTTTATAATTGACTGCATTTATGCACTGCAAAACAAAAAAAATATTATAAAAGCAATTCTCAACTCGAGTTAGCACAAAGCTGGTTGGAAGTATGAAAGTATCCAGTAGCAGGAACTCAACCGCATGTCAACCGCAAATTATAATCTGGATTTGAGAACATATATGATATATGAATTTGGTGCAATTTCCAGCAATATCCGTTGGAGCAATTTGCTTTTGTCACACGCAAATATAACCAAATGACCGAAAGACATGCAAAACACTTTTATGAAATAAAGTACCGAATCGAGGTGCTCATGGAAAGAGGAAAGAATGCAGTGTTTCACGTTAGTTCCAGGCGAATGTGCACGGATTTTAACAACCAGCTACGGTCCAGTCCGCGTGCGTATGTTTTAGCAGCCAAACTACTTTTGAAGCTTCTTGCCGCTGTCTGGTTTTCTTGTTTCGTTCTGCGCTTCTTTTTTTTGTTTGTTTTTTGCTCCTGGCGGATACATTCATTCAACGCTACGACTTCCCACTTTATTGTAGCTGCTGGCGTTGCTGTCATTCTGTGTTTATTTTTACTTTATTCAAAGTGTTGCCGCCGTGTCAGTTTATACCTACGTAGACAAGTTAATTTTTCGTACACACATCCGTACATATACAAGCATTTTAACGATGAGTGCATTTTCACATTTCACATTTCCTATGGCTTTTTTTCATGTCATTGTCGGAAACAACAAAATTTTATGGGCATATGCATTTACGTAATATTGTGTGCCGGCGTGTGCGTGTGCTCGCACACATGTCCTTTTCCAATGCTGGTGGCCAATTTCTGCGAAAAGTGTTCGCCTTTTCTCTTTTTATTCTGTCTGCCTCTATGCATTACATGTAAATGCGGCAGGGACACGCACGCATCAGTTTGTTGCAACAATAACCGTTTACAAATTGTCACTGCCTCTTTGTTTTCATGCCAACCATTTGCTTTTTACCTTCCTGAAAGGTGGCGATCTTCGATGGCATTTCACAGTTGCTCACTCAAGCATTTAAGTGTCAATTTGTGTACATGAGTATGGGTATGTGTGTGTTTGTGATTGTGTAGGAGGGTAGCGTCCTTTTCGCATTTTTTTCCTCTGGGATTTGCTAAAATCAAGAGTGCTAACGGTTTTCGAAACCGGCATTAAGTGCACTGAAAGGCTGACTCAACGTTTTATGCAGAAGAACTTTTTTTCAGTCTTGAGATATTCAAGAGACGATTTTTCATTTTCCTTCTCACCTTCGGGAATATCATATTGAGGGAGTTAATAAAGTAGTAATCAGCGTGCTGAAGTAGGCAGCGGAGCTTAAGGGAAATTGCTGAGATAATTTCTTTTGTTGCCCTCCTCATAGTCACAACAGCAAATACTTCAACCTCAAAGTGACCGGATAAAGTTCCCACTCATTCCCTGAAAGACCTTGCGCTGGCAACCACCTGAGATGAGGAATAAATGGAGTGTCTTGAACACTACTTCCGTCACTGCTGCTATCGAAACCTTACCTTCCACACTTGTGATGGTCATTTTAAATCACAAAAATATCGCTTTCCTCACATGCGGTAGAGCGCGCCTATGGATTATGATCAATAATTTACTTTGTCTAAATTGATTTGGTAACACTTTTGCCGATATGGAATATCTGAACCTAATCTAATGACACTTTATTGGGATAAAGGATAGGAAAAGATGAACGGCTGCTCACGCGAGGGGCCCACTTGGGCAAAGAATCACAATGCGTCCAATGTCATACCATACAGAGGACAAAAACACAGAGTAAAAAGAACCAAACAACTGGAAAAAAAGAAAGAAGATACTAAGGATTGGAGGATGGCTTCCAACAGTGGCTAATTACAATTGTATTAACCGCTTCAAGCTAGTGATGAAATTCACAGATGCGAGATATTTAAACCTACTACATCCGCAGGTGTAGCAAAAAAGTGAGAGCTCAGATATCTAGATCTTAGCCCAACGAGATCAGGTCACCTGAGAGGAAGGTGCTGAAATGATTTCACCTCATCCTACAGACATCTTTTGCAGAAAAAATCTTGAAAACAATCCCAAGTCTCACCGCATAGATACCTAATGAACTATGCCCGGTAAGGATACTCACCGATTCGAGAGCTGAGTATCCTTACCGGGCTGCGGCTTTGTTAGCCTTAGAAATTCCATCAAACGCCTCCCTCCAACCCGTGGCCAAAAGGATATCGCAACTTTTCACGTTTGTGCACTAACCCAGCGCTTGCTATGTTGACGGGAGGCCCATCTTTCCTATAGTAGACCACTGACTCAAGGGAACCGCAATCATCTGATTTCGCAGGGAAACGTTTCGAGAGTCCCCTGTCTTGCCAGCTCATCAGTCCATCAGTTTTCCTTTATGCTACTGTTATCCGGGCAGCCAAATGAACCTATTTTTTTTTGACGGAATAACTAGCGAGTAGACAACATTAGGTTCTTTGTACTGCACTCGAGATCTCTTTTTAATTTTCTTTAATTCTACCCGACCTCCGAAGGAATCTGAGTTGAGTCTAATGCCAAGAAGCCAAGATGGTGTCAAGAAATCAAAATGGTCGCTTCTTAATATATCAGTCAAAGACCTCCAGCCTGATTCGATCGAAGGCCGTGCAGACGCACAGAAAATGGTCCGCCGTCTCATCCTCTTCTCCATATGCTGGACAAAGTGCACTGTCTGAAATGCCTACCTTTTTCATATGTTGCACCCATAGAAAGAGGTCCGTCATTAGTTTAATTGGCTTCCTATAGTCCCTTCTGCTAAATGACGGGAGGATCCGCGACAGTCGGTCGGACATGATAGATAACATCAATTTTGTCTATCTGCAGCCTCTCTCAGCCTGCCAAGCTTGCTTGTGGGTTAAAGTAAGCCGTTCACCAAACGTGGATTTGATGGTTACAGAAGAAAGTATCAGAACAGGCTAAAGAAGTTGGTCTTAGAACTCATCCAATCTAAAGAGTCAGAGGTCTCGTTACACGATATACACACCTGCCCTAGTTTAGCCTGAATTTACAGGACTCAACTACCCTCCAACTGTTTGGAGGCTGTCCAAGGCCATCAGCGCAGCTTAGATGTCGCTGCAGACACAGACAGATCTGCCTCTCCACCTGTTTTCCACAACAAGGTTCATTGCTTTCCTAATGAGCCTAATATCAAAGTATTCGAATGCAGTCGAGTGAGAAGTTAGGCATTATCAGACTAATTTCGAATGCATAAACAATGCGCCCAAGATCCTAATTGCCGCCTGACTGTCAAAGTAGATATTTACATCCCATTTTGGAGGTTTGAAGTTACTGAATGTTTTTTGTTATTTGAGACTATTTGGACATTCAATAAAAAACAGCCCAAAAGCTGGTGGATATGTGTAATATATCAGAAAACCGGGAAATTGATTTATAGCAGAGAAATGAATCATTTCCTACACAACTTTGCCATGGGAAATATTTCAGTAGTATGAACACTAACAAATAGTGTAGCTCTCTTTTTATACACATTCATGCACGAACAGAAATGATACAATAGCAGGGCTTTGCAAATTAATATTTTTGTTTTTTTTCAGACCCAGAGACTAGAAAATTTGTAAAAAGTCTCAAAATACATTTGACCTCCAAAGGTTTCAAATCTCGACTTTTATACTTTTTTTTAGCCATGAAAGAAATGTTCAAATTTATTTCCTATTTCTTTTAGAAAATTTTTCGCTGCAACTCAGCAACCACTTGGGGACGTTCATAGTTATTATACTATTGTAATATAACCAAAGAAACCAATAAAAAATTCTATCGTTTTTTAGCTATCCACATGGCTTACCATTTCAGCGAGAAATCTCAATAAAATGTCAATATGAGCAATACAGTTATTAAACTCAGATAATACGCAGATTGCCATACTCACTCATATTTGGGTTTAACTGTTAAACTTTTATAACTTTTGTGGTTGTGCATCATATGCCATAATTGCCCGCAACGCGCTGGGTGGGCGCACACCCGTGCCCATTAGCTGAGCTTTAATATCGTATATCTACCTATACGTCTATGTGTATATGTATATGTAAACATGTATGTATTTATATCTGTACAGATTACTTTAACAGTTATTAGCCACATTTTTATTGACTGTTCGCCTGTTATTTAATTGTAAATAGTTTGTGACATTGATTGATTCTGATAAAGTGACGTGTGTGACTGGCAAATATGGGGTCTGAGTAGAAAGTATGCATGTGAATAAGTGAGTGAGTATAATTAAATATTTATAGCAACGAAAAAATAGTTAGTAGTTTGCTCGTATGGAAATTTTGGTGAGGTATTTTTCTATTTTTCTTTTTTTTTTGTTTTTTTTTTTTGTAGAAATGTAAGTGCGCTTAGGGTTTTTTAATATATTTGCATAATGAGAAATGAGAGAGAGGTATAAACTTTTACCTGACAGCACGAAAAATGTCCATAGATCAAACCGAATTATTGTATAACAAGGGTTATTATTATATTTTGAGGGTCTTTCAAAATACGCACTTAGGTGTTGTTTTAAATAAAACATATACAAATTTAGATTCTTTGAGGTTTCACTATTTTTATGCAAAATACGGCTCTTTACAATGATTCGCCAAAAATTAGGTCAATTAAATGTTCACTGTGAGCTCAGCTATAGGCTATCATATATTACAAGAATTAAAATTCTAATTTCGATCCAAGTTTTGTGCTTCAGCTCGGAATTCTTGTTGGCTTACTCGCATAGACTTTACTTTTCTAAAGACCCTAGACCTGACTAGTCCCTAGACCTGACTAGACCAGTCTTTTTCACAGTCTTCCAGTGTTTCCTCCGGAGAATCAGTTTCTTGAAATATTTTCCTCAACCTTTTGCATTGTCGACTCAATCGGACGATTATTTCCACCAAAAAAGTCACGAATTTGCGATATTTTAACGCGTTACCTTATCATGGAAAGTTGTATACCTGCCTACTTGGGAAATGTCAAAGATGATATAAAAAAGTACCCTCTAGGAGTTATTCGGAGCTATTCACTACTATTCGTGTCAGTTTCAAAAGCACAGATTTGTATTTAGATATAAGCAGTTTATAATTCAAATATTGTATGAAAGGTGATCAAATCAGAGGTATCGGATTTTAAATTGAAACAAAACAACGAAAATTCAAATTGATTGGTAATCTTATTTGTTAATATTTGTGTAGAACCATTGATAATCCCTTTCAAATGTTGGCCGCAACTGCGCCGTAATTCGGTCATCAGAAAACCCAAGCTTGAATGGCTCCCTGAAGGACTTCGGTCGGTATCTCGTGAATAACTTTAGTAATGTTGGCTTTCAATGCCTCAATCAAAGCTGGTTTATCCACAAAGCATTCAGACTTTATATAAATCCACAAATAAAAGTTCGCATGATAATGGTGGCCGGATATACCGATTTTATGGCAAATAGCGCCATCTTGTTGGAACTATGTTGGAAATGTTGTGGAGATCGGAGTTTTAAATGCCTGGCGTTCGGTATTAGTCGTTTATAATGGCGCGATAGCGTTTGTCATTCACTACAACATTCACTTGTATTTAAAACAATATGAGCCTATGATTGCTCCAGCTGTAATGGCTGTTCTTAAACAGTTTCATGCTGCCATTTAGCCCATATTCGGCAATTTTGATTGTTGACGTAGCCATTAAGCCAAAAATGGGGCTCATCGCTGAACACCATAAGTCGCCCTGAGCGCGCGATTTTCACAGAGCGACGACTGAAAAAAATTATGTATTTAGTTTGATATAGCCACGCGTGATCTGTTAAGAAAACCCTTCAGAAAATTACGTCCAAAGCCCTTTATTATATATATTAGTATAGTATATTTTAAGAGTCGTTTTCATTCTGATTTGAAAATTCATTTTTGAAATGTTGGTTATTTATTCTAAATGAGTCGCTCGTTGTCCTGGCCAAAATAAATGTGTTTAATGTTTCTTTAGAAGAGAACTCCCGGACTTAGAATATCTTTTAATATCTAGCATATACGCGCATAAAAGCGCTGTTCACCTACAAATCACAAATCAGAGCGCTCTACTGTTATTAAGGCATACAGAATACAGCGTAAAAGAAGAGTTGTGTATGTATACAAACATGTAATATAAGAAGAGAATGTTAATGAAATGAGAAGCCGCAAATGTTACTGTTAAGTATATTTAATATAACTGAGTTTTGAAAGGTTGAGTTCTGATATAAGTGCTAATGTTAATGTGAGTATGGATTCTTCTGTTAAATAACAGACTATGCAGAAACAATGTAAGGAATTAAGTTGAGTCTGTTTAAGTTAACTAACATTATTCTTAACATAAACATTTGTATATACATAAATGAGCATATGTGCATATATTATGCAAGTAATGATTGAGACTATTTTGATTAAATAATTTATTTTTCTAATGGAATTTTATTTTTTGTTTTTATTCACAAAGTATTGGAATTTGCCTTATAATATAAACTAGCTCTATCTCCATTTTGAAGTGTCATTAGACAGAAACCATTACTGAAAAGAGGGTCTCATGATTTCGATCAACCCATATCAACGCCGAAAAATGAGCGATTAGCTACAATAATTCACAAAATTCTGAAAAAATAAACGGAGATAAAATGGTGTATACTTCAATAGATGAATCACCGATTGTTTATTCGAGTTTTTAAATATCCTTAAACCATTAAAAAAATTCAGCTGAAATCATTTAGAAATCGTTGGACTATCTTGGTTTACTATATTCCTTTTCTGCTAAATTATTTTGTGTACTCTCTTAATTATTTCATTAATTTCTTATTGATAATTTTTATATGCAGTGTTCTTCATTTTTTTACCGACCTTTTTTACCCTTTCACTAACCAAAAATTTATATGAAAAAGCAAACAAATCAAAAAACTGTGAAAGCAAAAAATTCAAGTCAATAAAATATGAAGCAAACTAAAATACTTCAGGTGCTCGACAGCTGGTAAACGCGAAACGGTAACACCGAGACTCTCTCTGATCTTTACTGATTAACAAAAATTACGTAACGCGCCGTAAATCACTAAACGTCGCCCAATTTTTCATGCTACGCGCCAAATGAAATGCATTTTTTCAAACAAACCAATCCAATAATCAATTCAAACACTTAAATTATAACAATACAAAGCATATTTATAAAAAACAAAAATTCTAAAGAGTGATTGCTTCAAAAAATTATAAAACTAAAATGAACGAGAATTTTTAAAGACAATTTTCAATATAGAAAAATTCAATTTCAAGTAACAAACTTCCACTCTTCATATATTTGGAAAACTCATCAAAAATTGGTTCTGTGTGCGCGCCCTCCCATCATCCCGCGACCGCAACAATGAGCGATCCGCGGAACGAGTCCTTACGACAACCAACAAATCGCGATTCACCAACGCGCCGTGACAAACCGCAAACGCTCAGTGGCATTGAAGCCACCAAAGCGCTCAATCTGCAAAGAACTGCATCCGGTGCAACAGACACAAATATGACGGAAACACAAAGTGACATGCAGCAAGCGGAATTAGCAGCGAATTTGGCGCGAAATCGGGTGCGCTCGCATACAGTCGGTAGTCGCGGCATCGACGACAGTGGCGGAAGTGGTGGTTCAACGGATACGCGTGACGTACGCAAGCATTCGTGTGATGGTGTGGTTAGCATTGGCACTGCCAGTAGAACTGGCAGTGGAAGTGGCAACGGCGGCAGCGGCAGCAGTAGTGGTATTGGCGGTGGAGCAGCGGGCGGCCATTTTGGCAGTGGCAGCGGCATAGATGAATTTGCTGGTACAGATAATACGCGACGACGCGAAAGTCTCAACTGCGAGGACACGAGTCCATGCAGTCACAGCTTCAATAAGGCCATTTTTGGACGCACAGCACACAGTCGCACCGGTGTTGGTGGAGGCATGACAAGGAAATGTGTGCTGACACTGGATGGCTACTCTTATGTTATAGGTAAGTGTTGATGTGTGGGAGGACGTGGAAATGTGAGAAGTTGCAGCGCAAACAGAGATAAGTAAAATTCGATTTGAGTGAAAGATATGGCTGCCGCAATGGCGTGACAGTTGATTACACCTTGAAATTTCAATATGCAACCAGTTCATTTGCGAATCATTCGAATGGAAGTGAGTTATTTTCAATCGATCGAATTTGGTTAATCAGCAATGCGCACAATGTGTGCAGTCGAGCAGGTGCGAATAAATGTAAAGAGGAATGTGGCAATTTTTAAAAAGAGATTTTTTTTATTTTTAATCTTCAACGTAGGAGAAGAAATAAGTAATGAACCTATTCTGAAATAGATGGTAATGCAGTGAGAATAATTAAAGATTTGAAGCGTTTTGAATGGGCTTACGTCTGCTACTAACTTAAAAAAAGGAAAGCATTGCAAATTAAGTCGAAGTGTATACAGGTGTGACAACGATCTTTCCAGTTTCTGATTTGGAATTCACGCAGGCCAGCTGTGGCCTTCTCAATACAACGATCACTTGGTCTCCCTCGACTTCTGCGTCCCAGCGGTAGTTTACGGAACGCTATACTCTGTACGTATGCCCTAACCATCTTATTCTCTGACTTTTAACAAAACGTATCTCATTTTCTTGACGTATCAATGCATCAAGCTTTTCATTATATCTGATTCTTATTAAAAAATAGCCAACACAAATCTGTCAGCGGAAGGTAATCCCACGAACGAAATTATAAAAAATAGTTAAAACGGGACTTATGTAGTTGAACTGAGTAAGAATACATTTCATGTTAAATTTTTCTAGGAATAAACTATGTGGCGAAGAAACTTTTTTTCTAGATATTGGACCAAACCAATTTTTTATTAAAATATTGAATATTAATTAAAAATGTAATTTCTTCGATTTTCGAAATTAAATTTGTTTTCGAAGTTAATTTTTTTTTATAATTTTTTTTTTATTACTAATTTTTTTTCAAATTTTTATACACGAAGTATTTAACGTGTGAAAATGAAGAAATTATTGTGTTAATGTTCGAAGTTATATTAACTTTGTTTTCGAAGTTAATTTTTTTTTCATTACTAATTTTTTTCCAAATTTTTATACACAGAATATTTAATATGTATATAAAAGCAATTTCTTAGATTTTGAGAGATAAATTTATTTTTATAAAAAATATTTTTTTTTTCATTACCATTTTTTTCAAATCTTTATACACAAAATATATAAGTGCCATGTAAAAGTAGTTTCTTCATTTTCGACGTTAAATTTATTTTTATAAATTTTTTCTTTGCTAAATTTTTTTTTCAAGTTTTTATACACAAAGTATTTAATTTGTGTGCAAAAATAATTTCCTCGATTTTCGAAGTAAAATTTATTTTTTCATAAAAAAACTTTTAATTTTTTTTTTAATTTTTATACACAGAGCATTTAATGTGTATATAAAAGTAAATTCTTCGATTTTCAAAGTTAAATTAATTTTTATAAAAAACATTCTTTTTTCATTACCAATTTTTTTTCAAATTTTTATACATAAAGTATTATAATGTGTGTGTAGAAGTAATATATTATTCCCGATTTTCGAAGTTAAATTTATTTTATATAAAAATAGGGTTTTTCATTAAATTCTTTTTTTACATAACATGTAATTAGGTATATCTAAGGAAAGAGCGTTTAATTGCATTTACAACAACACTAATTTGTTTTTAAATCGGTAAAAAAATTTAATATATAATATAATATAAAGCATTTCATTTCTCGAAGATATGAAATTTCACCCCTAATAGCACCTGTAAAATAAATTTGGGCAAAAAAGATTATATGCTATTTAAATAGATGACATAAGCGAATCAATACCTTACTTTAACTTCTTTAGTTATTTAACACACATTAATTTCAAATAAAATCGCCAATTTCTCACTTCGGTGGCTAACTTCGACAATCGAAGAAACTATGTACTTTTTCACTTTTTATTCAATCCCTTAAAAAAATTGGTTTGGTCCAACCCCCAGGTGAGTGCTATACAGTGTAATAACTTTTAAAGAGGAGCCGAGGGGAATCACCCTAAATTGAAATTCATATTACTCACTTGTAATTTCATGAAAAAAATCATTTCATTACAGATCACTTTTCGTAATTTAAAGACATTTCAAATGCAAGCCTCCAAGACTCGAGCCTTTGGCTTGAACTCACCATCACACTGCTACCTCTTACTTGATCATCTACTTCAGATCCTCCATAGTAAAATAATAAAATTATAAAAAATAGTAAAATAGTAATATTGGAAGTGTCCAAATCGAAACAGCAATTTTGCTTATTGACGTAGCCATTAAGCCCAAAATGGGCCTCATCCCTGAACTGCCATGTACACCATAAGTTAGCCTGAGCGCGCGATGAACACTTTTCACAGAGCGTCGATTTTCGTAACATAGTTTTACGATGTGTAAACGTTTTTGAGTCTTTCCATGATGAAATGTCATATTTATACTTTCTGCATTACTTCGGCAGGGCTCAGGGCCCAGAACGGCGTCTATAAAATGGACCAGTACTATTCACCCACGTCTGGATCACCATATTTGTAACCAGCTTCATGCTATAGGCTCGTCTTCTTACGTCTCTGTCTGTGTTTCACTTTGTTGTATTGTGTCGAGGTCTACCTTTTTTCCGTAATGCGTCTTCAATGTATCTTTTAACCGCATTCCAGCTATTCTCGCGTTAAAGAATTTTGCTGATTAGATTGGTCGGCGCGATGTCACCAAAGCGCTGCCTCAGAGCATTTCTTTCCATGAGCCATCTGTCGCAACTAAAAAATTGTGTTGGGCGTTACCGCTCGGCACATCGCAGAATATACACTTGGGATCGCTTACCTTGCCTATGCGGTATTGGTATCTCCGGAAGTATCCGTGACCCGAGGGAAATAATTAAGAAATTAAGAAATAATTCACTTCACCAAAGTTTCTTTGCACCCATTTGCCTATTGATGGAATGAATTTCGCCGTCAAGAGACTCTGCAAGCCTGCGCTGTATGAGTTTATCAAGCAATTCCCCGGCCCTGTCCCGCATGCAAACCGGACGCCAGGCTGTCGGTTGAGCTGGATCGATTTTAATCTGATCAGCGTCAGTTTCTGTATTTTCACATCTGGTCTGCTTCCATGTCGGGGTTATAAGCTCTTCCTCAGGGACCATCTCATCACAGTATAGCGTGTAAGAGAAACAGTCTATCCACTATTTTGCTAATAACATCACTGCCTAGATGTGAGGCTATGGAGTTGATGTTTAGCTTCCCCGTTACAACTTCATAGCCCAGTCCCCAAGGCTTGCTATTTAAATCCGTTTGAAGTTCCTCTCATATATAATATATATATACGGATATGTATGACCACATCGATTCCCTATGAAAATCTAAAAATTTGTAAGAAAGAACACTTGAAGACCATACCAACAATACTTGGATCGCTTGCCATGGAATCGATCAACCGCTTTCAAGGTCGATTACGTACATTGCAGTTTTCAAGCAGGAGTGGATGCACGTTGATTTTTACTAAATAATACATCCAAGCACTAAAATATGAAAATATGGAAAATATGGGGAACTGATTTGAAGCTTAAACCATGTTTCATCATCTTTCAAACAATTTAAACATTCTTGACATTAACGATACAGAATCCACCAGCTGCAAAATATGTCAGAGGGGTTTTACTAAAGCTTTCTACTCTTTGTAATATTCTGTAATACGTTGCAATTCTTATAAAACTTAGTGCGATTTTTGCTCCGATTTTTGCTTTTTTCTTAGCAAAACAAACTTTACGCCAACCTAATTAGAAAAAATTTGGCTTGCATCACCGATTTAACTTTCATTAGGGCTTCAAAAAATTTAAATTACTTGCGGAATTTATGCACATAGAAACTAAGATCTCGTACTTTCTTAAAACTTTTCCTCACCGAAACCGCAGACAAAGCATGTTTCAGGGATTGATGTCAATGAGAAAAATTCTTCTCCACATACCTGACTTTTAGAAGCCAATAAAACCACCAGCGGTATTATAATTGACAACAACATGACGGTACCAACAGTAGAAAAACAATTTAGATAAAAGTTAAAATGAAAGAGGACAACAACAGCAAAAAGTCGTAAACATACCGACAGGTATTAAAGGACCACAAACGGTCGCAAAGGGTAGACAAAGGTCGACCATAGATTCGCATCCCTTTGACATGGCGCGAGCATTCGTTTTTCTGCGTTGCACATTCACCCAAGAGTCCTTGAGAAAATTTAACAAAAAACAAACAAAAAAAAAACATAACAGCAATAAACCTGCATAAAGCGCACAATGACTGGGAGTGACTTTGAACTTTTGCAAATTTTCCTTTTGCTATCACAGCAGTGGCGCGTGGGGAGTTACAAGCTTTTCAGTATAACAATGCTCGCCAATGTTATATAATATATAAGTGTGTATGTATGTGTTTGTATGTTATAAATGTTTATATGAGTACGACTAACTTCTAACGCTTGCATACACACACAAACAAACACATGCGTAACGCTTCAACATATTTACTCAAGTCACACGAATGTCAGCCTTTTGGGACGCTTCGATGACAGCAAGAGCGAAGAGCCATCGGGTAGCCGAGGCCTTGTCCATTACCAAGTGCACTCAAAAGACATATTACTAAGTGGTTTGCAAACAGGTAGAGTAACAAACAACAATGCTGCTGCCACTCTCCTCTTCATGAGCAACCAAACAGCACAGGCGAAGAGCAAAAGTGTGGCTGTGTCTAATTTTGCCGGCGAGTTCTGCATCTGGCAACAAAAAGCACCATTTAATTGAGTGAGCTGCCTCATTTGTGTTGTTATTGCTTTTTGTGTTTTTTTTATTTTTTTATTTTTAGTAAAAAGGTAGGTAACTTTTGAATTTGGTATGTAAATATGCTGGGCAGCCTGTCAAATTTGGAAATATCTTGCAGGCAAATTATGAATTCTTTTTTGAATACTTAATTGAAGCGGAAAGCCCAGTACGCAATGAAAGTATAGACTGGAAATGGTTGAGGTGTTCATTTGGATCAAAAAGCCAAAAGGCGAGTGATGCTTTAAAGAAAATTGAAGAAATGTAAATAGTGTCCAATGGAATTAAGTTTTGCAATTGGCTTTAAAACAAGCAACATTTTATCATTTCACTAATTTTAGCAAGGCTGCAAGTGGCGTTTGTAGCTAAGCTTAAAAAATTTGTGTTTTATTTTTATGTTACCTAAAAACGTACCTTGAAAATTTACATATTTTAAGTTTAAATAGAAAAAAGTAATAAAGGAATCAAGAAAAACCAAAAAAAAATGTATATTTAAGGGCCTTTGAAAATATTTCTATCAAATGAGTGCTGACTGCCGCCGCAGCTAGTACTTTTCCGTATCACTACCAGGCTGTTGCTTTCCAATTCAGTTTGTGACGAGGCACGAAACGTCAAATGACAGCAAAAATTTCTAACATTTTTGATTGCCTCGCGCCAGATAATAGCAAACTCAAACATCAAACGAAACTGTTTATACTTCGCAGGTGCTGCAGCATCGAGTTTTTTTAACAGCTGTGAATAGTGAACACTGAGGTTCAGTCATGGAGAATTGATCAAATGTAAAAAACATGGACATTATGAAAACCAACAAGAAAAATGTGAGAGTTTTTTCAAAAGCATTATAAAAAAATCAAGTTTAAAGGCTTATTTCTATTACAAAAAATAATAATTGGCGTGTACACTTCTGTTAGGTGTTTGGCCGAGCTCCTCCTCCTATTTGTGGTGTGTGTACGGCGGCCACCGGTTTCTTCCTATTGCTTTTTTATCACATTAAAGGCTAAAGACTAGACAAAGAAGTGTTCAAGTCACAATTTACTGAGTGTGACGGCAGGCATCTTAGCGAGTACTAATCTCTCTTTCGGCCGAAAAAAATGGCATTAATCAAGAAGTAGAACTTCTCCGAGCAATTTCTGCACAAATTTTTTTGTCATCTTTAATGGTTACGCCCAGGAACTGAAATTCCGTCACTACTTCAAAGCCATAACCACAGATTTTGAGTATTTGGTCCACATTGTGTCTGATATAGTCTAAAGAAGTTGAACAAAGCGTTTTAGTTTTGGCTTAATTTATTTCAATGCTCATATTTTTCGCTGTTTTTTCCATACTTTCAAAGGTTTCTTTCAAATTAGGCAGCTATGCTGCCAACATGTCTAATGTCGTCCGCGTAAGCCTGCAACTGAACCGATTTAAATAAAATAGTTTCATTCGTACTTGCGCTTGGACCCCTGATAATCTTTTTAGAGACAATATTAAAAAAATACATAAGAGTTCATTCCCTTGCCCAAGTCCGTGCAGGGTGGTGAACCCTCGTGACAGATTGCTTTGAACTCGGCGTTCCTTGAATTGTGCCTAGTCGATCGCATCAAGCGTAGCTTATCTGGAATACCGAGCTATAGCTGGGTAGAGCTCGAATCGAACTATGCTGTCGTAAGCTGTTTTCAAATCTATGAAAAGATGATACGTCGTCATATCGCATTCACGAGCATTTTGCAGTAACTGCCTTAGTATGAAAATTTGATCAATCGTTCATCTTTTTTTTTAGGAAACCGGCCTGGTAACTACCAATTATGCATTTAGCATGCGGTTTAAGTCAAGCATTTAAAATATATGAGAATATTTTGCAGATGCTGCTCGAAAGAGTTATGGGCCAGTAATTTTCACAGTGCACCGTGTCGCCTTTTCTGTATGGAGGGCAAACTATTCCTATTTCCCACACCTTTGGCATGCATTCTTTGCCTCAGATTTTGCAAACCAACTGATATATGGTCTAGAGGGTTTCATTGCTCATGTATTTGAAGAGATCATCCAATGCAGCGCTATAGCGTGGAAAAGGTTGAAACATCTCGGCAAATTGCAGCCGGACGAAAGGCATATACGCTCCGCCCAACCCATCTCTTTCTTAAGTTTAATTAAGAATGGGGTTTGGATGAGGTAGTGTAATGAGTAGAGAGCACGAAAGACCATGACGTTGAAGTACAAACCTCAAATCTCTCTTCCTGTCTATATATTAAGTTTTCCAAAAAGGTTTACTATTCTAAGAACCTGAAGAGCCTCATCCAAAACAGAGAATTTGTTGGTTTCTTGAGCTTTGATTTCTGCCACGTACTCTTGAAAGAAAAGCTCTTCCATCATTTTTAAAAATTAGACCCACCATTTTCAGTATAGCAAAGTGCAAGTTTGAAGTAGCTAAAAATTCTCGCTGATTTTTGATAATTTTTTTCATTGCTGCCTAAATACTGAAAAGGGAGGTGTGGCAGTAAGAGTAAAAGAAAACAAAAAAACGGAAGGCAATGGCAAACCTCCGAGTGTATTTCTACCATGAAAAAGCTCCTCATAAAAAATATCTGCCGTTCGGAGTCGACTTGAAACTGTAGGTCCCCCCATTTGTGGAACAACATCAAGACGCACACCACAAATAGGAGGAGAAGCGCGGCTAAACACTCAAAAAGGGTGTACGCGTCAATTATATATATTTATATAAAAACAAATATGTATTATTTTTGCAAAACTAGAAAATTATTGAAATTATTTAGTATAATAAAAAATATGCAATTTTACTACCTGAATTGTATTTAAAATGAATTCAAAGAAGAAGTTGGAAATTGTTTGCTATGCAGTGGTGCAATTTTTCGCATGTCACATACAACTTCAACTACGCATAATCCCACTTAGCCAGCTTAGTTACAAAGCAGTTAAATCTCCATCAATTTTGAAAGGATAAACTTTTAATCACCTACCAAAATGCATTGACTTCCCCCCTCAAAAGGACACAGCGCTGCCTCTTCTTATGCTTGGTTTAATACTCGTCTTTATTTAGCAACTTTTTTTTTTTTTCTTAACTTCATGTGTCGCTCAATTTTGTAAAGTGACATTTAATTCTTCGTAAGCGCAAACCAACGTTAATTCCAACTATTGCACACTTCCAACAAATTGTCCGATGATGCAGCTAAAGCGCCAATGATTGACGCCATCTCCGACAAGCACCAACCATTCGGATTAATGTTGCAGCACAAAATAATGCGGCCATGACAAAAACTAAAGCACGTCAGTAAAAACAAAATATGGCTGGGCTGCCAAAGTAAAAAATATGGCAAGCAAATACCCTGCAGGGAAAAGCCGAAACAGTTCAGATGCTGGTATTTAATAGAAGAAATCAAACTAGCTAATCCATTGACTGGTAATAAAATGATGAATTTTTCTGCAAATTAGTTGATTTTTGTTAGATAAGTTTAAAATTCACCAATGAATGAAGCAAAGCATTGCGTTGATTAGAAAATGATATATAAGTAGATACTGATGAATTTATTTATTTCAAACACCAATTTATCCTAACCTATCATTTAAAGTCATCAATTAATTAATATTTGCATGATTCACTTGATATGTAGCCTCGCATGCACAAGTCAGATTAGGGGAACGGACTTCTCATAGCTTAGATTAAGCTTTGAACATCAAAAGAAATAATTACAGAAAAATTTGTTTAGCAAAATTTTACGAAAGAGTTGAGTAAACCTTCTTTTTCACTGAACTCTACAGAAGTTCACTTAAAATGAATAAAAACTTGGTGCCGGAAAACTGTGCTATGATCGCATATATTACCTTCGATCACAAAAGAAATACAGAATGTAAAGTGTCAGGTTTGTCTTTCACATAAAGAGTTTTCCAATAAGAGGTACTATTTTGATAAAAGATCAATGGATTCGTTGCTTGTGTGGCACGTAGCGCCGTCTTGTTCAAAACAAACGTTGTCCCGATCAATATCTTCCAATTCGGCCATAAAAAAATCGCTAAACATCTCTCGATAGCGCAATCCATTCACCGTAAATGCTGCTCCAGCTCCATTTTCGAAAAAATAAGGTCCAATGACTCCGCCGGACTACAAACCGCACCAAACAGTCACACGTTGAGAATAGAGAGGCTTTTCAACAATAACTCTTGGATTTTCTAAGCTCCAGATCCGACAATTTTGCTTGTTGACGTAGCCACCGAGGTGGAAATGGGCCTCATCACTAAAGACGATTTTTCGATGGAATTCCGGATCATTTTCATGCATTTCAACGTCCCAATCAGCAAAGACCCGACATTGTTGATGCTCGGCTGGCTTGAGTTCCTGTGCTAACTGAACTTTATAAGTCTTAAAACCGAAATCTTTATTTGTAATACGGTGTAATGACCTTTGTGGAATGCCTAATTCCAAAGAGCGACGAAGAATGGACAAACCTGGGTTTTCTTCAACACTTTCGGCTACAACAGCAATATTTTCGTCTATTCTTGAACGACGTGCACGGGTTTTATTCTTCACATCACTAACTTGTCCCAGCAGCTTGAATTTTTTCACCAATTTCAGTATTGCGGTCCGATAAGGTGCTTCACGATGATTCAAAAATGTTCGAGTTTTACGAAGCGTCTCTGCCAAATTTTCACCATTTTTATAGTGAATTTTAATAACTTCAATGCGTTGTTTAAGCGTGTATAGTTCCATTTTTATTAATGACGTAGTTTCTACTTATCAAATATCAAAAAATAACAGCTTCAGAAGTGACATCTACCGAAATAGCGGGCTGTTCAAAATAACACCTGTTATTGAAAACCCCTTTATTTCTGCAATAAGGGGTCTGCTTCAGCATTCTATAGACAAAAATTTCAAAAACATTTTATACAATTGGACTACAAGATAGACGGAACCCATGGAACTAAGAACCTCAGGAAAATTTTTTTGTCATTTTTTTGGATAATGAACTTCTAGATAATATCAAGCCGAATGTATTCTTCTTAATGTATTTAAGTTATAATAAACTTCACCATCGCTGCTGAAAAGGAAAAGCATTTCGATACCATTAGGAAAAGCACTTCAATTAAATAATTCAATGCTCTATACTATGTGAGAAACCGCGACCTCCATAGTGAGCTTGGTAGGCTACTCGTCACTGACGTGGCAAAAAAGGCAAAGTCTAAGTAAAGCTGAAGCTTTGGCTGTGCTCCACCCAGGTGGTTATCGTCAGGGCTGAAACGTAACCAATTTTAGACCAGATGGGCATCCAGTAGCAGCTGTTCCTTTATATTTACACTTTCATTTTGAACTAAGAAATATTGAGGCATCTTAGCTGTCTTTTCTTCTAAAGGGTGATCAATTTAGAGGTATCGGATTTTAAATTGAAATGAAACCACGAAAATTCAAATTGCCAAACTTTCATAATTTTTGTGTAGAACCATTCATGACACTTATTTTTTAAATATAGTCCCTTTAAAATGTTAACCGTAACTGCGCCGTAATTCGGTCATCTGTAAACATCAATTTTGAATGAATGACTGGAGGACTTCGGTCGATGTCTCGTGAACAACTTTAGGAATGTTGACTTCAAAGTTGGCTTTTAGACTTTTCATACTCCCACAAATAAAAGTCCAAATGTGTGATATGAGATGTTTTATTTATACACAAGTATTAACTGGTCCAGAAGTGCCTATCTTAGAAACATTTTGCACTAGACTTTGTTTTTGGAAGGTATGAACTAATATTTTGCTGCTGCGCGGCCGTAAAATTAACATTCGCAGGACATTGGCGAGATAAAAATACAAAGAGGCGCAAAATTGATCATCCAATTATGTTTTTGAGTACCTTTTTTACTAAATAACAAAAGTGATTTTGAATGATGGAACTCTTTACGTCGATCTTTACGCACTTCATTGCTTGTCTGTTTCTATACTGCAGCTGTCTAGTTCACAAGCGTCAAATATGAGTGGCGAAAAATTACAAATCTTCGAATAGGGTGATTAATTTTGTGCCA
This sequence comes from Anastrepha obliqua, assembly GCF_027943255.1. Classification (NCBI taxonomy): domain Eukaryota; kingdom Metazoa; phylum Arthropoda; class Insecta; order Diptera; family Tephritidae; genus Anastrepha; species Anastrepha obliqua. The sequence goes on along the minus strand of NC_072896.1, from coordinate 123,022,856 downwards.
CCTTGTACCACCCCCTAGCATGAAAAAAGATAGCACACGAACTGGTTGAGCTAAAAAGTGAACTTGGAGTATTCCAGTAATATTTTCACTGCAGGGTATTTAGCGTGACGCTCAGCACACACATACATACACAAGTATATAGGTGAACCTGCAGTAGGTACACGTGTTCGATACCATATCCGGTACGTTATAAAAATATTGGCAGCGGCAGTGGCAGAGCCGGCAATCGAGCGGCAACAATAAACAGAGCTGGCCCACATGTGGCTGCGATTTCGACGAGGAAAGTAATACTCTTACTTCCGTTACACATACATACACAACACTTAGATATGTATGCAACTACATATGTATATGTGCAAATGTACCAATGTGCATGCGTGTGTGCTGCTACTTGCCAGCTTTGTTTGCCAGCATTCCATTTGTGCATCACATCCGATTGCGGTTAGTGGCATAAACGTTTGTTGTTATTTTTATTGCGCCAGTGGTCATCCGGTGTGGCCGCTCATAGACGATGAAAATGCTTTTAAGATATGAAATTTGATAGCTCTCCAAGCACAATTAAAGCAGTTAAGAGGAGCATTGCATCAGTTTGGTGGCCATGAAACAAAAAAAGCAAAGAACTGTATCGATAGTTGAACGCCACTTGTGGCAAATGTGGATGGATGTGGTAGAGATTAATAAAAGGAAATTAAAGTCCAGTTATTTGTGGAAATTTTAAACAGAAAAAACAAAAATTGTGAATTTCGATGAGAAATCAAAAAAACTTTAAGTTTCGAAGTATACACTCTACTGAATGCACTTCGACCCAAAGATTTGTTGTGCCTTCTACTCGTCACAATACCTTATCCCCAGTTCTTCCAATAAACCTAAATTTATGCAGGACTGGGCTAAGTGTATGTACCTCACTTTCAGCTGAACGGTACTTCGCATTTGATTAGTAAGTGTGACGGTGTTTGATATTCATATCCCGAGCCTTGGTGATGGCTTCACAGTCTGCAATGACCAGTAGAAAGGTCTATGAGCATTCTCAGCTTGTTTTTAGTTAGTGCGAAAGGTAGACCTACCAGCCTGCCGACTTTGAGAAACCCTGTGTCGATGCTTGTGACGGTTTAACTCCGTTCTCCAAGAATAGTTCGAGAAACGGACCTTCTGTACTCGTACTTGTGTACTCGCACGTTAGAATAATACCGAAGGCTTCAAACTGTCCTTTTGCATGTAATCTATCGTGAAGAATCAGCGTTTTTAGAAGCAATCAAATAATATAGATTTTATTTCACCAAACTCTTCTGGTATTCAAAGTCTAAGTGAGTGGGCTCCAGTATAATTTTTGGTATTCAATCCATCATTTCATATTTTGAACTACCTTAGGAAATATGTGCACCTGCTTAAGTGAAAGTCTTGGCAGGAGTTACAGGAATTCCTTAAACTTCCCGAATTGAGCGAAAAGGCTGAAACCGCTATTAAAGTCAGATGGACTACTGTGGTACCCTGCACATTTGATTAAATCAACCCTCGATGAACTCAAAAGCGAACATACGGTTGCCCACAGTACTCCTAACTGAACACCAAATGAACCTACCTAATCTAACGATATTTGTAATGACCATCCAAGACTTTCTGGACAATTCTGGCCCCCAAAAATGGAATTAAATCGTGAACATTTTCGTGCGATTATTTTTTACAACTTTCGACGTGGATTAACTCAGCAACATTGCATGGATGAACTTAATTCATTTCTTGGCGATGACGCCCCATCAAGGACCAGTGTTTATCGATGGTATGGTGAATTCAATCATGGTCGTAGTTCACTCCAAGGCGAATTTCGTGAAGGTCGTCCAAAATCAGTTGTTGTTCCGAAAACCATTGATGCTGTGCGCGAACTGATATTGCAAGATCGTCATGTGACCTATCGTGAGATTGAGACAATCTTAGGCATTAGTGGGACCAGCATACTTTCAATATTGCATAAACATTTGACTGTCAAAAAAATTTGTTCGCGTTAGATCCCACACAATTTGTCAATCGCTCAAAAAAAAGCTCGTGTCGGTTGGTCGAAGGAAATGCTCAAAATATACGATCCCGGGGATTCGAAAGACGTCTATGACATCGTGACAGGTGAAGAATCATGGATTTACGCGTATGAGCCCGAAAGTAAACAGCAGTCGACTGTATGGTTGTTTCAAGGGGAGCTAAATCCAACAAAAGTTGTTCGCGCACGAAGCACTTCCAAGCAAATGGTCGCCTGTTTTTTCGGAAAAACTGGACATGTCGCAACCGTACCACTAGAACAACGCAGAACAGTAAATTCTGAGTGGTACAAAACCATTTGTTTGCCAGTTGTCTTCCAAGAAATTAGGAAAACCAATCGCCAAAGACGGATCACTCTTCACCAGGACAATGCGAGCTCTCACACATCGGCTCAAACAACTGCATTTTTGAGCACCCAAAACATCGAATTAATGGGTCATCCGCCATATACTCGTAGTCCTGACTTGGCACCGAATTACTTCTTTTATTCCCGTACGTAAAAAACAAACTGAGAGGTCAACGTTTTTCGACACCTGAAGAAGCGGTTGCGGCATTCAGAATGCATGTTTTGGAGGTACCTCATTCAGAGTGGCAAAAGTGCTTCGACAATTGGTTCAAACGCATGCAAAAGTATATAGATCTTCATGGAGAATATTTTGAAAAACAATAAAGTGATTTTCGATGATTAAAATTTGTTTTTGTTCTCTAATTCCGACATATAAAAGGCACCCCTCGTAAAACTTATTTGCTTTTATTTTGAACAAAATTTAATGAAGTTTCACGAATTTTTTGCACAACATTAACCTATTATATATCTATAAAATCATGCAAAACAATTCAATTAGCTGCCACAACATCGATCTCTTACCCGAATCGAATGCTTCTTATTCATATTGGCTGCCTTCACAGAAGAAATGGTGCTATATGGATGCTTACTGGTTTCACGCTCAACTATGCTCCATACGTAGTGATTCAGGGTATTAAGGTCTGGAGAGTTAGATGGCCATAAGCTCAGTGTTGTGTAGTCATGAAAATATTTAGCCAATTAATCTTGTGTCGATATCGCTTTGTCTACTTTGAAAGACGATAGATGTGTGGGCTGCACCTGCGTATACCATCAATACAGGATTTCACTACTATCTTTAGAACCTCGATATATGGAGCAGAACTCACTCAAACTCCTTGAGTAAAGAAGTGTTTGTTATGGCTTGTCCTTTGTTGCTCACAGCACCTAAAACCATAACAGTGGCTGTAACATGACAACAGGAGCCTCTATGTGACTAGGACATATCCATTTGTCATTCTGGTCACTTTGTTTTTTTTTCACGTTATAAGAAATTTAGAAATTTGGTTTAACTCGCTGTTCTCGTGTTTGCTCCGACAGAAACTGTATTCTGCGCGTAACGTAGGATTTATAACGTAGATTTTCATTAACGAGAAACATTAAGCTCTCAACCTTCTGAAACATTAAACTGCCTCGCAAGTGCGCTCATTGATTTTGAAGGGTCATTATCAATGATAGCTTGCACTTGTTGAATAAATTCTACAGATCGGACAGTGTCAGAATGTTCCTCGTGCGTTCTCGAATGAACGGGAGCACTTAAGAAAAGTATAGATTTCGGTAAATCGGTATGACTTGCACTTATAACGACGATAACTGCATATCTCTTCATTTCTTGAGTTAAATTGTAGTCCTTCATGTCTTATCTAAAACAAGCTTCGTGACATAAATATTAGTAAAATATTCTCCTATTTCTTCTTCGTATTCTTCGGAAAACTATTTTCATAGAAATGGAGATTTTTCACAAAGGAGTATTCAGGATGAAGATTTGGTAGTTTGTGGAAAATTTTGCAAACAGCCAAAATTATTTCTTACTAGCAAACCCGGCCCCCTTCGCTGGGCACACTAAAATAGAATAGATATGGTTTAGAAGAGAAAATATATTATTTTCATATTAGGGGAAAATGGGGAGTTGTGAGACACAGGGAGTTGTGAGACATTGTTACCTTTCGGCATTACTCATTTGTTTACATTCGATTTTAAGTGTCAACAAATGTTTTCGATGCGATCTCACTTTTCAGCTAGCATTGGTCATATTTACACGCATTCGACGCGTCTCTCCAGTTACTGTGTTTTGGAATTTATCGGTAAGTTTTTTTCATAATTTGTTTTGCGATACATTCGATCAGTTGTTGAAGCAAATTGCAAATGTTAATATATACAAATTATTAATTGTCCTATTAGCTTTGAATTTACACATTCACTTGGGCATGAACGTTCGATGTGTTTATTACTACGCGGCCATTTATAAAAAAAACGATTTGGGGAGTTGTAAGACAACAAATGTGGGGAGTTGTGAGACACCGTTTTTTTCGACGTTTCAACGCATCTTTCATAAGAACCTCGGAATATTCATGCATTGTTTGTATATATATCATGGTGCAAAGGTGCAATGCCGAAAAAGTTAAGCAGAAACAACTCCATTCATTGCAATGTATGCGATCGAGCTGTGCACCTAAAGTGTGCCAATTTACGAACTGGTTCTTATACGTATTCTCACTGCGAATCATCATATTGATGGCATTGCATTTTTTATACACTTTTAACAATTGTCTTTTCTTTTTTATTTTTCATCTTAATAAAGAACTAACAACTAAAATAAGTCATTTTTATTGATTTAAACCATGGTGTCTCACAACTCCCCACATTTTTGTATTTTGTATTATATTTTATTTTATTATATACAATTTTAATTTTAAGAAAAATTGTAGATTTGTTAAATAGGCCATACCAATAGCTTCCAGTATTCATTGACTAAAGATTCCATCGTTGACATATGCAGAATATTAAGATTTTGAGTAATACGGATCCAAAAACAAAACCCGTCTCACAACTCCCCATTCTCCCTTATTTATTTCTTTATTCAAGCGCTTTGGCATAAACAATATTTTTAGTTTTTCTATTTGTTTTTGAGTAAATATAAAATATAAATTGAAAATCAGGAAAAAAGAAGATTGTTTTTAAATTTCAAATCAACGCATATGAATAAACAATCGTCTTTTTTCCTGATCATCCATGAATTTTTCGTTTCAATTTATATGTTTTATTAAGCATTGGAGCTTTTTTAACCATTATCCATTTATATTTTTCAAAAAAAAAAAAAACGAAAAAAAATTTTTTTTCCACGAACACATAATTTCATTCGGATTTCACATTAAATTCTCAAATTTCGTAAGAAATTATTCACTGTTCCAAAATCCACTACAAAAAAATTCACAAACAATTTTTACATGTTGCACTTACGTTTTTTCCTTATGGCAAAAGAACGCTGTACCCGTTGCCACTGCTCCGAATTACAACCAAACTTTACGAAACCCATTTTCAATACTTACTTAACAATGTGCGTAAGTTTGGTTTAATTCGGTGCAAAGACAAGGCGGGTCCACGTTTTGGCATATATTTCGAGACCCTAGTCATCAATAGGTATGAAAATTATCCCGTATTAAAGCACTTATCAACAGCTTTCATTTGATACCCATATTGTACATACACAACCAAAGGTTACCCGGGTCCACGTTTTGACCTATATCTCGAGACCCCAGTCACGGAGCGGCATGAAAAATACTCTGTACTAAAGCATTCACCAACAGCTTCAATTTGATATCCATATTGTACAAACACATTCTAGAGTCCACGTTTTGGTCTCTATCTCGAGACCCTAGTCACGAGCGGATGGAAATACTCTGGACTAAAGCATTCACCAACAGCTTCCATTTGATACCCATATTGTACATACACATCCGAAGGTTACCCGGGTCCACGTTTTGACCTATATCTCGAGCCCTATTTCCAAAATAAAATATCATTCATGTTACTCGTGAATGATGTAGCTTTCGAATGGTGAAAGAATTTTTAAAATCGGTCCAGTAGTTTTTGAGCCTATTCATTACAAACAAACAAAGTTTTCCTCTTTATAATATTAGTATAGATAGAGTAAAAAGCAAAATAATGCTTTCGGAAAATTATAGCCACATATTATATATGCATGTCCTCAAGTACCTCATGCACTCTGTATATGGCTGCATGCCGCAGCCACAAAGTATATTCTGTCCTATGGTAGGTAGGTAGGTAGGGTGGTTGTCGTGAGACACACTTAGACCTTCGGCAGGTCCATTGTGATACCACTGGAGCTTATCCTTACTCTACGTGTTCCCTTTCAAACCATCCGGTTGCTTTAATAAACGAGCAGAGCTTCGTTAGTTTTAGATGCGCTATATCCGCTACATCGGTTAGAAATGCTGTATTGAGGGTGCGCAGCCTTCTCCTAGCTAGGCTTTCACACTCACATAAAAGGTGTCTGACTGTTTCCTCTTCTTCTGTATTTAGACAGCTTCTACAGAAATCGAAGTAAGGTAGTCCTAACCTTCTAGCGTGGCTGCCTATTAAACAATGACCTGTTAATACACCTATCATTTTTCTTATAGATTCCCTGTTGAATCTTAGCAAGATCTTCGATCGACCGCTATTCCAGTTCGGCCATGTCTGTCTGCTTAGTTCGCATGTTGTGAGGTTTTGCCAGATTGTATTTACCTTTTTGATGGTTTCCCTGTCTATAAGTAATTTACAAGTGGCTATAGGTATGGGTATCAGCGCCTTATCTGGTTCGAGATCGAGCGTTGTACCGGCTCTTGCAAGTTCATCCGCCTTACAGTTTCCTGGAATGTCCCTGTGGCCTGGTACCCAGATAAGGTGCACCTTGTAGCACTTAGATACGTCATCTAGTAGTTTAAAACATTCTAGAACTGTTTTTGACGAGTGCGTTTTTGATTCCAGCGCTTTTATTGCTGCTTGACTGTCTGAGTAAATGAAGATTTCATTTGTGGATAATACTCTCGTTTTTATTTCTTTAAGCCCCTCTTTTATGGCAGTGACTTCCGCCTGAAATACACTGCAATGATCAGGTAAGCGAAATGATTGGCGTACTCCGAGTTTGTCGGAGTAGACCCCTCCACCTACTTTATTATCCAGTTTTGAGCCATCTGTGTAGATGTTTAAATCATTTATCTTAACAATGAGCCCGTTATCCCATTCCTCTTTGGAAGGAAATACTGTGACGAAGGATTTATTAAAATTGATGTCCTTGGTCTTACAGAAATCCGTTGTGTTGGGAATGCAGGGGAATTGTTCTAAAATTGAGGAGTGTCCTCTTCGGTTCGTTCTGAGTAGGCCGATTTCTCTTAGTCTGAGAGTTGCTTTGGCAGCTGTTTGCTTACCGTACTGCTCAATTGGTAAAATGTTAAGCATGATATTTAGTGCATCTGTGGGTGTGGTTCTGAGGGCCCCACAGATGCAAAGACTGGCCATTCTTTGTACGTGTGCCATGGTTCTTTTGATGTACAATTTATCTAAAGCTGGCCACCATACTAATATGCCGTATGTTAGGATAGGTCTGACGATTGCCGTGTACAGCCAGTATACGATAGATGGGGAGAGACCCCAACTTAGTCCTATCAGCTGTTTGCAAGAGTATAGTGCTATTGTCGCCCTTTTTACTCTATCTTCGACATTTGCCTTCCATGTTAGCTTTCGGTCTAGTATTAGACCTAGGTAGCGGGCCTCATCGCTAAATGACAGTGCCGTTCCACCTAGAGTCGGAGGAGTTATATTTGGTATTTTGTGTTTCCTGGTGAATAGGATTAGTTCAGTTTTATTGGGGTTGACGCTTAGCCCATTTGCTTTTGACCAGTTTTCAACCTTATTTAGTAAATCCTGCATGACTTCTATGAGTGTATTGGGGAATTTCCCCCTTACTACCATTGCAACATCGTCCGCATATGCTACTACGTGTTGTCCTCTCTCCTCTAGGCTCTTTAGCAATGAGTTTAGTGCCAGCACCCATAGGAGAGGAGACAGCACGCCGCCTTGAGGTGTTCCTCTGCTAACTTTTTTCTTGATCACTGAGGCCCCTAGGGTTGCGATCACAAATCTGCTCAAGAGCATGTTTTTGATGAACTCAACCAGAGCGCCAGAGATCCCGAAATCCGTCAGTGCCTTTATTATGGTATCCGGTAGGATGTTGTTGAATGCGCCCTCGATATCTAGGAAGGCTACCAGTGTGAATTCTTTATTATACATTGACTTCTCGATTTCTGTAACAAGTGAGTTAAGTGCTGTTTCAGTTGATTTCCCTTTACAGTACGCATGTTGTGAGATGCTGAGCTTATTAGGGCTGATGTTAGCCCTAATATGCTCTTCTAAAATTCTTTCTAATGTCTTTAGCAGAAAGGAGGATAGGCTTATTGGCCTGAAATCCTTAGGTGTTGTGTGTGAACTTTTTCCCGCTTTAGGGATAAAGACCACTTTTACCTCTTTCCATGTTGATGGGACACTTTTCAGTTTCAGAGCGGCCTTAAATATGGCCGTCAACCACTCCATGATGTAGTTGAGTGAATGTTGTATTTGGGCCGGGAATAATCCATCTGGGCCCGGTGATTTAAATGGTTTGAACGTGTTCACTGCCCAGGTTATCCTAGTTTCAGTGATTATTTCTTCAATGTCAGAGTTTGGTCTTTCTGTACCATTGTCGATTACTACGTTAGAAGATTCGTTGCAGGGAAAGTGTGTGTCCACCAGCAACTTCAAAGTTTCGTCACTCGAAGTAGTCCAACTCCTGTCCGGTTTTTGGAGGTATCCGGTGGGATTGTATTTTTTTGAGAGGATTTTGCGCAGTCTGGAAGCCTCTGTGGTTCCTTCGATTTCTCCACAGAACGTTCTCCAACCAGATCTTTTCGCTTTCCTAACTTCTTTTTTGTAAATTTTTAGTTTACTGTAGTAGCAGTCCCAGTCTTTACTCTCACGTGTCGCTTTCGCTCTATTAAACTGTTTTCTGCTGTCGTTTCTTAATGTCGACAGGTCTTCTGACCACCAGGGCGGCTTTTTCTTCCCCTTATACCTGATTAAAGGGCAAGCCTTATTTAGTGCAGCTCTACAGACCTCCGTAAGGGTTTGTACGTGTTCGTTCAATGATTCTCTGTCTTGAATAGTAATATTTTGGGAATTTGGAAGTCTTTCCTTAAGTTCCCGTTTGTATATATGCCAGTTGGTCTTTTTCAAGTTCCTGTTGGCGGGTGGAGCCCGTGGGTTGTTTCCCCCAAATTTTATTTCTATGTAGCGATGATCGGAGTAAGAGTGTTCATTCAGAACCCTCCACTGCGTCATCTTTCCGTAAAGGGTTTGACATGCTAGCGTAATATCAAGAACTTCTTGTCTATTGCGCGTAATAAATGTAGGTTCGTTGCCTTTGTTACACACTAAAAGCTTACTACATATAATATAATTAAAGAGAGACTCACCTCGTTCGTTAGTGTCCGAGCTCCCCCATATGGTATGGTGGGCATTGGCATCACCTCCTAGTACTAGTTTGCGGTTGTGAGCTTTGCAGTCATCCACAAGGCTTCTTATTAGCGGCGACGGCAGTGGACCTGTGTCGTCTCCGGCAAAATAGAACGAGGTTAGCCAGGTGTTGCTTCCGCTCACTTCCCAGCTAACCGTCGTAGTATCTGCGTTACTGAAATTTTGAATTAAAAATATATTAAGATGTACTTTTGCCATTATGCATGCTCTTTTAGTACCTTCACCATTAGTCTTGTATACTTTATAACCTGATGTCCTCAGACCGCAAATTTTGCCATTCCGTACCCAGGGTTCCTGGATGAGGACTACGTCCGGCTGATCTTCTGCCAGACGATCCAGGAGGGCAAGGCAGGCTTCTTTACAGTGGTGTAGATTTATCTGTAGAAGATGCATCAGCTGTTAATGTTATGTCTGGATCTTCTTTGCTTTCGCATAAGAGTTCCCTTTCGGAGTACTTACGCTGTTGTGTAGGATACTTACCCTCCCGTTCGAAGTACAACCTCCCTAAGCCCATTTCTGAGCCTGAAGAGGCGTATTCTTCTTCGGTGGGCTGGTCGTCCTCGCTCATTGGCTCGGTTTCGCTCATGGGTTCCAGCTCCCTCATGGGCTTTTCGCTTTCCCCTGTGGCAAGGAACTCAATTGCATCCGTGTCGGTTTTATAAATGTGGAGCTTCACCTTTACAAAACCGTACCTCAGTTGCCCGTCGCATTTCGCTAACGGTTCAATTGAGTTCTCCGTGAGGAGCAGGAGAGCCTGCATGGTGGCGCGCTTCTGCTCTTTCGATTCGTCCGCGCTGTTTTGGTTGGTAATGGTTTTGACGTATCTCCACTCCTGCGTTGGGATATCTGGATTGCAGACCCGGATGAGCTTCATAATCTCTACCGGGTCTTCGACGGTTGAAGGTAACCAAACCCTTGCTCGCGGCCTGGACGGAATATCCTTCCTGTCCACGACCACTAGCTTGGCATTTGGGTACACTTCTCCAACTTTGGAGATGGCCTCTTTGTACAGATGGACCGATCTCTCATCGTCGCACGCTATTATTTTTATCTGGCCTTGGTGCCAGCCCAGGTCTTCACACGCAGGCGGGGGGCCGGGGTTCTCCAGAATGACCTTCAGTGCCACTTTCGTTAGCTCGGCCTCTACCCATTTCCATTGGGCCTTGGGGATCATACCTTCAGGATGGTTCTGGTCCAGGACCCCTATGATGAAGCGGTCTTTTGCAACCTCCGCAAATGATTTTCTGGGCGTCACGCCCATTGGTTTGTGCCTTTTTGCACTTGGCTTGTTCTCCTCCAAGGACCGCTGTCTTTTTGGAGCTGACTGTGTTGGTTTGAAGTCAGGGTTGAAATCAGGGATGATCGCTTTCGCTCTATCAATCGCCTCTTTCAACTCCTGAGACAATTCACCTTCCTTTGGGTGAGTTTCGTGCACCCTCCTTAGGAGCCTGGCTGCATTTCTGCGATCCTGGTAGCTCGCTTTCGCTGGGTCTACCACCCTCACAAGCGGCCATCCTTCGGTACCGGAGCTAGCAGTAGCTGTGCTTCCGGTCGGGACCGTTTTTGGGGGCTGAATCACAGTTGATTGCCGGGCTAGTGCACCCCTACTTGTGCTTGGACCTGTGTCCAGCTCTGGTTGTGTGGCAGCTGGCCTCGCTTTCGCTGAGGCTGTCGCTGTGTGTTTTGATCGACTTAATTGGCCGATGGATGGATTTCTCTTTGAGCCCGGTGCGACCGTTGCTCTTATTGTGGAACTGTTTGTTCCAGTCGGTCTTTTCGAAGGAGGACCGATCTCCTTTTTCTTGTTTATTTTTGAAAAGTCTGTTTGCATATTTTGGACCCACGAGTGTCGGAGAAAGGATGTCCGCCCGTGCATAGCTCCGAACTACACGGGTAAGGCTAGTTATTACGGAGGGCGCCAGGTATCCGTAAGCTCCGTTCGTGACTTGGTTATTTGTTAGAAGGGCCCCAAGCCTGACAGATTCTCGGCACGGGTCGCATCACACCTTAATCCAGCCCTTCACCTCCGACCACGTTAAAAGTACTTTGGGTAGTGCTGTACTATTGAGGAGTATCAAACCCAGCCCATAGTACCCTTAACTTAGCTAAGTACCTCCTGTAAATAGGAAAGCTGTGGTACTTATTACCAGCTGGCACCCTCGGGGAGGGTTCAGTGGAGGATTTTCGCCATGCTCCTCACAATACTTCATCCAAACACAATTTTCTTATCTAACATTAAACCAGAACATCATTAATGGATTAATGAGTTGTTTAGGTTAAGTTAAGATGGAATGGTTGCCCAATGAACTCACTTGGACGAAGATAAACGTATTCATCCTTTGTGATACCATTATGGAGGTGAGGTGAAAGAGAAAACTGATGGGATGAAAGGTGAGGGCGGGGACAGGTGGTGGTGGGATGGTTAGGAGGATGGGTTTAGAGTGTGTGGATTATGAACGATGACTGTGCTGCGTTTGCGTCAACCGCTTTGAGCTCCTGAGGAAATTTATCAGATTTTTAATGTCAACGCCAGCTATATCAGCAGGCGTAGCGGAGAAATAAGAGCCAAGATGCCTGGATCTTAACCCCGTCAGAGCAGGGCAGCTAAGCAGAAGGTGCTGAGATGATTGCACCTTATCCTCCATACATCCAGCGCAAAAAAGGGCGCGAGGTGATTCCAAATCTCACAGCATGCATTCCTCGCGCATAGTGACCTGTAAGAAAACCCACGATATTCGAGAGCTCATATTTTGTCAACCTCAGAAGCTCACTCGAACGCCCCCGATCCATATGAGGACAGAAGGATTTCGCGACCTTGCAAGTTTGTGTACTTGCCCAATGCTCCCTGAGTTGGCGCAAAGTCCTTGTTTCCAGGTGCAGACCGCAGGTAGTCAGGAGGATCCCAATTCTGTCCCTTCCCGGGGAAATCATCTCATATGTCCCTTGTCTAGCCAGCTCATCCGCCGCACAATTTCCCGCAATGTGGCTGTGAGCAGGAACCCAAATGAGCCTTATGTCAAAGAATTCGGACGCAGTTGAAAGTGACAACAGGCATTCCCTGACCAGTTTCGAATGCACCGTCACTGACCCGAGGGCTTTTATTGCAGTTATTGCGTGACATCAGCTATCAGTATCGAGAAATATTTAAAACTAATCGCAATTTTCTTTTTCACTCAGCTTACTGGAGCTTTAGCAATAATTTAATAAGTTAACATTTTAACTGCAAATTTCCTCTTTTACTCTTAAACCATACCTCCGCGCATACTTCGTCACCAGGAAACCAACTACTTTGACTTTTAGCACCGCAAAATGCCGGAGGTGTAAAACACAGTTATCCAACAGCAACTTCCTGCTGTCGGTGCTTTGCCCACACTTTAACACAATTTTACTCTCTCACGTCTCACACCCACTACCTAGACAAACCGCGAGCGCTGCATATTGCAACGGTGCGCAGGTAGACAAATAATTGCAACTTAGCCTGTAGCTTGTAGCCTGTCAGTTGGCGCTGACAAGCCAAGAAATATGGTTTTATGCACACAAACTAAAGCGAATGCCATTTGCGCATCAAGAATCTCCACAAGCATTTCACTCTTCGCCGCTCTTGCTCTTTATCTTGATTTCGCTCTCACTGTCATTTGTTTATTTTCACTTTGCCATGAATGCCGACATATTTCCTTGACGCCGGTACGTTTTGGTATGTCCGCCTTTCTTATTTGCCTACTACTCACAATTATTTGCCAAGTATACAAAAGTATGCCAACCAGTTAGTCTGACTTGAGACAAGTAAACGAGGCGTAAAGTCGCCAAATCTTCAAGCAAGAATAAATGCAAAGAATTCTCTCGAAACAGCATTTCACAGCAGGCAAATTCCGGTGCGTACTGATATTTTGCCTTGAGCATAAATTTGTTCTTGCATTGTGTGGCGTAGCTTTATTCAAATGCATACTTTTAGGCAAAGACCTTCTATGGGAAATGTGGCCCCCTCACGTAGTGCAAACGGTGTAAGTCGATGCGATTAGACACGTTTTGATGTTTTCCAACCAAAATCGATAAGTAGCAATAGCTCCCGAATGTATACTTCGAAAGTTTTGTTGTTTCTCACACAGCCAATATTTCTGCAAACGAGTCAAATTCCAACACGTCGCAGCTACCAGCCACCAGCAAATAACTGAGTGGCAATGAGAAAAAGTCGATGAAATGAAATGGTCGCTCATCCACGAAAATTGTGAAGGCGCCTTGTGGCATTGCAATGTTAAGCGCGTGTTATTGTTCCTAAGATGATTTGTATTTTTATTTTTGTAAAGCAAAAATGCGCTAAATTTATGTCCACAAAACACTTTGTAGAGAGATTTTTGCGAAAATGCCACAGCTCTGTCTTAAGACCAACTGCCTAGCCAAGTGAAAATGTAAACACAAAAGCATTTATTGGCTAAACCTGTGCGAAAGTGTAATAGATGCGAGCATTAGATGTTTATCATCGCACAACTGACCTTCGCATGCGTTCCCTTGCACCTCTCCTACGTCTACAATTGTTTGCTTCTCCGCTTTACTCCTCTTGCGCCTTTATGCGCTGCTTACCATGCTGCTTAATGTGGTGTGACAATGAAAGGACAACATGAACAGTGTTTGACCAGTACCAACAATAACAATGGCAATAACGGCAGTTACAACGAACGCAGACGACACATCAGCAGGCAACCTCAATTGCCATGATTCCAGTTTTAATGCTCTCGAACAGCAGCTGTGCGCTGTCTCAGCCAGTGTGCGCCATTTATAGAAGACATTCCTTTTGCATAGTTCGTTTTCGTGCTCATCAGCTAAAGATTTCCCTTTGTTGTGGTACGACAAAAACCCAATAACGAAATTAAATGAAGACATTCTTTGGCGCTTGTAATAAAAAAATCGCATATCGACTATTTGAAAGGATCGACGGCCACATAAATCCCATTATAGTCCAGTTATCGTTGGTGGTGCATAAAGCCATCGAACTTCGAATGGTGGTAGCTTTTCAGCCAAGAGCGAATTAACTCTGTAAATTGCTATTAAATTGCAATTTATTATAATAAAAAATGGTTGGAAAACTCTTGAAGAAGCAGACGAGCATGGAAGGGATGATATGATTTAAGATGCAGAGGTTATACTCGTAAGCGTTCCTAAATAAGAATGAAACTTTGTCCCAAATGCGTTCTCAGCCGCGTATGGAAGTTATGTGGTTACACGAAGTTAAACTAATTAAAAAAATGCAGAATTCAGATTAAAGCAAGCAATCCAGCGAATAATTTAAAAGGAGTACTGAAGTCGAATATAAAATAAATAATTGGAATACAGTTTAACTAAATTATGAATACAATTTAACAAAATTCTAACAGAAAGTTCGGCGGCTTACAGAAGGTTTCCAGACCGGGGCGTTTTTCTGTAAGAACAAACACGGCGATTTGTTTACTGACATCCAGGGCATTCTTAAATTATGGAATCTTCTCGAATCTGTTAAACAGTGATAGCTGCGCATGTCACAGATAATGTGAAGATCCCGATACCCCAATCGTTGACGACGGAATTGTCGTTCCGCTACCCGACCATGACCGCAGAACTTAATCGCTCAGGCACAATTGTTTATAAGAGCGTACAATTGTTGGCGTATACCGATGATATCGACATCATCGGCCTTAACAACCGGCAGCGGCGAATAGCGCAGGCGATGGAACGATAAGCTGTATGAGCTTTACGACGACATAGACATAGCACAGCGAATAAAGATCCAGCGGCTACGCTTGGTTCATCATTCGACTGATACCTTATAGCTGTTTTCCGCCCATTTGACAACAGTGATAATGCCATTTTAGTTATTATCGATGTCAAGGATGATAGATACCAGGTTTGCTCGTTCGGTATGGTGGAAAAAAATTGAGGGGAACTTTGGATTCTACGTCATTCGTTTTGTTTTTCACAAACTTTGGCTTTAGCTTAATGAAACACAAAACTAATGTCATCGACATATCTGTCAAACTCGCTCAGAGCTGAATAACGGTCTGCTAGGTAATACACCTCTACAAATCATTTCACCATTTATCAAAGTTCATATCTCCGGAGAGTAAAGATCATTTTATTATGTGCTCAATTTTCTGACTGCCTCATTAAAATAAATTCATATAAGATGTTGTTCTCAACTATTTTACATTCTCAACCAGATCTCGTTCTTACTGATTCACAGAAGAGTGTTCACATTTATCCCACTTTTTTCGGATTATGGGGTAATTATGAACCTTTGTTTCAGAGCATTTCCTGACGGATATTAACGCCATATGAGTGTTCGAATCATTGAGCAAGCAACATCAAACAAAGTGAAGCTGATCGAGTTCCTTTCCTACCTTACTGATCAACTGTAACCACTGGAGAAGTATGTTTTCGACCCATTGACGATGGAGTGAGATAAACTCTTAGTTTCCTGTGATACAATAAAAATTCCTTCAGGTTTGGAATAAAATAAACGTAAACAACATTGTTAAAAGCTTCTAAAGAACTGTGCTCTATCCAGTTGATCCATATGACCCGTCCTGGTACACACAACGGAAAGTTACCGTGCAGCAAGATATTCAACTACAATCACACAATCAGTACGATGAGAACGAAAATATAAATAGAAATGAGCGCCTGCTCAATCTCACAGCAAGCAGCGGAACAGTAACTACTTACCAGGAGAAATACTTCCCCCAGAAGATCGTGTTGAGGTTCCTTTGGATTTGAGTATGGAAAGACCCAACGCAGAAGAAAGTATATCTGGATGTGGGATAAAGAGTGTGGATCAGAACAAAACTAAATGTATTTTTGAGAAGGGGCGAATTCGGTATCAAGTTAAGGTGATTCTTCCCTCTCCAACAATAGTTAAGTCGGCGAGAATACTTGAGTTAATGTTGAATAAAAAATCAATCAATAATTCATCGCTGCTCATTTTTGTATTATCCTAATAAAAAGCCAATGAGGTTTTTCCGGCACCTTTCTCCTCAAATTGGGTAAATCTCTTGGTAAATATGAACTGTGTCCCCATACAGACTGGGATAAATATGAACAGTCCGGTTAAGGTCACTTAACAGCAACTTAAAAGAAAGTCACACAGAGAAACTCACACGATGGATTAGGGTATTGAAACATTCGTTTTTTGGTGACTTTTCAGACTTATGTTAGTATTTGAAATTTAGAAAATTTGCTTATAACTACCCCAGCTGGTCCTTAATAAATAAATCAAATTTAAAAAATTGTTGAGCCTTGTTTCAAAACAAATTTTCCGACAGGCTCAATTTTTAGATTTTATGCTCTAAAATTCACTAAGTATGATTAAAAACAAGTTAGCATCTTCTGCTGGTTTTCTACAACAAATTTTGTTCATTATGAACAAAAAAGTTTTTTCCATTAATAAAAAAATATTCCAAAAAAGAAATTAGAGTTAATTTTCAGTTCAACGCGAGATGTTGTAAATAAAAAAATTAGAGTTCTACGATTCTAAAATTTATATTTTTAAATGATTTTTGTTTTTTAGCGCTAGAAAGAAGTATAATTTATGTGTAGTTAATTTCGATTAATTTTATGAAGAGTGTGCTCGTCATAAACAGGCGGCATATTTTGAGAAAAATCTTTAAAGCAGTTAAAAGGTCTGTTAAGTTTCAGATATGCCAAGCTTTGGTCCCGGAGTTAACTCAAACAAGGAATCTGTCTTTACCTTCGAGTCAACATATTACATTTGTACACAAAGTATACATGTATTTTGTATCTTTTTTTTATATTTTTATTTCTCTGTATTTGTTTTTATTTTAATTTTTGTTCATGTAATCAAGTTTAATTATTTGTGTGTGCTATTTTGTCACATTTATTTCCAAATAAAGTCAGCTTTTGCTGAAAGTAAAAATAAAAGTAATTTTCTGCACGAAAATTGTGTTATAGCAGCCCCCCTTTTTTTTGCGTCATTACGGATCTGACTGCGCCTGAAAGCAGCTTGCGGAAATCATTTGCATTTATAATACAGCTGTTACTGTTAACGTAACATTTTCTGTTATACTAACAAAGTGAGCTATCTCCTTTCTGTAAGCAGAGAACTTTCAAATAACCGATTTTTCGAAAACCTATCGTTTTTAATTAGGCACAATAAATCTTTCAGGTCGCAGTTCAAAATCCCCTCATAATAATCATAAAGCTATCTTTATGAAAATCTATCGAATTGAAACATCTTTTACTTTAACATATATTGGTGTTACTGGGATATCTGAACGAAGCGTGAATATATTTTGCCCTTGGTCCAAAGTAGATTTATATTGAAAACGATTATAATTTATTAAAATTTGGCACATACATATATGCAATTATATCAGAAAAATATAAATTACGCTTATTAAAACTTATGGAAAATAGGCGTGAACTGCCTACCATCGAGTAAATATTCTGAATATACACAAATATGTGTGTATGTAACTAAAAAAGGAATCTCCTTCGTGGACAACGGAACTCTGGGCTTCGGCTTTTAAATTAAGCAAGAAGGAGTGAAGAAACGTCCGAGTATGTTTCTACCTTGAAAAAGCTCCTCATAAAAACCATTTGCTGTTCGAAGTCGGCTTAAAACTGTAAGTCTCTCCACAAATAGCAGGAGAAGCTCGGCCACTCGGACACTCAACAGAAGTCTATGCACCACTTATTTATATATTTTTTTACTCACTTAAGTAAGTTATAAAATTAATATTAACGAAAAAAATTTAAAAAAACTTATATTTTTATTACTTATATTAAAAAATATGTCGCAAATATTTTAAGTTTCTTAGTTCGATATTTTTTTTTTGTGGAAGTTACATTTAATCAGGTTAAAATATTATCACTCATCCGCAATGGGCAGATGTTAAGCAATTTTAGGAGCTATCTAATGAAAACTGGAATGTAAGGCTTTATATTCTTATATGTATTTTACCCCAGTATTTGTCATGCCTCATTTTCAGACATTGGCAAATTGTGCTTCCACATATGTTTCAAGGTCGAAAAGCAGAAAAAGTAAGATGTTGATTTTTTCAATGCAAATAATGCGGAAATACTGGCTCCATCCTTTTTAATCACACCTATATTTTCTACTTTCTGTACACAACTCTTTAGTCACTTCAAGTTCAGTACTAATTTCTGATAAATTTTAACTAGACCGCAACCTTAGCATTGCCGGCTACTATTATTTATGTCTTACTTTGCGCTATAAATCAAATGTTCCTTTCAGCATATTTTTCCAATGACCCGCACCTCCCACAACCTTTGACATTCGCAGATGCATATGAGTGTCTACTTAACTACATGCTTACATACATGTGTACATATGTATGTGTGCACGACCAACAAATCACTTTGGAATATTCTTTTTAATAAATCAATACTTGTTTGCATCGGTAAGTGCTGCTCTTTTGAACTTTCTACCAGTTGTATATGGAGCACAAACACATGCATACTTACGTGTAAATGTAGCTGAGTGGGTTTCAATCGTTCACAGGGGCACTATAAATCGCAGCTGGATGAAGCTGCATTCAAAAGCAATGCAACTTTGGAAAACTTTGTTGCCACTTTTATGGTCACAGTACCACAGCGACAGACTACAAGCATGGCTACAGAAGAGCTCAGGTTTTGCAGTTTGTTGCTATTGGTTTTGGTAGTTAGCAAATTTTGCAGTTCTTGTTTTGTTATAAGCAGATGAGTTGGATGTCAAGTCTAATAAATCTGTTGTTAAGTTTCAAATAATTTTCAGTACATGATTTGTTAATAATTTCGCATATGAAGGCATTGCGTTAAGTATATAATTTAGATGCAGTGGAAAAGTATAGCCTGATTATTGACTAAAAATCGTCCTATCATTCGGTGTTTCATGCCCGGCGTTTCGAACCTGGGCACTACCATCCCACATTGCTACAGTGGCCGCTTTAGTTTAGCCGCAAAAATGGAATGTAAATACAGGGTCCGGCACTCGAAGTGTAATCAATTAAAAATGCATAAATTTAGTTTGGAAAATTACTTTTATTCAAAGTAAAAAATAATACAAAATGAAGAATCAATTTACTTTTGTTCGATATGACCACCTTCTGCCTTGACTATGGTCTTGAGACGGCGCAGAAACGAATCG
This sequence comes from Anastrepha obliqua, assembly GCF_027943255.1. Classification (NCBI taxonomy): domain Eukaryota; kingdom Metazoa; phylum Arthropoda; class Insecta; order Diptera; family Tephritidae; genus Anastrepha; species Anastrepha obliqua. The sequence continues at coordinate 123,003,282 of NC_072896.1, read as the reverse complement.
CGAGCTGCCCGAATGTGACTTGCAGGTATTTTGGCTCACTCGCGGACAATGCCTTTTTTCAGCGCCTCGAGACTAGTGAATCTTTTAGTTCGGACCTTTCTCTCCAAATTGGCCCAAAGAGAATAATCCATCGGATTCGCGTCTGGTGAATTTGAGAGTCATTGTGTAGACGCTACGAAGTTCGGAACGTTGCTTTTTAGCCATCCTTGGTTCACTGGAGCTTTGTGAGACGGTGCCGAGTCCTGTTGAAACGTCTATGGTCTGCCACCGAAATGTTTGTCTGCCCACGGCTTCAAAGCCACCTCCAGAATACATTCCCGATAATATTTCGGAATTACCTTGATGACAGACTCGATGAAAACAATTGGAGAGCGCCCATTTGTGGTTACAGCGGCCCGAACCATTACCTGTGGCGAGTGCTGCCTCCTGGTGGCCCATCGATGACTCACATTCTCGTATGAACGGTCGGTCAAATAAACCCTATCGTTTTGAGAGTTTACGAATTACTCAATTTGAAAAATTTTCTCGTCAGAAAACACAATGTTCGCGAATTAACCGCTTTCGGCCAAGCGAAGCAACTCCTTCGCTCTCTCAAGTCTGACGTGTTGCTGCTTTGGTGTGAGGTCATGCGCCTTTTGGATCTTGTAAGGCTTGATTTTGATATCAGTTTCAGTATGTGTCCGATGCTACGGTCAGATATTTTCAGTTCTTTCGTCATTTAATTGGCACTTCGTCGGGGACTTCGCTCAAGTCGCTTTTTCACTTTTTAAACCATTTCACGTGGAGTCTTTTGCAGTCTTTTGAGGACCACCTCCATGACGCTTCGCGAAGCTACCAGCATCATTGTAACGTTTTATAGTGCGATAAACAAAAACTTTATTTACTTTAAGGTGCTCGAGCTCACGAACAATCGCTGGTTATGATTTTCCAGCCAAATATAATGCAATCACACCATCAAGTTTGTTACACTTCGAGTGCCAGACTCTGTATATTTTTAGAATGATTGCCGGTGCAAGTCAGAGGTGCTAAAGTCATATTTGTATGGTCCGCTTTGCTTTATACTCGGAAATTATATAAACTGAAATTGAAATATGCCAAAAAATCATCAAATTTGGGTTATATTCAGGATATACAAAAATTATCCTAGAAAAAATTTTTTTTTCAGGCATTGGAGCAGTTAGAATGACAGTTTGTAAGGAGTAAAGCAGGATTAAAGCAAAAAATGTTTTCCCTCTAATAATTTTATGTATTTAATGCATTTCTTTATTGATAACTAGCGACCCGTCCCGTCTTCGCACGGGTGCACAGCCGATACTAAATATATCTCTATTAGAACTAACTAAAGGACCGCCCGCAAAGCGCTAACTAAGTCTTGCTCCCGGCAAAAGTGTTCACTTCTGCCTGCAGTGCCGCAGTGCAACCTGTTGTTTTAGGATACATAACTAAATTATTGTAGAGCTTCTCTATAAACAACATTTGACGTTAAATTATTTTCAGCTAACAAAATATACTGATGGTCGGGAGCCCCGACCCGTGATAGGGCAACGTAAAGTTGCCCATGCGTAAAACATTCTTTTCGTAAATCAATTCCTACTAATTTGAATGTTTGGCCTTGTGATTTGTTTATCGTTAGTGCGAAAGAAATTTTTACTGGAAATTGGAGCCTTTTGAAAGGTATTGGCAAATCAGTAGGGATCATGGGTATTCTTGGTATATGAGCTAATTCACCAGCTGCAGGGCCGGTGATAATCTTCGCTACTATTAAATTATCTTTTAGCTCCTTGATAAGAAGTCTCGTACCATTGCACATGTTGGGGGGGCTCAAATTTCTGAGAAGCATTATCGGCGTGCCAACTTTTAACGATAGTTCATGAGGTGGTAGCCCAGCGGGGTTCAGGGAATTTAAAAATTCCTGGGGGTAGTGCACTGCGTCCTCGATGTTAGTGACGGTGTCTATGGATTTATAGCACTTAACTTCACCCGGTACTTTCTGCATAATTAAATTGTTTATTTCGTTGACTGTTTCATTCCTGGGAGAAACTATTGCTCTACCACACAGCCAACGAAAATCATTTTGATCTAAGTTTTCGATGTCAGGATATATAGCATCTATCAGACTATCTAAATTATGGACTATTTGGCCTAGAGACTCATCCAAAGTAACCGCATAATCGGTGCCCAAATTTAAAGATGGAAAAATTCCTTCTCCAAGTTTCAGAAGCTGTTGTGGACAGTTGCTATGCATATTTCCATGTAGATGAGCTCTCATATTGGTGCGCAAATTCAAATGTTGTACAGATGTCCAAAGGTGAGATGATTTTAAACATGCTTTCATAATATCTGCTCGCGTACCTCTGTTGACGACTGGAAGCGTTTGTCGGAAATCTCCAGCAAATACAAAAGTGATACCACCCATGACATTAGCAGAGCTTCGGAGGTCTCTTAAAGTACGGTCCACGGTCTCCACATGAGCTCTATGACTCATGGTGCATTCATCCCATATTACCAACGACGCGTCTTGCAGCAACTTACCAAGAGACCCATTTTTCCGAATAGAGCATGTAGACCGTTGATCTAAAGATACGGATAGCGGGAGTTTAAACGTAGAGTGAGCAGTTTTTCCTTCGTTCAAGAGAGTTGCAGCAATTCCTGACGAAGCAACTGCAATCGCTATCTTCCCTGATTGCCGTATCTTAGCAAGTATCAAATTTGCGAGAAAAGTCTTTCCAGTGCCTCCTGGTGCGTCCAAAAAAAATAATCTCCCCATGTTATTGATCACGCTGTCCACAATAGTATCATAAGCATGTCTTTGATCCGGTACTAATTTGGGCACATTGTCATTAACAAACGCTGTTAGATCATTTCTGTTATACTGTTGTACCATTGTGTCAATAGTATTATTCTGGGTACGAACGGGAGAAGGTAATCCAAAATCACTTAAATTTTTGTCGTTTAATTCTATAAGTTTGTTTTCAATTTCAATTAATCCTTCATTATAAACTTCAGTGAAGGGTAAAGTGTTATCCTGATTCTGTTGTCTGATCCGATATCTAATATCTTCACAGAACTGATCTTTGAAAGTATCCCATAACTTCAATGGTTCCGATGGTTGACAAAATAAAAGTATGACTACAAACAACTCCCTTAGTTTTTTTGGACACTGTGACAACGAAGCTTCGCTTAAAGTATTTCCCCAATGGTCATCGTTTTCAAGTAAACCTCGGTCACGGCATGCTGCTTGATACGTCTCTTTGACAATACCATTTACAGTTTTAAGGTATGCAAATGAGGTCGGACCGCGTACGTGGTGCAGTAGAATCCTAAGATAAAAACACTCTGATTGGGATGGATGTATCCCGTAGACTCTACCTAAAGCGGCATCTTTTTTTATCCCCGGATGTCCAACTACATCTTCACCACGCCTCCTTCTAGTGAATTTATTATTTGCCCATGTATAGTATTGCGGGACTTCATGATACAGAAGCGTTTTCGCAAATTCATCTTCATTACAGAGAGAAAAAAATGCCAGTAATGTGGTATTGCGTGGGTTTTGGACAATTCGATGAGCTGTCCCTGGTGTAAAATACACCCTTTGACCGTTCTCTAAATGAACGGCCAAATGCACTACAGTAGGATGCCGCTCGTGAATAGGAAATTCAAATAAGCGCCAGACAGCTTCAGATGTGCTTATGTACCTTCCATTTAAATAGTTTTCGACCTCATCGTGTGGGTTTCTAAGGCTAAAAGTTGCCTGATCCGAACCTTTATTTATATATTTACATATATATTTAATCGCTTGGACAGTGTGGCAATACTCCACGTTTATATGAGCATTAAAAGTCTTACATAGTAGCGGGGAGTATGGAACAATCCACCTATTATCTATCGTCACCATGTTGCCCCTGAGTTGTAACGTAGTGCTCCGGCCGCCATTTTCTGTATCGCGCCTACGATAAACTGGATACCCATCCTCTCCGGTCTGGGTGTCGTTAATGAAACGCCGAGGGTATTTTTTTGTGCAGACACCGTTCTTCATGCATGGTGCAGCTAAATTATGTTCTCCGCAGGGTCCATGTACCATATTTTTAGTTATAATGTGGTGTAGTACCGGATCAATTTGTTGATCGGGTAGCTCCGCAACTATGACACTGTCGATCTCATCTGGTTGTATTTTAGTTTCTAGCCAGAACAGCAAATGACAATGAGGTAAACCGCGCTTCTGCCACTCTACACTTGCCATATAACATTTTACTTTACCGAATATCTGTTCTTTGACAAATAATTTGATGAATTTCTTCATTTTTAAATGAAACACACGTGAAATTATGTCATGACGGTCGAAAGACCGTTGTCCTGGTAGCAGCTCTGCTTTAATTTCAGGCCATTCGGGGTTGCATGTAAAAGTGACAAATAAGTCAGGTCTACCATAATTTCGGACGTACGTCATCGCGTCCTGCGTTTTCTCGTGCATGAAACGCGGAGAACCCGTAAATGATGATGGCAATATGACATGTTGACCGATATTTGATGGGTCAACATTTGCGTCTTGATTTAAGGCATCTCTGAGATGGATGTAGTCATCAGCCCTCAGTCTTTGTTGATTCCGCGAAATATAATTTAATCTTTCCGATATCATTTTCGCCATCATGTCAACACAATATTGACTAAATAAGTCTCTGTAATAATGTAACGGATTAAAAGAGTTAGTTCTAAACATTAATCTAAATGCATAAAATTGCATACACGACACAGTTTTATTACGCGCAGAACCCTGCTGAGGAATAGTCAAATAATAACCGTCTTCACCTGTCACAAACATTACAGGATACTGTAGTGGATCATAGGACCGATGTAGCTCAGAAGCTCTTTTGAGCTGTCCGTCTCTACCGTGTAAGACTATATCTCTGGGACCTTTGTCTTCATCGACCAAGAGAACGGCTACCTCGTTTACAGTAGGAGCATTGTATCTGCCTCTGTGTGCTGTCTGTGGAGTGCGATCAGAATGAATAATTAGCTTTAAATTATGTAATGAGTTAAGTTCTAAGTTTTGTTTAAAACTTCGTATATACACGTTATGATTATTCAAAGTGGTCTGTAATTCGCGAATTAAATCCATTTTTAAGGTTGGTGCGATGCTTGATCGCAATGATAACTGGTCTGCATCCGAAATAAAATATATTTGCAGGAACTGTGGGTTTTGGCCTGATGATGGTAAAAGGCTACCAATGAGATGATACACCTGTCCTTCAATTTTAAAAGTGGGCATAAAATTTCCTTCCCTGATTTCTTTTGCGCCAAACGAAGTCATTTGAAAAATACTATTGTATTTACGTATGTTTGTTAAAAAATGACCAGATAATGGATGGTTATTAGTTAAAAGATTTTTTATTGGTTGTGGCGGCTCCTGAAGGTTAGGAAGACACACTTTACCTGAAGCACAACACATACCATTAGGTTCGTCCTCCCATTTCTTGGCAGAGTAGTTAGAGCAGATCTTATTCATGACTCCGATTTGGACGGACGCTTGTTGTGAATAATCAAGCTGCGGATCATATCTGAAAGCCAGTCTGTTCCTGTTAGCTAAAATTCGATTGCGCACTCTATTTGTGGACAACTGCTGCCTCTCTGCTTGAGCTCTAAGTCGCTGCAAACGCTCGACACTCAACTCTCTTTCGCGCAACTGAGAGGTCCTTATATTTTGTTCATGAAGACGTTGGGAACGCTCCAGCCTCGACTCTCGTGCACGTAACTCAGAGGTCCTTACATTTTGTTCATGAAGACGTTGGGAACGCTCCAGCCTCGACTCTCGTGCACGTAACTCAGAGGTTCTCTGATTTTGTTCAGCAAGGCGTTGTGAACGTTCAGGTGAAGATTCTCCTATACGACGTATTTTTGCTGCTCGTGCTCGAGAACTATGTTTAGAAAGTTGAGACCTGGCTCCCCTAGGCATTTTCAAATGTTTAAGAAAATGGATATAGCGTGTAATATTCTAGCTCTGAAAAAAACTGTTGTTTAGCCCTGAAAAGAACTGTTGGTTAGCCCTGAAAAGAACTGTTTGTTAGCCCTGAAAATAACTATTGTATAGTTTACCGCGTGTAGACAACTGTTCACTGTGCGAGTGCCGAGTGCTCTGAGAAGAACATTTGCGTAGGTGTAGTTTTAAGAACAAAATCTAAAAAAAATCTCATGAAAATTATTAGACTTCGCGCACGACCGCTGCGTAGTGCTGTGCGTGTAATTGCTGTCGGGTTCTTCCCGCTAAGTGGGCGCCGCTAAAATTGCGCGCACGTGTTGTGTGGGAAAAACAATTGTCGTTGTGCGGGTAGCGAAGATCGCTATAATTGTGCGTGCCTGATCGGCGTAACTGAGTGTGCGAAAGACTATTGTTAAACTGCGCGTGTAATTGTCGGCGGATTCTTCCCGTTAAGTGGGCGCCGGTATAATTGCGCGGAACCGTTCGGTGTAACACGTGTTGCGTGGGAAAAACAATTATCGTTGTGCGGGTAGCGAGGAACGCTATAATTGCGCGTGCTTGTTCCGCGTAATTTCTATTGTGGGAAAAACAATTATCGTTGTGCGGGCAATTACCGGTGGGTTTATCGCGTGTAGACAACTGTTCACTGTGCGAGTGCCGAGTGTTCTGAGAAGAACTTTTGCGTAGGTGTAGTTTTAAGAACAAAATCTAAAAAAAATCTCATGAAAATTATTAGACTTCGCGCACGACCGCTGCATAGGGAGCCGGCCTCGACACTCGACTCTCGTAGGCGTACCTGAGAGTTTCTCTGATTTTGTTCAGCAAGGCGTTGTGAATGTTCAGGTGAAGATTCTCCTATACGACGTATTTTTGCTGCTCGTGCTTGAGAACTATGTTTAGAAAGTTGAGACCTGGTTCTCTTAGGCATTTTCAAATGTTTAAGAAAATGTTAATAGCGTGTAATATTCTAGCTCTGAAAAGAACTGTTGTTTAGCCCTGAAAAGAACTGTTGGTTAGCCCTGAAAAGAACTGTTTGTTAGCCCTGAAAATAACTATTGTATAGCTATGAGAAGGACTGTTGTTTAGCTCTGAGAAGAACTTTTGCGTAGGTGTAGTTTTAAGAACAAAATTTAAAAAAAATCTCATGAAAATTATTAGACTTCGCGCACGACCGCTGCGTAGGGAGCCGATCTCGCGTCTGAGGCGCGGGTACCTTACTCATAGATCTAAACACCCCTCTCCCGCACGCGCACCACTGGCCTTGGTGACGCCCACTTCGCAATGGGCCGTGCAGCAGAAATCGTAATATTTTAATTTCACCACAACTTCAAAACCAAACGTCCAATTTTAATCATTCAAAGACCAAATATTATCAACATAAACTGTACTTATTGATGAAATAATTTCTTTTGATAAGTATTAATAGCATGAGTAAAATAAACGCGTTTAAATGTAGTCCAAAAAAAATTCAAGATTTTTAAATAAAAATGTGGTTCTTGTGCCTCACTCGACATAGATAGGTATAGTGTGTCACGGACTTTTTTGTAGATATTTATAAGATCTACAATTAATTATAACGTTTTATGGTTCTATCTTTTGTAGTTTAGGCAGCGTACGCAAAATAAGAAACTTCTTTGGTTGATTTTTTCCAGTTTGTATCCGAAAAATTCAAATATCTTACGGAACCCTATTTTTTCCAAAATAAAATATAGTCTGTAATACTCGTGGATAATGTAGCTTTCGAATTGTGAAAGAATTTTTAAAATCGGCCCAGTAGTTTTTGAGCCTATTCATTACAACCAAACAAACAAAGTTTTCCTCTTTATAATATTAGTGTAGAAGTGTAGATACACGTCCGAAGGTTACCCGGGTCCACGTTTTGACCTATATCTCGAGACCCTATCTACCAATAGGTATCCAAACAATACGGAAATCATCTTCAATACCTACTTAACAATGTGTGTAAGTTTTGTTTAATTCGGTGCAAAGACACGGCGGGTCCACGTTTTGGCATATATTTCCAGACCCTAGTCATCAATAGGTATGAAAATTACCCCGTATTAAAGCACTTATCTACAGCTTTCATTTGATACCCATATTGTACATACACAACCAAAGGTTACCCGGGTCCACGTTTTGACCTATATCTCGAGACCCCAGTCACGGAGCGGCATGAAAAATACTCTGTACTAAAGCATTCACCAACAGCTTTCATTTGATACCCATATTGTACATACACGTCCGAAGGTTACCCGGGTCCACGTTTTGACCTATATCTCGAGACCCCAGTCACGGAGCGGCATGAAAAATACTCTGTACTAAAGCATTCACCAACAGCTTCAATTTGATATCCATATTGTACAAAGACATTCTAGGGTCCACGTTTTGGTCTCTATCTCGAGACCCTAGTCACGGAGCGGCATGAAAAATACTCTGAACTAAAGCATTCACCAACAGCTTCCATTTGATACCCATATTGTACATACACATCCGAAGGTTACTCGGGTCCACGTTTTGACCTATATCTCGAGACCCTATCTACCAATAGGTATCCAAACTATACGGAAACCATCTTCAATACCTCCTTAACAATGTGGGTAAGTTTGGTTTAATTCGGTGCAAAGACACGGCGGGTCCACGTTTTGGCATATATTTCCAGACCCTAGTCATCATTAGGTATGAAAATTAGCCCGTATTAAAGCACTTATCAACAGCTTTCATTTGATACCCATATTGTACATACACAACCAAAGGTTACCCGGGTCCACGTTTTGACCTATATCTCGAGACCCCAGTCACGGAGCGGCATGAAAAATACTCTGTACTAAAGCATTCACCAACAGCTTTCATTTGATACCCATATTGTACATACACGTCCGAAGGTTACCCGGGTCCACGTTTTGACCTATATCTCGAGCCCTATTTCCAAAATAAAATATAATCCATGTTACTCGTGGATAATGTAGCTTTCGAATGGTGAAAGAATTTTTAAAATCGGTCCAGTAGTTTTTGAGCCTATTCGTAACAAACAAACAAACAAAGTTTTCCTCTTTATAATATTAGTATAGATAAATATAAGGAAACAAAATGATTTTCTTCTTTTACTTAGTCGCCTGTGTCACCAGAGATCAGCAGAGTCGAAGTGAAACAAATTTAGGCCATAAGTGGGCAGGCTACAGCGCTCAGGAACATCCGATCTAAGAAACTCATTTACCATCTTGTAGAAGATAATTCTGAATCGAATATATTAATTCCAGTTGTGCTAACTTAGAATTTTTTTTTAATTTTTTATTAATATATAATTTTGTTTTTGTTACTTTTTGTTTTTTTTTGCAGTTTTTTAATTTTTTTTATGTATATATTTTTTTTTTATTGTGCTTTATTTTATTTTTTTTTTTCAAATCTCCAGCCTATGCCTATAAGTCGGACCGAAAATGATCACTGGAATCACCGAAAAAATCAATACAGAAACGATTTTGTTTGTCTTCCTAAGCTAATCCAAAACAGCACTGAATATAAATATTTGGGAAAGTAGATAATTTTTTGTGGCCCACGTCAAATTAAATACAATAAAATTAATTATTTCTAAACCTTCAAATTCTGAAACTGGAGACAATTTTTTAATATAGGTATTATACTACATTTTATTTTTTTTTTTCAATTTTTATAAATATATTATATTCAAAAATCGAAAACTAAAATTTCTTTATTTTTTATTTTCAAATTTTTAAATAAATATTAAATTCAGCAATAAAAAAGTTAAATCTTTTTTCCCAAGCTAAAGCTAACCACAATTTTTTCTCATCTTTTAGTCAATTGCTATTTGTACAATTCTAATTTTTGTTTCAGTTGAATATATTTGTCTGCATTTGAGATCTGCATGCTAGTCCCTGGCGTTTTAATATTTTGTTTTGCATAATTTTCCGGTGGCTGATTGAAGTCGTCGACTGCTTTGATGAACTTCCAGGCGTGGGCAAGCGGTTGATTAGTTTTAATAACTAGAAAACTTTGCGGTACATTGACACGGTTGCCCATTCGTGTATTATCCACTATTTCACTTTTCGATGACTTTGCGCACAATGCAGGAATGCGCTCAAGCGGAATGAACAATCACAATGCAGTCTAAGTGGCAATCTGGCGCTCGGAAGGAAGCATGTCTGGCGATTGGCGGCTTCAATGTCGACGAAGCAAAGTCGTGAAGGAAAATGAGATGGTATTTTTGTTTTTGTGTTGAATTTTTAGAGCAGTGCAGGGTCCAAATCGTTTTTTACTGGCCGTAGCTCTTGTTATTTATTACATATTTCAGTAGATGCTGATATTATAAAATCAATAACCGAATTCGTACCCAGTCACTGTAAATGTTTCTCTAAAATATATACCGAACCACTCTTGAGTATGAATTCAGAGAGCTTCTAAAATACTCTCCATTGCAAAATTACACATTACTATTTGTTTATAAAAATATTGTTCATAAAAATTTTCAATTTACTCATACAAAATTTCGATAAAGCTTTCAATTTTTTAATCAGAATTTTAGAGTTTTTCTGGGTATTCAGAAGTAGAAGTTTTAAGTAACAAGAAAATACCGTTGATTTTTGAACATTTTTTCGCTGAGGGGTCATGGCTTTTCTTCTACCCAAAATACGTGGCGGCCGCCGTGGCCGATGGGTTGGTGCGTGACTACCATTCGGAATTCAGAGAGAGAAAGATTAAAATTAGGAAAATTTTTCTAATAGCGGGCGCCCCTTGGCAGGCAAATTGCAAGCCTCCTACATTCATTTGTGGAACAACATCAAGACGCACGCCACAAATAGGAGGAGGAGCTCGGCTAAACACTCAAAACAGGTGTACGCGCCAATTATATAGTATATATATAATATATATAAATACGTGCGAAGATTTTTTTATGTATTTTAATTCGATTCATTAATTCGCAAGCTTCGTGAAATATTGTACCTGTATAAGATAATATTGTCAATAATATTTACGTTTACATGTCGGTAACTTAGACAAAAATTGTACGGTAATGGGTATAAATTTGTAGAAATCTTCTATACACAAAAAAAAAATTTCTTGTATTATTTATTAATTAACAAATTATCAAAAAAAAGGTATTTAAAACCAAATTAATAAAAAAGAAAATTAAAAAGAAAAAATTTTGCGAACAAATATTTTGGGAAAAAAATTTTAGAAAATTAGAGATATTTTTTGTTTATAAATTATAAATAAAAACTAATAATAAACAAGCAAATATTGTTAAGAAATGTATAAAAAAATGTGAAAAAAAAAATATTTTAGGAAAAAACAAATTTTGGGAAAAAAAATTTTTGAGAAAATTTCTGAGAAAAATATTTTGAGAAAAAATTTTTTTTTTTTATATTTAGAAAAAGATAATAAAATCATAAATAATAAAAAAAATTTACAAAAACTTAAGGAAAAATTTTTTTTTCTTATTATTTTATTATTTATAAATTTAGCAAACAAAACTAAGAAAAAGAATTATAGAAATTTGGAGATTTCTGTTTTTTTTATAAATTATAGATAAAACGCGAAGTTATTAACAAAAATTTATAAAAAAATATGTTATAAAAAATTTATATAAAAACATACAAAAATTTCCTTTCTTCTCTGCTTATTTTTCGAGCACAAAAGTGCTGTAACTTGACTCCTTACAAATGAAAATTATGAAAAAAAAATTTTAAGAAAAAAAATATTTGGAAAAAAAATTTAGAGAAAAAAAAAATTTAGAAAAATAAAATTTTAGAAAAAAAGTTTTGAAAAAACACTTTTTATTTTTTTAATTTATAATTTTATAAAAAAATGTATTTTTATTGTTTGTGTATGTAGGTATGTATGTTTTATTATTATTTGAATTATTTATAACTTATTAAAAAATGTTCCTTTCTTTCTAATCTTCTCTTTGTTTTATATATTTTTTTTTTTAATTTCTCACAACGAAAGAAAAAGAAAAATTTTGGAATTTTTTTTTTAATTTTTTTCATAAATTTTTTTAAATTTTTTTTAAATTTTTTTCATAAATTTTTTATTCCCAAATTTTTTTTCTAAAATTTTTTTCTCAAATTTTTTTTCAAAAATTTTTTTTTCCTAAAATTTTTTTTCTCAATTTTTTTTCACATTTTTTTCATAATTTTCATTTGTAAGGAGCCAAGTAACAGCACTTTTGTGCTCGAAAAGGAAGGAAAAAGAAGAAAGGATGAGACTTATACTAAGCCAGTTCGTGTACATATTAAATATCCTTTGGATTTCCGTTTTTTTTTTTAGTAGAGCCAAGAAAAATAGCATTGATTTCAATTATTATTATTTTTTTTTTGTGCTGGTGGTCATTTTTTTAAATTAAAAACTGCTCAAAATTATTTTATATAGACAAAAGCATCAACACCATCAAAATTCAATGGGCTGTAAAACTCTACACACAAACTTTGTCTAAATATTCAAATTACAAAGTGTGAAATATTGGAAAGAATTTCTTGCATTTTTTTTAATTAAAAAAAAAAGTATTATATAAATGATAAAAAAGAAATAAAGTCAATTTTTTTCTATAATTTTTGTTTATGTATAAATTTTAATTTTCTACAATTTTTTATAAATCATAAATAATAAAAACAATTTAAGAAAAAACAAGTTTTTTCTAATTTTTTTTGTTATTTATAAATATAAGAAACAAAAATAAGAACCATAAAAAAAACTAATTACAAAAACAAATCATATAAAATCATAAATTTGCAAAAAAAATTTTATCAAGAAAAAAATTTTAAAGAAAATGACTTTAGAAAAAAAAATTTGAGAAAAAACAATTCTGAAAAAAAGCTTGAAAGAAAATTTGAAAAAAAAAAATTTATAATTTATAATTTTAGAAAAAGTTTTTATTTTATTATTATTTGAATTATTTAAAACTTAAAAAATATGTCCTTTTCTAAATAAAAACTAAAATTCCAATTTTCTCTTTATTTTATAAAGTTTGTTTCATAAAAAAAAATATTTTATAATTCTTTTGTCATTTATAATTTATGAAACTTTTTTTGTTTAATTTTCTAAATTTATTCTTCTAAAATTTAATTTTCTACATTTTTTCTTCTTAATTTAGAAAAAGAAAAAAAATTGGAAGAAAAATTTTAGAAAATTAAAAAAAAATGTTAATCTACCTATATTTTGTTTATAAATTATAAAAGATAAAAACGTAATAATAATAATTCTTTTTTTTTATAATTTGTTTTTCTTAATCATCTTTTTCTTCTTCTTCTTCTTCTTCTTCTTCTTCTTCATCACCTTCACTGCAGCTATATGTCCTGTTTTTTCAACGTAAGAAAATTAAAATACTGTTATTGTTCTAAAAATAAAATATAATTATTGCATCAGTCGAAACAGGATCCAGACGTCCAATACTCGTGCCAGCGCCTTCGTAGACTTTCTGAAAGTCTTGGTGCTTTACGCTGACCTTTCAGCTTTGACAACTGATTGTCGCCCATTCCCTTTACTTGCTGGTTTCACTCTTTTCTTCTTCATTCTGATGTACAATGATTAATTTTGCGCCACCGCTTTGTGCCTTAGTCTTAATACAGTTGTGATATCAAAGGTAGCAATAAAACTAAAAAAAATGTCAACTGGTTGTACGACTGAAGCAAGTCAATTCCAAAAAAATACAAATTGATTTCTGATTCAAATAAGATTCCATTTGATTTTATAAGATTCCAGTTATTCACTTATTTTAGACACTTTTTTATTCTGTTACATTAAAAGCTGTTAGTGTTCGACTAAAGCAACAATAAATAAATTCAAACTCGTTGTTCTAAAAGGGCTTTAATCCGAGGCTGGGCATCTAACTCCCATTTCGCGCCAGCTAATACTAACCCTTTCGGCAGACTCTTTCATGCAGAAAAACCGCCGTACGTTGCGGCTTTGAATTTATTATTGCCGTCACTGACTTACAGCCCTTATTAAGACCGCAGGCATTTTGGAGACACATCAGTCGCTCATGCAAAAACAAAGGAAGAACGAAGAAGAAGAAAAAAAATTAAGAAGAGGAAAAAAACAAAAGCAAATACGAATAAAAAATAATAGAAAACTGTATCAAAAGAGTCCACAAGCAAAGTGAAAACATTTTGTTGTGGTTTTGTGCAAAAAGTTAATGCCAGTAAACTTCTGACATTTTTTCTTCAGAAGCAGCAATATGGCATCGCTTAAATTTCAGCATACTTTGAGTGAAAAGCTTTTAAGTGGCTTGTAGCAAAGCTTTAACAAAACAAAATTTAAAAAATTTTGCAACAGATTCAGTTAAAATTCTTAGAATTTCCCTAAGTTTCCGCAAACTTTACCTACATGTAGTGGTATTCAATTGTTATTGTTTTAGATGTATGTGTGTGCATGCATACACTGAAGGACCTAAAATTACCACTTACATTTATTTAATTTATTTTCTCTTTCCTTACTACCTCTTTTCACGAGTCAAATGCCAACTGTGCGCCACAGCAATGAAACTGGCAAAACAATTCATGCAGTACCGAGACGATACCGCACAGCTTGAATGGCAGACAGAAAGTGAAAAGTAAGGAATAAAAAATAAAAAAATATTTTAGACCACCCACAAATGCAGCCAAGTGGATTGGATACAAATGCGGATATATTTGCCTGTCAGACAAATGTCACAATTGACAATAGAGTGGAAGAGAGAGCGCAAAAGTGAAGAGGAAAAGGAAGAATAAGTAAATAAAATCTGAAAAAAAGAAGAACAATTCTGACATACAAATTTTAGCTATAAGTAAAAACGTAAAAAAAACTAAAAAGAAATCAACCTGCAGCGCAATAAAAGCATACAATGACGCTAAACTCGGATCAATACATATCAAAGCGTTGAAGAGCACAGCCGTAAAATGGTGTTAACTGAAGCATAGAGAGAAATTAACTAGGGGAAAGTGTGGAGGAAACTCTTTATTGGTGAATGCTTATGGAAATTGCGCACATTTAGCAGCTGTTGGCAATGAATTCAACATAGTCGCATGCACATATTTATGCACAAACGCGCCTGCAAGTATGCTAACTTTCTCCAGTGACACTTTTATAAGCATATCGCATACTACTACTACAAGCAGCTACGAAAAGTATCTGCACAAATATTTGAATTCATGCAATTGGCGGTAATTTATGCGCGTCCCTTATGGCTTCGAAGCACACAGCCATTGAATTATTGTTTTATAATACTCGGCTAAGGTAATGAAAAGTAGGGCACAGACATTTTTTTTTCATATTTAATAGGTATGAAGAGGTTAGAAAATTGTAGAAGCTAAAATGTGCTTAAAATATTAGGATTGCAATAAAAATACTTACATAATTATCATTTTGTTATTGTAATGGATTATATTTGCTTTCGTTTTCAAAGGGGGGTAGTTAGAATTAAATTTATTTGTGATGTGCACCTGTGAATGTGTGCAAATAAAATTCGGTATAGATCTTAATCGGTTTCATCTGTCCGTAAACTTTTGAATACAAGATTTTGTAGGTACTAAGTAATTATATTATGGATTTTATTTCAAAAAAGTGATTGTGTATTTTTAAGCGTAAAGTTTAAAGTTATAAGTTTAAGATTTTAAATTGCATGCGGTCACTCTAGCCAAAAATCCAGAAATTAGTTAGATAGATCGAGAATATCAAAAAATATATTTTTTATACCTATAGCAGTTTCTTAAGAAACTGTAATAAAACATGTAAAACATGAAAACTCAAAAAAATTATTAAAAATTAATGAAAATTATTTTTACAAAATTATTAAAATCATTAAATAAACTTAAGTTTATTCCTTACAAATTTTGTTTGTGGATGACGATCGAAAGATGACTGAATCGCGCTTCAATCTGCTGAAGACGGTTATAAAGGGTGGCTAAATTTTAGGGGCCGATATTGAATGTGAACCACACCTCATTTGAAATTTTTCAATTTCAGACTAACTCAATTTGAACCATAGAAAGATACATAATCGAGCAACGCGTTAAAGTTATTCAGGCTTATTATGTAAACGGGCGTTCAAATCAAAACGGGCGTTCGAAGAAAATCATCTTCAGTGATGAGGCACATTTCCACTTCAGTGGATTCGTCAATAAGCAGAATTTCCCCATTTGGGCGAATGATAATCCAAGAGTGATTGCCGAAAAACCAATGCACCCACAAAGAGTGACTGTTTGGTGCGATTTATGGGCCGGTGGCATCATTTAGCCACATTTTTTCCAAAATGAGGCCGGTCAGGCAGTTATTACTGTGAATAGTGTTCGCTATTGTGAGATGATAACGAACTTTTTATAGCCCGAATTGGAAGATATGGATGTGTGTGCCACTTCTCACACAGCTAACGAACCAATGGCTCTTTTGCGCGAAAAATTTGATGACCGAATAATCTCACGTCGCGGCGATGTCAATTGGCCGCCAAGATCATGTGATTTGACACCGTTGGACTTCTTTCTTTCGGCGGCCATTTGGCTGATATTTTGTTCCATACGTAATTGAGTCATAGCAATATTATCATAATAAAGAAAAATAACAATAATTTCCTAAAAAAATTGTATTTTATTTAAAATCAATACCGGCCTTTGAAACTTAACCACCCTTTATAACCAGTGATGGCCTAACTGTTGACTTGGCGATCCATTTGATTTCCTCCAAACAGGGTGCATACCAAATCCACTGCACCTGCCTGAGGTTCTATATCACTGCAACGAACTTACTGTCTCTTAAGCGCATCCACTGAGTAATTAAACATTTGTGAGTTAGTCAGCTAAGGCACTGAATGGTTCCAGCTCCATAAATACGGTTGTCTATCCTCCTCTTGGCAAAGTCAAATATTGCCATTGATAGTTAGATATTTTAGCCGATTTTTTCTAGAGGTAGAGAGAATGAAAATAGACGCATCCACTTGCTTAAGGAATCGCTAAAAAGTAGATAGCATCTGAGATGATTCTATGCTCAGCTCTAATTTCATTATTTCCTTTCATCTCCAGCAGTGGCGTACGTGGTACCCCTTTTCTGCTTTATTTCTCCACGAATTTTTTTTTTCTGTAAAGAACGACAGAAAACAACCTATTCCCCTTTAAGCATCGCGAACAGTAACTGGCAGTTCTCTCAGAAACTCACACACACTTCTTTCCACCATTCTGATATACACTGCTGTTTTCGTACTCGGCACCCATGATGGAAAGAATAATGAGATGGCGCCTATCGTGATCCCGTTACTTGTCTCTCAGCGAATTTGTTACGTGAGTTTAGCTCCCTTATGGCCAGATTATTATTTTCGTAACTTGATGTAGCATTTTTTTTTTGTTATTTAGTCTCGGAGTTTTACTTCTTTCTTCATGACATTTTTCTAGACTGTTCTAATTAAAATGTAATGTTTATAATTTTGTAAAATATACATTTTTTTGTAATTAGTTAAATAATTCACTCAGTTTTATTTAGCTTTACTTTTTTCTAACATCTGGTGGCATTGCCCTCGATTGCAGGTGTTGTTGGTGTTCTTCTGCTTTCGACAGTCAAATCTCTCTCTCACTACCTCAGTATTGCCTAGCTTTGGATATAAAAACGCACTAAAATGCCCATTTGAAGAAAATAAAACATCAAATTTTTATTGAATCACTTAAAGAACTTTGTATGCGTGACAAATTGTCTTTAGAATGTGCGTTTTTTTAAATAAATGCTTATGTACAATTTAATTTATGTGTTTTTTGTTAAGCGAGACTTTTTTGTTAAGGGAACGACTTATTTGCTATATTTGAGGTTATGTAACTAGATAAGGTACTCTTTTTGTAAAAATGCCAGTATGGTTTCTTTACTATTTTCTGTGTGTAAAGGTGTTCAATCTTACGAAGAGTTGAGAGAGGGACATTTAATATTCTTGCATAACCTTAAAAGGAGCAAAAAATTAAATTCGCACTTTCCAAATATCAAATTTTATAAGAACCAACTAATTTTCATTAGCACTAAAATCTTCTCAGAGTGGCCTTTTTTAACCTTCTTCTGTATATTAATACAGTTTTTTGTTAACTTAAAGCTTCGGTAGCTTTAAATTAAAAAAAAAGAAACAAACACGAAACTTCAAAATTTTCGCATTTTCGGTATAAAAAAGCACTAACTTCATTGCGAAGAGGAAATGGTTGGCAATACTGCACAACTTGGAAAAACGTGACGTCACGTACTCTCTAATGAGCGCAATCTTCTTTCTATCATTCTTGTGTAGAATGCATTCGGCTACGGGGGCCGCACTCGCCTCAATACTCACCTAATTTAAGTAACTCTTTCTGCTCAGACATTAAATTGTGTAAAGTCCAAGAATTTAACATGTAACTCTCCCCACATGCATATATATACACATACATATACACGCACTCTTGAGTTTGTATGAGCCACTCCTGCAACCAACGCTAAACTGCCAATATGTCCAGAGAGGCACATAAATTTAGATGGTTTGCACAGACTAATTAAAAGTGCTTGCCAACGACAAAGGTAAGGTGTAAATGGCAAAGTGTCTCGACACTAAAATGAACAACAACAAAGAAATAATAAATGGAGCAAGTAACTAGGACACTTATGTGATCAGTGGGTGTTTGCGTTGGCGCTCTGTGTGCTCTGCTGTCGTGAGCCAGGTATACTCAAAAACTAGTAAAAATACGTAACCTTACATTTTGCGAGTGGATTGCTGGGATTAGTAGGTGTAATTTTCGGAATTTTACTGATCCCGGAATTTTAGGGATATTATTTGGTAATTCCGGGGTCCGGAACACCAACCAAGAATAAAGTTTACGTATTTAAAATATATTAGCGAATTATTTTTAGAGTTTAAATTATTCCTTGTTTTATTTAAAGTTTGCTAGGCATAAACGATTTTTTTCTCCAAGCTTGATTTTTTAGGTATTTCATAAAAAAGCAAGCACTTCTTTGTCGAAATGGGCCCTCGCAGCGTGGCAGCGATATATTCTAAACTTACCTAAGCACTTGAGAAACACCAACTTTCGTTAGCTGAATTTTTGTCTCTCATTTAGGATTGTGCGCATGCAAGTTTGTCGTGGGCGTCCTCTGCACGGCTTCCTTGTGACTTCTATTGCCGTCTTCTCTACTTCGCTACTAGTACGCCCAATGCAGTTCCATTTTCGTCTTTTAGTTTGAATGTTGATTGGAGACTGTTCTTGGTCAAAAAACTACGGCATATAAATCTAAGGTATTTGTTGATAAACGTTTGAAGGCGTCTGCTTATCAAATCCATAAGATCTTCTGCGTAAATGTTCAGAAAAATCATAAGGCAGGTTCTAAGCTGTTCATATCGATCAGGTTAATTGCTGTCATTTTTGGCTGTTAATTTTACGCACTCTAAAAACCCAATTCTCAACCAAATACAAACTCTGCTGTTTTAAAAAAAGATGCTGCCAAGGCTGAAATTTCAATCAGCTATTCTTTTCGCAAAAAGAGTGACCTTTGTAATGAAAATTCGTATGTGATGAAAAAAAGTTATACGCAACAATCTTGAGATTTGAAACGACTAGTCCCGGAATTCTTAGAATAAAAACAAAAGCCGGATCCTGGAATGACATCCCTACTGGGTACCTACGTTGCTTTAAACAAAGGCTTAGCATAGGTTTTATCCCCGCCCCGAATAGTTCCGTAAGGGATTCAAAAGAGTATTTTCCTAACAACTCGGCTCTACTCCTAGCTAAGGCTGGACAAGGAAGACTACTGAGGCTACGGTGGAATTGTTCCAATGTTTCTTCCTCTTCCTCGTCTCTACAATTTCTGCAGTATTCTAGCCTAGAAGAGTGCCTACCTAACAGCTAATGACCGGTAGCACAAACGACGACCTTCGCGATGTTCTCTCTTGAGATGTTGAGCTATTCTCCTGACTTTGTCCCAACCATTAGCGGCCACACTAGCCTGGTTGTAACACAAGTATATTCTCTTTCCTCGACCTATTGGCCTCCAGGAGAATATTATTTTGTATGCTTAATTTGCAAGTTGCCATAGGAATTCCAATATTGTCTCTGTTTTCAAGCAGTGAAAGATTAGTACCCTTTCTGGGTAGCACATCAGCCTTGCAATTTCCTTAAATTTCTCTTATATAAGACTGCCCCTGAAGGCGGTGCTAATTCATTTAGAAATGCCACGCATGCCAGAGCAACCGTCAGCCGTAAGCACCAGGCGGTTGTGACGATCTATCAGTAAACAACGCTGGATCATGGAGCATATTGTTGCTTTTGTTCCAGATGTGAAAGTAGAATGGAGGCATTTATTTGACTTTATTTATTATTATAATTTTATTTGGAAAGGAACGATCAGCTTTTCTAATTAACTTTTCAGATTTGAGAATTTATACCCTACTCCTCTTTTGGACCAGTTTGAAACCACTCATGCAAAGTGCTTCTTAGCACCGATGCTTCTATGAGAATGCCGCATTCAATTACTGTATGGGGTGCAAAAGTTTATGTGTGTTTATATGTACTCTTGTGGGAGTGACAGATTCAAGCACCCACATTGCACAACAAATACCAAAAAAACGCAACCAACCTGGCTGCACTCCACAGGAAGAGGAAATGTTTGCTGGTGCAAGACGCAAAGCTGCACTGCTCCCCACATGCCTCGTGTATGTATGTGTGTACGAGTATTTATGGTACATAGTATGCAGCTTTAGCTTTGTTTGGTTTTCAAATATTTTGTCTGCTCTGGCGCCTCGTTACGAACATCGAAAGTCAATTATGCGAAGCTAAGAAATACGATAGTGCAGCGTGGTGTTGTAAGCGGAAGAAGGCGATACAAGTAGAGTAAAGAAAGCGATTGAGTGTGGCATGTTGCACTGGTTGTAAATTTTGCTGGAAGACGGTAAGATGTCTGGCGTGTATTTGCGCACCACTCCGAATACTTTACGCTGCAGCAGTGATTTGCTGATGGCGCTCTTTGCAGTGCGGCATTATCAGTGGTAATAAAATGGCACACAGGAATAGTTTTCCCTTTCTTCAATGCAGTAAAAATACAAGCAATGTAAAATGAAATTTCGATTCACAATAAACTAAAGAAGAACTTTTGATTTGTATGCCTTGGAGAAAAGTACAAAGGATAGGAAGGAAAAACAATATTTTTATTGCGTTCAGATATACATTTTATGTGTTTGTATAGTTTCCACTTTTATGATTTAAAGCACAAAATCGGAAATGCTTCGAAGTGAAAATCTTTATCATTTATATCGGGTATTTTTTAGCTTGATATCGACAGGCAGCTGAGAATAGCCAGCTGTGTTAAAATTTCTGTTCAATAAGATTTGGCAAGTCATCATGAATCATTCAACGTTGAAACTTACTTTAAAAACAAAAAATCGGTTAGTGAAGTTCGTAGAGCACTGGAGGCATCATCGGTCCGTATTTCTGTCGAAAAGAGGTGCCTTTAGGGTGAACGGCGGGGGCTATCAAGCCATGTTGACTGAAATTTTGTTTCCAAAAATTAATCAGATAAACATCGACGTCACTTGGTTCCAACAAGACGGCGCAATTTTGCGCACAGTGTGCTTAGCAATGACGTCATACGACCAGATTTATTGGAAAAATACTGAAACAAAAATTGAACAGATCGCGTGGACGATGTAACTCGTGGCCGCGGTGGACTTATACCGGTTATTATATAATATTAATATGCCCTGAAATAATTCACCAGATTATTAAAAAAAATGCATTCCAGCAATATTTCTATTTTTTATTATGATTTTAAATTATTAAGCTCTTAAAAGCCAACTGATGCATGCACTGATATCTGGTTTTGTCGTAGGCAAGCAACCATCAATGCACGATCAGCCACATTTCTGAACAGCGAGTGGGCTTTTGATATCTTTTTCGATATTTTAAAATTTAGTAGATATTAAATAATGATTTTTTGTAGATCCACACCTCTTTATTCTTTAATAAATCGGAAGGGAAGCACTCCGACTTCCCTAAAGCGCTTTATTTTAATTCTATTAGAACCAAACTAAATCTGATTGTGGAAAAATCGAACTTTTTTCTGTTGTTAGATACTTATTTTCTTAAAAAGAGTAATTTTATTTTATTTTAAAAGAAAGTATTTTTTGATTAATAAATTTAAAATTAAAAAACAAAGTATTTTAAATTAATTAAAAAAAAAAATTTCAAATGCCGGCACTGGGTTCAAATAGACTGAAAATGGTCAAAAACCGTTTTTCGATGCACAGCAGAATATATTTTATAGTACACGATATTTTCTTGCATTTTATGTAAAAAATTAGCACACCATGTGAATAGATTAAAAAATATGGAAAAAAAAATTAAAAAAAATTTTTTTTTTTAAATTGGAAAAAAATTGTTAAAAAGTTGGAAAAATAATTGAAAAAAATGTTAAAAGAATTGGGAAAACAATTTAAGAAAAGGCGAAAAATTGTAAAAAGTTTGAAAATATGGGAAAAATTTGGAAAAAAATTGGAAATAAAATTTGAAAAAAAGTTGAAAAATAATTAAAAAACATATAATATAATAAATAATTAAAATAAATAAAAATAAAAAAAAATGTTTGCTGATCCTGTTTTGCTGCTTCAAAAAACACACCATAAAAATATCCTTTAAATATTTGGAATTTTGCTTGAGAATTTTCGCAGATACCCTACTGGCTTATAGTTTAATGTAAAAAATGTTAAAAAAAAACTTCTTGACTCCTATAATTGATCATGCTTATGCACGGTGGTTGTATATGGGTTAAACAAATAAAGAGGGATCTAAACGCGAACTGAACCGGATTTTATTCCTACCCACACCACTACCGCCCAGGTTCGAAACTCCGCCATCAAACACCAAATGTTAAAAACAGTTTTTTCTCATAGCGGTCACTTCCGGACATGCCATTGCAAACCTCTAAGTGTATTTCTGCCATGAAAAAGCTCCTCATAAAAATCCAACTGCCGCCACAGACGGCTTAAAATTGTGGGTCGCTCTATTAGTGTTACAACATCAAGACGCACACCACTAATAAGAGTAGCAGCTCGTCCAAACAGCCAATCAAGAGTGTAGACGCCAATTATGTTATATATAGCGGTATAACCGCTCTTAATTCCTACCCCTACAAATCTACTTCTAAGCTCTTCTCCTAAATCACTAATTTTAACATTGTTGCCCTGACATGAAATCCTATAGTAAATAGTAGCAAATAGCCACAAAGCACGAGCCGCAAGTAAATAGCAACGATTGCAATCAACAACAGACACTTCCACAGCAATCTCATTAACAGCAACAGCAATAGACACTCACCATACAAGCGGTTACACACTGAAACAAAATTGCTCGAAAGCTAAAGAGGCGCATGTTGCTGCATTGAGTTAACCTGTCAAACGAACCTGTCACAACAGCAAATTACGGAGATTCATGTACAAAATAGCTTATGCAGTGCAGTGCGAAAATGCTTGTGCTGCCGGCAACATACTGCTCCTGCCCCCTGCTTGCAACATTGAGAAAGCTGAATGAACTCAATTGTCAAGTGGCCAGAGCAAATGTCAGCCACGCTATTGCAGGCAAAAGACAACGAAATATTGTATATAAGCACTAAGCTAGAAGGCACGCACAAATGCACATCTTGTGCGCCGCCAAGCCAATGTCAATTTTTGGCTGCTGCATACGAGCAGATGGGCGCCGTTGCCCTTTCATGACATGAAACCAATTTTCGTCATGCTTCAGTCGAGCGCAGCCCATTTTATTTTGACAAGATTACCTCAGCAGAGTTTATTTGCGTGTGGCTATCAGGCAAGTGGTCATGAATTCGATTCACAGTTTGGACAACAAACGATAAAATGATGGAAAAAGTTTGCTCAGCAATAAAAGTGAAAAGCAATGACAGACATCCGAGTGAATTTCTGCCATAAAAAGCTACTCGTAAAAACCATTCGCCATTCGATAGCAGCATACGATTTCAAGTATCATTAATTGACTATCAGCATAAGAACGCACACAATAAAAGGGAGAAGCAGCTCGGCCAAACACTTCACAATAGATAAACCAACTGTACAGCATTGCGCAGAAGTTTGGAGTCACTAGAGTACAAATGAATTATGACGGATTTACTTAAAAAAAGAAACTATCTATGTTCTTTTATTTTATTTTATTTTATTATTTTATTTTTATAGATAAATATTTATAATAGAAAAGTGGATGACCGGACAAATTCCAACCACTCGGTCAATATACAATGTGAAGCCCAAACTAAGCAAGACTGAGCTAAAATAGAAACGGTAGGAACTTTGTTCTTATATCTTCGAGTTTACTTATTCAAAATAGTCCCCGCTGTTTTCGTCATCTAAAAGCTTTTCGAAAGAGTATTTCAGTTCATTGACCGGAATGTCCTTGGGGATGTCGGTACAAGCCTTTTGGATGGCCTCTGTGGACGCAAAACGTTTCCCTTACATGGCCAAATGCAATTTTCCGAATAGGTAGAAGTCACAGGGGCGAAAACAGTCATATCAGGCGAAAACAGTGAGTGTTGGATGGTTAAAATGAGATTTCTAGTTAAGAAATCAATCACAAGAATGGATCGATTCAGAACGAATTCGATGGATGCGATACAACAAACGCTTCAAAACGTCAAGATAGAAAGTTACATTGACAATTTGGCCCATTAGCACGAAGTCCTTGTGGGCAGTTCCCTTGGAATAGTAAAAACAAATGAGCATCGACTTGATTTTTGACTTCTTCAAACGTGATTTTTTGGGTGGTGCCTCATCAGGGGCCTTCCATTCGGTACTTTAACGCTTAGTTTCAGGTTCATGTTGGAAACACCACGTTTTACCACCAGTTACAGTATTGTGAAGGAAGCTCGTGTCTTTTCTCACCTCTTTAATGAGATCTTTCGATTGTTAAATTCTGAGCAATTTTTGGTCCTCAGTTAACTTGTGGGTAATACCCAAGAACTATAGAGATGATTCAAAGGATTAGAAAATACCGGTAGGGTGACGATTTATTGACTCTTTGCAAATTCCCAGATTTTTCTAAGAATCTTTGCAGTTTGTCGAAGAAAAGCGAATGTAATTCGCACATTCGAAATGCACCCGACTCAAAACGACACCATCTTAGTTCAGCAAAATCCTCCAAACAATACCAAGAGCGACGTAGAGTATATATTCCCATACGGCACCGTAGATTATGTAGACCCGTAATTAGACCTTTCAAGGCACCTAGCTCACTTCTTTTCTGTCTGAGATGGCATTTTACTGTCATCTTGTCAGGCCTTCCATGAAAAAAATGGTTGCTTTTCAGGTACCAGTACGGCCGCAACGGCTCTCATACGCTTTATTAATTACAGTTTCGATGCGCCCAACTGTTTCCACTAAGCATTTCATTAAAATTGGTACCGGTTCAATTGACATTCGGTAGAGAGTTTAGCAAAAGTTGAGAAGTTCTAAGTTACAAACCAAATCAAATAGGCACTTTTGGACAGTTAAAGCCGATCGTCAACACCAGATTGTGGCACTGAGAGCAAAATAATTTTTTCTCAGACAGACAGCAAAAAAGCTGTAGATAAGTAAAATTTGTGTAAACTGGTTGAATGACTCAAAATCCACTTTCAAGGCCACGACCGAGAATTATACCAGAAGGTACTTTCTCCCAACAGCCAGTTCTACATTACCGAATTTAACCCTCCGTTGAGCACCCGCATCTGGCCACACTTTTTCGACTTTGGAGGTGAATTTAACATATTTCTATTATAGCTAACGACTTGAGCTTCCAGGTAATTAGCTTCCTAAAATTTAAATTTCTTTCAATTTATGGATACGTCCTTTTAAAAAGGATCCTCGAACAGAACAAAAAAAGGTGAGACCCGGGTGCCCAACCGAATGTTGAAAAAAATGTTGTCCATTGGCAGGTTAAGTTCGACTAAGGACTGACAATTCAGCAACTTTCTTAAAAATTCGTGAAAAATGCAACAACAATGAACCAAATACACCGCTAAATCATATTGTGCATATTGTGAACATATTTTTTTTTCTGCAACAATTTACGCTACAGCTGCAATATTCTCCACAGAATGTCCAGTTTTCGATCAGCCAGTTCCTGCTCTACCCACAACAAAACCAGTTTCTTGAAACTTTTTCACCAACCTTTGAACTGTCGACGCATTCACATGATTATTTCCATCAATAAAACTACGAATTTCGGGATATTTTATTCTCAAAGATCGGCCATTTCTATAAATAGTTTCAATCATTATAACGCGTTTTTCTAAAGTGCAATATTGTGCATCTGTCTGCTCAACAAATGTGAATGACAACATAAAAAAAATACTTTGCAGGAATTGTTCACTACTGACATCTAGGCGTCATTTTTGAAATACCCCTTACTTATGCAGTCACCTTAAACTTTTGCGCCAGACTGTATGTATATGCATATGAAACCCACCTCGCTGCACTGCTAGCTGGTCGACAATCCGTCACGCGTAGCGCACACCTTCGCCATCCTTACCGCTCAAACTCATTAGCGGGTCTGCAAGCACCAGCACCTTACCACAAACACTTACGCGCATAAGTGAGTTGGAACGCGTGCACTGAAATGCTGAAACGTGATAAAATCGCGCGCGTGATTGAAATTCACCAACACTGCCGTGTACCCACCCACGCATAAATTTATTGCACTGCCTGCGCCAGAATAAACTACGCATACTCATACTTACCCTTTTATCTCGATTTTCTTCCTTTCCAGTGCATATTTTAGGTCTTTTACACTTTTCGTGAGTTGGGAAGAAAAATAGTTTTTCGACTGCAGCTTTTGTAACTCGCTTAAAATTATTCGCGCTTGCTGCAACGTAGTTAATAAAAGTGAAATGTGAACAGTTGGCAGCCGCTGCCAATGCCGTCACTGTGTATGTGTGCAGCAAAAACTTCAACTCGTTTAACTTTAAATACATTGTCATTGCTGCACATTAAGAGTTGCACTCCTTCACCCACAATTTCCTTTGCACATTTCCCAAGTTCGCTTCACCTCAGCGCAAGTATCATCTCCACTTTCGCTCTTACATACCTGCGTCGTAGCTCATCTTAGGGTCTATCCTGTACGCTCCTGCTGCTAAGACTTTATAATAAAGAGTAATAAAGAATGCAATATTTTATTGAGCGCATTTAGTGATGCGCCAGTAACGATGTAGCAGTGGAGGGGTTTTCAACTTAATTCCCACCCACAGATAATTTCCTTACCCCAGCAGTTTGGGTTAATGCTAAGTTACAGTAAAATATTTTTCATGTTATTTGCCATTGTTTGCGCTGTTATTCTTGCCATGACAACATTACCGACTTTTAATGGAATTTGCAGATAGTGAAGCTTTTGCGCAATTAATGCGTATAAAAATTTGTTGCGTAGGATGAGTATTTGTTCTCGTTAATGGGTGAAAATTAATTTTAAGTGAGTTACTGCTTTCGTCCATTGTTAGTGCAAAATAATTTTGCTTTCTACTCTTCCACTTAACACAGTTGGTGCTACGAATACTATGAATAGCAGAGCATAGAAATACTGATAGAATAAGCGAACATTTTACATCAGAAAATTGTTGGATTTACAAATACAAAATATGCACAGAACACTGAGGTATAAAATGGATTAAAAATTAAAAAAACGTTAATATACTTGTGGCCAAGGATATATCAGGCCATACATGTACAAAAAGTTTAAAATTTAAGTTGATAAAACAAATGAAATACATTTTTCTTATTTGGATTTTAGCTCATTATCATCCTTTTAGCACACCAAGTGCAATTTTACAACGCTTCTAAAAATGAATAAAATCTTTAATGTCGATTTTACAATATATGAATTTTTAAATATATGAATTTTTTATTGCGCCACAGTTTTTCTTTTTAAGTTCGATAATAAAATTTATTTATTCTCTATTTTACGTATACAACTCAATTAATATCTTACTAATTATTTTTAAATTTATCTCTCATTTCAGGTAAGCCTAATCTTCATTTGACCTGTGTAAAGGTAATTTTTTCCTAATAATATTTACCTCACAGACAAAGCACCGCTTCTTACCTTTTACCAGGAAGCAATAAAAGGAGAAAAAAACTCGCATAGGCGAGTTACCATCTCTTTTCTATAGTTTTACTCTGTAAATTTATCAACTGTGTTCTTCCAGCTGTTACTGAACGGAACTAAAATTTTACAAGTCCAAAATGTTGCACCAAGCATCCTTGTCTTTCACAAATAAACACCATTTCTTCATGATTATCTGCTTTATTTTCATTTCATTGCCTCAGCCACTTATCTTAACTAATTGAATTTTCGCAACAGTTAAATTACAACACACAGCCAGGCGCATTTAAGATATCACAAACAGACATATTTTATTTTATTTCCAACAAACCTCTGTCAACTTAATGATAAACTGGCCACGGCGTAAAACTAATTTCACCAAATTAACAAATTTACCCACGAAATCTGCTTTCCTTGTTACGCCTGTCCAGACGATCCCAACAACGCAGCTGAGTCCACTTTTTCGTTGACGTTCGGTGCACAAACAATGCGACCAAAATGATGCTCACCGATTTAATTAATAACCTTATAACGGTGCGTCTGTGACTGTGATAATAAAAATGTTGGAGAATTGCGGAGAAATTAAAACTTATTAAGGACTTTACTAACAACTTTTGCACTCTTCCACTACTTACGCTCTGGCATTGAGCACCGCCACAGGTGAACTTAAGCCAAAAACAATACCTTCGTAAGCGGCCAACGAAAAGGTGGCATTCGGGTGCAGCTGTACGCTGTGCATACAAAGAAAAAAGTAATTATAATTTAAAAGTTTTCAATTCCACATTTTGAATTGTAGTGGAGGTGGGGAAAGTGTTAATTTAAGTAGTTAATCTGAGACAAAGGTTTATTGTATGGAAAATGAAATACATATGTGGGAAGAAAGAAATTGGCTGATAGAGAATGATTAAGCAAATGCAAAAAATTGGTGAAATAGTATAAAGCAATATGAAGTAATAAATTATCATAACATTTTTTTCTGGTTATTTGTGAGGCACAAAATCAGACAAGAGATTATTTCTGCAACTTGCTTGTGTATATGTGTAGATATGTAATATTTTTCGCAATATTTTTTATGCTAAATTTTTTTCCTTAATTTTTCATAAAAATATTTTTAATTAAATAAAATTAACTTCATAAATCAAAGTTCCAAACTTTGTGTAAATTTCACAAATATTTAATAAATTTCAAAAAGTTGTCATAAGATGTACGAAATTTTAAAGCTTTATAGTAATAAAGTATAAGTGTAAGGTCGCTCAAAACTAGCTTTATTTTTATTTTTTTTTTTGCAAACAATGTTGAGCATTTTCTTCCTTATAAAGCTTGTGTTTTGAGTCAAATAATGAAGAGGCTTAATTTTCGAAGTTAAATGGGCAGTGATTGGTATTGTGGGGATATAAACTTAGATCTCAACTCAGTTAAAATTGCTTCAGCGTTCATCGTGTTAGTCAGGAAGAAGAAGATGAAGAAGAAGCTTACGTCCTTGCGAAAAATTTGCCACGAACTGAGCTGAATGATTTGCAAATTCTGCTAACGGCGTGAAATTCACTGATTTGCTTCCCTGTGAACTGGCGCACTTCCGGCAGCAATTTATTTATTTTTCTCTTTATATATCATAGTCGCTTTTTAGGCTTATAAGGGGTGGTTAAGTTTCAAGGGCCGGTGTTGATTTTTAATTAAATGCAATTTTTTTAAGAAATTATTGTCATTTCTCTTTATTATGATAATACTTGTATGGCTCAATTATGCATGGGACAAAATATGGGCTAACTAGCCTCGGTGGCCTCGGCGGGACACCTCCATCCGATGGTCCAAATTTTCGATGGCGCTGAGGCATAATTGAGGTTCTATGCCGTTAATGTGCCGAATTATCTCATCCTTTAGCTATTGAATTGTTGCTGGCTTATCGACGTACACCTTTTCTTTCAAATAACCTCAAAGAAAAAAGTCCAACGGTGTCAAATCACATGATCTTGGCGGCCAATTGACATCGCCGCGACGTGAGATTATTCGGCCATCAAATTTTTCGCGCAAAAGAGTCATTGTTTCGTTAGCTGTGTGACAAGTGGGCACCGTCCACCGTTGAAGCCACATATCGTCCACATCCATATCTTCCAATTCGGGCCATAAAAAGTTCGTTATCATCTCACGATAGCGAACACTATTCACAGTAACTGCCAGACCGGCCTCATTTTGGAAAAAATACGGCCCAATGATGCCGCCGGCCCATAAACCGCACCGAACAGTCACTCTTTGTGGGTGCATTGGCTTTTTGGCAATCACTCTTGGATTATCATTCGCCCAAATGCGGCAATTCTGCTTATTGACGAATCCACTGAGGTGAAAATGTGCCTCATCACTGAAAATGATTTTCTTCGAAAATCGGTCATTCACTGTTGCCCTTTCCTGCCACCATTCTGACCATTAACGACCCTTGAAATGGTCAAGAGGCTTTAATTCTAGAGTCAATTGCACCTTGTAAGTGTGTAAATACAAGTCTTTATACATAATGTTCATCAACGACGAGCGTGAAAGGTGCAATTGGACGGACGAGTTGAGGTGGACGGCTCTTCAACCACACTATCGCGAACAGCAGCAATATTTTCTGCAGTACGAGCTGTACGAGCATGCACTGGTATTTTCACATCTTCTACAGACCCGGTTTGCTCAAACTTTTGCATAGTTTTTCCGATTGTACGCATATTTGGACGATTAAATTGACCGAAAAAGTCACGAAGTGCGCGATGTGCATTTTGATTTGAACGCCAGTTTTCATAATAAACCTGAATAACTTTAACGCGTTGCTCGATTATGTATCTTTCTATGATTCAAATTGAGTTAGTCTGAAATTAAAAAATGTCAAATGAAATGCAGAAAAAGACTTGACGTTTAGGTATGGTTTACATTTAATATCGGCCCTTAAAATTTAACCACCTTTTATTAAAAATGCAGAAACAAATATTATTAACAAAAATATTTAATAAAAAATAAAATATTAAAATTGTCTATACTTTTTATTAAAACTTTAAATTCCTTACTGAAAACTATCCACCATAACTTTGCACTAATATTGGTAGTTAATGCATTGGGAATAAGGACGTCGAACGTAGGAAAATGCAGTCGGTCATATAAACACCGAAAATGTAGCCGACAAATGCTAGACAGACAAAAACGTGGGAAATTATCAGTGGATTCACGGAAAACACACTCCGAATGAAAAAGCGGGACCTGGACGCAGGCCCACAACCACTGATCTTGAAATGAGAAAGATTGAACGCCACTCTGAAGTAATGCGAAAGCGATTCCAGGGTGAGAGACAGTTCCAATCGAAGGGCAGTTCTTTAGTCCCATGACCTACCACTGCCTTGACGGTAGCTTTGATGATGCATTCGGTGGATTAAAATTCCTCATACCCGCAAACACAATGCAAGAAAAAATATTGAGGTTCAGATAGTAGTCAGCAGTTGCTTTAGTAAAAAGTGGAAGAGATATTAGTCTGCTGGTGATGATTTGAGTTTGCAATTATTTATAATTTCATTTAAGTCAAAAGCCGCAGTCGCTAGTGCTGCTCTTCAAATAATATTATGAGATTGTATTATTGTTTTTTTTTTTCTTAATAATAATCATTTCCAATAATTCATATTGGAGAACGTAATAGAAACAAGTTCTTCAATAAGTATTGTGATTAGTTGCATACACAGGTGGTCACAACAATAACAACACAATCATTTTGCTAAACTTTTCTATCTTAAATATACTGTGAAATTATATTTCAGAATATTATAGCTTCTACAGCCCATTAACTAGGTAGAAAGCGGCCCGCGCGCTACTGTACCTCAAACTTTAAACTCGTTTTTCTCGAAACTACTTTTCCGGCATGGTATGCATGATAACTCATACAGTTTTTAATATTTTTCAATGCAGTTTTTTTTTTAAATATCCGAAAGTGTGTTCTCTATAGATTTTATTTTTGATATTTTTATTTAAAAATTGTATATACATAATTAAAGTGTGACATTTATGACGTAAGACGCATACTTTTTTTTAAATGCTGTAAATTGCAAAATTTTTCGAAATTCAAAAATCAGGCTTGACTGAATATAACTACGACTTTATTTTACAAATTAAAATAATTTTTTTTAAGTTTAAGTACTAATAAACAATACATAAATTTTTTTTATATTTTTTTTATTGAAGAAGAGATACTAAAAACAGCTTTTCTTTTATCGCATTTTTGGCACTGCTGGACGTATGCAACCCCTGAATTTATATAATTAGATAGATATTTTTTTCTAGCAAAGACTTTAAAACTATTTAATATTATTTTTTGTAATATATAAAAAAATATTACAAAAACCTTAATACACAAAGTTTCATGTTTTATATAAAATTCAAAAAACTTCTATAGGTGCGCAACTAAGTGCCCGCTGACATATGGTAAACAAACTGCTTCGACACATTAGTGATTTTATTTTGGTATCATAAACTTTTGGTTTTGTGAAGATGTCTGATTTTGTGCCGAATAAACATCCTCTTTCATTTGAAAAAAAATGGCGGCGAAGCACATCGAGAGCTACAAAAAGTTTATGGAGATGTTGCTTTAAGTGAAGCAACGTGCCGAGATTGGTTCCGTCGCTTCAAAGACGGTGATTTTAATGTTGACGACCGTCCGCGTGAAGGAAGGCCAAAAACAATTTTTTCAAAAAAAAACAGCGAGAACTTAGTTGCGCACCTAGTACATATTCGTTAGAATTATTAGAAAAATTCTAGATTTAAAATTAAATAAAAACAACTTTTGAGCATTAGTTGAAAAATTGGACGAAAATACATTACACCCTCAACGAAAACAAATTATCAAAAATGCAAATATATACGCACATAAACACAAGTATCAAAAAAAAATTCGTTGGTCCGTCAATAATGAAGAAAATGCATTCATGTTAACTATCACACAAAGCACTCCATCAAATTCATTCAAGGCATTAACTTCATTTCAAATTTGCTGCCACTAATGGGGTACATAAAAAAGACGGATTGTCTTAAAAGCCGTAAATCTGTGTCACTGCTTAAACAAAAATCCGTGAGTGCAGCATTGAATTATCCTCAGCCGGCACTTGATGTCAGTGGAACATGGCTTCCAGTTGAAGAGCAGTCATTTTATGTAGTCATTTAACAGTCAGAAAAATCAGTTAAATTAATCTTCTTTGAAGCAATTTGAGTGACATTTGCTGCCACGTAGTACTTAATACAAAAATAGGGAAGAAACTGCACTTAAGTCATAGAAAATACAGCAAATGAAAAATTATCACCGTAGACATGGCGGAGTCACCGAAAAACGCACAGACTCACACACCGCTGGTGGCCTTAAAATGCGCTTATGTATTTGTGCTTAAGTGCAACATATGGAGGTATGTAGGTACGTTTGGGACACTTAGCCTTTTTACTTGTCGGCTACATTTGGCTAGCTGCCAAGTCTTCGGCAAGAAGTTTGACGTCATCAAAACCGGCACACGCCGTCACTTTGATTTACTAGCAACTGCAGCTTGTTTTCATTGAAAGCAATTTATTAAACATATTAAAGGCGGAGGAGGGGTTGTGTACCAGCTGGAACCACAAAAAACTTAATACATTAAACTAATTGCTGGCCAATGAAAACGACACAAAATATTTAATGACTTTCAGGCCACAAAGTTAATTTTGACTGCCTTCGATGCGGCAGGTGCAAAAACATAAAATTATACCCAGACTTGGCGAGCCTTTTAATTACCCATCAGACTATAAATGACCAACTCATTTGATTTAAAATTTTACATGATTTTGCTTTTATTTATTTCATGCATATACATAGCCTGTTAAATCAATAAAACCCATTCAATTGTTCGTGACGATAAGCGGAGATTCCAAATAATCTATAAATTAGATATGTAAATCATTCAACCGATCATGCAAACGAGCCCCTCATAAGGCGCCAGGGCTAAAGCGTCTGCGGGCAGCGCTTTACTGCAAGGGTACAAAGGTTGTGTGTTAGTCAGCAGGTTGGTTAGAATTGAGAAAAGTTGTTACAAAGTAAACTCACCCAGCCTCTTTAGTGGACAAGGAACTAGCAACCAACACAGTTAGCTTTTGCTGGAATTTGAGATCAAAAACTGCGGTCAAATTAACAGCGCGCGCGCGTGGCCCAATGTTGATGACGGTTAGAACGGAGCTATCGTCTGGAACTTCCCTGTAAGAAAAAATGTGGATGTTCATTTTTTAAGCGATTTTTTAAAAAAGTTTGTTCAATTATATATATATAAAATAAAAAAAAATTTAAAAAATTAAAAATATGTACAACAAATATAAAAAACGATATAAAAAATATTTGAGATATTTATTTCTAACCGAAACTTTAACGCACTTTAAAATATATTAAAATTTATTTTTTATAAAAATTTATTTATTTTTTATAAAAATTTATTTAAAAAAATAAAAATTTCTTAATTACCTTTCAATTGCAAAAATGTCGCGATCGATTGCCTCGATTTGTAAGCGTCCTCTGGCGAGTGCCGGCATCTTACGCATTTCGGTTAGCGCCTTGTAGACCAGGTAGTGACTTCTTCCGGTTGTCTGCTGCTTGAGATTCAGATTTTTGTAGCTGGGATGCACAGGCATCCACGTTCTATCGGCGCCTGAGAAGCCTAAAAGCACGCATATTGAGTAAAGCTGGCACTGCAATGCCGTCCGGCAACTTTACCTGCATTCATTAGAGAATCCCACTGGAAGGGTGTTCGCTCGGGGTCACGAGACAGCTGCCTGTATTTGGCACGCCCAGCATTGCGTGCAAGTGGATCGAAGGTGTTATCCCAGCTAAGATCACGATGATCTTGCATACCAATTTCATCACCCTAAAAACGATGCCAAAAACAAACAAAGTATTAAATTTGCTCACATTCAAGGTATTGCAATAAGCAACAACAACCATGTTCCACACTTACATAGTAGGTTACCGCCACACCAGGCAACGTCATCATCATCATGTGCATCGAATCGATGCGCTTTGGGCCGAGACGTGTTGCCATGCGCGGATTATTGTGATTGCCCATCACCCAGTTGGGGGTGAATCCACGCGGCATGTATGTCAACCACTTCTTTATAACGAACACATAATCACGTGCATCTGAGTGCTCATTCAGTGTGATCAAGTTTAGGTTGAGTGGAATATGCGCGCCCTTCTTGCCATCGCTGGTTTCATAGTACTCCATCGACGTCTTCACGTCAGCATAAGCATCGGTCATGAGAACGCGTGTGGGGCCACCATTTTTGCTAGTGTAGTCATCCAGCAACCTGCGCCAATGTTGCACCATTTCGATAGTATCGGGCTGTAGGGATAATATTATGGGTAAGTCCGCGACTTGTGCTAAAACTCATTACGCATACCAGATGTTTGGTGTGGATGTGTGCGGTGTAATCGTAGCAATTGGTGTCGTTGGTTTTGCCAGTGCGTGGTTCATCGCGCAACTGTTCATCTTCGAACAAATAACCGACTGAATCCATGCGAATACCGTTAACGCCTTTTTCCAACCAGAATTTTAAGACATCATCGATGGCTAGAACTACTTTGGCTTCGCGGTAGTTTAGATCAGGTTGTTGCGATGCGAATTGATGGAGGTAATATTGGCCACGTTTTTCATTCCATGTCCATGCGGGGCCATAGTACAATGATTGCTGTGGAGTATTAGAACAAATGTTTAAATTGTGCAAATTTCAAACGACACTAAATCTCGTTGCATTACACACCCAATTATTTGGTGGCATCCGTTCACCTTTCTCATTCATTTTGGCATCAGCCCAAATGTAAAAGTTTTCATAGCCGTTTTCGCGGTCGACGGACTTCTGAAACCACGCACTTTGATTTGAGGAATGATTTGGCACAATGTCCATAATTATTTTGATGCCTGCAAGCATAAAAAAACAAAGTAATCTATAAATCCGTTGCACACACAACGGTATCAAAGATTAACAGTTACCCAAGAGATTCGCTTCCGTTATTAACGTTTCCAAATCTTGCATTGTACCGTATTCGGGCTGGATTTTTTTTAAATCAGTTACGTCGTAGCCAAAATCAACCATAGGAGACTGGAAAACGGGGCCCAGCGAAATGGCTTGAATTCCAGTCTCAACGAGATATGGCAGTTTCATGATTATACCTGCAACAAATAGATTTTTTTTGTTGTTTTTGCATGTATTAAAGATTCATTTCTCTTATTTTTGCTCACCTTTGATATCGCCTATACCATCGAGTGTAGTGTCCAGAAACGAACGTGGATAGATCTGGTACAGCACCATACGCTTCCACCAGTCTTTCTCCTTGTTGTCTATTATTTTCGCTGCATTAGACTCAGCATCAGTCTTGACGTTTGTTTCCGTTTTTGAGGCCTCATCATTCATTATATCAGACACCTCTGGCCTTGTTTCCTTAGCTGCTGCCCCCGTCTCGGCAGCGGTAGAGGTTGTGGGTATTTTTAATTTCTCCGCAGCTTTATCGTCGACGGGCGAGCTGGGGGTTGGTGCAACCGCCGCATCTGCCAACATATGCGCTCGCTGCACCAGCAAGCATAAAGTGAAAATCAACAACAGGCCTTTGCGGCCCAAACAACTTTTAAACATTATAACGAAACCCTATATTTCTAAACCCGAAAACAAAATTTAATACAAATACTTAAAAACAAAAAACTTAATTTTATCACAGCTCAAAACTTTGGATGTGGATATTTTTTTGGTTTTTTGTATTAATTTTATGTCTGCGCTGGGATATATGTACGTTAAGACACTTGTCTACAAGCACAGCACTTAAGGCTAGAGCC
The DNA here is from genome assembly GCF_027943255.1 of Anastrepha obliqua. Classification (NCBI taxonomy): domain Eukaryota; kingdom Metazoa; phylum Arthropoda; class Insecta; order Diptera; family Tephritidae; genus Anastrepha; species Anastrepha obliqua. The sequence continues at coordinate 122,966,425 of NC_072896.1, read as the reverse complement.
ACGTACAGACAGTGGCGCAATCACCTCGGCGCACGCCTTTAATAGTGGGCGCCATTTGCGACCCAGCTGCACGGTCATGTATCGATCCCGTTGCTATTCAGCCAATGTCACAGTGCATCATCGTGCACATAACTGCATCCATTTACTTACAAAAAATTCGCAGGAACTACCGTTCCGCTCACTTGAACTGCAACAGAGAGGACTTCCCACTCGGACATCGCCAACAACACTGGTAATAGGAGAGCTTTGCCGTGTTCATAACGTGCTAAAGCGATGCTGCGTTTGTTGTTTCTAAAATAATATTGACGGTCTGGGTACTGGCGCTCAATGAGGGGGATTTATGTATTATTAGCAGAGTATGTTGAATATGCGAGATTATAGAATTTTGTCACTCTTAGCGCACGCGCTATAAAATTTGTTTTATGCGCATGTTGTTGTACTTTAGTAGAGTATTTTGGTTTTGCACCAGGTGCGTTGAATTGTAACTGTTTGCAAAAATAGGAAAATTATCATATAATATACATATGTTCCGTTAAATTTTTTTTATTTAATGTTTTCGTTAACTGGTATAAATAGCGAAAGTGCAAATTATGCAAATAAAATTTTGCACAAAAAAATCTAGCAGAAACAAAAATTTTTAGAATCACAAAATTTTTTTTTAACTAAGCAAACTGGAAACACTGAAAATTTAAGGAATAAGTCGATACAAAAAAACAACAAGGACTTATTTTTCCTTTTATTCCATCATACAATTTATTTATGCATATGCACATCCATACATACGTATGTATGTATCCACATACATATCTGGATGCGCCGCCATGTCTTGCTTTTTGTCCTAAGACTGACAATTGTAAATATCCAAACCCCGTGCAGTGAAAACTCTGCACAATTTCGTCCAAAAAAAAGCCAAACTCTAATAAAAATTTTACAAATCACCAAAAAAAAAAAATCAAGCAAACTTGAAACATTAGAAATTTTGGAAATACAAAAAACCGACAAAAACTTACTTTTCTTTTTACTCCATCATAAAATGTTATTATGCGTATGTACATACTCGTATATGGATGCGCGATAAATTCGTGGACCCTTTGGAATTGTAAATACCCACTATAGTCTAGTTTATAAAGGTTTGATCAAATATGAATCCTTAAAACGGAAAAATTTACTAGAAATTCATCCCACGTAACCAGATGACTCCAAATACACTTTTTCCAAGAAAAAAATTGAAAAAAAATGTATTATTTATTTTTTCTAACACGTAATAAATAATATTTTCAGTAAAAATCACACCACAAATATTAAAAATTAAAAAAGGAAATATTTAAGCTATTTTAAGAGCTGTAGTTGTCAGTCCGTGGCTGCAAACTCTACTCTTAACCACCTAAGCCCAACTCAACCTTCGCACTATTTAGTTACAATCGAGTATTTAATCTAAAATTATTCAAAACATTACATTTTTTCTCTATTCTATACGAATTTCTTATATACAAAAATGTCAACACAAATTATTCCCTGAAAGCGCATCACCCCAAAGCTGCTGAGCCAATTAACATCCCCAAGGTGCTGCTAAAAGGCTCGCTTGAATCGCTTTAAAGTTTCAAAAAGCGTAATGCTGCATTTGGCAGCGATTTTTCAGCCATTGAAATTTCAATTTCACTCATCGCTTCGTTTTTTTCTATTATTCTGACGGCGCTCAGAACTGCCATTTGGCCATAGAAGTTTTCAAAGTAAAGCAAAGCAAACAAAAAAATAAAAACAAGAAAGGCAATCAAAGCAATTCTGCATGGGGCCAGCACCTATAGTTTCGTTTAGACCACTTAGGTAGCTTGGGTACCTAGACCTTTTGAAAACATAAGGTAATGGTCTGACTGAGCTTCTACAATTTCGCCCTACAAGGACATAAGACAAGGGAGACAACGGACAGATGGCAACGGTCGCTGTAAATGCTAAGACATTTTGAACCCTATCTCACCCACCAAAACCTAAAAAAAATATAGTTCAAGTTAACTTTTATTTTATTTTACTTTATTTTTTAACATAATTTTTTTTATATTATTTTGTTTTATCTAAAGGGTGGTTAAGTTTCAAGGGCCGGTGTTGATTTTGAATAAAATACAATTTTTTTAGGAAATTATTGTCATTTCTCTTTATTATGATAATACTAATATGGCTCAATTACGTAATTACGGCCTCGGCGGCACACCTCTATCCGATGGTCCAAATTTTCGATGGCGCTGAGGCATAATTGAGGTTCTATGCCGTTAATGTGCCGAATTATCTCATCATTTAGCTCTTGAATTATTGCTGGCTTATCGACGTACACCTTTTCTTTCAAATAACCTCAAAGAAAGAAGTCCAACGGTGTCAAATCACATGATCTTGGCGGCCAATTAACATCGTCGCGACGTGAGATTGTGACAAGTGGTGCCGTCCGGTTGAAACCATATATCGTCCACATTCATATCTTCCAATTCGGTCCATAAAAAGCTCGTTAGCATCTCACGATAGCGAACACTATTCACAGTAACTGCCTGACCGGCCTCGTTTTGAATAAAATACGGCCCAATGATGCCGCCGGCCCATAAACCGCACCGAACAGTCACTCTTTGTGGGTGCATTGGTTTTTCGGCAATCACTCTTGGATTATCATTCGCCCAAATGCGGCAATTCTGCTTATTGACGAATCCACTGAGGTGAAAATGTGCCTCATCACGAATCACGAAGTGCGCGATATGCATTTTGATTTGAACACTCGTTTTCATAATAAGCCTGAATAACTTTAACGCGTTGCTCGATTGTGTATCTTTCCATGGTTCAAATTTAGTTAGTCTGAAATTAAAAAATGTCAAATGTAATGCAGAAAAAAACGTGACGTTTAGGTGTGGTTCACATTCAACATCGGCCCTTGAAATTTAACCACACTTCATTTATTCTTTTTAATTCTTTTTGAAGTAAATCCTCTTAGGCGTCGATGGACGAGCGAGAATGGAGAGTAAAATTTCAAGGCCATGCAACGTTTTGGACATTTTCGTTCCGCGAGAGAGAAAAAAGATATAGCGTGGAGGAAAAGGAGAGAGAGAGCTATACCTCATATATATCTTAGATATACTTTAAGCTATTCACGTCTCCCTTTTGTGCGGTCCTTTGTCTTTTCTCCCACTCCTACCCTGAGGCTCTAGTCTAAGTCGTACGACGTTACTCGTATTGTAGGAGCTAGAAAGAACCACGTATACATTATATACAAAGCGTTAGAATATAACAGAGAGAGAAAGAGAGTGACGCGTAAACGTACAGCACTAGCGCACTGCTATAGTAGAGCGAAAGAGGGCTACAAATTGTTAGAATAGGATAGACAGTATTGCGCATGCGCGTGCCTTGTCTATGCACGTTGTAGTGTTAGACGCTATATATGCGCACAGCTCTAACGCCACGCTAATACATCGGAGCGAGAGAGATCGTATTGTGCGTGCTGTAGCAGTACGCGTGGCCGTGCCTTGAAAGTTTATATTATGTTATGTGTACTACGCTACACGCACTTGTTTTTGTTTTTTTAATCCTCTTTGATTAGGTTAAACGGTCTGCTATAAAATATGTTAAAAATATCTATTGTGATGCTTTCGCAGGAATAATTTTACTTATCTTGCCCCTACTTGTTTCATTTTATATTTTAACTATTTTCCGTCTTTTTTATTTTATGTAGCATTTTAATTTCTATAAGGTTTTGTTATTATATTTTTAAATTTCGTAAATTTAATTTTTTTATTGTAGTATTATTTCCTTAGTTTTATTTTTTTCTTTTTTTTCATTTTAATTACTTTTCGTTTTGTTTTTTTTTTATTATTTTATTTTATGCTGTTCTATTTTTTATAATTTTTTTTATTTCATATTTTAATTCCTTTTCATATTTTTTTGTATTCTTTTATTTTATTTCGTAAATTGTATTTTAAATTTTATTTAATTTAAATTTTAAATTTTAAATTATAAAGTTTAAAATTTTAAAATATCCAAATTAAATATGAAATAAATAAATTGTGGCAACTTAACAATAAGTTGTAATTCTACAGCTCTTTACGTGCTGTATCTCTATATCTACCTTAATTCCTTTGCCCACCGTTACATACAACCGTTATGCGAACAACATTATACTACGCTTGTGCACAAGTGTGCGCGGGTATCAAAGGAGAACTACTTTTACCACTTGGAGCAAAAGCAAAGTTACTTCACAACGAGACCAACTGCAGGAAGTAGCGGCAAAAGCAGTCCAGTTGTGCCATTTTCAACACCCACAAATCCTACAGTTTTCTTACAAATTCTAAGAAGCTACAAACTTCAGCAGCCTCGCACATACAAGTACACACACAGTCAATAGTGTAGCGTAATTAAAATGCAAGTTTTTTCACAGCTCATAATTACGAAAGCAAGTAACGCCCCACTAGCTAAGGACCATTTTCAGTTTTCCACTTCAGTTACATTTTTATGCTACAACGCCTACCGCGCCGAGATTTCTAACGCATTGAATTCGTAAAGCAGGCATACGGCATTGCAAAAATGTATACAAACAAAATCTTTCGCTAGCCTTCTGTGTTAAGATGAACTAAATGAAAGGGAGAATAAAGGGAAATGCGTCACACGAGAGGTAGCAGCAGCACTTAAAGTAGCCTGTGAATAACTTGGGATAATAAAGTGGTGGTGGACGATGGCATCGAACCTTTGAAAACGAGGTTAATGCGAGAACTTGCAATACAGTGAAAGTAAATGAAATATGTATGTGTATGTGCACAAGTATGTGCTTGGCTTAAAAGAGAGAAGAAAAAGCAAATACTGTTTTGTCTGTGCGCCTAGTCAGCACAGGAAACAGTTAAGATGCCGACTTCAGCATTCTCTTAAACTTGATGTTGGGCTGAGCGGTAGCAGATGAGTGTAGTGTAGTGAGTAAGCACGCGATGTCATCTCTGTGGTGTTAACTAGCATATCACCGGCAACTCTGTTGTGTTCAACGACTCTGTGGGTTGGGCGAGGAGATGGTTTCTAATGAGTTTGTTATCATAGAGACAATAACAATAATGATTATAATAATAATAATGATAATTCTTGAAATAATAATGATTAATAAAGATAAGAAGGAGGGCAGGCTGCTAGCATACATAGCTTTTAATGTTCTAGAACGTTGTTGTTAGTAGCATTTGAATAAAGGCAAATTACCCACCCGCTGTGGAGAAGAAAGGCTTAGCAGGTGCTGTAAGTTTCACACCGCTTATGATGCTGTAAATATGTGCACCTTTCACACTGTTCCTTAAGCAGGCATATTAAGTTGGGAATCAACAACAAACAAAGGAACGTGAGATCATTGACAGGTGAACTGGTTGGGTGGTTATGCTGATTAGGCAGCTGGATTTTTGTGAAAAATTTAAGGTAGTTGAAAAGTTGCCTACTTATATTTGTATCTATGCACACGTACATATGAATTTGTATGTACACATATACATTGCGAAAGGATTACTAAGTGTTTAATTAAAATATTAAGAGTAACCATATTAAAGAGATGTTAACAGGATGCGTTCCAAATAAATTTATTCTTCATATGAACTTCTGCCTGCATTGGACATTATAAACCAAGGCGCATTTGCTACATTATTCAAAAACTTACAAAGTAGGGGAGAGTGAGAGAACAAAATGGAATTTCATTTTGAGGGGAAGTTGCAAGTTTTTATTTTTAAGAATTTGCGAGTGGGAAAAACAGCTAATCGCATAGTAAAAATAAACATGAATTAAAATTTATAAATTGAGCGAAAATTCTATATTTAAATAAAAATGGTCTGATTTAAAGTAAATAAATATATTTTAGATAAAATGTATAAAGTTTATCTGAAGTCATATATTAAATAGAAAACGTCCAATGATATAGAGAACCATAGCCTGTAGTCACCATTTCCGCAGTCCCCCAATTACAAATCGAAAACATTGAAGGCATCTTTTTTCTCGTACTTCTTGGTTATTAACTAATTTGAAAATAAAGTGCTTTTTTATGCTCATAAAGTTTTACCTAATAGCAGTCGCCCCTCAGCAGGCAAGGGTAAGCATCCGAGTGCATTTCTGCCATGAAAAAGCTGCTCATAAAAAATATCTAAATAAATAATAAGTGCTGTAATAATTGGGTTTGCTGATTGCCACGAAATAGCTGAAGTATGCGAATGCGCTTTTCACTTTTCATAACCCAATTAAAAATAAAGTAAACACTTGCACATTTTTCGAGAGCAACCGCAATTAGTGAGTTTGTCGAAGGTTTTTTCCAAATATTGGTTAAGTGGTATTAACGCTTCCAGAAGCCAAATACCATTAATAAATCATTAACCGGAAGGAATAAACAACGTTGCTTGTTTCACTTAAAGAAGTGGTTCAGGTTTATCTGGGAGTAAGCGTGTGCTTATTGTACGGCAAGAAAATACATTAAATAATTTCTTTTTTCCTTTAAATATGCACACTTAATAATACTAATAAATATCCTTGCGTGTACATGCCCTAACCACAATTAATTCGTTCTCCTACGATTCCTTCCAAAATACACCCCGCTGTAAAATCTTAGACACACCTCTATTTGTCTATAAAAATATAGTTCCATATAACGCAAAGTGTTAAACTTTATATGGAATTTTAACAAATTTTCAAAATTTCATCAAAACTTTGATCTTTTTAATCTTAATTTGTAGATTTTTTTGGGTATGCTTTTTTATAGCACAGTGAATTATAATATCATAAAGTGGAAGTTTCAAGTGACTTTAAATATTGTTGATTTTTGGAATTATTATTTTTTTTTTTGGTCTGCTCCACTTTTACTTCCTCATAAAAAAATTCATCGATCATTTACCATAATTCGCCTTCATTTCTACACACATTCGTAATATTTTCTTCTATTTCTTTTCATTTTCTTACCACTTAATTCGGGTTCCTCCATAATCGTCTGCAGGGTGATCCATGCAGTTTATTGAACCTTGCGTGGCACTGTTTATTTAATAACAAAAAAAGAGGTTGTCTGTAAAGTCGGTTTACTGACGATAGTTTAACGTGACAACGTCATAAGAAAATATTGATGGAATGGTTGCAATTTTCAAAACAAAATTTTAATTTTATTTGTTTGATAGATATTTTGTATGGATATAGAGGAGGAGGTAAATGGAATTGCAATGGAATAGGTCAAGTTACATTTACTCAAACGTGAAAAATGACGAAATACTTATCAAATTCATGAAAGATATCTTCAATTTCGATTGTGCATCAGACATTAATAAGTCAACAACACTAAGAGGCACCATCATCGATTTGCTTTTTTCAAGACACTTTAAACTCGAAACACTCTTTCATTTTCTACTTTTTCTATCATCGTCCTATTCTCAACAGAGAAATGGTTCATTACCATGCACACAGTAAGAAGGCATATGCAAATACAAGTATGTGAATTTATATACAAATGCGCATATACATACAGATACATATATATGCTCACTCAAGTAGGACAGAGCCAGATGTCGAACGTTGCCGAACGCGGGGGCCGATTGTGCTCTTTGTCGTTCGTTCCGCGCTCTCGCTTGCAGTTCAAGCACATTAGCTTACATTTGCTTGCGTACGGAATAGATTCGTATATTTGATATGCCCATATGATTTGTATGCATCTTTACATATAGATTTGTTCTTTTTGAAAATTGCGCGAAATTGTATATGTATATGCATGTTTATATACATATATTAGTATACAACATATCTTATAAGGTATATGGTAAATATTACCATACATTTTTTCCTTCATATATAATAAAAAAATTAATAATAATAACATTAAAACAACAGGTATTATTAACAAACTTGGTTTTATTTTAAACTCTTCAAGTAAATCAAATTAATAATAATCAATAAGAAGGCATATGGAAGTACAAGTACGTGAATTTATATATGTATGTACATATGCGCATATACATACATATATACGCTCACTTAAGAAGGAGAGAGCAAGATGTCGAACGTTGCCGTTCGTTTGCTTTGTTCGTTCCGCGCTTTCGCTTGCGGTTCATTCAATGCAATGAGCAAGGTAACGGCATGAGCAAGGTAACGACATATGAGCAAGGTAACGACAAATAAGCAAGGTAACGACAAATGAGCAAGGTAACACTAATGAGCAAGGTAACGACACATTTTTTTGTGCGTGCAGCCGGCTAAATCGAATTATAAGACGTTATCACGTCAAAACGATATTAATCCAAGTTTCATACTTTATACAAAATTTATAAATATTCTACAAATTTTCAATAAAAAACAAAAAAAATTTAGAGTATGCAGTTTTATTGCCCACCCATATTTGTTATAACCAATTCCAAGTTTCATGTACATCAAAACTCTCACTGATTTTGACACATTTTCCCCCTCAAGGTGTTGCGCATTTTCTCCATAGAATAAATGGACGTCATTATTTTTATATGTAATGGTATGCTGGTTATAGCGAGGAGAGCAGAGAACTAATACATATGAGCTGAGTAAATGAGTTCCATGCAGAAAAGATTTTAATGGTGTGAGCATTAGCAGACCGTTAGCCGGTTCTCAGCGAATTTGACAGAATCAGTTGATGGGCTGACATAGCAGGAGTTTGCTTGCAAAAAAGCTAAGAATGTATTCGGGATATACGAAAAAATAAGCCTATAAGACTTCGTTGCCGTATGACTATTGGTTGGAGGAGTGTGAAATAATCGTGCAGAATTCTCATGGTGAAAAGATTTTTAGAGGTGTACTACCTAGCACACCGTTATTCGGCTCTGAGCGAATTTGACAGATATGCCGACGAAATAACCGACAAAACGAATGACGTAGAATCCAAAGTTCCCCTCAAAAAAATGTTTTTTCACCGTACCTAACTAGCAAACCTGCTATCTATCATCCTTGCAGAATTCTGCGGGCGAACCACCCCCCTGACGTGGCAGCCGAAGTTCCCCTCACAATTTTATTTGTCACCATAGTTATTGGCTAAACCTAGTAATCTATCATCATCGAATGAGTTCTTAATTTCTGAGCGTTCTGTGTTTCATGTCTGAGTGTTAAATATTCCAAGCATGTGAATGGAGCCTATCAAAAATTAAAAATTAATAAATTGAAAAACTATGTAATAAGAATTAAGCTGTTAGTAAACAAAGTATTTGATACGTAGCAACTTGCATGGAGCTGACTTCTTAAATTGGTCTTCTTTAAAGCTTAAACCAAGAACATCTATCAAACTATTTGAAAGTTTACATGCAAACAAATGGCAATGCACGAAAGTACAGCGTATGCAGAAGCACGAGTATAAACACATACATACATATGTATGTATGCATGTATGTAATGTCACGCTGCCCCAACTAAAATGTACTTATCCACTACTTACATTGTTTCCACGTTTCCCAAACGATACTCTTATCTTATCACACTTAACATATGCTCGCGTCTTCTTCCGCAAAACTACAAGGACACATTTCGCTAGATATACGAGTACTTATACAAACGAGTATGTACGCATGCGAGTACATTTTGACTGCGTCTTACTGTGGCCCAAAATTTTATTTACAGCAAGCAGCATTTCGTTTAAGATTTCCCTATTTTATTTCGCAGATAAAATGACAAGCAAAATGAAACCAAGTTGGATGAATGCAAAAACAAAAAAAAAACATATGGTGTATGATGCATATAAGCAGATGCAATGTGTAAACTTAAATATTTGTACACATGTAACAATAAATATGTCCTACTCATACACAGCAACCCCATTGAACAGCATACAAAGTTTCTTTATTCGATGTCCATCACTACGCTCATTCACATTAGTTGATGCTTGTGTGCATGCAGACATCCGCCCATGCGTGTTTCCTTAGCTCTTCGAGTGGGTTTATACTGCAAAGTCCCTCGTGGAAAATTCACTGTTGCTGTTGAATTGCAAGCTGTGAGTTGTTGTTGTTGTTGTAGCAGCATAAACATTCCCCATACTTACATATAAGTCCGGGTCGTCTCGGTAACGTAGAACCGACTGTCGTGGAAATAAGCTGTGAGTAACTCCGCTTAGTCCCGATTTACACGAGGAGACATCTGGAAGGGAGACACTGGAAATTCTCTTTTGATGTTTCATTCGCGTACACACGGGCAAAAATGTTTCCGCGACATTTTGACATTTAATACTTTAGCAACGTCTGGTTCGGATGTATTCTAGCACGCGCTTACATGTAAAGCAGAGAGCGTTCGACAACAGTTTCTTAAATATATAATATGAATGAAAAATGCAAACTGGTTAAATAATAAATAATTTGTTGTCTTTTTTATTGAAATATATTTATAAATTCTTATACTTGAATAAAAAAAATTAAATTAAAAATACTTCATATGTAAATAATTAACTTAAAATTAACTTGAGTATCTAGAAATGCAGGGAAAAATTGGAAATCAACATAAACATGTCCCATAACTATTTTAAATTATACCTACTTTGCTAGCAAAAATAATCGTCCATTTCCCAAGCAGCGTTCGGATGTTCGTCATCGTTGTTATCTTCCGTTTGATTGAAAACCAACACATAACTTAGAACTTTCTTCCACAAAAGAAGAAAACGAATGAAGCAACTGTCAAAAATTGCTTTAAGATAAGAAATACGAATAAGAAGAGCAAAGCGTCTTCCCCGACCGTCCTTCGCCCTTGAACAAAATGTTTCCCTTCCAGATGTCTCCTCGTGTAAATCGGGTCTACTTGCTAATTTTACAAGACAACTTCCAATTCACAACCAGGTTAGTGCTTCCCCTGCTAAGATGAGAGGAAATAAGGGGTCACTCAAAGTTCGTATTCACTAGAAGCGCCCCAGTAATAGAAAATATTCCAGCAGGAAATTTTTTGTACTTGTTATGGTTTTTCCGACAGGGTATGCACTTAGTATGCATGTGGCCTCCTATTGTGTTGTTAGCTACTTACCCACACACATACAAGCATCTTAACGCATGTGTTTGCGTTAGCTTATATGCTTTATGCTTGTCTATCGTATCCTTCTGCCTTGCTTGATACTCGATTTGCTGTTGGACTTTTTTATTTATATCTGTTTTCTTGCTTTTATTATTATATTTTCCTGGAACTATGTGCGAACTGCATGCTTTCTCACACTAAGACTGGCAAGTAGCAACAAAACCAAGTGAAAATTTAATGGGAAAAAATACAAAAAATAATTATAAAAGCTTCCTGCAATCATTTCTTGGTCTGCTGTTTTGGTAATCACCTATTCGAGTGACAATAAAAGACTGCTAATATTTTCTTAATTGTATAACTTTTTGAATTTCGAAGCGCACTCAAGCGCTAAAGAATAAGGCCCTTTAAATTTTGTATTGATCTGCTGAAAAATGCTTCGCTTAAGCTCTACAAGCGAACTGTCAAATAAACAAAAAATTATTATTATTTTTTTTTATTTTTCATGCGTATGCCTATGAAACCGGAATTTCAATCATAAATCCTAATTTTTTATTCGAAAATAGCAGGAAAAATTTGCACCAAATTATTTTTTATTCATTTATTTATTAGAATTATAATTATGAATAGGCACTAATAGCTAATACTATCGATCTGTTCAAAGTAACAGATACCCATTGATAGCTGCACATTTTTCCAGCACTTTTTAGGAAATTTATAAATGGCTTGCAAGAAAACAATTAAATTTTGGACCAAATCAGTAATCGAGAATTTTTTTCATATTTTCGTAAGGAATGAAAAGTGATTGCGTGACCCATGGGTGAAAATAATGGATGGCGCCTAAGTTTATTTATTAATAAGCCGCTAGCCATTCGTTTCGAAGATTCTCAGCTAAGCACCTCTTTTGATGTTTTGTATATTCTTTAGAACAAAATGCAGCTCAATTTGATTACAAGTTGGCGGTAGCGTTAACCTTGTTTCACGTTGATTTAGGAACTGAAGTCAACCGGGGATGTCGTGATTGGTCGGGAATACGAATAAATGGTTACATCTTGCGTGCTCTCAACCTTCTGGGGGCAATATTATTTCATTACTGGTCCCCAGTATTATTCTTATGTCGCTAAAAATTCAAATATTGATACAAATCAAATTTTATGCTTAAAACTCATAAAAAGGGCCACCGATATCCAAGATTGAAAAAAATAATTTTAAGCTAGGGATTTCGGCACCATCAGACAAGCCAAATATAGGCAAATTTGGTAGCACTATTACATCACTAAAGCAGTTAAATATTTATAGTATTTTCAAAATATTGATGGCATTATTACTAATCAAAATTTAGTGATGTGCATGTTTTTTTTTTAGAATTACATTAGAAACTGCAATTCTATGCGTCAAAATGCAGCTGTTGCTAAATAGATATGTAGTTCTTTCAAGAAAAAGTATTCGCAAGCTCATCGTAAAAGATTGAGTTTGAGTGCAAAAGCAAACTCTCAATGCAAAGACAAACGCTTAGTTCAGTTTAAAAGCACGTCTTTTCTGAAATATTAGACGGGAGATTTAACATATTATTTTTACGCCTCTGTTACCAACATCTCGTTCTAGACATTTGTACTAAGTCGGATACTAATCGCGCCTATTGTGTTTCTTTAGATTTGGATGCCAAAATTTTTGTAGAGCCCTTGCTGAATACTAACTTTTTTGGTAAAGAAAATATCGGTTCGAATTTATATAACGTATTTCGAAAATACCAAAATGTTTAAACTACACGTTGCTCCTTAGGAGGTGGAGTTCTTATTACAGTGTACTGTAAACTTTCCCCATCTCGCTCTTAGATGAGAGCCCATTCTTGATCAATAGATCTTGTGTAAAGAGAACAGCACACTATGGCTCTTTAAATTTACTTGTCTCATACATTCCCTTAACATCATGACTCAAATCATATGTCATTGATTATTTGTTAAGCCTAGTCTTAGTACAAATTATTTCTTTTGGAAATAAGGTCAATCGATTTCTTAATCTCATATTCGCCAGCGCTGATATTAGTTTGGGGGAAAAAATGCATTATTTTTTAGATATATGGTTATAGTGATCGATATCTCGTAAAGTATAGATCAAGAAATTTAAGGTTTATGCTCATTTCAAGGGGTTCATGCCGATACTGTAACAGCTAATTACGTGTAATTTTGGGTTCGTCCATTCCGTTCAGGCATTTTTAATGTCAAAGAAAATGTCGATGAAAATCATCGAAATAGTCGAAATTGACCGGCATGTTAGTAGTCGTAACATTGCTCAGGAACTAAAAATGGATGCTTCTCATTCTTATCGCCAATGTAACAAGAAAATATTGGATTTCTTCACTATGGATAAGACTTGGGTCCATCACTATGATGCTAAATCAAAACAAGAGGCTAAAGAATGGTGTGAACCTTGTTCCTCAGCTCCGAAATGCGCTTGTGTCCAGAAATCGGCGAAGAAGGTGTTAGCATCAGTTGTGTTGGGATGCGAAACGAATTTCGTTTGTGGATTACTTGCAAACTGAATAAATTCTGAATATTATTGCAGCCTTTTAGACTAGCTGAAAGAAATAATTCACGAAAAAGACCCAGTTCGCAAAAGAATAAAATAAATTTTTTATCAGTACTTTGCACCTCGTCACAAAAGCATTTGGACAAGGGCTAAAATCCATGAATTAAAGTTTGAATTGTTGAAGCATCCACTGAATTAACCAAGTTTGGCCACTAGGGACTTCCAGTTTCGTTTGCAGACCTAAGAAAATTAAAGTGTGGAAAGCGTTTTTCATCAAATGTTGAGGTCATAACAGCTATAGACGAGTGTTTGGCAGACCTTCCAAATTCTCACTTCAGGGAAGGAGTTCATAAATTGGAATCTCTTTGGAAAAAAGTGTATTGATGTTCAGGGCGTAATAAAGTACACTTCAAACTATGTATAAAATTGCGTTTTTCTTGTCGAACAGCTAAACTCATTGAACAACCTAGTACTTCATACAATCATTGTATCAGTTAGGTGCATATTCCGGTTTCATAGGTAAACATCTTACCTGTAGCTAAGCCCTACCCAATTACATATGTAGGTATTAGGGTTACCAGTGCGAAAATCCCTTTACCAGGTGAGCGTAAACTCATATTCAGTTCATTGAACAAGTAAACCTTTTCTAATCATAAATAAATTTACTTTCGGAGAAACCCATACTTACATACGCATTACACGAATTTTGTAGTGCCTGCCAAATCAGACAAGCTTTCGATAATCCGTTTACAAACCTTTTGCTTTTACCATATTAAGGCGCATAAGCCCATACACACAAGGTCTGCACCTTTTCCACCCAAAAACATTCAATACAACTCGCAGTTGCCTCAATAATCGAAAAACGGTAACGCTTATCTCACGCTCAATATTGACAGTTCCAATTGAAAAGTACAAAGATATGCAAATTTTTTTCGAGGATTTTACATAATTTCGCCAATTCATACCATTTGCAACAGAGGAGTAGTTGCAGCTTTTGGCAGTAACACGAATGTTGTATAGTAAACTGAGAATAAAAGAAATTTTGTTTGAGCGAATATTTGCTGACGACAAAAAAAAACAGGAAAAATATGAGTAGGCATTTTCATTTCCTTTATTTAAAAAATTGTTTATGCGAACGCATGAGCTTACATACAGACATACGGACCTAAATATGTACTACACAGGTGGAATGTATAATACATATATGTATGTATATAAGAACTATGAAGAGGGGAAGGGAGCCCCCCAAAAATTTCGCACTTTTAGCAAATAAAGCTTTTTCGACAAAAACAATTTGTGGAATGTGGAATGAATATCGCAAGCGGTGGATCCAAAAATTTGCACCAGAAAAGACAATCAAATGTTTAGCACCATGCACATCATAAAGGTCCGGGCAAAGCGAGCAAAATGCTCTTCCGCCACCATGACTGCGCCACTGTCATGCAGGTAAATAGATTTACTTAAAGGCAAGAATTTTCATTTGAATTTCCAAGCATCCTTTTTTCAAAGCACAAAACATTTATATGGATGTTCCTTTTACTTGTTGCTGTTGTTGTCTCTCGATGTGAAAAAGAAATATGAACTCAATTATAAATCACAAGGGAAATGTATTTTTAATGTGAGTAGTGGAAGGTTTGGCGCCATATAACTTTTACTATTCGTCGCTGCAATACAGCGAATGGCGAAGAACTTACCATTTGGCTAAAGGATTGTGCAAAAGCAGTTTTTGCTGTAACTTCATGTTTTGACGTTTAATTGAAGGCTTTCAAATTTGCGGTTTGCGGTTTGTCAGTCTGTGTAAATAGGGAAAATTGGATTGCCAGTGCAATCCAAGTAGCCTACGCCAAACGCTTTGATGGGAATCCCTTGAAAGGCTAAGAAAGGCGATTTAACTTAATTTGAAAAGTTAAATATTAAATAATTGATTAGCTAAAGAATAAGGATTAAAACAGCAGCGACTGGCATAAATTTAATAGAGAAAAGCACGACTTTAAAGCAACGTGCGTATAATAAGTTAAAAATAAAGAAGAATTTTCTTTAACTTGGTAGTAAAATTTTAGAGCTCTGTATTTGTAATAGATTCAAGAAAATAGCGAATATAATATTTTATAGCGAGAAAGAGAGAACGAGAATTTCAGTGCATGCTCGCCAGTTCAGTGCTTTGAATTGCTTTTATTTACTGTTTATTGAAGGAGAAGCCGTCGTTGAGATGCAAGGAGAGAAAGTGGGAGAAAGATGAATATTATTTTTTGTTTGTGCATCACTTGGTTAATGACCGCTGCGGTATATTTCTCGCTGAATTGACAGCACTAAAGGAGGTTGGGCTCTCTTTTTAACATATCAAAGCTCAAAATTAAACTTAAACGCCAGAAAAATTAAAGAAATAAAATAAGAATAAAAGAGGAAATAAGAAATAAGAAATAATATAAAAATAATTTAATAAGAAATAAATGTAATGAAATAAGAAATAAAAATAATGAAATAAGAAATAAAAGGTGAGGCCTCATCGAATTTCAGCGAAGTCAATTCGAAATAATAATTTTTGTATTTTTTTGGTTGCAACTCGAACGCTCATTAAAGTTCAACAGATTTCCCCTTGTCACCAGCGTCCAACAGAGACAGCTTTTGCTGTACTCGGATGCCTCTTTTTGTAGATCTCGAAGAATAATAGAAGACAAATACAAGATTGCCCCAGCAGAGAGGCGTAACGTGACACTGGTATATTTGTGTGAGATAAATGTGAAACTGGGAGCGAGAATGCAGAAGAAGAAGAACTTGCACAAACAACACACAAATAATTGCACAAATATGACGTCAAATACGAGTCTGTCCAAGGGGAATCTATTCCAAGAATGATAGAATACATGATTGCGCCTTCCGAATCCGCCGTGTCGTAAGATCCCATGAATAAAAAAGCGAAAGGAGGGGCAATCACTTGTTTGTGAAGAAGAAGAGTATACGAACGCAATGGAAGCAACCAAACAAAAGAAATTGTACACACGCACAGCAAATTTCTTGCCACGGCATCTTCCGCATAAAAATGCAAACAAACTGCATTTGGAGGCTTTATATTAATTTGTGTTTTGATTATTTAACACAGGGCACTTCGTTTTCATTAGTTGAATTAGTTGAAATCTCACAAATCAGAAAACATCTAAGCCATTCACTGCATTTTCACAAACATGTAATTTCTCCTACTTTTGTTTGTTTTGTATTGCGAAGGGAGCTGACGTCCGACTTGTCAAAATCGCGAAAAATAAAGTAACTGTTTTTTAATGGTACCTTAGATAATTTATTCAAGGCGGTAGCATTCGAGCAGCAGCAAATACTTTTTTATATTAGAACTGAAAAGAGACAGTGAATTCAAAACATAACAACAACGTTCCGTCATTCCATTTTACTGACATTTCTAAAGAAAATGTGAGTTGAAGAACAAGCAATCAACTATTCTAATTAAACCAACTTCTATAGATACGCATTGGTTCTGCCAAGTTCGCTGAGAGCAAAGCAGCGGTACCAAGATAGGCGCCTCCTTATTATTCTCTCCATCGTAAAGGGAGATTTTTTAAGAGCTATAAGAAAGTTTTTCAAAAAAACACATGTAAAATTCAGAAAAATGCATGAAATTTTTATTTAAATCGATAGTAAAGTGCATATAATTTAATGTTTGAAGATTATTTCATGCAAATGTTGACCGCGACTGCGCTTCAAATGGTCCATCCGTTTAGTCCAATTTCGGCATACTCTTTCCAGTGTTTTGGCTAGTATCTCACATACAAATGCTTTAATGTTGTCTTCCAATGCATTAATTGAAGCAGGCTTGTCTGAATAGACATGAGCTTTAACATAGCCCCACAAAAAATTATCTAAAGGCGTTATATCGCACGATCTGGGTGGCCAATTGACAGGTCCCGAACGTGAAATAAAATGTTCACCGAACTCGCCTCTCAACAAGTCCATTGTTACGCGTGCTGTGTGGCATGTGGCACCGTCTTGCTGAAACCATATGTCATGCAAGTCAAGCTCTTGCATTTTGGGCAAAAAAAAGTTGGGTATCATTTCACAGTAGCGCTCACCATTCACAGTTACGTTACGATTCGCAGCATCTTTGAAGAAGTACAGTCTAATGATACCTCCAGCCCATAAACCGCACCAAACTGTGACCTTGTCTGGATACATTGGTAGCTCTTGCAATTCTTCTGGCTGATCTTCACTCCAAAATTGACAATACTGCTTATTTACGTACCAATTGATCCTAAAATGAGCTTCGTCGCTGAGCACAATTTTTCGATAAAAATGTGGATTTTCGGCCAACTTTCCAAGAGCCCATTCACCAAAAATTCTGCGTTGCGGTAGGTCGTTCGGCTTCAATTCTTGCACCAGCTGTATTTTGAAAGGCTTCACACCTAAATCCATTCGCAAAATTTTCCACGTTGTTGAGTAACAGAGGCCCAATTGCTGCGAACGGCGATGAATCGATAATTGATGGTCATCATTAACACTGGCCGATACAGCTGCGATATTTCCTTCAGTTCGCACTCTACGTAAGCGTGTTGCTGGTTTGATGTCCAATAATGTAAATTTGGTTCTAAATTTAGTCACAATAGCTCGAATAGCCGCTTCAGTGGGTCGATTAAACTGACCATAAAATGGAAGAAGCCCGCGATAAACTTTCTTAACAGAACACGCATTTTTATAATAAAATGCAATGATTTGCAAGCGTTGTTTGTTTGTAAGACTATTCATGGTTAAATTATAGACCAAACTGAAGATGTTTGACAGTGAAACAAAACACGAAACGTGCGTCAGCTGTTTAAACCAACTGTTTAAAAAGATAATAGCTAAAAAATCACTCGTTAGTAGATCTCAAAGCTTTCTCGATTTTCTTGCTAATCGTCCTAATTTGTACCTTTTGTACTCAAAGTTAGTAGGAAATTGCAGTAATTAATGATACCAATCATAACTTTCATAAATAAATGCAATATAACAGTTTTCTTTTTGTATTGCCCAAACAATTTTCTCATGTCTGGGCACGTATTCATAGCCTCAGTAAGAAATGAGATGAAATCACTTTCCTACTATGCGTTTTCAAACGGTGAGTAATAATTTCGAATTTAAGCTGTAAAATAGTACAATAACAATTAAGCTTATTTTTTCATATTCTCTCTGTTGACTGATACACCGGTACCGCTGACACATCGCATCTCAAACTTATACCAGCAGCCACAGATAAGACTCACAGCTGATAACAAGAGACAAGAACAAAATATAAAAAGAAAAACGCACAGAAAACAAGTGACTAATAGAAATGAAAAATATTTACCTACACTAAAGTTCCAATGCCTGGTAAAAGCCGTGCGCTTCCAGAAAATTCACTGGCGCCTTTAATTAGCGTATTTCTACAATAAAGACAAAAGCCACTTACTCTTACAATGAATATTTTGATTTGCTTATTTTTTAAGCTCTATTTGACCTCAGCCACTTAAATCGTACATATTAACATATAAATACAGTAAAATAATGCGCAATGACTTGTTACAAAGCGTAAAGCGAGTACAAACTTAGCCATACAGTACAAATGGCACGCCTTATTAAAAATCAACAATGAGCTCAAAAGGCGCACTACTAAAAACAAACAAACACCATTGACGGTTCAATTAGAAGGTGAAAAACGAAATCATGTGGCTGTCAGCCACACCGCATGCATAAACGAGGGTGACTGCACATATTGTAGAGCGAGTAATCGAAAAAGCAGTAAAGCAGTAAAGATAGCTATTTATAAAATTCGGGGCGGTCTAAATTGATTTTACCGGATTGTGTTTTATAATTTTATTAGAATCCAAAAATGCAAGGAACGATGTCGAAAAATTGATCCACTCTAAAGAACATGGTTCCACCACTCGTCAGCTGATACGCTCTTATAATTGACTATTGAGGAAAAATTTTAGCAACTTTCTGTGGGAAAAGCCAGCCAAGCACCTGGACCTTTTTAAATCATGATGCTATATTTTATTTCTACTGGCGTAACTAATCCCAGAGGTTTTCTCAATTTTACCGTACCTGTGTTTCACTGACCGATCTTTCATTATAGGTTTATGCATTGAATAAATATTTTCTTGCCCAAAAGTTTATATGGGAAGACCTCCATGAAATGCGTTTTCGAGAGAAAAAATGTAGCCCTTAAATACAGCAAAAGATTCCAGCTGCTTTTCGCAATGGTGGAGCATGGAGTTTCATCATTCAAAATGTAAGTGTATTTATCGCTGCTTTCGCATCTTAGTAATCCAAAATGACGAGCTATAGACGAAGAGCCAATTTGCACCATGACTTTTCATTCTTGGTGATGTCGAGTGTCGAGAATTCAACGGGGTGGGCATGCACACGCGGTCAGCGAAATCTAGGGTTTTTACATTTCATTTGCATCGTATTCACATTTTCGTATTTTTATTCAAGTGTACTTTGGGCTCGCGCTCAGCCAACGAATGAACAGAGAAAATTTCCACTTAAACATTAAAAACAATGAAAGACGCAAACAAAGAGTGATCACGTAAATGCGCGAAGATTTTCGAAGACTTCTTTAAAAGATAATGCGCAAAAAACCCAGGGTGAAAATTCATCATAAAATAAATTTTTTGATGTTTTGAGAAAATGAATTTCAAACTTTTTGTCGAAAGTAGCTCTCACTCAAATCTCGTTATGTTTGTAAATATTTATTATTTTTTGACTGACGTTTTGACCCACTTTGTGGAACTAGAATTTGACAAAATTTTGACCACATATAAAATCGGCGATGGAGAATCCAAAAATTCAATAAAAAAATAATAGCCTATGAGCACATAGGCTATTGTTATACTAAGGGGACGATTTAGGACTGCCAAGTTTCATAATACAAATAGTGACCTTCGTGTTTACAGTTATGCAATGCATTAAATTTTACATTTGCTTACTGCATCAATGTTTCCCATAACTGAGGGCATTGTTTTGTAGTATCGAATTTCTATTTTCCAACAAAAACTATTATAGTTGGTAGCAGGGTGACACCTATAAAAAAGAAAATAATATAAAAGTTTGCGATGGCGATTTTTTTTTTATAAATCTGGTTTCTACCTACTAAAAAATGAGATTTCACCCAAAAATTAGGCAAACTTTTTAGATTTAGCCTTGCACTACATCTACAGCGAACCATTATTTCGGCATTCTAAGAACACCTAAGACTTGCTTGAGAAGTATTACGAGGAAGCAACCAACTATTGCAAATTTATTTTTTCTTTCAAGGTTTTATGTATGCTGAATGGCCACAATGGCCACAGAAAGTTTGTTAAAAAATATGAGGCGGAATTAAAATCCTTTTTTTATATTATATAATAAATAAATTTATATAAAACAAATTATCATAATAAATAAATTGGAACATTCAGAAACATTTGGCTGCCCCTTTCATATTAGCTGGCTACGCCGTTGAACCAAATAATAAGTTTTACTCCCGGAAACGTTTGTTTCACTTGAAAACCTCTTACCATAAGCCGATAAGGTCTCGCTTTAAAGTCGAGAGTAGTAAAATGAAAAATAAAAGAAGTTTGTAATGTCTTAATTTGTATTGTCAATAAAATGAAAAACAGAGACGTTTATAAGTAAATACTACTGTGGACAAAAAGTAAGGTTAATTTATTTGTCAAACTTCGCGGGATTGAAATTTCGTTCTAGTTATTTTTTTCATGAGTTGGCAGCACAACATCTGGGCCAACTTTCATGTGAATGCCATTATTAGTAATATATTTACGCTTGTGTTTACCAAACGACCAAGAGTGCATTTTACAATGTCTGATTTGCTTGAGCAGAGAAGTGCCATCAAATTTTGTTTGCGGAATGAAATTTCGGCTGCGGAAACGTTTAGCATGTTGCAGAAGGCATTTGGTGATTCGACCATGTCGCAGAAAAATGTTTATAAGTGGTACAAAGACTTCAAAGAGGGTCGAGAACGTGTTGATGACTTGGAGCGCTCCGGACGACCATCGACGTCAACAGATGGCCAACACGTCAATAAAGTGAAGGAGTTAGTGCTCAAAAATCATCGGTTGACTGTTAAAGACCCTACTGATATGATCGGAATATCAGAAGAATCCGTGAAAACCATTTTGAAAGACCATTTGGGCCTACGAAAAGTCAAATCTCGTTTGGTACCGAAAACTCTCAATTTCTTGGAAAAAAGTCGTCGCGTTGATGTGTGTGAAACAATGCTTTCAGACTATCAGGACAAGCTCAAATGCATCATTACGGGAGATGAGACTTGGATTTATGCTTATGACCCTGAAACAACCGACCAATCAAGCGAATATCGTGCTAAAGGCGAGGCCAGACCGAAAAGAGCACGTCAAAGTCGTTCAAAAATAAAGGTCATGATGACAGTTTTTTCCGATTTTCGTGGTGTGGTGCACTATGAATTCCTTCCACCTGGCCAAACTGTTAATAAGGAATATTATTTGAACGTTATGCGTCATTTACGTGAAGCAATTCGTCTAAAAAGACCAGAATTATGGGCCAACAACTCTTGGTTTTTGCATCACGATAATGCACCGTCTCACACTGCACTCGTTCTTCGTGACCATTTCGCCAAAAATTCCACGCATATCGTTCCGCAATCACCGTATTCGCCTGATTTGGCTCCGTGTGACTTCTGGCTATTCCCAAAACTCAAGAAACGACTCCGGGGAACGCGTTTCTAGTCGATTGAGGAGATAAAAGCTGAATCGAAGAAGGTGCTGACGGCTATACCGGAAATGGACTATTTGGCATGTTTCGTTGGCATAAGTGTATTTCATCGAGAGGAGATTATTTTGAAGGGGATGAAATTTATTTACAAGAATAAATAAAGATTTTTCATTTTACAACCAAATTCACCTTACTTTTTGCCCACAGTAGTATACATACTAACTTTATTTTAATTAGGTCTGACCTCGAGAAATTACTGAGAAAACCATATTTTTTCAGTCAATAAAAGTGGATGAAAATAAAATGTAAGCACATCAACAAATTTTATATGTATAGAGCTTTTTAATACATAAAATGTGCTATTTTGATATTTAAAGGAAAATGATATTTTTTAATATAAATGATAGGATGTTTATTTCATTATAAAGAGGAAGGTATGCCGTTAATAGTGGAAAATAACATCCAGCAAACGACCACCACGACCACGCTTACAGGACAATATTCCTTTTATGAAATTTTCCATAACCGAATTGCAAAGTTGCTGTCCAATGCCATCGATAGCCACACAAATTCAATCTTTGAGGTCTTGAATCGATCCTGGGCTGTTGGCGTAGATCTTCTCTTTCACGTGGCCCCCAAGAAAAAAATCACAAGGTGTTAAATCACAAGATCTTGGTGGCCAATTGTGATGACGGTGTTCGAGAGATAACTCGGTCCGGAAATTTTTCCCGTAAAAGATCGTTGCCCCGATCGTTTCGTTGCTTGTGGGGCACGTAGCGCCGTCTTGTTGAAAATAAACGTTGTCCAGATCAAACGATCCAATTCCGGCCAGAAAAAATCGTTAATCATCTCTCGATAGTGCAATCCATTCACCTGTAACACCTGTTATTGGAACACCCTTTATAAAAGTAAGTATTTTTTAAACAATTTTTTTCATGCTTTTCTAAGGAACGTATCTACCGCGTAAAGAAAAAAGCTGGGTGTACGAACAATTTAGAAAAAGTGACAACTTTGCCTCAGCAGAAAAAAATGTTTTATATACAGTTCGCGTAAAAACTATAGTAACACAATATTTTGGCCAGTTTTGATTACTTTTCTTGCGTTATTATTATTATTTTTTTTTTTTGATTATTGAAAAACAAAAATTTTAATTATTATATAGACACTTAGCCCATTCTACAACAAATACCACATGCGTCGAAGTTTCAAATGTTGCACAATATTTATACAAGTAAGTATTCGAAAAAATTTCAACGAAATTTCGAATGTTTTAATTATAATATTTAGAAAAAATTTAGGTAAGCTATTTGCTAGCCCAAAGAGTTTTAATAAAAGAACAATGATTCTAATAGAAAAAATAGTTCGAAGTGCTTCGAAATTCTCGTTAATTTGTTCCCCACACTGAGCTTTGCGTTATACGGTAAAAATGATCAAATACAATCTCTTTAATAAAATTATAAAAAACCGTGGCTAAACTTTTGATTACTACCACGATATATTTGAATAAGGAGCGGAGGGGGAGAGAACGTGGCACCACCTACTACGCCCATTAGAAAGAACAAGGTCACACCATTATAACTGTGAAAGTCCCAACCTCCTAGAGTCTCTATAGAAGTCCCAGGAGAAGTTTAAAAATTTGGTTTTTACGACCGCATTCGCAGTTTGTACTGAAATACAGTTGAAGAGAAAAGTATAGAGCAGTCGTCAACCCAGCAAGCATTTAATTTAAGTTTTATTTTTAATTCATAGCACTTATAAGAATGTTGTTTTATCGTAAAATTTATAAGTGCCCCTGGCGTAAACTTTGGCTAAGAATTTTCCGATTTTGCACTATTTCACTATTTATAACATTTTTTTTTTTTTTGTAACATGTACCTA
This sequence comes from Anastrepha obliqua, assembly GCF_027943255.1. Classification (NCBI taxonomy): domain Eukaryota; kingdom Metazoa; phylum Arthropoda; class Insecta; order Diptera; family Tephritidae; genus Anastrepha; species Anastrepha obliqua. The sequence goes on along the minus strand of NC_072896.1, from coordinate 122,942,353 downwards.
CTATGTATATTTGAAAACAAAAAAGCCCCCCAAGCGAAAAGTTGGACTAAAAATCGCACGATTTTTTTCCAAATTTTCAGTATTTGTAAAATTAGTTTTTTTTTGTAATATACATGTATATTTGAAAGCAAAAAAGCGCCCCTATAAATAATAAAAATAATAACAAAAGAATTGTTCCCTTTTGGTTGACTGGATTTTTCTTATTTCGCTTTGTTCCTCTCTCTCTCATCGTTCGTTTGACAGTTCGCTCCTCACATTTATTCTGCACGGTATTACAAACGTTTAGAAGCACATTTGTAATAATAGAATTTTAATAGAATTTGGAGTATTATTAAGTCAAAATAGCTTTGAATCGAATCTTCATTTAAGGGGGGAGCCTGCTTTAGAGGCTTCAAATAATCGATTTTTTCGTGTTTTGTTTTTGGGAAGGAAAGAAATATTCGATTGAAACGAAACTTTCAGGTTTTATTGTTATATATTTCAGCAGTATTCTCAAATTTTTTCATTAAAATATATTATATGTCATGTTATGCCTGGTACAAGCATTTTGCCGAGGCGCCTCGAGTGTGCATGTGTCGTGCGGCGGGAAAGATACAGGTCGCAATTTTCATCTGAAACCAAAAACCCAACAAAATTTTTATTTTAGTATAGTATAGTTTCTAGTTAAACCAAGAAAATTAAACAAAAAAGTGGGAAATTCAATAATTTTTCGCTAATTAAAAAAAAATCAATCTTTTGGAAAAAACAAATTCACTTTAGATTGTTTGAAAAGTGAGTTAATCATAACTTTCTTAAGGTTTTTTAGGTTCAACTAGAAGAGAATTTAATTTCTAGTACAATCAATGTAATCTCCTTTCGATAGGACGTTTAACTTTTTCCCTATCTTTCCCGCCAATTAGGAAAAATCGTAAAAATAAAAAACCGAGAAATCGCACTTTGAGCGATCCGGCCGCTCGTATACCTGCTCGACGCTTGCTCACAATTTCTTCTGTAATTCTGAAAATATTGTGAATTTGCTTCTAAAATTTTGAGGACACATACTTGAATAGTTTGGGAAAACATTTATGCAAAAAAAAATTCGATTTTTTTAAGCCTCTAAAGCAGACTCCCCTCTTAATAAAGAGTGTTTGTAAGCGAATATTCTTACTTTTCTGTGTTTGTATTTAAGTGAAATAAGTGTCTGTAACAGGGCATTTTTTCAAGCTTATGCAAAAAAGAAGTATTTTTAACGTTAAATATTGCTATTAATTCTCAATTGTAATTTATTAAAAGTACTAAAATCAAAAGGCTTATATAGTTAATAAATTTGCGTGTTATAATTTTTAAATTCGGTCCACGCACTTAGGCATTATAAACAACTTTATCGTGGTAGAAATGGAAAGCCAACCCAAAACCGTTTTTGCTGTAAGACAAAAATTATAAAAATATTAAATAAAATATTGTTTCTTTGTTTTCTTCTAATATTTTAATATTGTTTTGTACCTTCAATTTTCAAATTTTTAGTTTTCAATAAAATAAAAAAATTAAATACTGTTTTTTATCTTCAATCCTCAATTTAATAAAATAAAAAAAAAATAAAATTAAATACTGTTTTAGCCCTCAATCCATAAATTTTTAGCTTTTAATAAAAAGGCGCCCGCCGTAGCTGAATGGTTGGTGCGTGACTACCATTCGCAATTCACAGAGAGAACGTCGGTTCGAATCTCGGTGAAACACCAAAATGAAGAAAAACATTTTTCTAATAGCGGTCGCCCCTTGACAGGCAACGGCAAGCCCCCGAGTGGATTTGCCATGAAAAAGCTCGACATAAAAAATATCTGCCGTTCGGAGTCGGCTCAAAACTGTAGGCCCCTCCACTTTGTGAAATAACACCCAGCGCCAATTATATATGCATATAAAAAGAAAAAAAAAATAAATTCCGTTTTTTATCTTCAATACTCAATGTAATAAAATAAAATAAAAATGAAACACTGTCTCCATCATCAATCCTTAAATTTTTGATAAAAAAAATTGGTTTTTTATCCTTAATTCTAAAAATTTGAACTTATACCAAAAATGTTCAGCATGAGCGAGCGTACCTTTCATATTCTCATTGTGTAGATTTACTATTTACTGAAATATTCATGACGCCAAAAACTATAAAATTGTATGGTATACCAAATGAAACAAAGGAAAATGCACTTACACAGCTTTGAAAAGTATTTCTCCGAAAATTTATTTTTCGAAGAATTTTAAATTAATCAAAATTAATGAAAAATATTTCCATATATGTAATATAATATCATTGGCGCGTACATCCTTTGTTGAGTATTTGCTGACAATTCATTATTTATAAATAAAATATTCGAACCAATTTCTGAATAAATTATGTGATTTCTCTAAGCACAAAATATGAGTTTTTACCGTTTTCCAAATAGGTAAATTTAAATTATGAGCATTATTATGTGAGAATGAATAAGTTCGTGCGGTTTTACAACAGATGGCGTAACTTGATTATTATTCCATCGATCCACATTTCCAAACATTCATTGGAGAGCTACTGTCGTAAGGCACAAACGTCAGTATAAGTTTTTTATTTGAAGCGTAAACAACAATATTTTTACCACACTTGAAAATGTCGAATTTCGTGCCAAATAATGTGTTTTTGCGGGGAATTCTTCTTCATTATTTTAATATGAAGAAAAAAGCAGCCGAAAGTCATCGTATCTTGGTGGAAGTTTATGGTGAGCATGCTCTAGCTGAGCGAACGTGCCAGAAGTGGTTTGCACGCTTTAAAAGTGGTGATTTTGGCTTGGAAGACGAAGAACGCGAGGGTGCGCCGCCAAAGTTCATGGATACCGAATTGGAGGAATTGCTCGATCAAGATCCGGCTCAAACGCAAGAAGAGGTTGCAAAAACTTTGGGAGTTGATCAATCAACCATTTCCAAACGTTTAAAAGCCATGGGAATGATCCGAAAGGTAGGCCATTGGGTGCCGTATGAATTGAAGCCAAGAGACGTTGAACGCCGTTTTATGGCATGCGAACAACTGCTTCAACGGCACAAAAGAAAGGGTTTTTTGCATCGAATTGTGACTGGCGATGAAAAGTGGGTCCATTACGACAATCCAAAACGTCGGGCAACGTATGGATACCCTGGCCATGCTTCAACATCGACGTCGGCGCAGAATATTCATGGCCTGAAGGTTATGCTGTGTATCTAGTGGGACCAGCTGGGTGTTGTGTATTATGAGCTACTGAAACCGAATGAAACGATTACGGGGGATGTCTACCGACGACAATTGATGCGTTTGAGCCGAGCACTGCGAGAAAAACGGCCGCAATACGCCGATAGACACGACAAAGTTATTTTGCAACATGACAATGCTCGGCCACATGTTGCACAAGTGGTCAAAACATACTTAGAAACGCTCAAATGGGATGTCCTACCCCACCCGCCGTATAGTCCAGACCTTGCGCCATCCGATTACTATCTCTTCCGATCGATGCAACATGGCCTGGCTGACCAGCACTTCCGTAATTACGATGAAGTCAAAAAATGGATCGATTCGTGGATTGCGGCAAAACCGACCGAATTTTTCACAAAGGGAATCCGTGAATTGCCAGAAAGATGGGAAAAAGTAGTAGTAAGCGATGGACAATACTTTGAATATTAAATTTGTAACCATTTTACGTCAATAAAGTTTCAAATTTCGAAAAAAACCGCACGAACTTATTCATAGTCCTATTAATAAAAGCACAATTTTATTCATACAAAAAAGCGTCTCAAAAATTTCGCAAATTAATTTTAATTGAGAGTAAAAAATTTAAAGCAAAACTATGAATCGCATTCAATTGCAGCTGACATAATTTTAATAACTTTGATAGCGTCAACTCTTTCCTTTCCTCACTTCCCACTGAGCCTCACAAGCATCAGTATCCACATACATACATATGTATAACAGTTAAAAAAAAACAAAAACTATACTTACAGTTCCATACTCACTTTCTGTGAGAATAAAACACCACAAATTTAGCTTAATGCATTTAATCGAATATGTGTAGGTATGTTATTTAATGCTACTAATCCATTTTTAATCGATGTTACAAACTCAAAAAGTGCTTTAAATCTCAATATATTAATATTTCCAACAATATTTATGGGCAACACAAAATTGCCACTACTACAGGCTAATTTGTTTTGTCTTTAATAAACGAGCAAAAAGTATGTTTGTGTGTGCGCGTGTTTGTATATGCCATATTTGTTCCTTCATTCAATTTCCTGTTAAAACACCAAAGCTTCCTGTAGTTTTCCTTCCGTTCTACATTAAACCCAACTTCCACTGTGGTTATCATCAGTTGGCAGTCGCTCACTTAACCGCAACTACATTTCTGATTCACCTGTGACACACCCACCAATCCATGCCTTTACACCACTTCTTCCCATCAATTCCAATTCCAATTCCAATTCTGAGACACCTAGCAAGCACCCGTCTTGGCGATGTTCAACGTCCGACCCAATCTCTTGTAGTCTTTTTGGGTACACTCGAACTCACAGCGATTTTTGTAGGTGATGCCATTTGAGCCGCATATTTGTCCTTTCTGCGTGAGATCACAAGGACAAAACGATGCCTGCGCCTGGGTGGCGAATACAGCAAAGAGCATCAATAGAACGGCGAACAGCGAAAAGGATTTCATGGTCTCAATGTGCGTCGTGTGTATGCACTTGTATGTATGTTTGGACTTGTATAAACAGAGTAAAACTCGTGTGTGTGTGTGTATTTTAATTAAACTTTGCGTAAACTAAAGCAAACGATCGAGCTGCGTGCTGAAATTAAACTGAAGTATGGCGTTGACAGTCGATTAAACTAAAAGCGAATGAAAGCAATTGTGAGCGATGAGAAAAGCTACCGATGAGTAAATGAGATACTTAAAAGCTCTTCTTCTTTCTTCGCTGAAAGACTGCGCCTGAACTGCGAATTCGTGTCTCTTGATATGTTGCGGTTTTTTAAGAGTAGTAAAGTGTGCACGTGTGTGTGTATGTTTGTTGTTTTAATTACAGCTTTGCTAAGTGGTTTGTAATTTGCATATGCGTGCATTTGTATAATATATCGGAGGTGTGTTCACTGTACAGCCCAATTGACGTGATCAAACATTTCTTGGAATTCTGAATGAAAGTTCTTTGTATTTTTAGTTTTAAATAATTCATTTTGAAACTTGTTCCGTCGATTTGAGAACCTCTTCAAATTTTTTTTATTGTTACCCAATACTAAGACACAAAATTTATTAATCTTTTTTTTTGTATTTTATTTTAAAAAGCTTACATGAAATAAAATTATTAGGTAAACTCAAGCAAAAATTTTGATTAAAATTAAATTTTAAATATTTAAATTAAAATTTACTTAAATATTAAACATTGACTACATCACTACATATTTTTTATATCACTATACTACTCCCACTTTGGCCTCCCTTTCTCTGGGCTTCTTTCGCGTGTATTTTTCGTGCTTCTTGTATTTTGCAAGGTTGACAATTTATCGCTATACATTTTGAAATTACAGCAATGAGAATAAGAATAATTGTAATGCAGGCAGAAAATCGCATTTTGCAACTCTACGTTCGAATTTGCCGTATACTCGGTTAAGCTCAACTGCCAACTGACTGTAAGAATCCAGAAACAAAATATTTATAATATCCATCCACATAGGAAAACTTCGAAACTTTAAATATATTTATCAACATTGCTTTATTAACTTACAATGCGGCTATTTGTAGCAAAAGTACAATTACCTATTCAATTTTATTAACACAAGTGCGGAGCTACACTAAGAAAAATAATAAATGGCCTGAAAGTTCATGAACTAGATTCACTTCCTATATAAACAGCATTAAAGAGATAGCAGAGAGATAAGTTTCAAAATTTATTTGTTACACATTTAGTTTTAAAAATTTATAAAAATACTGTTTATTACTATTATTATTATTTATAGGAGATATATACAATATAACCCTACTTAATTAGCACACAGGCTACTAGGAGCATACTGATTATTTTCCTACAAAAACTGTATATAAATCCAAGTTTCAAAATTTGTCCAAATTGAAAAAAAAACTTCTACAAATATTCATTCAAACTTCATACTTTAATAAAATTTTCAAATTTGAAGTGTCAAAAAAACCGCGTTGATTATTGAGAATTTTTTTTCTGACGACATTGGGTGCTTTCTTCCATATAAAAAAAGTTGGAACATTGGTTGCCAGTGCCAACGGAATGATAATCAACGCCCAAGTCAATTTGGCTACAACAATCGCATACATCTTCATTTCTTTCGTCTCTTTATCATATTGCACCTTTTCATTAAACATAACCTTTGATATATTTGTTATTGCTACATTCTCAGTTAGTCATTCTCCTCAAATAGTCGTCACCACATTTATTAGCAGCTGTGATAAAAATACAAACAATAACACCTACTAAATATTACATAAGCATTTTCCATCGGTGTCTATGCACAAACTCTCTACGAAAATTGAGTGCCATCTCTCCGCTCTATCGACCTTCTCGTTGTTACATTTCTTATCTCGTTTGTTTTTATTATAATTTTCTTTGTTTTTTTTGTTTGTCAATTCTCACAATTTGCATACTTAATTAGAGAATCATTTGCCCTCACGGCGCATAAATATTCTATGTATGTATGTCATACGAACTACTAAAGCATGAAGGGGAAAAGCAAAATGACGTCAAGTGGCACTAACTCAAGTGCGAGATAGGCGTTATTGTTATTTGTACCATTTATATTGACACTTCCAGAAGCAAAACACAACATTTTATTGTAAAAATAAGCCGATAAAATATGTAGACATGTTGCGGAAGAACAAACATTCAATGACTAATGCGAGTATATCTCAAATAGCAACACTATTTTAAAAACGCAATTTTGTGCACTCTTTTCAATTAACAAGCGAACATGAATATAACGAATATTTGTTATTGGTATTTCTATTTCTTCGCATTTTGGTATTGCTAAGTACGCATATAGATTTGAACTCAAGTCAGCTATCATTTGTTGGTGCCGAGAGAACAAACTATGAGTTGACACCAATTGCTGTGCTTGATGAGGAAATGGAGACTTTTTAAGTGTTGTGGGATAACGCAAGAAACTCAGGTTAGCTAATGCAAAAATACGGGAGAAATTTTTTCAGTGTCAACGGCGCATGGAGTATTTCCAAGTTCCATTCTTTAAGAAAACGAACGACAAAAGGTGACTACCATTGAGTGCACATTATTATTGTATATTATTATGACAGGTACACTTCTCCAACTTCGCAAATAAATGCACTCTACCCAATGCAAAAGAATAATGAGCTTACGTCTGAGCCAGCCACCTCAAAGTCATTGACCTTAGAATATTATATAAGTTCCCATCATATGCGAAGAGTCTGTTATGAGATTTGAGTATTTGTGAGAAAAACTGATCTTTTGATGTTCAGATTCAATCCAATAAGATTCGTCCAATAAAAGATGTGCTCCAAGACTCCACCCGGGAAAAGTAATAGTACATCAATATTTTAACCAGCTTTGGATACTTTCATTTATTTTTAATATTTCTTTATATTTTTTTAGTTTCGTATAGCTCGTTATTTAACTACAGCCATATAAATCTAAGTCTAAAATTTTATATAAAAATTACGAAATTTCCACAAATTTCGTATCACGATTTCATGGTTTTTAAGTATAATTCATAGAAAAAATTTTTTTGGTGGACAGGTTTACTGCTTATTAAATTTTAATTTAAAAAGGTGTCCATTTGACATGGTTTCAGTTAACTTTTAATAAAAACTAATGTAGTTTGACGTTACACAAAATTCTCGTTGTTTTTTTACAATCATTTCTCTGTTGGTGTTATTTTCACCACGAAATGCAGAAAATCCGAAACTCTGTCAACACGAAAAATTGTCAAAATACACGAAATTTTTTCGCAATTTCCAACCTGCATTTTATTTTATTAAAACTTAATAAGCTATAAAACTGCTTACCAAAAATGTTTATATAAATTCTGATTAAAAACCGCGGAATTGTGTAAATTTGACCTTTCAAAAATAAGTATTTCCACTGCTTTTTATTTTGGCGAGAATTATAGAAATTTTCCGAGCACTCATAACTATAATTAACAAAAAACAGCTGATATCAAAGTAACTTAACGTAGAGCTTTCATATTTACTATTTTATAAAAAATTGTGCGAATTGTTTAGTTAAAAAGCACTTTTAAAGGGATTGTCAAAATTCAAAAAATTTTTGAGACAAAACAAAAATTTGTATTTGTTGAAAAATTCCAAATTTGTGAAAAAATTAATAGATTTTGCACACGACAACGCCACATTTAACAAAGCTGCTATTGTGAAGGAATTTTTGTGAACTCAACAAATACTAATCAACGAATAGCCAGCGCACTGACCCTGGCTTTCTTGAACTCCTTTTTAATATCAAATTATGTTTATTTATTATCACATCCTCGTTATCACTACATTAATATGAACTACTAAAAAGTAGTTTTAGAAAGCTAATCTGTAAATGCTTACGTAATAGACATTGTGTAGTTTCTGCTGATGCTGCCTCGTCTGCTTCTTTTTCTGCATCCTCTGGTGTGCCTCAAAGGTAGTGGATTGGATGCCTTGCTTTCTGTTTTATTTATCAATGGTAGTTGTTTTTCTTCTGTATACGGATGATTTAAACATATTTTCTATTATCTCAAACTCGGCGGATTTACATAACCTTGAAGCTGATGATTAATTGGTGTAGTATCTCTCGATTATCGCTTAATACAGGGTGGGCCACATAGCGTTTGCTTTTTGAACCACCTATTTTTTTGAGAATGGTAACACAAATGACATGTCAAATGTGTTCATAATTTACTTAAAGGTTTGACATTTACGAAATGGGACGCTATACGCTTGAACAAAATTAGGTCAAAAAGCAAAATTGTCCGATTTGGGGCTCAGAAAATCCACCCGTTACTGTAGAGAAGCAAATGCATCCACAACGAGTCACTGTTGGGTGCGGTTTTTGGTCTGGCGGCATCATCGGGCCATTTTTTTCGAAAATGAGCGGGGAGCCGCGGTTACAGTAAATGGCGAGCGTTACCGTGGCATGCTCAACGAGATGTTTCCAAAAATTTAAGAGGATGACATGGACGACATTTGGTTTCAACAGGACGGTGCAACTTGTCATACTGCCAAAGTTACACTCGAACTTTTGGCTACCGTTTTTGAAAACCGAATAATCAGCCGAAATTCCGATATCAATTGGCCGCCTCGTAGCTGTGATTTAAGCACGTTTGACTATTTTTTGTGGGGAGCCGTTAAGGACAAATGCTATGCGAACCATCCAGAGACGATTGATGCTGTAAAACACGAAATCGAAGTTGCCATTTATGAAATTGGAACCCAAACAATCGAAAATGTGCTTAAAAATTGGGTTGATCGAATGGCCTACTGTAAAGCCAGTCGTGGCAGTCATTTGAACGATATTATTTTTCATTCATAAATGACAATGTTCAATCTTCAAAATAAAAAAAAGCTTGAAAAAATATTGATTAGTTTTTTTTTATAGCCGATTCAAATTTTACATGGCCCGCCCTGTATTAATAAATGTTTTAAACTCACGTATTCAAAAATAATTAACATTATTCCTACTTTTTATGGCATCAGTGATATTGCATTTCAATCTGTTGAAGGATCTAGGTATTGTTTTAGATGCGCGTTTTAAATTTCTTAATCATTTAGGCTTTATTTTATCTAAAGCGTACTTCATTATTGGCTTTATAAGAAGGAGGAGCTCGAATTTTGCAGGCCCGTATATTCATAAGTTGCTATTTATATTACTTCCTTTGTTTGGTCTACATTGGAGACCGTGTTTATTTGGAGACCTTGCCACTAATTCTCTATAGATAGAATTGAGCGAGTACAAATTGTCTTTCTCAAGTATTCTCTCTCTGCCCTGAATCTCTTTGACCCTGTCTCCCCATATAAATCCCGCCTACTCCCAATTACTCTTAAATAGTTAGAGTGTAGAAGTTCGATTTTGTTGCTATCTTTTTTGTTTGATATTCTGAAGGGTGAAATTGACTGTTCCTCTCTTTAAGAAATGATTAACTTCCCTAGCACGTCTTTATGTAATAAATATACATTCTCTTTGAGTAGGTTCAGAACCAATTATGCCTGCAATGCGCCTATTGCTCACACTCTTCATGAACTCAATGGGATCTCGAATTCTATTGAGTTAGATTTTACTTTATCTAAACTATCTTTTCCTGCTCAATTAAATTGTACATTATAATTTAACTATTTGATATATTTTTGACGTGATAACGTCTTATAATTCGATTTAGCCGGCTGCACGCACGAAAAAATGTGTCGTTACCTTGCTCATTTGTCGTTACCTTGCTCATTAGTGTTATCTTGCTCATTAGTGTTACCTTGCTCATTTGTCGTTACTTTGCTCATTTGTCGTTACCTTACTCATTGTCGTTACCTTGTATGAACTGCAAGCGAAAGCGCGGAACGAACAAAGCAAACGAACGGCAACGTTCGACATCTTGCTCTCTCCTACTTAAGTGAGCGTATATATGTATGTATATGCCCATATGTACATATATAAATTCACGTATTTGTATTTGCATATGCCTTCTTATTGATTATTATTAATTTGATTTATTTGAAGAATTTAAAATAAAACCAAGTTTGTTAATAATACCTGTTGTTTTAATGTTATTATTATTAATTTTTTTATTATATATGAAGGAAAATATGTATGGTAATATTTACCACATACCTAATAAGATATGTTGTACACTAATATACACTTGGATGAACCGATGCTTTGTACGTTTAAGGCTAGGGCATACTCTTTTAACACACCAATACCATTTAACAAAGAGTCCACCGCCAATGTGTAACTTTTGCAACGCGAACCGCTTAACCGTACGCCACATTCTCCTACATTGTCCATCTATCTCCGCCTTACGCACCACAACACTGGATAACGCAGATCCAATCAACATTCTCTCCATCTCTTCTAAAGCAAATATAATAAAAATGTCAAATTTTCTCAAATCTATAAACATATTTCAACTTATTTAGTCTTATAATCTTTATTTAATTACATTTACTATCACTTGACTAGCCGATAGCCCTGGTAGCTAGAGCTTTTATCTTAGATTAATCTATAATTTTAATTATATTTTAATAAAGAATAATAATAATAATACTAATATACATATGTATATGTACATGCATATACATATAAAATTTCGCGCAATTTTCAAAAAGAACAAATCTATATGTAAAGATGCATACAAGTCATATGGACATATCAAATATACGAATCTATTCCGTACGCAAGCAAATGTAAGCTAATGTGCTTGAACTGCAAGCGAGAGCGCGGAACGAACGACAAAGAGCACAATCGGCCCCGCGTTCGGCAACGTTCGACATCTGGCTCTGTCCTACTTGAGTGAGCATATATATGTATACGTATGTATATGCGCATTTGTATATAAATTCACATATTTGTATTTGCATATGCCTTCTTCCTGTGTGCATGGTAATGAACCATTTCTCTGTTGAGAATAGGACGATGATAGAAAAAGTAGGAAATGAAAGGGAGTGTTTCGAGTGTAAAGTGTCTTGAAAAAGGCAAATCGATGATGGTGCCTCTTAGTGTTGTTGACTTATTAACGTCTGATGCACAATCGAAATTAAATATATCTTTCATGAATTTGATAAATCTTTCGTCATTTTTCACGTTTGTGTAAATGTAACTTGACCTATTCCATTGCAATTCCATTTACCTCCTCCTCTATATCCATACAAAATATCTATCAAACAAATAAAATTAAAATTTTGTTTTGAAAATTGCAACCATTCCATCAATATTTTCTTATGACGTTGTCACGTTAAACTATCGTCAGTAAACCGACTTTACAGACAACCTCTTTTTTGTTATTAAATTAGATTAGATTAGATTAGATTAGATTAGGTTGGACAAGTAAGCACTTAGCCAGGAGGACCATTGTACTACAACCGGATATATTACAGTGGAAGGAATAGAGAGACAGGATAGATACAGTATGGATGGTGGGACGGGCAAATTACTTCCGCGAATCTTTTGGAGTCATTGATGAATCTTAACACTAAACCTACCATGGACGGGTCAAATGACCCATTTTAAACTTTTTGTCAGAAGTTCTTAGAAATAACATTATTAAATCGTGATTTGCCTTCACGACTTTTATTAAAAAATACATCGAATGTATTTTTCAAGATTTACTCTTCTCTTGCTAATTGTTTTACCGAGAAATATATGTGATCTTAATAATATACATATATAATACTTTAAAGACGGGTCATTTGACCCACATTGGTATGAAAAGGAATACATAAAATACCGGTAGGTTTAGTGTTAAGAGATTCGGAAGAGGAAAAGTATGAACTGAATATATTTTCGTAGTATGCAGTCAGTATGAAAAATTGTAATTTAACTAAATTTTTTTTGCTATACATATATGCCTTTGTAGTTAGTAGTCAGCAAGAGGAATTGTTTATTGATTTTAAAATAAATAAATAAAAATAACACTAAAAAAGGACTTTCGGAACTTATTTGCCATGCATCGCTTGACTGCCCTTGCAATTAATTTTCGATTCCCTTTAGTTTGACACACTTGCTGAAAGCTTTTTCTTGGCCTAGTCTGACAATGCCTTTACTATTTATTAACATTCTCTGCCTTTACTAAGTTCTAGCTCTAGTTTTTTAATGTTGCTTGCTGTAAAAAGCTCTGCTAATACGCGAAAACTTTGGCATAAAAGTTCGAAGCTTTAGACCAATCGTTAGTTGTGCTCGTATATTCGTAGTGGAGAACTTGTAGAACTTTCTTATAACTTCTGTGGTTATACATACAGATATAGCGAGCAGCAAACAAAATTTGAAAGCTGGTTGGTGTTAGGAAAATGTTTGGCAAATTTGGTGCCGTGCCTAAAAACTAAATTACTCAAAATGCAGATTCTCATTTATCTAATATAATTTCTGTGTAAAAATACAGAAAATCTTTGTCTTCCGATTTTTGGTGTAAGAATATTAAGGTATGCTAGTACGCAGTTCATATAAAGCAAGATGCCATATTGAAGTCAATTTTGAGCTGGCATGGATGGATGTAGTCACCAACGAACTACTGTGCTTTGGACGAATCAGTACTCCTGTTGAATCAGAAACTTGCTGCAGCATTTAAAATTTTCTCTGTGGGTTCTGTACTTCATTCGATGAGGGTACTTAAATAGCAGTTGCTTAAGGCTGTCAGACAAAAACGTTAACGCATTAATGCAAACTTATACGCTGAGAAATTAATATTATTATATGCACAGGGTAGACCATTTAAAGGGGAATAGTTTGCTCATAAAAAAATAAAAAAAAATTTTTGGTTTTATTGGTTAATTTTACTACGAACGGGTTAGGAGTAGTCAGAGGCCCGAAAAAGTGATGATTTTCAAAAATTTTGTTTGCTAGTCAATTGCTTTATTTTACAAAAATATAAACATAGCATTTCGACTTGACTTTAGCAAAATTTCAAAAAACACAATTAGTAATTGTAAAAGTTATCGCTGTTTGCGTGAAGCCCGTTTCTCCAGAAGTCCCTTGCGGTGATCATCACAAGTCCTTGGAGATTCATTAAAAAACAATAGGACAAAAGATATTAGTTTTATTAAGGGAACAGATACCTGTAAAATTTCGAAAAACAAATTTTTCATAAAATTATATTATTGTCCTTTAAGAATATGTTAAAAAAATTTTATAACGTAAATTTAAGTATATAAATATATCTTATATTATAGATCGTCAACCGTGATGACTCTATTCTTTGCGTTCGGGCGCTGGGAAAGGTATAGTTACGTTGTATTCAAACTTTAGATGCGTTTTTTCTCAAAACTATATTTTTCGAATTGGCGTACACGATAACTCGAAAATCTATTGACCGATCTCCCTGAAATTTTGCACACATCTCTTTTATGATATTACTTTTCATGTGAATTTAGAAGTTTTTGAAAATTGTTGGAAAGAATAATTTTTTCGAAGCACAAAGCATTTTATTCCGCGAATTTTGTTTTCCATTTTCGTTTAATTCACATAGAAATTATGACATTAAGAAACAAAAACAAATGTTTAGTTTTTTGTATTCAAGGCACTAACGCCGATGCTACAATGCCCGCCGGAATTGAGTGTACATCCGCCATTTTATATGATTAAAATAAAAAAAAAATTATATTAATTTAATGTATAAATAAACTGTATGCCAATTTTGAAAAACAAATATATTGACTTCTTCATTTTAAATAATTTTAACGAAAATCAGGGAAAATACGGCCGATTACAGGTATCTGTCCCCTTAACAGCTGTAAACAGTAAGCTAAAATAATATTCCCATTAAAAACGATTCTTCGCTCCATACAAGGCGAAGAAATAAATAAAAACGAATTGCTAGTTTTTTAATCGCTTAGAACTTGATTTCTTAATCCAAACGTTTTTTATTGTATGCATGTATGTGTACGAAAAAATTCTCCTAGTATAATATCTCCACAAATAACTAGAAAAAAAAAATTAGCAAATGTCTTACAGGCCCAAACTTTCAATACTTCTTTCATTCAAATAGTTGCCATAGATTTGTAACTGATTATCAATTATCCGATTATACTACAAACACATACAGATCATAGAGATATAAAAATTAAGCTTTAACAGGCTCCTTGATGCGCTACAGCTAAGCCTCTGTTGGTTCTTCGTTGACAATTCAAATCGCAATCGTTGCTGTAGGTTTTTCCATTGTTTCCACAAACGGGGTTATAGTTGTAAGGACAGGCGCAAACTGATTGTCCGTTCGATGGAGTGAAGCACACCGCCAGCGCCAGGAAGAGCACAACGAACAAATGTAAATATTTCATTGCGGTTATATTTTTTTACTTCAAATGGAGAGAAATACTGCTCTGCGAATCGTCCGATTGAGCTGTGAATTTGTAAATGAAAATAAATGCCTTCGTCTTTAGAATTTATAGGAATTATCTGTTTGCACGAATCACAAAGTAAATAGAGAGAAGCTCATCAAATGCAATGCGATTATATGCCGGTTTTAATGTTCGCTTTTGCTTTGGCTTGGCCTTTAATCTATTAGGCGCTTTCGAAAAGCGAACGGAATAGAATATACTATATAATAGAATATTAGAGATAGTTGGCGTGGAAAAGATAGATGAAAAAGTAATTAGTTATCGCTGAGAATGGCAGCTGCGTTGGAAATTCCATGCTTTGTTTACTTATTTCATTTTATTAATGAAACAGTGGGTTAAGAAATTTATTGCGTGGGTTTATAGAAGGCCTTCAAATGCATTTTGACACAGTTTTTATTAAAATAAAATGAGTCTAGCCATGAGAAATGGAGCATTAGGATTGCAATCAGTGTTACAGGGTTCGCCATTTAAGGTGGATGCATCAGGCTATCGTTGAACTTTTGACTTTCGATTAATTTCATATCACGTTAATGAAATCACATGCAATAATACAGTCCGAAAGAACGCGCTGAAATTGTTCAGATGTAGATGTAAAATTACTTTTTAATTTAAAAAAGTTTAATGATTAGCGCTTAATGATTTTGAACGATTTGAACGAACATCGTTCGCGTGTGGTGGATACTCGTAGACTCCAGCGCAGCAATCCGAGTGCTGCTCACAGGTGTCGACATGCTTGCCTTACATGCGACGCATGAACGAATCGTGCTTTCCAATCGTTACTTATCATTTGTTATTCTCATTTTAAACCCATATAAACTTTTCAAATACAAAATAAATAAAAACTGATTGTATTTTTGAGGAGGAAAAACCCCGAGCGTCAAGTGATTAATACGCAAAATTGTAGGCTTTACGCCAATTAATTGATGAATAGCCTCTTTATGACCACAAAGTTGCAGTTTGATGCTGCATCAGGGAGGGTTTTGGGTTTTCTCATTCGATTAAATACCCCCACTTGTTCCTTTTTCATTTGGATTTAATTTGGTTTGAGAAAATTTTTTTTAATTTTTATTTCGTTGTTGTTGTTGTTTTACTTCCATTGAAGCGCATATATGTAGCTATGTGTAACTAAATGCTTATTTTCTATTTCTTGGCTTTCTCACTTAACCCTCCTTTGTGCTCCCGTGTTTAGCCAGACTTTTTTGGCCAAATTTTGGACGTGAATTCAACACATTTCTATTGCAGTTAACGATTTGGGCTTCCAGGTAGCTTCCTAAAATTTAACTTAATATCAATTCATGGATAAAACCTTTCAAAAAGGATCTTCGAACAGGACGAAAAGAGGCTAGACCCCGGGTGTACAGCCGAAGGTTTTAAAAAAGGTGTTCAAAGGAGGGTTAAAATAAAATAAAAAAACACAGCATTGCAAATAACCTATAAATATTTACAATACTTATTTTATATGCAAATATTTATGAGAGAATTTCATGTAAAGTTTTCAAATTTAATTTCTGCAATGGATCGTCAACGCAATAATTATTGTACAAAGTGTGCTATTGACATATCGTCCCCTTTCTGTGCTAACCTAGTATCTACAAAATGATAATTTTCAGTAAATCGATAAAAATGTTTAGAGTTACTTAACTTCTATGAAAAGTTATAACTTATTTGATACGATACTTATAGTAACTAGATACGAGGTTTTAGAATTCGAACATGTAGATACGAGAAAAATCGAAGCGCTTTGAAAAAAAGTCTAGCTTCTGCTCAAATATGAATGAGACGGTATCAATAAAACGGTCCGTGGATGACATATGGCAAAAATAAATTTTTTGTTTTTTGGTAGGACTGTTATAAGCTTACATGGCAAATTTCAGCGTGATATGTCACATAGTTTGTTTTCTGTGCTACTGTAAACAAGTCAAGCTCGAGTGTGTTCTTCGAATTCTCTTTTATGACTTCAATTGTCTCAAAATGTTTTCCACGGAACGGCAACTTGAGCTTGGGAAACAGGAAAAAGTCACATGGAGCCATATCACGCGAATACGGTGCTTGCGAAACGATATTAACATTATTTTTGTTCAAATAATCGCGAACAAGACGTGATGTATGAGCTGCTGCATTATCGTGATGCAAGAACCATGACTTGTTGTCCCACAATTCCTTCCTTTTAAGACGAATGTTCTCGCGCAAACGCTTTAAAACGTCTAAATAATATTCAGCGTTAACCGATTTTGCGATTTGTGCGATTTTCAAGCACAATTTCCTTTACTTTTCCGATGTTTTCGTCGTTTACTGATGTTGCTGGACGACGTTCATGAGGCAAGTTTTCAACCGATGTACGGCCCTCTTTGAACGATTTGTACCACTGGAAAACACGTGCACGCGATAGAGCAGAGTCCCTATAGGTTGTCTGCAACATTTTTAAGGCGTCTGAAGCCAAAATTTTGTTGGAATAACAAAATTTCAAACAAATTCTTTGTTCAACTTGAATTTCCATCGTTAAATTCGAAGAACACACTCGAGCTTGACTTGTTTACAGTAGCACAGAAAACAAACTATATGACATATCAC
Organism: Anastrepha obliqua; assembly: GCF_027943255.1. NCBI lineage: Eukaryota > Metazoa > Arthropoda > Insecta > Diptera > Tephritidae > Anastrepha > Anastrepha obliqua. The sequence continues at coordinate 122,924,756 of NC_072896.1, read as the reverse complement.
GCTGAAATTTGCCATGTAAGCTTATAACAGTCCTACCAAAAAACAAAAAATTTATTTTTGCCATATGTCATCCGCGGACCGTTTTATTGATACCGTCTCGTTCATATTTGAGTAGAAGCTATAATCATTATGGACATTGTATGTTTTGTTTTACGTAACAGGAGTGCTAAGGAGTGCTAAGGTAATTTTCACAGTTAGGAGTTACGGGTAGTCAGGATTTTCAAAAAAATTGAATTTTTTTTACATTTTAATAGCGTATAATACCTTAAGAATGTTGTGTGGTAATTTGAAGTGAATCCGACAAATACTTTTCTTGTTATTCAACAATTAACAAAGGGCGCTCGGGCAAAAACTTTTAATGCGTTTTTCTCAAAACCATGTTTTTTAAACTGCTTTAGAAAAACATAAAATACTCGTGCTTAATCGAAGGATTTTTTTTTTTCAAAATTTTCGATCTGCTTTTAAACAATTAATTTTCGGTTTTTTTCTCGAAAATCAGAAAAATATTACCTGAGGCCGCCATATTGTTAGTTTTGGAAAAAGGCTCCGATCAGACCCCAGATTATCTATTAAGGGGGCAGATATCTGTAATCGGCCATATGATTTTCATTAAACTTATTTAAAAAGAAAAATTCTCTATATATTTTTTTCAAAATTGGCATACAGTTTATTTATACATTAAAAAAATATACATTTTTTTTTCATTTTAATAATTTAAAATGGTGGATGTACACTCAATTCTTCCAGGAAGGTCGCAGCGGGGTTTCTCAATCGACGCGCATCGGCATCAGTGACTTGAATACAAAAAACCAAAACATGTTGTGTTTATTAATGTCGTAATTTCTATATGAATTAAAAAAAATGGAAAAAAAATTCGCCGATTAAGATGCTTAACAAAAATGAATTTTGGGGCGATTTTCCTACTATTTTCGCTTCGAAAATATTATTTTTTCGAAAAATTTTCGAAAACTTGTAAATTCACATAGAAAGTAATATCATAAAAAAGATGTGTGCAAAATTTCAGGGAGATCGGTCAATAGCTTTTCGAGTTATCGTGTACGCCAATTCGAAAATTATAGTTTTGAGAAAAACGCGTCTAAAGTTTGAACACAACGTAACTATACCTCTCCCAGCGCTCGAACGCAAAGAATAGAGTCGTCACGATTGACAATCTATAATATAAGAAATACTTAAATTTACTTTCTCAAAATTTGTTGACATATTCTTAAAGAATTATATAATATTAACATTTTATGAAAAAAAAAATTGTTTTGGAAATTTTACAGGTATTTGTCCCCTTAAGTACTTCGGCATACACTCTTAACTCTTCCTTTCTCAAAACAGATTTTCGATTTCATGCATATAAAATTAAGCTCAATTCCATTCTCCATAGGGAAATGTATGTTTTTTTAGGCATGAAGACTGCGATCAAACTCATATAGAGACGCCAGTGAGAGCGAATTATGTTGTTTCTATTCAGCTTTTACTGAAACAGACAAAGCTCACTTTGTACGCATAAGCACGCACTTTGTGTAAGTGTGCGCAAAAAAATATTTATAGAGAAAAATACGATTTTTTTCTCAACCCTAATGCCATTTAGTAGATCGATATTTTTTAAGAATATCTTTTATATAATTTTTATAAATATCTTTTATTATAAAACAGTATCGATATACTTAAAACAATGGATATTTATACAGAATTAATTCAATTGCATAAAAAACGTCTAGAGGCAGCAAACCGCAGAAGTACGCTGCTCTCATTGCTCACATTTATGCACTTCTGTGGTTTGTGCCAGTAGAATAAAGGTATTAACTATTTGAAGAGGAGGCAGACAACGGTAAATTCTCTCATCTTTACTGTTTAACATCCACTCTGAGAAAATTTTGCAGTAAGCATTACAAAATTTGGATGTCGGTATTAAAGTGAACGGTATGCGGACGATGTTGCAATGGTAGTAAGAAGGAAATTTCTCAATACACTTAGAGACGTCATGCAAGATTTACTAAACATGGTTGAAAACTGGTCAAAAGCAAATGGGATAAGCGTCAACCCCAATAAAACTGAACTCATCCTATTTACCAGGAAACACAAAATTCCAAATATAGCTCCCCGACTCTAGGTGGAACGGGACTGTCATTTAGTGATGAGGCCCGCTACTTAGGTCTAATACTAGACCGAAAACTAACTTGGAAGGCAAATGTCGAAGATAGAGTAAAAAAGGCGACAATAGCACTATACTCTTGTAAACAGCTGATAGGACTAAGTTGGGGTCTCTCCCCATCTATCGTATACTGGCTTTACACGGCAATTGTCAGACCAATCCTAACATATGGCATATTAGTATGGTGGCCGGCTCTAGATAAATTGTACATTAAAAGAACCATGGCACACATACAAAGAATGGCCAGTCTCTGCATCTGCGGGGCCCTCAGAACCACACCCACAGATGCACTAAATATTATGCTTTACATTTTACCAATAGAGCAGTAGCGGTAAGCAAACAGCTGCCAAAGCAACTCTCAGACTAAGAGAAATCGGCCTCCTCAGAACTAACCAAAGAGGACACTCTTCAATTTTAGAACAATTCCCCTGCATTCCCAGCACAACGGATTTCTGGAAGACCAAGGACATCAATTTTAATAAATCCTTTGTCACAGTATTTCCTTCCAAAGAGGAATGGGATAACGGGCTTATTGTTAAGAAAAATGACTTAAACATCTACACAGATGGCTCAAAACTGGACAACAAAGTAGGTGGTGGGGTCTACTCCGATAAACTCGGAGTATGCCAATCATTTCGCTTACCTGATCATTGCAGTGTATTTCAGGCGGAAGTCACTGCCATAAAAGAGGGACTTACAGAAATAAAAACGAGAGTATTATCCACAAATGAAGTCTTCATTTACTCGGGCAGTCAAGCAGCAATAAAAGCGCTTGAATCAAAAACGCACTCGTCAAAAACAGTTCTAAAATGTTTTAAACTACTAAATGACGTATCTAAGTGCTACAAGGTGCACCTTATCTGGGTACCAGGCCACAGGAATATTGCAGGAAACTGTAAGGCGGATGAACTTGCACGTACCGGTACAAGGTTCCTTCTCGAACCGGATAAGGCGCTGATACCCATGCCCATAACCACTTGTAAATTTCTTATAGACAGGGAAACCATCAAAAAGGTAAATACAAGCTGGCAAAACCTCACAACATGCGAACTAAGGAGGCAGACATGGCCGAACTGGAACAGCGGTCGATCGAAGATCTTGCTAAGATTCAACAGAGAATCTATAAGAAAAATGATAGGTGTATTAACTGGTCATTGTTTAATAGGCAGCCACGCTAGAAGGTTAGGACTCCCGTACTTCGATTTCTGTAGAAGCTGTCTTAATACAGAAGAAGAGGAAACAGTCAGACACCTTTCATGTGAGTGTGAAAGCCTAGTTAGAAGAAGGCTGCGCACTCTTGATACAGCATTTCTAGCGGACATAGCCCATCTAAAACTAATGAAGCTCTGCTCGTTTATTAAAGCTACCGGATGGTTTGAAAAGGAACACGTAGAGTAAGGATAAGCTCCAGTGGTATCACAATGGACCTGCGAAAGGTCTAAGTGTGTCTATATGACAACCACCCTACCTACCTACATAAAATGAACGGTATTAACATTAATAACAACAGCTGTACTCTTTTAGCTTACAGTCTGAGTGGATTAAAAGCACTGGTCAACGATGTTGCGCGCTGCAGTAAGAATTATTGCTTGAAACTAAATGCTAACCAAACGAAGTTCTGAATAGTTAGCAACAGAAACGCAAGCTTAACAGTAGACGACTTAAATATACAACGAATGCGAAATTTCAAATACTCAATGCCGAAAACTGGGATCCTTCTGAAGAAATAAAAGCTAAAATGAGAATTGAAAAGCAGTATTTTATAAGTACAGAAATGTACTAAGTAATCATGACTTTAATATTGTATGAAATTAATAATCCGAACTGTTAAATATAACGTACTGCCTGTCATTCTTTATACTATTGAATCACAACCATTGATCTGAACAAATTAGAAGCATTTGAAATGTGGATTTTTCACAGATTCTTACAAATAAGTTGGTAAGAAAGGGTGACAAATGCGAAAGTTTTGTGAAGAGAATAGAGAATAGTCCTGATTTTGCCTATAGTAGACTGTTCCGTACTGCGCGATAGAATTTTATTTGATATATCTGCCGAACCTCTCCGATGGTCAGAATTTTTTCGCAGCTAGTGGTTTTAGAGCTGTAAAGCATGAAATGCTCTCATTAAAAAATAAATAAATAATTGGCGTGTACTTTTCTGTTAAGTGTTTGGCGGAGCTTTTCCTCCTATTTGTGGTGTGCGTCTTGATGTTGTTCCACAAATGGTTTTAAGCCGATTCTGAACGGCAGATACTTTTTTTATGAGAAGCTTTTTCATTTCAGAAATACTCTTGGAGGTTTGCCATTGCCTGCCGAGGGGCGGCCGCTAAAAAACTTTTTCTTCATTTTGGTGTTTCACGGAGATTCAAACCTACGTCTTCCGAACGGTAGTCACGCACCAACCCTTTCGCCATTTTTGGTCAATATTAAACTATGTTCTACTTAGCCTGTAAGAATTTTTTTTGCAATTTTTCTTCTATGTCTAGAAACTACACAAATATAAATATAAATATTTGCTTTGATGACAACATCAGCGGTTCTTTCCAACGCATGCGGCAGTAGACAACCTCACTAAAAACAACTCACTTTATAAAAACCCGTTTACCTTGGAATCCCCCTCGCCTATACATATATGGAATTATATACGTCGTGCTATAAAAGTGCAAGAATCCCCCGTTGCACAACTACCTTTATTATTTACAAATTTCTACTTAGTAGTCAACACTCAACACCCGCATGGCGTACATTTGTTAGTTATGCGCACGATAAGGTGTACTGGGGCACCACTTGCCTTGGTATGCATAAAAACTTATCAACACAGGGCAAGGCAATTCAGTTGATTTTCGAAAGCACTGCCATATAGAGGCGAACGCTGGTGTGGACCGCATAACTATCAAAACGATAATACAAACACACACACAAACAAACGAAATTGTAATTAATTACAAACATTAAATACGACATGCAATTTCGGCATCTCTTCACTTCGTTGATGCTCGGCATCTTCTTTCTGGCCGCATTGACCTTAGCACCTGCTGCTGCTGATACCGCCACTCCCCTCTGCCCGTGCCCACGCAACTATGATCCGGTGTGCGCTGCCAATTTGATCACCTATGCAAATCGTTGCGAATACGATTGTGTGCGTCGTGATGTGGAACGCAGGGGACGCAGCTTGAACTTGCTGCGCTCTGGACCATGCTAAGTGGGACGGCGTAACGGTATTGAATTGTAATTGAAATTTGTGCAACAGGCTTTTTTAGTGACTCCAAAATTTGCGGAAATGTGATGATCGTAATGATTTGCTTTACTTATATATATTTACATATGCATTTCAAATAACATGCGAAGGTGTTGACAATTTTATGTCGATGTTAAAATATAATAAATTATATATTTTTCTGTGAATAAAATCCGTTGTTTTATTACAAAGTTTACTGAGTCACCATTGAGCGCATTCATAAATATCAGCGTATCTGCGTGATAATATAAATTTGTATTAGCAATTTATCGCATTCAAAGCTTCTTATCAGTTGTCATATCTGTCATCGCAGCGATAATATTTCAATATATAAACCGAATCAAGGAAACAGCCAATAATGCTTTGAATGGAAAAATATAAACACGTTTCAAATAAAAGTCGGTATAAGGGGCTAATATTAGCCACTACACGAAGACTCACGCAGGCGAAAGAAAAAATTTTTAAAATCGAAAATAAAATAATAAAATAAAATATTAAATTTGATGCCTTTTTCACCACAAATATTATAAGCAGTTGTTTACATTTTGTTACGCTTGTGCAGGGTGGTTCATCTAGCGTTTGAAACTTCATTTAATGTAGCTATAAAAGGTCGCAGGCATATTTTATTTTTATTCGCGAGAAGACCGTTTCATTCAAATGGCTTCTGCCAACCCAAATTTTCAGCAGAGGGAAAATAATTAAAAAGGAGTGGCCAAGTTCACACCGTTAACCGACTTTCGGCGAATTTCAGAAATAATCAGCTGATTGCCTGCCCCACCGAACCCGGGGGCATAACAGTGATTGATTTTTGAAAAAACTGAGACTGTATTGGTGATATACGAAACAAATCCACACAGTTCTCCTCCTTTTGCTTCGTTGCCATCTGAACCAACGAAAATAAGATGCGAAATTCTTTCAGTTTGTGTGAGAGCGCGCCCAGGAGTTCGTAATGGTGGGCTGCCAGAAGTAAGGCACCAAAAATAACTCACGAAAACAGTTCGTTATTGCGTTAATGGAAAGATGTCGCGTTTCAAATATTTATAATTATTTGTTTTAAAATAAATTTAAGTGAAACATAATAATTTAAATTAGAGTGTGTTTTTAGAATTTTCCAAAGCCTCTTATATCCTTTTCGGCTTTTACTTTTAATTCGTCTTCAATAAATAAATGTAATTTTATTGAAAACTGGATGTTGGTGTATGTCTGTAAACGTGTATATCTGTAAATATTTTATGGTTGGAAAGCGTAAGCAAGGGAATTGAAATTGAGTTTGAGATATTTTACGAACATACTTTTGTTAACTATTTTAAAGTTAGAAAAAATTAAAGGTTATTCGATTTAACTTATTTGTTCGTTGTTCGCAATCATTTTTGTTACCCATTTTTTTAATATGCTAAAAAATTGCAATATTTTATATGTTTATTTATACTAATGTATTTTGTGCTCATTACTTTATAATTATTATATTACTTTTATATTTCAGTTTTTAATAATTCCATTTAAATCTCAATTTTAGAATTTTTGAAGTGAAACTTCTTAAGCGTCGATGGACGAGTGAGAATGGAAAAAAGCGAGAGAGAAAAAAGATATAACGTAGAGGAAAAGGAGAGAGAGAGCTACACCTTATATATGTCTTAGATACACTTTAGTCTATTTTTCCTGAGTTTTTCCTTGTGGTTGCTAATTTCTAGTGAGAAATAACACTGTCTACTTTTTGGCGCTTGTTTGTTGGTGCAAACTTGTAGGAAATATATTTTTGGTCCCATTCTGTTTATTTAACACGTTCACGCCGGCGCGTACTACCGGTGGCTCGCACAAGTCTGCTTCATGGGGCGGCGCGTACCACCGATGGCCCGCACAAGATGGCTTCATGGGACGGCGTGTACCACCAATGGTACTTTATTAGACGGTACCTATGAGATGAGAAGCCATAAACGACTACCCTTATGAAAAAATTTCGTTTTATATAACCTGCAATCGCTTCCGATAGAGCGAAAAGATGTAAACGTTGCCGTCTGTGGGCGAAGACCATGAATAACAGCGCCGGCGGAAACGTGTTAAAAAATGCCCATTCAATGCTTCTTCCGGTGTGGCATTACTGACGAATGTTATAAAATGTCACAGTTTTAAAGCGCTCTCATGAGAAAAAAAGTTTTACTACTAGAGTGTGTGAATACGTGTGAAAAGAGGACAAAATTCGACTGCCACGTCACCAAACACTCAACACAATTTTGTTTTCGCCCATAGCAGATTGATCAAAGATGATAGACTTACAAGGTTTGCCCCTTATCTATGGTGAAAATGGAAATTGTGAGGGGAACTTCCGCTGCCGAATTCTGCATAATTATTTCACAAATATTCACACACTCGTCCAATCAGTCGTTGTGCAGTTGGCGGCGAAGTGTCATTGATTGAGTTGTATATCACTAACACAATCTTAGTTTGTTCGTAAACATTTCCCAAGTGGCGTCAGCCAATCAGATGATTCTATCAAATTCGCTCATAGCCGAATAAATACCAGCTAAATAGTACACCTCTAAAAATCTTAGCACATTGGCCAAACTTGGTTATCTATCAACCTTGAATTTTCAGTACATTTTCCCGAGCTTTGGACTTATCTTATCAATAGACAGTGGGACTTCGATTTCATATCTCAACACTTACATTGTGGTGGATGGATTAAACGTTCACGGCGCGCCATAAAATGTGTCAAATGGCATCAAATTACACCTTCTAAGCGCCTAATTCGCATCACTCTTTCGCCTGCTTATTTAATTTTAATATTTACCGACTCTGCTCGAGCAAAAAAGCGACGAATTTTATAAATATCACATTTCATAAATCTAAACTAAAATTTTGACACTTCACAAACGTTATTTTAGTTGTCAAAGTCCGAAAAAAAAGAGGATGTCTGTAAAGTCGGTTTACTGACGATAGTTTAACGTCACAACGTCATAAGAAAATATTGATGGAATGGTTGCAATTTTCAAAACAAAATTTTAATTTTATTTGTTTGATAGATATTTTGTATGGATATAGAGGAGGAGGTAAATGGAATTGCAATGGAATAGGTCAAGTTACATTTACACAAACGTGAAAAATGACGAAAGATTTATCAAATTCATGAAAGATATCTTCAATTTCGATTGTGCATCAGGCGTTAATAAGTCAACAACACTAAGAGGCACCATCATCGATTTGCCTTTTTAAAGACACTTTACACTCGAAACACTCCCTTTCATTTCCTACTTTTTCTATCATCGTCCTATTCTCAACAGAGAAATGGTTCATTACCATGCACACAGGAAGAAGGCATATGCAAATACAAATATGTGAATTTATATACAAATGCGCATATACATACGTATACATATATATGCTCACTCAAGTAGGACAGAGCCAGATGTCGAACGTTGCCGAACGCGGGGGCCGATTGTGCTCTTTGTCGTTCGTTCCGCGCTCTCGCTTGCAGTTCAAGCACATTAGCTTACATTTGCTTGCGTACGGAATAGATTCGTATATTTGATATGTCCATATGACTTGTATGCATCTTTACATATAGATTTGTTCTTTTTGAAAATTGCGCGAAATTGTATATATGCATGTTTATATATATTGGCATAGGACATACATATGTATATTAGTCTATGAAAATTGCACCAAAGTATATGTACCATGTATGCATGTTTATATGCATATATTAGTATAAAACACATCTTATAAGGTATATGGTAAATATTAATACATACATTTTTTCCTTCATATATAATAAAAAAATTAATAATAATAACATTAAAACAACAGGTATTATTAACAAACTTGGTTTTATTTTAAATTCTTCAAGTAAATCAAATTAATAATAATCAATAAGAAGGCATATGCAAATACAAATACGTGAATTTATATATGTACATATGGGCATATACATACATATATACGCTCACTTAAGTAGGAGAGAGCAAGATGTCGAACGTTGCCGTTCGTTTGCTTTGTCGTTTGTTCCGCGCTTTCGCTTGCAGTTCATTCAAGGTAACGACAAATGAGCAAGGTAACGACAAATTACCAAGGTAACGACACGTTTTTTCGTGCGTGCAGCCGGCTAAATCGAATTATAAGACGTTATCACGTCAACAATAGTTTAAATTTCAAACATTAAAAAATTCCTACTTTGACCACCCTGTAGTAGGAAAATTTGTATTCTCGTAGTACCACTTTTAAAAAACTCCAACCTCCATTCGCCTGCTTAGATTAATTTTATGCATAGCGTTTGAGGTGCTGTTGTACTTTGGAAACTTTACAGATGTAGGGCATCTCATCGTCTGTGTCACCAGTTTCTTTGCACTTGACAAAAATACAATTTATAGACCTGATAATAAGTGCCTGATAAGTATTGCCATCACAAATTAATTTTTTATTAAACTGGGAAAATCAAAAGCCAGATAATTTATTTGTCTAAGTGTGTACCTTTGCACAGTGTTCTTGTAGGTGAAGAAATTTGTTGCATATCTCAGAGCGACTAACTTTTATCGAACTGTCTCGAAGCGTAATTTCCTGAAATAATGATTTTTCTTGAGCAATATGCCAGACTGAATTATGGAGAAAGTAATTACTCTCACAAGAAGACCAGAAAACTGGTCTATAGTGCTGATATTATATGCTGATAGTTTCAAGCTCTCCCAGAATGGATTTGATTTTATTCACATAACAGGCTAAAGTTTTCAATGCTGCTTGAATTTGAAAGAAAATAAGTAACTCTATTTTCTACTAAGGTCCTTGCTATATGCATTGTATGGCCTTCTATATAACAGCACCTGATACACATTGGTAATAGATATACATGACAGTGGTCAAGGAGCTGAAATGATGTTTCTAAGTGTGCGGCGCGGTTGAAAACGCCTCCTCCTGTGATTCTAGCTCCAAGTTTAAATTAAGTAAAAAATTTAACAAAATCAATTTAAATTCAATAAATTTAAATTAAGTAATAAAACTATATATAAAAAAGCTAAGATACGTATGACAATATCCATGTGGTGTAAAGGTCTATGGTGGTAATCCCGCTGAGGGTCTAGGTTTTTTCATATTTTGGTAAAAACAGTTCTCAGGGGTCGAAAAGCCATCGTTCACAAAAAAGTTGAGTAATTACAGATTGCACTAAACCACGAAGAGGCACGTCTTAGCTTTTCTATATGCAATTTTATTTTTGAATTTAAATTTTTCGAATTTAAATTTATTTTATTTTGTTACTTATTTTTGCTTTCAAACCTTAATTTATTATTTTAATTATTACATAAATAATTTATTTTGTTTTACAAATTAACAATTTTATAAAATTTGTTCTTGTCTTATGATTATTTTATTTTATTACATTTTTTTTTTCATTTTATTTGTTTGCAAATTAATTATGTTAATAATTTTATAAAAAATACATATATTTTTCTCTTGTTTTGTAATTATTTTATTGTATATCATTTATTTTTTTGTTATTTTATTTTAATTGGAAAATTAATTATTTTAATACTTTTATAAAAAGAGATTTAATTTTATTTATATTAACTTGTTTTTCCTTTATGCCATTTTATTTTACCTTGTTTTTTTTGTAATATTTGTATTAAAAAGTTTTATTTTAGTTTTTTTTTCCTTTTTTATTTTATATATATATTTTTTTTTAATTTAATTTATTTTTTTTTTCTTTTATTTTAATTTTTTTTTAAATTTATTATAATTTTATTTCTTTTTATTCGATTTTATTTTATTTAATTTTTTTATTTTTTTATTTTACTTTATTTATTTTTTTTTATATTTTTTTATTATATTTTATTTTATTTTATTTTGCAAATTAATTATTATAATAATTTTATTAGAAAAAGTTGCTCAGCTTTTCTTCTTTTATGTTTTTTATTTCATTTACTATTTTAATATATTTTTAAAAAGAGATTTAATTTTATATGGACTTGTTTTCTCTTTATGTCATTTTGTTTTACCTCGTTTTTTTATTTCGTATTATTTTATTTCAGTTTAATATATTTTGTTTTATTTAATTCAAGTTTTTACCTTCAACCGTTCGGAAACTTATTATTTTATTGGAATATTTGTATTGAAAATTTTATTTTCGTTTTTTGAGTTTTTTATTTTATATAATTTTTTTTCATTTTATTTTATTTTATCTTGTTTTATGCTTTTATTTTACTTTTGCCTTTTAATGTTATTTTGTTTCCTTTAACTACTTTTTTTGTCATTTATTTTACTTCCTTTTATATTATTTTATTTAGTTGAATTTCATTTTATTTAATTTATTGGAATTAATTTCATTTTTTTTTCTTTCAAGTCCTTACAAAATAAATAAAAAAAGAAAAAGATTGTTAGTTACGTCGAAGTCCAAGAATTAAAAAAAGGAAGAGCGAATATCGAAGTTACTTTACATTAACTTTTCCAAGTTGCTTACCCACCCAACTCTCATCACACATAAGTTCTTTTTGTCAATTGCTTTTTAAACTGCTTTATTTATTAAATTTTTCAAAAACTGAATATCAACACAAAATATTTGACTCATTTCCATGTAAGTTGCCATCGAACTCATTTGCAACCTCCCTCGCGTAGGATAGTCAAAACTCTGCCTAGACGAGCCAGGATGGAGCGCTTGCACTCGAAGATGCAGCGGTTGCTGTAAGTGCGATTGTCCGACCCGCAAACTGGTGCCAAACTGCGATCACAGGCGCATGCCACCAAATCCATATCGTCATCAGCCTCAGCTTCCTCATCAGCTGCCACATCGGCTAGACTACGTGCCATGGTATCACAAGCGCCCGAGCGCGCCTGCGTCAAACTGCGGCCCTTGGCGGCCAACTTCTTGCGTGCGCATTCAAAGAGACAGGGATTGTTGTAGGTGGTCAAATCGGATCCACACACAGGCGAATACTGGCGGCCACACATGCATAATTCCTCGGCAGCATCAACAGGTGCAGCTTCAGCGCTAATGCTGGCATACGACTGGTAGACGACGCAGCTCAGCAAAACTAGCAGGCTAATAGAAAATTTCTGTGAAAAGTGCATTTTGCACAATTTTCGGTAATAACTGCGCAGTAAAAATACGTGTAATTTTGCAAATATGCTCGAATGAACTGAAGAGTAGGCAGATATTGGCAATAGCAGGTAGTCGATTGTGTGCTGAACACGGGCTACCGTTTTTATCAGTCCGCAATTGATAATTTAATGGGTGCTTGCAATGACGCATAAAAAATGTTTGAAATCAAATGGTTTGTTATTTGAAATTCTGTGCTAAAATGAAGGGGATAAAATTGAGGAAGAAAGTACAATGATTTAAAACCAGATATTATGCCTTGCAAAAGTTTGTTAAGTTGAAAAAATTTGAAAAATAAAAATATTAAAAATTGTATACAGCAGTTTTTGGCGCTTCAATTCTCACACATGGTTGGGCCATCATCTGCTAGTCACCCACTATCTCGTAAAATCCTACATTAGTTTAATCTTTTTGGCAACTATTTAATCAGCACTCGAAAAGTTTGAAACATTAAAAGCTCACAAATCAAATTTTACTTGCGTATGGGGAAGTTGTTGAAAAAAAAAACATTCACATATAGTTAATAAAACCAGCATTACAAATAAGGTCTTTTATTTTTATTTGCGAATGCAATTAGTCGCTTGCTAACTTATTTAGCAACAGCGCTCAAGGTTCTCGTTACCACTCATAAATTGCTGCAGGCGCTCTGTGTCTGTGTGCGCGTTCGTAGGCACTGCAGTCGTGTTTCCTTACATTTATTTCATTATATTAAATTTTAGTTCACTCAGTGAATAGTTTCATATTTCTTGCTCTATATAGCAGGCTACGGTTATGTCATAGTAGTTCAGCCCTATGAAGGATAATTCGCCTTTAGCTATTGGGTACGTGTGGGTTATGCTGCTCCTTCATATGAAATGTGATCATCCCATTCCTGAAAGAGTGTAATTTAAAAACCTGTCATTTAAGTAACGTACGGCCAGCGCATACAAAGTTCCTGAGTAAGTGAAACATCCAAGCACCCAGTAGGAATTATGAAAGGAAGCACCCAAGCATTGTCAAATTTTGGTATTCGTGAATGGCGGAAGTATTATACGAGGTATGTTTATTAAATAACTATACTTATGCTGCTACATGCGAAAAAAACAGGCATGGAGCGCCAGCAATCCCAAGCCTTTTCTGTCAAATACAGTACCGTCTGCGCCTGTAAACGAATCTTGTAATATTCGGAATAGGGGTTTTTGTTAAAAAAAATCTTAAGGCTTGCATTGAGGAATGTAAATTTTTTCGATTTTTACTAACTTGAGACTTTCGGGTTTTCGTTAGTACAGTTTCGGGATCCTAGAATCAGTCCCATAACTTTTAGTTCCATTATTTTGAAATAACATAACTCAGAAACATTGATCGGTTCGCTGCCTGCTGGCGCCAGTTTATGCCTCATTTGATCTCTTGAATGTAGATTAGGTCTTCCTCTTCCTCTTCGTCCACAAATGGGTTCACTTTCGAAGGACTGCCATGCCGGAGCACTTTCGTTCATCCTCGGGGCATGGCAAAGTGGGAACAAGCGTAACCTCTGTATTTCAATACGCTTCACTCTTGCCACATCCCGGTATAACTAATACAGCTCGCTGCTCCATCGGATCAGGAGCTCATTCTCGTCTTTCGGCACAGACTATCGATTCCCACCCGAATGAGACCTAGAGCTAAGAGGTAGTCACCCCATTCCCACTTCCATTCTCCCTCACTTTCTCTCCTGGGCTGGAGTACGGTGCCGTACGACCCGTGCCGATACTCCACCTAGCTGCGGGCCCAGTCCATCAAATAACCCAGTCGCAAACGAAGTATACAGAATACCCGGCGATCGTCTGTATTACTCAGACTTGCTTGTTCACAGGAGCCTCTGTGCGAGTGTACCTTCCATTGCTCCACACCCGTGTGACCAAAACATGTAATTTAGAGAAAAGGCTAAAAACAAACAGAGGCAACCTCTCCAGTTCAGCTTTCGCCAATGCTCAATTTTTAAGCTGTGACGCTACTAAGGCTTTGGCACGACCTGGCTTTGGCAATTCTCAGCAGTCAAAGGCGTTAGCCTTGACTATTTCCGATCGTAATCTTAATAGATCAACCGGGAAGGGAGGTTTTGTCAAAAACTTGCGTCCTTCTAAGCTGGCCTACGTAACGAAGAGGTAAGCCGGTCGCATTTTACATGGTTTGCACTAGGCCTCATTAAGGCCTCATTAATTTGGGCAAAGTCCAACGATTTTGATAGAACTAGTAGCTCTCGAGTGTACCAGGCAAACATCGAGAAGCCAGCGCCTAAACGGCAGAGGTCATCTGAGGATCAGTATGCGGCTAAAAGGCATAATGGCGCTAAGCATGTTCCAGGGCTTGAGGTTGCTTTGGTCAATGTCTTCTTCAACGTATACAACGAACATCCTGGCCCTCCTCTGTCTTGTCGCGGCGCGGGCTGGTATCCAGGCTGCGTCAAATTAGTCGCCTCTGATTCCAAACTATACAAGATGACTATTGAAAAAGTTGGTAAGGTGTATCCAGGGAGCTAACTTCGTATTAAATTGATAATAATTGATTTATTACATCATTGACTGCCATTGACTGATGGAATGGACGATATAACTCATAGCCACGGCCGGAAGTCATACTCCAAAAAGAAATGGCACGAAATTATCTACCAGATTAGCATCCGTCGTAGGAATAGTAGAAGGCAATATGTTGGGTTATACCACTTTGTCGGCCAAAATTTTTCCAGCCAAGAATAGGCCAGTTACCTGATTAAAATTGTAGTGTGACAGACGGTTGTTGCGTGGATTATTGATCAGCTGATTTATTTATTGGATAGTTTTGTCAGTAAAAGATGAACCGCAGGCAACAACTACGGATATTAGCTGTCCTGATACTACAAATAATTGTTTGTTTAAAAAAAAAATTAATTGAAATCTTTCAAACTGCTCCGATATATCAAAGCAATTAATGTAATTTCGAAGTGTTAGTGCATGATTCAATAATAAAAGGTTTGCTCAGTAAGCAGCTTTCTCGTTCCCTCTTGACAAATCGGCTCCCTTAGCAAGACACTGGGTTGCTAGCTTTAGAAATGTTTAGTAAAAGTGGAGGAAAAGTAAAATTTATAGGAAAAACATTTCATTTTCAAAATAGTCTGCTTACGAGCAACAACCCGTTAAAGAGTTTTTATCGTTATGTCAAGGACTATGGTAGTATGACATGGAATACATACCGCTTAAGTCGGGACATGATAGAATAATTGAGGCAATCCGAGATCGATAAAAGGAGAATTTAAAAAGCTTTATTTCTTATTATGTGCTGATTTAGAAGGAATTCATGTTTTGAAAAGAGCATTTCCCAAAGGGCTACGACAGGGAGAATAATTGGATAGTCCCAACGCGATCGATAACATTACAGACCTGATTATAAGAAAGTTGATATTGACGGAACTTGTTTTCAATGGATGGATGAAGTGTCCAGAAGAGGCTTAGCGTAGTACAGTACCAGCATGGAAAAGCTTCTCATAAAAATATCTGCCGTTCGGATTCAGCTTAAAACTGTAGGTCTCTCCATTTGTGGAGCAACATCAAGACGCATGTCACAAATAGGAGGAGAATCTCGGGAAAACCCCTGACAGAATTGAACCCGCCAATTATTTATTTATTTTTAACGAAATAGTTTCATATTGGTGAAACTTTACAACTTCGCGATCGGTTTTAAATTTAAAAATTAATTCACAAAATAAAATCTTGGATTCAGTGAAATAATTTCTTTTTTTAATATCAGATTTGGAAATTTCCGCTAATGGCTTCTATTTGTACCATTATGTAAATTCAAATATTAATTAAAATTTATTTTTTAAACCGTTCGTTGTTTGCTTCCATTAAAGTAAAAAAATACTATTTTGCTACCATTTTAACCAAAAAGTATTTAATTTGTTCCCCTTTATTCCCCTTCTTAAATACAACCTTTTGTAAGGGAGTGTCAAAAATCGAATGTCACTAGTGAGCAAACCTTTAATAATTGAATCATGGTGTTAGTGCAAACAAGCATTGAATTTCGTTTTTCTTATTATTCTTTTTAAAAAGTTTGATTATTTTTCATTCACAATCGATATTAACTGTTGTTTTTCGTCAGTATTACCATCGACAATTCGCTTAATCTGCTTAAGTTATGGGTATTAAGTCTGCCGGATCAATTGGATTAGTTGCTCTTAATTCCTAAAGTAATTCCAAATTAAGTTGTTAAACCCGATTAACGCCACCGTCTGTTATATTAGTATTAGACCATCCACTTTATACGCCAGCTCTTGCGTAGTGTGACTGGTGTCAGTTATCTAAGATGAAATCTGCATATTGAAGAGAAAATGATTTGAGGAAAGAAGTACTCGTAGAAATGAATGTAGCTGGGAAGAGATACAAGGATATAGGAACGTATAGGTAGGATATAGGTGGTAATAAGTAAAAATACATAAATTCAAAATAAAAGTATGAAGCATTTCTCGGTGCTTAACTCGTTTCCCTATTCTTTTATTCTCTTCTATTTCAATACCTAAAATTTCATAGACGTTTGGAAATCTTGCAACCATTTTTTTTTTTAATTTTTTAACGCCTTCGTAAAGTAGCTACAATTGAAAAGGCCTAGCCAATTCTCACTGGGTAGCATAAACGACAACGTGTTGAATATTTTATCTCTAATGTACTCTGGTGCAGTAGTTTCAGCTGATGTGTACACTAAATATATCACACACACTCATGCATAATTAAATGAAAGATTACCTGGTGTTGGCCAAGATTTATGTTACGCCTCAGTGTGTAAAGGGAAAACAAGTAAGAGGCAGAAACAATAAATATATTATTAAAAACTTGTTAGTCACTTCATTGACCACAATTAGTGGCTGAGTTAGAATGTGGGTAAATGATAGATATTTATGCAATGTACATTTGTTTAATTAGCTTTGAGTGATATCATCACTTTTGCTTAATCGGTGGAAGTATTTAATGTAAGTAACGAAAATAGCTGTTCTTTCTGGTTTTAGCTCACCATTTCAAGTTTTTGTTTGATTTTAGTTTGTTTTATTCTGTGTAATTTTAGATTCCGTCGAAACCACCTCTTTGTATGCTCTCGTTGCTTTTAAAATCGCGTGATTGCGAGGAATTTAAAATCGATCTGTATTTGATAAAAAAATCTTAAATAATGGCCTGAGATTAATCAGATTAGATTCTTTATGAGGTTTACTTAGAAAGTCATCCATTTGACTAATACTGAGTATCAGCGTATAACTTTTGGGAGTTTCCTAAATTTTTGTTTACTTTTACTCTTCACTTTCTGATAATTTTGAATAGCGGAATCATAACTATTTAAAAGATGCATAAAGTATCACTTAGCGACGTTGAAAAAAGATCAGGCCTTCCAAAAAAAAATTTTTTTTTAGTTTTGTTAATGAAATTTATTAATTTTCTTTTCATTTCGGTAAAAAAAAATCCGCGATTAATCGCAACCCATTTTTTTCGAAACGGCTCCTATCCCTAGTATCACCTTGCCTACAACAACATCGCCCTGCACATATTTTTTTGCTACTTTGCGTGTTTTTTGTGCTAAAAGCTCTTGTGTAATCGAGTTGGTTTTAAAATGTCCTTCGTCTGTAAGTATTCATTAGTGGTTTTTGTTTATTAGCAGTTCAGACAATCCCCGTTCCCACGACAGTCGGTTCTACGTTACCGAAACGACCCGGATTTATATCCGGCCAAGTTCTGTCACTTCAACAGCATTCCCCATATATGTATGGGGAATGTTTATGCTGCTACAACAACAACAACCCTCCTACACTCTTCCCACAAAACTCGATATCTTACCCTGCCTAAGTTAAAGAAAGAGAATGGCAAACTAAAATAAAATGTTAGAACAAGAACATATCCATTTGACGGCTAGAAAGACTGTCTAGAGCTAAACCTCGAAAAGCAGTCGTAAACCGACAGCCTCCATCATGCACGCTTCATGCATAACATGGAAAACCGTCATTGACTTCAAGCTCAAATTTCCAAAGGGACATCAATGACTTTCTAAACCACTATCGCAATTTTCGAGATTTTTTGTATGCAGGGCACCCAGCAAGACATGTCACTCATCATGTCATGCATATTTAGTTTTCTTTCTAAGCTGTTTTAGTCAGTTTATTGACTCAACCCAAGTATGATGTCATCTCTTTTCTTCATTCGACGACTTATCACGCATATTGCCCGATCCTTTATTACATTTAGAGTGACATATATTATATTATGACATCTAATATTTTCCCTTTCTCTTCAATCAACGCATTCGTAAGCCTTTAGAACACATTCTACATAACAAAAACTGTCTTATTTTATACAACAGTATAATTTTATTTCAACGGAAAAAATTACAAATTTATTGTTGGTTTTTTTTTTCAAGTTTCAAATTAAGCGACCCTAATAAATCACTCGATTGTTTTTTCGTTGAAATAAAATTATAATGAAAAAGAAATCATAATCTTAAATATTTAGCTACTTGCTTGTGGTGCCTATTTTCAGATATTTCAAGCGAATCGATAACGGGTTGAGTGATAAGTCATCGCAGATCAGTTATTCGTAAACTTTTCCAACTTTTTAGAAAATGGCTTACGGGGAAACAGATTGAAATCATTTTCCAAATCCAAGCTATTTATAGTGTAATGATTTTCTCGTAAATTACAGCAATGACTTGGTTAAAGGCACTTTATTCGAATGTATAATAGATTAAAAAAAGAAACAAATAAAAAATGAAAATAGATTAAAAAAATAAACAAATCAACTAATAAAAAATAAAAATTTTGATAATTAAACGACAAAGATAAATACTTCTGAATAACCCTTATTAGGTAACAAAGTAATAATAAAAATTTCGATAATTGAAATTATGATTAACAAAAAAAAATTCCATGAGCATAAAACCTACTTAGAAACGTAAAATTATTTTCACACCTTTGGAACTTTTTCTATCTCAGAGCATTACATAAATTAAATTCCCTTTGCGTTTTCTTATTTTTAAGTTTCAAAATAAGCGACCCTAATAAATCAATCGATTATTTTCCTATGCAAATTGTCAAAGAAACATTCAATTATTTCCTCATTTAATGTAATTTTTAACAATTAATTATTTCTTATCTTTCAGTCGCCAGCACACCAGAGAATATACCGAAGCGTGAGCGTGACGATCCACCCACCGGTGGCAGTGGTACGGTTTGTGGCAGTGCAACCCCGATTGGCTCAACAAGTGGCAGCGTAACGAGCGAGAGGCGCTCAAAAGCAGACAGTCCCACTGGCAGCAATTCTGCCGGACTGATAGGTAGCGCTACGAGTGCATTCACGAGTGAGGAAATAAGCAGCACATCAACAACCACAGCAGCGCATGCAACAAGTAGCACAGTTGAGAGTGTCACTATCAATGGTCAAATTGGAAGTGAGTTGAAATAATTATTGAAACAAAATGCACAATTAATTTTAATAATTCACGTAGAAGAGACACATTAAAATGTATAGAGAGTTCCACGTAAACACTTTAATACAACACAAATTAGTCTGTAAACGAGGCCGATATATTTCTAATGCATCTTTAAGCCTACTTTAATTTTCTAAGTAAATTTTCCAAGTGCTAAAACGCAAGCACTTTCCCACAAACCGATTTTTATCTCTCTGGTCTCCTAAATCACCAGCCTTCTTCCCGAAAAATATTAATTTCCATTAGTTCTTGTTGTTGGTGCAGTTTAGTGGCTAGACAAGCAGCCGCATAAATATTTTGTGAGGCTGTCGAGCTTATATGAAACGTTACTGAAAATCCCAAAAAGCCCATTTAACTACAGCATCCTTTGCATGCCACCAGCTATTGTGCGCTGTGGCGTATACTCGACTTTGTTGACTACAATCAGTTTGCGTAAAACCAAATATCCCAACATCATAGAAAAGGCATAACAATAAATCGCATTTGGTTTAACGCCAAATAATAAAAACGAAAGGATAAGAAAAAGTAAAGAAAATAAATGGTGAAGTAAACACCAGCGCCGCCTATAATGGGCGTTGATGTAATTTTAGCGGCCCATAACTGATTGGATGCATTGATGTATGCATGCTCGCATGCGTGCACATGCAAACCAAACAGACGAACAGAAGCGGAATTAAAACAGATTCACGAGGAGTATGCAGCGGGGTATTCAAATAAAAGCAAAGGGAAGTTAGGATTGTTTGAGCTGTATGCCATTCGCGGGGGTAAACCCAAAAAGCATTTATATTGCATGCTTTCAGGCGAAATCGGTAAATTGATTATATTGGGTTAAAAAATTTGCGCTTCAGAATAGTTGAAACAAAAGAAAAATATTCAAATAAAGAGATATTCACGCCAGCTATCAGTGGTTATGGCAAATTATGCTCATGGAATCTACATTTGCAACCTTTTTGTGGCTTGTGAACCTGAAAGAGGCTTTCGATTATTTTGAAGTACTCAAGTATAGAAGTTAATAGTTATTGTTCATATAATATTATAATTAAAAAAAAAAATTAAAAAAAAAACGATATAAGAATAGATTTTCAAAACATACTGAATAAGTTGAGGACCAACTCTAATATCGTTCACATGGGTGATATGGACCCAACTGTTGTGGTAACGTCAAGATGGTGGGCTGAATGACCATGCTTTACCATGACTTTAGTTCATAGCATATTAACTAGATGCTTTGACTTCGACTTCGATAAACTATGTACTAAGAAGCATACTAAGGTAACTGCACCAGATCGGCAGATCTTAAGGCGCTAGGGCCTGTCACGAACAACTCTAGCTATAAACGGATTCTCTAGTTTAGCGGACTGTCGTAGATTCCTTAGCATTATAGGTGAGTAATTCGCTTTTCACTGGCTTAGCTGCACTTTCATCAGCATGAAATCACAGCCTGCATTTGTTCCAGCACCTTTAGATATACAGCTCGCTAGTTGCCAACTCATTCCAATAGAGGTTTTTCTCCGCGAAACGAGTGCCAGATGGAAATATTTTGGTACCTGAATACCTGTCGAGAGGTTAAAATGGAGCAGGTGACGATCGCTGAAGTATTATTCTCGACATTTTAAAAGGCTACCTTCGTTAGAGAGAGAGAACTGCGAGAAGACTAAGGATATCCATATTGACTTCTCTAGAAGCTGAAATACCCCAAAAGGAGCCAAAAACTTTAAAACACGTATTTTTAGAGTCCCACGCACACAGGAAGAGGTTATGGAAATGGGCACGGCAATTTGTCATATTCTTTATCCCACACTCTGATATGCATAGGGTACAAAGGACTCAAACCATGGGTCATTGGCAACCTCTTCCATCTAATCTACTCTACCCAAATCTAAGTTTTTCTGCAACTAACATTATCTTTTTCTTCTTGATTGGCGCGATAACCGCTTAAGCGATTTTGGCCGAGTTTAACAAATCGCGCCAGTCGTTTCTTTCTCCTGCTACCCGGTGCCAGTTTGGGAAGTGAAGTCAAGTCCTTCTCGAACTGAACGCAGAAGAGGTCTTCCTCTGCTACCACCGCATCGAATACTTTCCGAGCCTTAGCGCTGGTGTCCATTTGGACGTCAAATTTACGAAAAAGGATATGGGGAATTGACATTTAATTTTTAGTCGAGCCAAGTCTTATTATACCAGGCCATTTTGTAAAGTTTTTGACCTTCATTTTAAAGAATAAATAAGTAGGTATAGTAAATAACATACTCATAACGGTATTCAAAATTTTTCTCTTTATAAAAAAAAATCGTTGAGGCGCAGTTTATGTTAAGTCAGCAGGTTCTGATAGATCAGATTTATAGATAGTTAGATAGGTAATAACCGGCATGCGTTGCTCCGTTGCTTTAAGGCAAAGTATACTCGTATACAAAAAAGGAGTGAGCAACACAACAAATCAACAGATATAGAAATTAGCGAGAATACATTTTTCATCTCTGGTTTAACTGCTTTTTCAGCTTAGTGGAGCTTGGTACAAAATAACTGTAAAAGAGCTCCTCTTATTTTTAAAATTTGAGCAGTTACGAAGATATTTGAAAATTTAATTTCATTTGTAGTCCGATAGTAAACATTTCAGAGTTTTAAAGCGAAAAAACTGCACACAAATCGCTGAAATCATGCTTGCGTTGTTGCTATTTGAAAATTAATTTTATGATTTTTCAACACATTTGGGTTTATAGACACGCCTCTTTTCTTAGTCAATGCAATTTATGCACAAAAAAGCCTTTCAGAAGAGAAAAGCTTCGAAATACAAAGAACTCTGCATAAGTCTGAGCATTCTAAGCATAGTTATTTACATACATATATATTTTTCTAACTTATAATAGGCCTCTACTTTTCTCCAAGCTGCCTAAAATTGCATGTGTTTGTGAGTTAGTGAGTTATACCAGTTTCATACTCCCTAGCGGCGAATCTTACTCGATATCTTTGTTTTTGCTTTCGCATGCAAATTTTTCGTCAATGTAGTCGCGTCGAGTCGATGCCCTTTGTACTTAGTTTCCAAGCAGGTCCTTCTCGTAACTCTCCTTCCTTTTCACGATACAAAAATTTCCGCATTATTTACATATTTAGGTACATATTTAATTTTATGCTTCGTTAGTGTACAAGCAAAAGTATTTATTCTGCAGCGCGATGCTCAATTCAAATAACTAAATTGACTTTTATTCGCTTTTCATTTCCCGCTCCTGGTTCGATTGGCTAAATAAATGATGTTTCCCATCGGTGGTAACTTAATTTTTTCCAGCTTTTGGGCAAATTTTGACAAATACTCAACCAAAAAGATATTCGATATATCTTTGTGGGCCGGTTGCCGTAGATGAGTATGTTATTGTCCGGTGGCTCGATGCAACATCAACAATATGAACACTGCAACTTACTTATATTGAAAACATTTTTTTCAATGCACACCACCGAAGTTAATCCTCAAACAATTTCCGTTTTGACTTATTTCGGGCATTTATTCTATGCTGAATTTTCAGCTTTAGCGTATTAAGAGGCGCACAGTGGAAATATTTTTGTGGCACATTTTAATCCACTATATCTCTCTGATATGGGTTGTTTTGGGTCTTTCCTGCAAAATAGGCCAACAATACGCCTGTATGGAGGAAGTGGAGAGCTAAAACGTTACACAAAACTGTTTGCCGTTGTGTTTTTTTTTTGCATAGGACTATTGAACACAACAAATACATATCTCATATAAGAGAGAGCGTTGCCCTAGTCTACATTTCTGTTATGTTGGCATTCTCTTCATGTAATATAAACAGAGGATAAACAGTACAAAAGCAAGTATGTACATTTGGAAATTTAAAAGCTTCAAATAGGAACTATATCCCAGAGTTAAAGTTACTCAAATTCGTAGATAATACCCAAACTGTTACCCACAAAAACTGTATTGTTAATTAGTGAAGCTAATAAGGTTTTGGTTTTGTGCAACAACATAATCAATCTACTGGCAATTTATTTACGTTGAACCAGCGAATGTTGAGTTTGCAGTTTTCGAAGGTCAAGCGAAGTTAAGGATGATAAATGATCAACAGGCGCTACAAACGTGAAAAATTGTCCCAACAGATAGTTTGGGTGTAGTAGAGAAGATGGATTAATTCGAAAATTGAGTTGGGTGCTCGTCGCGCGTTTCGCGGGGTGTTTAGGTGCATACTCACATATTTATTTATTACTAGCAAACCCGGCCCGCTTCGCTGGGCAAAGACACGGCGGGTCCACGTTTTGGCATATATTTCGAGACCCTAGTCATCAATAGGTATGAATATTACCCCGTATTAAAGCACTTATCAACAGCTTTCATTTGATACCCATATTGTACATACACAACCAAAGGTTACCCGGGTCCACGTTTTGACCTATATTTCGAGACTCTATCTACCAATAGGTATCCAAACTATACGGAAACCATCTTCAATACCTACTTAACAATGTGTGTAAGTTTGGTTTAATTCGGTGCAAAGACACGGCGGGTCCACGTTTTGGCATATATTTCGAGACCCTAGTCATCAATAGGCATGAAAATTACCCCGTATTAAAGCACTTATCAACAGCTTTCATTTGATACCCATATTGTACATATACAACCAAAGGTTACCCGTGTCCACGTTTTGACCTATATATCGAGACCCCAGTCACGGAGCGGCATGAAAAATACTCTGTACTAAAGCATTCACCAACAGCTTCAATTTGATATCCATATTGTACGAACACATTCTAGGGTCCACGTTTTGGTCTCTATCTCGAGACCTTAGTCACAGAGCGGCATGAAAAATACTCTGAACTACAGCATTCACCAACAGCTTCCATTTGATACCCATATTGTACATACACAACCAAAGGTTACCCGCGTCCACGTTTTGACCTATATCTCGAGGCCCCAGTCACGGAGCGGCATGAAAAATACTCTGTACTAAAGCATTCACCAACAGCTTCCAGTTGATATCCATATTGTACAAACACATTCTAGGGTCCACGTTTTGGTCTCTATCTCGAGACCCTAGTCACGGAGCGGCCTGAAAAATACTCTGAACTACAGCAGTCACCAACAGCTTCCATTTGATACCCATATTGTACATACACAACCAAAGGTTACCCGCGTCCACGTTTTGACCTATATCTCGAGGCCCCAGTCACGGAGCGGCATGAAAAATACTCTGTACTAAAGCATTCACCAACAGCTTCCAGTTGATATCCATATTGTACAAACACATTCTAGGGTCCACGTTTTGGTCTCTATCTCGAGACCCTAGTCACGGAGCGGCATGAAAAATACTCTGAACTACAGCATTCACCAACAGCTTCCATTTGATACCCATATTGTACATACACATCCGAAGGTTACCCGGGTCCACGTTTTGACCTATATCTCGAGACCTTTTTTTAATAAGAAGTATCCTATGTTACTTCTAACACCTCCAATAACATGTGTACAAAGTTTCATAATAATCGGTTAAGTAGTTTTGGCGTGAAAGCGTAACAAACAAACTTACATTCACATTTATAATATTAGTAGGGATTATTGAAATACCCTTTCAAAAGCCTAAGAAAATCTGGATCCTGGTATCCAAACAATCCTCCTAAATTCGTTAACGTAGATCTGCCCGGAACAAACCCACGCTGATTGGAGCATAACAAATGTTTAACGGGGAAGTATACTATACACTAAAATAATCTAGGAAGTGTAGTTTGCTTGGAAAGAGGCCTACAATTTTCAATATTATTTTTATGCCCACTTTTATCCATCAACATCCTTATTAGTGGATGGCTTAACCTAATTTATGCCAACAAGAACCCCATCGTCAGTCAAATTTAATTTCCCGAAGTTGATGGAAGTATCTAAATCGAACAGGATATCTTCACGAACAAAGTTAAAATCAATATTGCCTTTGTGATTACTCTAAAATTATTTATTTTTTATTCCTCACAATCTCCGCAATCCTTCGCAATTTGCTTTCGATTAACCCTAACCTAACCTAACCCGTTTGGTTGTCCCAGTATGATCTTCTTTGGCTTTCCTCTACTTCGGACTAGTACACTTTGCTAGGCCATACAACTACTCTAGGCTTATAAAAGGAGATCCCGCCCCTTTTCCTGACTTATTTATCTGTCATTTCGCTCCCAGTAATTCCATATGTAAATTTATTTTTTTTTATAGCTCTGAAACACTCATACACAACATTCGGCACAAAACTTGACGTTGTTATGATATTTTTGTTTTGTTCCAAATAATTATTTTGGATTATTTATTAAAAATGCCTTTATTGAAAATTCATTCGCAGGGCACGGCTCTCTCACCATCGTGAGACGTTCAAATAGCCGCAAAAGCTTCATACAACTTGACGCACAACAACAAAGTATTCTCACATCACCATCAACTGCTGCAACAACACCTATAGGTGGTCCTACGCATCAACCACAACCACAACAACAACAACAACCATTTGCCGGCATAACCGCCGACTTAGCTGCTCAATTGCTCTCCAGCAGCGACAAAAAGGGTCAACACCCGCTAAGCAATTTTCCCGCAGCATCAAACACTGACAATCGCTCAAAAGATACCAACAAAAGTAATAACAGTAGCAGTAGCCGCATTGAAGCTGAGTCCACCATTCCTGCGAGTGTTGCACCAAGCTCAACAAGCACCGGGATCGCGGTCCAACAACTGCGGCCCAATTTGGCAGAAGTACGAGTGGGCCAAGCCAACAACGCCACTGCTGGCAACACGAACAGCAGTAATACAACCGCCGCCGTTGCCGTCAACATTAGCCACTCCGGCAACAACACAAGCAGTAGTGCTGTCAATAGCAGCAAAAGCACCAGCATCGTCAAGGCCAACAACAAAATGCAATCATCACCACCGAATTCACCGAATGCCGCCGATTTAAATGAGGGTTTGCGCGATAATGGGGAAAGCGAACGCTCGTCGGAGGTAACCGTAGCATCGGGCGTTTCGGACACTTCGGCAGGGTGTCTCGACTTGGCCACTGAAAATTTACCAGCTGTCGATACACCGGACGCATGCGATAAGGCGGCCGTGAGGTGAGTGCAAAATTATGAAATTAAATTTATAATAAAAAAATACATTTGGGAGGTTCTCTATTTCTCTAAGGCAAAAGTCCCCAATAAGTAAAATTAAATATTGAAGAGTACCATAATACTAATTTTTCGTACCAGAACACTCAAAGTTACAGTGTAAAAGAATAACAACTAATAACTGGCACAGAGTTGCGTTTGTTGTGATACAATTCATAACTGGAAAATTGTTATTTTTAGTGATGGCATCAAGTTCGAATAAACGTATTTTGCGAAAA
Source organism: Anastrepha obliqua (assembly GCF_027943255.1). Lineage (NCBI taxonomy): Eukaryota > Metazoa > Arthropoda > Insecta > Diptera > Tephritidae > Anastrepha > Anastrepha obliqua. Next base: position 122,897,473 of record NC_072896.1, on the reverse strand, counting down.
GATATTTCAATGTTGGTACCAAATGAGAGGCTTTCGAGAAAGCTTTAACATGGTTTGGCACCCATATAAAAAATTAAATAATTTTTAATGAAAATTAAATATTATATTAGTGAAACGCGTGCTGAAAGCTTTAACACTAAAATACTTTTACATAGGGTTGCCACCTATATAAAAAAAAAGAAATGATTTAAATATGTCAGTCAGTTAAAATATTACACCCAATTCGTAATTTACGGTATTTAAAAACACTTTCATCCTTAGCCTAGCTCAAAAATTAAATTTTTTAAAGCGGCAGTTAAGTGATACAGCGCGGAACGTTTGACAAACCTAAACCTAAGCATATTTCATAACAAAAAAACCTGAATTTATAAATAGGGCTCCCACCTATCTAAACACAAATAAATAACATATTTTGAAACAAAAGTTGTTTCAGAAAACCTGAATTTATAAAAAACTTTAAATAGGGGTGCCACCTCTCTAAAAAATAATAAAATAAATAAGATGCTTAAAGCATATTTTGTAGCAAAAGATGTTTGAGAAAACTAAAATTTATAAAAAAAATTAAATAGGGTTGCCATCTATCCGGAAAAATAATTGAGTAAATAAGATGCTTCGAAGTGAGGGTTGTTTAAGAATGACTTACGCAAAAAAATGTTGGGGAGGGTTGCCACTTTTTAATAAAATTTTAAATTTTTGTTTCCAGCTTAAGCGTTTAATGACTAATTGCAAAGTTAGTTGCGAACGAAATACATATATACAAGGTGGCGCAAAATTGATCATCCAATTTCTTTTATTTAATAAAAGAGGCATTGAGTCATGGAATTTTTTTTTTTGCAAAGCTAGTTTCGAACGAAATACATAATACAAGATGGCGCAAAATTAATCATCCAATTTTATTTATTTAATAAAAAAATTATTGAGCCATTATTATTTTTTTCTTTGTTTTGCTCCATTCCTTGTCTTTTTGTATAATGCAGCTGTCTAACACCTGGGCTGCAAAGTCCCGAACCTAACACATATATGGCACTAGTTTCATTTCACTCGCCTCTTTTTCAGTTAGTACCAAGCTCAAAAATACAGCTATTAAAATTTCATGATATTATATTCATTAGTTCATGAGTTCATGTACTAAGATTGACGCTACTTTTGTTATTTTCAAAACGATAGGACGATTAATTTTGCACCACCTTGTTTCAAAAAACGTTTCAATGTTTCCCTCCTTTTTCTAATAAATCTATAGAGTTTGAAAAATTTGTCTCCCTTGTTTCACTCCTCTTGGGAGCACAGGGGCCTGTAGATGGAAAAATAAAAAGTTATAAATTTAATTAATGATTATTTAATTATTAATAGTTAATTTATAAAATTACAATACAAAAGAGGCTTAACAAATGTAGATTATTTAGGATAGAATGATGTTTGCTAGTTAAAAATTATAATTCAACTGGAAAGAGGGAGATTTAGACCAATAACCATAATTTGGCTGACTACACCGAGTTTATTGCCCAACATTTTTTCATAATTTTCAAAAATTATTTAGAACGAAATTTCATTAAACCTTTAAAATGGCATTGAAACAGTTTTCAATTTGCGTTGAGGCTGTCTCTTAACAACTCAATTTTCGATTTCTTTAAATAAATATTAATAAAAAAATAATAAAATATTTTCTGTTTTACAGATTGCGCTGCTTATTGCATTTAATAAATACCGGCGAAATTTCAAATGATATTTTGCAACGTAATCTTCATTACGCGGCTCGCGTACTCGAAGCCGTCTTCCTCGACGAGTCCAAGTAAGTATTTTTGTTCAGAGTTAAAACTTTTGCCGACTTAGTGAAATAAAGGCACTTTAGAGTGCACAAACTTTTCTATATAATAAACATAAAAAAAACATTAAATATTTATAATTGCATACGATATATAAGCCAAAAAGCAGTTAAAGGCATAGTAAAGAATCATTTCAAAATTAGTGAAGTGCAGAAATGATCAGACTTAAATTTTAACAGGAAAAAATTGAAATTTATTCTACAGCGAAAAACAAAATTTTTAATTTCACCATAAAGCTTATGGTGGATCATTTCTGGCACTTTTTCATTAAAGAAAAAAGATTTAATTATTCAGCTCGAACCACCCACAATTATGCATTCTTAATTGAAAATTCCAAAATCTACGCATTTTCATAAAGAACATCAATAAGTTATGTACCCGCATTTTACAAGTCCAAAGTAAGCCTCACAAATTTACGAAAAAACGGCTTCTTTGAAATCAGGTTACAAGTTTAGTTCCGCACCCCGTACTCATTGACAGTAAGATTTGATAATAAAAAAAAAAAAGATTTTAATAATTATTTATACTTTGCTCTACAAAATCATACAAGTTGTACGGCAGCTGGCTTGCGTAGCTTTTTTGTAGAAAAATAGGCGCTTACAGACTGGCCACAAATGAGCTTTCCTTAGGTGCTTCACAAATAGTTAGTACGCGATTTACATATGTATATTTCAGTGATTTACCAAATCCGTTAGGTCAACAGATATGTCCTTGCTGCTGCAGCACTTCAATGAAACAAATACTCGTACATATAAATAAATATTTGTATCACTCTGTGTATCTCACCTACTTGAATTTCGAACTATCACTCCATTGTGTCTCATCGTACATCCTTTGTGTTTGTTGTTCATTCGCGCATTATCATCATTTTCAATGTATAAGTGTTATTTGTGATTATTCATACACATACATACATATGTTTACATACTCACTTGTCACTAATTATATAGTAACTGTTTTCTGTTATCATCACCAGTATTTAGTAAGCCTCGATTTTGTACCTGATGTTGTCGGAAAAAAAATAAAAAATTATGAGAACTTTCACAAAACTTCTGAATTTAAACTTAAATGTGAAAGCTTAACTAACTGATATATTTCTAGTTGTGTGTATATCAGAAAAAATGTATTACTATTGATTTCTCTCATATATAATGTTTTTTCTTTTTTTATTAATGCTCAAACAATTTTTTAATACGAAAATTTTCACCAAATTTTTCTCCATTTTCTATTGTACTGTATGTATGTGTATACATATATGTAACTTGTTCCATAACTACATAAATCGAGAAGAAGATCATCTGCTTCTAATGAATGTTCCAAGAGGGGATCTTCTTCTAAAATTACCGCTCAAACTTCTAACGCAGAGTAAGTGTTAGTTTGGCTTACATACACACATACATATGTAGCTACTCAATTTCGTCCAAGATTTTATATAAATACTTGCATTCACGAATTCATAACGTTAACTACATGCATTTTGTATATATTTTAGAGTGTGTATTATTTTGTGTCCAAAAGTGTCTAGTAGTCTCGAAAAATGTGTCCTACTCTTCTTTGGTATCGAAAGTATGAAAAACAAGTTTTATTTAGATGAAGGAAATACCACTTATGTATGAGCATCATAAATGTACCTCTTCATTTGTATGGCTTGCATTAAATTTTCCCAAATTATTAAATTTCGTGCACCTTCATTATGGAATTGTTCACACATTTGCATTTCATTTAACATTCACGTACATAAACAACAACATATTAAGGGTGTTCCAAATAAAGGGTTCTTTTGAGAAATAAAGTAAACTTAAAAAAAGACCGTAATTTATCATAGCTGCAATAGAAAGAACTGTGTACTCCAGGCTGAGGTTTTCGCAGTTGGAAAGGCAGCAGAACTGTGTTACTACTGGGACCAACTTCAAGGTTAACTTTTGCATAGATTTTTTTTTTTGTCGGGACAGAGTGACAGTGCAGCACTCAGACACAATTAAATCCATTGTAGTGCACTCGGGTCCCCTTTTTAATTTTCTTTGAATCTACTCGACCTCCAAAGAAATCTGAGTAGATCTTGTGGTGCCAAGGAGCCAAGGTGGTCGCTTCTTAACACATCAGTGCCAAAGACCTCAAGCCTGATTCAAGCGCAGGCGTGGAAAACACACAGAAAGTGGGCCGCCGTCTTATCTTCCGCTCCACATGCTGGACAAAGTGCACTGTCTGAGATGCCCACCTTTTACATGTGATTTGCCCATAGAAAGTGGTCCGTCATCAGTCCAACCAGCCTCCTACAGTACCCTCTGCTTAGTGGCAGGAGGAACTGTGACAGTCGGTCAGACATGACCGGACAAATGGTCACGCGAGAAAATAGGATGCGTTGTCTAATTCGAGCTGCTATCAGCTCTAAATTGCTAAACTATGCAGAAGTGGATGGAAATCTGGCTTAAATTTATACGTCAGTTGGACTATATAAACTAAAACTCCAAGACCTTTATTTAAAGTTCTGACCAAGCTGGTCAACAAACTGGTGTGTCCGTTGGTGATGAGACGACGTAGTTGATGCCCTATGCTCTGATAGGAGTTAAAGGAAAACAAATTATAAATAAATAAATGTATGCCTGTAATTTCTATTATGTATGATACCACATAGACCTACTTATATTATCTGTATTCTTCTTTAAACGGAGCCCGTTCAATCAACGAACCTGAACAGCTGCTGTATCTTCAACTCTGCCGCTGCGCTACTGTGCGAGTTAGAAATCCAGTACCCTGAATTGACTTTCTTTTGGATAACGCACGACAGCTATACAGTATTTTCTTCTTCATAGCAGGCTCCACAAAAGTAACTCTGCGGGCACTTAGTACTTCTGTGCACCACCTGATAAGAGTCTGAGAACTGGTGTGCGGATGTTTCTTTCCTAGTAGTAGTAGTAGAAGAGACCTTGCGATTTTCCCATGTTTCGCGCTGCTTTTATAAGTTTGCAGGTACTGTTGTATTCACCCCTTTTCTGTTGGAAAAATTGTCTAAAGATAGATAAATAAATTACTTCGAGGTTTGCGCGTTGGTCTCATGGTTGGTTGGCGCTCATGGTCTTTTGTGCCGTCTGCTCATCACAGTACCTCATCCAGACCCAGTTCCCTTATTAAACTCAGGATACAGCTGAGCGACACAGTTATACGCCTGTGTATTGGAACCCAAATTAGCCAGATGCCATTGTGCGTTTCTAGTAGATTCAGTTATTCGATACACTCAAGGCCAGTGAGAATTTAATCTCACAGGATTATAGAGCCTTGAGTGCAGCCCGACCGTCGCTCATAAATTTCTGTCTAAGTTTATCTCTGCGCATAGACAGATGGCATGCATCTCCGCTTGTAATATGCTTAAAAAACTACCTATTGGCACAGAACACCTAATTCTGGGGCCATATATTCCAGTACCTATGCCTTCTAGTGACTTCGAGCCATTGGTAAACAAAACTCATACGAATTTTGCATTACGCCAATTTTTTTTTTTTTTGTGTTTTTGTTTTTTTTTTTTTTGTTGTGATAAACACAAGTTCTGCGAAAGTTTGATATCGAATTATGGATACAAATATTGATTTAAAAAGAAACATTTATTTGGATCACCTTGTATGTATGTGAAGAGCATTTAATACAGCATTCAAAAAATTTTAAGTAAAATTCGCAGGAAAAGATTTATAAAGTAAATACCGACTTACAACGCGTTTTTCCGATTAAATTTTCAGTTCAAAGTAAAAGTAATTTAAAACTAGATTTTTCAAAAGTTTTATTAAAACATCATTTATTTTCTTTCATATAATATAGGCAAATAAATTATAAAGCGCATAAAATGTCTAAATTCATATAATATTTTATGCTAGACATGAATTTGTGGCTGTGGTTATTGAAAATGTTGAGTTTAAAACAGTGGAATCACAAACGTTTAAATAAGCTTCTCTCTGCCCTAATGGAGAGTTGCAGCCACCATAACTTACGTAAACCTACGCAAAGTCTCTCTACTATTTTAGAGTAAATTTTATTTAATTTGACCAGCAATTAAAATACGAATAAACGATTATTTTTAAACCGAAATGATGTTTTCAATAAAGCAAAAGCATTTCCTGCTTAAATTTCACTTAAAATTGCCATCATTTGAAATGCAAATTTAGGCTTTCGTCAGTTAACTCATTGAACATTACGAAAATAGCGAAACACCAAAAACAAAAAAAAAACATTAGCTGTTAGTGCAACAAAAATATCTAAGTGTGTGTAGCATTTTAGGCTCTTAGCATTTAATTTAATGAATATTTATTTCGTTTCTACTAGTAAGGGCCTTGAAGCGTCAATGGAATTTATCGCTTTCCTCCCTCTACTATTTAACTCTTTATGTTTGTTTGTATGCGAAAGCGAAACTTTTTAAGAGTTCTGTCAAAACTGCACGAAATTCAAATAAATCGCTTTTTCCATTAAATTGAAACCCAACCAAGAAAATTGAAATGCGCATTTTAATTCAATTCGAAGTGCAACACAAAAGCAATCCATAAATTGATAATGTGGCCCGCAAACAGTTTTGACAAAGTTCTGAATGTCAAATAAAGTTGAACATAAAAGTATTTAATAAATTGAATTTCCAAGTAACACTATTTTCCCACTTAGGAGGCATAACTACTACTTTTTTTCTTTTTTCAATGTGATATCCTAAGTAAAATTCTTTCCCGCTACTAGTCTACAAACTTTTGCGTGTTTTATAAAATATATTTGTGTATATATGTAGATATACATACATACATCGTTATAGACATGCATACATATTCAGCTAGTTAGTTGAGTGGTGCTTTTGTTAGTTGTTCAGACTCCACCTCACTCCTGGTTGCACAAATACTTACAATAAATAAAAAAAACAACAACTTAAGCATAGAATAGTCTCTCTCAACTTTTTACCTCAATTTAAGTATTAGAATGCATAGAAAATACAACAACATGATTTTTCAATGGAATCTCTGTGTATGCACTCTATTTTTCTACCAACTTCCTCTACCTGCATTCATTCTATACGCAGTGAAAGCCAAAGCATGTCTTAGTTTTCACCTTGGACATCTGCTTTGCCTTAAAAAGTGCATATACACCTTTTCAACGCTTATCTTTTCGCAGAAGACAAGCTTTTGTCGCACTGCCTGCCAACCCCTTAATCACTCCCACTCTCTACTCCTCTCTCTCTCTCTCTATCTCTCTTCATGTCTCTGGATCTTTGTGCCTATAATATGCTTCACTCTGCTACGATTACAGTTAGCTACATGTCAAGTCAAAACATGATTTTGTATTTTTTACCTAAGAGGTGGAAAAAAAATTTAAAAAAAAATGTTAAAAAAATGTAAAATGTGCAAGCAGTATTTGTTTACCATGTAACCTCTTCTCAGTACTTTTTCAATTCACACGAAGGACCCAGTACCTACGACTTATACATACGCATCCACATATTGTGTCATCTTCTCATACAATTCCGTACATACTCGTACATAGTCATTGTACTTTACATACATACATCTGTAAATACAGCCTTTTGTCGTCAAAGTTCAACATCAGCTCTACATACATACATGCATACATCCTTACTATGTATTATTATTTGTAAAATAAGCAAACAGGAAATACTCGTATTTTGGCAAATGGACTAGGATCGTAGAGGCGGAAATATACATAAATAGCATGCATGGAAATATTAAAATAACTCTGTGTGAGCACAGCTGCAAAAATTAGCGTGTCTTATATTTGAAAATTCAGCATTCGAACATTCCTGCAGAAAAATGTTTTCCCTTTTTTTAAGCATTGGATGTTTATGCATTGCTATAGACTACTTTTAGAGGCGTTCCAAAGTTTGCTGAAGCGTGTAAAGTATTAAAAAATTAGGAAGTGCAGATAAGTAGAATCGAGTGTAAATATTAAGCGCAGATTAAAAAGTATATTGAAATATTATAAAGTGTATATACCTAGTATGATATACAAAAAATACTTCATATCTTCAGAAAAAAAAATCAGTTTTAACCAACAGAATGCGAAATAGCAACTTTCAATTGAATTTATATGCACTTTAGTAGCTCAATTTGAATTAAATTTAATAAAGTCGGATTCGTGCGCAATGTTGGTTATTCACTGATTATAAATTATAATTATAGGCCACGTGTAACAGATACAGCTGTATGTGTGTGCATATGAAAGTTAAGCCAATTGCTTTAACTGGCATACGTAAAAGTTGCTACCATCCAATTAGTTGTACTTAATTGAAAATAAACTCGTGAGCGGAATGCTGAAAGGTAAATTCGGAAAACTTTACGTTCTGCGGCCACTTCAATAACCGCCTAAGGCGAAAATCATGATTTTGGAAATAAGGCACATTATAAAGCCACAGCCGTTGAAAAATACTTAAGAACGATGCCCAGTTTTCTACATTTGAGACTTCTTTGAATAAAATGACTTAAATATTTGCATATCAGGTTTATTTTATAAATTTAAAATTTTTTGAATCTTTTATCTAAGAAAAATATATAATATTATACATTTTTTTACTTCCTTCACAAAATTGAATACAATTCGAAAACCCTTCAAGAAAAATTCTTAAGAAAGAAGCAAAATAATAGTCAAATCATAAAAAATGCAGGCGAAAGGGAAAATTATACATTAACATTTTGTTGAAAATCCACTTTGCTTCCATTTTTAATTACTGCTGCCAGCACCCTTTCATTGACATTATAAAATCTCTACAACGTTGAACACAAATGGATTACCATGCTGCCTTGGTCTTTTCAAATAACTGATCCAAATTTGTGATATTCTGCGAACTGCGTACATTTTTTACGTCGTGCCAAAGATGTTCTATGGGATTTAACTCGGTTGAAGATGCCCAATCCAGAAAAGCGATCAAATGGTCTTCGAAAAACTTTTTTGCCACAAAAGAAGTGTGCTCCGGATCATTGTCTTTTGGAAACTTTCAAATGGCCGATAAATTTTCTTCCGCATAAAATAGCATCACTTTTTGAAATATCTGAATGTACTTGACTCACGCCCATGTTACCTCCAATACGATGAATTGATCCGACACCGTTCCACACAAAGCAGCCCTACACCTTTATTGAGCCTCTCCCGTGCTTTGTGATTGGTGAGATGCACTTGGGGTTGAATGCTGCACGTGTTGGACACTGCACGCCATTCGTACCAACTGCATAAACTCTATGTATTTTCGTCTCTTTGCTGAATAAAATAAAACGTCAGTGATTTTGAGTCTAAGAGCAAATTCAATTCGGCGCTGTCGTTGCGATGCTGTTACCAATGGCTTCTTCCGTGCCAGTCGATCGCTAAGCCTTGCTTCTACCAATCGAAGCACAGATGTTTTTGTTGGCATTATTGGCTTTCCAGGTGCACAAAATTGTTTCGCTGGATGTCAGCAGCACTCATCCTGGGATCCTGTTTTGACAATCTAGCGGTTATCCTATCAATCTGACTAGTAGTCTCTCGCGCTTTCTTTTTTCTGGAAACGTTTTCGGCTGTTTTATGCTCAGAAAAATATGTCAAAGCATTATGAACCATCGTTTTTAAAACGTTTAATTGTGCTGAAATACCACTGTAGGGTAATCCGCTCTTTTTCAACTCTATGATTGCTTTTCGAGTTTCAACTAAATAAGGTGCTGTAGGATTACTCCAGATATTTTATTTTTTACTTAATTACCAGTTCCAATAATAAACAGTAAACAATTCACAAAATTTTGCACGAAGACCGAATCGTTCTTAAATATATTTCTCGCAAAAATATCAGTGCTGTTGCTAAAACGCAAAGAATCAATCAAATATATTCAAACGCAAAAAGTACCGTTACGGGACCGTACTCGATAAAGCATGAGAAATATAAGTAGTTGGCAACGCATAGTGCTTAAGTATTTTTCAACGGCTTCAAATTATAAAAATGTGAAGAGCAAAGGCGTACATGAAATAAAAATGCGCGAGTATTGTGAGTAACTTACTTGAGCATACGTTTGGTATAACGCAATTTATGCTTAAGTCGATTTAGACGGTTATTGCTGTCATTGCTTCTGGCCATATGACTATCGAAGCCTATTATGAAACATCGTAGATCAGCATTTTTAAGTATCAGGCACAGCGTCATCTGAGATTAAAAATAAAAACTTTTAAGTATTTGACTGTTTTCATGTACAAGCAAACATTTTCAAATACACGCTGAAGAAATTAGGTGTTTCAGCTAGAATAGGAACTTGTTGTTTATTCACCTTAAGTTAAGTTTAAGGGGAAACAATATGGGGAAAAGAATCACCAGCACTTGATCGATTTGTAAATCATCGAAATTCTAAATTTGTTATGCGGTTTTTTTTTTGTAAGGTAAGGTTTTTAATAAGTCTAGCGCGTGAAAGGCATATTTTATTTTTTATTTGTATAATAAATCTGCTCACATATTTAGGATGACCCAAAAACATGTTTTTTCTTGATGCCACCGCCTAAATTTGTTCTATGACCAAAAAATTAGGCAACCTATTTTTTATTTTTGATTGCTTTGAAAATTATCATTGAATTGCCACTTTTCCGTAAATGTGGTATAAAATGTTTCTTGGTCAATATTATTTAATCTTATCTTTTAATGCGCTTTACAAATGCCCAAAAAGAATTATATCTTGCGTTTTTACTTAAAAAAGTTACGGTTTTTATACCGACCCAGAAAACCCGCAAAATTTTAAAATTACAAAAAAAAATGTAATTATTTTTAATATTATTATTTATTAAACATTATTATTAATTTCAAAAAAAATATATAATAATTTATTTTTTAATTTTTTTTTATTTTATTTTATTATTTTTTGGGCATTTGTGTAGAGAAATTAAAAGTGGATATTAAATATTATCGATCTGTAAGCGTTTGTTTTTTTGTGAGCTTTTAAAAGTTTCATTAAACAACAAGATATTTTAATCCTCACTGTAAAGATATTATACTTGTCAGCTAAAAAAATTGTTACTATATTTATTGTACCTACAAGAATTATGGGCTTTTATATACAATATTTTTTTTTTAATTGCCTTAAACAATAACTGAACTTAACACTCTCGTTAGGTGATACACACAACTGCCCCAGATTATGAATTCTATCAGTTCATATAAAATGATAATAAAATCGGAGACATTTCAGTATTTACCTATGTGCTACTAACCCAAAAGTGTAAATTAAAAAAAAGAAAAAAACAATAAAATGATTTTTTTGTTTTTCCTTAATTTAGATTTTCAAAAAATTTTAACTAAATTTCTTTTCTCTCTTTCTGCACTCTCATTGAATAAAAACAAATATTTGAAACTAAAAATTCTGCTACCCGAAAATGCGCACCTGCTGCGCGCCTTTCTTGTACTCTGTGTGTGTTGCTGTTGCTATTACTCACTGCACACTGCTGAAAATTTCGCCAAACCAATCAACTTGAATTAACTAAATTTGATAACCGCATAACCAAAACACTTTCGGCCTTCAAATCCGCCTCACTCGCTAACAGTCAGCAGAAGCGCGACGCGGCCGATTCGCATCAGCGTTGCAGTGGTAATTGTAAAAATGAAAATTGTAGTCAACGCAGTCACGAGCAGCATCAGCCACATAGTTGTGGCGGTGGTAGTGGTGGTGGTGGCGGCACAGATAGTAGTAGTCACAGCAATCAGGATAATAACAATTTATGCAACAGTTGTAGTTTACGCACTGATAACCAACAGCAACAACAACAACAAAGCAATGCGTCTGACAATCAAACCAGTATCGATAGTCGCACCAAAGGAGTGACATTGGCACCCCAAACGCATAGTGGACCCACAGGTCCGCCGGACACTATTTTAGAAGCAGATTCGGAAGCCGAAGCTGCAGCTGCAGCGGAAGCGGAAGTAGTGAAGTCAAGCACACAGACAGAGCACGGCGAGTCAAGTGCTACCGAGGCAGAAATGACGACGACTGCGACGACGGCGACGACGACGGGTGCAACTAAAGTGAACTCTGCGGATAGTAAAAATGAGAATCAGTGTAGAGGCGGTGGCGGTGATGGTCAGAGTGTCGGCAGCAGTAGTTGCAGTAGTAGTAATAAAGCAACCATGCAGAGGCAAAGGCGCTTGCGCACACCAGTCTGGGCGAGGTCCATGTCGTCGACGAATAAAACGTACATAAGATCTTATAACGTTCAATATTTATGCAGATTTATTGTTGGCACTAATTTGTTCAGTTTTCGTTGTTTAACTAAATCAATGATTTGATCAAATATATTGTATTATGACAGTTTGAATACATTTTCGTTAAATAATAACCCGATAATACCATTCTGTTCGTTGAGTTACTACGTTTATTTAACCTGCACACTACTAATTTGTCTAACAAACAATTTGTGAAAACTAAAAGTATAAATAAAACACGAATATAAAACACACACTGTATAATACTGTAACGGTCTTTTTGGCATACCTGCTGCGTCTCTGTCTTGCTCTGATGTATATGTCTTCTCCAAGCATTCTATTTTCCTCTATCCAACTGTAAAACTGTCTAACTCATTCAAATCTATAAAACTTTGTACAAAGCTTCTCAAGCATTCTCCGACATATTACTAATATTCTAATGCTTTTTTCTAAGAGTTACCGAACTTCACACTGTATAAGTCCTTGACTTCCGTTCTAGCTAAAAATTTGTCGCATGTTTTACTCAAAATGTAGATATTTAATCAAACGTAAATATTTAATTAAACATAGACGTTTAATTGTAGCTTATTTTTACTAAGTATGTGTATGCGCACAATGTTTTTTCTTTTTTTTTTTTGGAAAATAAAACATCTAATGTTGATTGCATGTTGGAAAAGTTTACATTTTTATGTGTTATATGTAAATAAAAGAAAAAATATGTTTATCAGGGACTTATAAAATAAAATTATCTATTCAATATGCAACAGGTCATAAAAGACCATGAGGTCAAAGTGCAAACCTCCAATAAATCTAAATATAATATTCAACACGTTCAGTTGTCTATGTAGTATAATTTAAGAGCAATTTGTGTATATAATATCTGAAACAGTCTATGAAACCCTGAGAAATGTGAATTCCTCCTCTCTGAGCAACTTGTTTTTAATGGCAATTCGTGCCGCATTTCAAATGCTCACTTAACCTTAAATTGCTGGTCGAAGTGTTAACACTTAGTACTTAATTATTATTTCATAAGTTTCTTACGCATAATATTGCGCTAAATATTGTATAATTTCACCTCTTCCATAAAATGTGTAATATAAATATTTATATTTCGAAATTTCCATAACTAATTTTTCAAATTGTTTTTAAAGCCCAGAAAGACAAACTATAAATATTAATATAAACACATACCTGAAATAGATGTTTTTGTACAAGCTATGGCGTGCGTGCAACCCTGTGCGCTGAGTACGCAGTGAACACAGCCGTTTATGCGCTCAGCTGACACACTTGACAGCTAAAAGTTGCCGCCAAAATACAAACAAATCAGTAGCGGCTAACATTTGGAAAGCGCGTGTGATTTTGAAAATTATTTTGCTTAAATGGTTGTTCTGTGAAACAAAAGCTTTAAATACTTAATTAAGTTATATATTTAAAATGTCGAAAGTAAAAAATGATAAGGTTCCGGCGAAGGACAACGCGCAGGGTGAAAATAGTGACGACTCGTGTGGTGTAAGTGGAATTCGTTTAGATATTGTGGAAATTATATTCTCTTGTTAATTGGATTTTAAGGACGATACAGCCAGCGTTAGCACTAATAACACTTCGCGCAGCAAGTCACCTACCGTGCGGCGCTCCAAAGGCCACAGGCGCAGCAACAAACCGAAAGCACGAAAACCGTCATACAAATACGAGTAAGTTTTTTGTTTGAGGCGAATATGTTTAAATTTTAAATGACTTGTTGCCTTTAGCTACCACGTCAAGGAAAATCACGGACAAGCCATTTTCGGCATTAGCTTCAATCAGTGGCTGGGCAACGATGAGCCACATATTTTCGCCACTGCTGGCAGCAATCGTTGCACAATTTATGAATGCCCACGCCAAGGTGGCATTAAACTGCTGATGTGCTACGCTGACCCGGACGTAAGTTAATGCATTTTCAATTTAAACGCTGTCTAGAAGGTAATCAATCTTCTTCAATTGCAGCAAGATGAAGTATTCTACACATGCGCGTGGTCGTACGACATTAAAACATCGCTGCCATTGCTTGCCACTGCGGGCTATCGTGGAGTTATACGCGTTATTGATGTACAAAAGAATGAGACTGTAGGCAATTATATTGGCCATGGACAAGCCATTAACGAACTGAAATATCATCCGCGCCAACCGCATCTGCTGCTCTCCGGCAGTAAAGACCATGCCATACGACTTTGGAATACACAGTCACATGTTTGTATTGCAATTTTTGGTGGCGTCGAAGGTCACCGCGATGAGGTGCTTTCTGTTGACTTTGATTTTCGTGGCGAACGCATCATGTCCAGTGGCATGGACCATTCATTGAAGCTGTGGTGCATAAACACAAACGATTTTAAAGAGAAAATCGAATTGTCTCGTACATTTAATCCAAACAAAACGCAGCGACCATTCCCAACAATAATGCAGCATTTCCCAGATTTTTCTACACGTGATATACATCGCAACTATGTTGATTGTGTGCAATGGTTCGGCGATTTTGTGCTATCTAAATCATGTGAAAATTCCATAATCTGTTGGAAGCCCGGCCAATTGCATCAAGGGCTGTCACAACTCAAGCCAAATGACCCATCATGCACAATTATAGCAGAATTCGATTACGATGAATGCGAAATCTGGTTTGTGCGGTTCGGCTTCAACCCCTGCCACAAAATAATTGCGTTGGGAAATCAGCACGGTAAAGTGTATGTATGGGAACTCGATCCAAGCGATCCAGGGCATACGTACACAAGTACACTAAATAATCTAAAGTGTAATTCTCCTGTGCGGCAGGTAGCGTTCTCACGTGATTCCACAGTACTGGTGTATGTTTGCGATGATGGCAGTGTTTGGCGTTGGAATCGCACCAGTGTTGTACAAAAGACGCCATAAGGACCAAAAGAAGGGGAATTAACGGTTTTATAGTACTTAGTCATCGTAGAGGCAATTTGCTATAAAATAAACTAACCAAAACGAAGATACCAAGTAAAATATACCAAACTGGGAGAGTAAATGTGCGAAAGTAAATTTCGAATATGGATTAATAATTTTAGTTATTAAGTTAGTTTATATAAATTTAGTGCAAAAAATGTAGTTCATTCGTGTATTGTGGCTTGTAAAGAAGGGAGAAATTATGTGGGATATTTCTGTAAAAAATTTAAATGATTTTATGAGTGAAGCATTTCCAATGGAAATTCAAATTGTATCCATAATTTGAGGTTAAGTGGCAGTTTTTATTACATTTAATATTTCAATATTTTTTGAAAAATATCAATGGATTCTAGTTTTAAATAAACCAGGAAGTTGAATAAACCTGCATTAAGACTCATTATTGCAGATTAACAGTACAAAAATTAAATTTAACCCTTTTGCACCACCGCTCGAAATCCGCGATGTACTCAAAATACCTTTCGACGGCAAGGCTTACTGTCTGTTCTAATGAAAAAGGATGTTACGGGACTACCAAAATTATTTATTTTTTCACAAACTTTAACAAACAAATAATTTATTGCGGATTATTCCCTATTTGGTGATAGGAGGGATTTTTCCACTGTCGAACTATTCCGGTCTTGGTGGTAAGAGAATTTTTGTTCGCGGATTATTCCGTCATTAATAACACAGTCCTGCGAGGGTGAGTTTCTAGAATGGCTGTACTTGTTTCTTGTAGTTTTTTATGCGCTGAAAACGAATCTGACCTTCAAAATGCTCCATCACGTCAGAATTTTTGGTAAATGAAGCCTAAAAGGTCAAAAAATTATTGTACGATTTTTTAAAAAAAAGTTATGACATTTTGAAATTAACAGTTTCAGTTACGCCAATCGTTGGGTATAACGTCTATTGGCGTAACTGAAACTGTTAATTTCAAAATGTCATAACTTTTTTTTAAAAAATCGTAGAATAATTTAAAAAAATGGGGTTTAAAGCTAAAGAGTTGTACTATGCAACCTTTTCGTCGAAAATTGAAAAAAAAATTATCAAAAATGGCTAAAATGGCCATTTTTTGACCTTTTAGGCTTCATTTACCAAAAATCCTGACGTGATGGAGCATTTTGAAGGTCAGATTCGTTTTCAGCGTATAAAGAACTACAAGAAACAAGTACAGCCATTCTAGAAACTGAAAAAAGTTACATTTCGCAGGCCTGTGTAATATATTCCAGAGCGCATTTAACATTTTTGAAAATATAAATCCCCATAAGTTTTAATATAAGGTTTTGGACTTATAAAAGCTGAGCTGAGTCTTTGTTTACCAGCTCATCAACTTACAGTTTAACTACAAGCATTTTATTATATTAACTAAAGCCGGTCAAAATTAGTTATAGTCAATAGTAGTCACCAATGTACATAATCACCCTGAAAAATATTTGAAGTTTAAATAAAAAGCGAAAATCGCAGTTAACATTCAAGCAATATCTGAATACTCGCGAAATCTCAGTGAATAAATCCATACCACTCGTCTTCCAACAACTCACACAGAACTGTCGCATGCGCCAACCTGCCCACCTACATAGGAAACGACACCAACAAAAGCCGGTGATAGTCAGCAGTGGTAGTGTAGAACGTGATCTGATGCCGTAATTAGTTCCACTCCACATTCGCCAACTCCACTGCATATCTACTGACAGCCTTCACTTTGCCTCTTTCACTGCGCCATCTAAGGAACTCGCATTGCGCACATCATTAAGTACTCAATGTAAGAGCAGGCTTCTGGGCTACTTGTGTATGCAACAATTGACCCAGGGTCAAAATGAATGGACAGCGATGGCAATTCAATGCCGCAAACACTAAAATGATTGAAAGTCACATTGAATGTGAATGCACTGCTAATAGGCCGGATGTACAAAGTAACTCAAAACGGCCGTAAATGCGAAGTCGAGACCAATTAGGAAGTTGATTTTGATTAGTTAGGTTTGTTTTTTTTTGCACTTTGATAGCCGCAGGATCAATAGTAAGCAGGAAGTGATGCTAATATTGTGTGTGAATGGGTTTATAAGGGGAGTGCTTGTTTATTGTGTACTGAAGTGCTTTAGAAAAAACGAGAAAATAGAGATTTATTTGCATTGTTTTGACAAATGTGTTGAGAGAAACAAGTTCACATAAGAAGCAACAAAAACAACATAATTTGTATTAGGTAACAAGAGAGTAGCCAAATATAAATGCAGCAAAGTTATAAACGCACTGTTGTTATTGTTGTTGTTGTAGCAGCAGCAGCATAGACATTCCCCTTACATGCACTGGGAGTGACAGTCCTTGGCCGGATATACTCGTATAGTAATGGTGCTCACACTCACCAATGCAAACGTGCGCCCATATCAACTGGCATGATGAAACTAATGAGAGCCCCCATGTAAATGAATTCTCACCACCGTTCCGTTCCGTTCCGTAGTATCGTAAATCATTGCTTCGTGGTGTCACTTGATACGGACGTAGAGGCGTACACATTTGGGCGCTGGTGAGTGTGAGCAACAGAAATCCGGGCCGATCCTGTAAATTTGTTTTCCTTAGTAAGGTGTGATGTTGCCAATATTTTCAATAAACTCAAAGATCCTATTCGGTATTGGATCAAGTAACGTTTATTGTTCTATATTTTGCATACTTTGACCTTCTCATGTTTTAAAAAAATTCCAATCTATTTGAAATAATTTTATGCTAGGAAATTGCGTGCTAAGGGAGTTCCATGAATGAAGAATGGCATCGTTCAACTTTTCCTTTGCATAGAACTGCTTATTTCCTCCACGAACTGCTCGACCAAATTCATCCCACACATTCTCCATGATATTGAGATCTGAAGAAATTGATATCCACTCAAGAAAGAGGAAAATTTTGGTGGCCACTGTTAAGCAAATCCACTCAATGTGCGACGAGATGAATGACAGGCAGCATTATCTTGCTGAAACACAATATTTTCGCCAGAGTGCACACTGAGAAATGGCAGCAATTTATTCGAAAGTAAGCTAAGAAATTCATGCGTGTTGATGGAAAGTGGATATCGACCTCTCCAAGTGTCCCACTCCATCAGCATTCCACCGCCAAAATTTCTTTTTGAAATATATCTTGGCTCTACGCAAATCTCTCTCCAATACTTATTAAATCTATCTGGCCCATCTATGTTGAATTTCTTTTCTTTAAAAAGGATAATCTTAAAAAAAAGTTTCTAAAATTTGGAAAACGTATACATTTTTGGAAAGCTGTTATATTTATTTTATACTATCAGATTCCAAACCGATCCATATTATAACGAGCGAAGGTTTTTCGGCTCATTTTGTCGTCGGCGGTAAATTTTGGAGGTGGTAAAATGGTTGAAGTGCCGGTCTGGTACTCCTCAAGCAGCACTAAAGCGCCGTTTTGATAAGACAAGTTTCATAAAAATGAGTAAACTACTGGTATACCAATTAAATTAAACACGCGTTTTTTAAAATGCTAGGTCGACACTTTTGAAGTGGATACGAAGCCTCATCATCATCATCTTCACCATAGTAATTACGGGATGAGCTAGTGCCTCCTGCATAATCCCGCTCCATATGACTCGGTTCATTGCGTTGCTTCTTCTAGCATTTATAAGGCGTAAATCTTCCTCTGCTACCAGCTGATACCGCATCGAATACTTTCAGAGCGGGGCGCTTTTATCCATTCAGACGACATGACCCAGCCAAAGTAGCACCTGTTGGGAAGAGAGATTCTTCGTTGGATTTCAAAGTTGACATTGTGTTACTGCTGTTACCTAATAACCGAAATTTCTTACAACCTCGAAATCATGTTGTTGTTGTTGTTGTTAACAGGCAATTGGCCGGCCGATTCTTAACTATGCTGCGCCTGTCTGGTCGCCTGGAACTAGTGATTCGCAGTGGACAAAGCTACAGACCTGTCAAAATACCGCCATTCGGACAGCGACCGGGTGCCTCCTGATGTCACCCATCCAACACCTTCATAACGAGGCACAAATGCTCCCAGTTGCGGAGCACAACAAATTGCTCAGCAAGCAGTTCCTGCTCGGATGCTACCGTAGGTCTCATCCCTGCAGACACCTGCTTGAGCCCGAGCCGCCTCCCAGGCACGTCAGGACACACCTCCTTGACTACACTGGCGAAATCCAGGACAAGACTGACCGTAACCTACTGGACCGGACAGTATTTAGACAGTCTATAAACGACATTCACCGGGAGACCGTTACCACCTTCATGAACTCCCGTCCTGTGAATGCCGTAATCGGAGTCCAACCACCACCTATTGCAGATGAAGAGCTCCAGCTTCCCCGTGGGACCCGTGTAACACTGGCACAACTACGATCTGGATACTGTAGCAGGTTAAACTCCTACCTATCCAGAATCGACCCCGACATACCAAACACATGTCCGGCATGTGAAGGTACCCCGCACGACACTAACCACCTCTTCACATGCACCCTCAAACCGACTCATCTAACCCCCCTCTCCCTCTGGACCCAACCTGTCGAAACAGCATGTTTCCTGGGCCTACCCCTAGATGAGCTAGACGAAGACGAACGATGATGTGCCTACACTGACAGGGCTACCTATACTGTTAACAACAACAACAACCTCGAAATCATAACTGTCAACAGTGACGTGGGTGATGAAACGCGAGTGCGCCGACTGCTTGTTTGATGACAGGATGTACTTTTCTTAAAAAAACTGTGCCGGAGCGATTAAGTTCTACAGCTCGCACGATTCTTTTTCAGCGTCAGGTTAAAGAAGACACGCGACAGCGAGCTACCCTATCTGAAATCTCGTTTGGTATCAAACGGCTCGGAGAAGTCCTTCCCAAATTTGATAGCGCTACTGGTATTGAACAGCGCCATTTTGCATAGCCGAATTAGCTTTGCGGGAATACCAAATTCAGACCTAGCGGCATATAGGCAACTCCTTTTCGTACTGTCGAATATAGCTTTAAAATCGACAAGAATATAATGTTTGTCGATTCTTTTTCTATGAGGCTTGGCGTATTGTGAATATCTGGTCGATGGTGGACTTTCCAGGTCTAAAGCCACACTGATAAGGTCCAATTAGTTGGCTAATAGTGGGCATCAGCCATTCACACTGATTGCAGGACCACCCTTCTTGTGGACTGAGCAGAGCATACTTAAATTCCAATCGGCAAGCATACTTTCACCCGACCATATTTTGCATAGCAGTTAATGCATGCACCTTACCAGCTCGTCGCCATCACGTTTGGGTAGCTCAACCGGCAGTCCGTCAGCGTTCGTGGCTTTGTTGTTCTTTAACCGCGTTATCTCGTTTCTCCCCTCATCATGGTCGGGTAGCGGAATGACAATCCCATCGTTAACGATTGGGGTACCTGGATCTTCACATTATCTGTGACATGCACAGTTGTCACCATTTAGCTGGTTTGAGAAGTGTTCTCTGCATAATTCAAGCTAGAACCTACTAATATAAAGGCAGAATTCAGAATTGAATAAACTTAAAAATTATAAGATTTTTGTGGAACCTTCGTTTTTCTGGCATCGCTGTTATTCTGGAACATCTAAATTAACTATCAAACTGAGAAACTAGGTCCTCAGCCAAGTCTGAGGTTAGAGTTGGAGCCACAATAGCTTTTGGCACTCCACTACAGCCAAATTGAAAGTATTCCCACATCCCGGAGCAAACAACCATCCGCTGTTTGAAGGCTCACTACCTTCTCTCCACGCAATAAATCATAGGACATAGGAATACTCAAATGACATATGGGCTTTTTTTAAGTTTTTCTTAATTTAATTTCAAAGTTTTATTTCAAACTACTAATTCTTGTTTTCTCATTGAGTTTAACCGCATCAAAATTGTTGCCGTTTAGTTTGCAATAATCGGCTGGTTAACCAAACAGCTGATTTTGTCTTATCGATTTTCGTTATGAAATGGGCTACCGAATAGCAAAATCGTTAAAATTGTGGTTAAGGAAAAATATCAATGCAAATATCGTTAAAATATTGTATGTTAGTGACTTCCACTACAGGATTCGTTGTGTAAAAGAATGCATATGCACAGCCAGTTTTGGCAAACACATTTCGCTTTCTACCAAAATTCTTCACAATTCAACTAGTACCGAAAAACTGGCCTTTAAAAACTTCTAACGGAAAATCCCCTATAACTTCATTCATTACGTAATTTTGATTTTATTTTCTAGTCCCCAACACCACTCTCGAAATGGCAAAATTGTCGACAATTTGTATAATTGGCTTCAACTATAAATTTGGATTTTCTCTACAGGCCACTCAATGCTGCTCACGCACTCTTCCAAACTTCCACAACTCACGGTTAAGTGTGCTTCTTTTATGGGGCAGCAACAATATTGCAATTGGCTTTAGTTACTGCAGCAGTGGGTAGTTGCGTCGAGTCCCTGTTGTCCTATCCTCCTCCACTTTCGCATTCTTACGCTGTCAATTCATTTCAATTGGCTTGCCATGCCATTTGAAAAGAAATTGTTTCAATTGCGTTGTCCGTCCATTCCAACTGCGGGACTGGGTTGGCTTCAAACATAAAAGGGCAATGCCTTTGCTACTTTTTTCGCATCGCCTCCATGCTTTATCATTTTTTCTCTACAAAGTGTAGTTAATTTGATTGCGATGTTTACTTAGACTTTTGAATTTTTCGAATGGAAGAGTTAGAATCTTCAAACGCAACGGACAGACGTGCCGATGTATTCTTGCTTGTGTTAATTTTGTTGTTGTCGATTTTTTGTAACAACTGATTTCCCACTTGGATTTATGCGTAGCAACATTGCTGCTAAGAAAACTAAGTAAGTGACGTTCAAGCGAATTAGCCATTACCCGTTTGGCGCTTGAGTGGAGTGCCATGAAGCATTCTGCTAAAACAGGAGCAGGACGTTTCTTGAATTAAAATAAATTCATATGTAGGTAGAGTTGACATATAAATCCACTGGATTTGTGTAGAGGGTTTTTAGCAAATAAAACGCCACGCTTGCCAATACGTGTTGGCGAGTTTTTATTTCAGCCGCTCTTAACATGGAGAGCAGACGGTGTTCGCAGCCGCCCACTGGAGGTCAGGCATTGCTTAGACGAGTTTTTATGGTTGCGCTAATGCGTATTTAGAGGCAGCATTGACTTGCCTCGTCGGTGCTGTACTCCGCTTGTGGTATTTAACAGGTTCGCTTGCCCACAACTTCTCTTCCACGCTACGTATGAGCACTCGCTGATTTTCCGGGGGTGCTTATTTGTGAAGGTACACTTATTCATTTATATCTAAAGGCCATTTCACTATCCGCAACCTACGACCCGTCCGGCCGCTTCCAACTCGGTGTTCGCAGAAACTCTTCCATTCTGAATCCGAAATGGGTACAGATGGAAAATTAAGAGTGAAATCTATAAATTATTTCTGTTTTCAAAGAAAATGAAATAAGTTCAGATCAGTATCTATTTCTTGATAATTATTGTAAAATAATGCAACGATTACAATAATCTGAAAATTTATAATTGGCACTTGCTTTTAAATACTTTTCTCCAATTTAAGAAATTTTTATGAAGGGCCTTTCAAAAGTGACGCCTAAAGGTACCTCTTTTGTCTGTCATCTTTGCTATTTTCATGTAGATAGATGTACAATTTTACACGATAGAACAACGCGTTACAATTATTGAAACTAATCGATCTTTAAAAATAACAAATCGCAAATTTCGTAGCTTATTTTGTGGAAATAACCGCCCAAATGTGTGGACAATTCAAAGGTTGGGAAGAAATTTCAAGAAACTGGCTCTATCGAGGATAGAAAAATGAAATGAAAAATGAAGTCCTATTGGGAATCATCATCATCAACATTCATAGCACTGCAGCTCGTTGTGAGCCTAAGCTTCCTCCACAATTCTTCTCCTTACATCTCGGCCCATAGACAGATTACGAAAGTTGGTCACTCCTATACTTCTTAGATCACCTTCAACGTCGTCTAAACATCGCTTCCGTGGTTGCCAAACCGCACAACGTAATAAGTATGTCTAACTCGTCATTGTACCGAATGCGGTAGGTATCATCTTCAAATCGTACAGGGCCATACATCGTTCTGAGAATCTTAGAAAACTTTCGAAACAAATTAGTCGATTTTGATTAAAAATAAACCTGACAATATCAAATTTTTTAGATGTTTTATTTTAAAACAACAGCTAGGCGCGTCCTTTGAAATACCCTTTAAACGCTAATCCGTAAATCACTAGCCAGTAGCAATTGGAGCAAAGGCAAAGAAATATTATATACGCTGAACCCATCTGATCGCCTCGTGCTAGTTATTCGCAGTGGATTAAGCTTCAAACCTGTCAGAATACTCCCATCAGAACAGCAACGAGACATTTCCATATATCTCCTCTGTAACATTTCCAAAACGAGGCTACTATGCTCCCAGTTTAGGAACATAGTAAAATGTTCAGCAAGAAATTCGTGCGGGGTTCTTACTGCGCGTACCACCCCTGCACTTTGTGGAGGCTGATCCAGCCCCAGACGAGTCAGGAGATATCGCTTTAGCTACATTGACGAGATCCAGGACCAAACACAACTGCAACTACTGGTCCATAAAGCTTATAGACAGGCATTAAACGACATTCATTCGGTGTCTCTTGTCACCTATCAAAACTTCCAACCTCCAAATACCAACCACAACCCATCGCAGACGAAGAGCTTAAGTGGCCTCGTGAGACCCGCGTTATTTTGGCATAATTACGTTGAGGATATTGCAGTAGTTAAACGGCGACCTAGTCAGAAACAACACGGACGACTTGTGAAGGTACCCCACACGAGGTTTATCATCTAGTCACATGCCCCCTTAAACCCACTAGCCTAACAACCATTTCCTATTGGACCCAATTCGTCGAAGCAGCATATTTCCTGGGCCTATCGTTAGATGAAATAGACAATCGGTAACTACACTGCACTTGCAGGGCTTGATGAACTGCTACAACAAAAACAGCAACAAGGTCATGACAGTCGGTACTACCTTCCCGGAACGAACTCTATTTATGTATGCGCCTTTGTCAAAGACTGTCATTTCAGCAGCTTTCGCCTAACAATTGTGTTACATTTGTATGCTGCTACAACAACAGCAACAAATCCACCTGTACTCTCCTCAAAATAGAGTGCTTAGTATTTAGTGTCCATTTTACGATTAAGTGAATCTCTAGCAGTACATTTTTTGTGCTGCTTGAGAAGTGCATGATGTGTCGATATGTATAGCAGGTAACACCCTTATCCCTAAGCTTAATGCGTAAAGTCAATGAATAAAAATTAACTATTCCACTTTTGAATTTTTCAACTCACCTCTTTTCTAGTTTTTAGCCTATTTAAATTTTTTCCACTTCGTTCTACTTAAACATACCTATGCACATACATATGTACGTAAAATCTGTATATATGTAATTTTGATTCATTTGGAAGCAGCTATACTGGCACCACTGATAGACACTTAAAAGGAGTCAAATTCTTTGTTGAAGTCTGCGAGCTCATTTCTTGAGCACGTTTGCAATGTTGATTCACATATCTGCTTCTACCCTGTGCATGTATGTGTAATAATATTTACTTCTGTATGTATATGGATATGTGCACATACATACATATATTTGCTTCAGGTACATAAATACGAGCAAGCTTTATCATCTCTCTGCAGGTAAGACGAGAGACAAATTCCTTTTGTTGGGTTTCACCTTCCACGCAAGTTGATTGACAATTTCTTACTTCCTTTTTCATATACTTCTGTGAAGATTGGCAGAAATTCAGAAAATTTAATTAAACTGCTACGCTCACAATTTCTACGCAGTAGCCAGCTTTCGCTTTAATAAACAAATTCGAAAGCTCAATTTATTTCTCAGATTGAAAACATTTTTTTCTTTTTGTTTATATGGGGAAAATATATTTTTCAAAACAGCACGTATTCTGTGGATTGTTTGATTTGTGGAGTGCCTTTCAATTATTCACCTTGCTTTACTTAGTTTCCTGAATAAAATAGAAATCACGAACGAAGTATTAAAATCTAAAGAAAAAAACGTGGATGAATAAAAATAATTTTCTACATTTTTCTGAGACTCCAATACATAGCCCACAACAGCAGGAACTTGTGAATTTAGAAGTAGGTTAGAAAATACTGGGTTTTCCGATAAGAGGTGTTATTTTGATATTCAAAGAAAAATGATGTTTTTTAATATAAATGATCGGATGCTTATTTCATTATAAAGAGGAAAATAGTGGAAAATAACATCAGGCGAACGACCACCACGACCACGCTTACAGGACAATATCCTTTTCATGAAATTTTCCATAACCGAATTGCAAAGTGGCTGCCCTATGTCCTCGATAGCCTCACGAATTCGATCTTTGAGGGCTTGAATCGATCCTGAGTTGTTGGCGTAGATCTTCTCTTTCACGTGGCCCCAAAGAAAAAAGTCACAAGGTGTAAAATCACGAGATCTCCGTGGCCATAACAGACAGATAACACGGTCCGGAAACTTTTCCCGTAAAAGATCAATGGTTTCGTTGCTTGTGTGGCACGTAGCGCCGTCTTGTTGAAAATAAACGTTGTCCAGATCAATACCATCCAAGTCCGGTCATAAAAAATCGTTAATCATCTCTCGATAGCCCAATCCTATTCAAAATAACCCCTGCTATTGGAAAACCATTTAGTTGGATAAAAAGCTTGATGTAGCGAAAATGAAAGTACTCATCGACCTAAAAAGTTAATTTATATTCCTTTAATGCATCCCTAACCCTAATTGCCCTAGAGGACTTCAACTACAGCTTTCCTGATGAATGCTGTAAATTCCTCAGTATAAGTAGATGAACTCCTAACGCTTAGAGGTTCCACTATGTATGCAGGTACAAAAACACTTGTAACTCTGTCCTTTATTCCGAAAATGAAAGCAATCTATCAGTATATTTCTCAAAACATACCGCGATCTTCAAGGGAAGTACTAAATGGACAAATAGTTATGGTATTAGATTTGATATACCTACTAGTCAGGCGCATTTTCGTTTCACGGTAGAGCGATTAATAAATGGCAAGTGTTTTTAGAGGGCTGCCTATCTCGATATTCCTTACGCAAACTAATTCACGTACCTGATCGTTATACCACCTTGATCAAAAAGTTTCCAAAAAACCACCAAGTGACCTTCGGCTTCCTCTGCTTCCACCAGCTGGTACCGCATCGAATACTTTCAGAGCCAAAGCATTTGAATCCATTCGAGCGACATGACCGAGCCAACGTAGCCGCTGGATCTTTATTCGCTGCACTATGTCTATGCCATTGTAAAGCTCATACAACTCATTGTTTCATGGCCTGCGATACTCGCCGTTGTCAACGTGCAAAGGTTCATAAATCTTACACAAAATCTTTCTCTCACACACTCCAAGCGTCGCATCATCGGATGTTGCCATCGTCCAAGCTTCTGCGCCATACGTTAGGACGAGCATGATGAGAACCTTATAAAGTGCGAGTTTTGTTCGTCGAAAGAGGACTTTACTGCTCAATTGCCTACTTAGTCCAAAGTAGCACTTGTTGGCAAGAGGGACTCCACGTTGGATTTCAAGGCTGGCATTGTTATCGGTGTTAATGTTGGCTCCTAGATAAACGAAGTCTCTTACAAACTCGCATACGCAATGACTTTGAGAGAACCAGCTGATTCGCACGGAATATTTGGATATTTGTTTCCATTTTATTGCCGTATTGTCTTTATTTTTTTTATTATTCTCGAGCGAATTTATCTCACTAAGCCATTGAGACATTAAATTTTAGTATACGTCTTTTCCATTTTTTATCGAGTTTTAGCACTCTAGTATTTTTTAAGTGAATGCAGCACGGTGTGAAAATCGCATATGTGAAGTCATGTGATCTCAGATGTGGTGAAAGTTGGCAATCAACTGAGCGTTTCTATATTTGTTGGGCTTCACAATAGGTCTGCTAATGTAAAAATGATCCAGTAAATTGCCCGTAACTTATTTTCCAAGTATTCGCACTCAAAGAGAATAATATCAAAAAAATACATGAGCGCAAAACCAGTAACAATTTGCAAGTTTTATGAACAGCTGATTAAATTTTTGGCAAAATCACAAAAACTAAAATTTTTTCAATTGAGCTACCTCGTATTAAATTAAAAACAATAAAGCAAATAAAATGCAAAGTAACGAGTTTAGTCATGACATGATTTTATTTTATCCATAATAGTTTGTTCCAATTCATCATCGCTGCACATTCCATTCGCAATTGTATTGTTGTGACATTCACAGGTTTCTTCGTATTTTCCTTGCTTCCGTCTAGGGTTGTATGTACATATATACATATGTATTTGCCAAATTAGTTAATAACCAAGAAGTACAATAATAAAACACAAAAGTTATCTTCAATGCATTCGATTTGTATTTCGGAAATGGCAGCAGTGGTGGCTGGAGGCTGTGATTCAGAAATACATACCTCGTTCCTATTTAATATATGACTTCAAAAAAACTTCATAAATTTTATGTAAAATATATTTACTTACATTCTCCCTTTTAATCACCATTTTTATTTAAAATTTCTACTTAATTCGCAAATTTTAATTCGTGTTTGTTTTTACTCTGCGATCAGCTTTTTTCTCACTTGCAAATTCTTACAAGCAGAAATTTATCCAGTAAAAACTTGGAACTTCCCCTCAAAATGAAATGTCATTTTGTTCTTTCACTTTCCCCTACTTTGCAAGTTTTTTGGATACATGGACACTAAACACAAATTATTTGCTTCATGAACAGTCCAAAAGCTTGATACCACCTGATTAAAGAGTAAACCTTTAAAAATGAATTGAATTGATTTCATTTTTATATTTCAATTCGTTCGCTCAAGGGATTATAAACCAGAAATTACAAATACTCCAAGAATTTAAATTAGTAAATTACACAATTTTCTAAAACACTATAGGATTTTCGATGTGATGGGATAATTGTATGTAAATATATTTTTTTCTAGTACTTCAAAAATCGTCTAAATACCAGACCCTTTTATTTGATCAATAATTAACCCATTAGCTCATAGAAACTCACTTTCACGCACAGTAAGACAATTCCGTCTGTTCGTCTCTATGTACATATGTATGTATGTGTGTAAGTGTCAATAGAAATAAACGAGAGTAAATGTATTTTTAGTGGCTGCTCTTCAGCCTCTCACAATCAATGGCCCAGCGATGCATCAAGTGTTATTGTGTTTAAGAGCAAACAACCACTACGACAACGACAACAACAGCAACGACGGCATGAATTGTCCTGGCCTACTAGACGTCAAACACAACGGCAGCCACGTTGCACCGAGTACTATTACAACAATTTAACCAATCAATATGAAATAATAAAACACAACGGCGACAACGGCAAAAGCATTGGCTACAGGTCAACAGAACTTGAAATATAAATTGGAAATTTGAATAAATATTTGTTTTAAACGGAATGTGGCAAATTGTTTATCGATATAATTGTGTTGATTTGTGCACCGGTACAACTATGGCAATAAGCAATTGTATGTGTATGTGTGTGTGTGTTTGTTATTGTGTTGTGTTATTGTGCACATGTCGGTGTATGGCCGGCTTTTGTGTTGTTGTGCGCACAATTTAAAAGGATGATAGGGTTCTTAAAAATGAAGTTGCTCTGGATAGTTTTAGATGCAGTAAATTTTTTACACAGATATCTGATTATATTTAGGTATTCGTCGGACCAGCGGGGCGTATGAGTAACACTAATGCCGTATTAACACATTAACTGGCATGTTGCTGTTAGTAGACTGCTTCAAAAATCCATATTTGCATTCAAGAACCCTTCCCTGGGTGCTTTCTGCTCATTCATTAATGCCTTTTCTATCATATTGGATATCACAAAGGACGAACCAAACTATTTCGTCCAAGTGGGCCCTACTCTCTGGGCAACCACTACAACCTATACCTACCTACCTATCATATTGGATCAGCCGCGATTGTTTTCTTCTTTCCTGTGGTCATATATTCATGTCGACGATGATTTTCAATACTTACTTTGAGAAGAAATCAACTGTGGGACACTTAACGTGTTAACTGAAAAAAAATATTTTTTTTAATAGATATAAAAATAAATAATTGCCGCTTACACTTCTGTTAGGTGTTTGGCCGAGCTTCTCCTCCTATTTGTGGCAAGCGTCTTGATTTAGTTCCAAAAATAGAGTGGAACTGAAGGAATATTTAAATTCAGCCGCCAGCTGATAGCCTTGAAAATAATAAATCAAACAGCTTAAGAAGTCACTTGATCGAGTCAATAAACACATTTTCTTTCATCCTTTCCAGCGCTTTTTAAACTGTCCAATCGATATATTTGAAGGCATGTTTATATGCCTGTGTTTCTTTGGTTGCAATTTTCGTTTTTAATTTGTTTACAAATTGCAAAGCGCTGATGGGCAATTAAAAGTGATTTAAAATTAATTACTCGCCCGTTGCCGTGGTTTCGTAATTGACAAACTTTTGATTGACAGATTGCCCAGAAGGCGAAAAAGGTCAAAGCACACTGTAAAGTGAGAAGCAATTTATCGTTTCAGTTAGTAACTGCACTCTATTGGCGAGATGAGAAAACCGCATTAAAACATTGTTTTTTTTTGCAAATAATTTACAGTGTTAAGTCAAACGATTTTTATAATTTTTTTATGAATTAATTTTTGTACTTTAAGTGAGGCACAAGAATTTCAAAAGACTTTATTAAAATGTTCTCCTGCTTTTTCTTCTAAAAAATGAAGTGCTTCCTTTTATTTTCAGTAACTTTGGCATGCCGACCAGTTACATTTATTATCCGGTGTCAATAAATTTGACAGCCAATTTACTAATTTAGCTTCTATCATTATTAAATTGAATTAATAAACAAATAAGCAAACGGCAAACAAATCTAACCAAAATTCTGCTGTTTTTGAGCTTTCCTGCTTTTTCAACGAGGTCTCTCCGATTAATTTTCCAAAATATTCAAACTAATCAAACTAGCACGACGTTCGCGCTAACCAGTCTTTTAATACATTCGCTTAAATCACCACCGATTTAAAGCAATATTAACCAAAAACTGAGGAAATGATAATCAAATGGTTTCATTTGCCTTTAAATTGCGAAAATATGTAATTTCCTTGAAATTTAATATGAAAAAGTAATTCCATTTACTTCATTTATGTCAACAAATCCTTCAAACTTAATTAATTTCCAAATTTTCTCCAATAAACACAAAATCGACGCACTTTAATATTTTAATGGTTTGCACTTAGCTGCCACTGTCAGCTTCACTCAGCGTAACTCTCTATTGATTGGAATTTTATTCACACATGCACGCCGCCTCTCACGCACACTCAGCTTTCAGCTTTCGCTGCCATACAACACGATGAGCACAGACAGTGGCTGCTTATTGAGTTCGAAGTGATTATGTTTTTGGAGCTCAAAGTCAATTATACTCTAAGTACTATGTGTTTTATTCCAGTGATTCCAAGCAACCTGCTCTAGCTCACCTTTCAACTTCGCTTACTCTGAAAATCTGTCTGTCACTCGTATTACTTATACTTATACATATGTACATACATATAATATATAATGTTTCACTTTATCGTCGCGCAGATTTTATTCGAACAGTAATTTCAAGTTCACCGAATGCACCTGGGCCTCAGAAACACACAAACTTGCTTACATATGGGCGCTTATGTATTAATGTGGATATAAATATTTAAAGATGTAGGTGTATATATGAATCTGTTTGTTCCTTTTGTCGGAATGTGCACTCAATGGGTATTTTTTTAAGAGAAAATAACTTTTATTTCTAATAAAATAGGATAGTATCAATGAATTTTTAGAATATTTTGGCTAATGAAACAATCCGATAGGTCCAATTTTGTTCCGGATAAGGTCGTTTATCCTTTATACACTCGAACCTAGTCATAATTGCTCAGGATAAGCCACTGACTATCAGGATAAGCCACTGACTATCAGGACAAGCCACTGACTAGAGGGACCCACACAAAAACTACTCGAAAGGTGTCCAATCACAATACCAGGTGACGAATTTAGAGGCATAATTCTTGAGATGTGATGTTCATACCCATTAAGTGATGGTTTCCCGCACGTTGCTCTAACTTGCTCGGTCTATCTATTTGGTACTTAAGGGTTAACAATTAATGCGAAAAACCAAAAAATCAGACATCATTTGCCTGTAGTTCTCGCGCCATTCTTCAGTGCTAAAAAAGTATGGCTAATGATACCTTCAGCAGCACAAACTGCTTCAAATAATTGGGAACTTTTTCTAAATGCTTTCGAGTGGCAAGAGAGTCGTGAGGATTGTCCTCATTCCAATTAATGAAAATGGGTCGCATATTTAAAGAAGATTTCGCTTTAAGATTACAGCTGCAAGTGGTGCTGATTTAACAGGGCAAACATGTTCACAGATAGCTCGCAGTTGAAGAGTTGGTAGGGGTGTATTCTGCGTGGGAGAGTATTTTTCGAGAAGCTCCCTATCAAGCTCAAATTAAGGCTTCCGCACCACTGTAGTGTTTTCCAAGCGGAAGTAGCCGCAATTAAAGAAGCAGTAGATTGGTTGCTTGCTTCTGTAATTACTGTAAAAGATGTAAATATTTACTTCGACAGCCAAGCGGCAATTAGGGCCTTGGGCTCGTTGTTTGTGCGTTCGAAATTAAGCGGGAAATGCTTGACTTCTCTCTCGATTGCATCTGAATACTTTGGTATTCGGCTAGTTTGGGTTCTCGGTCACAGCGGCATACAAGGAAAACTGCTGGGCTAGTGGACTGCCTAGACAGGGAGCCCTGGAGACGATTTCATCGCAAAATGGGAGGTTTGGAGCTCCCTTGACATTCTGGGATCTGCTACTGGAAAGATGAGCTTTGTGTCAACTCAGCGAGCACTGCGCTAATGTGCAAATGTTCAAAGTCACAAGATATTTCCTGTCACAGGTGGATCGGGGGCGCTCGAGGGAACTTTTAAGAGTAACAAATCCGCAGCGCTCGAATTTGGTAGGTATCCTTACCGGACATTGTCCGTTAGGTGTACATGCGGTGAGACTTGGGATTTAGTACTTTCTGCAGAAGCTATCTGGAGGACGAGGTGAAATCACCTCAACATCTTCTTCTCAGCTTACCTGTTCTCGTCGGGCAAACGTTTAGACATCTGGGCTCTCACTTTTCCGCTAAATAAATAAATATCAAACACCTGGTGAATTTTATCAGTAGCTTCAAGCAGTTAATACGAACATAAATCGCCACTGTTGAGCGTCATCCTCTAATCCAAAGCCCCTTCTTCTTTTTTCTACATGTCTGGTTGTTTATCCCCTTCGCTCCCTCTCCTTTAAAGGACGTACGATGCAAACGATGAACCATTGGCTGCAATTCAAGCCGCTGTTTAATCTTATCTGATGTATGGCCAGATTCTTCCTCAAAATCGAGTTGTGGCCATCACTCTAAAGCGGCGACAGCTTTTTCGGTAACGTGAAGTCCTACTGGATTTGGCAATAAATATGAGATGCTATTGGACAAAACTTATACACAGCAGAGCAGCTCGTATGATCAATCATACGGAACAATTTTTTTATTTATTTAGATACATCTGAAATTTTTTATTTTAGAAGTGCCAAAAATTTATATTCACCTGCACTGTTGGTTTGAGGGTCATCCCCATTGAAAGTTTTCTATGTGCAAAAGAAACACCCGTTAAAAAGAAATACTCGTATTTAAGTAAATTTGGCTGGGTACAATGGCATGTCAACTACCGCAGCGCAATCTTTTGTGGCTGGCTTGAGAAATGGTGGAGTGTAAATCTCATCAAATTTTAATGGGAATTTGACACTCGGCGACTTAAAATTAGTGCAAGTGAAAAGCACCCTACGGCTTTATATGTCACTTCGAAGTACTTCGCATGTGTGTTTGGATGTGTGCGGAGCACAGCAACACTAGCATGAATTTCAAATGTGAGATAAGGAATTCAGTTAGTAGAAATTCGAACGAAGTGAAAATTAAGCGCGGGTGTTATATTTGTGCTGTACACAGCATACATAAACACAGAAATAAAAAAATGCATACATACATACTTTACTATTTACATAATTACATTGGAAAACAAGTCCCGACATCACAGTTTGGGTAGTAGCCGAAGAGAAAAGTGGCTAATACATATTTTTGGAGTTATGAGGTAATTGACCCTGCACAAAAGATGCATTGCAGAGGATTAATTGCATTTAGTTTCCACTTTTTTCCTATTCACCTTTAATGTATCGGGTGTTTTTTCAAGAACTTGTGAACTTAAAATGATATTACAAAAACCAGAAATATTGTTGGGAATAACCTTTTTTTATTATAATCTGATAAATTATTTAAAGATAGATTTTTTTTTTAATATGATATCCGGCATACATATGTTCGCCGCAGCTACGACTTACTTTATCCATTCGATCATTCCAATTTTTGACTACTTTTTCCAACAAAATTGAATTGTAAATCAAAATTAACTCAAATGTACGCCAACTGGTTCTGAATTGATGTAAGAATTTCAAAAAAGGTTTATCAACTTGAGAAAAATAAATCTCCCTAGGATGGGGAACATGTGTGCCCACATTCTTGTATGCGCATATGATAAAATCCTTCAGATTCTTTGGAGATTATAATTCTACTTAAATAACCTGCTAACAACTCATTTCGTCGACCTCCCACCCAGCTGAGCGCATGCACACCTGCCTATGGTACGAGTATTAACTCATTGTCTTTTTGTGGCTGCGGCAGTGTGTGTGTGTGTGTGTAATCGAGTTGAGAAATTAGTTTGAAAATCTGATTTGCCAGCGAGTTGGAAGCCGAACGGCTTAATACAGGTGTTGCTGGATGTTGCACGAACAGACGAGCTGCCTTTATTTTTGAGCACATTCATTTAGCATAAGTAATTGCATTCATTTCTCATTTCTGACACACCCGCACACCTGCCAATTGGGTGTCAACAGAGGCAGAAGCACACAATTTTATTTATGCTCACTTTTATTAACGCACTCAGGCAAATTGAATGTAAAAATTTATGTATGTTTGTGTGCATGCGGTGTGTGTGTGTGCGTAAGAAAATTTAATTAAGTTCCTGCAAATACATAACTTCCATTTAATTCAATACCAACAATTGTTTGTAAATTTTATTATTTGCTCTAGTAACCGGATGACCTTCGTGACCACACACTCACAGACATAAGGGCCTATTGTTATATGTCAATAGAAAAGAGAGAACATGCAAGCTTTGCCATCCTCTTGTCAATAATACAATCAACGCATTTTCCGCATTAATCAAATCCCGAGGCCTTTGTACTGAAGATACTGCTTACATATTTTTAGTAGATTGCGTAGGCGATTTCCTTTTCCTAGCTAACAAACTCTGACTTTGGTTTGACTGTTTGCCCACTTCACTTCTTGTCAATATAATTTGTAGATATGTATGTACATGCATACAGTTGTTATATAAAGATATTTTCCGATTTTGTCCTAAGCCAGATAATTCGACTTGACTATCCGATGTCATCGCCAGCATCAAATCTTATTAATGTGTCATTGTTGTTACTGCTTATTTGCCTGTTTTTATTGTATAGCAAAACACAGCTAACAGACTGCTTAGTTGCTCAGCTTAAAGTCGCACAGTGAAGTGTTGGAGATTTATTGAATAAAAATGAGCAGGTCATTGGATTTTTTTATATATTCTTATATTTTATGAAAAAAGGAAATATAGAGATATTTTATGGAAGGCATTTATTTTTCGGTCCGGCATTGAAAAACAGTGAAGTCAAGTCCGATCGACTGTCACAAACCCTCTTGTCATTAAGCAGAAGGGAGTGCAGACGGCTGGTTGGACTGATGATGGGTCACTTTCTATGGGCAAATCACATGGAAAGGGTGGGTATCTCAGACAGTGTACTCTGCCCAGCTTGGGAAGAGGAGGATGAGGCGGTGGACCACTTTCTGTGCGTCTGCTCCGCCTTCGCTCGAATCAGGTTTGAGGTCTTTGGCACTGATGTCTTAAGAAGCGACCATCTTGGCTCCTTGACACCACAAGATCTACTCAGGTTACTTCGGATAATGTTGGTTAGATTAAATAAAAATTAAAAAGGCAGCCCGAGTGCAATACCATGGACCTAATTAATGTTTGAGTGCTGCACTTGCTAGTTGTCCCGACAAAAAAAAAAAAAAACAAAAAAAATCAAATTAATCATCACATTTTGATTTCGAATAACTTTTTTACTAAATAAACACCCGATTTTTAAAGATGGAGGTATTTATTTTGACCTTTACGTCCTCCATTGTTTATCTGTTTGTATACTGGAGCCAGAGAACGTTAATGTATACAGAAGTCTCAATGACAGAAACGCATGACATTTTGAGGGGTACTCGTCCCAGGAAGACTAATCACCACATAGTTAACAACCAAAGACTGAACTATGTACATTTAGCAGCAGTCGAGTAGAACTTGTTTGTGACAAGTGTCATTTGCGCCCATTACAAAAGTTAAGAATCTTCCGATAGGATGATTAATTTTGCGCCAGCTTATATTTAATGGGATACCGACGTTTTAATTCACTAGAATTTAGTTCACAAAAAAAATTAATAAATAACTGCCTTTGAAGCACTAATTTTCTGCTTGCTAGAAAATATCGTCGCTCGCTAAATTTTGTAATGTAAACTTTTTAAATTTTTAATAGGCAACTTTGCTTTCAGCCCCCAGCTCACAAGCGACATGCTTAGGTCAGTGCTTCCAAAGCACTTGCACACTTTATTGGGCGTTTAGCTGAGCTCCTCCTCTTATTTGTGTGTCTTGATGTTGTTCCACAAATGGATGGATCTACAATTTTAAGCCAACTCCGAATGGTAGAAAATTTTTTGTGAGGGGTTGTTTCATAGCAGAAATACACCCGTAGGTATACTTACTTCGGCGATTCTGTAAGCAAATTAGCTCAGCCAAAGCCTTTCGTTTAAAAGTTGTTTTTGGTTTTTCTTTTTGTTACGCCACTGAATTTTCAATAAAGGCCAGCTCAATCCCAGGATGATAGATTACCAGGTTTGGCCAATCTGCTATGGTGAAAAACACAGTTGTCAACTTCGACTGTCACTTCACCAGGTACTCGACAGCCGAAATATTCCAGCTCATTTCACACATATTCACACACTCGTTCAATCAGTCGTTGTTCAGAGGGTAACAAAACAACATTAGGAGGTACTGTGTCGATTTTTTTCATATATCATAAACACAATCCTCGCTCCCGTCAGCCCATCAGATTCTTACAAGTTCGCTGAGAGTCTGTTAACGATCTCATCTTCTGAATTCTTTCACCATTGTTCAATACACATTGCTTGTGGAAAACTTCTAGCCAAGTACATCGACCAAGTAATAGAACATCCGCCTTTCCGTGAAATCTTACGCCCTGGGTAAGATATGATGTTCTGTCTCTTCTAATTTGAAACTGGTATAAAATTGAAAAAGATTTGAGTCTAGTTAAGCTGTGAAAGCGGAGTTAGCAGCCATCGTGAAGGAACTATGAAATGTATTCCGACATTGGAAGAATCACATGGGGATAGAAGAAAGAGTAGTAAATGGTGATGAAGCGAAAGTTATAAGCAAAAAAGTTACATAAATTTCAGTCACATTAATGTCCGCTTTTTGCATTGTCTCAATGCTGAAAAATAAAAAAGAAATTATAATAATTTTCTAATTTTTAAAAAAAAATTTCAGCATTTTTTTTGGCGAAGTCGAACTGAAAGCAAATTGACTTTTTTGCCAAACATGGTCTAAACGAAGTTTTGTCGGCCTCTAAAAATTGTTTTACAACGTCAGTTATTGGTGTTGTTATTTAAAGCATCTACACACATAAGGCATCTCACGAATTTTTAGCGCATTGCCTTACCAATTCTATTGATGAAAATTTTGGATAAATGGATGATATCAAGGCTTTTTTGTTGTTGTATTATTTGTTTGTTTACATTCTCATTGAAATTTTGACACGCAAATATTGTTGTTGCTCTACCGAAGTTCCCTTCTATGAATTCCCCTCGATATGATTATTTACGCAGTTAAGAGAGCGAAGAGCGCATTCGTTATGAGATCGCCTGTGAAGTAGGTCTCATCTGCAAATGTATCTTATGAATTTTTTGAAATGGAAAACCCGAAAAAATAACCAAATAAATATTTGAAATCTGTACACATTTCTGCCTCAATTTTTTTATGTTCTTTGAGCCTAATAGTTTTCTTGGTATAGAAATATCGCGCAATCGACACCGGAACAAAATTCTAACCATAAGCTTCGATACGCATATGCAGACGCTCTTAAATAAATAAATGGAACAATATTACTTTTTTGTATACTACTTTCCAAAGTCTAGGTACATTTTTCTGTATGGTTTACAAATCAGATAAAATTTTTTGGTATCTCTTGTCTTGAATGAAGATTTTGCTATCAGAAGTTATCAGTTGCACTGGCATTGGAATTCACTTAATTAGAAAAAAGAATTGAAAAGCGGCATATAAAATAGTTACTTTGATTCATTTTGCGTGTAGGCGCCTGTTTTTCAGCTTTTTTTTTAGCTTTATTGATTTATTATTTTCGTTCTAATCAGCAACATGCCCTACCCTACGCTGCATGTGCGGTTTTTAAAGTCAATTATCACTGCTCTTATCGGAAGTTTGTGTACAATACGAGGGTTGCTATTTAAAATACAGTATTACAGAAAAAAACATTTCATTATTTTTCGGTATAATCTTCTGGATGAATACTTATTTCTCAACCACTAAAGGAAACAATCTTAACACATCCATTGTTTCTTTGGACGATATACCAACAAATCAATGTAGAATAAAAGTTGCGTCATTTCAAAATATTTTTAAAGTATTCTAATGGTCTTGGTTGCCTCACCAATATGTTGAAAAGGTTTAAAAATGTGTCATAAATTCGCAATAGAAACAGGCACCATGCGGGTGGACTACTTCAAAACGCATAACTAATAAACTCTGGAATCGCTATGGACCGAAACGGCCTATGTGTGACTGTAAGTCAACCAGTTCAACCTAACCTCTTTGTTGCCTGAGCCCTTGTGTAAGAAGAAGCAGTAGTTTGATAGAGATTTGTTTTGCCATTTGCCTTGACAAAGTCGAGTTTCTTATTTCTTAAAATATTTCTAGCAAACAAGTAGTTATGTAGCAAGAATGATAGTACTTTTTCAATAGCATCACAGCAGCTTAGCTATGAGAGGGGAAAAAATATAATATGAGGGGGCGCAAAATTAATCATCTAATTTTTTTTTCTTGAATAACTCCTACTCTTATAAAAAAAATTAATTTGAGTCATGGAAATCTTTATTTTGACCTTTACGCCTACCATTGCTTGTATGTTTGTCTACTGCAGTTGACAAGTGTCAAATATGAATTATAATCCTCCGATAGGGTGCATTATACAACAAAATGGGATAAAAAAAATGCGATATTATAATTAAAACTTTGTTTATAATTTTATTTTTTATTCACTTTACCACTACACTCGCCATTGTAGCGTCTGACCCTTCGATGCAAACGAACATTTTTAACAAGTTTAAAACATTTATTATATCAGAAATAAAACCCTTTAATATCAAACATTTTGTCATTTAAAGTTTTTAGTTTAGTTTTAACTAATTTTTAATAAAAATATAATTCTTTGTTTATCCAAAACCATATGGATCAAAATTCGAAGCTTTGTACCAAATTCCGAAAAATTCATCAAATATTTATTTGAAATTCATTTCCAACTTTTCGGAATATTTAGCAAACTTTTGTGTGCGCTTTTTTATGGTATAACTCATTCATTTTTGTATAATAAAGTGAAAGTTTGAAATGCCTCAAAAATTGCATTGATTTTTGAATTTCCTTTTCTTTTTGGCGAGCGATCTTATACATTTTCTCCATATAACAAATACTCGAATTTTTTTTTGGAGGACCGTCAGCAAAAACAAAAATAAACAAAATTTCATGGCCCAACTGCTGCCAGATTCATAATACAGCGTAATCTCTCCTAACGGACAATTCTATTTGCCGGACATTTATCCTGGGCGACCATTTTTTTCTATACTAAATCTTATATAACGGAAGAAGTTACTCTCTCTTGAGTGGACACCTCTCTTAGACGGACAAAAGT
Organism: Anastrepha obliqua; assembly: GCF_027943255.1. NCBI lineage: Eukaryota > Metazoa > Arthropoda > Insecta > Diptera > Tephritidae > Anastrepha > Anastrepha obliqua. The sequence goes on along the minus strand of NC_072896.1, from coordinate 122,858,338 downwards.
TGAGTGACGGTGAGTGTCCGCTCAAGGAAGTCCCTGTATTTCCATGCGTTAGTAAAACGTTATGACCCTCGTATTTATATGAAAATACCCTTCGTCACTGCTGTACTTAAATCCAAAAATATGAAATCATGTTTTTATTTATTCAGTTACGATAAATGACGGGAATATCATTAGGTAGAAAATCCAAGATAATTATTCACAACATAGACAAATGCCAGTTAATATAATAAGCCAAAAAGATATCGATACCGAATATCAAATATCAAAGGCATTGTGCGTGTGATATGAAGGCAGCTATGCAGTTAACAAATTGAGAAACCATGTCTAAATGTCTATACGAGTAAGCGCATGTGTGCGAATGCATGTAGATATCAATAAATTTTGAGCCTTTTTTGTTTAGATAGAGCACCAAATTTTTGTAAAAAAGTTAAAGAAAAAGTAAAAACAATGTTTTTAGAAAAGTTTTCTACGGCTTTTCTGAGAGTCTTTCCAGTCAGCAATTTCAGTGCGCTACGATCGTTGCCTAAAAATTGTGCGCGGGGAAATGTATGTGCTCAGTATTAATGAACTATTGAAATAACAGTAATTTCTTTTCGTTGTATTCTGCGTCCAATGCAGTTACATGAATGTGAATTATTACATAGAATTGTTTTTGTTAAGCAAATTTCGAATGCAGTGCGTGAAAGTGTCCAAACAAAGGATGGCGAAAACCAAAATGTACGGTTATGCTATTTATGATTGTGCAGAGCAGATAATGCGATGTGCATATTTACTAATATTTTGAAATAATTTGATTTTCCGTAAACATTCTAATAAATTTAATGTGCCTAACTGATATTTATCGCATATTCCACAAAATATTTTGCACTTAATGTGAAGTGATAATTTTCTGCGCTATACTAACGAGTAGACAGCGGCCCATATATTTGTGCTGAATATTTGGATATGGCCGTATATATACTTGTATAATATGTACATATGTATGCATGTACTTCTACCCATACACATGCAGTTAAGCGCAGTAATTGAATGTTCAGATGCTGCTGATAGGCATCAGCGACACTGCTAGCAATGCAGTTGTCAGCTGTAATTACAAAATTATTGCACTTTTGTAATAGCGCTGTATTTGGGCGTGTGTGTGTGTGTGTGTGTGAAAGAGTTGGCGCATTGGAAGTGTAAAAGTTTATGCATGAATTGCTAATTCGTTGGAAAGTGCAGCCTATGCTTACGAATATATTGATAAAATTACGTGCATCAAGTGCGTCAACTGCATTTAAGATTTTAATTAAATCGCCTTCTGCGTATGCGGCACAGATAAGTTTAATTAACGCCTTTTTAATGAATTACTGGTTAATGGTTGAAAAAGTAAACTTAGCACGGTGCCATGCGCCACTGATAATGGCCACAATCGCAATGAGTAGAGTGCAGCCTATGCATACGGCAGGGCGGTGATGAAGGCGTGTGTGTTCACAAGGGGTATAATATTAGAGCAAGCAGTTATTATCTTATAACGGGTGTTTTTTAGGCTGCATGAGGGATAGATACCTGTAAACGGCCACATTTTCCCTGATTTTCATTAAAATTATTTAAAATGATGAAGTCAATATATTTTTTTCAAAATTCATATACGGTTTATTTAAATATTAAAATAATATAATTTGTTTTTCTTCATTTTAACATTTAAAATAGCGGATGTACACTCAATTCTGCCAGGAAGGTCGCAGCGGGGCTTCTCAATCGGCGCGCATCGGCATCAGTGATTTGAATACAAAAAACCAAAAAATGTTGTATTTATTAATGTCATAACTTCTATATGAATTAAAAAAAAATGGAAAAAAAATTCGCAGAGTAAAATGCTTACAAAAAATGAATTTTGGGGCGATTTTCCTACTATTTTTGCTTCGAAAAAATTATCTTTTCCAACAATTTTCGAAAACTTGTAAATTCACATAGAAAGTAATATCATAAAAAAGATGTGTGCAAAATTTCAGGAAGGTCGGTCAATAACTTTTCGAGTTATCATGTACGCCAATTCGAAAAATATAGTTTTGAGAAAAACGCGTCTAAAGTTTGAATACAACGTAACTATACCTCTCCCAGCGCTCGAACGCAAAGTAGAGAGTCGTCACGGTTGACGATCCATAATATAAGAAATACTTAAATTTACGTTCTAAATTTTTTTTGACATATTCTTAAAGGATTATATAAAATTTGTTTTCAAAATTTTACAGGTATCTGTCCCCTTAAAGTCAGAGCAAGCCTTCCAAATTGAGGAAGTTTATTAAAAAAATCTCTTTGCGAAGTTCATAGAGCTCTGGCGGCTTCAGCGGTCCTTTTCTTCCTTCGAAATGCGAAATCGCTTGCCGTTACTCGGAATAACGAGCGCTAACTAGCCATGCTGATTCATTTTTTGCTTCCAAAAACTAATCAGCTAAACATCGACGACATTTGGTTTGAACAAAACAGTGCAACTTGCCACACAGCGCGCTCAACAATCATTTCACTGCAATATTCAAGCCACCATTGATGCCATACGTCCAGATTTTTTGAAAAAAGTAGTCAAAAATTGGATTGTAGACTCATCGAATGGACCATACAACTCATAGTCTTCTTTACTTCTTTATTTAAGTCAATGGTAACAACCTTGCTGACTAGATTTATAGGGTAAAATAATAAAAACTTAAGCGCTGTATTGCTTATTCTTTTACGAATGTATAGCGATAATACAATATTTTATATCTTTTTGTTTCTGAACTACATTACTCAAAACATATTAATTTATATTATTTACAATTTCTTTATAAATATCTCTATTTTTAGCTGCATTCCACATAGCATATGCCCGTCCAAAGCCGTATATTTTGTAACCATGATAACTGCTTCCGGCTAACGCATCGTTTCCCTTCAATTTTTCCTTCCAGTATTAATTGTAACATGTGGTATTTGGTGTTGGTGTTTCTCATGATATGTCCAAGATCAGCTGTCTTACGACGTTTTATTGTTTGTAGAAGTTCACGTTCTCGATTAACTCGTCGTAGAACCTCTAAGTTAGAAACCAGATCAGTCCACGGAATTTTCAAAATTCACCTAAAAATATACATTCCGAAGGCCTCAAGTCTGTTCAAGACTTTAAGTGGCCAACACCCCATGCCATATAAGAGCACAGACCACACATAACACTTCATAAAACGAATTTTAAGATTCATATCGAAGTCAGCTTAAGCTAAGGATCTTTCAAAAATTTGCAAAATGTAGACCTAGCCATTTCTATTTTGGTTTCTATTTCGGCTGATATGTCCCAATTTTCATTCAACGCATCCAAGGTATTTGAAATTTGACACTTTTTCTATTTTTACATTATGAACCATCAGTGTTTGATTAGTGCCTGCTCCTTCATGACTCCTGCTGACATGCGTGAATTTTGTTTTCTTAATGTTAATTTTAAGACCGTAATTTTCGCTGTGACGAACAACTTTATTTAATATCGTTTGTAAATCGTTCGAATTATCTGCTAAAAGTGTGCTGTCGTCGGCGTGTCTAATGTTATTTATAAGCACACCATTACCTTTAATGCCTTCGTGTGAATCCCAATGAGCTTCTTCGAAGATTTTCTCAGCAGCTAAACTATCAGATCTTAGTACTTATATCGGCAACACACAAACAAAAAATATAGTAGTCAGTCCACTTAGGACTGCAATAAAAAACTATGAAAAACTGCTCTATGATAAGCATTTCTTGCATTGCGCTCCACAGGGCCACTGAAATGGAATACAAGGTCGAATTTATTACTCAATACTCGTCTTCATCTTTCTGTACCTGACCGAAGGCTGCAGTTGGTCTTTCGATTTTATTTCATTTTATTTTGCATAAAAAATTACTTTTTATAGAGCAAAACATTTTTTTCTTTGTTTTTTATTTAAATTTTAGTTCTAAATATGCGTTCCCACAACTGTCGGTACTACCTTACCTCAGCAACCCGGCCTTATATCCGCCCAAGAACTGTCACACCAGCAGCATTCCCTAAGATTATGGGTACTATATTAACCTGTCAGAAAAATGAAAGCAAGTTTAAATTGTCTGATATATTTTCTTGACGAACTTTTATATTATATTGGAATGCCTTTTTTACTTTATACCTTATTTATAAGTAGTTTTTTATTCATTTTCTTAATTTCATATCCGCAGCGGAGCGTGACTGGATTTAATAATTTAATATACAGTTTATATGAATTAGACATAATTGGAAAGGGCCCGCATTTGCAATTTCCCCCCGGGGCCCGGATATGCTCTCTACGGCCCTGGCTATATTTAAAGCCTTCGAGGTGCATGATTCTCCTTGGAAATAAATACAAGTTCTGTTTTTTCCTTCCTTTTTTCTATAATTCAAAATTTAGTCTCCCACATATCGGAGTATCAAGCGCCAAAAGTATTGTTATGTGTATTGCATAAAAGAAAATATTTACTCATTCTTGGTATCAATTAGGAAAATCCTAACCATTTCTGTGAAGTAAAAATTTACAATTTCCCCAATTTGTTTTCGTTTTGTATTGTACTTTTCGGAAATGATTTGTTCACTTACAAAGGATTCCGGTCTAATTTCCCATATTTATGCCTTTCCTGTGATACTCATACGCCGTGGTGGGCTTGGGACATAAAAACTTGTTACAGCATTAGTTTGTTTATGTCCTTAATTAAGTAATTGGGTCAAATTTCACATCAAATATTACATGAACCTTGACAGCATTTCTAAATGACCTACAAAAAGGCATTATTAAGCCTATTAAAGTATTTAGCTTTGACCGCAAATTTTATTTTATTTCCTTTTCTATTGTGTATTCCATTTTACTACAGACAATTTACGCGCAAAAACAATCAATCAATATTTGACGGCATAAATTGGTGAAGACACGCAGCAGCTTCATCAATTCGTTTGTTTGCTAAACCAACAAATTGTTAAGAAAATAAAACAGAATTAAGCTAAGTGGAATTTCAAGTGAGCATTTCTTGAGGGTCAAAAAATGCATAGATGAAAAGTGAACAATTTTAATTCAAATAACACAAAGACTACTCAAGTATACATTGTCGGTGTTTTGTGAATATTTGGAGGTAAAAATAAGTAAAAAACTGATTATGTGGATATGACTGGTACAAGAAAAATATACAACTTTGAATAAATGAGTTTACGACTTGATTGCGCTTTTCGACTATCCTCGCTTATTTTTTCACCTCTATTATTTATCTTTTTGTACCTTAAATGTGTTTTCTAGATAATTTCGAGCGAAAATAAATTCCAAACATTATGCACCATAAATGACCACCGTAAAAGCCATTACTGCAAACAAATCGAATTTTGTTATCTCTTATCATTTATTTTCCATTCACTATCGACTTTCTAGTGCGACAAATTCGTTAATCATGCGGAAAAAAGCATTTATCCTATGGCCGTTGGCGGTTTATGAGATGCGACGTTCACAAACAAACAGCTGCCTTATCTTTCGGTTGCCTGTGCATTAAAGTACCCTTCACGAATTAAAGCCACTGTAGCAGAGCTGTTAAGTAAGAAATTTTATTTTGGCACACCTTTAATATTCTCTTTAATTCCTGGCTTAGCTTATGCGCATTTAAAGCATTCCGCTAACACTCGCTTCATTTCCTGGTATTTGCCAGCTTTTTGTCTACGGTTGCTACCACCAAATCTGACATAAAAGCATCGGATGACGCTGCAAACAAAAGCGATCAACGCTCGTTAAATTTAACGTGGCGCAGCTCCGGAAAAACTGAAATTTTAGACAAAAAAAAAGCAACTTACAATTCTTCAAAGTAAATCATCTATGAGCAGAAGCCTTAATATACCATAATTTGTGTGTATGTATGTGTACGCCTCATATTCCAGGAAAAAGTGCGCTGGCTGCTTCCGATAGGTGTTTCTCGGTAATGGCTTTGTTAGTTGCTCAATATTCCCTTTGTATTGGATGTCACGCAAATAATCATTTATATACAGATTTCTTTGTGTTTTTACATTTTTTTGTTTTCTTTTACATTATTTTCCTTGTTCTTTTTTTTTTGAGTAAGCGAAAACGAACCGCCTTCAAGCGATTTTTTTTTTTAATTTTTCAAGTTAAAAGAAAGAAAGAAATTTATGTAAAAGGAATAAGGCTTTAAGGCAAAAATATGCGATTGAAGTATTTGAAGTAAACTATTTTTCAGCTTAAACTGTTTTAACGCCCTCAAGGGCTTGAATTCACTGAAATAAAAATACTAAAGGTAAAAATTTTTCGAAAGAAATTTTAGCAAAATTATATAGGCCTACTAGCAAACCCGGCCCGCTTCGCTGGGCACACTAAAATAGATTAGATATGGTTTAGAAAAGAAAAGATATGGTTTTCATATTATTTATTTCTTTATGCTCATATTATTTATTTATTTATTCAATACCACTTTTTGGTCTCTATCTCGAGACCCTAGTCACGGAGCGGCATGAAAAATACTCTGAACCAAAGCATTCACCAACAGCTTCCATTTGATACCCATATTGTACATACACACCCGAAGGTTACCTGAGTCCACGTTTTGACCTATATCTCGAGACCCCAGTCACGGAGCGGCATGAAAAATACTCTGAACTAAAGCTTTCACCAACAGCTTCAATTTGATATCCATATTGTACAAACACATTCTAGGCTCCACGTTTTGGTCTCTATCTCGAGACCCTAGTCACGGAGCGGCATGAAAAATACTCTGAACTAAAGCATTCACTAACAGCTTCCATTTGATACCCATATTGTACATACACATCCGAAGGTTACCCGGGTCCACGTTTTGACCTATATCTCGAGACCCTAGTCATGGAGCGGCACGAAAAATACTCTGTACTAAAGCATTCACCAACAGCTTCGAATTGATATCCATATTGTACAAACACATTTTTGGGTCCACGTGTTGGTCTCTATCTCGAGGCCCTAGTCACGGAGCGGCATGAAAAATACTCTGAACTAAAGCATTCACCAACAGCTTCAATTTGATATCCATATTGTACAAACACATTCTAGGCTCCACGTTTTGGTCTCTATCTCGAGACCCTAGTCACGGAGCGGCATGGAAAATACTCTGAACTAAAGAACTCTCCAACAGCTTCCAATTGATATCCATATTGTACAAACACATTCTAGGGTCCACGTGTTGGTCTCTATCTCGAGGCCCTAGTCACGGAGCGGCATGAAAACTACTCTGTACTAAAGCTTTCACTAACAGCTTCCATTTGATACCCATATTGTACATACACATCCAAAGGTTACCCGGGTCCACGTTTTGACCTATATCTCGAGACCCTAGTCATGGAGCGGCATGAAAAATACTCTGTACTAAAGCATTCACCAACAGCTTCGAATTGATATCCATATTGTACAAACACATTCTAGGGTCCACGTGTTGGTCTCTATCTCGAGGCCCTAGTCACGGAGCGGCATGAAAACTACTCTGTACTAAAGCTTTCACCAACAGCTTCCATTTGATACCCATATTGTACATACACATCCGAAGGTTACCTGGGTCCACGTTTTGACCTATATCTCGAGACTCTAGTCACGGAGCGGCATGAAAACTACTCTGCACTAAAGCTTTCACTAACAGCTTCCATTTGATACCCATATTGTACATACACATCCAAAGGTTACCCGGGTCCACGTTTTGACCTATATCTCGAGACCCTAGTCATGGAGCGGCATGAAAAATACTCTGAAATAAAGCATTCACCAACAGCTTCCAATTGATATCCATATTGTACAAACACATTCTAGGGTCCACGTGTTGGTCTCTATCTCGAGGCCCTAGTCACGGAGCGGCATGAAAACTACTCTGTACTAAAGCTTTCACCAACAGCTTCCATTTGATACCCATATTGTACATACACATCCAAAGGTTACCCGGGTCTACGTTTTGACCTATATCTCGAGCCCTATCCACCAATAGGCATCCAAACTATACGTAAACCATCTTCAATACCTACTTAACAATGTGTGTAAGTTTGGTTTAATTCGGTGCAAAGACATGGCCGGTTAGCGAACACACACAAAAAGTTGACTTTATTTTATATATAAGATGTAAGATTTATATACCGATTGTCAAATTTTCTAATTGATGTTGTGAAGTTACTTGACAGCCCTTCATGCCAACACTCCAATGTCCATTTTAACAACCATTAGCCATTTTCTTGAAGTTATTGCTGAACCGAGCGGCTGTCTCTCTGACTGAATTCTTCTTTTTATTTTCTTTGCAAATTATTTATTAATGTTTTTATTTTAAATAAGTTCATGAACTAAAATTCCAACGGCCATTTCGATTGAAATGCGGAGGACTGCATTAAATAAAATTAGGCTCGGACGTTGAAATTTTTCTTGTGCAAAGACTTGATAGTTGAGCGTACTTAACTGGGGTCTTCTAAATTCAATGGCGCCCCCATTTTGTGAGATTGGCTGCAATTCTCGAAATAACGCTACATGAAAATTGGCTTAAATTTTGATTTTTTCGGTAAATTGCTAAAATGTCTCACATGGCTATTTTTAAATATTACCTTAATTATATCAGAGATTCATATAATTTTACCATAATATACAGCTCCCCAAAACTGATTATTCAGATAATTTTTACTATAAAACTCCTTTAATTAAGCAAGTAAAAATAAGAAATTTAGTATAAGTTTTGTTTTTTATAAACAGAAAGTTACTTACTTATATGGCCTGATCAAGAAACACAACGCGTTACTGAATTAAGGCCGACTGCAATGGATGGTTCCGTGGATAGAAGACCACGCAAGTGTGGGAAGTCGCTGATCGCCATTACCTTGGGGTGGCCAGAATAATCATTCTGCATACGGTTCAAGCAGCTCACAACTTGCAGGCTTCGCCCAAGTATCCTCTGGGTAGCTTTCAAACATCCGTCTGAGAGCGAACTAAGGTGAGAAAGCGAAGCAACGCAGGATATCTGATTGAACGCAGTGCTTAAGACCCGCCACACAAAAACAACGATTCCAGTGAAGGCATTTTGCTTTCTTGCCTTTATACAAGTAGCGCACGCCAATGAAAGTCTGTTCTCCGTTCACATCTTATATTCATTTTCGATCCATAGAGAAAACTAGCTGTGTTTCCAAACTTTTATCAACTTAACAAGTAGAAAATTCCATAAGCTTTCTTTTAACTAAAATAAAAATCTGCTTGTTCATACCCAGCCCTGCAACCTCCACCGGCATGCAGTTTGCTTCTAGTCGTTATAACCTTAGCTTGAACTGAGGCTTTGCAATTTCAGCGTAGTCCCCATCTCTAAAGATACTGTAAAGTTGCGCGCGAATGAATCCAGATCTCCTTCCTCTCTCCATGTTGCAGTTGGATAACTTAGATAAGCCATTAAAATTGGCAATGCTAAGTTCATGCTTAGCTCTTAAATTGCAAGGATTTGGCTCAAACATCTAAAATAAACCACATCCGTTTAACTCAAGCACTTAAGCAATAATTGCTCAACTCCCAAGTATATAAACGCAATTAAAAACTTTAGTAACTGGCAAAAATCTTAATAAAATATTTTAACAACAAAACTGTGAGCGAAAATTTGCTTCCACTAAAAATCTGCTCAATCCTAAGTAGCAAAAGTAAATACAAATTGAAAGCAGTTTATGTTAGCAATCAAATGCAACTTTACAGTAGCGGGCAAAGTAAATGCAGCGTGACATGTGGCAGAGCTTTGACTATTTGCTTTTCATTTATTTAATTTTTTATTTGGTATAAAAATATACTTCATACTACAGCTAAAATCCTGTAACTCAAAATTTGAAAGTTTGTTAAAAAATCTGAGAAACTAAACAGATTTTGATCAAAATTTTTAATTTATTTGTCTAATTTTGTATCAAAATTTATAATTTTTTAATCAAAGTTTATATCAGAATTTAAAATTTTCAAAAAAAAAAAAATTTAAAGAAATTTTGCCAGGTTTTTTAGAAACATTTTGGCTATGCAATTTTATAGCTCAGAAAATTTTGGTATAGTAAAGTGCCTCAAAATTGACGGCGTTATGCATTTTCTTCCATATAATAAATGCTCGATTTTTTTGTGTGGAGAAAATGCACAAGACCGCTAGCAAACAAAGAATTCAAAAATCAACTTAAAATTTCCACTTTCTAATTAAAATGAAAAGCAATGAAAAACTACGTACAATTTTTCAAAAGAAGAATTCAAAAATCAACTTAAAATTTCCACTTTCTAATTAAAATGAAATGCAATAAAAACTACGTACAATTTTTCAAAAGATGCTGATTAAAAAGCTTGAAATTTTATGATTATTTATTCAATTTTTTGAGAAGTTAGAATGCCTTTCGGGGTTAGAGCTTCAGAGTTTACTTAGATTCGCAAAAGACGCAGACAAATTAAAAGATGTCTACTACAAAGAAACGTAAAAGTCTGGCTCCATCCGGTAACACTAAGGGCCAATAGGTCTATGTGATGGCTCTCAGCCAGCCAGGTCAACCTAACCAAACCTAACAATAATTAAAAAATATTAATTAATAGTATTAGATAGATCTAACGTATTTTCACCAAAATGCTCTAAACGAAAATTTTTATAAATTTGTTGGATGTTTTCAAGGGCACCTAAATTGCAAAGTGTACAAGAAAAAATTTATATGAAAAAAATTAATAAGACCACTAGCAAAATAAAATTAAAAATCAACTCAAAACTTACACTTTCTTATCAAAATTCAATGGGCTATAAAACTACTTACACGAAATTTTTCGAAAGATGCTGATAAAAAGGTTTTAAATTTTAATAAAATTTTTTTGAAATATTTTTAATTTTATTTTTAATTGTAGTATGAACTATAATTTTATAAACAAAAAAATTAAAATTAAATAAAAAAGATGTGAAAATTTTGCAACAAATTGCGCTACTAATATTTTAAACACTGTTGTATGTTAAGGGTTTGCCGTAAAAGTTCCCAGCATGGTGCACATTTGATAAAAGTTAATACAATTCAGGCAAAATTGATATATATTTTTCAGAAGAGATCTCTTCGGACTCTATACAATGCTTTCGCTTTTGAAAATCTTGTTGACGAAGGCAGTCGACGACCTTTCAATGCCTTCATAACGCTCTCCTTTCAGGGTTGAATGTAATTCTGCAAAAAAAACAACAAAAAAGAAGTTACTCGGAGTTAAATTGTGCAAATATGGGATGTGATTGACAGACAGAATGCCAAAAAAATGATATCCAAAAAGTAAGCGATGAGCCGGCGCCTTCTCGCGCAACAACCCCCAACTTTTATTTTCACGGTATTCTGGTCCAAAATGATGAACTCACCACAGCAAACATTCAAATAGCTTGCCCATGAATCAAATCGGCATAAATTGGTCAGTTTCCATATTATCCATTGATATCCTTATCCTTTTTATGAATTCACGCACAATTCGTTCACAGCAGTTTAAAGACGACCTTCTTCAAATCGTTTGAATAACACAAAAGTAGAGCTACGAGATAAACACTCAACAGCATATGCTTTTTCCGCGTTTTACCATCTGATTAATTAAAAAAAAACACAATTTTTTATCGGTTGCAAAAAGACTGCAAAATATTGGTTGGAGTACTGACTGTCTCAGCCAATATCACGCAGCCAAAATGGGATTAACCCAAGATTCATTTTTCAACCGATGGTTCAAAAGTGCTGTCTCATTAGACGCACAACTCAACTTTTATTAAATCATTGGATGAATCATGAAATTTTAGTCCAGCACCCACATTGTACGTAGCATCATACACCAAAAATCTAAAATATAGCACCACTGCTTGCTGAGATATGAAATCAGTTCGGGGACTTTTGGGGCAAACCTTGTAAGTATGATACCTATATAGTCGTTTAACGCCTTGGTGACGTCTTTATTTTGCAACGTCATAAGCTTACGCACAACATACAAATATTGGAATTGCAAAACTTTAGCAAAACACGCGCAGAAATGTGCAAAAACTTCAGCTGCTTAGACGGTTGGATAAGGCGCGCGCCTTAAATGGATTACTTCGTTTATACCGTCACGCACACTTTTCAGTGGTTAATATGTATAAGTACATGTGTATGTTTTTGAGGAAAATATTGTATGGAAATTATTTATTCTTAGGATATTTTAGTGCACACTACATTACCGCAATTTATCAGCTAAGCAGTTAATCTCAAAACTATATCGCGTGGTACTCATTCATTTTGGGTCAGTATTAGTCTACAATTGACAATGGTGTAGTGGCGATTGCCACACTCTACCATCACTTTTAAAGTTAGAGCTCCATACCAAACGTTCCAGGTCATATCACCTTTAGGATATTTGGTCTTGTACAATTCTTGATAGCCGAAGGCTAAACGGCAATCCATCCGACTACATTACCGTTACCCTAGACATCAGACTAGAGTTTAAGGTAATGTTTCCCACGCGAAAAGAATGGAAGTTACATTTAGTAGTGAAGGAAGATACCACCATCCTTGGTACCGATGGATCCAAGAGGGATTGTGGTCCCGGCGCGGGCGTATATTTGAAAGACCTCGAAACTTCCAAGTCCTTTCGCTTGGGGAATCGGAGTAGTATTTTTCAACCAAAAGATATCGAGATAAGCGAAGCTTGCAGGATAATCGAAAATCATCCACAACAACTGTCAGAAGCACGTATTTTTCAGATAGTCAAGCAGCCATCTTAGCTATAAAGTCACCAAAAAATAATTCAAAAATCGTCGGACAATGAAAAGAAGAGTTAAGAATAGGAATATAGAAGGAAATGGGAAAGCTGGTGAGCTGGCCAGACAGGGGCTTCCTCTAGAGTACTCGAAGTGGTAGCAGTGGGCTGCCCCCGAAGGGAATTTTCTTGCAATTCCAGAAGCAGGCTGTTGACAGATGGACCAACACTGATAAGCTCCCGACCCCCGAATGCTGTCATCGGAGTCCAACCACCACTCATCGCAGATGAAAAGCTCTAACTTCCTCGAGAGTCCCGCGTAACCTTGGCCCAACTACGTTCTGGATACTGTAGCAGGTTAAACTTCTACTTGTCCATAATCGACGCCGACATACTAAACATATGTCCGGCATGCAAAGGCACCCCTGACACTAACCGCCTTTTGACATGCCTTTTCAAACCCACTCATCTAACACCCCTCTCCCTCTGGACCCAACCTGTCGAAACAGCAAGTTTCCTGGCCCTACTGTTAGATAAACCTGACGAAGACGACCCATGATTACACTACACTGACAGGGCAAAGTTACTGGTACAACAACATTCAAAAACAGACATCTTCAGAATTAGGTTAACAATAACTTGTGATTGGCCTATCGGAGACCATGCTAGAAAGATAGGGTGGCCGTATAAAAATAGATGCAGAAGCTGCAATCAGCTACGGCGACCGACTTATATAAAATCATTCAATAAAATTTCCATTAGCTGTAAAGGCCTCCACGATCCGGGTCCGGAAATGATTGCATGCCCGAATCAAATGCTCCTTTATGACAACATGAACGTCTGAAGTATTGAAACATAGCTATTTAACATTTTTTCAGTTTTTCTGTCAGCCTTTTGGTCTTGGTTCTTCTTCAGAAAAAAACCCCAAGATCTCAGGCACTTCAGGCTGTTTAATTTTGTTTAGAAGGCTTTTTGATCGGATAACTCGCTTTTTTCGTGTTTGCTCTAACATAAAATGTGAGATTTACACCGGAGATCTTCATAGACACCTCAACCGATAAGACCCTCAGAAACATTAAGCTCCCTTGTAAGAGCTCTGATTCATTTTGAAGGGTCTCCGTCAATGATCACTTGCAATTGTTGATTAAATTCTGCAGATCGGAAAGTGTCAGAACGCTCCTCGTGTTTTTTCGTCTTGCGGATTCTATATCGGCGTTTGATGCGTTCAATGCACGGCGAACCTTACGAACGAATGACGGACGCGCTGAAAAAAATATAAATACGGTGTAATATGCCCATATACCGACGATTACTGCATGTCTCTTCATTTCTTGAATTTATTTGTAGTCCTCCATGTCTTATCTGAAAAAAGAGCAAAACGAAAAATAATGATTATTATTTTTTCCGAAAGTTGTAGCCACATATACGTATGCATGCCCTCAACTACCATACGCACCTTGTACAGGGTGAGCCATCTTTTATGTCGGTATGTAAACGCTGAATAACTTTGTCATTTACCAACCGATCGACTTCAACATATGTACATGTTTTCGATACGTCAATTCAGAACAATTTCAACCATGGATCGCTTTACACCGAAATAACGCGCTGAAATACTGACGCTATACATCGAAAATAGTCGTTCTATTGTTCTAACTCAACGCGCATATCGCAAAAAGTATCGCAACAAACAGGCACCCTCTGGCAATACTATTCGTCGTTTGGTGTCGAATTTTTTTGAGCACGGGACAAGACGTTGAAGCAGTGAAGGAGAGCGTTGCCCAGGAGCCAACAGTGTCATATCGTCGTCGCGCTCAGCATTTTGGCGTCAGTGAAACCACAATACGTCCATTTTAGAGGATGATTTAAATTTGTTTCGTATAAAGCGCAATTGATACAAAGAATATTGCCGACAGACCATTCACGTCGCTTGGAATACTCCCAAACAGTCGCTCGAATGGTTGACACTGACTAGTGCCAAAAAGAGGCGACGTCGACTGGCCCTCCAGATCACCTGACTTAAGCTATGGGGTTATCTAAAAAACAAGCCGCAGACTAATGATCAGCTTAAGGCAAACATTCGTGCCAAAATCGACGCTATAAAACCCGAAATGCTTCACAAGGTGATGACAAACGTAGAAAAAAGATCGCAGTTTGTGATTGCTAATAAAGGTGGCCACTCGATCGATATTGTATTCAAAAAATAGTATTCTGCAAAATCCTAACATACTTTTAAAACAGCTTTCTGGGCGGAGCGATGTTGACTGCACCGCTGTTGCCAGCGAACTGGGACCGGTTTCTAGTGGAAGGGGAAGGTCCAACGATCATTTTCCCCCGCCAGCCGATTCGGTTGATCGCTTGGCAGACGCTCCGCGCGGGAAGGCTCATTACTTTTCAATCAAACCCTGTATAATCTATATGGGTCTTTAAACGTCATATAAAAGTATATTTATTTATATATATATATGTATTTAAAGGTGTTTCTATAACAAAAAGCACGCGCGTCTCGTTCTTACTGCTGAATATTTGCGTCTATTCACAGGGAGTGGAATTCACGCGTGCTTCACAAGAGCATTAAGTGCAGAAACGTGCTGAAAAAGTATTGAAATATATGCGAAAGACTTCGAGTGGCATGAAAACTTTTTGTGAATCGCAGAAGTATGCGAAAAAACTTATAAAATGTGTGTTCAGAATAGATCCGTTGCTAGCAAATGCTTTAAAAAGTGAGCGATACTTTGTAGGTTTACGTTCTGCTTTCTCATAGCGTTTCTTGAAATAAAGTGCCCTAGACGGCAAAGATAGCCAAATTACAATATACATAAATATGTATGTGCTAACTTTTCCATTTTCACGCAGTTCGAAACTTCGAAATGTCATTTTCTTTAATGGCTATTTTCGCATTTTGCCCGAATTCTCTGCACTTTTTATAACCTTAAGGAAATGAAACATTTTACTACATAATGCGTGCTGATGACATAATATAATTGTGGTCATACGCACAATGATGCAACAAAATGATCAAAGAGTATTGGCAGTCTGTAAAAAAGCAGAAGAAGTCTGCAAGAAGCAATAACTTGAATAAAAGTAGATGGGTTTCAGTCTAAATGCATTCACTGAGGCATTCAAATAGCAAAGTATGTATTTTTAAAAGGGTAAAACACCACCATTCTGCAATCCACTCTACATTTATCAGTTTTTTGCATGCTTGATTTTTTAGATGTTATATGGAAGAAAGAGCCTAGTGCGGTTAATAAAAAATAAGTGCCAAAAATCCACTTATTTTGCAGTCACTCGAGACTTGCACTTTGCTATACTAAAATTGGGCTATTAAAACTACAGTACAGGTACATATCCAAGAAAGCTTTAAAAGCTCTGGTTGAAAAGTTGAATGAAAGAAAAAAAATTTGAAATCTTATACAAAGTTTGAAACTTTGCATTATATGATGATGATTTTGTTACAGTGTGAGCTAACATACGCCAAAATACGCTTCGATATCCCTTTTATAGCTTCTTTTGAGGAGTAGTTCTTGTTACTCATATGGGATTGAGGTCCACGGAAAAGGTGATAATCACAAGGTGCAATATCCGCAGGGTATGGTGGATGTGGCATTAGCTCCCATCCAAACTCGTTCAGCTTGCCTAAGGCTTGCCTTACGGAATGAGGTCTTGCGTTGTCGTGGTGAAACAAAACTTTGCGTCTATTCACTAAAGACGGTCGATTGTTGTTAAGGGGTAACACCACTGTACACGCGTAAAATAAACACGATTTTTAAAGAATTTTTTTGTATAGAAAGAAAGGGAAAACAATCACTCTGATTTGGGAAGTTATTACTTATATACTAAAATACAAAACTACAAAGTTTGATCGAAAATTTTTACAAAATGGCGGCATTGGAGACATTTTTGTAATGTGGTTTCTCTTGAAGGAGCTCCGCGGCACGCAGCACAGAGGGTGCAAATTTTAATCTGGAATAAAGAAAAATTGTTTTTCTTAATCTAGATAAGAATAGCTAGAGAAACACGTAGGGGATTTAAAAAATATTTATTTTTGTGGAATTAGCAAGCATTTGAAGGAAAAAACTCTATTTTGGACTAAAAAACGGCACTTAAATAATTATAACAATCGTTTAAATTAATCTATCGAAAATGCCCTACGCTCTTCTCTTAAGAAGGTTATTATACAGATGTAGTGAAAAACCTGATTAAAAATATTTAAAATTGTTTGAGTTATGCTGCGTGCCAATTTCAGAAAACGTGTTTTGAGAAAAACGCGTTTAAAGTTTGGAAATTTGGAGAAGTCGTTAGGTAGCAGTCACTAACGCTTGGTTAAAAGCTTAAAATATTTATGAAATAGACTTCGGTAACGTATAAAACTTTTTGTTCTGTATTTTAAAAGGTTCAAAGAATTTTTTAAGCTTATAAAAAAAAAAATCAATTTTTTGAAATTTCAAGTTTGATAGCTGATGGGAATAATAATCAGCAGTTATCGTCTGACTTGGTTCCAGAAGTTCATAATAAACAATACCGGCCATATCCCACCAAATAGACAGGAGAATCTTCTTGGGGTGAAGGCCATCTCTAGGGGTCGGTTCTGGTGTTTCATCTTTATCTAACCATTGGCGTTTGCGAACAGGATTATTGTAAAGGCCCTGTTTTTCATCGCCAGTAACGATACGATTTAAAAAACTTTCATTTTCAAGCCGTTGCAGCAGCTGAGAACACACATTCACTCTCTGCTGAAGGTTGGCGACGGAAAGTCTATGCGGAACCCATTTTCCCAGCTTTGAAAGCTTTTCCAACTGAACCAGGTGCCTGTGAACTGTTCCATGCCATGAATTTAACCTCTGAGCTATCATATCGACTGTCAAATTAGGCTCAGCTTCCACGAGTTCGAGCAAGACATCGGAGTTAAAGACTTCAGGACGAACGGGGCGCGGGACATCCTCCACGTCGCAGTTACCACTTAGGAATTTTAAAAACCACTTTTGCGCAGTCCTTACACTTACGGTATCCTCTCCGTGAACAGTGTTTATTTCTGCAGCAGCAGTTGTTGCATTTTTACCACTTTTATAAAAATATACAAAATATGCCTCTTATACGCGTTCGAAGATTCCATTTTAGTTTTTAACAACACGTGCTTCTATCCGCGATTAAAATCACTTGTTGAATGCACAATATATCAAAGAAAATATAAATAGTTCCGTTATATTCCGCGAATAGTTTTTTGTATGCAAAAATCGTACAAAAGTGAAATTATGGGTAGAATACGCACGAACTTATGGACTGACCTGATAATAGAATTGCTATATTTTCACCAGGTTTGGCTGCTTTCATTTTTTTCCGTTCACTTTTTGTCAAGACGCATTCGTTGAGGGTGGTGGCACTGGACCAACAGCAATGTTTTGTACGTTTGGAAAACTAGAAAACAAAGAATGAATTCGCCTTGTTTCATTCTGTGCTGACAGCTACATCAACACGACGAAAGAAAAAAAAAACAAATCAGCTGATTTAAAAGATTCGATTTGCTTTTTGTAAAAAACAAATAGTTTACTTTACAACAAATATCTACAGTTTCAAATTTCAAAATTCGGAAAATTAAATTTTCATCAAAACTTGCAAAATTTTTAAGCATTGGCATTTTTAAGTTTTATAGCCAATTGAATTTCAGTAGAACAAGTGAAGAGAAAGTTTGAAATGGTCCAAACTCTCGTTAATTTCTTATAATTTTTTCCCTGTCGGCGTTGAGCATTTTCTCGTATAGCAAATGCACGAATTTTTTTCGCATTTTCTCCTCATACAAAAAACTATCTTGGATTCGTTATGTGGAGAAAATGCGCAACGTCTCAACGAGAAAAAATTGTCAAAAATCAATGCTTCTTTTGAGCCACTTGAAACACTTGATGGGCTAAAATTTAATGACTAAGATCTTCAAATGCTTACAAAAATTTCATGAATTTTTATAAATTTTGGGCAAAGTTGAAACTTTGGTTTATATGAAATTTTTTGTACATTGAACTATATTTTTTATAAAAAATTAATGAAAATTAAAAACAAAAAACGAAACAAAAGTAGTCAAAAATGGTCAAAATATCGTACTTCTGTTATTTTGGTCATAGGTGTATATAAGAAAATTGATCAGCAGTCTCCAAGCCTTTGGATTTACAAGGTAGTGGCTATGCCAATTTAAACGTACGGATGCTTGGTTTGATGGGAAGCTTTTCGGAAGGGCTATAATATTACTAAACTGGGGAGAGTTCAAAAGACTGCTTGTATTGACATCGCCGGAGCATGTAGAACTTGTCCCAGTACTACCCTTAGTGTCGTTTTGAACTTACTTCCCATCGATATTTCCGTATTTCCATCGCTGCTCAAAGTGCAATCAGTTGAAAGGAGGTTTACCTCTGGAAGCAATCTCTCAAGGGGCGTGGTATCATTTTTCTGCAGTTAACACCGTATTTCTGTGAATTTTGGACCGCACCCTGGAGTTTTAGGGCCATGCCAGGGCAATCATTCCAAGTAGCCAGAACTAGAACGAGGGAAAAATCTGTACCGAAGCTCGTATCTCAGTCCTCACTGACGGTTCCAAGTTAAAATCAGTTGTCGGAGCTGGGGTTTTTTTCAAAATAATTAATTATTAGCTAATTTATATATTCTCTTAAAATTGCCGATTACTGCTAGTGTTTTTCAGGTTCTGCAGGCATAGGGATCGCGGAAACGAGGGAGATATCAATATTTTTCCGATAGCCAAGCTGTGATCAAAGCTCTGACGACGCCATGGTGCAGATCCGACGGAGCTCCATTTCTTCGTATAGTATTTCGAAATTCCTATGGCCCCAGAACAATATACGGAGGACTTATATAGTTCTGGTGACTCCACGCGATTCACTTCCCAAACTTGTAGCTATGCTTACTGGCCATTGGACGATCGGCAGACATGCAAAAAAGCTGGATATCGAGCATTTGCTCTGTAAATATCCAGGCTTGGCAGCCAGACGACTAAGGTCACTGGGAGCTTCTTTCTTCGACAGTCCGTGGCAGTGCTCCAACCTAAATCCAAACTTTCGCCACTACATCAATAGCTCTGGCTGGCTGTAGATATCTGCCTGTTGGAGGTTAGTGCAGTTTGGGGAGTTCCAGTCTCCTACTTCAACCATTTCACCTACTTCCCGTGCTAGCATCTCAAAAAATTACTTTTTTCCCTTTTTACTCTGTATTTAGACCATAGTAATATAATATTAGCATTGCTTATAAAAAAATCGCTAGCACCCGCTGAAACTCCGAAACTGTATTGCTTTTACGCCTAATTTCCTCCAACACAGGCTCATATAGGGAAATCCATGCACCTGTTGCCTACATTCAGGTGTCAATTGCCATTTACTTTAATAGTAAATGCGCATGTTGAAAGCCATTTTGTGGAAATACAATAACATTTAGGTAATTTGCGTTAATGTGTGCTACTTCTTGTCAATAGCTTGAAAAAAACAAACCCAAAGAAAAATCAGAATTAACCTTTTTTCTACAACTACAATTCGACTATGCGTGAATATGCCAAGAATGCGGAAAATTAGCAATTAACACCAAAAAGCTAAAGGTCTATTATGTACATAATAAGTAAATTTGGTGATAAAACCTTAGCTGGAAATTGTGACAGTGTTTTCTTACACACAAATTGTTAAAAAAATTTAATAAAAAGAGGCTTCACTTGGTTATTAAAATATATAGCGGTATATTGTGTCAATAAGCGAAGGACGAAACGCTGAATGTACAAAAATTATTTATAATTAATTTCAGTTTACAATTATATTTATGATTTAATTATTTTTAATTAGGAAAAGAGCCAAACTTTGCTTCAGCAACTCAATCGCAGCAGTGCCAGAGGAAATTAAAAATCTGTGTACTTCGATAAGCTTCAAGCGAAAGTGTCAGAATAAGTACGAGAGCCTAGATTCAATTTTTATAAAATATAAAATAAATAATAAACTGCACGCATACTTCTCTTAGGTGTTTGGCCGAACTTCTTTTCCTGTGAAGTGTCTCTTGATGTTGTTCCACAAGGGACCTACAGTTTCAAGCCGACTTCGAACGGCAAATGGTTTTTTATGAGGACTTTTTTCATGGCAGACAAACAGTCGGAAATTTGTCGTTGCCTGCCAAGGGGCGACCGCTACTAGAAAAAATTTGTTCAGTCATTTGGTGTTTCATGCTGGGAGTTTGGATCCCAAGCACTTCTGAATGGTAGTCACCCACCAACCCATTCGGTCGTAGCCGCCGTAAAATATTCTGATTATAAAAGCAATCAACGCCCTCTATGTACAATCGAGTCCCACTTGGACTGTAGAGCAAATAGACAGATAGAAAATAAAATTATAAATCAGCTTAGGAGTATATAAAAACCACTGTGCCTAAGTTTTACAGTTTTTCTGTGTATATGTCACCACCACAGACATGCCATCAGTAGTTTTTATGCGTGCTTTGGTAATTGCCAACTTTCTAGTCAAATTTCCGGCTCCTTAATGCGCTTGCGGCGCACCAAAAATTTTAGTGCCACACAATATGTATAATACTACGAGCACATCTAGGAAATGGCAGCGTAGCACGCAGCCGCAGCTGCTATCCGTAGAAGCCGGATAAGTGGAGAATAGTAGCTGCTCAGCACAAATACGAGTATCTCAAGCACGCTAAAGAAAATTTCACTGCCTCTCATTGCTGCAGTGCACCGCGTACACTGACTGCATAGCGCTTGGCGGATATGTGAATGTGCCAGATGCCTGTGCCGCTCGGCGCCTGCAGGTATTGTTGGCGCCTTCTTAGGAATTTCTTTGGCTTTCAGTCGCGCTCTACCCGCGAATTTCGCGTGCACAAGTTGCGTTCTGCCGTTAATCCTGCTGTTCGTGCCACTTTCACATTTTATTGCGGTTCTTTTGCAAAACACACAAAAAAAAAAATAAATAAAAATAAAATGTTTACTAGGAAGTAAAATGTAAAATGTCGGCATTTCATGGTTCTATGGCATTTTCATTGTGACAAGTCCATGTACTCGCAGAGTAGTGGACTCGTTACTTTAGGGAGACAGCGCACGCCAGTCAAGAAACGCACGAATGGGTTATAACTCTTCCTTGAATGCCACAGTATGTCATATTTATCACCTCTTTCGCAAGCATTCCATATATTCTTCTGTTCTCTTTATACGAGCAGGCAAGTGAGGGGCACCAGGCTTGCACAGTGATGCAATTCAGGAAAACTTTATTTGAAATATATTTCATTTAGTTCGAGTCCAGTTAATTTAATTAAATAAATTCGTCAATCTAGCTTGCCAAAATTTTATTAAAAGTTCATAGAATTCAATTCGGTTCACTTCACTTGACTTGGAATTTGTAGTTGCCACGAAACTCTGTTTTGCCAAGCAATTGGCGGATCGGGAAGTTTTGGCTGATATTGGCAAGAGCTCCTTTGCAATTAAAATCACTTCTTTACTGTTAGGAATTGCTAAAATATGCGCTAGCGAAGGAAATAATAAGCATTAAGCGTAAATAAGTAATTAAAACTAAGCTCAGTAGTTTTGGCACAACTCAATTCACCTCAAGGGATTAGACCATTCTAGTGGGGGGAAAAAGCTAGCATACAAGGTGAAGTCCAAAATAAACAAGACAGGCGTTATAAAAATGTTTTGGATGGCGCCATCTTTTTAATGAGTTAGTGCGTTGAAAGTTACATCCCTAGCTGACTTCCAGCCAAAGCTTGGTGACATTCGGTTCAGTGGAAGCGAAGTTATTGCCTTTAAAGTGTCAGTATGTTTGTGTCATTGGTACCAAAATGAGTCTCCAACAAAGAGCTAATACCAAATTTTGTTTTAAAATGTTAAATGTTTTACCGAAACAATTTTCGTAGCCTCCAAAATAAACTGGTTACTTTACGCATATTCCAATGCTTCTTTGAATCTACAGCACACTTTTAATGGAAATATTCTGCGAAACCTCCTGTGCGAACAGGAAAAAGTTAAACTATGAAATATAAAGTGAATAGAGAGATTGCGGAATACTATACTTTCAATGCAAACGCTACATGGCCCACCCTTTATATTTTAAGTGAAATGGTCATATAAAAGATAAGATATGTGAGCTGATTCATTGTCGCAATGCAAAGGCCATGAGCTGTTTAGCCATAATTCTGGACTCCTGCGATGATCTAAAACTCTTCAACTCTTTCTGTATGCCTATTTAATACTCCTTATTTATTAAAGGGTGGATAAGTTTTAAGGGCCGGTGTTGATTTTGAATAAAATCAAAATTTTTTTTTTTCAAATTATTGTCATTTCTCTTTATTATGATAATATTGGTAAAGCTCAATAAGTATAGAACAAAATATCGGCCAAATAACCGCCGCGGCCTCGGCGGAACACCTCCAAAGACCATCAAATGCAGATATCTAAAGGGTGGTCCAGTTTCAAGGGCCGGTGTTGATTTTAAATAAAATACAATTTTTTTTTTAATTATTGTCATTTCTCTTCATTATGATAATGTTGGTATGGCTGAATTATGTATGGAATAAAATATTGGCCAAATAGCTGCCGCGGCCTAGGCGGCACACCTTCATCCGATAGTCCAAATTTTCGATGACGCTGAGGCATAATTGAAGTTCTATGCCGTTAATGTGCCAAATTATCTCATCCGTTAGCTCTTGAATTGTTGCTGGCTTTCAAATAATCCCAAAGAAAGAAGTCCAACGGTGTCGTTGACGTTTAGGTGTGGTTCACATTCAATATCGGCCCTTGAAATTTAACCACCTTTTACTTGTCCGGGCGGCGGGCAGTCGCATTGGACCACAACAAGGCAACTACTTTTGAGAAAACTTCTATTTTGAATCAACTTTGTCGTGGTTTTTTGAGTTTTGGCTCGACTAAAATAGCTCGTCTCATAGATCCAGGTTTCAACAACAATTTTACCTTCCATAAATTTTGACGCAAAAAAAGCATTTTTTAGCCGCAGCAATGCAAGGGCCCTTTTTCTTCTTGAGAAGCGCGGTAACCGCTTAAGAACCTTCAGCCGAACTAAACTTATGACACCACAATACGTTTTACGCGTCATGTCAGTCAAATTCGTTGCCGCAATGGAAGCAACAGACACATTGCGAGAGCCCTTTTATTTGAATTCAGTTCCTATACATCCGATAATTCACTTTAGTGCTGCACTGCTCACTTCAATTCCGAAACCTGATTTAGAGCGAATTTGATTCGTTTCGATTTTATTAATTTAATTTAATTTTTTCATCTCTGGAGAAAAAAAATTAACTTATTCTACTTAATAATTTATTCAAATTTTTTACATTCGATTTGATTTCTAGCATCTTTCTTCAATATTTAAACACTGTTTTACCGAAACGTTCCTTCATTTTATTACGTTTGAGCCCCGACATACATAATTGTTATCCTTTAAGTGTACCAACAACAACAATAGATTATACGAAGGCGTCGAGCGCGCTATAAAACCAGCCAGCCAAGAGCTAGCGTGTTTGCATTCGCAACAATTGGCAATAGTCGAGCAACAATAGCATGCCACATAAAACTACACACACATACACGCACGTAGGCGACACATGCAGACAAACTTCTTACGTGAAAATGTCCGTGGGAGTGGTTGAGGTGCCACTAAGCGAAATGAAAAGCACTAATAAATATATCCACAAGTTAAATAAAATTAATTGTTGGGAACGACTTCAACTGCCCCTCATGCTCCCCACCTCCTTTCATGTATAATTGGTATTTTTTCTGTATTTTTGTCCTTTCTAAGCGTATTGAATTGGCCGGCACTCGAGTGTTCGCGCGTGCATTTGCGTTTTTATTGTTGTTGCGGCCAGCTGCGACTTACAGCGAAAGCACGCCAAGACGTTTCAGCAACATCACGCCTCTCCACTAACTCACAGAATAACTTTGCTGCTCTGGCTGCTAGGTTTCATGACTTATTTGGCGGCACGACTGCGCTGAAGGGGTGGCAAAAAAAAGAGGAAAAAACGGAAAATGGCTTTGCTTGTTGTTCCTTCTTGGCATTCTCTTGCACTTCGCAAACATTTCATTTTTAGTTTAAATTTAACGTGCAACCTATGCGGAACGCAACCGAATGGAAAAAGGTTTTACGCGACATGCGTCGCAGCTCAGCAGCAGCAGTAACGAAATTCTTCACTGCAGCAGCCACTAAGTGAAAATAGAATCTGTACGCAATTTTGTGCCAAACTAAAGCAAAGAAAGGAGAAGTGATAAATTGGTAGTGCATTAAAAGTGTTGTGTCCGGTGAGACTGCTCTATGAAGTAGTTATGCATGTATAGTATGTTGTAGTAGCAGATCATCTGCATATCACAAGAGCAAAAATGTTAAAACCAATAATACAAAAGCAACAACGACGCGAAGATTAACCAGCCCAAATGTAACTCCAGCTGGCATGAATTTCTTATTTTTTGCTTATGTAAAAGTGTAATGACAACAGCTTAGTTTCTACCCGATAAACGAGTGCTACACATCTTCCGTAAGTGTCGAATACCACCAACGCACACACACACATGCAAATGTACGCTGGACGCACAGCCTTCGACTAACGTGTTAAATTAATGTCAAGTGATTAATATTCGCAAATAAGTGTGCGTATTTGAGAATAAATAAGAAGAAGAAGTGTGCAATAAAACCGAAAGAGGCATTACTCAGCACTCAGTTGTGCTAATTTAGCACACAACTTGAACAACTAACAGCCAACAACTTACGTGCACGCATACATACATACATACGAGTTTATTATTCAAGAAACTTCAGAGAAGAACAAATTTCCTTTCACTGGCTACCCACATCAAGTCGCTTCCTGTCGCCGCCAAAGCCATCCTCTAAAAGCTGCCAACGGCAAGCGCTGCGGCTATTTGCCTGACCGACAGTGCTTCATAGTGATACGAGGCAATTACCATTGTCGCATCTAGTCGCCAACCAGCATTTGCTTGCCGCCCACTTCGCATTATAGCCAATCTAATATTCCTTTCAGCTGTTAACTGTAGCACCGCCGCCGACGACGACGCTGCGAAATTATCGTTCGCATTGTTGGTGCTTCATCACCACCGATCCGTGTCGTCGTGGGGTCTGTCTGTGGGTGCGTGGCCATCACCACCGACCTGTGCGACATCAATTTGCCATGAGTCGTTTGCGGCGAGAAAATAGCCGACAGAGTGTCATTACTGTCGAGCTAATACAATTCATAATTCAGTATCGCGCCAAGGAGTTGCTGGAGAAACGCAAAAGGTGTGCATTAGTTAAGTTAATTGCCGTTAGTTGGTGTTCGTTGGTGTTTTGTGGCTATGCAAACTATGCGCGCGGATCGCTAAGTCTTAATTGTAGTATGTGTTTGACAGTTTGATGTGAATATTGTGCTATGGAGCAAGTTGTCTAGCATTTATTAAAAAAAAAAACAAAAAAAGGAATATTGAAGGATTTGAGCAGAATTATAGCATGTTTGATTTTGACATGTTTGAAAGGAAAGTGTAACTATTAAGCAAGTGATAAAGTTTAATTGGAGGTTGTGTTATATAATTATATTTTGCAATATTTCAACATTTTCGTTTGATTTTAATATATATTTTTTTTTTGTTTTTTCAATATAAAATTGTTAAATAAACATCAAGAATAAAATTGTTAAATAAACATAAAGAAACGCAGCGCCAACAACGGAGGCTTTCAATTAGCTGGTAAATAGTTGCTGGTTTATATACATCTCAGAAGATCGGAATCCTTAAGAAATTTATAGATTTTGGAAATTTTGGAATCGGAAGTGTTAATTAGTAGTGTTAGTGCATCACGACCGCCAAAATACTGATGTCTTTGTCTATCTAGTCTAAGCCATAAACTGGCTGGAGTAGTATTACAAAATGGACACAGGCTTGCTTGCCTCACTTGGAGTAGATGTGCATTAGCGATTCCACTGTGACCAATGTGTAGGCGAGTGTAGGGCGTAGTGCGTAAGGTTAGATGGGAGGGATAATAGGTAACATATAAATTATTTCAACTAAGTCTGTATAATGACGAAATACTAAAAACTTGCACGGCATTGCACCAGTGCACTCAACTTGCAAGTGAGGCATTTTTTTTTTTTTTAATTAAAAAAGTTTGATGAAATTACAATTTTTTTAGCTTAATAGCTTGCAAATTGTATGATATAATATTTAGCGGTAATAATTAATTTCAAGCGGCCTCCCCAATCAAGTGGGGTTTGTGCATGCTTAGCATCCGTTCCATACCCACCGTCGGCATGAAACATCAAATTATAAAGGTTAGGTAGGTAGATCAGCTAAGATCTGTAAAAAGATTTCACTTAGGCCTCTAGGGTCCATTGTGTTACCAGTGATATAGGTTTGGAGTCGAATTATTATTCTACGTAATTCGTGTTGCACGTTCTCGCGAGTTTTAGCAATTCGTTCAGTATTTTGGACATTTGTTCTACGAGCCCTCCAAGCAGCAGTATAGTGGGAAAGCAGATGTTCCAAAGAACCCCTAGCAATCACTTCATTGCATGTGTTACACGCCTCGCTCTTGGCTAATCCCATTTTGGCTGCGTGTTGTGGGGTGAGACAGTCTTTTCTAGAGAGTGATAAAATAAAGTTTGCATTAGATTGGGGAATAAGTTCGTACCGTTTTTACCGAAGACTTTTATTTAAACAAAAAACAATAATTATATCAAAAAGTTAATCAATTATATATTCGCCATTCCTTTTTACACACTCTTTTCACCTCTCGACCAATTTGTTGATGCCGTTCCGCCAAAAATCGCATGATCTGTTGTCAAAGAAGTTGAGCCAGTTTTTAAGCACTTTTTTGGTATTGAAGCTAACGCCCTTCATATGGTTTGCCAGGGAGCAGAAATGATGGTATTCGGTCGGGGCAAGATCCGGGGAATCCATCCCCATTCGAGCTCTTGGAGTGCAACTTTGACGACTTGCGCAACATGACGTTGTCGAGAAGGAGTATGGTTTGACCATAGTCGAATAGCCTCATTCACCCGGTGTAGTTGGGCAATGTAGAACTCCTTGCTAACCGTGGCATTCTTTTCGAGCATTTGCACCAGTGCACCATACCCTCCCAGTCCTACCAAACACATATCATGATCTTCTTTGGATGAAGATCCGGCTTGACTCTCGGCTTTGGCGTATCTCCTGGAGCCTTCCACTCCTTTCTTTGCTTCATATTGATGTATAGGCACCATATCTCATCTCCCGTGACGATTCGGTATAAAGAGCACGGTTTATTACTGCGTGTAACTTGGTGGCGGGCGAGATGCTGAGAAGCAATTTGAAGGCGACTTTCTTTGTTTTTTTTTCGTTAAGCTCGTTATGCACCCAGGCTCTCAATTTTTCGGTCAATCCCATTGAATGAAGGTTATTGAAAATCGTGTTATGATCGCAGCTCATTTGTTCCGCCAATTCACGACTGGTTTGACGACCGTTCTCCTTCAAAAAAGATTTGAGACGTTCATCGAATTTACAGGGTCTTCAGCAGCGGGGCGTTTCATCGAGGTCAAAGTCGCCATTTTTGAACTTTGCAAACCAGACTCACCTATGACACCTTTTTCGTACACGTCGCAAAAGTCACGCGCTACTTAGGCAGCTTTTTTACCTCGATGAAAAGCAAATAAGAGCAGGGGTCGAAAATGTTAATTTTTGCCTCCTGGATATTCCGTTTCTAAGCTTCAAAATTAATAAAAAATTAAATAACTCAAAAACACAACATAGTTTTGTAGCAAACTTTGTGCAGCAAACAAATCGTTGTAAAATATAAGAAAATATAAAAACGCTATGAACTTATTCCCCAACCCAAAAGTTTTCGTATTCCAAGTACTTAGCATAATGTTGGCAATTTTGTACGAGGTTGAGTATTCCCATATCGACTGCGTGTCCAAAGCTAGTTCCTCATATAGTTCCGTTTTCAGAAAGGAGCGTGGTTCTCTCCTTCCTTCTATTGCTTTGTGTCCTGGTATCCAGAAAATAGTGACCTCCCGTTGCCGGAAAGTTCATCCATTTTGGATCTACACTGTTGAACACATTTTGAGTTAGTCCAAGGAGCTATAATTGCTTTAATAGAGGCTATCAATGAAAATATTTGTTCGAGCATTAACAGGAGCCAATTCAGTTGCTTTTGTTGTGGCATAGATTTCAGTTTGAAATATACTAATATACATAATTATGTAATCTGAAAGACTTTGGAGATCAAATTGCGGGCAAAAGGTGGCCGCTCCGACTGCTTTCGTAATTTTAGATCTATCTGTAAAGAAATTATATGGATGGCAAGTAGATTATAGACCTTTCTGCTATTTGTTTGGCTCTATAATGACGCTAGGCTGTTTGCCAAATTTAACTCCTGGAATTACGCAGTCTGACCTTTCGCTTGAATCCAGAATGTTGCAGTGACCAGAAAACCTCTGTGAGATATTTTGGCTGAGTAGCTTACTATTAGTTTGATTGGATGCCAGTACGAAATTATAAATATTTTATGTAACACTTTTCTGCAAACAATTGCCAAACGCTGTCAGTTATCAAATTCTTGGTAGGGCAGTTCAAATACAGTGCACATGAGCAAATTTAAAAAGTATTAAATTTCAAGTATTAAAAAAAAGTCAAATAAAATAAAATTATAAATAAAAATAAATAAATAGTCACTTCATTTTACTACTAAGGGATTTTAAATTCCATTTGCATACTATTTTTTTCAACAGAATTTTTTTATAAAGCTTACAAAGGTACCTCAAGCTGCACCATTCAACCTCCAAAGTATCAAAAAAGTATATTGAAAATATTCTGAAACTGAATTTGCGGTAGATTACACTAATTTGAGCTCTTCCATAAAATAGTAAAGCTCAAAATTTTTATCAAAGGCCAAAAATGGGTCTCTGTTCCTATGATAGATTTTTGCAAAAATTTGTTAAACTGCACAGTTCTCGTCCGCGTTGCCTCCTATGCATGTTTTTTGTGCAAAAGTTCTGTTTTAAGTTACGCAATTCAAATAAAAAATCATATCTAGCAGCTTAATTTGTTTTACAAATTGTCAAATTGCCGCTTAGATTCGCAGGAATTAGTTTAATTTCACATTTTAGCGCATTCCAACTAATCTCAGCGCAATGAGTTTTAGCAACATTAGATTCTATGCAATTCATTCCATTTGACCACAAAAACGAAAACAAATAATAATAAATGAAACTTAATTAAATTTGCATGTCAATATAGATTTGTTAGTTGATGTGGTTTCGCTGACATATTTTGCCAAATACGCGCCAAATTAAGTGCACTCGAGTGGATGGTTGGGTTGGGTTGCGGTAGAGTAAAATAAATTTTACTAAGGGGCAGTTTTGGCAGCGAATATTGTTAATGCGCTTGATTTGTGAGTGAGTTGTATTGTAGGAGTTTATTTAATAATAACTGGGATTGCTATTGGGGCACAGATATCGCAAGGTAAAGAGAATTTACATTCTGATAGGGTTGAAAATTATTATTACTATTATTTTTTTTTTTAATATAAATAATGAATGCTATAATTTATAATAACTTGGTGAATTCTGTATAAAACTATAATATTTAATAAAGGATCTCTGGATCTAGGTCATTATGCCTAGATGTCACTGGTAAATATTTTCTAGACAGCATCTTTTCTTATCTCATCTTTGACATTTGTCAAGTAGATAGAGACACAATTTTACACGATAGAACGAAGGGTTAAAATCATTGAAACTTTTTATGAAAAGGGTCGAACTTTAAGAACAACATTCAGCGAAGTTCTTAATTTTTTTGGTGGAAATAATCGTCCGAATGCGTCGTCAATACAAAAGTTGGTGAAAAAATATAAGAAACCGGTTTTGTTGAGGATAGAAAAAGGCCTAAAGGACTGGCAGACCAAAACTGGACGTTTTGTTGAAAATATTGCTGCTGCAACCAAAAGTGTTGCTGAACATCTTTCAGCCTCGATATCTCGACGTGCTCAACAAGTGGGCATTCATGAATCGACGGATTTTACCTGTTTGTACGTGCTTATGGTGCACATTAAATTATGTCATTTTTAATGTAGTTGTCAAGAGCTATATTTTGAATAAAAAATATTTTTTTTTTAATTTTTATTGAAACGTAACACAAACAAAATAGCTTAACATTTCCCAGTATTACACCTAGCAAAGTGCTAGGTTCTGATAACTTCGAGTTTATTTATTCAAAATTGTCTCGATGCACTGTTTTGCGCAATCTAAAAACTTTTCGAAAGAGTGTTTCAGGTAATTGACTGAAATATTCTTCAGGATGACAGTAAAGTCCTTTTAGATGGCCCCTACGGACGCAAAACGTTTTCCTTTCCTGGCCAAATTCAATTTCTCGAATAGGTAGGGAGCCATATCAGGCGAATACGGTGAGTGTTGGATGGTTAAAATTCGATTTCTAGTCAAGAAATCAGTCACAAGAGTGGATCGATTCCGAGCGAATTCGATGGATGCGATACAACAAATGCTTCAAAACGTCAAGATAGAAAATTGCATTGACATTTTGGCCCATTAGCATGAACTCCTTGGGGACAGTTCCCTTGGAATCGTAAAGACAAATGAGCATCGACTTGATTTTTGACTTGATTTGGGCCTTCCATTCGGCACTTTGATGCTTAGTTTCAAGTTCATGTGGGAAATAAATAAAAAATACCACGTTTTATCACCAGTTACAATGTTATAAAGGAAGTTCTCGTATTTTCTCGCCTCTTTAATGAAGGCTTTCGAATGTTGAATTCTGAGCAATTTTTAGTCGTCAATTAATTTGTGCGGGATGAAACATGCACAGACCTTTCCTAAGCCCAAACTATCTGTTAAAATGCGATAAATCGATATCTTAGAGATATTTAACTCCAATTTCATTAACTTCAACGATGATTTCGTTTCATTTTTTATAAATTTACGAACAATTTCGATGGGGTTTTTCGTGATGATTGATTTTGGGACTTTTTTGAGACACATTTTTAGTACTCAACTTTTTTTTATATTTTCATAACTCGGCTGCTCAAAAATTTCTTAAATACAAATTAATATAAATAAAGTACAAACATACAGTCCGCGAAAAAACTATTATATAGCAACTCAATTTTTTGATAAGTTTTGCTTTTTTTATGTTCAGTATTTTTTTAATCAAAATTTTTTTTTTTGTTTTTGGTGAAAATATAGCTCGTTGTCAGTAGTGGTAATGGTAAGGTCTTTATGTACTGCTATCAGGTTTACTTATTGTGCGTCCCTAATAACTTAATTATAATTATTTTGAATACCGAGGAATCGAACCAACTCGTTAGGAGGGAGCAATTGAAGGTCTTTCTCCACTAGTAGGTACGAGCCCAGAATTCTGTGACTCCTGTGGCCTAAAGCCTCACAGTTGGTGATTAAGTGTTCCATAGACTCCTCTTCGTCACAGCAGAATCTGCATGGTCTTGTACTATATAACCCTATTGTGTTAAAGTGTTTATTACAGGCAAAGTGACCTCTAAGTGCTCCACAGAGTAATCTGAGGCACTTTTTATCTAGGGTTACAGCCGATTTTGCTCTATTGGCATTGAAGTTCAAAAACTTTTTGTAGTGATTAAGACCGCTTGTGCCGTTCCAGTGTTCCCTGATTTTAGTTTGGATCCATTTTTTGGTTTCCTGTTGCATGATATTTTTGTTAAAGCCGAAAAATGGGATTGGTCCAATACTTAGCCCTTCTGCCTCTTTTTCTTGTTTCCTTCATGTCCGACATGTCCTGCTACCCAAATCACTGAGACCTGATTATGAGTAGCCAGTTTGTTGAGTGCATCGTTACACTGTATTAGGACTTTTGACTTGAATGTGAAGCTGTTCAAGGCTTTGAGAATCGACTGACTGTCCGAAAGGATTTTCATTTTTACTTTCTCGAACCCTCTTTTGGATATGATTTCCACTGTTTCCATTATGGCGAAGAGCTCCGCATGGAGAGTCATGGTATCTGCACTTAGTGTTAGGGATTTGTGTGCTCTAGGTCCCACTATTCCTGCTCCTACTGCTCCTACTCCTTTGGGCGTCAGTAAAACTATACGAAACCAAATATCAAATTTTAATCTTCACGAAAAAATTATAAAAATTTAAAAAATGTTCATCAAAATTCAACCTTTTTATTTAGAACTTTTAGAAAAAGTTTGAGAACGCAGTTTTACAATATAACTAATTAAACTTAAGTACAATAAAAAGCAAGTTTCAAGTTGCTAATGCTGGGGATTTTCTATAATATTTTATGGCTTCATTGCGCATTTTCTCTCCTTAAACAAAAACGTACATTTTGTATGCTAAATTTTGGTTCATAAATGGGATACAACATAAATTAGATTATAATTTCACTTTAACTACCAGAGAATAAGGAAAACTGCAGCATACTTCACGGCGCCTATTACTCCCAAATGTCCACTTTCACGAACATTAAATGTGGTTGAAATGCATTAGCCTCAAATACACGGCTTCCATGTGGATAAAAGTAACTTGAAATATCGCTCCAAAGCAATTTTCGCATAATTTTCGTAATTCGCACACAATTATTCACATAGTAGCGGCAGCCAAGTGCCGCACACCCATCAATTTTTCAAACAATGGTTTGTATTAAAAGTCATGTGGCTGGCTAAATTTGTATTCATACCGATACATTACAGACTCATAAAGCCTTATAAATGTGGGCACTAACAAGTTACAGCCAACAACCGCAAAACAACAATATTTATGTGCAATTCATATATAAGTATGTATGTGTAAGTGTATGCAATATATGTGGGTATAGAGCAAAACAAAAAAAAAACTACCAGCAGCCCATACCGCCATTAAAAATAAGGAATCCAGCAAATTTGTGCAAATGGTTTTGGCCAAGTTTTAGCACAGTTATGCTGGTGCTGGTGCTGGTGCAATACTTCAAGCCATTCACACATATTGGCAGTAAATCACAAAATGTGTAACAAAAAAGTGAGCACAACAAATACAAAGCCGTAGAAAACTTATTGCTAGGGGTGTTGAGTAAAGTAAACTTTGGGCTTTCAAAAACTAACAATTTGATATGCCACGACAAAAAAGTAAGTAAAAGCATACCGAAATAAAGCAGAAAAGTTGCATGCTGCTTCATTGTGCCACCACGTACGCACTCGGCTACACGCCCCACTGTGTATTGATGAAGCAGCTACGTCTCACCCACTTTGGACGTCTTTTACTACAGCTAAGTTGCCGTTTGAACGCAAGCTTTGTATATTAAATTGTCCGAACCAGAGCCATAATTTACTTGCAACTAACACAAAAAGTATAATACAAAATCTTGGAGTCGCGTCTTGTCGTAATGAAAAGTTTTACAGCCAACACCAACAATGCCATGCCATGTACTTACACAGACCCGAGAGGAAAACCCAAAAAAGTGTAAACAAAACAAAGTGGCAGATTTGTTAGTCCAAAAATACTTACTTCGAAAGTGTTTCAAATGCAAACAGAAAATGCGTACAAAATAAATACCCAATGGGTTAGCCAGCGCACAGTGCGGATTTGTGTTTTTAGAAGTGGCAACTTTTAACGAACTCCCAGTAGATCTGCTGAGCGGCAGTCCGGGGCAGCAGTCATGCACATTTGGAACAAAATAAAATTGGGCAAAACAAATTGCCCACAAAAACTTTTTGCAATTGACATAAAATGTAAAATTGAGAGCAAAATTTCTGTGAAAACATAATTGTAGAATTTCACTTGGATGTTTTCCAATAAGCGAATAGTTTGGAGGGGTAGTTAGTTATGCAACGGTCTACAATCTTCATTCATTTGTAACCCTTTTTATGGATATGTAGACTAATTATATGCCAAATAACTTATGGAGTCTGATGATTACTCTAATCTTATAATCAAATTTGAAATCAACGCGCGAGAGGGAGAAATAATGTTTGGCTAAATTTCGACACGTTTTCGTATACAAGTACAATTGTGGCAATTAAAAAAAGCAAATTTCGAGCTAATTAGTATGAAAGATTTTTTACATACTTATACGTAAATTTTAGGAAGTAAAAATTGGCTTTAGTCAGCCATATTGTAAATCACATATCGCAGCGAGTCATACCAGAGCGATTTAAGGGGGCGATAAGGTTAATTCGGTGAGAAAAAGGCTTGCTTAAAGTTTTTTTGTTGGTGTTACTTATGCACTAAATAATAACAAAACATTTGAAAAAGATTTTCCTAAATTTTCTTCATAAAATGTTGAAAATTGAGCGAGTGAGAGAGTCGTCTCAAATAAAAAAAATCAAAATGTATTTGCTAAAAGAGATGTTTCTTGCAGAGATTTTTTTCGATTTTTAAATTTTTCGGGGGGCTCAAGCCACAGGTCTTGCTTTGGATATTCAACGTAGAGGATGCCTGATTTGGTGGAAAGCTCTTCGGAAGGGTTATAATATCACCGAACTAGGGAGGATGCATGCATTGACATCACCGGAGCATGTAGGACTTATCCCAGTGCTGCCCTGAAAGTCTTTCCATGTAGACAGGATTTGAACGAGGGGAAAATCTGTACGGAAGTTGGTAGAGAAAGATACCAAAATTTGCTCCGATAGTCAAAGTGATATCAAAGCTTTAACGACGCTATAGCGCGGATCCAAATTAGTCAACTACTGTAAGGAGGACATTCCCCATTATCTGGGTTCCAGGACATTCGAGCTTAGAGGGAATGACATCACTGATGAGCTTGTCAGGAAGGAGACTGAATTGGTCTCAGAGACCTCATACCCGAACATCGGCGTCCCCCTGACAGTTGTTAAAGGAGATTTCCACATCTTATTTCTCAGAAAAGCGCAGAAAAGATGGAGCTCCATTTCTTCATGTGCTATTTCGAAAACCCTTTGCGCCAGTACAACAGCCGGCGGACACAGGATGTCCTGGGGTCTCCATGAAATTTAATTTCCAAGCTCGTAGCCGTATTTGCCAGTTATTGAGCGATCGGCACACACGCAGAAAAGGTAGGTTTACCATTTCATCCCCATTACAGAAGCTGCGGGGACCTTTCAGAGAAGGAGACTGTTGAGCACTTTCTTTGCAAATGTCCGTTTTTGGCAGCTAGACGATTAATGTCATTTATTGCTTCTTTCTTCGACAGCCTGGGCCAGTGCGCCCACTTAAAACCCATCACAATTCCCCAATATATCAACAGCTCAGCTGGCTGGCTGTATATATCTGCCGTTGGAAGTCTCAAAACGGCGCTTTAGTGCCAGTCTGGTATTTCAACCGTTTCATCTATCTACCTACATAATACATCCAGCATGAAATGAGTTTCATCACTAAAGATGATTTTGCGTAAAAAACCAGCATCATAAATGTGCAGCCTATTAAAATAATGTCAAATTTAAGACTCAGAGAAACATAGTGGCGATATATTAATCAGTTCATTCTGTATTATTAGGAACATCTCTCAACCTGTAATATTTTTATTTTAAAAATTGCTTCTTTTACACTAAATTCACATTAGAATATAAGCTGATTTTGTAAAAAGCTGCTACAGAGTAGCTTAAATTATGAAATAACACATTAATTTCTTTTAAATTTAACTTGATGGCCAGACCTACATACACATATACTTATAAAAGTATGTAGATTATATGCCCACGTATGTATGTATGCAAGTATATACATCAGTGTTTCATTATTATTTTTAGGTACGCATTGCTTTTAAATGAATTTGTGTGAGCATACATTTTCTGTCGAGAAAATACAATACATTGAGTCTTTAAGAGACCAACAGTCGAAACGGCTGTAAAAATTGAAATGTTGCACAATGTTGGAAATTTTAATGAATTTCCCCTGAAACGGCTTTTACAAGTATACCTATACTCATATACTTACATGCTTGATGTTTTGTTACTTCGAATGTTTTCTTTTATTGTTGTTTATATTGCTTTGCGAAACAAAGTAACTTTGTGCAAATATAAAGGCGAAATTAGTATTAATATTAGTATTTTTGTGTGTGTAAGTAAATGGCAGAATTTTTCTTTGTGTGATACACCTCAGTCTCATTCAACTGACTACCAACAAATACATATTTGCTCTCGCCGCGCTCGGGGCGATATTCTTAATAAACCATTCACTCATTCGTTCTTAATTCTTCGTTTACGCTACATGCCAGCAACAACATCAAATTATGTGTCCGCCGTTGTAAAGAACTGCCAACAACACTTGACATTGCCCGTTTTTAGGTTCATTCCAACAATGTCACAGACTTGTTGCTGAACATTGACAAAGGTTGGCATTAATGAAATGACTGTCGAGCTTATTAAAGCGACAATTAAGCGCGATTATTAAGACC
Organism: Anastrepha obliqua; assembly: GCF_027943255.1. Classification (NCBI taxonomy): domain Eukaryota; kingdom Metazoa; phylum Arthropoda; class Insecta; order Diptera; family Tephritidae; genus Anastrepha; species Anastrepha obliqua. Next base: position 122,821,309 of record NC_072896.1, on the reverse strand, counting down.
AAAAATACTTCGCCTTTGCTTTAATAAGCATTTTTGCTGTGATATTTTCATTTAAATGAAAATCAGAGAGAAACTCATAATTAGTTGGCTCATGGTGAATAATTTTGGAGGAGCTATGAAATTGGAAATGTAAGCTGAGGGTGGTGTGAATTCGTTATTAGAGTGGTGTGTTATTAATTTTATTACAGGGGAACCTCGGTTTTGGTAAAATGTAAAACTCAATATAACAACATTTTTGCAGAACCCCCGAAATATGTCAATGTTCCCTACATTACCTAATTTTTCCTTACATAAACGAAGAAATTTTGAAGAAGGAAACGGCCGGAATATATTGACGGTTAAAGTTCAGTTAGCAAAAACTTCTATGAAACGAAATATAGTGCGCGTTTTGTGTGCAAGGTCAGCTTTTGTTTTAATTATTAACAAAATTAGATATTCAGTATAGAGTAAATCGCTTTGTTTACGATAAAAAATTGTTATAATTGATAATAAAAAATAAAAAACAGTGTATATTTTTCTACTCTAAACTATACTTCTTACGTTTTTTTTTTAATATTTTTTTATTTTCCATTGTAGTGCGGTTTTGATATTCTATAAATATAACAAAATATTTTTTCGTCCCCTTCAACTGCGCTATATCGAAGGTTCACTGTATCATTATTATCTGCGCTAAAACTGCACAGAGAAATTAATGCTGGTGGATGCTACTAAGTTGTTATGGAAGTATTTATTGTTATTAGCTGTCCTTAGAAGGTTAACAACGCAACTTACTTTCATTTTATTTTTTTTATTTTATGTAACTATAAAATTTATGGGCGCGTGCATGCACAAAAATTTACTACTTGAATAGTGCTTTCGCCGCAACGACATTGCGTTCGATTGGAGTTCCCACTGCAATTAGAAGCCCACCAAGTGAGAGAAAAACTTTTTCCCCGTCTTTTTATTTACTTATAGGTGGTTTCTTAACCACCTGCGTGACTTTAAAATACTTCGTTTTTAGGTAATGAAATAAACTTTAAATAGTGTGCAAAAAGAAGAGAATTCCAACAAATTAATTTTTCGGACCTTCAACCCCAATTCAAAGGAAATCCGTGAAATTTCCCAAACTTCACCCAACTTTTTAACTCCACATTTGACACTTCAAAAGCAGACGCGACAACGAACTACAAAACTCTTGGGATTATGCGCCAACTTTGCTTGCAGCTTTCACCAGCCCCAAAGTTACCCAACCGCCAGCTTCAACGCTTAAACTTTCTCCGTATGGTAAAACTTTTGGCTGAATGAGTTCGCACTAAGCACAAATTCGCGTTAAGAATCAATTCCTTTGCTAAGCTACGCAAAAGTGTTGACACAAACTTTTATACATACATACATTTTATGCACACAACTTGAAAAGTGGCCAGGTAGCAGGGGAAGTATTTTGTGAAAAAATTACAATATTTACTTATACTTGCTGAAATTTCCCGTGTTTTTTAAATCAAATAGGAAAAAAACTTGCAATCGACTTGAATTACCTCAGCGGTTGGTAAGTACGAAAAAAAATTGCGCTTTGGTGTGCAGTTTTGGGGCACGAATTCCTCTTCGGACTTTCAAGGTTGACTGCTCTTAGTGTTTCATTCGCCAGCTACACTATTTCACATACATATATACATACACATGTCTGTACAAATGTGTTTATGTGATGGATATCAATGCATGCAAAATTTCAAAAGTTCATTGCTGGCAAGAGGCAAATATTTTAATCATGCGGAAAGTAAATGTGAGAGCGAACTAATTAATGCGCTTTAAACCAAAAAAAAAGTATACTTTACTATGCATGGAATCTATAGGTGTAATAAAAAAGTTCTCAGTTTTCAGATTATAAATACTCAAATGCCGGTCCGACTCCACGGTTTCCATGATTTTATCAAGATTTTCGACGATTGGCCTACCGAAAGGGAATAATTGGCATTGCCGCGTTGCTGAGCGTTAGATACTGTATTGGGGCAAGAAGCATTCATTTAAGGTGGTAGCACTAGACCAACAGCAATGTTTTGTACTTTTGATTGGCATGGAAAAGTAGAAAACAAAGAGTAAATTCGCTTTGTTTCATTCTGTGCTGACAACCACATAAACACGGTGAAAGAAGACAAAAACCAAATCAGCTGTTTTACCTCTGCCACTTTTGATATATTCGCCTTGATTGGGGCCATAAAAACTAAACTTTGTTTTGGCATTTTTCCTTTGACTTTTTATTTTGGTCACAGTAATATTGAAGAATATATAAAATCTTCGCTTATTTTAAATCTATTTTGTAACTTTTTTGATGCATGTCACTTCTAAATCGCCGTATGGTATGAACCAATGCGATGTACATTTTCTTGAATGTGGTTAACTAAAGATTTATTAGCAGAAAACATTAAGAATTTTTCACCTCTTCCAACTCTCGGTATACCTCATGTTTCGAAAGGAACTGTGCACATGGAAACTATCAACGTCCTGGCTTTTTCAAGCCAAATATTAACTATATTAATACTTGGCACCGCATGGCCATTATTTCCTCTGCCTTAATAGAATATTACATCAAAGCTTTTCATTATGTTCGTATAGCCTATTATAAACTCGTCTCACATCGTTTGCTAGGATATCTACTGGAAATTAGGTGAGCTAGGATAACTTGGGATGATTGCTCTGTTCAACCGTTGGTTGTTTGTTTGTTCCTAAATGATTTTATAGGATGTGGGTTGGCCAAAATAATTTAGAGAAGATATAGAGGAGAAATTAGCTGATTGCTTTGCTTTAAGGACTATTTTGCTAAATTTAAGGCCACTATTTCAACGCCATGGTGTAAAGGTCGCTTTTAAAATGCGTTGTCTTGGTAATTTCTTACCCAATTCTTAACTTCTTACTCAGTGTGGGGAAAGAAAAACAAAAAACGTTCAATATATTCATAAGCTATATTCGCGAATCATCGTGTTTCCAAGCGCAATCGTAATTCACTTTGGCAGCTCACCTTCTTGTTCTTGTTCTTTGCTTTTCTTTACTATTATTTTCCTATTTTCTGTCAATATCGGTGATGGAGAAAAAAGTAAATTAAAATTAAAATGTTTCGTACTTTTGATTAAAATTTTACTTTACTTTTCAACGAAGAGTGCATTATTTATTTCTCCCATTCTCCAACAATAAGAAAAAGTGCCAGCATATGGCCGCTGCCCGGTGAAAGGGCGCTGATTGAGATATAGAGCGAAAAACTTGACGAGTAGAGTCATTGGAAAAGAAATTGAGGCAGCGGCTCCCAGCGAATTTGAAGTAACCAGCTGATTGACTGACGTAACCAGGGTCATAACAGTGGTTTCTTGGCGAAAAAACTGATATTGTGTTGGTGATGTGAAAAAAATCGACGTAGGCCGCCACCAAGAATGATAGAGAAACAGATTACGCCTTCCGAATTCGCCGTGTCGTAAGAGCGGATGAAGAAACAAGCAAAAGAAAGGAGAATTACTTGTTTGTGAAGAAGAAGAGTAGTCCAAAGCAATGGTAACAACCAAACACAAGAAATTAAACGCATACACAGCAAATTTCTTGCCAAACTGCATATTAATTTGTGCTTTCACAATTTCAGACACGGCACTTATGAATACGTATGAAAGAGAATTCTTCTGCCAAGTACCCGATGACGTGCCAGCCGAAGTTACTCACTCAATTTCGTTTTTCATCACAGCTGAATGCCAAACCTAATAAATCTATCATCCAAATCTAGTAATCTATCATTTTTGGAGTAGAGTGACTGCCGTAAAAACAGACACATTCTTTTAGAAATGATGGAGGAGTTGCCAAGCCAAGGATTTTTGTATTCGTGTCGGAGGTGAAAATTAATATGCACTGCCGGGGTGCACGGAACCTCTGAAGGCAATGTGGTCTATTTCACCATTATTAAGGTGTTCAGCAACCTTCTCGACATAATCATTTTTTTGCCTCCATTATTATTAAATAACTTTTCTGGTTACTATTCAACTTTTGTTCACTTTGTTTCTTTACTTTGGTTTACTGTTTCGTTTGGGTAAACTAATTTCGATAAATTTCCGATAAAAATTAGGGATGACAACGATTTGTTCGTAATTCGCAAGATAATTGAGACTGAATTACTTACATACGAGGTAAATCGCTCTCAACATTTTGTGGTGGCCTGAATTACAAAGTGTGGACAGTATCAAACCGTTAAACGGTTCTCAGTAATTTTGAAATAAACAGCTAATTTGCTGACGTAACAACTAATTTTAAACCAATTTGTTAACGACACAACTAAATGGTATTGTGATATACGGAAAAATTAACGCAGCCATTGCTCATGTTACTTCGTTGCCATTTGAACTCATTGGAAGATCGTAAGAGTAGGCGTGAATAAGCAGGCACAATTTCGTTGCTGAGTCCCCACTGACGTGACAGATACTCTCCGAAGTTACTCTCACAATTTTGCTGATATGGCTAAACCTTGTAATCTATCAGCTTTGGCAAATTACGGCATTCGAAGGGTAATTGGAAAGTGAATTACAAATGAGAGCGCTACTTACGATTGAGTTACGTGCAGTATAAACGTAGCGTAGGGCACTCAACTCCTCTAACAATAATCTTTTTTATTTAGATTAAGCAAATTTATGAACGAAATCTTTACAATAAACATTATTCAAAACAAAACCAAAACAAAAAACAGCAAATACTCGCACAAAGTGAAGCCAGCCAAGCCACGTGAAAGCGCTCAGTGATTGTGCTCACTTCTGCACAAACAATCCACGTAATTGTGAAAAGAGAGCATTTTTTGGTGAGCAGAAGTCTGAGTGAATAAACATGAGAGTATATTCTCAAGCCAAGCCGTTCACTGCGGAGCTCTGCTAGCTGCAGCCTCTCTCCTGCTTATGGAGACTACCTCCATTTTGTGTTCAATTAGTCCTCAATTTATAAGTGCTTAATTTTTTTTTTTTTTTTTTGCAAGAAGAAATCTATATTTTTCCAAGCCTTTAATGTGAAGGAAAATCTTAAGTTACAAAAAATACATATTTTATTACCAACAAAGTAGCCTTATATGCTGACAGTTTTTTGTATACGTAAGAAGTTTCAAATATGTTACTTTCACATGGGGTCTCTTCTTTTCGCCAAGACTTAGCAAGTGGCGAATAGATGAAGCAACTGGTACAAAAGAACATATGTATGGCGGCAAAACGGGAAGAGAGCTGCCTGAAATTTCATGTGTGGTAAAGCAGTACGTCTAATGAGCTATAACTATACTCGATAGTGGCGAATCTTACACGATAACTTTCGTCAAGTTAATCAGCATAGAGATAGCGGGCGGGGAAATGGCGAATAGGAGAGGCCTAAACAAATGTGGTATTTTTCTCTAGAGGAGGATTCAGTAAAAAAGTTTTATGCAAGGCATAAGACCAGCAAAAGGATCAATGTGTTTTGTATATCAAAATGTTAAAATCTATAAATAAAAATTGATAACTTAAATTAATTTAAAAAAATTATAAATAAAAACTGATAATTTAAATAAAATTTGATAATTTATAAACCAAGTAAATAGAACAAGATCAAATCAGCTGCTTTACTGCTGCTATCTGTTCAATGTGCCTTAGTTGCTTGTGAACAAAAAGTCTGAGCGTGTGAGCGTGCATGACTTGGTGCACTAATTTTGCATACATATATTTGAGGATGAATTTTGTTTTAACATTTATTTCTATAAATTTCTAGTTCAAAAACAACGCAGGAAGCAAACTCATACAGCATAAAGCTGAAACTCCATAATAAACGTACCAGACGCTACGGCTTTCAGCGAATTATTCAACTATACGATTTTACAGCTCAAAGCCATAGCACCGGGAATGCTTTGTATGGAGTTCTAGCTTAATTGCCACGCGCTACTACGAGCCTAAGCGCATTATGAGGTGCTATACTTGCATATTTGAACCAGCTGCTGTACAGCTGCTGAAGATTCGTTGCATAAAAATGTTGTGTTTTCTGGATTATAGTAAACATTGAATTATTTTGTAAACAATTAATTTTCTTTTGACGATTGAAAGGTTTTTCCAAATGGTTAAACAAAATAGAGTTAATTGTAGTGCAGTGCATTGTTTAGAGTATATTTGTATATGTGCATGTATGATATTTAGGCAAGGCAATTAAATGTAGCTACACACATACATATCTACTTATATGTACATGGCTGTGTTTTTGCGTATGAAAAGCAGAGTTAGTGCGAATTTTTTGCTTATATTTTCAGTTTACGTTGAACACATTTTTTTTCAGTTACATACACAAAAATACTTTTGTGAAAAAATTAGTATACAAATATTTGCACGCATTTTAAGAGAAAAAAAGATACAAGAAAGTATTAGTGTAAAAAATATAGATATTTTTAACAGCGTGTGTGTTGATCAGATTGTTAAAGGTTACATAAAATACTGGAAAAATATATATAATAATATGTACATTTTTTAAAATGTGTTTTAGCAAGAATGTTATAGATTACAAAATACATTTTCTGTGTTAGTAAGAATGTTCAAAATTTGAAAAGAGATTAATAGAAAAAATGTTTTTTATAGTGTGTGTGTTGGCAAGAATGGTAGATATTAAAAAAAATACTTTCTTTTAAGTAAAAAAAAATATTTTTTTAAAGCTTATGTTCCTAGTAAAATTATCGAAATTAAAAAAATATTTTTTAAATTTTGAAAATATTATTTTTAAATGTAAATATTTTTAAAATATTGTTTTTTAATACTATTTTTTTTAATCAACATCCATATTTTTTAAAATATATTTGAAAAGTTAAAAAATAATAAATAAAATATTTTTTAGAATTTTTTTAATATCTTTTTTTAAATGATTTTTACATTATTTAAAATATTTTTTTAAATTATATTTAAATAATTAAATTTTTTATATTTTAAAATAGTATTAAAAAATATATTAAAGCAAAATATATTTTGAAAATATTTTTTTTAAATGTGGGCTCGTAATAATTTTAAAGTTTAAAAAACAAATTTTTGTCAAAAATTTTGTGTTCATATTTTTAAAATATTTGTTATTTTTTTATTTATTCTTTTAATATTAAAACAAAATATATTTTGAAAATATTAATATATATAATATTATTTTTTAATATATATATATTTTTTAGTACTATGTTAAAATATAAAAAATAGCTTAACCTTTTTTTAAATAATTTAAAAATCATTTAAAAATTATTTAAAAATAATTTAAAAAAACATTTTAAATAATTTAAAAATAGTTTAAGAAAAGATGCTAAAAAATACCTATGCTAAAAAATTTTTTTTTTTATTATTTTTAAATTTTTAAGAGTATGGAAGTTTTTAATATATTTTTTTATGGTTTTTAAATTATTTTAAAAAATTAATAAAAAAACAATATGTTTTTAAATATTTTTTTAAGTGTAAGTTAGCAAGTATTTAAAAGCTTAAAAAATTATATTCTTTACAGTGTGCGTGTGTGTAGCAAGTTTGCTAAATTTATTTGAGGTTGAAAAATATAAAAAAACGCATTTTTAATTTATTAATCACACAAGATCACAGACATTATAGTATAAATTTACCAAAATACTTCACAAGTTCAAATAAAAACTTAAAACCTGAACAAAAATACTTCACAAATTGAAATAAAAACTAAAAACATTAACAAAAATACTTCACTCTTGCAGCTTAAATTCTTTCAGACGACTTTTTGTGTTTTTGCAACGACTGGCAACGCTGCTTCATCAGTTTCAAATATACAAATATTCGTTTGTTTGAATTGCGTTTTGCAAGCGCCGCTAAAGCTTTTGACTTTGTTTTCAACTCAAACTTTTAACTACCTACATATCACTGGTATAAATGCGTGCATACACTGCGTTAAAAAAATACAGCACCAAGACTTATTTGAAAATTTTGACGATTTATATTATTTTGTTCTCATTTGGTTTTTTTCGATGCAAATTGCTCGTTAGAATTTTTATGTTAGTTTTAATATCAAAACTTTGTTCTGTTAAAGCCTTAAAATACGTTAATTAAAAAAAAATTAATTAATTAAAAAAGATTTAAAAAAAATAGAGTTCATTCTCCTGCACCATACAAATCCAAGTTTAAAACTTTGTGCAAATTTGACACAATGTTAAACATTTTCATCAAAATTTCACACTTTTTAATCAGAATTTTTGAAAAACTTTTCGGTATGCAGTTTTATAGCCTATTGAATTTTACGTGGATTTTCAGAAGCTTTAAGTTTTGTTTTGCTTTCGGTCGTGTGTATTTTTTCATATAACGAATACTCAAAGATGTTTTCTATGAAAAAAAATATGAAACTCTCTCATATATAACCCTGTGTATATGAAATTTTTCTAAAAATTGCGATTAAAAAATTTAAAATTTTGATAATTTTATTTTTTTTTATTTTTTATTTATTCCTTTTAAATTTTTTTTGTTGTAATTTGCGCGAAGGAATTTTTCCACCAGAACTTTTGGAAACATTTTCGGTATGCAGTTTTATAGCCTATTAAATTTTAGTGTAAGTGTAAGTGTCAAATGGATCAAAAATTATGTTGATTTTTTTAATTTTTATTCTTGTGTATTTCTCCATAAAACGAATACTCAATATTTTTTATAAGAAAGCAAACACCCAACTCAGAAATTTAAAATTACGTTAATTTAAAAAAAAAAAAAATTTTCTAACGGCCTTGTGCAATTAATTCTTCATATAACGACAACTTGCCATTTTTTCTATGAAAGAAGTCTCATATTTGAAATTTTTCTAAAAATTCTGATTAAAAAATTAGAAATTTCGCTTAAAATTGTAAACTTGCATTTATAAGGATTTTTTAGTGGAATGAACAACATTTGCACAAAAAAGTATTCAAATTAAATGTCAATATGCTCCTGTTCTACAGCTGTTTAACGCAGTCTATGTATTTGTATATTGATTTGTAACAGTTCTAACTACTTAATTGCCCCAGCTGTACTTTCTTGCACTTGTACATACGCGCATTCACATAAATAAAATATAGAAACATTTACATCTCGACACATACATGCACCTATACATATGCACATCTATACATGCACACCCACATCTGTTATCGTGCAGAGCTATGCATCTGTTTCACTTAACAGTTGGTTTAATAACAGCTTAGTCCACCACTCTGGCACATGCATACATGCATACATATGTACATACTTTACAGGCATATCTAACATAAGCAATGAAAAACTGAACACTCCTTTTGGCACTGTAAAAAAAACAAAATCAACACCTTCTGCTATTCAATTTAACTTTTTTTACGTTATTTTGAATTCCATTTTAAAACACCCCCAAACACGCAATCTTTCCAAGTTATTTTCTGTGTTTTCTGTTTTTACATGATTTCCTTTTTCACTTACTTTCTAACACCTTTAATTACTTTTTGTTACCTATGTGTTAGCTGTACTTCTTCTGTGTTTGCTGTGTGTGCACTTTTTGACGCCTTTAACAAAATTTACACGCTCTTATTAATTGCGCCAGCTTAAGCTGTGTGTGTTGCTGGTACAAAACAGGCCGCCCAACTACTCACAAATAAACATATTACCAAAAATAAACTCTACACATCCACCGAATTTCTATTTGTAACTATTTTAGCATTTTTCCACTTTCGCTTTCCGTTTCCGCTCGCCTTTGCTAACACTTTCATGTAGTTTTCTAACTCTCCCCCACTAAACTCTCAAACTTTCTCAACAAGGCGCCCAACAATGCAAAAAAAAATGTATAAGAAACACAGTAAACCCGAATTAACACAAACACGAATTTTATGTAAAACAAGAACTTGCAAAGGTTAGAGTTTTTTGCGCTGTGCTGCAAATTTATTTATTTTTCCATTTTATTTTATTTTTCCAACTAATGAGAAAGTAAGAACTTCGGTTTGATTTTTTTTTTGTGGCTTAGCAATTTCATGTGAAAAATACTCTTTTATTTATATTGCTGTACATACCTGATTTTTTTTTATTTTAGTTTTTTATTTTTATTTTTTATTTTTGTTATGTATAATCATATTAAAAATTGTAAAAAAATGTTTGCTTTAATTTCATTTACATTTTTCACACGAAAGCTGAATGCCATGCGTATACTAATAAACTTTTGGTATTCTCTCTCTTCCTCCAACTTACCCCTCCACCTCCCTAATTTACCAAAACACAGACGCCTCGCCGACGAAGATGATGAATTGTCTGAGGTACAACCGGATGCTGTGCCACCCGAGGTGCGTGAGTGGTTGGCCTCCACTTTTACGCGGCAATCAGCGACCACACGCAGGCGAAACGATGAGAAGCCGAAATTTCGCACTGTTGCCCATGCAATACGCGCTGGTATATTTGTGGATCGAATATACCGCAGCGTCTCACGTACGGCGCTCATGCAATTTCCGCCTGAAGTTGTCCAAATACTCAAGGTAAGTGATAAATCCTCAACCTATCAAAGATAAGAGTACTTATTTAAAAATAAAAAAGAAAAATAAAAATAAAAATAAAAAATAATATTTTCTCTGTATTATATTCGTATTATTTATTTACTCAACGAATGCAGTAAACAGGCGTTACTTCAAACTAACAGGTCTAGTCCACTTCTTGCCTCTGACGGCACTAGTTCATGGCTATCGAGAAAAAGTGCTTTCAAGTGTATACATTTCCTTAAAACTTGTCGAGAAGCGCAACAGTCGCCACTCTGCATTAATTTTGCTTGCCGTTCACAAGCAGATATTAAATTTTTCTCTTAATTTCTCCTTTTTCGCAAATGTAGCTTTCACGCATAGAAGAATTTTAAGGCACGGCCAAAACGGCGCTTATTAAAAACATCTTGTGGACCAACTCCTTCTAGACTTGATCTATAGGAAGTTTACTCCTTCGTTCACTACCATCAGCCGTTTCCGTAATGAATTCTTTCAGAGTTGCAATATTTTTAAAAATTCGGTGGACATGCGGAATCTCTGGTTTCAAGTTTGTAGGAGGGTTGTTGAAAAGTCCGTGGAAAAATAAAAACCATTTAATTGTTTGGGGTAAACCTTTTAATTTTTCCACATAGTCTCCTTTTAGACTAATACTCTTCCTCCTAGAGGGGATGTAAAATGAGGTGGATGTGAATTTGTATTTTTATTTTCGAGGGTATGCATAATCTAAATTCTTTGTGGATAAACCAGCTTCGATTGAGGCATTGGAAACCAACAGTACTAAAGTTATTCATGACTTAAAGACCGAAGTCTTCCAGTGAGTCATTCAAAATTGGTGTTTACGGATGGCCGAATTACGGCCAGCATTTGAAGGAGATTATCTTCAAAAAATAAATATGACGAATGGCTCTACACAAAATAATAAGGATCGCCTAATCCATTTGAATTTTCGTTGTTTTACTACAATTTAAGATCAGATGCCTCTAAATTGATCAACCTTTACAACTTTATGCATACGAGTATACGAGTATACTTTTCATATTTTCTCTTCTCTTTACAGAATCTGGATGACTGGTCTTTTGATGTGTTTGCTCTGGCGGAGGCCGCTGGTGGTCAACCGATCAAATACCTCAGCTACGATTTGCTCAACCGCTACGGCATCATACACAAATTTAAGATAGCCCCTGCCACATTGGAAATATTTTTGAATCGCGTTGAAGAGGGCTACTGCCGCTATCGCAATCCATATCACAACAACATACATGCGGCCGATGTTACCCAGACGACGCACTATGTACTCTGCCAGACGGGTCTCATGAATTGGCTGACTGATTTGGAGATATTTGCCACGTTGCTTGCCGCTCTCATACACGATTTCGAACACACCGGCACCACCAACAACTTCCACGTAATGTCCGGTTCGGAGAAGGCATTGCTCTATAATGATCGCGCCGTATTGGAGAATCATCATGTGAGCGCCGCTTTTCGTTTGCTCAAGGAAGACGATTGCAATATATTGAATAATTTGTCACGCGAAGAGTTTCGCGAATTTCGTACACTCATCATTGACATGGTGCTGGCCACCGATATGTCCTTCCATTTTCAGCAACTTAAGAATATGCGCAATCTGCTAACGCTCAACGAGGCTTCGGTGGATAAGTCCAAGGCGATGGCATTGGTACTGCATTGTTGTGATATTTCGCATCCGGCAAAACGTTGGAATCTACACCATCGCTGGACGATGCTGTTATTTGAGGAATTCTTTCGACAAGGTGATCTAGAGCGTGAACTGGGTCTGCCGTTCAGTCCGATGTGTGATCGTAACAACATACTTTTCCCAGAGTCACAGATCGGTTTTATTGACTTCATTGTGGATCCGAGCTTGTCGGTTATGTCAGATATGCTGGAGTATGTGTTGACTCCGTTGGCGCCCATGTGCAAAACGACGAATGCGAGCATAGATGCGGGCGATGCGCCGGTATGTGGCGCTGCATGTATACGCAATAAAACTAGCGCAAGCGGCGCCGATGAAAGTAGCACATCGGCGAGTTCGCAACAGGAAGATGGTAGCGGAAAGCCTTGTGGGGGAAAAGTGGCGCCAAAGTTTAGCATACGAAAGCCATGGCTGACTTGTCTCAATGATAATAAGAAAATCTGGAAAGAGCAGTCGCTTAAAGGTGGGTACAGAAATCTGTAATTACATACATATTTGCAGTTATGAGTGAAAGTGTAAAAAAAAAAGAATAGAATAATTCGAGAATGATAGATTACCAGGTTTGCTATTAAGCTATAGTGAATATTGTGAGCGGAACTTTGACTGCCACGTCACTTGGAATATGTTTATGGTAACAAAATTTGGCTTGTGCTAGTGACATACGAAAGAAATCAACAAAGCCAATGCTCATGCCATGGCATTCGTATATCACTAACACAGCTCTAATTTTGTTAAACACTTCCCAAGTGACGTCAGCACATCAGCCGATTCCGGAAAATTCGCTCACAGCCGAATAAGGGTCTGCCACATAGACCACCTGGAATAATTAGCTTCGGTAAAAGTAGCTTTCAAATGTTTTATAAAAATGTATTTTGGCTTTGTATGTGTTTACCTATAGCTGCCCTCAGTACGCATCAGCACTTCAGTATCGCTACTTACCATAGGCCATATTTCTTAATAAACACCAATCAGATGTAAATTCATGAGTGAGAAATTTTTCGCAATGTAAGCCATGAATTCACAGGTGAATTTGCATTTCCAAGTACTGAAATCGCATTTGATTTCGATGTTCTTCATCACTAATGCAATTTTATATGAAATTTAATTTTTTCGTATTTAATTTATTATATTTTAAACAATATTTTATAATATATTTTCAATTATATGTATATAAAATTAAATTTTTTTTATTGGCTGCTGTTGGAGGTTGCTTGGAAGCATCGATTTCTTGGATTTTCTAAGCTGCATTTTCACAGAACGGCAGCCTCCGTTCCCGTTACTGATTCTATAACAAGAAATACGCAATAAAAATAAAAATAAATCAGATTTTAATACATTACCCATGAGTGTAATTCCTTGGTTGGTTTTTAAGTAGTTTTCCCCGCACAAGCACCCGCCACACACAATTGAATTACAAATAAGTGCGCAATAGAAAAAAATGGACAGTAGAAAAAAACTAGCAGAATAGACAGCAGTGCAGTGCAGTTCAGATAATCCAATCCTGAGTTACGATGTACACCGTAAATCGTCTTTTTTTCAAGGAGGTTCCAGAAATCGCCTGCAGCGCGCTCTATAATCAACATTTTCATAAATAAAAAATTTTGTTACGTTCTTGAAGGATGCTTTTATAACCGCCAAAAATTTTCAAATTAAAATATTCTGAAGTTTCTTCAGGATAAATCCTTGACAACCCGTCTTTTATTTGCTTCATAACTGCGTATAACCCCTTAAAACTACAGGTCCCTCCTTTTGTGAAACAACATCAAGACGCACGCCACAAGCAAAAGTGTACGCGCCAATTATTTGGCGTTACACTCGAAAAATCAGAGTTCTCAGTGCTATAACTTTTCTACTAATGAAAGTATACAAAAATAGAAAACGGTATTTTCTAAATGTAGGTACTTATTTATTACGTGTCTGAACAAAAAAAAATGAATTCGACTTTACAAGTGCAACCTTGAACGGTAAAATAAGGCACAAATTCACATCAAAAAAGTATTGGCACAGTTAGCGTAATCAGCTTGCTCCATTGCCGCCGCTGTAACGCGCTAATACATTGTGGCTCTTCCTTTAGACTGAATAACGGCTTCTTCATACTATTTACCAGATTTGAAGTTTCGGAAGGTGTTATTTTATTCCATTCAGCAATTATTGCCTTTTTTAGAGAATCCTTTAACGTTATGGGGTTAGATCGTAAGATCGCATCTTCCGCTCCAGAAGATGTCGCACATGCTCAATAGGATTTAAGTCCGGCAATTAGGTGGTGTTTTAAGCTGTTTCCAATGGTATATCAACCACTCCTGCACAAGATAAGACGAATTTTTTGGGTCATTTCTTGTTGAAATTGCCAAATTGTCCCTTTAAGGCACAGTTTTTCGACACTTGGACTTAAATTTTCTTTAAGAATGTCGCGATACATATGCTTATCCATTGTCTCATCTATGAACACGAGCTTTCCGACACCAGATGCCGCGAAATACACCCAAACCATTTGGCTTTCGCCAAATCTTTTGTGCTCCATCTGACCCATATAAATTGAATTTCGTTTCATCACTAAATATGGTTTCGTTCCAAAAAGCGTTGGGCTTATTGAAATGCTGTTTAGCAAATTCTAGCCTCTTTTTCTTATTTACCTTCGAAATGAAGGGTTTGCATCGGAGAACCCGCCCATAACATTAAGGTATTCCGAACAGTTTGGGGGTTGAAATTGATTTCAAATGAATTTTGCAAGGTCTCGCACAATTTTACAGCCGAATTTTTTGGATTTTGTGCCACCGTGAACACCACAATTCGCTCCAGCCATTCGGTTAATTTTTTTGGGCGGCCAGATCTACTCTCCAGCGACAGGGATCTGCTACTTTTTGACTCACTTTATCTTTACTTATTTTTTATTTACGAGACGAGATAAATAAAGAGCGATCTGGTTTCAGCTTCTTCCATTTTACAAAATCATATTTCCAACCCCTTCCGCGTTCGCTTACCATTCATGTCTGAATTCATGACCTAATATTCTCATCTGATGGCAGCTATGAAAATGCAGCGATCGCAGAATGCAATACCTCCCGTAGTGGTACCACAATGGGCCTCCGGGCCTAAGTAGGCCTCCTCTACACTTTGGCAATCACCAAAACCTGACCCTACCTTACCACTCGTATTGTAGGCTACGCATGCACATATGTACATCACTTCGTATGAGTACTACCACGTTTGATATTCAGGGCGATTTTGAAGCAATGAATAGCCCAATTTAATTAATTGTCGACGATAGCGTTGACTTTTAAAAGCTGTAATTGGTTTTAAAAGCTAATTATCCTGCCAAATTCCCTGAAAATTAAGGACATAGGCGCAGCATAGTTCAAAGAAACAAAACTCGACCTAATTAATGCAAGAAAAAATTTTGTTATGAAAAACTTGTAATGTTGAGGATTAAGTATTATACGCTGAGTTCAAAAACACATACAAAATCAGTTGTATGGTTCAAAAATTCTTAAATTTTTAGCTATTACCAACTTTGTGCGAATTCCGATTTCATGTCTCAAATTTATCACAGCACTAATTTGCCTTCTGACCGTCTGCTGAATTATATTATATCTCCCACACTCCCCATTTTGTGTTGCCTTGTACAGAAATATGTCTACATATATTTTATATTAGCGAGTATGCGCCTAAATTCTACGCGAAACTCGCGTTGAGCACCAACTCAATTTTTGAATTAAGCCGACTTTGCACTACACCGAAATTTTCTGTTGGACAATTTTACACGCTTGTTGCGTCTATTGATTTTGCCTAAATTACCAAAAATCTACCTCAATTAAAATTCAATTGAGCTTTCACCTTTCGCTTTGCGCCTACCTTTTCAAAGCGCTTCACACTCATTTTATCATCCTTAGCTTGGCTTGACCTTCGAAAAGCGCAAACCCAAAATTCGCTGGTTCAATGTAAATAAATTGCCAGTAGACTCATTTTGCTGTTGCACAAAACCAAAACCTTATTAGCTTCATTAATTAACAATACAGTTTTTGTGGGTGGCAGTTTTGTTTGGGTTTTGGCAATTCAATTTCAATATCTAGGAATTTGTTTGACTCTAACTTTGGAATATAGTTCCTATTCGAAACTTGTATATTTCAAAGCGTAAATACTTGCTCAGTATTTGTACTGTTAATCCCTTCGAGCTCCATAAAGCAAATTCCCCATTTTCTAACATTAGACCGCTCACTAATGCATAATCACACATACTTCTTGCAAACATTTGTAATTCATCCATTTCACTAATGAATTAGACTGGCGGCATCGAATTTGCAAAGTTTCGGTACTGCACAACCCCAAGCTCAATTCATCCATTCGCATAATAATTCTTTGCCTATTTTCCCAAAACACATAAAGTGGTTTGTATGATTACATTCACTAACTCATAAACACATACAAGAACATGATTGCTGTTTCAACTAATTGGCTCATGTCACAAGTGATTTCCCCATTTACACGTACACAAGCGAATCACTGCTCTGGGTCAATGTGTAGTATTTGGTAAACTGGAGAGTATAGTATAATTGATCTCTGCAACAACTCGACGCAACAGATGAGAGTGAGGTTGTACATGCATGTAATTTGCTGAATATTTTGGTATCTTCTCATGGCATCAGGAAATGGAATTTTTAAAGAGAAAATATTGATTTGATTGAAAGCTTTTTTCAGATATTTCATCATGGTGTATAACAGTGATTTAGTAATCATTTCGGAGAAGGAAGTATAGCTTTGAACGACTGTGAATTGTATGTATGGCATATCGTATGTGCAGGGAGGTAGGCAGGTATAGTGGTTGACAACTGACGCACCTAAGCCTGCTGGCCAATTGTGATACCACTAGTGCTGTTCCCCCTCCTCACTCTAAACTGTCCTCCTTTTGAACCATCCTGTGGCTTTAATGTATCTAATAATATCCTTCTTCTACTCAGAGCATCGCATTGAAGCTGTTCTACGGTCTCTTCTTCTTCAATGTCGTTACAGCTTCTGCAGTAGTCATTATAGGGTGCTCCAAGTCTGCTGGGGTGCCTGTCTATAAGGCAGTTCCTTGTTAGAACCTTCCTGTTACGTTTCAAAAGGCTATCTGAGTAAATACATTTTTTTCTCTTGTAGTGAGGACACTTTTCTTTAAGAGCAACATATTTTCCCGGATAGCCAGAATTTCAGCTTGAAATACGCAACAATAATCCGATAGGCGGAAGAAAGAGCTGACCTCACAGTGAAAGCCTCCGCCTACGTGTTCATTGAATATAGATACTAACTCCACTTCTATTGTTATTTACCCATTGTCCCAGTCTTCTCTCGTTGCAAAAGTTGTGGTAAAGGGTGTATTTAAGTGCACCTCTACTGATTTATAGACATCTGTTGTATGGGGTGTGAAGGGGAAATCGCCTGGTTTTTTTTTTTTGCGCGTCTTTCTATTAGTGGTTGAGTGTGAAGATTATCTCAACGTGAGTGCCGATTTCGCCGCTAGTTGTTTGCTATCAAGGATGTTAAATACCAGGCAAGGCGAATCTATTAAAGGTTGTGTTGGTAAATCAGCTGAGTTGTTTTTTTTTTCTTTCGCCGTGTCCATGTGGCTGTCAGCTCAGAATGAAAAAAATCGAACTCATTATATATTCTCTAGTTTCTAAATACTTTGCTTTTAACAGTTTGCCACCACCTTTAATGAAAGTGCCTTGATACGACGTTTGCTCGTTAGGTATGGTGAAAAAAAAATGCTGAGGGGTACTTTGGATTCTTAGCTTAGTAAAACGAATGACGTCGGCATATCTGTCAGAGCCTCCTCAGAGCCGAATAACGGTATGCTAGGTAGTACACCTCTAAAAATCTTTTCATGGTCTGCTGTAGACCTCAATCAGTACTAGGTGCAGTACGACTTTCATCGCTGCCGTGGGCGTAGTCATTAGTGTCATAGTCGTTTGTGCATCTACAAATAAATCTATAATAGGTATAAGATAGATTATGAGTTCCAAATCAGATATTAAATGTCAAATGATTGATACGAAGCATTGATAAGATAAATCAGAATTTTTTTTTGTCATACCCAAGATCGTATTGGCATTTATTTATTTATTTATTTAAGTCTATGAATTACAATCCTTACAGACTATGATACAAAAGTTGCTTAGATTAAGCTACAAATACATTATATGTATTTAAAAACTATACTAGCTACTAACTAACTATAATATAGAATTCAAAAGATTTAAAAGTGCTGTTCTTGAAAGCGAGAAATCAAGAAGAACATCATTATGAACGGCATTTAATTCCCGTAAAGCACGAGTAATGGGAGCATTGCTGGCATACGTAGTGTTAAAGTTTCCCCCATAATAAGGGTAGAAGTTCCTAAGAGATCGCTGGGGAACATTAACTCGAATCCTTTCCAACAAGTAGGGACAATCAATTACTCCAGTAATAATATTATGAGTAAGACACAGTATAGTCCTACGAATCTCTAAGGACTTGAGACTTATAAGCATGAGACGAGCAGAATATGATGGCATGGGATCAATAAAATTCAGGGACCGAAGCGCATATTTGAAAAATATTTTTTGCACACGTTCGATTCTATTAATAGCTTTCTGACTACAAGGTCTCCAAATAAAAGCAGCATATTCTAAATGAGATCTAACAAAAGATGTATACAGCAACTTAATGGTATAGGGATCAGAGAACTTAGTGGCGTTCCGTCTGACGAAGCCCAACATCGAAAAAGATTTAGAAGTATTGTAATATAATTTATATGGTTATTAAAAGAGAATTTGTTATCGAAGATGACGCCAAGGTCCTTAAACTCACTAACACACTGCAGGACACATGCCGAGATCCTGTACTTAGTGCACAAAATGTTAGATGTTTTAGAGTAAGATATTTGGAAGCACTTAGATAAGTTCAGCGAAAGTCGTGAATTCTGGCACCAGAAGTAAAGCCTATTCATATCGGCTTGAAGTTTAATGGCATCCTCTTGCGTCTTGATCGCTGAGAAGATCTTAAGGTCATCAGCATAAAGCAAAAATTTAGCAAATGTGAAACAACTTTTGATGTCATTAATAAATAGCACAAATAAAAGCGGTCCCAAGATACTTCCTTGCGGAACACCTGAGATGGCAGCAAAGGAGGTAGATGAGAAATACCATCGATTGTTACAACACAGCGTCTATTGCTCAAATAAGAGTTTATCCATTGCAGAAATGTAGAATGAAAGCCAGGACTAGCTAATTTTTTAACTAAGATTCTATGAGAAACTTTGTCGAAGGCTTTCGAAAAGTCGGTGTAAATACAGTCGACCTGGAAGCCAGCGGAGAAAGAATCAATGCAGTATTCACTAAAAACGGCCAGATTAGATACTGTAGATCTGTTAGCAATAAACCCATGCTGATTAGGGCAAATTAAAGATTTAATGGCAAAACTCAGCTTTGCATAGACCGCATGCTCAAAAATTTTGGAAATAGTGGACAGCTTAGAGATAGGTCTATAATTTCTAACGTCATTTTTATTGCCACTCTTAAAGAAGGGCGTAATGAAAGAGAGTTTCCATGCGTCAATGAAACACCCCGACGATAAAGATTTGTTGAAAATAATTTTCAGGGGATAGACGAAGGCCGGACAGTTTTTTATCAAAACTGCTGAAAGTCCATCAGCATCAGTTTGAGAGGATGATTTCAATTTAGTTAAAGCATTACTAATATCCTCAGAAGAGAGGCAAAGACCTCCAAAGTTCAGGGCATAATCTAAGTCAGAAGAAAAGTCGGATGGGCGATCAAGTTCGTCGTCAGCAAAATTAGATTTAAAAAATTCAGCAAACAAGTTTGCCGTTTCAGTTGGGGTTCGCGCTTGGCTATTATCGAAAAACATACCAGTGGGAACACTGGCACTACTCCTTCTAGATTTTATGTATTTCCAGAAGATTTTGGGATTCGCTTTAATGTTTAACTCTATATTGGTAATATAGCTAGCTGCTATAGAGAGATTTATTTAAATCGTTGAAATCCTTTAACGCTTGCTTATATTTAACGAAGTACAAATGATTCTTCGTAGATTTAAACTTCTTGAAATCATTATTTTTAAGATTTTTAAGCTTTTTCAGAGACTTAGAATAGCAGGGCAATTTATAGGGCTTTTTCTTTCTGTGCGGAATGTTATCTAAGCAGAGTTTAGACAAAATGGACTTAAACGCAGAAAAACTACTAGATGTGTCAAGTTCAGCAAATAAATTATCCCAATTAATGTCAAGTAATAAGTCATTGAAATTGACAAAATCACATAAAGAATAATTGAATGATTGCCTGACATCAGATGCAATAGTAGCAAAACTATAAAAGTCGATTTTGACAACTAAGGGTAAATGATGCTTACCTTTTGGAGTTATGGAATTCAAACATTCATTGATCTCGTAGTTTATGTTATCACTTACAAATATGAGGTCTAAGATTCTATTCAGAGAATTAACAAAATTATTAATTTGAAATAAATTAAGACTAAGAATATTATCAATAAGATATAATTCATGGTTTGCAGTTACATTATTTGGTATGAGAATAGAGTTAGAGGCACTAGCACACCAATTTATTTTACTCAAGTTGAAATCACCTAACACACATAAATTATTGTCATTTAAATTATTTAGGACAAGATATACTATGTTGTCAACATGCGCTTTGTACAGCTCATATGAACTTTCAGGCGGCAAATACGAGGCAATCAGATATAAAGAGCCTTGTGAGTTGGGACTACTTATGCAGACGCAGAGCTGATCCAGTAGAGAGTCACCGTTCATGAGGGGGCACAAAAATGCGTTTAAGTGACACCTGATAGCAACAAGAATACCACCCCCGCACAAGCACCCTGTTTTTGCAGCGTCTCTGTCTTTGCGAAAAACGTTAAATAGGTTCGGGTCAAAGAATTCATTGTCATAAAAACTTGCATTTAGCCAGGTCTCAACAAGAACGAATATGTCATAATCTAATTGCGAACTAAGGGAATGTACATGCTCTGCCTTAGTATGCATGCCGGACGCATTTTCATAGTAAATCTTAATTCGACTATTATTTCGATTATTAGGCCTAGCACAGACAACTAATTCTGCGGCGGTTGATTTACTTGCTTGCTTAAAAAATTAAACGGACGAATGGATACATTAGCAGGTCAAATCTCAGGCTTAAGCAGTTTATCATAGTTATGTTTACTAACACCTAACTTAAAGTTTATATGCCTAAGAGAGTCCGCATTTGTCTCTTTTTTAATAAGTTTATAACATAAGATATGCTTCGTATCTAAGCCGGCATGTTTATTAACATACTGAATGATGTCATCAGTTGACACCGTAGGTGAGAAAGATGACAAATGTAGCCACTTATAACGTACAGCCACCTCAAGTTCGTTGTTCACACCAGATCCAACAACACGTAATTGATTTTTCTTACGTTTACTCTTTTTAGTCTCAACAGAGACCCAGGCAGAATCAGTGGGAGCCTGCGAAGAGTTTGGAAGTTGAGAAGCAATTATCCGCGAAGGTAAATTATTATTTACGCTCTTAACATTAACGGAGGGAGCATCAACTCCACTAGCAACAATTGGGCGAGGCAATAGCTGAGAGCGATTGCGAACGAAAGGCACAACAGACGGCGACAAAGTCTTAGAGGCAGAGGCAGCAGCAGCGTATGAGATAGAAGCGGAGGCGTCAGCAGCAGCATTCGATGTAAAATTGTTGGCAGCAGAAATAGTTGGCACAGTTGTTGACATTGGATTCGTTGTGTTAGCAGCGCGCGAGATACAGCTAGTCTTATCATCAGCACAAATAGGCACATTAACAGCCTCAGGATTTACTGCAGTAAAGCAGTTATTAAGTAATCTCTTCATAAAGAGAATTTCTGATTGAAGGTTATCAACCTTTCCCAATAGCATTTGCTTATCATCGTGAAGAAATTGGAGCAGAGAAAGCACACGAACATTCTCTGCTCTAAGCCCAGCTAGTTCTTGCACAACAGCAATGAGCGCAGATTCCGTTTCTTTGTCTTTCTGTTGACTATTGTTTACCTTTTGAAATACAGATGGTCCTTGTTGTTTTTCTGGCACAATCACAATTTCCAGATCATCCACAGGCGGCAATGCATCAGGTGTGTTGCGGGGTGGAGGCGCGGACCGAATTGAGTTTCGCCGCAATTTAGTGCAAACTGCACAAAGAAAGTCACGATCAAACTTCACAAAAAAGTCAGCATCAGCTTCCGACAGGTTAGCACATTTCAAATGGAAAAGTTCCTTGCATTTGGAACATTGTATTTTCGGCTGACCACGGTCGACTTTTTGCTTGCATGTGCAAGGCATGTTTTTAAAATAGGCACAAGTTGACGGATTCGCTAGAAAATAATCACAATTGTGGAGCGAACCAAAACACGTCTCTACACCGCAACTATCACTCACAATTTTATTATCCATTTAAAATGGAATAGTTTTCTATTTATAATAAGAAAAAGAGTAGCAAGTGAATCACTTTTGTTGTCATAATTCAATGAGTAAAAAGTCTATACTAAGAAAGTTGGAGAAATGGAGAGTCAGTTCTTAGCACCTGTGTTCACAATAATAGCAGCTCGATATAGTTAAAAGTTTTGACTATTTATTTACTTATATTGTTTGTTTATTGTTTTAATTTTTTTTTAATCCTGGCCAAATTGTTAAACAACGTACTTAATGTCAATGGACAGATGTATAAAATAAAGGGGGAGAAAAAAAAACATTTTTTTTTATATAAATTTGGTTCATACTACAAAAAAACTATATAACTTATTTCAAACTTTGCACAAAATTTTAAACTTTTCAATCAGAACTTTTAGAAAAATTCAGGGTTTGCAGTTTCATAGCGCAATCAATTTTAGTATAATATTACTTTCCGCCATATGACAAATGCTCATAATTTTTTTATATGGAGAAAATGCGAGACAGACTGTGTTTGGCTGACTTTAAATTACAAAAGAAATTGCATACATAAAATTTTTCCAAATTTAATTAAACTTTTGATGAAAATTTATGGAATTTTTTTTTAATTTTCACATAGTCGGAAACTTGGATTTACATGGTTTTTGTAGGAGAATGAACGCTACTTAAAAAACAAAAACAAAATTTATCTATAATATAAAAATGAATCGCAAAATGTGTTGGTAAGCGCATAACTCAACAACGCATTGGCCAATCTTAACAATTCTTTTTTTTTTTTAATGTTTTTTGAACTCCAAGGATGCTTTTTACGGCGAGAAAAATTCAAATAATTTCCGGGAAAACCCTAAAACAGCCCTTTTCTTTTTCCCATACAAATATTTTCTAACTAAATGTAGAGTCAATTTGAACTTTATTGCTATCCAATAAAGTTCATATTAAATTACAATCACTCATTGTTGTCTAAACAATGTAGGTGTGTTCCTAACGTCGAAGAGTCAATTTGAGCTTTATTGTCGCTGCACAAAGTTCAAATTCAATCAAATGTATGTGTGTGGGCGTTCGTGTGCGTGCGTGTTTGCGTTGGAGGATCTAATGCGTTCACACAAAAGTGATAATATCGTGAATCCGACCAAATTGAAAAGTCAAAAAATGTAATGCTGATGAACTTAATGCATGTTTAAAGTCCTTCAATTTGTGGAAACATGTCAAGGTATGAGGCTTACGCAAGAATATGCGTGACGAGCTGCATAATGACCAATGTGGAGACATATTCTCTAAACAACTCATTGACATTGGTAATGGCGAATTTCGTATAGACACTTTGACTGTTTGCATTATATTTCGTCAAAGTTTTTGTCAGTTAACTCGATGAAAAGATGAACTTATTCAAAAGGTGTTTCCAGATGTTGCTCAAAATTACAGAAACCAAAAAACATAGATGTAAATGAATTCAATTTCAAAATTCAATAACAAATTACAGGCGAATTGAGGATATATAAATCAGTTGATTCGGCTACAAACCAAGATGATGTCGTCAACTATCCGCCTGAATTTTTAAACTTGCTGGATTTACCAGGATTGCCACCTCACAATCTTCAATTAAAGGTTGGATCGGTAGTTATAATGTTGAGAAATATCAACCAACGCGTCTTTGCAACGGCACATGGTAAGCGATAAAAAATTATTGAACAACGTGATAGAAGCAACTATACTGAAAGGAAAGTATAAAGAAGAAGACGTTTTGATACCACGCATCCCAATGATTTCGACTGATGTACTATTTGAATTTAAAAGACTACAGTTTCCAGTGCAGCTTGCTTTTGCTATGACCATAAATAAGTTCCAGGGGCAATCATTAGGTGTTTGTGGTATTAATATAGAAAACCCATGTTTCTCACATGGTCAATTGTATGTTGCCTGTTTCCGTGTTGGAAAACCATCAAATTTGTTTGTATATTCACCAGGTAATCAAACAGAAAACATTGTATATCATAAAGCACTACAATAAAAATAAAACAGATTTTTGTTAATAATTACACCGCGTTACACACACTCTGTCCTATGAACCAAATATACTTTTTCGGAAAGGGGATAAAAAATAAAAATACACGTGTATCGGCGATTTTCATGTACACGTCACAATTTTTTTTTGTATTGTATAACTTTAAACGAGCAAAACGTTCTGTATAGCCACACGATCTCAGGATTAGCTTAACGGATTTGAATGAAATTGGGCACACAGATAGTGTATCACATTTCTAGACTTTTCACCTAGGTGTTACCACTGACAGTGTTTCACAGGGTTGCCACCTGTTCGAAATTAAAAAAATAATTGCATAAGATATGCCGATGTGGGTATAAAAAGAAAGGTATTTCACTCCGCATTACAATAGAGATATAAAACCCCGAATTTTTTTATTAATTTTGTTATATTAAAATTAAAAATTGTTACATTAAAAATTTTAATGCTTTTAAAGATACTTAGGCCTTTTATTTTTGCGTTTGTAAGCATTTATGTCAGTATCGCGACAAATAGACCAACAGTATTCGCCAAGCATATGCGTAATGTCTTGTCCTTTAAAGCGCTTTTCAATAGCCACAATGTCCTGATGGAACCTTTCGCCATGTTCATCGCTACAAGCTCCTAAATCACCAGGGAAACAATCTAAATGATTGTGAAGGAAATGGATCTTTAGCGAAATTAATATGCCCATTTCGCCATATGCCGAAATCATTTCTGCAACAATATTTTTATAATTGTCAGCTCGTTTGTTGCCAAGTAAGGAACATAAGCAGTCTTGAATATTTTCTGAAACGAATTAACCACTGTTTTCGTAATATTTTTAAAATTTTTACTTGGTGCGAATAAGCCACAAACGTAACAAAAGTTATTTCGAGTCGGGCACTGCATTTTTCGTAAGATGAAATATACAGGAAGACGTTTTCGCGCAACAGAACTTAAAACAATTGTCAAAGTATACGTCTCCTAGGAGCGCAACTGTCAGATGATCGGAACTTCCGGAACTGTAACAAACACACAAACGGCACAGAGTGTGTTGTATGAAACAATAAATTAAAGGCTAATAAGTTGTTTAAAAATTTGGAGTCCCTTCAAGTTATGCCGAAAATTTAGAAACTTTTTTTTTTTAGAAAAAAAAACTTCAAGAAAATCTGAGAATTGAATTTTTTTTAATTTTACATAATAAAAACATTTCCACGAGTCTGCCTGCAGAAATTCAGCGCGATTGGATCACGGAAAAAGGGTTAAAAATTGATCCAAAATTTTTCACACAGGCGGACTACGAGCTCTATATTTTATACATAAAAAAAGTTCTGACGTGTACATGAAAATCGCCGATACACGTGTATTTTTATTTTTTCTCCCCTTTCCGAAAAAGTATATTTGGTTCATAGGACAGAAAAAAAGTTCGTTTTTGTAACGCAGTCTTATTATTCACTTGATTTACAAGAAAGCGATTAGGGAAAATACTTATATACGTTTTATTTCATTATTCTTCATTATATCGGTTATTAACCCTACGTTAATAATAACAATAATATATAATTAATTATCTCTATGTTTTGTCATTGAAGCACCCATTTTATAAATATTTGTCACCTTTAGGTTCCCACTATCCCTTTAGATTATTTTTCAATCAGGTCTGAACCTTAAGTTCCCCTCTTAGTTTGAAGCCCTCTGGCAGACATCACAGTCGGGGCTTTTAGTGGGTCAAAAAAGGGTGGCCAAAGTTCGTGAAAGCGAAGATACTTAGGCCACCCGAGCTGATCCTTTTCTTTAATTCTCCTGAACAGAACCGTCACCATGATGATAGGACGGCATGTGAGGGTCAGCAGAGTAAAAACGTCTTAAGGTCGAAATATAAACTGCCACATTCAAAATCTATTTGACAGAACGAAGTCTGTCGGGTCCGCTAGTAATTAAATAAAATAAATGGCCCAAATTTATGTGGTACTGGAATATGCCCTGTGAGACGTTAGGGCACGCACAGTTTTTTGAATATTCCTGTAATAGGAAGGTCATAGGTTGGGTAGGTTAAACATAAATCTGCTCGCATTTCGCCAGCCATTTTTGCGCACACCCCAACTCCTTCGAATAATCTTTGATCTACACCTAGTACGAGGCTTATTGAGAGTGATTAGTTGTGCGTTGCGTATACGCCATGCACATCCTCCGGAGAAACTTTGCGTGAAAATGGTTCAAATTTTGCAGAATCCTAAGCCAAATTTATTCAGTGTTAAGCTTTCTATATATTATACACAAATTTATTTCTAAAGTATTTATGTATACATAAAATATTATTTCTTGTTCACAGAGGAGGCCGCTCGCAATGAAAAAGCTCAGAAAAAGGATGGTGAAGATGGCGAAGAGGAGTAAATTCTGTGTGCGGTGCGGAACTGAGAACTTACAGCAGTTGATTTAAATAAGGGCAACACCATATTTTGGAACTGAATAGAGACTTACATGTGTAATATGTGGCGAGAAAGTAGGTACAATAAAGAGATAATTTAACGTATACAAACATACATGCATACACACATATATTTATGACAAATATATTTAACTTTAATTGATGAAATTATTATTTTTAAAGCAAATATCGAAATATTACATGATTGACAACAACAATTCGGGTTATTGTTGTGCTGCGAGCATATACACGTTATTAATATTTAATTGTGTAGAGAATTTTTTTTTTAAATAATAAAAAAGGTTATAAATAAAAATTAGTAATCAAATTTTAATTAAATAGAAATCAGCATTTTTATGTAGTAAGTGCTTACACACACAGCTACATGCATTGATATAAATAAATGAATATTTGAAATGCATGACAAATTCATAAAAAGTTCAAACAAGCCAAGTAATGAAAATTATACGACAGAAAGCAAATAAATATCAATAAATAAATATTGAGAATGTGAAATGAGGAGTAAATTTTGTTATATGATTTTAAACAAAATCACCAGGAAATTAAGTGGCTAAACGAGATTTGAATGAAAAATATAGCGCTTAATGACATTGATGGCTACTCATGACAAAAACAAGCACAACAACAACAATTGCGAAATACCACAATTTAATAAGTATTCGCTTATTTGATTATTTGCGGTGGAAAAAAAATGGAAAGCATAAAAGTAAAAATTGAAAAATTCAAATTTTCAAACAAAAAGTGGTAAAATAAACTCAATCAATCAGCAACAATGACAAATTTTCATATACAAGCATACATACATACATGCATATATACATACATGAGAAAAATGTAAATAAAAACGCTAGTGGCCGCAATACAAAACTGCATCACAAAATAAAATTAAAGCTAATTTAAAAGTAAAGTGCAAGCATAATTCAAAAAACAAAAACAAAAACAAAACAAGAAAAAAAACGATATGAAAGCATAATGTGACTAAAACGCTGGCACTAAATATACATACATGCATACATATAAACAAATATAGGCATACATAAGAAACGTATGATTTCGAAACTGTACAATTGGCAATAAGTTAAAGTTGTGTGTAATTTAAATTTAGCATTAATCAGCAGAAATATTGTTACAATTAGAGTTTCCTTTATGAATTGTTTAATAAGTCAAAACGCATTGTTGGAAGCCTCAAATTTAATTACTCGTATTAAGTACAATTACAAATAAAATTCCAAAAAATAAATATTGTTTTTTTTACGTTATCTCACTGTCTTTTCTTTATAATTTGCCAAAGCTGTTAAAGCAAATAATAGATATTTGTGTATTTGATGTATAGATGACATGTTGATAGATGTTGCATGTTTCAAGGCGCATAATAACATTCTTGGCCGTAAAGATTTAATAACAACCGATTTGAGTTTAAATTTTAGTGGGACTTATTGAAATAATGTGGCCAAATAAAATATAAAAAAAATGTTGAAAGAAATAAATGCGCTTGTTGTGTAGAAAATATTAAGAAAATATTTAAGAATATTTTTATATAAAATAAGAGTATATTTTTGAAATTTAACTTGCTTAATTTTTTATGTTATTTCGTATGTGCATTTTTATTATTTTTGAACTGATTTTAATATCTAAATTTTCAATTAGAACTAGAATTATAATTAATTACAAATATAATTTCCAATTTTTGATTTAGTTCATATTAATTTAAAACTAATTTAAATAAAAAAAAAGAATAAATATTTTTATTATAAATTTTACATTTTCTTTTTTTCTTGATTCTAAGGGGTGGCAACTGAGTAATTGTGGATTTTTTTAGAAAATCAAACACAATTTTTTCATGGAACTAAATAACTTTGTTCTGTAATGTATTGTTCATTTTGATCAAAGACCTTTTGCCAACTTTCAGTCAGCATCATAATCCCACGTTCAAAAAACTTCTGATTTTTATTAGCAAAAAACTGAATAAAGTACGATTTGACATCATCATCATTATTGAAGTTTTTACCATTCAAGGAGTTTGGTAAAGATCGAAACAAAAAGTAATCAGATGGTGCAAGGTCAGCACTATATGGCGGTTGTGACAAAACATCCCAACCAAGCTCCAATAATTTTTGCCGAGTGGCCAAAGATGGCCAAGGCCACACTTGCATTGTGATGATGGACTACGGGCCGCTTTTCTTCAACTGCCCTGTTTACTTTCTTTAGTTGTTCAATGTAGACATAAAAATTGATCGTTCGGTGGGGTGGTAAGAGTTCAAAGTAAACAATTCCTTTGTAATCCCACCAAACTGATAACAAAACCTTCTTTTGATGAATATCAGCTTTTGATGTTGTTTGAGTTGGTTCACCTGGACTGCTCCACGATCGTTTCCGCTTGATATTGTTGTAAACACCCCATTTTGCATCGCCAGTTACCATTCGTTTTAAAAATGGAACATTTTCATTACAATTCATTAGCAAATCGCAGCTCGTTTGCTTCAGTTCGTGAGGAACTCATGTATCGAATTTTTGAACATAGCCAAGTTGTTTTAAGTAATTTTCAATGCATGTTTGTCATACATGAAGCTTCTCTGCAATCTCACGTGTTGTACTGTGACGAACCGAATTGATTATTGGTTTGATTAGGGCGTCATCAACTTAATCTGGACCACCAGAGCGTTTTTCAGCTTTGAGTGAAAAATCACCAGAACGAAATTTGGCAAACCAATTTTGACACTGCCGTTCTCTTAAGGCTGCGTCACCATAAACAGCACATAACTTATTATGAGCTTGCGATGCGGTTTTTCCTTTGCTGAAATAAAAGAGCAAAATATGACGAAAATATTCCTTTTGATTTTCTATTTTTCACCGAACGCCAAACGAAAACTTCCAACCGATTAAAAAATCTTTTTTTACTGATTGACAGCTGAATTGCCAACTAACAAATAACAAAATGTGTTTTATAGGTATTTGTACTACGTCTGCAAACCTAAAAACTCAACTGAAGCCATCTATGAGTGAAATCCGCAATTACTTAGTTGCCAACCCAATAATTCAAGTTCAAATTATTTCATATTTTCAATAAATAGATATTATGCTTCTATTACTTTATATAAAAAAATTCACATTGACTTAAAATTAAATTTAATTTAAAAGAAATTACTTAAGTTTAAAAATTTAATTTTTTAATTTTGTTTTTTTTTTTTCTTAGTAGTTTTATATTTTCTTTTTTCTTTACATGCAATACAAATTCAAATTGTTTTATATTTTCTATAAATTTCAATTTTCATTGCCTATTTATGCTTATATTTCTCAAACTCATATCTATTTTTATTGATTTTATATTTTTATTTATATTTAAAGATTTAATTTTTTTTTGTTGTTAATTTTACATTTCCATTTTCATTAAATTCTAATTAAAATTAAAATTGTTTTATATTTTTATTAAAATCCATTGCTTATTTATTCGTATCGTATTTAATTGATTTTATATTTAAAAAAATGTATATTAAATCAAATTTTAATTGAATAAAAAAAATTTTTTGTAGTTAAAAATTTAAGTTTTTATTTATTTATTTTTTTTTGTTTTAGTTAATTTTTTTTTTTTTGTTAATATTTCATTTTCATTTGTCCTTATATTCTAATTCAAATTCAAATTGTTGTATAATGTTTAATTAAAATTTATGTTTATTTTTATACATTCGCATCTAATTTTATTGATTTAAATGAAAAAAGATTATTATTAATTTAAAATTAAATTTAATAAAAAAATAATTTAAATTTAAAAATTATATTTAGATTGTTTTTTTTTTTTTTTTGTTACACTTACAATGTGATGTTTTCTTATATGCTCATTTAAAATCAATTGTTTTAGGTTTTTGATAATACCCATTGCCTATTTATGCTTATATTTTTGATATGCGTATCTAATTTTATTGATTTTATATTAAAAAAAAGTTTATTAACTTCTAACTAAATTTAATATAAACAAATATTTATATTTAAAAATTTAATTTTTTTGTCAGTTTTACATTTTCATTTTTCCTTAAATTCTAATCCTATTTCAAATTCAAATTATTTTATATTTTTTTTCAAATCCATTGCCTATTTATGTTTATTTTTTTATATTCGTATCTATTTTTATTGATTTTATATTTTTATTTTGTATTTACTTTTTAAAATTATTATTATTATTTATAGGAGATATATTCAATATAACCCTAACTTATTTAGCACACTGGCTACTAGGGCCTTCAGCGCAAAAAATTATGATAGTTTCCTTCTTTCAAAACCAAATTTATTGTTCAATTTTCTAATTTGTTTTTTATTTGGATACACTATCTCTTTCAATAATTTTTTATATATTTTTTCTTTAATTTTTTTCAAAAAGAAATTTTATTTTTATATTTCTTCCGCTTTATATTTTATATTTCTTCAGTCTAAATAGTTCCTCTTTCTATTTTTTATATCCATTGCCTATTTTCATTTCATTTCCTAGTTTTAAATCCTACTTTTATTTAATAATTTTGATGATTGTTAGCTTTTTAAATACGGTTTTTTGATTTTTTTATTTCGAAATTAGTTCACTCTTTACTTTATTTTTCGTTTTTGTTTTTTTTTTATCTTTGATTTATTTTAAATTTTAAATTTACTTAAATAAATAAATAATTAAGTGGACTTTTTACTTGAATAAAAATAAATAAATAAATAACTAAGTCGACTCCGAATGGCAAATGGTTTTATGAGTAATTTGTTCAATGCAGAAATACACCCGGAGGATTGCTATTGAATGCCGGGGGTTTAAATTTACTTATTTCGTTAAAATTTCGTGATATTTTAGAAATATGTATATATATTTTGATAATTTCCATGCTGTTTTTTTTTAACTCTCTTCAAATTCAAATTTTAAATTCTCTTATAGAATTTTTATACTTTTATTTGATTGCTTATTTTTTATTTTCCATCATTTTTATTATTCAATAATTTTTTTAGGTTTTACAATAATTATTGAATTTCCTTGCAAAATTTTTGGGCTAATTTATATTGAATTTATAAGATTATATTTATGTAATAGTTTGCGTTGCTGTTTTCTATTTAAAAATATCTTCGCAATTCTATTATTTATTTTTTTATTTTTCATTTATTTAGTTTTTATTTAGTTTTATGCCAAAATTATTTTCCTTTCTAACTTTTTGTTATATTTTATTTTTTTTTTTAACTTTATTTTAATTTCTCTTAAAAGTCTAATTCGTAATTCTATTATTTTTCATTATTTTTATTATCATTTTTTTATTATTTTTCAGTTTTCGCCAAATTTTTATATTTTTTTTTATTTTATTGTATGATTTTATCGAATTTATATAATTATCCATTAGTGGAACAACATCAAGACGAACACCACAAATAGGAGGAGGAGCTCGGCCAAACACCCAAAACGGGTGTACGCGCCAATTATATATATAATATTATATATATAATTATATTCTTTTAAAATTTCAGTAGCTGTTTTTTATTTTATTATTTTTTTTTCAAATTCAAAAACAAAATTCTCTTACTTTTTTTTAATTTTTCTTTATTTTTATTATTCATTTATTTTTTATTTTTTATTTACCTTTTCTTTGGTATATTTTTATATATAATAAATTTTTTTTGTATATAATTCTTGATCATTTCCGTGGTTTTTTTTTTTCAAAAATAAATATCTTTAGTTTGTCTTCAAATTCAAAATTATATTTTTTATTTTTCTTTATTTTTATCATACTCGTTTATTTATTATTATTTTCTTATTAGTTTTCGCCAAATTTTTTTCTAATACTTTTTTTATTTTATGTTTTTACCGAGTTTACATAATTATATATTTTGATCATTTCCATCGTTAGTTGATTCTTCTTGTGAGTTTGAAGAATTTTAATTTATAAATATTTCTTATAAATTATTAATTAATTATAATTCTTATAAATTATTTTGTTTTTACAAATTACTCCTGTTTTTCTTTCTATATATTAGTTCATTTTGCTTTTGGTCGTCGGCCAGACAAAGTCGTAAAATCCTGAAGATAACTTCAGATTGAAGCCGAAACATCAGCCGAATAAATGCAATGGCTTAATTTTCTTTAGAACCGCCTTTGTTACATATGTATATCAAATTTTTTATTTAATTTCAATTTAAATTAAATTTTTTTTATTTAATTCATTCTTTATTTAATTTAATTTTTTTTCTTATTTATTCCATATAAATCGCTTACCGGTAGCCAAAAATTACTAAGCGTACTTTCATTTTCCAAAAAAACAACACAATCAATAAAACTCACGTCACTTATCTACGAGATATGCATTCCTCCACAGAAGGTTTCTAAAATCCACATTCCATACAAACACAAAAACAACACCTACTGACTCATAGAGAAATTTCGATTAAAATGTTAGTTATAGAAAACCGCTATAAACCAATTTCCAATTGAAGCTGCAAAAATTACAAAAAGAAAAAAAACGAAAACGAAAACAGTTGTCTATGCATTCTAAATCCTACTTTTCTACTATTTGCAAATATTTTCGAAGCGCTGCGCTTATCATGAAATGTACTCTCATCTGCTATAGCTGCATACTTATGTACTGTAATGTGTAACTATTTAGTACTATAAACTCTATTTAGCTCTAGACTTGTATCTCTTACTTGTGCAACTTACTACACAACAACTACAACTAAGGGTAAACTAACTTTTGTATATACCTACCTGCAAGTAATACTCGTATAAAATACAACAATACGCATACATACATATATATAAAAAATGGTGTATCTACTTATAATAAAGGCATACATGTGTGTGTAAATGGCAAATTTATTTTTATACGCGACACTTTTGTTGTCTGTTGAATAATATTTAAGTATTTGTTTGATTGTCGTTGGGTTTTTCGTTCGTTTTTGTCTTCTCATTTTCGTCACATTGTTTTTTACAATACAATGAGAAACAAGAAGATAATTTTTTGTTAAAAGTTTTCAAATGTCTGATAGGCAGGACCATATCTTATAAGGATTACCATTGCTCTCTTCTTTGGGGGATACGAAACGGTACGAAAACTCATACATACAAACCTAATAAATGGATTTTGAAGAGCTTGAAATGACAAAACGAATGATGAATAAAATTTAAATACATTTTTTGGATGTTGCATTGATAGTGAACTCGGTTGAAGCTGTCAAAGTATTATGACGAGGCATACGTTTCTCCCAAACGTTCATAGAAATGTTGATTATGCAGGCTAATGGAGTGCTTGAGGTGGAGAGCAATGGTAACTACACTTAGCAGTTGGGTACCTACATTATCAGCTGAAATTGGGATCATAGCTTTATTAAGGTAGTAAATATATACTAAATAAATAGTATGAATATATACTGCAATGTGAGTACACACAAACATGAACACATTTACATTTGTATGATTGTCATATTACAAATCACTGAAACTGCATACACACATACGCACACACATATTCACACTATTTCATACTTCACATAATTTTTCATACCCTTCTGCGCTTCAAATAGAATATCATGCGCATATACATAGGTATGTATGTATTTATAATGATTGCATAGGCCGACAAAATTCTAGTGAACAAAAATAGTAGTAGACAGTGGTTAGTTGGCTATAAGTCCGAGTTCTTTCGCTACTCAGTCTCAGTCGGATATACTGCTAAGTAAAATATCCTTTGTAATACCAGGCGACCGCCGTAGCCGAATGGTGCGTTGGTGCGCGACCACCATTCGGAATTCACAGAGAGAACGTTGGTTCGAATCTCGGTGAAACTCCAAAATTAAGAAAACCATTTTCTAATAGCGGTCGCCCCTCGGCAGTCAATGGCAAACCTCCGAGTGTATTTCTGCCATAAAAAAGCTCCTCATAAAAATATTATATCTGCCGTTCGGAGTCGGCTTGAAACTGTAGGTCCCTCCATTTGCGGAATAACATCAAGACGCATACTACAAATAGGAGGAGGAGCTCGGCCAAACACCCAAAGGGGTGTACGCGCCAATTAAATATATACCGGGTGCTTCAAAAAAATGTATACACACTTTGAACTTCCATAGAAAATTTATTTACCGGTCTACAAAGTTAAATTTCAGGAAAATAGAAAGCTGAAAGTCCAATGTAAATGAAACATAAATAACAAATGTTAATACTGTTCAAATTGGTGACCTGCAGCATCAATACATTTTTGAGTACGAGTCACCACAGATTCTGTACATCGTATCAAAACGTCCAATGAGATTTCTCTACACACTGCTTGAATCTCATTCCAAAGAATGTCTAGGTTACGTGGTTTACGTTTGTACACCTCATCTTTTACTGTGCCCCACAAGAAGAAATCCAGTGGTGTAAGGTCTGGAGAGCGTGCTGGAAACTCGATTGGCCCCCTGCGTCCTATCCACTGGCCCGCCAAATTTTGATCCAGGTAAGCAAAAATGTATTGATGCTGCAGGTCACCAATTTGAACAGTATTAACATTTGTTATTTATGTTTCATTTACATTGGACTTTCAGCTTTCTATTTTCCTGAAATTTAACTTTGGAGACCGGTAAATAAATTTTCTATGGAAGTTCAAAGTGTGTATACATTTTTTTGAAGCACCCGGTATATATAATACCAGCTATACGCCCCATACCCTAAAACCAAAATATACTCTCAAACTTCGCGATAAGGACTAGCAAAAATAGTCTTGATTTAGACTTAGATTTATTGGAGGTTTGCACTTTGACTTCATGGCCTTTTGAGTGCTCTACTCATCACAGTACCCCATTCAGAACGAGTTCTCCTATAATAATCTTGATATCAGAAGAGGAAATGGCGAATAGAAGAGGCCTATTATTGAACATTTTGCTTATTCATAAGTAAAGGAAAATTATTTACATACATGTGTGTTTTGGTACTTCATTACTTCTTATATATGTACTGAAGAGAAACATTATTGTAAAGTATGAAAATAACTGTCGCAAATATATATATATATATATATATAATTGGCGCGTACACCCTTTTTGGGTGTTTGGCCGAGCTCCTTCTCCTATTTGTGGAGTACGTCTTGATGATTTCTACAAATGGAAATCGCAAATAAGCTGATATAATAAGCAGTGAACGACTTAAACATTAGCACGCTTAACAAAGTCACAAAAAAAGTAACCTTTAGGCCTCAACGAGCAATGTTGAGTACACGTCTGCCTTGGGGAACATCTTTCATAACAGCTGCTGTTATTGAGGAGCTGCATAAAATGTTATGTACAGCAGGCGAAGCTTGGCAAAACCTCTGTTAGCTTCATACAGTTAGCTTCATACATTGATTATCACATCTACAATAAATGCTGCAGTAGCTTCTAATATTTGTTGAATTTGTATGAAGATTTGTTTACAACTTCTTTGATAAAATTTGTATGTGAAATACTAACTTTAAAAATTCCAGTCTCAGCAAATGAGTCAAATATTTAAAGTTTAAATAAATAATGTATGTTGAATTCGAATGAAATGCATGCAAATTTTCGCAATAATTTGAAATTTGTTGGCCTATGTGAATAAATCTGTAAAAGGTATCAATAAAACATATCGCTCTTGGTATGTATTTGAATGTTAGCAGAATTTGTGAAAATAATTGCTAGAAAATTGCAATACAACACATGCGTACACATATACATGCATACACGTTACTTTTATTTAAACAACAAGAAATTGTAGAAATAACGAAACGAACGCATCAGATATTAAAAAAATAGAGAAATTTGCGTGCAAATCTTGTTTGTTTTGCAAGCAAAGTGAAATTACTAGCAAGAAAAAAATAAAAAAAAGCAAACGCATCATATAAATTTCTTCGAAATTTATTATTTGAAGTAAATTATTGCTGCATAAAAATTAAAAGTCAGTTAAGCTAAAAAATGCAGAACACATCCATACATGCATACATGCACACATTCACACACATATAATTACATACACACATGCATACATATATACACACACATACATACATATAAGCTTATGAATCGATTTGCAACAAAAAGGGAATAGCCTCAATATATGAAGCAACAAAAGTTTTTATGAAAACTGATATTGACTACGTCCATGATGCAACTTTAATAAATTTAAACGCAATAACCAGTAAAAATATACAAAATAAAATCTTATAAAAATGTGTATATGTACATATGCCCGTACATACATACATATGTGTTAGAAATAAAAAATATACATACATACATATATAAAAATTATTAGCTACATGCAACACAAATAATTTCACAAAAAAAAAATCGTGGGCAATGAAAAATTGCTCTACAATTTGTAAACGAAAGTGAGTTATTTGAGAATTCAAGATCAGAATTTTCTTTATTAATACTTTTTAAAAATAGTCAAATTCTCAATTTAAACTTCGTTAGCTGCAAAATATTACGTGAAGCATAATTTGCTTGCTTCCTTGGCACATAAAAACAAGTTTTATGAGGATTTTGAAAAAAAATCATTTTTTTGCCGCCTAAAAAATTTCTTCTTACCTTAAATTTTGACTGAATGATTCAGAATACTAAGAATCGGACTTATGATTAGGAAAAACTGGAAAACTAATTTCATCACTCATTTTAGATACTATGTAGAGTCGTATGTGTATAGGGCTTTGTATGTCGCAACATCTAAAACTGTAATAACTGTAGAACACTCAAATACCCAAATGAGATCATTCAACTGAATCGACGACTATCACCCGTAACCCATCTCTAACTTATGCACAAAATTGTAAACAAGGCGAATTTATTACAGATGATGGCATCCACATATAAGTAAAAGCATACATGTTTGTTTTTGCCTTTTGAATTCCATCACGTCAAAATCAAGATGCTCTCCTCTACACTTGCCATTCCGGTTCCCCTCCAGGACCGCCAAAGAAGGGACCTTTACACCGCTTAACGTTTTTCATAACCAATACATTTTAATGTTTTTGTTTTGTAACATTTCACTTTAGATATTATTTGAAACATCAACTATATAAGTACATTCTCAGTGTACACAAATGGCAAAGCCTGCGTTAATTTTCGAATCGCATGAATGCGTAAAATGTTAGATTTAACAGCTGTTGTTCACAGCAATGTTCTCTGCAAAGGAACAGCTGTTAAGTATCAAAGATCCAATTTACACGAATCGCAATCTAGTATTCTGCCATTCTTGTTAACGCCACTTGTTGTTTGTGTTTACACAAGTTCTCTTTTTGATCACTCAAGTCACTCAAAGCTACTCTCAAAATTTCATTACTATCTGCATATTTAATATTTATTCTATTATTTCTGCTTCATCAGGAATGAATTTTTGTTTTTTTTTTTTTATAACAACAACAACGTTCGGGTGACATCAAACAACAACATGCAAATTTCAAAATCATTATTAGACCCCCAAGCAGATTTGTAAAGTTTCAAAACGTTATACAGTGTTAATGAAAATTCAGTGCCTCTAATACACTGTGAAACTGTCTTTCATTTTGTTTATCAAACAACTAATAATCACCTTTCTTGTAAATTGTACAAAGCAGTATTGTGAAAAGTGTGTAACTAAAATGTATTTGTAATTACAACAATTTAAAAGCCAACCTACCAAATAAGTATGCAATTGTGAAAATTTACAACACTAAACTTTCCTACTTTGCAACACTGAAAAAAAAAAACAAAAAAACAAAAATAATAAATAAAAAAATAATAATAATAAATTTTGCTCAGTGCTTTTGAACAGTGCGAATACTTTACGCCATCACAGTTTAAAAGCTTGAATGGTTGAAAATTTGATATGCATGTAAATTGTTGCAAAGTTTTTGTTGAAAAATCAAATTTAAATAATTATATGTATTACAAAAACAAACAAAAAACAAAAATTATAGAATTAAAAGCGGTAGCCGAATGCAAGTTTAGTCTTTAGAAATTGTAGAAAGTCTAGAATATTTAGTGGAAAGATGAACTTGTTGAAAGCAGGTCGTTTTGAAGCAAGTAATGCATATTTGAGGTTAGAAATTGAGATGTGGATGGTGTAGGATTTGCAGCGAACGATGGAAGCGAGCGAGATAGCGTACTTGGAAAGAAAGCAATCATTCAAAGTAAATAATTAGTTTTACAATTTAGCTGCTTGAAATTAAATTAATCGAAACAATGCACACAAAATATTATGAGAAATGCTTCTTAAACTCAATAAATATAAAGATAAAAAAACCTTAATGGAAAATCATATGCTAACAACGGAAATGAGGAAACCAAAAAAGAAAAGAAAATAAAACCGCAAAAACAACTTAAAAATATACATATGTATGTACTTTTGCCATCTAGGCTAGCAACAAACTGTAAATATTTTTAGTACTATTTTTTTCGTGTGCCAGTTAAATTTATCAGCAGCACATAAAAACAAGTTTGCTATTAAATTTTTAGATTTAAAATTTGTTTTTTCCCATAAACTTAAGTAATTTCTTTGAAGTTTTGTTATAGAATTATATTGTATTTAATAATAAAACCGTTAAATATAATACAGGTGGCCTAAAGAGTCAAGCATTGCAATTTTATTATACTAAATACTTAATAATGTTACTGACATTAACTTGATAAATAATTTTGTGAATAAAATACAAAGATATGCAATTTATTATATTGTTTAAACAATAATAAAACAACAACAAAAATAATGCTATACATATGAGGAATATTAATAAATAAAAATACTGCATAAATACTTTAAAACCAAGCTCTTTTAGTTGCTAATGGAAAAGATGGAACTGACATTTTTGGTACAAGCAATCTTTGATACTGGCTTGCAAGTGACGACGCGAAAAACGTAAGGCGGTATTCTGGTCTAGACGCCTTAATTTTAGGTATTTTTAAAACTAAGATTAAAAAAATTAAAAACATTTTTACTATCCATTTTTTATCGTTTTTATAAATATTGGAAAAGTATAAAAAAAAATCAATAAAAAAAATAAAAAAATCGTGGAATTACAGGCCGGCGGAGTGGGGGCTACATAAAAACGGTGCTCCATTGTTGACATGATTCCAACCCTTGTAGTGATCTAAAACAAACAAATTTAAAAAATTCTTCATTAGTTAGTTATGCCAAATCAAAGAAAAAAAAATTGACAAAATGGCGGAAATGGAAACAACAAATTTTTTACCCTCTTTTTTACCTTTTCAAATTTTTTAAAAATACTTCAAACTTAAATTTTTCAAAATCCGAAGCGGGCGCTATAGAAAGATGTATAATAAAAAATGCTTATCAAACTTCAAAGCGATCGGTCAAGTAGAACTTGAGATATCATGACGACCATCTCAAAAAAAGTAGTTTTGAGAAAATC
Source organism: Anastrepha obliqua (assembly GCF_027943255.1). Taxonomy (NCBI): domain Eukaryota; kingdom Metazoa; phylum Arthropoda; class Insecta; order Diptera; family Tephritidae; genus Anastrepha; species Anastrepha obliqua. The sequence continues at coordinate 122,780,914 of NC_072896.1, read as the reverse complement.
GCGTTTGAAGTTTGAGCAACAATTCCAATAGAATAACTTAGATCATAATATTTACTACTCACTCTGGATTAATCGGCGATATATTTCCAGGTACATTTATTTTATAGAAGCATAAAGTATATAGGTATGTAGGTATAGAATAAATAAAGGTTGTGTGGGATACAAAAGATTTTCTGGAAAGAACGAGTCGTCCGGTGACATCTGCCGTTCATTGTGCGATTCACTCCACTCGGCCGGCTTAGACGCCATGTCACAAAATCCGCTGTATCTCCGAAAATAATTCGAATGAAAAATCCCTTGAAGGGCATATGAAGGTCTAAACTTTGAAAATATGCAACAAAAAAATCGATTTTTTCAAATTTTTAGACCAGAATACCCCCTTAAGATTCAGCTTTAACACGTTATTGAGTGCCATTTTGATTTGACGAAAATCTGCAACGAAGCTCAATTAAGTTTTTTGTTAGAAATCGGGGTGAAATATTGATGAATATTGATTTCTGACCGACCACCGTCCTGCTTTCTTGTTTATGTTTATTTTGTATTTTATACCTGTTTTTATGTGTCGCAAGTCTTTTTGCGACGTGGTTTTGTATGATGGAGCTGGATAGGAACGTAAACTGCAAATATAAGTCTATATTAAAAATATACAAAATTTCAGGCAGTTGCGCTAAGAAAGTGCGGGGTAAGGTGTAATGTACACTCCAGGAAGAATTAGGTGTAGTACAAAAATGTGTGACATGGGGCGCAATGTGTTAAGAGATTAATTAATAGAACATCACTAAAATATATGAAATGAGGTCAAATGGCAGCCTTACTTGAGGCACTTGAAATACGGCGAAGTTTCAAATAGCTCAATTTTCTATTTGCAGCGCTTAAAGCGCACCAACAACAATGTTTCGCACGTTTGATTGTCAAAGCAAAGTATTGGCAGAGTAGAAAACAAAAAATGAATTCGCCTTGTTTCATTCTGGTTTAGTTACATTACAATACATTTCTATCAATAAGCATTATGTGAATATGGCAACTACAATTACTCGTTACTTTAACAGCTGTTGTGTACAGGGTTGCAACTAACGCATCTGATAAAATTCACTTACTAACCAATTGCGCTACTAAACTTTCCATAAATTTCTTTAATTTTACTTATTTCCGGTAAAAAATAAACTATTGTGAGATTTAAATTATTCAAAAAAGTAAGCTCTATAATAAATAACTCACCACAATTTGTAATTGTATAAAAATTCTTTGTGCAAATTTACGAACAGTATAATGCAACCATGCGTTTGCGCACGCACACACATACTTGTAAGCCGATAAACGAAGTACCGAAAAAATCACAAAAACCGCAAAAGTTGGGCGAAAAATAAAAATTTCTACCTTCTCTTGTCGGTAAATTCATTTTTGTGCGGTTCTACATGTGAAGTGCAATATAAAGCAGTAGTGGGAATAATTAAACGGTGGAAAATGTAAAAGTACCAGAAAGAAAGTGTATTTTAGAAGACGAGCTGCACCTCGAGATTCAGCAACAACAAATACTTCGGAAGCAGCATAGCCACACCAAACGCCTTCACAAGGTGTCAGACGGGCTAAAGTGGCATAAGCAGCGAAATAATTCAACAACTCCAACTTCTGAATGAAAATTTAAACGGTAATAACGATATCTGCTATAGTTGAAACGAAGTCTGCCTGCATGCGTGGACGAAATATTAAATGTAATGTACGTGTGTAAAAACGAATGCCATTTTAATTAGCAGGGAAAACCCAAATTCTGCACTAAATTCCTGAGTAAAACACCGGCTTTCCATTTATATATGACGTAGATGTGTGCATGTGTACATATAGTTGACAAAAGTAACTAAATGCCTGCCAAAAATTGTCACTTGATTCAAAGATTCAATTGATGAATGTACATATATATGTTTATATATATTATATGCCTGAAATAGCATTATCTTTGGTAGATTGTGCTGCGGCATTTCCCTTACTGATTTTTACCTGAAGAAGAAACAAGACATTCGAGGAAAACAAAATTTTATTTAATTTGGCTTTTCTTTGGAAGTGCATATAGAAAATATATTATATATCTACGAATGCTGTCTGACTATCTTAACCATTCGTATTCAGCAATCACACTACATATGTATGTACGTTGAAAGTTGTAGACGTTGACAAAGCTATTGCAAACGCTCCTCCAACCACAATCGCCATATAGGCAACTCGGCTGATAAAATTCCGCTAATTATTAATATTCTTATCTGGTCTAGTTTCCGAAAAAGAGACTGACGCCTTCAACTCTGACAAGGATTATAAAATCAATCGTTAGTATTTAACTAGCTAATCTTACTTAGTACCAAGAAGTGATAGTTTTAGAGCGATCTCGCCGGTTGAGTCAACTTAACTTGTTTCAAAGCATTTGTGGTCTAATCTTAATTAGTTATTCTAATTTAGGCTAAATAAGGTATCATTAACATTTCTGGTGTTAATCTTAACCCTTTGCACTCGGAGACCATTTTCACATATCCTTCCAACAACTCAATAATGATATATATATTTTATCATCAAAAATGTTGTTGTTGTTGTTATTGTTATCAAATGCGTTTTTAGTTAAAAAAATAAAACATTAAAATATATAATTTTTACATGAATTTATTGAGAAAATTCATAAAATTTCACATCTTATAGTTTTCTTGAGTCTGCATTTCGAATTACCGAAATAAATGCTCATGCCAGCAGTGCTGGCATTCCGAGTTGCCGGAATAAAACTTCATGTCAGCAGTGCTGGCATTCCGAATGCAAAGGGTTAATTACAGCAATCCGTATGATGAATTGAGCTTATCAATTCTTTCATAGCTAAAACAGACCCTGCACCGTCCTTCCCAGATATGTATATAAATACATATATCTTTTCAAAGGTTGTCACTTCAGCAGTATTCCTCTAAAATGTATGGGTCAATAAAAGGCGCTCAATTTAGTAGTATCGGATTTTAAATTTAAATAAAACAACGAAATTAAAATTATTTGGGCAATCTTTTTTATTTGTGTTTAAAACCATTCATGACATTTATTATTTAAAGATAATCCGTAAACACCAATTTTGAATGACTCGCTGCAGGGTTTCGGTCGGTACCGCGTGAATAAATTTAGTAATGCGGTTTTCAATGCCTCAATCGAAGCTCGCTTATCCACAAAGCATTTAGATTTTACATACCCCCACAAATAAAAGTCCAAAGGTGTGATATCCACGATCTTGTTGGCCACTCCACTGGTCGGAGACGAGAGATAATTTTCTCACCGAAACGACAACGCAGTTAATCCATGCTGTATGGCAAGTAGCGCCGTCTTGTTGGAACCCAATGTTGTGGAGATCACCGGCTTCAATTTCCGGTATCAAAAAGACGTTTATAATGGCGCGATAGCGTTCGCCATTTACGCTAGCCTCGTCTGTGAAAAAATATGGGCCGATAATTCCTCCATCCCATAAGCCGCACCAATGGATGGATGTTATGGCTGTTCTTGAATGGATTCGGGTTGCTGTTTAGCCCAACTACGGCAATTTTACTTATTGACGTAACCATAAACCAAAATTGGGCCTCATAGCTGTACAGCATAAGTCGACCTGCGCGCACGATTAATACTTTTCGCAGAGCATCGGTTTTCCTAATACATTTGTGCGATATGTAAACGTTGTTGAGGCGTAAGTCTTTCCATGATGAACACTGAAAAAAATGTATTTGGTTTGACAGTAATTAGGCGTCCTCAAAAAGCCTCTATTGGAAAAAGTATCTCCAACCTGAACACCCGTTATTACAGCAAAACTAACAGTGCAAATAAGAATCCATGCTCTCTCCACTCATACGTTACTGCAAGCCTTTTGAAAAAAAACCACCCTTTAATTAGACTTATATTAGGATGGACGAATTAGTGAAGTTATAGCCAACAACCACTTCAACTTTAATTAATCATTTGCAAAAATTGTTGGCCAGTTTTTTTTATATTTTTTTTTTCTTTGCTAACAAAACTGATCTTCGAAGATGTTATCTTTAGCTACATTTAATCGGAATTTAATTAAATTTATTTACTATACCTCTTTGCGGGATTTCGCTATACTTAAAGCATCTACCACTGTCCGATAAAATTACTTATGCATGCACACTTTTAATTCCCATATTTTAACTGTCACAAGAGCTTACCATTTCAACTCAGTCATAGCCTTGAGTGGAGTTCATTTCAGACGTGAGGTCTGTTCATGTCAAAATATCCAATAACTTGCCAGTAACTTAATTTTCGAGAATTCGCTCTCAAAATGTCAAAAAAGTACATGAACGCAAAACCAGTAACTAGTTGTAAGTTTTACGAACAGCTGATTAAATTGTTGGCGGAAAAAATCACCAAAATTATAAATTTTTTCAGTTGAACTAAATTTAAGTTTAAATTTTAATAAAGCAAATAAAATGCAAAATAACGAGCTTAGCAACACAGGCTTTTATTTTCAACACAATAATTTGTTGCATATCACAAATTTTTTATTATGGCAATCACAGCTTTCTTCATATTCTCCGCGCTTCCTTCTATGCATGTATGTAAGTATGTATATAGTTTACATATATTGCCAACTTAATTAATAACAAAAAAGTGCAAGCATAAAACACGAAAGATACCTTCAATACTTTCTATTTGTATTTCGGAAACTCTAGAATTAATTCGTGTTTATTTTTACTTTGCGATCAGCTGTTTTCTTACTTGCTTACATGTAAAAATTTATAGAGTAAAAACTTGCAACTTCCCCTCAAAAAGAAATATCACATTGCTCTCTCACTTTCCCCTAACTTTGCAATTTTTTTTGGATACATGAATACCAAAATATAATAATTTGTAACAATTCAATTTTTATATCATTTTCGCGAGGCCTTTAAGATATATGTATTTTTCGCTTTGAAATAAAAAATAATTAAGCGGTTTATATTATTTCGATGCATTAAGTATGTAAGCTTTTGTTGTTTTTGAAGTAATGTGGGCTTCTCAATATTGCGTGGACATGTTTGTGCGTGTACGAACAACTTCCCACGCAACTCAAACTTTATATAATATTTCGTAAATACATACGAATGGTTTGTATGTATGAACGTTTAAAAATAACATTTTTCTTCTTCTTGCCGATGCATAATTCATTATCGTTGGCTTAATGCTTTGAATAAATCGAATTTATATTACATTTGTCGCCACAAAACTCTCATTACCTCATAATAGAACAACAAAAATGGGAAAACATTGGCCAAAGAGCTTACGCCCAAACCCAAGTGCCTACAAAACGTAAATTGAAAAGAATCAGTACATTAAGTGCAAATACCGTTCAATTGTTGCTGTATGCATATTTACATACGTACATATGTACGTAGGCACATATTTATCTGCATTCGTTGTAGGTATTTTGTAATTATACGCATGAGAATGAACTGAAACACATTAATGGTAAATATTTATTTTTCAACGTAATCTTTGCGAATTTGCTGCTGTGACTTTTCTAACAAAATTACTTCGCGCTGTTTAATTAGCAATGAAAATCTTAAAAATGTTTGCTTTCATTTTTGTTTTCCTGTTCGGTTTTTATGAAGTAACGTCATGTCATACCGGGCCTATCTTGTTTGCCGTGGCACAAAGTATGCAGGTATGAATGCAGGTACATAACTGCCAAAAAACACAAATGTTGATTAGAGCTTGCCTAGTTGGCGGTGATGATTTGGAGCCATTGAGGCTGTTAGCTATTATCAAATCACAGCAGCACAGAATGAAGCAAATTTACTATCATAATGAAAGTTGTGCAAAAAATTATGAGCTTATTTTGTAAATAGCGTAAAATATAATAACTCTTTTTTATTAATTAACTAACGCATCCATACTTTCAGTTTCAGAATCGGCAATTGCGGAAAAGGACTCCACGAAATATTTGTAAATATGTTCCACTGTGAACTGGATAAAAGTGCCAAATATTTAAGAATTAAATGCGTTGCTGTGTAAAAATCCCTACAAATATTTCAAAGTTTATTCTGGGCAGCCAAACTGTGGAAAAACTCGACTCATAAATGAGCGCGCATAGATGAATTGACTTGATTTTAATTAGCAACTGAGCTACCGACATACACAGATGTATGTGAATTATTTTTTTTACGAAATTCCAAATTTTAAAAATATAATAAATTTAATTAAAAAACACGGAACCACTCCCAACTAGTCAAACAAAAAAAAAAAAGAGAAAAAAAAAATTATAAGACAGCAGCAATTTAGGATTAAAAAGCAAAAGCCAAGTGACCAAAACAGTTGCATTTACGTCAAGCTCCATCGTTTACGCAAATTTAAACTCGATTCGCCTTTCCTCGCATTAGAAAGATCTCTACCAATCTTCGATATCATCCACTATTCATCCTCGCTTCATTCGTTTCCATAGTTCCCAATTGCTGGCATATAGAATCGTGCGAAAATGGGCAACAAAAACTCCTGCTGTGCTTATTCGAGCCCCCAATCCGAACACAAATCTAAAGATATACCACCCGTCTACGAGGAGCGTCACCATGTGCATAGCAGCCACCATATCTCATCATCGCAGCACCAGTTAGATGGTCATATTTCTGCTTCCACGGCGGCTATACATCACAGTGCTGGTACACTGGACAATCCGCACAATTTGCAGCATATTTCAGAGCGCGAAGCGCTCGAAGGTGAGGATGATCCTTCCGTCGATCCGACCGCTGCCACCATGTTTCTTGAGCGTTCGAAAGTGGAAAACGGTGGCATTTCACGCAAGCGTTCACAACATCAAATCGCCCAACAGGCGGCGAATTCAACTGGCGGTGGGCTGAAGAAGAGTTCATCGTGCTCCACCATCTATTTGGATGACAGTACTGTATCGCAACCAAATCTCAAAAATACAGTGAAGTGTGTGTCACTCGCTATTTACTATCACATTAAGAATCGACAATCAGATCGTCGGCTGGACATTTTCGATGAAAAGTTGCATCCGCTAACGCACGATTCCGTGCCCGATGACTATGATTCGCATAATCCAGAGCACAGGCAGATCTACAAATTCGTACGCACTCTATTCAATGCGGCTCAACTGACTGCTGAATGTGCCATTATAACGCTAGTCTATCTCGAGCGTTTGCTTACTTACGCGGAATTGGATTTGGCACCTTGCAACTGGAAACGTATGGTACTGGGTAAGTTTGGCAAATAATGTGAATGTCAGCTAAATCGAATATCCCTAATTGATTTGTTTCTAAATTAGGTGCCATACTGCTCGCCTCCAAGGTATGGGACGATCAAGCCGTCTGGAATGTGGATTATTGTCAAATATTAAAAGACATCACTGTGGAGGATATGAACGAACTAGAACGTCAATTCCTTGAATTGCTACAATTCAATATCAATGTACCCTCATCCGTCTACGCCAAATATTACTTTGACTTACGCACGCTCGCCGAGGCGAACGATTTGTCCTTCCCAACGGAGCCACTCTCCAAGGAGCGCGCCCAGAAGTTGGAGGCAATGTCGCGTGTAATGCAGGACAAAGTGACTGCCGAAGCTTTGAAGAATGGCATGAAGAAGTGGTCCTCAATGGACAACATTAGCCAAGGCGGTCCGCGACGTTCTGTGGCTATACTTTCGTGATTTTCATTAGTTTATTAGAGCACATGCGTGAAAAATTAGAAATTTTGATTATCGAATAATTAATTATACGCACACCTTTATGAAAATTCATAATTCTACATGCGCATGGGAAACGCCAATACATTATTTTTCGTAAAAAAAAAATATATACAAGCACTTTTGTAAAAAGATACGCGCGCCGTGTAAGCGAAGCAGTGCTTTAGTAGTATAGAGACTACCCGCTCGCTTACGGTAGAATGAGTGCAATTTTACAACATCTCTCACGCATCATTCATACATGGAAAATGTAATTTATGTATGTCATACTTCCCATTAGAATGCAATCAGCGGCAAAATGCGCGCAACATTTCCGTTTATCCAGTGATTGTTTTATGCTTCGCTGTTCGTCTAACAACTTTATTTAAAATAATATCCAATCAATCACATACAAAACTTTTGACTGAAAATATCAAAAAATTAAGCCAATGATTTTGGCTTGACGGGGAAGGGTACGCAGATGAGTCTTATCTGATCTGTTGCTGCAAATTTTTGTAGCTGGTTGCATTTAGCTAAAAATTAAAGGAATTATCCTTTTTAATGAGATTGATTTTCAAAACCTAGTTTAAGAGTCGTATGAAATTGAACGCCTATGATATTCGAAACCTTAGAAAGTAAGTGGTTTTGTGAACAGGGTGCGCGTACGAAATGTTGATGTGGCTATAAATACAAAGCTTTATTTTAGCTGAAAATATCAATTATGGCTTGGATTACCGTCATGCAATCCGTCGATTTACGAGTGCACGTTGACACATCTCCAATAGCCCTATAGTAGCCATTTTCAAGAAATTATATATTTGTGAAGCTCGAATTGTGCAAACTTAAGCGCTAAAGACCATTTTAAGTAGCTTTTAAATAGATGTTTACCCGTCATGTAAAAAGAGACGAACAAAGAGGTGCAAAAATTAGTAGAATATTTGGATTTTAAAAAGAAAATATCAGTGGCCAAAAAACCGTTAATAAACATGAAATAGGATATGGTATGAATGAACTGTATGCTTTAAAAAGCTTAATAAGACTCCAAAGTATGCAAATATTTTTAATACTAAGTAAAATTTACGAAAACAATTTTCAACGCAATGGGTTAATTTTTTTTATTTTAATCTAGAATACTTTTCTGTGCTATTGAAAACAAGCTGTAGTGGGTTAGGCGTGTAAAATGGACTAAGGAATTGCGTTAAGCTCTTTTTTTCTATTATTACTATTTTTTATATCAAAGCCAAAACTTGAATTTCTTTGACTTAGACTAATTTAAGTCGTCACCTTTCGCTGCTATACTACTTAAAATAAAAAAGATGTGTATATTTTTTGTATAAAAATAATTTTGTGATCATAATATGTTTTACAGCAGTTTTCACATAAAATAGTCTTTTGAAAATTGAGCTTTCGACATCGTACATATTTGAATATTTCTAGTAACTAAAAACGAATTATTTGCTTTAGGTGAGCATAAATATATATATTAGGCTTAGTTTAATACTAAAATTGAAAAGTAACGAACAACATCAAAATAAAAATACTTAAAACTTTTTAGATTCTAAGACTATTGCAAAATATCTACTAAGTAAGGTCTACTTCTATATTTATAATAACGACCGAACGCAAGCGCAGAAATTAGCGAAAATTAAACAATGAGAAATGAATAAAGCGATAAAAATAACCAAAAACGTATAATTTTTAGTAGAGCGTGTCGTTAGAGATGTGCGACATTTGTAAAATTATTCTTAATAAAAATCGATGACGTAAAGCGAATTACACAAGCAAAATAAATATTTTTTAATTTGTAATTTATTTTAAACGTAACCTTGTTTGAATAAAAAATATACAAAACTCACAGATGATTCCGATAACCGTTGACGAGTTCTTCTTTGTTTCTACATACTACGCGAGGGTCGATTGAAAAGTCCGTGCAGAGTCAGAGAGATGCTTAGTAGCATTTCTTGGAAGAACACGCACCATGATGCAGTTAAAAGTTTGCTCAGTTGTGACATTAAATTTTTGGCACTCCCTTACAAAAGGTTGCATTTAAGAAGATGCAGAAAGTCCTTTTTGTTAAAATGGTAGCAAAAATGTATTTTTTTACTTAACGAAATCTGTTTGGTTTTTTAATTTCAGACGATCCAGTTCAGAGATATAGTGGTCACCACGCAAAACGCCTTTTTTGATAGGAGCTCCCGGAGATCAGCTGTAGCTCCTTTCCAAATAAATATTTTTACTAATATCAAGTCTTAAAATACAGTTAATAAATTACAGTCAATAAATTTAAAAGTTTTCTCAGAAAAAATTCTGGAAAATTCGCTTCTTTTCGACCTTCTAACTGTATACTATATATAACCCCTTAAATAGAAACAAATGGCTATCAATTAATATTTGAATTTAAATAACATATTTTATGGGCAAAGTAAATATAACTATACATATTTCAAATATATCCTTATTTATGTGTATAAATAAATATATTTACAAATATAAGTTATTAGCAGAAATTTCCAATACAAAAATTTCTTTTACTTAATCCAAGATTATATCTTGTGAATTAATTTTTAAATTGAAAACCAACGCGAAGTGGCGAAGTTATTATTTATTTAAAATAGGGTCATAATGAAATATTTGATAGAAGAAATGGATTCATCATACATTTAATTTATTTTATTTTACTACGCTTAACCCACGTAAGTTTCGAGTTTCAGTCTCCAAGTCAGAATTATTCTTACATTACTTCTTGCCGTTAGCGCTGCCATCCACGTGCCTTGGATACGCAATAAGCTTGTCGCTTGCCGAATAGCTGTTGCGTTAAAACTTTTGAGTGCTCGCCCCAATTTTTTAGCAATACTTAGGAAGTTAATGTGTTTTGCTAAGCCTCCTCTGGACACTTCATCCACTCATGTGTAGGAATGCTCATTGAAAACAAGTTCCGTCAATTCCAACTTTCTTATAATAAAAGCATGCAATGTTAGCGATCGCCTCGGGACTATCCAATTATTCTCCCTGTCGTAACTCTTTGCAAAACATGAATTGTTTCAAAATCACCACATCAAAAGAAATAAAGCTCCATTAATGTATCGATTTCGGATTGCTCCAATTACTCTATCATGTCCCGACTTATGCAGTACGTCAGGATGTTTTCCATGTCATACTAGTCCTGGACATACCGATACAAACTCTTCAAAAAGACATTTTTTCTACAAATTAGCCTTTCCATCCACTTTTACTCAAAATTTGTAGAGCTAGAAAATTTTTAGAACCCAATATGCTAAGGCAACCGATTTGTTAAGATGGAACGAGAAAGCTGCTTACCGAGCAAACCTTTTATTATTGAATCATGGACCCACATCAGCCAGCTTGGCATTTGTTTGAATCGAGGACCTCGAGTGATTTTCAAAAAAGTCCTTTTCCATCTTGACAACGCACCAGTTCACGCTTCAGAAAGTTGTTTCACATCTCACCATACTCCAGACTTAGCTCCCTTAGACTATTATTTGTTCCCCAATTTGAAGAAATGGCTGGTGGGAAAAAGATTTTATTCAAATGAAGAGGTGATTGCAGAAACAATATGGCTATTTTTCAGACTTGAACAAATCCTCTTATTCGATAGGGATCAACGAACTAAAACAGGGTTGAACGAAGTGTATAAGCCTAAAAGCAGACTATGTCGAAAAAAAGTTTACCTCAAACTATTAAGTAATTTTTATTTTTGTACGGACTTTTCAAACGAGTCTCGTATATGTTGTTGTATGCTTACGTGGCACCCTTTTGGGAGAGTGGCGTAAGTGACGCAAGGCGAATTGAATATTCTAACATTCTTGGGAGTGACGTACTTGCTGGGCATGTGAAGGTACCCTGCGCGACACGAACCACCAATTCACATGCCCCTTAACCCTCCGTTGGGCACCCTGGTCGGGCTAGAGTTTTTCTACTTTGGACGTGAATTTAACTTATTTCTATTATAGTTAACAACTTGAACGTCCAGGTAGGTTTCTAAAATTTAATTTTCCATCGATTTATGGATATAACCTTTTAAAAAGGATCCTCAAACAGAACGAAAAAAGTCCAGACGCGAGTGCCCAACCGAAGGTTTGTCCAACGGAGGATGAAACCCACTCACCTAACACCTCTCTCCCTTTGAAACCAACAGCATGTTTCTTTGGTCCACCGTGTGATGAGGTAAGCGATGTCGACCGATGACAACACCGTTCTAGCAGCGCTTGATGAAGCGCTACAACAACAGCAACGTGCTCAGTTTGCATAAAGTGTGTGTGTGCCACACTCAATAATTAGAGCAATATTGCGACTCTATTACTTTTTTGATGGCCTCTTATTGATGCTCAACTGAATAGCTGCCGCAATCTTATATCTATACTAATATTATAAAGAGGAAAACTTTGTTTGTTTGTTTGTTTGTAACGAATAGGCTCAAAAACTACTGGACCGATTTTAAAAATTCTTTCACCATTCGAAAACTACATTATCCAAGAGTAACATGGATTACATTTTATTTTGGAAAAAATAGGGTTCCGTAAGATATTTGGATTTTTCGGACACAAACTGAAAAAAATCCTTTATATAAAATAAAGTCAACTTTTTGTGTGTGTTCGCTAACCGGCCGTGTCTGCACCGAATCAAACCAAACTTACACACAATGTTAAGAAGGTCTTGAAGATGGTTTCCGTATAGTTTGGATACCTATTGGTGGATAGGGCTCGAGATATAGGTCAAAACGTGGACCCGGGTAACCTTCGGATGTGTATGTACAATATGGGTATCAAATGGAAGCTGTTGGTGAATGCTTTAGTTCAGAGTATTTTTCATGCCGCTCCGTGACTGGGGTCTCGAGATAGAGACCAAAACGTGGACCCTAGAATGTGTTTGTACAATATGGATATCAAATTGAAGCTGTTGGTGAATGCTTTAGTACAGAGTATTTTTCATGCCGCTACGTGACTGGGGTCTCGAGATATAGGTCAAAACGTGGACCCGGGTAACCTTTGGTTGTGTATGTACAATATGGGTATCAAATGAAAGCTGTTGATAAGTGCTTTAATACGGAGTAATTTTCATACCTATTGATGACTAGGGTCTCGAAATATATGCCAAAACGTGGACCCGCCGTGTCTTGGCACCGAATTAAACCAAACTTATGCACATTGTTAAGTAAGTATTGAAAATGGGTTTCGTAAAGTTTGGTTGTAATTCGGAGCAGTGGCAACGGGTACAGCGTTCTTTTGAGCCAGCCATAATGTCGCTTACTTTTTTAACGCTTGGGGCGGAACTGAACTGTCAAATTGACAGTGTGAGTTACAATGTGTCAATATTTCTTTCTGATTTGGATGCCATAAGGAAAAAACGTAAGTGCAACATGTAAAAATTGTTTGTGAATTTTTTAGGAGTGGATTTTGGAACAGTGAATAATTTCTTACGAAATTTGAGAATTTAATCTGAAATCCGAATGAAATTATGTGTTCGTGGAAAAAACAATTTTTTTCGTTTTTTTTTTTTTGAAAAATATAAATGGATAATAGTTAAAAAAGCTCCAATGCTTAATAAAACATATAAATTGAAACGAAAAATCCATGGATGATCAGGAAAAAAGACGATTGTTTATTCATATGCGTTGATTTGAAATTTAAAAACAATCTTCTTTTTTCCTGATTTTCAATTTATATTTTATATTTACTCAAAGCCAAATAGAAAAACAAAAAATATTGTTTATGCCAAAGCGCTTGAATAAAGAATAAAGAAATAAATATTATGAAAACCATATATTTTCTGTTCTAAACCATATCTATTCTATTTTAGTGTGCCAAGCGAAGGGGGCCGGGTTTGCTAGTATAAAATAAAGTCAACTTTTTGTGTGTGTTCGCTAACCGGCCGTGTCTTTGCACCGAATTAAACCAAACTTACACACATTGTTAAGTAGGTATTGAAGATGGTTTACGTATAGTTTGGATACCTATTGGTGGATAGGGCTCGAGATATAGGTCAAAACGTGGACCCGGGTAACCTTTGGTTGTGTATGTACAATATGGGTATCAAATGGAAGCTGTTGCTGAATGCTTTAGTACAGAGTATTTTTCATGCCGCTCCGTGACTGGGGTCTCGAAATATATGCCAAAACGTGGACCCGCCGTGTCTTTGCACCGAATTAAACCAAACTTACACACATTGTTAAGTAAGTATTGAAAATGGGTTTCGTAAAGTTTGGTTGGTATTCGGAACACTGGCAATGCGTACAGCGTTCTTTTGAACCAGTCATAATGTCGTTTACTGTTTTAACGCTGTCACTGAACTGAACTTGACAGTGTGAGTTACAATGTGTCAATATTTCTTTCTGATTTGGATGCCATAAGGAGAAGACGTAAGTGCAACATGTAAAAATTGTTTGTGAATTTTTTTATGAATTTTTTTGGAGTGGATTTTGGATCAGTGAATAATTTCTTAGGAAATTTGAGAATTTAATGTGAAATCCGAATGTTCAAATGAAATTATGTGTTCGTGGAAAAAAAAAAATTTTCATTTTTTTTTTTTTGAAAAATATAAATGGATAATGGTTAAAAAAGCTCCAATGCCTAATAAAACATATAAATTGAAATGGAAAATTCATGGATGATCAGGAAAGAAGAAGATTGTTTCTTAGTTATTCATTTGCGTTGATTTGAAATTTAAAAACAATCTTTTTTCCTGATTTTCAATTTATATTTTATATTTACTCAAAAACAAATACAAAAACAAAAAATATTATTTATGCCAAAGCGCTTGAATAAAGAATAAAGAAATAAATAATATGAAAACCATATCTTTTCTGTTCTAAGCCATATCTATTCTATTTTAGTGTGCCCAGCGAAGCGGGCCGGGTTTGCTAGTATTGTATAAATTATTTTTTCGCCGAACGAGTTGTTTTAAAATATAGAGACTTGGGCCGGATAACTTCGTTTCATTTGAACTTAATTTTACGCTAAAACCAATAGATAAACAATATTAGTATTTAATAGTCATTCCTACGTTGGGGAGCCGGAATCCCGTAGGAGCTGTAATCACATAAAAATAAAAAAAAAAATAAATAATTGGCGCGTACACTTCTGTTAGGTGTTTGGCCGAGCTCCTCCTCCTATTTGTGGTGTGCGTCTTGATGTTGTTCCACAAATGGAGGGACCTACAGTTTCAAGCCGATTCCGAACGGCAGATATTTTTATGAGGAGCTTTTTCATGGCAGAAATACACTCGGAGGTTTGCCATTGCCTGCCGAGGGGCGACCGCTATTAGAAAAATGTTTTTATTAATTTTGCTTTCACCGAGATTCGAACTAACGACCTCTCTGTGAATTCCGAATGGTAATCACGCACCAACCCATTCGGCTACGGCGGCCGCTGTAATCACATACATACATACATATATCCCTCTAAGAAATGCTGTCACTGTAGCAGCATTCCCCAACCATATGTGTATGAAGAATGATTTATGTTGATATGTCATTCATGTTGTCATTCACTCAATTCGGTTAGGGCACTTGAAGTAAATAAGCTCACGTTCTTTTCAACCTGAATAAAGAAATGTATGGTAAAAATGTGAAAATTATTTTAATATACCTTACAGTCAATTAAAACCCTACCTATTTTTTTCATAATTTGCCCTGTCAATTGAAATATGACGTCAAACACTTAGGTACACCTTTTTCGTGATCGTCGGATAGAACATTTTCAGAAGAAAGAAGGTGCAAGTTAAAAGTTTTACGTTATCACTTAGCTGTTATCAGCTGTTGTTGTTGTAACGGCAGAAGACATACATACATACATACGTATATGTATAATACAATGTATAAAAGCACAACATATCGCACCCTAAATACAAAAGGGTCACAACTCAAAATTTTCCAAAACTGAGTTTTTTGCATAAATTAATTCAGAGTACACATTTCCAACTGCTTCAATATTTCATTCACATAACTATCTTCTTTAACTGGAAAAATACAGTTATCTCTATTTTTATGTCAAGTGTGTTGCTTTTGCACGATCAACTAAAGATAATTATTTTTAGTTGCGTTAATGGGCTCAAGAACAGCTGATTACTTTTATTACACATAAAGAGTTTTATTTTGAGTTCTGCCTCTATAACTGTAAAAAGTGATAAATTTCGTGGTATATTATTTTGCATTGTGCCTCTTTAGTTGTGAAAAGTGAGTTCAATTAACAGTATTATTTATTTATGTGCCTTCTTTGATTAAATAATATAACTAGTTAATCGAAAAAGTTTCAGTTAAAGAGTCATAAATCAAAATTTTGTTTTATTTTCGCAAACATAATATAATATAAAATTGAAAAAAAAAAAATACAGTAGAACCTTCTTCAATGTTGTATATTTTCATGATGGAACAATATTTTCTTTAAATATTACAATAATTTTTACATAACACGTTTTTCGTCTCTCCTGAAAATCTTAGTATTTTGAGTTGTGACCCTTTTGTATTTAGGGTGCGATATATATAATATGATAAACATTTCTCGGATTTTTTTCAAATACCAGAACTTTTGGTTTACATTTTGTTTGAAAAACTCTAATAATACTCAGTCTTCAGTTAAATTGGACAAATTTTGGTTCTGAGTTTGGCAACGAGAAATTAAATAACAACAATCACATGACGCAATTTCCGATTGTTTTTGCTCCAGTTTCCAAATACGGGTAATCAGAGAACTTAGAGAACATAGAGCTTATGTTATCTGCGGCAATTCATGAAGCAGTAGCAGCGAAACGGGATCGTAAACACAATTAAATTGTATATATGAATGTGTATGAACAAATTGTATCATCCAGCCAACCAATCAAAAATGACCAAATGTGTTCATAACAAAGGTAATTGCAAAAATTGATTCACGAGAAAGTAGTGAAATAAAAACAGAAAATGTGTGCAAAAGAGAAACCAAAAAGGGGGTATTCGGCACTTTAAAGAGGCCCTGCGGGATATTTGCAGCTAATTGTTAAACTCCATTATTTTTATGCGTGAATTTATTATTTTACTTTAAAAGGCTTCCTAAATCTTGTTTTTAATTTTTAAAAAAGTTTATTTTACAAAATTTAACTTTCTTTGAACAAATCCGCGCAAATCAGTGTTGCTGTTTGTATGTTTTGTGCCGCTCTCGTTTGCAAGCGAACAGTGTTGCTGTGCTTTTCAGCCAATCACGAATGAAGTGGAGCTAACGAATTGAACGAATGAACGAGTGAGAGCACGGGAGCTGTTGAAGTGAAAAAGTTGTGTAAAAATCGAACTTTTCGTTGTATTTTATTAAAGTTTTTGTGGAAAAAATGACAAAATTTTGTAGTTTAACGAAGGAAACATTTGAATTTTGAGAAAACCTGGAATAATAGTAAACAAAGAGCATATACGTGCTAAAAATAGTTAAAACGACGAAGCACCAAGCAATTGAAATTTCAATACACACAAAGAAGAGTAATAAGAAAAGCAGAAAGAAATACATAAATTGGTATTTAGAAACTAGGGAAGGAGGCAACAGCACAAGGTGGGACACATGTCAAAAGTGTAGAGCAGATAAAATAAATAAGTGAACAACTAATAATAGCTGAAAGGTATATTTTAATATCAGTAACGGAAAATTGTCAAGCTGAAGCAGTTGTTAAATTGTTATTTGAAGTATTGTACAAAGAGAAACCTTCATCTAATTGAGAGAGCTAATTACTATAGGGGTTGAACACTTCATAACGTATAATTAAAGGAAAGCTAAAGATCATCATTGACGCTCAAAGCACTGAAGTCATCGCATAATTGGCATTTGCTTTTGGAATTGACGCAGTAACAAATTTACTACTGAAAGTTCATTTGGAATCGTCTGCCATTGCTAATTTAGAATATGAACGAAACTGCAGCAACTACTTCCTCTTCGTCGACGTCGTCGGCAGCAGCGGTTGCAGATAGCGCTAGCGCTGCAGCCACTACAAAGACTGCAAACTCTGTTGCAGCCTCAGTGTCTGCTCCGGGCAGTGCGGCGGCAGCGGCCACCTCAACAACAACACCTGCAAAAGCAACAAGTGTTAAACTATTAATTAAAGCCTCAAATCAACAATACGATGATCAGATTCTAGAGATTGACTTGCTGTGGACGGTGAAGAGACTAAAAACACACTTGGCGCTGGTGTACCCCAATAAACCGGTAAGTTCTGATTATGATCGCAAAAGTAAGAAATGCAAAGTCATTCAACGCCAATATAGTCATCAATCGGAGATAATATATTTGCATTGAGAATGTATTATAAAAATTTATTGCAAATATATGGATATGTGTTGTTTGTGCTTAATTTCTTTGGGCTTAGCGTTTTCACTTAATTGTAATTTAATTACGTGGTATATAGTATATGTACATATATTGTCTGTTTCTACAGCTTCATACTTCTAAACTTGCTATACTTGTTAGGGATATTGTTTTATTTTGAAACTATATATGCAAACATTGTAGTGTATCAGTTTCTACTACACCCGCAGAGTTGGTGGCTCAATGTGAATAAAACAAAATTAAAACTAGAATAACAGTATACACGTATGCTCATTTATATACAATTATTTTTGTTAATTTGTTAATTTACTGATACGGAGACAGAAACGAGGTTCAATAGCGTTCATCTCCGTTTGTCTAAGTATTTATTAAATAGAGCTTTAAGCGGCAGCATTAAGAAAAGAAGAATATCTACAAGGCATGTAGACCTAATTGTGTATATTTCGCTTGCTAATATTCAGAAAAGTGCCGATGTTGCATCATTGGCGTAATCTTCGTTTTTATTTACAAACAACTTGTGGCTTCTGTGTGTATTCCGTATGCGCAAATTTCTTTTAAACTACCCACTTACGTTCATATATACATATAGAGAAATTGCGACATTTTATTTTTTAATTTTTCTGGCATTTGTGAGTGAGCGCTTATCTTATCACTGTTCCCGAGCTCCCAGTAAATCGTTCCAAGTGCTAAGTAGTATACATATGCGCATACAGTGTTGGACGAACAAAAATTAAGCCTGCGGAGGTTTGTGCTTTTAAGAGTTAATAAAAAATCTAAATACGCGGTACATAACATTCGGTAACCGGGTCGGTCCAAATAAACAAAATCTCATGATGAGTTATGGGATGATATTGATAACATAAAAGTGATTCAGAGCAACAAAATGCAAGACATACTGGTTTTTCATTACAGCAATTGCTGTTTGTAGGTGGCCCGCCAAGCGCCCTCGAACTTAAAAACATATGTCTTATATTGCAAATTGAAAGCCGAAGCTGCCATAGGCAAGTATTTGGAAAATCAATAACCCGTAATTGTTGATAAAATAAAATAAATACTAAATAATTTTGTAATAATGTTTAGCTGAGCTCCTCCTCCTATTTGTGGCGTGCGTAGCAATGTTGTTCCACGCAATTCTTGATCAGCTGGAGTAATATTAAATATTATTTTCCCAGCATAGCCACTTCGCGCTTCAATTTCATTGCTTTCATATTTATGCAATGTGATATTGAGAGCTGATTATTTACTGTAGGTTCTTTGTATGAAGTTTATTGCAAGCTTTGTAAATTAATGCTTTACAATGTCAATAGAAAATAAACATGTCGGAAGGTTTTGAGAAATTTTAATGAACACATTATTTCGCTTTGCCCGACACTGTATTTGTATGTGTGCCGACTTCAATGTGTTTGTAAATAAATTGTTTGCCATATTCCCCCCGTTTGGTTCCGGCCGTAGAATTTACATAAGCTCGAGTTCGTGTTTCTGTTTGATTGTACGTTAAATTTTATTTTCATTTCTTTTTTTTTCAAGCATACAATTAGAATTTGTAGATAAAGTAATGCCAGAAATTTCGCGATTGGCATTTGTACTTAGTTCGCCATTGAATTTAGTTAGTGCTTTCTCAATCTGTGGCGCAGTAATTGGCTGCTGTCAAATTGTGTGCCTATTATATATTTATTAAGTATTTGTTATCACAACGGCCATTTCATTTATAAAATAAAAGAAAGTACGGAAAACCCCATTAATCATATTTAATATTCATACGTGAACAAAGTCAGGTAAAAGACTGAAAAATAATCTGACACAACATAACCAATAACTGTGTTCCAACTAGGACAGTTAACTTAAATGCAAAAGCGTTGCATTGTTATTATTGTTTTTTTTTTTTTGTGTTTGTTTTTCATTCCCCTTCAGTCCCTTTTATAACGACTTGTACAAAAACAATATTTTGCCTTAAATACATAGCACTTTCCATGTAATAAAATACCACTATCGGTAGTGAGCTTTAAAGCGAAATATTTCTGCACCAATTTCATCTAAAAATTTTAAGTTACGTAAATATTTAGAAGGCTTAAGTCTAAATTGCACACGTTAAATTTGCGCGATTACAGGCTTTTGCTAATTGCAACAAATGCATGTGAACTACTCTTCCCCTGCGAGATGACGCGATCGTTCAGCGAACTCGTCGGCGAACTATTATATTAAGTGAAGTAAAAGAAAGCACAACAACAAAGCACATTGCTTAAATGATGGTTGCATGCTTGCCTAGACATGCATACACATACTTATGCACAAGTTCCTATTGAAGTGCATGTCTGGTTGAGCCTCTGTTTGCGGAAAATGAAATGGACACGTCATTTATTTTTGCTGATGTACGCACGAGCGCCGTGCAGACATGGAAAATAATAAACGTGCAAATAACAGCTGTGCAAATGATGTGGTTTCTGCTTTACATACATACAAAATAGTTCAAAGCCTTGTTTGAAAGTAATCGTAAAATTTCAAATACAAATTGGTTAATTTCCAGACTTTTAATGTACTTTTTTCTCCATTGCAGCCAGTTGACGAGCAAAAACTAATTTACTCGGGCCAACTTTTGAATGATAGCTTACTGTTGAAGGATGTTATACGCAGCTACAAAGACGTCTATACCCAGAATCATATAATACATTTAGTATATACACCGAAGAATTCTTTGAATACAAGTTTTATGCAAAAGTCTAAAAGTAGCTCTTCCTCCGCACCCGCCAACATGAGTCCCAATGGCAATACAACTGACGGCTTGCGACAACGTCATGCTACTGGAGCTGCTTCGTCGAACACAACATCTCAACCGAATTATCATCAGCAATACTATCAACAATACCAGCAACAACAGCCAAACTTAGTGTACCCACAGTTTAATCAGCAGATGCAAAATCAACAGTGTCCTGTGTATGATCCCAACAACCCACAATACCCGTTGCCATTTAGCATTCCCAGACAGTTCAATATGCAAGCTATGGCTACCCAACAGGCTGCCATGTACAACTGGATGCAGCAGGTCTACTCACAATATATGGAACAGTGCATTCGCATGTAAGTGACAAGTGAAACATCTTAATTTGTTTGGTTTTAATTTTGATGGCTTATATTTTATTATAACAGGGCTAATACTACCGCGACCGCTGCCGGTGTTCCCAACTTTTACACGACCAATGTAGGAGCCGCTGCCACAGCTAATTTGCCAACAACTATGGCCAGCCCATTGGGATTTAATCCTTTTCTACAACAGATGCCTTTTCTAGCACCAGCTACAGCGGCGGGTGTTACCACAGCCGGCGCTCACAATCCTGTGATACCAGCAGCTACAATGCTGTCGCAACAGGCTGGACCAGCAAATTTGAGTGGTGCGCAGTCGTTGGCGCAACCAGTGCGCGGCACGGAAACTAACACTGCAGCGCAAGCTGCTGCCGGCGAGGAGGCGCAGCAGCCCCAGGGGCAACAGGAAAGGCAACAAGCGGCTGCACCACGTTTTCCCAACATTGTGCAGGAGGAGCAAGAGAATCGTGACTGGTTGGATAACTTCTTTTCGATAACACGTCTCGCTATCTTTCTGACAATTCTTTACTTTAATTCATCGCCGTTGCGCTGTCTAGCCGTCGTTGTAATTGCTGGCGGTATTTATCTGTAAGTTAAATTATTTTAATTATTGTAGCTAGTAACGGGGTGTTCACTAGAATTTGATAGATTCAGTGTTTGAAAAAATCCGTAAAAATTGTTCCTGAATCGGAGGCGTGAAATTGTTGTTACATAGTGTAATTACTTGCATTTTATTGCTTGTTTTTGTAATAGTAGTAATGACATGCTCCAAAAATACTACAAGAATAGCAGCAAAAGTAAAAACTACACACACGGTTTTTTGATCACTGCGGTTTTGACCTCTGCTGTACTGTTTTCTTGATCATAAAATATCTTTCCTGGCTGCCGCAGCCGAGTGGATTTGTCCGTGACTGCTGTTCGATGCCGCACGGCCACTAACCACCAATTGATCTATAAGGTTTTTTCTAATAGCGGCCGCCCCTCAACAGGCAATGGCAAACCTCTGAGTGTATTTCTGCCATGAAAAAGCTCCTCATAAAAATAAAACATCTGCCGCTCGGAAGTGCCATAAAACTGTAGCTCGTTCCATTTGTGGAACAACACTACGAATTGCAGGAGGAGCTTGGTCTAATACTCATAAGCATTTCAATTTTTTGTCGACCGTCCAACTGAGATAGAATCTTTACCCGTCGCCGTTGATGTGAAATATATGTTTTAGAATATAATTGCACTTGTTTAATATTTTCTCGTTGTTATTAATTTTTCGCATACATTTTATTTCAAGTGGACACCCTCGTAATAATGTAGAAACATTTGCTATCAGTTTTAATACTTACTTACTTTACTTTTCCAATTTCTACAGCTACCACATTGGTGTGCTACGTCTGCGAAATGAGCGTAACAACAACAACATCAATCGTAATAACAATGCGGCGGACGCGGATCAAATACGTCGCGGTGTACGACAAGTGCAACAGGTGGCACAGGCCGACGAACAGCGAAATCCCGAGAATGCTGGCGGAGCCGCTGATAATGTCGTCGATGGTCAGCAGCATTCTAGCGCCAATGCAGCTGCAGGCGAAGGGACGACTGCAAATGCAGCTGAGGCCACTGAAAATAATAACGATAATACAGCATCTGTGATTTCTATTGTGCGCACTTTTGTGGTGACCTTTTTCACTTCTTTGCTGCCCGAAACGCCGACACTGTAAAGGGATACGGAAAGCGAGTTTAAAAGACGCAAGGCGTAGCTTTTGAATTGCTTTAAAACTAATGTAGGCACTTTTCTATATGTATATTTAACATTTACGAATTAATCTATTCAATGTTTGTTTATCTTCCGATACGATCGTTTATGGTCCAAATGAAGAAGTGAGGAAAACATTAAAACGACTGTTGTTTAAACATCATCACCACCGTCGTTTATATGCGCATACAATAAAATGTAAAATCACTCGCCTCCTGTTTGAAGGATGGAGCGACTATAGGCGGAAGTATAGGATAAAAAAAATATCTATTTATGTGCAAGCTAATTGTTCCATAACCACAATGATGCGCCTTTGCTTTATATGTTTTTTGTTCAATTCCATTGGGAAGTAAAATTAGAAAAGTGTTGAAATATCCAGCTAAACAAGTGCATTGTCGCTTCTCATTGATTAAAGCGCTAGCGCTGGTTGCAAAACTTTTTCATTTGTGTAGAATAAATTGCTTTTTAAATGAAAAAAAAAATAATAATAAAAATGGATTCCTTTGCTCATAATGGTTATATTTCTATCTAACCGCACCTATACTTACTATTATCTAAATACTGTTTTAGTACGAATAGTGATTTTTTGCAATTGTTGCGCCTGTTGGCGTCGTTTTTGTTTAGTTTTTAAGTAATGAATGAACATCCATACAAATACTTACATATACGTATACAAATATAAACAATGGGAAGTATATTTGTGGTATAAGAACTCTAAACTGAATGCAAATAAAAAAATGCTTTATTCATTTATAGACTATGAAAAGGTGAATCTTATTTGAACCGCAGCTGTATTGATTATTTTTCGAAACTCATTTAAACATTCTCATATTCGCAAAATTTATAAGATAATGCGTAAATGCACGCCTATGTAGGGCAAAACACGTCAAGTGGACCCGCCTAAAATCTTCAACGCATCGATTTCGATGACATTCGCTGGAGATGATCTGCCATAAAGTAGCATAAATTGTGGGGTGGGTGGGAGTAAATATGGAGTGGTTGCTGATTCAGATTTTTTGTGGAATTATTTTCTCTTTGAATTGTACTCGTAATCTAAATAATTATTGATGTAAGAGAAAACGAAATAATTTTTGTCATAGAAAAATGAAAAAAAAAGTTAAACCATTTGAAGCCGCGTTCCGATGTACACACTTTAAGGTCCAAGCAAAATACAGTGTGCAACAATATACTGAAGTATATCCGAAGTCCGACCTCTCCGGACGAGGGAAAAAAAGTACCCCCAAAGAAAGTTTAGATATTTAACAAAACCTTTTTTTTGAATTTTTAGTAAATATTTTTTTTTTTAATATTTAGAAAATAATTTTTTCTTAATTTTTATTAAAAATTTTTTTTTTTTAATTTTTAGTAAATAATATTTTTTTAATTCTTCGTAATTTTTAGTAAATATTTTTTTATTGTAATTTTTATTAAATAATATTTAAAAAAATTTTTTTTTAATTAATATTCAGTAAATAATTTTTTTTTTTAATTTTTAGTAAATATTTTTTTTTTTTAATTTTTAGTAACTATGTTTTTTCATTTTTAATAAATATTTTTTTATTTTTAGTTTTTATTAAATAATGTTTTTTTTTTATTTTTAGTAAATATGTTTTTTAGTTCTTAGTAAATAGTGTTGTTTTTAATTTTTAGTAAATATTTTTTGTTTTCATTTTCACTAAAAAAGTTTTTATTGTTATTTTTAGTAAATATTTTGTTGTAATTTTTAGTAAATATTTTTTTTTTTGATTTTAGTAAATAATATTTTTTTTAGTAAATAATGTTTTTTTTTAATTTTTAGTAAATATTTTTGTATTGTTATTTTTTGTAAATATTGTTTTATTTTTATTGTTTAGTAAATAATGTTTTTTTTGTTTTTTTAATTTTTAGTAAATATGTTTTTCAGTTCTCAATAAATATTGTTGTTTTTAATTTTTAGTAAATAATGGTTTTTTTAACTTGTAGTAAATATTTTTTGTTTTAATAAAATACTTTTTTTTTTAATTTTTATTAAATAATATGTTTTAGTTCTTCGTAATTTTTAGTAAATATTTTTTTATTGTAATTTTTAGTAAATATATATTTTTTTTAATTTTATTAATTTGTTTTTTAATTTTCAGTAAATAAATTTTTGTTTTAAATAAAATATTTATAAATATATATATATACAATATATTAATATTTTTTCTTTTAATTTTTTGTAACTAGTTTTTTCATTTTTAATAAATATATTTTTATTTTTAGTTTTTAGTAAATAATGTTTTGTAAAATTTTTTTTATTATTTTAAGTAAATATTTTTTTCTTTTTAATCTTTAGTAAATATTGTTTTTTTTTTAGTTCTTAGTAAATAATGTTTTTTTTTTTCAATTTTTAGTAAATCTTTTTTTTTAATTCTTAGTAAGAATGTTTTATTTTGCAATTTTTAGTAAATATTTCTTTGTAATTTTTAGTAATTTTTTTTATTGTAATTTTTACTAAATAATTTTTATTTTTAATTTTTAATATTATTAATATTATTTTTTAAATTATTTATTTTTGGGAGCGTGTCATTATTCTGTTTTACAAAATTCTGGATGACAAAATTCTGTAAATTGCAAAAAGATTCTGCTTTTTAAAATTCTGCTTTCTAAAATTCTGCTTTTCAAAATTCTGCTTTCTAAAATTCTGCTTTTTCAAAATTCTGCATGTTTAATGCGAAAAATTCTGCTTTATTCAAGTTTTGTGATTTTCATCATACAAGAAGTAACAAAATAAACATTTGATTCATAAATATACATATAGGTATGTTTAAGCGGTAACAATATTTTAGTTTAGCCAATTACAATATTTTTTGCAATTCTTTTTAATTATGTAGTGTGACTTAATTCATTTCTTATTTTAATAATTCTTCGCAGCTGTTCATTTTTTTTTAGAAGAGTTCTACGAAAAAATACTGTGGATTGCGTAGCCGGAGTTGGACTGATGAGGGTTCATTTTTTGAAGCGCGGCCGAAGGCCGCCCACGCGAAAACAAATTCTACGCAAAAATACGGTGGATTGCGTAGCCGGAGTTGGACTGTTGAGGGTTAATTTTTTGAAGCGCGGCCGAAGGCCGCCCACGCGAAAAGAAGTTCTACGCAAAAATTCTGTGGATTCTATCGAAACTGAAGAAAAAATTATTATAATTTTTTTTTATTTAATATCTCGAATAATAATAAAAAATAATAATAATAATAAATTAAATAATTACATTACCTCTTTAACATTGTTAACATTGTATTTTAATATAGAATTTTGTAATACAGAATTTTGAAAGCAGAATTTTAGAAAGAAGAATTTTAAAAAAGCAGAATTTTAAAAAAGCAGAATTTTAAAAAGCAGAATTTTAAAAAGTAGAATTTTGTTTTTAGAATTTTGTACAGACAGAATTTCGACACCAACCCTTTATTTTTTTATTTTTAGTAAATTTTTTTTTGTTGTTTAATTTTTAGTAAATAATTTTTCTTTTTCTTAGTAAATAATTTTGTCAAATCTTAATTTATTTTCAAGATTTTGGATTTTTTCTAGTTAAGCTTAAATGAAGGCGTGAATGAAAATTATTCCCAACTTTTTAAACCTTAACGGGTTGGTGTTGTTGTTGTTGTAGCAGTTCACTAGTCTGTACCTGTGCGGTGTAGTCACCGATCGTCATCGTCTAACTCATCTAACAGAAATCGTGCTGTTTCTACCTTGTCTCTTAAAAGTAAATCTGATCAAATAAAGGAATTGATATGTGGCCGAAATGCCAGCACTTGCGGTACTAATCAATAGATTCGAAGGCCATCTAAAACTTCTGTGTGCTTTGTGTCCGTTTTGCAAGGCAAGGCTTTGGCTCTTAACCCACAATCACTTGGTAATTCCGCGTAGAGCTGTTCCCAAGAACTGGTTTCATCGAAATAAAAAAGCTTACCAGGTGTATAAGCTTAAATCCGCTGATTGCTCGTAGATGGCGTTAGTGAGCATATCAAGTTACCATAGAAATGCCATATTTTTTTTTGCATGGGTTCGACACCTGTTTACATCAATCACTGCACATCATCAGTGATTTCATACAGCAACACACTTTTTTCCTTGCGTAATCATGTCTAATTTTGTGCCAAAAAAAAAGCACATGCGGGAAGCTCTACTTTTTTGCTTTAATTTGAAGAAATCGGCTGCCGAATCGCATCGAATGCTTGTGGAGGCCTATGGTGACAGTGCATTATCGGAAACAACTTGCAGAGACTGGTTTCGTCGGTTCAAAGACGGCCATTTTGACTTGAGTGACAAGAAGCGTGAAAGTCGGCCCAGAAAAGTTGAGGGCCATGAATTGCAAGCTCTTTTGGATGAAGAAGATACCCAATCGCAAAAAATGCTTGCCGAGCAGTTAGGTGTCACTCAACCAGCCATTTCCATGCGTTTACGTGCCATGGGAAAGGTCCAAAAAGTCGGAAAATGGGTACCCCATGAATTGAACGATAGACAGATGGAGCGACGCCAAAACACATGCGAAATCTTGCTGGCTAGGCATAAAAGAAAGTCGTTCCTGCATCTTGTGGTGACTAGCGATTAAAAGTGGATATACTTTGAGAATCCTAAACGAAAAAATCATGGGTCGATCCCGGCCAACCATCAACTTCTTCATCAAGACCTAATCGCTTTGGACGCAAGACGATGCTGTGCGTTTGGTGGGATCAGCAGGGTGTCGTTTACTATGAGCTGTTGAAACCTGGTGAAACTGTTAATTCTCATCGCTACCAACAACAACTCATCAAATTGCGCCGTGCGTTGCGTGAAAAAAGGCCTCGTTATGAACAAAGACATGAGAAGCTGATTTTCCTCCACGACAACGCCCTATCGCACACGTCAATAATGGTCCAAAACTACTTGGAGACAATCAATTGGGAGGTGCTACCTCATCCCGCTTATTCACCAGACCTGGCCCCTTCGGACTATCATCTGTTTTCATCGATGGGTCACGCGCTCGCCGAACAGCACTTCGATTCGTACGAAGACGTCCGTAAATGGCTTGACGAGTGGTTCGCCTCGAAAGATGAAGAATTCTTTTGCCGTGGTATACACAAATTACCCGAGAGATGGGAAAAATGTATAGCTAGCGAGGGCAAATACTTTGAATAAATTATTTTTTTGCTTTCTATAAAAAAAAATGTTTTTTTTTTTACTAAAAAACAGCGGATTTAAGCTTATACACCTGGTATGCTCTTCGTCGTACCAGAAAACAGTCTTTGGTCGGACTTCATAGCCAAAGCTACAACCTGTTGGGCTTCCATACTTTATTAGACCGATGGGCAAGGCCTGAACCTCAGACACTTCGTATCACACCCATTCGCAAACAACTAACTTATCAATTGGGCGCAAGATATCTAAGTCTTCGCCACCCGTCAGCCCAACTACTCCTTATGCCCCTAATATATTCTAATGTCTGAGCTCGTCTGACATTCACACAGGAGTTGCACTCTGTCTTACCTAGCTGCTCCGAATAAGCACTCTGACAGTTGTTGTTATTGTATAATAGCAGGATAAACATTCCCTATGTATGCTTGGGAAATGCTGCTGGAGTGGCCGGAGTCCTTGGCTGGATATAAGTCCGGGTCGTTCCGCTAACGTAGAACCGACTGTCATGGGCACTCTGGCTCTGTTGCAAGGAAACATTAAGAGCTCCATGTCCCGTTAGCAGATAACGTAGGATTACAGGAAATCTGGATGTACACGGACGAGTCTGTTACCTGAAATAAGGCAAAACTGATGATTAATTAGTTGCCTCAATCAAAACTAGCACAGCCCGTTAACCAGCCGAGGTAGCACATTTTGCAAACTTTGTTGTTAAATTATTTTTAAATCACGTTTTTCAATTATCATCTACTACGGTACATAATCGAGGCATGCCACATGCGTAACTTAGTATTTGCACGAAAATACATACATACACATGTCTATCTGCAAACAACTGCTTATTATAGATGAAAAGCCTGCCAAGTCGCCTGATGTTACAATATCTCAATAGATAACTCAGCGCTGAGGTCAGTCTCTCTCTGCCACATTGACTTACTTTTCACTTATCACGTAGTATTTATTGTTTGCTATGCGTTTGTGTGCGTATGGAAATGTTTTTGAAGACATGGAAAATTCCATAGTGGTTGTCGGCATGTGCAGCCCAGATTGAGTTTGGCGCCGCATAAAAGGAGTTACTGGAACATACCCACACACACACACACACATATATATATATTTACTGAATTTTCAGATGCTGGAATAATTTTTGTATGAATTTTATTTAAGAAAAAGAAGGCAAATCAATGCTAATTAAAAATATTGCACTTGAGTTACATTTAGTCAAAAAAGTAACAAAATAATTATCATTTATTAACATTTTTTGCATCACCTTTAAAGCCAAGTCCTTTCTAAAATAATTTTAAATTAAAAAAAATTTAATTTTAATTACTTTTATATTGTAAAATCATAAAATTATGTTAAATACGCAAATTTTAAGCTAAAAGTTTTGATCTTGTTTTAGTATAATTAGAATTATTTAAAAAATCGCAAATTTTAGACTAAGAATTTTGATTTGGTTTCAAACGGCTCGGAGAGGTCTTTCCCAATTCTGAGCAACGTCATCTTGCAAAGCCGTATTATTTTTGTGGGGATATCAAATTCAGAGATCGCGGCATACAAGTAACTCCTTTCCGTACTGTCGAATGCAGCTTTGAAGTCGGCGAAAAGATGGCGAGTGTCGATTCTCCTTTCATGGGTCTTTTCCAAGATTTGGTGTATTGTGAATATTTGGTCAATGGTAGACTTTCCAGGTCTGAAGCCACACTGAAAAGTTCCAATCAGTTGGTTGACGGTGGGCTTCAGCTTTTCACACAATACGCTCGCTAGGACCTTATAGGCGTTATTTAGAAGACTAATCGCGCGGTAATTGGCACAGAATGCAGGATCGCTTTTCTTATGGATTGGGCAAAGCGCACTTAAATTCCAATCGACAGGTATGCTTTCATCCCACCATATTTTGCACAGAATTTTTGGTCACATCGCCCTTCCTTTCCATCGGGGCGTGGGCGCAAATGAGCGAGATTTTAAAAAATCGGGATGTAGATTATTGCGAAGCGCTCGTCCAACGGAGGGTATATTCAATAACGCATTATAATGCGCAACGTACTTTTGCAGTGTTGGCAATGCGTTCAGAAATGCAAATATGGCAGTACTGCAAATGCATCGCGTTCCAAAACGCCATTTTTGTATCAAACGTCGCGCATTATTTGCAGGAAAAATTTTAATACTGCCAATCTATCAATTGCAACACTTGTCACATTGACAGTGCTGCCAGCGCTGCAATTACTGCGCATTTATAATGCGTTTCTGAATATACCCGGAGTGAACGACAATACTTGGCAGGAAGTCTGTCTGCCACAACAAATCCAACACCGAATTTGCGCTCCTTTACATGGCAGCTGTAGTAGACGTCGCAAGGTCCTAAGTTTTTCTTGCTTCGCTCCGTCCACCGGATTTCTTGAATGGCAGTGATGGCAGCCTTTACTCTCATGAGGATATCAACCAGCCGGGCAGAGTTGAATTTCTTTCAAAAAATTCATAGGAAGAAGGTGGTTGAGGAATGCTTGAGCAAGTGAATTCGGACCCAGCGCATCATAGCAGGTGATGAGATGTGGGTATATGACTTTGACACGCAAACCAGTCAACTGGCGGCTGAATGGCGCTATCCACATGAGCCGAATCCTAAAAAACCACGTCAAGTCGGTCAAAAGTGATGGTCAGGCTACTCGTTTTCTTTGATTTTCATGGTGTTGTGCACTCGGAGTTCATTTCAAATGTTTCTGTTTATGCGACGTTATGATAACGCACCGTCTCATAACGCTCATATTGTGAACACTTTTTTGACCAAAAACTCGACAAATATCATCGAACAACCACCGTATTCAACGGATTTAGCACCCTGAGACTTTTTCCATTTCCCAAAACTTAAATTGCCACTCAGCGGACGCTGCTTTGCGTCGATAGAGGCCATTAAGGGGAATTCGCTGAAGGAGCTGAAGGAGATCTCTTCAAACGCGTTTAAAAGGTGCTTTGATGACTGGACTAATCTTTGCCATCTGTGTATTGCTTCGAATGGAGTCTGTTTTGAAGGCGACAAAATAAATTTTGATGATTAAACAATTATTTTGCGTTTCATTGAATATTTCTCGGTACTTTTTTGACAAACGTTAGCCCTCTAAAATATACTATTTTTAAATAATAAAGAAATGAGTTTGAACTGAGCAATTCCTTGCGTTACTATTATTTTGAAGACTGGTGTATGCACATTTATGTGCAAATGATGTGTCCATTCATTGATACGCGTGGATCGCCTTATCAGCGCGCGGAGAGCATTGAGAGCATTTTCGTTATATTTATGAATTATTCGTTTTATGTTTTTTCTTCTTTTTCGGGCATGAAAGATTTCGTACGAAATTTTGCTGCTGACTGGGTGACTGATATGGGCTCGTCGGACTCCAGTGGCGATTAGAACGATTTAAACTCTCGCAGGAAACAGTTTGAAAGTCAGTCGTCATATACTTAGAAAGGAAGTGCGATTGTTATTGGGCTTCGATTAGTGATTGTCAATAATAAAAGGGAAAATACTAATTTACATATATACATACATTCACTCATACATATATATATATATGTTTGTACATAAATTGGGTGTAATAAAAATAACTAAATAATAAAAAAATAAACAAAATAATTTTTTTTAATAATAATAAATAAATAAATATTATTAATACAATAATACAATTTTTTTTTTGTGATTTTAATAGAAATATTTTTTTAAAGTTCGTACCTGCTTATTAGTACTACATTTAAATAATTTATTCACGAGTGGATGAGTTTCTAACAAAATAGGCAATAAGATGATGCGATTGCTGCAGTCTCGTGCCACACTATCGGTGACTACCGCAACGGCCACAGCAACAAAGAGCAATTTGATAACGGCTAAGGATGGAGCGACAAAGCCATTGATTAGATGGCGTCATGTGAGTAGCAAAATATAATCCGAAAGCGTGTTTCAATAGGGATAAATACTCCAAAAGCATAGTCCATTTTTTATGACCTAATTGTCTAACCAAAATGAAAGTTTGCACTTGGAAATAATTAAAAATGACTACCGAAAATTTGAATCAGAATTTGGGGACTCTCCCTACACCTCTCGGTGGCGGATTTTGAGTAAATATCTTACGATCTGAATCAGATCATATGAAGCACTGAAACCTTTTCAGTGGAGCTTAAGAAGAAAATTGTACGTAAAATTGAAAACGTTTTAGCCGTCAGTCAAAAAAGTCGTGAAACAGTGATTTTTATTCATAATATTCATGGGAATTTTTTTTATTAATTTTGCATGGAATTTTGTATTTAAAATTATTTTTGATACTTTGTTCAAAATTCAAAAAAATTTTAAAATTTTGTTTAGAATTTCGATTTTCTTACTCTAAATTTCCAAATTTGATTTTCATAACTTTAAAGTGCAAGTTTGTAATTGTGGAAAGTTCCTGTTGATTTTTAAAAATTTGTATGCAGACAGTCGCTACATTTGTTTCACGCCTTCAGGCGTTGTATGGAAGAATATGTACACGAATTAGAATTAAATTATCTACAAAACTGCATATCAGAAAAGTAAAAATAGTTCTCAGTAAAAAGTTTGAAATTTGTTGAAAATTTGATGATTTTTTAACCCTCCGTTGGACAACTATTTTAAAACCTTCTGTTGGGCACTCGGGTCTGGCATTTCTTCGCTCTGTTTGAGGATCCTTTTTAAAAGGTTACATCCATAAATCGATAGCAAATTAAATTTTAGGAAGTTACCTGAAAGCTCAAGTCCTTAGGTGTAATAGGATTACACAACGTAGGATTAATGTTTCAGAAAAAAATAGAATTTTGATTCTCAGTGCAAAGTTTGAAATTTTGTTGAACATTTAATGAAGTTTTATTTTATGTTTCATAAAGTTTCCCCCTTATATTATGCTTTTGTTTTTGTATGAATTATATCTTTATACAAGGTGGCGCAAAAGTAACCTTGCGATGTTTTTTGGCTGTAATTTAAAAAAAAAATTAAAAACTTTGATTCTTCTTGTGGATTATATTTATTTGGTCTTTTAATTTTTTTTACATCAAGTCGATAATATGATGTCATGTAAATGGCCGCCGCCACAGTTGATTGCCATTTGAGCCCTTTTTATGGCATTTTCCATCACTTTGGCCAAAACTTCCGGCGATAGGTCCTCGCATTCTTGACGGATATTGTCTTTAAGAGCTGCAAGAGTCTGAGGCTTGTTGACATAAACCCGCGACTTCAAAAAGCCCCACAAAAAGAAGTCTGGAGCGGTTAAATCAGGCGATCTTGCTGGCCAGTGCAAATGCATCCTTCAGCATATCGGTTGTGGCACGTGCAGTGTGTACCGTTGCACCGTCCTTTTGGAACCACATGCTTTCCAATCCCAATTCATCCAGTTGCGACAAAAAGACCTCGTTGATCATTGCTCTGTAGTGCTCACCATTTACAGTAACCGTTTGGCCCGCGACGCCTTCGAAGAAAAAAGGTCCAATCACTCCTCCAGCGAAAACAGCACAACATACAGTAACTTTGAGCGGGTGTAATGACTCTTCGTGGGTTACATGCGGATTTTCAGTGCCCCAGAAGTGTAAATTTTGCTTATTTACGTACCGCTAAGATGGAAATGGGCCTCATCACTCATGATTTTTTTTGATGAAAAATCCGCTTGGTGGTGATTAAGGATGGCGTATGTTAGACGCGATTGGCGGTCAGCAGCTAACAGCTGATGCACCGTCTGGACTTTGTACGGAAACATCTTCAAATCTTGTACCAAAATTCTCTGTAAAGACCGTCGACTGATACCCATTTGCGTGGCACGTCGTCTGGTCGATGTCGACGGCGCTTCCATGACATCCTACAGCAGCAATATTCTCTGCAGAACGACTACTCCGGGGTCTGCCACGCCTGGCAGCATCTCGTGTTGTGCCAGTCTCTTCGAGGCGAGCGGTTAAACGTCGCAGTGTTTCACCAGTAGGCGTTGGACGGCGAGGAAATCTGCGACGAAATTCACGTTGTGCCAAAGTCACCGACCGATTATTGGTCAAATAAATAGTCAGCAATATTCCGCGTTCTGGAGCAGTGTAGCGTAACATTTTTTATTAACGTGTATTTCGCATGTGTTTACTACACAAATGTCAAAACAGAATTGAAATTAGGGGCCAATCGCAAAATTTATAGCATTTTCTGATAGGAGGATTACTTTAGCGCCACCTGTTATATAAAAATGAATGTTTGTCTGTATGTCATCGATGAACTCAAAAACTACTAGACCGATTATTATAAAAATTGGTATATATACGTATTTTTCCACGGAGGAGGTTTGTAGAATATGCTCATTGATGCCACTCGCCACCAGGTGGCGCTGCTGAGTAGAAACTTCTGCCCCCTTTAACCGATTGTCATAAAAATTAGTATGACCATGTAAATATTTTTACACAGAGGAAACGAATATGACATTTCATAGACAAGAAATATTGTGTATCCCACAGCACTTCAATAAACATTGAATTGAAACTAAACTTTGTAATGTCACAATTTTTTCGAAATAAACAAAATCAATAGAATGGTTTAGAATGAATTGAATATTTGTGTACTGACTTTCTTTAAAGTTATTTTTCTTAAATTTATTTTAGTTGTTGGCGTAGCAACGCGCGCCGGGTACAGCTAGTTTTTATATAAAATTAACAAAAATAAAAATTAAAAAAAAATCGAAATTTTGTTGAAAGTTTTATGAATCGTTTTTTATGTTTCATACTTTAATGCTTCTTTAAAATATGCTGCTTTAGTTAAAGTATGAACTATATTAAAAAAAATATTTAAATATTAATATTTAAAAACAAAGTTTAAAATTTTGTTGAAAATTTGATGCATTGTTTTTGTTTCCTAAAGTTTGCAGCTTTCAAATATTTTGCTTTTGTTGTTGGTTGGTTAGAGTGGTGATTCATCCTGAATCCAACTAGTGCTTCCGCACCATTTTGTTGCCACATCCTCGTTACCAACTTGTTATTTACGGCATGACTACACCCAGTCTGTGCGGTTCAGGAACCTTATTAGGTTGTTGACATCTAAGCCAGACAGTTGTTCGAGCTCCTCGAACAGCGGTTTGCCCAGGGTTAACATTCTGTCCTTCCATAGGGCAGGGCATTCACAGAGGAAATGGAAGATTGTTTCCTTTTTCTCCGGTTGTTTGCAACTGTGATGCTTTTGTTGTACTAGACTATATTTTTATACAAAATTAACGAAAAGAAAATGTATTTTGATTCTCAGTAAAAAGTTTGAAATTTTGTTGAAAAGTTGATAAATTTGTTTTGTATGTTTCATAAAGGTTGCCCACTTAAAATATATTGCATTTGTTGTTGTTGTTCATACTAACCATATTTTTAGACAAAATTAAAAAAAAAATAAAAAAATAAAAATAACTCACTGTACTAAAACTTGTTTGACACACTGCATATAGAAGAGTGGTGAACAATTCACTCCAAAAAAACTTTACCGCAATTTAGCGAAATTCAATTTCATTCAGAAATTCTCGATATAAATTTAAATGCAAACTTCTTATGCTCCTATTGAAAGCCCCAATACTCGTATATTAATTGTTGAAAAAATTAAATGAAATGAATCTAAGGTTAAAAGGTGCTTTTAATTTGCAGTTTACTTTGATAATTTCGACTTTTGTCATATGCATTTGTAAATATTTAGTACTTAGGAGCTAATTTTAAATACATTTTTTATATGCGAAAATCTAAAAGATGATGAAAAAACAAAACGTTAGCCCTCTCTCCACAAGTTAGACTGATATATGTATGTATGTTGTTCTTGCCTTTTGAATGTCACAGTTATGAAAATACTATGTATTTCTCAAAACCCCTCCAGCCAAATCCGGACGCTATTCCCCCCAGTTGATACCATTTCTTTAATGAGACCTTCTAGACTTCACAAACTGTTCGTGTGAAAAGAGGGAAGCGTGAATTACAATTTAATAAACAATTAATTGAACTGAACACTTTAGAATTAATCGATTTTTTTTAAAGTGCACAGATTAATAGAAATGTGACTCGCAAGCTCTGGCCCAGCTTACTATAATTTTCTTCATTTATTGCACTTATAGTACATTTTTAGCTCTGTGAATGCTTAATACTCGTTAAATTAATATAAACATACACATAGTAAATTAATATGTTTGTAATTTCAATTTCAGCATGGCAAAGTGATTGCCATACGACGGGAGGATCAATCCGTGTGGGAGAGACGTGCGCCTTTTGGGCCATCGCACGTGCAAAAATTGGTGAAAAAAGGTGTCAAAGTGATAGTGCAGCCCTCGAATAGACGCGCCTATCCCATGCAGGTAAGGAGGATATGGTACAGGGTTTAGGAAATTTTAATTATTTGCACGCCAACTGAGATTGGATTTGCCACCTTTACAATGAAACAAAAGTAAATGAAAATAATCAGCTCGCTTTAGGCAGTTATAAATTCTCCACAATCAAATTTCGCTACCACATCAAATCAATGTTTTGTTGTTTTTTAATTTTTAGTTACGCAATTAGCAAAAAATTGTTGGCTAGATTAGCAGCTGTTATGATTATCAAAGATTGATGTTTTGATTAGTACAAAACTATAAAAAAAGCTGCGAACAAATTTACGATTAAGTTTCCGCCGCTTACCAGGGCTAAGTACTTAGTACATAGTACACACCTACGTAGATATGACTATGTATTCTGTGCCCCCATAAATATTGAAAAATAGAAGTAAAAGCCTGCGAATTGATTGTATTGGAAGTGTATTTCAAGTTCTATTGAAATAACGCTCATGTGTCTCACTTTCACTCCGTTTTATTGCTGGCGCTAACTGTATGAATGGCAGTAAAATGTGAATTTGCTATCCCCCATTTCGAGAAGAATTTTGTTTTTTTGCCAAAAATGCTTTTATTTGAAAAAATTTTTTTTTTATTCAGCAAGTATTAAAAACTAAACTAAATTTATTAATTTTTTTCTTTATTTATAATTTTCAAAAACAAGCCTTTTTCATAAAAAAAAAACAAAAAACAATAGTACATCTTTATTCAGAAACACAGAAAACCCAAACAAAAATTAACTTAATTTTTCTATCTTTATTAAAACAAAAAGGTACCGAATAAGAAATTAAAAACAGAAAAAATTATTTTTCCATAAAACGCGTATATTTAAAAAAAAAATAGGAAAGAGGAAAGTTTTATTCACAAAAAGAGGAGAAAAAAATTAAATTAATTTTTCAAATAAGTGCGGTCTTTGGGAACAATTTTTTGACTAAATATTTAATTATTGTAGTTTTATGGACCACATATTTTTTTATTATACTTAAAAAAGTAGAAAAATTATATACATTTTTTAATAGATTAGAATTTTAAAATAGATTAAAACTTTGAGAAAATTTTATAAATGCGTTTTTTGGAATCTTTATAATTTATTTTTTTAGCAACACAAAAAATGTAGAAAAAAGAGACATTTTTTTTTTAAATTTTGTTTTCTGTACTTTCTGTACACAGTTTTTTCAATAAATGAGTTTTTTGTAATTTTTGCTAAGTAGAAAAATGAAATAAATTTAATGCTGTCTGAATAAAACCTTTCGTATATTTAATTTTTTTTTTTACAATAAAAAATATGTGATCAAAAAACAAAAAACAAGTAAATATTTAGAAAAAATTAGATTTTCCAAAAAACGCATTTACTTCTAAATAAATGGAGTCTTATTCAGAAACAACAGAAAAAAGTAAATTTTTCTGCTTTTATAATAAAAAAAAATGAAATACTTAAAAAAAAATTCTGAAAGCAGGAATAATTAAATAAATAAATTTAATTTTACAATGTTTCTCATAAAAAAATATATGCTAAAAAAATAAATACTTAAAAAAAATGCTTTTTTATAAAAAAAAACTGCACTTAAACAAAAAATAAAATTAAAAATACGGAAGGTTTTGTTCAGACAGCAGTTAAAATTAAAATTACAAAACCATAAAAAATGTATTTCATTTTTCGCGTTGCTAAAAAAATAAACTAAAAAATTCCAAAAAAACGTATTTATTAAAAAAAATTTATTCAGAAAGGACAGAAAACAAAAACAAAAAAAAATATTTCATTTTTCTACATTTTTTACGTTGCTAAAAAAATAAATTAAAACTTTGAGAAAAAAATATCAGGAAGTACAGAAAACAAAAACAAAAATTTTTTTAATTTTTCTACATTTTTCGCGTTGCTAAAAAAATAAACTAAAAAATTCCAAAAAAAACTCATTTATTAAAAAAAATTTATTCAGAAAGGACAGAAAACAAAAACAAAAAAAAAAATTTAATTTTTCTACATTTTTTACGTTGCTAAAAAAATAAATTAAAACTTTAAGAAAAAAATTTCAGAAAGTACAGAAAACAAAAACAAAAAATTTTATTTCATTTTTCTACATTTTTCGCGTTGCTAAAAAAATAAACTAAAAATTTCCAAAAAACGCATTTATTAAAAAAAATTTATTCAGAAAGGACAGAAAACAAAAACAAAAAAAAATATTTCATTTTTCTACATTTTTTACGTTGCTAAAAAAATAAATTAAAACTTTGAGAAAAAGATTTCAGAAAGTACAGAAAACAAAAACAAAAAATTTATTTCATTTTTCTACATTTTTCGCGTTGCTAAAAAAATAAACTAAAAAATTCCAAAAAACGCATTTATTAAAAAAAATTTATTCAGAAAGGACAGAAAACAAAACCAAAAAAAAAAAATATTTCATTTTTCTACAATTTTTACGTTGCTAAAAAAATAAATTAAAACTTTGAGAAAAAAATTTCAGAAAGTACAGAAAACAAAAACAAAAAATTTATTTCATTTTTCTACAAAAATAAACTAAAAAATTCCAAAAAACCCAGAAAACAAAACACAATAAATATAATTTTTCTAGATTTATAAGTATAATAAAAAAATGTGTGGTCCAAAAAACCAATTAAAAAATTAGAAAAAACATGTTTGTCCAAAAACTGCACTTATTTGAAAAAAAAAATAAAAAAAGGTAAAGTTTCGTTGAGCAGCTGTTTTCAAAAAATGCAATAATTAAAAAAAAAAGAATTTAATTTAATTTTTTAACATTTATAATAAAAAAATATGTAGCCAAAAAAAAAACTAACTCTAATGAAAACTCTGAGTATTAAAATTATTTTTCGCAAAACACGAATTTTTTACGAAAAAAACAAAAAGAAAAAAAACTAGAATTTTTTTTCAGAAAGTACTGAAAACCATAAATACAATACATTTAAGTTTTCTCATGCATAGTAAAAAAGTATGTGGTCCCAAAAACCAAATTAACTACTTTCAAATATATGCTTTTCTAAAAAACCTAACCAGTGCCAGTGATTTAGCTTAAAAAATTTCTACAAGTACTAACTTTTATTTGCCACCCGGCCTAATGTACATAAAATCATAATTAATTGTAGGATTGGCCTCCCGTGGAGTATATAACACATACATGCGTCACACGGCACTTTCAGCGATAAGACAGCACTCCACGGGGGGCCAATCCAACAAAAAGCAACGTAGAAAAACAGAAAAACAAAAACAAGCTGTAAATAAATTTAATAAAAAAATATTTTTTGAGTGCCACTTGTCAGCGAAGTAGTCAATAATAATTATTTGCTATTAACTGTGTTCTTCTTCACTATCAACCCAACAGGGGAGGATTGGGTGGAGTAAAAGACTTTTAACCAAGGCTAGAGCAATTATGCACAGATGTATTGGCAGAAGCTAAAATTGCCAGAAGGTCTCCGTCAAACTCAAACTTAGGCTTCCTGATTGCTCTCAATCAAGTTAGTTATCATTCTCTATATTTCTAGCCATAGCCATCAATGTGGCAGTTGCTTGGTTGCTCGCTAGCGCTACAGCCTTTAAACAGGCTCCTTTAACAGGCTACCAGCTAATTTTTGATAGAAGAACTGGCTGGGCCGTGGATTTTTATTCCGATGGCTTCTCAGAGCAAAGCGAGTTGTAGGGGCTCTTTTGACTATCTACCCTTGGGTAGATGGATCTTAAGTCAGTTTGGCGAACGCAGGTGGAACACTTCCATAGAGAATGTTGCAAGTTTTTTCCGGCTATGGGTGACTACCAAGAGAGTTTATAAAGCGAACGAGCGCATTCCCCTATAGGAACTCAGGAAGTACTCAACAGGTCTTCAACTTAGTACTGTAACAGTTGCTTGGTTGATTCTACTTTATTGAGCTCTCCTGAGTTGCCCTGATTTTATGAGTCTGCGATACAGGCAGTTTGTTTCTCACTTTATTTATCCTATCGAGTCGTACCACCTTGATCGGTTACCAATTAAGTTATTTTTAGGGGATTCGTATGAAAGCAAATTACTTTTATAAAATTTTTGAAGACAGCTTTTGAAGCCGAATAGGTTTGCAAAAAATATTAAAACTTGAACTTTGTTCCAATTTTATTAAGCAATAAATTTAAGAAATGGTAATCTTTAATGAAACGTTAATAACTCACTAAATTTTTGTTTAGCGCTGTTTTGCAAAGAAATCTGTGATTAGATTGGATGAAAGATTTTCAATTAACTATTAATAAAAAAATGATACAAAACGAAATATTTTTTTGTCCATTCCAAGGCACCTTGAGCAGGTGGCGGTAGAGGTAGCAACGCGGATCTGTTAAAGGTGATGGCAATGAACCTACAACAATATTTTGTATTACATTGGAATATAACGACCAAAGAAAATAGTAAAGAAAAAGAAAAGCACAAACAGCGTTGAAGAGCCCACTTTAATTTGAAGTAAGAAGCATACGACGATAGTGCGAATGGAACGGCTCTTCGTCATTTCATTTTGTGCTGGCATTCAAATGTACACAGCGAAATAAAAAACAAACAAAAAAAATCGCCCGGTCTACTGCTACCCCCTTTAATAGATTCGCCTTGATCAGTATGTAGCTGGTTTGATTTTTGCTTTTGTCAAATTTTATTGAATCCTTTACTTCATGTGGGCCCACGTATGATTCAACTTTATTTCCAAACGAAGTATTATAAAATAATGCAAACTATTTTTGTCCATAAAATATATATTTAGCAATAATAGGTGTAAGTGGATGAAAAATCAGAATTGAAGTGCGAGTGATTCATTTTCAAAAAACGATTGTAAGTATAGTGACGAAAAAAAAAATACTTTTACGGAGTCGATATACTCATCTTTCTCGACGGATAATCATTTTTCCGCTTTTCAACTGTTTTCTATACTTAACAATCATGATTCAATAATAAAAGGTTTTCTCAGTAAGCAGCCTTCTCATTCCCTCTTGACAAATTGGGTCCCTTAGCAAGACACTGGGTTGCTAACTGTAGAAATTTTTAGCAAAAGTGGAAGAAAAGTAAAATTTGTAGGAGAAATATTTCGTCTTCAAAAGGGGTTTTAAACACAAGAACTTGCTCGGTATGTCCATAACCAAAACGATATGGAAAACATCCTGACATACAGTTAAAAGCAGGATATGATAGCGCATCTTTTTGGGGCAATGAACGTGAAAGATGGACGTTTTGACAATTTGAGCCCCATGCCTTTTGAAATATAGGTTGGGAAAGTACTTACTAGGTTACTTAAAAAATACATAACTTACGTACAAGAGCTCATTAGAAATATGCAACTAATCACAGCCTCCGGATGGCAGATGGTTTTTATGAGGATCTTTTTCATGGCAGAAATACACTCGGAGGTTTGTAATTGCCTGCCGAAGGGCGACCACTATTACAAACAACATTTCCTATCGTTTGGTGTTTCAGGCCCGCGGTTTCGAACCGTTGCACTTCCAAATGGTAGTCACACATCAAGCCATTCGGCTACGGTGGCTGCCGTCGATATAATAATAATTACTTTAAATAAGTGCAAGTAGTTTGTTAAGTATTTATGAATGTAAGAATAATCTTGACTGGGTGGTCAAAACTCCAAACTCACGTGGACAAGGCATGGTAAAGAAGAGCGCCGTGAGTATGTTCAAAGTTGGTTTTTAGTCAACCAAATTTATGATGAATCCGCTTCTTCTATGAAAGAATTCAAGGTCATAATACTAAGGTAACATAATAGCGACATATTGGCGATACTTCGTGATCAGTTTTGAATTTAAAAATTAATTCACAAAATATAATTCTGGCATTAAGTTAAACGATTTTTTTAATATCATATTTGGCAACTTCCATTTATACTAAATATTTTTTATAATTTAACTAAAAAAGGACTATTTTGCTACCATTTTAAGCAAAAGGTATTTAATATTTCCATTTTTTCCATCCTTTTTAAATGCAACCTTTTGTAAGGGAGTGTTCTAATGTTACAGGGAGAATTCTAATGTTACAAGTGAGCAAACCTTTAATAATTGAATCATGCTTCACAATACGTTTTTGGCTAAGAACAAAGAACCAAAATGTAAATTTTGTTTCATTATTTTTCCTTTAGTATGTCTTATTGATAATCCAGTAAAGTTATTTTCACCATGAAACAATTTTTTTCAATGATTTATTAATTCATGCAGTAAAGGGTTAAATTACGCTACACCAGATTCGACTTGGTTTTGGCATTTTAGGGACCAAAAGAAAAATCGAAATTGAGGTAGTAATCTGGTCAAATACTCATTTTTTATAGATATTTTTTAGGAATTTAGACACCAAAGTAAGCGCCTTAAAAAAATATAGGTGGCTAATCAACAGGATTTTGGCTCTTCAGGACATCTGAAACGAAAAAGTTAAACTGATTATTATTTTGTAGGCTTGCCATTCTGGCAGGTGCTACAATGGGAAAATTTTTTTTAAAAATAACAAAATGGCGGACTTTTTAGAATTCCTTTTTTTGAAAAGTCCTTTTTAACTTAATTGACATTGCTGTGCCAATTAGAAAAATTTTTTTTTAAATTTCTGAAATAAAAAATTCTCCATTTTAAAAGCGAATTCGGGATTCAAAATCTAAGAAACTCTTTTCTAAGAGTATTTGAAACGAATTTAGAATTTTTCTAAATGTAATCTACAAACAAAATAAATAATTCAAATATTATTTTTTCTTTCTAATGCTACAGGTGTACTTGCATTCTGGCGCTACTGTACAGGAGGACATTAGCGAGGCTTCTGTGA
This sequence comes from Anastrepha obliqua, assembly GCF_027943255.1. NCBI lineage: Eukaryota > Metazoa > Arthropoda > Insecta > Diptera > Tephritidae > Anastrepha > Anastrepha obliqua. The sequence continues at coordinate 122,737,866 of NC_072896.1, read as the reverse complement.
TATTTGGTGTCAAACAGGTGCCGATCGATGCCCTCATACCAGGAAAAACATATTGCTTCTTTTCGCATACTATTAAAGCACAGGAGTCCAATATGCCATTGCTGGATGCTGTTTTGGAGAAAGTAAGTAATGAAAATCGATGTAGTTTCTACAAGACGGCGCAAAATTAATCACCCTACCGAAAGGTTTCACTAAAACCAAGATTTCCATCACGCAAAATTATTTTGTTTTATTTAATAAAAATTATTCAAAAAAAAGTTCGATGATTAATTTTGCGCAACTAAAATTCGCCATTTATTCATCTCGCATTTATTTCATATTTTCCTCATGCGAGCTGTAGATTCATGGTGGGAGTGGGAAATGTGACCGTAAGACGTTGAGTGAGAGTTTGAAGCGCTAATTTAGCGTTTAATCGGCGACAAAGTAAAGGGTGTTCTCATCTTTTGACAAACTAAAATGAAAATCGCGAAATATGAAAATATGTCAAGTTGAATGGCAGACCTAGCCTAGAATGAGATCCTGCCAAAAATACAGGCACTAAGATTCAAAACAATTTCCTGTCTTGGCACATCTGGTTAATGCTCGCAAAAATAGTATCACAGAAAAAAGAAGAAGCTGTGCGAAGGATATCATTAACTTATAAGGCGTTCGTTCAAATTTGTATTTGTGTTAGGAAAAATACTCTAATTTTCACGTCGGTAGATCAGAGTTTGGCCTGCAAAGTGCACGGAGAATTCAGCTTCAATAAGGAAACATAGCAGAGAAAATAGAAAATCGTGTTCTTTTTCTCTGGTTGCTTGAAACTGTGACTGTATGTGGTATAAGGGATGCCCATTTTGGCTGCTTGTTCCCCAAAAGCCAGTTATGACCGCCGTGGGTCTGCAGGCGTCCCGTTATTTCATGTTTATCAATGTTGACATTTTCTGAGGTTGTAGGTGGGTCATAACGTTCTGCAAACTTTGCATCTGCGTCTGATTCCTCCATCTACAACTGAATCGTTATTCACTCCACTGGGTGCAATCAAGAATACGATTTTCTCAAAATATCTACGCATCGCGGATTGTAGAGGGAGGAATCAGACGACATGCAAAGTTTGCAGAACGTTATGGGCCACCTACATAATCTTTATTCATGGCAGATCCCCCTCTTGTCCGTTCATCTGCTTTTTCATTACCTTTAATGTACCGATATCACAGATCCTTCTCTTGCCAGTTCATCTGCTTTTTCGAAACCTTAAATGTTCCGATGTCCCGGGACCCAGATTAAGGTGACGTTATGGTTTTCACTCAAGGTGGTATGGCTATTCCTACTTTGTTCGACCAGTTGGAGGTAGCCGAATCCAGGGTCTGGATTGCAGCTTGGCTATCCGAAAGAATAGCGATATTCCTTTTAAAAGGGGAAGGTACTGCAGGCATTAGGAAGACGTACCAATTTTAGAATTTTAAGTTCATGAGAATATATACCTGCTCCAAGACCACAATCCATTTTAGAGCCATCATTATAGACTATAGTATCGAAGTTGTTTAGTGAGAATCCCTTACTCCATTCCGCCTTAGATGGAAGGAAAGGTTCCTGTTGAATGTTACCAACGGGACGATGTAATCAACCTTTCCGAGGTGTACTGAGTTTGTCGCAATTAAAACAAAAAAACCTAATTATAAACTGCATTAATAAGTATTTTTAATAAACGACATACTTGAGATGCTGCTCGGCAGCAGAGATTTCTGAAAATTCTACCTACGATGTGGACTTTGCCTATGAGTCTTTTATTACGTATGCATTGGCGGTCCCCATAGCCGAATGAGTTGCTGCGTTGCTACCATTCGGAAGTGCTCAGTTTCAAAATCTCCGTGGATGAAACGGAAAATGATAGCAAACGGGTTTGCCGAATAGCTATCGCCTATCGGCAGGCAATGGTAAACCTCCTAGTGTACTTCTGCCATGAATAAGCTCCTTGTAAAAATTATTTTCCGTTCAGAGTCATTTTAAAACTGTAGGTCTCTCCATTTGTGGAACAACATCAAGACGCACCGCACAAATAACTAGTAGGAGGAGCTCGGCCAAACACCTAATGAAGGGTGTAAGCGCTGGTGATGGTAGGAGAAAGGATCTTCTTCTTTATTGATAGAAATAGTCTTCACTAATTGCGAAATTTTCCTTCCATTGAAGTTTCTTTTATTTTGGTAGCAGCTTGCAAGAGCTATTGGGGCAAATGGCTTGTCTTCCTGAATGGACTGAGAACATAGATGCGTCAATTAAGCAGAAAATGATATTTTTCCTTCCCACGACAGTCGGTTTTACGTTATCGGAACGACCCATACAAGCTGCTAAAACAACTACAACAACAATTTTTTTTGCTGCATGGCTTTTAAAGCTTCACCTGTCTAGAGACAGCATTTGACACCAGTGCCTTAATTTTCACCTCATTTCACAGAAGTGTGTCTCTCAAATAAGCCAATGAATAATCCATTACATTCACATATGCACTAGCATAATATATGCATACATACAATCATATCCACATACATACATTTGAACTCTTGCATACGCAATGTATTCAGCTTTTGTACTCAGCGGTACACACATACATATGGACTTGTAATTGCCTGTTTCACAGATTCGCAGTTAATTATGTTATAATCAACCTGTCATTCTGATTTTGATATCCTTTCACAGAATATCCGTTTGATTGATTACGAACGTATAGTGGACGAGCGTGGCGCGCGTCAAGTAGCATTTGGCAAGTACGCCGGTGTAGCGGGCATGGTCAATATCCTACATGGTGTTGGATTGCGGCTCCTGGCGCTGGGTCATCACACACCTTTCATGCACATCGGCCCGGCGCATAATTACCGTAACTCGTCAATGGCGCGCCAAGCAATACGAGATTGTGGCTATGAAATCTCATTGGGCATGATGCCTAAGTCCATTGGCCCGTTGACAGTTGTGTTCACTGGTTCGGGCAATGTGTCGCAAGGTGCGCAGGAGGTGTTCCAGGAATTACCCATAGAATATGTGCCGCCTGAGATGCTGCGCAAGGTGGCTGAGCATGGCAGTAAGTAGTGAGCAAACAAGAAAACAAAAAAAAAACAGAAAATAATTAATTCTGTGTGCCCACGTAGGTCAGAATAAATTGTATGGCTGTGAAGTAAGCCGCACGGATCACTTGGAGCGACGTGAAGGTGGTGGCTTCGATGCACGTGAATATGATGAGTTCCCTGAACGTTACATCTCTACATTCAGCTCGAAAATTGCGCCCTACGCCTCGGTGATTATCAATGGTATTTACTGGGCGGTGGGTAGTCCGAAGCTGATTAGTATACCGGATGCTAAAAATTTACTTCGACCAGCGAATACACCTTGGTTGCCCACAAGTAAAGGCAGTCCTGCGCTACCACATCGCATGTTGGCTATCTGCGATATCTCTGCTGATCCGGGCGGCTCCATTGAGTTCATGAACGAATGCACCACCATCGATACGCCTTTTTGTTTGTACGATGCAGATCGTAACAAGGATATGAAGAGTTTCAAAGGCCCGGGTGTTTTGGTATGCTCAATTGATAATATGCCGACACAGCTGCCGCGCGAGTCGACCGACCTTTTTGGAGAACTGATCAGCCCCTTTGTGGATGATATAATCAAAAGTGACGCCAAAAAGCCACTGGAAGAGGAGAACTTCTCATATCCCATCAAGTCGGTGAGTAAAAAAAGAAGTGATTTCATTTTAACCGAAAATTAATATTTCAGCCTCTATATGTGAATATATGTATGTATATGGAAGAGAGTCCTATACCAAAGAGCCAAATTGTCGAAAAAATCGAAGCGAAATTTCTCATTTTTTTATTGCTCGCTAAGAGAAATATTAGTTTGTGGAAAAATAAATTCATTATTTTCTCGGTAAATGGCTGTAGAGATCGATATCTCGTAAAGTATCGATCAAACAAGTATCTTAAAGTTCGACTAAAAGTCACTTAATAAACCAAAGTTCAAAATTCAACTTGAAAACCAGAAACAAGGCAGAACGGAAAATGTGTACGGTAACTTAGGTGGGTAGGTAAGTTTAAGTCGCAGTCAGTCTTTAAACCAAGCAGCAGTAGCAGTTCACCTGCTACTATTCGTTAAACCATTTTCTTTTAAGTGCTAATTCATTGGCCTGGCTGACACTTATATCTCTAAGGTCATCCACATCATTCAAGAATGATGGGCCAAAGTATTCAAACCACCATTCAGACTCTTCCTCCTCCTTATTCTTGCAGCTTCTGCATGTCTGTCGAAACGAGGTACATTCAATCTTTGAACAGATCATCCAAGGAGACAGAGGCTTGTGATCAAAGCAACTAATATAGCGACATTTACATGTCTTGCCGAGTTTTAATAAACAGTTTAAACTTTTGTCAGCAATATCGTTCAGAGATGAAAAGTATACCGATCTCAGGCAGTTGTAACGAGTTTTGCTTAGAGAAGGGCAGTGGCAAAGGAGGCGTCTCCTTTCTTCCTCACAAAAGTAGCACGCTTCGTTTTGGACCAACTCACTTCAGCACTCGAACTAATATTTTAAATTCTTTCCTTGGGAGTGATAGAATAAAGTTTATTGTTTTCATACTGCAAGGTCGTAGCATTATTTTGGAGGGTTGATACTTCTCGTATAGACGGTGCTTCCAGAGTTGGTTTCTTGTCCAGTTCCGTCTTCAAAACTGAGAGTGAGGGATATACGTTCGACGTACTCGTCCTAGGCAAGCGGGAGCCGGTCTTAGCAAGCTCGTCAACTTTCTTTATTCCCTTTTGCCCTGGTGCCTAGTAAATTCTGACCTTTATATTCTCGCAGAGTTCGTTTTTTTTTGATATACAGTACAGTTACACGCGTTCCTAGTAGTCATTACGGCCATTATTGTTTTAATAGCAGCTTCATTATCGATGAAGATGCCTGTGTGAGTGTCGATTTCGATCGATATCTCTAAATGCAGTCACATTTTTGCCTAAATAAACAGCTACCTTATTAATGGCGAGAGTTTCAGTTTGAAGTATGCTACAGTCCTTGAGAAGACGAGCCGAAACACGATCCCGCGACAGTCGGTTCTATGTGACCGGAACGACCCGGATTTATATACGGCCGAGGACTGTCACTCCAGCAGCATTACCTATATATGTATTGCTTATGCTCCTACAATAAAAACTACAACAACAACAAGCCGAAAAGCTTACTATTTACTTCTTACTGTAGTCGCCAAAGTCAACTTATCGCCAAGCTTTGAGCCATCAGTAAGAAACCGCAAGCAATTTTTTCGACCAGTTATATTGTCAACCCACTAACATCCAGCTGGAATTCGAGTATTAAATAATCTATTAAAATATGGTTCACCCAAACAATAGTCCACAGGATTTGTTGAGCCCGTACCGAGTGATATGGCCGAGTGTTCAACACCTAAATCGCGCCAGTGATTACTTGCGGCCAGCCGAGCAGCAGTGTTACCTGCATTTTGTTTACCAACTAAACCTAGGGGAGGTAAGAAGAAAAAAGTATTCAGAGCATCAGAGAGTGGGGTTATAAGAGCGACTCTGTTACATATAAGCGCCATCCGTTGAACTTTCTCTATTATTTCTAAACATAGTCTTGTCGAGAGCCGTTCACCAGACTGTAATCCCGTTACTTGCATGCATTGAAATTTTACGAAAACATTTTTTTTCAGTGCACTTTAACGAAATTAACCCATAACATTTTCCATTTCGACTAATTTCTAGAGTTTCGGTTGAGCTTTGATTCATTTTGATATATTCTTGATTTTATATTTTTAAAACTCATGTTCGAAATCTATAAAACGCTAATTTTATGTGGCGCGTTTACTATAAATATTTAATAAATATGGCATACACATACTTACATATAAAAGTGCGAACTTATCAGTTAAAAACAGCGACAAGTGAAGTACAGGGTTACCAGATTTTACTCACTAAAATTCTAAACCAACGAACTTTTTTGATATATTTAATATATTTTTCAATAGCGTCTATTTAGAATTTCGAATTTGAGCTATAGATTTTTTAAATAATTTAAATAAAAATAATTTTTGGTATCCAGTTTTGGTATCCGGTATTGAATGGTCTATCAATTTTAGTATAATAAAGTGCAATTGCAAGTGGCTGCAAAATGCCATTGAATTTTGACAATTTCTTTATTGCCAGTGTCAAGCATTTTGTTCCAAACAAGTTTATTCAAATATTTGATGTTGTTCTTAGGTTTATATAACAATTTTCGAAAGTATTTGGAGTTTTTTAGCGACTTGAGAGCTATCGATATCGATAACTGTGGCTTGACAGCTGAGAATGGCGAACTGTGTTGACATTTCTGTTCATTAAGGCTTGAATTGTGAATCCTCATGAATCCTTTAGCGCCAGAACAATGTTTCAAAATTGTGGAAATTTACTTCGAAAGAAAATCTGTCCGCCAAGTTCCTAGACTTAAATCTTGCAGGAGATTCCGAAATGTCGATTCTTGGTCGTTCGCAATTTATTGGCCTTTGTACTTCGACGACGCGGAAAATTTGAAAATTCTTTCTTAGGAAAGCGCAGAAAAGATGGATCTCCATTTCTTCACGTGCTATTTAAAATCCCTTTGGCCTTAGAACAATAGACGAAGCACACAGAAAGTCTTGGAGACTCCACGCCATTCAATTTCCAAACTAATAGCTGTGTTTACCGGTCACTGGATGGTCGGAACACACGCGGAAAAGCTAGGATTACCCTTTAACCACCATTGCAGAAGCTGTGGGGACTTTTCGGAGAAGGAGACTGTTGAGCACTTTCTCTGTAAATGTCCGGATTCAGAAGCTAGACGATTAAGATCGCTGGGTGCTCCTTTCTTCGGCAGCCTGTGGCAGTGCGCCAACCTAAATCCCATCAATCTTATCTAGTATATAATATCAACAGCTCTGGCTAGCTGTAGATATCTGCCTGTTGGAGGTCTCAAAACGGCGCTTTAGTGCTACTTGAGGAGTGCCAGACCGGCACTTCAACTATTTCACCTACATACCTTTCTACCTATCATGGCTTACGTGTCTATAAAATACAGTTCGTGCAAGAGTTACGTTGCGTCGGATTTTTGCTGATTGCGCCTATTTAGATTATTCAGATTTATTGCAACAAGAAGAACAAAAATTGCACAGATCGAATTGATCATGTAAGGCGTAGCCACGGCGGACATATGTTGGATATTATATTAAGAAAATTATCTGCCGGATTATAATAAAAACTTTATACCAAAAATATTTCTGAAGCTCTTGAAAAAACACCTCTATAATACTTACACATCAAAAGATATGTATTTTTGTTTAGACATACATTGGTATGAGGCATAAAAATAAGAATGGCAGCTATTCCTAGCTTGTTCGAGTTGTACTCCAACTCTCCTTCGATATCTATCGTCATGAAATGGACTACAGAATGTAACCTTAACATCTTTGCAGTTGGTAACAAATCACGCTGCTGCCTTGATAAGAGTTTTTTTTTTGTGACAACTAGGAAATACAGCACTCAGACAACATTAAGTCCATTGTATTGCACTCGGGCTGCCTTTTAATTTTTTTTTTAATTTAACCAACAACATCCGAAGAACTCTGAGTAGATCTTGTGGTGCCAAGGAGCCAAGGTGGTCGCTTTTTAACACATCAGTGCCAAAGACCTCAAGCCTGATTCGAGCGAAGGCCGGGTAGACGCATAGAAAGTGGTTCGCTGTCTCATCTTCCTCAGACGCAGTGTCTGAGATGCCTACCTTTTCCATGTGCTTCGCCTCCAGAAAGTGGCCCGTCATCAGTCCAACCAGCTGTCAGGAGGACCTGCGACAATCGGTCCGATATGATAGGTAACATCAGTTTTGTCCATTTGCAGCCTCTCTCAGCCTGCAAAGCCCGCTTGTGGGTTGAAGTAGTCCGTTTGCTAAAACTGTCTTTGATAGCTGAAGAAGGGTGTGCAGAACGGGCTCGTAGCTAAAGAAGTTGGTCTTAGAGCCCATCCTAGCTAAAGGGTCCCATGTCCCGGGACCCATGTTAGCATCCGGATATTATGTCTACCGACATGGTTCAGTTATAGCACTCAACTACTTTTGAAGTGATTGGAGGAGGCCATGAGTGTAGTTTTGCTGTCGCTGCAGACACATACAGATCTGCCTCTCCCCCCGTTTTCCATAACAAAGTTCATTTCTTCTTGATAAGGGTTAATAAAAATCACAAAATATTACCATCTTCGGATATCATTTTCAGGAAATTCTACACAGCTCTAAGCGTCATATGTCAAAGATTTTAAGTTTTACGTTTGAAACTTGTTTTAACTGCAGTACTGAAGTGAAATAATAATAATAAATAAGAAATAAAATTACTTTCTCACCCACAATAAAAGCTTGTCACTGAAAGACAATTATTGTCACAAAATGTTTTGAAATCATCTAAACACTAGCAACAACCAAAAGTGAATGCAAGCGTATGCACGAATGAATGCATGAATGTATGCACGCATGTAATGGTAATGGTAATGGTTGCACGGGTTAGGCCTTTACGTACTGGGACCAGATTGATCTATTGTGCGCCCTAAGTGCTTAATTTTAACTATTTAGTATTGCGAGGGATCGAACCAGCTCCTTCATCCTCTATTAGGTACGAGCTCAGGATTCTGAGTCTCCTGTGACCTATGCTTCACAATTGGTGACTAATTATTCCATGGATTCCTCTTCATCACAGCAGAACCAGTGAACTAGTGCTAGATAGTTTTATTGTATTGAAATGTTTATTGCAGGCAAAGTGGGCTGTTACACGGCCTGCACGCATGTTAGGACATGATTTTGGGAAGTGGAAATGAAAAGGTTGCATTTACGATTTGTTCACAAATTAATGGTGTTGGCGGCGGTTACCGTACACTTTTCCCAATCCATTTTTCCCAAAAGTCATTTTTCTCAAAACTTTTGTTCCCAATAAAATAACTCCCAAACCAATTTTCCCAAAACCATTTTTCCCAATTCAATTAAAATCCTATTTTTCCCAAACTTGTTTTTTTTTTTTGCGTAGAACTCCTTTTCGCGTGGGCGGTCTTCGGCCGCGCTTCAAAAAAATAACCCTCATCAGTCTGACTCCGGCTACGCAATCCACCGTATTTTTGCGTAGAACTCCTTTTCGCGTGGGCGGCCTTCGGCCGCGCTTCAAAAAAATAACCCTCATCAATCCGACTCCGACTACGCAATCCACCGTATTTTTGCGTAGAACTCCTCTAAAGAATTTATTTTATTGGGAACAAAAGTTTTGGGAAAAATGACTTTTGGGAAAAAAGTCTTGGGAAAAACAGTTTGGATGAAAAAATTTGGGAACATTTGCCTTTGGGAAAAGTAAGCATTGGGAAAAAAGTTTTGGGAAAAACGGATTGGGAAAACTGGTCGGCAACGGTTGGCGGCACCTCTTAGCACATAATGAGACAAATAACATTTTCCACCTTTATTTCTGAAACGGAAAGCCAACTTTCTGCAGCTCTGCCAAAAGCCGTTTAAAAAAATGATTCCACCCTAATGCACATTTACTATACTTCATTGAAAACCATTTTTCACACTATGCGCGTTGTTCTGAAATGAATGAAATCTGTACGACTTTTCAGAAATTTTCATTTCAAGAGTTTTTGGAAACTCATTATTTTCACTCCTTTTGTTAGCAAACAATTTTTCAAATGGACAAAGTGATCTTGCTAACAAAAACACTTCAGAACTAATGCATTAAGTGATTAGGGATTGAACGAGGCAGAAAAGTATTGTAGATATATCTAACCTGCCCACAGCTATCACTTTCGCAAATAGCCGAATCAAAAAATAGAACCTCACAGAACCGCACAGAACCCCAAATCTTCATAATGTTAAAAATCAAAAATTTCTACTTGTCTCAATAAGTTGGTATGACTGGTAACCCTGAACGAAAAGCTGATAAGGTATGGTAGTCGCCTGAGTTAAAAGTACGAAATCGAAAGACTTGAGCAGTGCCGTCGTTGTTTTGAGTGATCACGAAGGTTGATAAGGATTGGTGCGATTAGTTCGCTCTTCCTGAGTGCGAAAGAGTTTGTTATTCAACTTTCGTCATGAACACAAAAGATGTTAGAACAGGTTTTTTCTTAATACCATTTATCGGAAACCTCTTCTTTTATGTTTATAGGCAATCATCGCTAGCAATGGAAAACTGACAGATAACTTCCAGTACATACAGGAGCTGCGTGAATCCAACAAGTATTTATATGTGCTTGCTATATTGCCTAACTTTTTATTGAAATATTTTTCCCGATTTTCTGTACAGCTACCGTTCCCGTCACAAAATTGAAGGTCGCCTGGATACGGACAAAAATGTGCTTGTGCTGGGTGCTGGCATGGTTTCAGCGCCGCTGGTCGAATGGCTAGCACGCGAGAAAGACGTCTCAATTACTGTTTGCTCGGCGCTCAAAGAGGAAGCTGATCGACTCGCCAAGGATTACGATGGCGTCGACAGTGTCTATCTAAATGTGACCGAGGGTATCGAGCATTTGCAAGAGTTGTGCGCCAAAGCAGATGTTGTCATCTCATTGCTGCCTTACAGCCTGCACAGCATGGTGGCCAAATGCTGTGTGGCCGAGAAGACACACATGGTGACGGCAAGCTACTTGAATGACGAAATTAAGGAGCTGCATGAGGAAGCGCGTCGCAATGGTGTTACCATCATGAATGAGGTGGGTCTCGACCCAGGCATTGATCATCTGCTCGCATTGGAATGCATCGACGAGGTGAAGGACAAGGGTGGTGTCATTGAATCGTTTGTTAGTTTCTGTGGCGGTCTACCTGCGCCTGAGCACTCAGGCAATGCGCTGCGTTATAAATTCTCTTGGTCACCGCGCGGTGTGCTGCTAAACACTTTATCCGCGGCGAAGTATTTGAGCAGAGGTCAAATTGTTGAGATATCTGGTGGCGGCGATTTGATGTCAAATCCACGAAGTCTAAATTTCCTGCCCGGTTTTGCGCTAGAGGGTTTCCCCAATCGCGATTCCACAAAGTACGCAGAGCTCTATGGACTAGGCAGAGATGTGCATACACTGTTGCGTGGCACCATTCGTTACAAAGGATTCTCCGAGTGTGTGCAGCCGATGCAGTTGCTTGGTTTGATTGATCCCGAACCGCATCCAATGTTGCATCCGCACGGACCGGAGGTAACATGGCGCCAATTGGTGATCAATATGTTGGGCATGTCCGATTCGAGCATCTTCTATGAGAATTTAAAGCAAAAACTGGTCGAACGCATTGGAGATGCCGATGGCATCGAGAGTCTTGGACTGCTGGAAGATACACCGGTGGTAAAGATGAACACGCCATTGGATACGCTAAGTCACTACCTCGCAAAGCGTTTGGCATTCGGTAAATTTAACTTAATGCAAAGCTCTTAAACTCTTCAATTTCATTTTACTGCCCATTTTAGAATCTCACGAACGGGACTTGGTTATACTGCGTCATGAAGTGGGCATACGCTGGCAGGATGGCCGTCGTGAGGAGCGTGGTATCAACTTTGTTGTATACGGCCAACCTGGTGGGCATTCAGCAATGGCCCAGACCGTAGGCAAACCGGCGGCAATAGCGGCCAAAATGATTTTAGATGGTGAGCTTATGAAATACTTTCCTCGTTCACTGTTAATTGCTCAATTTCCATGTTTCTCTAGGTGAAATACAAGAACGCGGTGTATGTCTGCCGTTCACGCCCGACATCTATCGGCCTATGTTGCAGCGGCTACGCGCTGAGGGCTTAACAGCCACGGAGACAACTAGATTTTTAAACTAACTAAATATTTTCTACTTCTAATGAAATATAATTTTACGTACCAAAATGCTTTAGTATATCTACATAATTTACACGATTTTAGTAAAATTCGAAAAATATTTATTTTATAAAAGTATATATGTACATTTTCTTAATCTTCTTTATTCCTCAAAATTGCTATTAGGGTAAATAATACTTTTTGATAGTATAAATTTTTTTGATGTCAACATCTATAGATCCTTCACCGATGTCCTATTAGTCCCATGACGTTTACCTGAGGAGTATTGCCTCTGAAAAGAAAAAAAATTAAGTTATATTTGAATTTCCTAAAATGAAACATAAATTAAGTGATTAATTGATGTATCGAGTTTAAGGTGGGAGCTTTTTATCTATTGGCAGGTTTCTGTGTTTTATACGTAAGACAGATGACAATCGATCCGTTGAGTACGTTGCGGCAACGAATTTTACTGAGAGCAAAATAGATTTTGCGGCCGCCGTAGCCGAATGGGTTGGTGCGTGATTACCATTCGGAATTCACATAGAGAACGTTGGTTCAATCTTGGTGAAACACTAAAATTAAGAAAAACATTTTTCTATAGCGGTCGCCCCTCGGCAGGCAATGGCAAACCTTCGAGTGTATTTCTGCCATAAAAAAGCTCCTCATACAAATATCTACCGTTCGGAGTCGGCTTAAAACTGTAGGTCCCTCCATTTGTGGAACAACATCAAGACGCACACCACAAATAAGGAGGAGGAGCTCGGCCGAACACCCAAAAAAGGGTGTACGCGCCAATTATATATATATAATAGATTTATATAATTATATATTATGTATATATAATAGATTTTGTGTTACTCCATGTACGCCACGAATATTACGATTTCGACTCAAATCCACATCGGAACTGCGCACCTTGAAAAATTGCATTTTAAATGTCTGCCAAACCCATGCTTGCCTGATGTGGAAGATATCCAAAGGACTTGACCAGCTAACGTTCTAAATGACTCTTTTAGCCATGTTTTTAGACCATGCAAATCGCATTATGCTTAAAGACGACTAGCACATGGTCTCAGGACGACTAGTACTGGGCCCAATACATGATGGTACTTTCACCTCTTTCTTATTAACCCAAAAGACAGCTGGTAAAATTTCATGATATTCTATTCATTAGTTCGTGAGATATTGTTATTGCAAGAAAACATCAAAAAAATCAACAAAATCATTTTGAGTGATCGAAAAGTGAAGTTGCATGGGTTAGCTGGCATCGTAGAGATACCAAAAGAACGTTGGCTTTATATTGCATGAGCATTTTACTATGAGAGAGCTCTGTTCAAAGTGGGTGCCACATTTTCTCACTGTTTTGTTTCATCGCGACAACGCACCGTGTCACAAGTCAATCCAAGCAATGGCAAAACTACAGGAATTGAACTTCGAATTGCTCCCACGCCCACCGTATTCGCCAGATTTGACTCCCAGCGAGCACTGGCTGTTCGCAGACCTAAGGAATGCTCGTCGGTAAGACATTTCGCTCGAATGAAGAGTTTATAGCTGAAACTGAGGCCTTTGAAGATTTTGGGGCAAAAGATAAATCCTTCTACAAAAATGGTATTGAAATGTTACAGCGGCGCTGGAATGATTGCATTCTAATTGCGAATAAATCTAATTATCAACAAAAAAGTGCTTTCTTTGTTAGGCCCGGGAATTTTCAGTCCATTTGTTATATTGAATAAAATGTGCTGTTTACTTTTGACTGCACTTTTTCTACTTTTACCTCGACCTTATCTGTATACCTATGTTCACAATAATAGCAGCGCGAGGTATTGCAAAGTCTTGACTATTTATTTATTTAATTTTTTTTAATAAAAGAGTAAAATCATATAAGTGAAAGTTTCAAACTTCACAGAAAATTAAAAGAAAATTTCCTAAAAATTTCTAATTTTTTAGTCGACATTTTAGAAAAAATTCAGGGAATGCAGTTTTGTAAGACAATCAATTTTGGAGGGCCAGTTTAAAGTCCCTCAAAGATCCCACTGATGTTTGATCATTTGATAATCTTTTTACTGACACAAACGCTTTGAAAGTATTCGATGCGGTACCAGCTGGTGGTAGCAGAGGAAGAGGAAGGCCTCTACGTTGGAAAGATCAGGCAGAGAGGACTTGACTTCACTTGGTGTGTCCAACTGGTGCCGGTTAGCACAAGAAAGAAAAGACTAGCGCGCTTTGTTAAACTCGGCCAAAATCGCGTAAGTGGTTAACGCGAAGAGAAGAGAGCATTTTTAGAAAAATTCTGTTAATTCAGTTTTGTAGATCATTCAATTTTGGCATAATAATGAGTCTGTTTAAGGTACCTCAAAACTCGCCATAATTTTTGATACTTTTTTTGTTGACGGTGTTATGCTTTTGCCTTCAAATAAGGAATGCTCCATTTTTTTTATGTAGAGAAAATGCTCTCTACTGTCAGCGAAGAAATTTTCTTTGAAATTAAATTATGAAAAATTAATGCAAGTTTTTAGCTATTCCAAACTTACACTTTATTATATAAAATTTGAATGGGTTATAAAACTGAGTACTCGAAATTTTTCAAAACATTTTTATTAAAAAAATTGGAATATTTGATGAAAATTTGTTTTATTTTTTTTAATTTTGAAGTTTTGATTTTTATTGCCGTATGAACCATATTTTTATAAAACAATAAAAAAATGAAATAAAAACTGAATAAAAAAAATAAAATTAATTATAAAGGGTGGTTAAATTTCAAGGGCCGATGTTGAATGTAAACCACACTTAATTGTTAAGTTTTTTCTGCACTTCATTTAACATTTTTCAATCTCATACTAATTCAATTTGAATCATAGAAAGATACACAATCCAGCAACGCGTTAAAGTTATTCAGGCCTATTATGAAAACGGGCGTTCAAATCAAAATGCATATCGCGCACTTAGTGATTTGTTCGGTCAATTTAATCGTCCAAATGTGCGTACAATCGCAAAAATTGTGCAAAAGTTTGAGCAAACCGGGTCTGTAGGAGATGTGAAAACACCAGTGCATGCTCGTACAGCTCGTACTGCAGAAAATATTGCTGCTGTTCGCGATTGTGCCGTCCACCTCAATTCGTCGTCGTGCCCAACACGCTCGTCATTGATGAACATTATGCATAAATATTTGCATTTACACGCTACAAGGTGCAATTGACTCAAGAACTAAAGCCTCTTGATCATTTCAAGCGTTGTCAATGGTCAGAATGGTGGCAGGAAATGGCAACAGTGAATTACCAATTTTCGAAGAAAATCACCTCAGTGGATTCGTCAATGAGCAGAATTTCCGCATTTGGGCGAACGATAATCCAAGAGTGCTTGCCGAAAAACCGAGGCCGCGGCGGCCATTTGGCCGATATTTTGTTCCATACGTAATTGAGCCATACCAATATTTTTATAATAAAGAGAAATGACAATAATTTCCTAAAAAAATTGTATTTTATTCAAAATCAACACCGGCCCTTAAAACTTAACCATCTTTTATATTTCTAAAAAATTCGAGTATTTGAAGAAAATATTTGAATTTTTTCTAAATTTCAAACTTTCAGTTAAACGATTTTTGTTGTAGTACGAAACAAATGAAATGAAAATTTAATAATTTGATGCTATTAAAAAATTGGAATATTTGATGAATTTTTTTTTTAAATTTTCAAATTTTATATTTTTGTAAAACAATAAAAAAATTAAGTAAAAGATTAATAATTGTATGCTATTGTGCTATGAACGCAAATGTAGGTGTCTACATGACTCAATATTAGGCCAAACTTTCTTGTCTCTACTATTAATCATCGGTTTTTCTTCTTTCTCTCAGATTCGTAACTTGCATTCGCTGTTATGTGCAATAAAATTTTTTCAATAAATTTTGCTGAGTCCGCTGGTTATCCCACACCATAAATTGCCATAGTTTAAATTTCCACTGCATATCTTTTTGTTTGGCTTCATTCTATGGGGGTAAAAGTTCAGTGCAATTTGTCACTATTACGATAATCGCTACATTTACCTTTACCTTCGTGTGGCATTTAGTTGTTGTTAGAAATTGGTGCGTTGCAAGTCCATTTGCCGTTCATATACATATAAACAACTGGGGCACACATTTATGAATGTGCCTACAATAATTAAAATCGGTTCTCATGCCGCTCTGGCTGGCTGCCCATCATAAAAGTAGTTAAACATTTTAACTGATAACTGCGGCAGAATTAAATTTTAAAAACTTGCAATGTTTGTTGAATTGGGCAATTGCCCTGAGAAGTACAAGCCGCAGTCGAAGCGTAATATTTTCCCTCTACATATTTTTACTCCATTTTCTCTTCCACTCATCTGCACGCCTTCCGTGGCAGTTGGTATGCTTTTGCCTTTGTCTGAGGTCCTCTGAGGCAGGATGCGATGCGGACGATAGTTAGCAGCAACTACCTGCTTGCTTCACTCGAAATCGCATTTGTTTACGTGCTCCAATCGTTTTTATGCTCGTCGTGCTGGATTGTTTTTGCGGCAATTCTTCTTCGACTAAGATTTGTTGCATTCGCAAATGTTCGCGCCTCATAGCAAAGACGTTTTTTCCGCCGTTAAATGCAAGCGTCGGAAAAAATTTACTTGTGTCCGTTGCTTTGATTTAGTGCTGCAACGTTTTGCCATTTGCCACGCAACGCTTGCCACAGGCCACGCCACACCTGCACGCAGCGCTTTGGGTACACTTGTGTGTGTGTGTGCGCTTGTGAGTATTTGCGCTGGTGTCAATGATGGTGGCTGCGCTGAACGATGGGTTCGCATGAATTTTCAGGAAGTGATAAATGATTTTTAACGATGCGTTCCTTCGTGTCGCCTGCGTCGTCTGCTGCGGTTGCACTTTTGCCGCATCCAATGCCTGCCGCTGTACTCGATGTACTTTTTGTGGTGTGAGTATTTTGCATTTTGCTGCTTGTTGGTTCGCCTCTCAGGCGATCCTTGGTGTCTGTTTTTTGCTGAAAGAAGTGCACCTGAGCAGTTGCTGGAGGACATTCAGCCCCTGAAGCGCCGATGTTCGTTTGTTTAGCACAAAAAGTTTTTGTGCAAACAACAAATAACGAGCGCCGGGGTGAAACCGGCAAATGAAATGCGTCGGCGGAAACTGACGCCGCTAAGTGTTTGAATAATTTGCGGCCGCATCTTTTGTCTTTGGAGGAGAGAATGTGGGGCTTGAGTTTTAATATTTTTTTATTTATTTTTCAAATAAATTTTGTTTTTTTTTCTTTAAGATACTATGGCGACTAGTCACTAGTGCTTCTTTTTAAAGCTCTAAAAAATGATTTTAATAAATTTAAAAGAAGTTCCGGTGCTTAATGAAAACTTGCACATCTTCCATTTCCTATGTAAGTAAGTGGGCTAAGCAAATTTTGTGAAAATTTAAAATTTTGAAATTTCAGATTATTGACTTGTTTTTAATTTGTGACTTTTATATAAATTTAGATATGTATGTATATATGTATGTATGTATGTATATGTATGCATAATCATCATTGTTTCCGTGAATCTCTATCGGAATATAGGGCACTAACAACACCTACTCGCCATCTCGTCTGATTACTGGATAACACCTTCACCTAATTCAAGCTTAACCCGAGTTGAGGCGTCTCGCGAACCACAGTTCTTTTGCATGTTTCCCTTGGCCTACCAGGCGCTCTTCCTCTCTCTGCGAGTGGGTTGCGTATACATACAGACAGGGCCCGGCACTCGAAGTGTAACCAATAAAAAGTACATATGTATGTATGTACATAAATTTAGTTTCGAAAATTACTTTTATGCAATTCAAAATAAAAAATGTGTGAAAATAATGCACAATTAAGAATCAATTGGAATGGCTGGATATGACCACTTTTTACCTTGACTAGGGCCTTGAGACGGTGCAAAAATGAGTCGCAAGCTGCCCGAATGTGACTTGCAGGTATTTTGGCTCACTCGCGGACAAAGGCTTTTTTCAATGTCTCGAGACTGGTGAATCTTTTAGTTCGAAATTTGCTCTCCAAAATGCCCCAACGAGAATAGTCCATCGGATTTGCGTCTGGTGAATTTGAGAGCCATTGTGTGGATGCTATGAAGTCCGGAACGTTGTTTTTTAGCCATTCTTGGCTCACTCGAGCTTTGTGAGACGGTGCCGAGTCTTGTGGAAACGACAATGGCCTGCCACAGAAATGTTTGTCTGCCCACGACTTCAAGGCAACCTCCAGAATAATTTTCCTAATAATATTTCGCATTTAACTTAACGCCAGGCTCGATAAAAACAATTGGAGAGCGCCCATCTGCGGCTACAGCGGCTCAAACCATTACCTGTGGACCTGCCTCCTGATGACCAATCGATGACTCAAATTCTCGTATAAGCAATCGGTCAAATAAACACTATCGCTTTGGGAGTTTACGAATTGCTCAATTTGAAAATTTTTCTCGTTAGAAAACTCCGCTCTCTCAAGTCTGACTTCTTGCTGCTTTAGTGTGAGATCATTTTTCAGTATGCGGCGGATGGTGCGATCAGATATTTTCAGTTCTTTTGCCATTTGATTGGTACTTCGTCGGGGATTTCGCTCAAGTCACTTTTTCACATTTTGAACCATTTCACGTGTCGTTGTAGTCTCTTGATGACCACCTCCATGACATTTTACGATGCTACCAGTATTATTGTAACGAGTAATGGTGCGATAAACAAAAACTTTTTTTACTGTAAGGTGCTCGGGCTCAGGAACAATCGCTGGTTGTGGATTTTTCAGCCAAATATAATACAACCACGGTATTACGTTTGAAATCCATTACTGATTTTCTTTTTTCACGTTTACTCTCGGCAAAATGCTTCCACGCGTTTGTAAACAATACTCTGGACTGCCATTTAACCAACTAACAGACAGCTGATACCCGTACATCATCAGCACGAGCGGTCTGCGTTTGGTTGCACTTCGAGTGGCTGACCCTGTATATATGCCATGTTAAGACTTGAGACCATAAGGTATTTGTTCGCTTCACTCTAGGATCTCTGAATTTTGTGGTGAAGCGGTGATGGCGAATATATAGAAGTTGATTTTCGTAAACCAGCAGATTTGTTTTTTTGTTTCTTTCGCCGTGTCCATTCGGATATCAACATGAAATGAAATGATGAAAGGCCGTTCCATTCGCATTATCGTTGTATGCTTCTAGCTCCAATTTCATGTCGTCTATGCAACCTAGTTCCTTCTTTTCTTTGCCTTTTCTACATTCTTTTGCCGTGATATTCCAATGTGCAATGTGCGTTGTTGTTGGTCTAGTACCATACTTTTAATAAATACTCCTTAGAGCCAGAGAGTTGCATCGATTCCGACAACGCATTTGACTGACGTGCCGTGGTGCCTCAATGGAAGTATTGCTTCATTTCAAATTCATTTTAAATTGCTGCTCATTTTTAATATCTTTTTTCAGTTTTAGGAATTTTCTTTTAGCAATCGCCCAGTATTTTCCAATGGGTCTCAATTGTGGACAGTTTGGTGGCTTGAGGTCCCTTTAAACAAAATTTACTACGCGGTTTTCATACCAGTTCATGGTAAGACGGCTAGAATGACACGATGCTTAATCGAGCCAGAACAGAACTAAGCCTTTATTTTTGCAAACACAACTTCATTTAAATTTTTTGATTTATAGTGTCCGGTGTAATGAACACTGGCAGATGGCTTGCCAAACCAAACACTTTGAGGGCCCTTGTCCTTGCACCTGGGACTCCTCCTCTCTTCGTTGCAGTATAAAACTCAGCGCTCTGAATCAGCTTAAAGTTAGCTTTAACGTATATCTCATCGTCCAAAACAACACAGCTAAATTTATGGATGTTTTGACTGTATCACATTCGTGCACGTGTTTTATCACTCTTATTTCAATTGGGTCTTAGATTAGATTTGGGGGGTTTGGACAAGTCCAAAAACTCAGACAGGAGACCATTGTACTACATCCGGATAGAATTCAGTAGAAAGAATAGAGATAGGAATGAAAAAATGTGGGAACAATTAGTTTGAGGTCGGAAAGATTAGTTTGAGGTCACTTTTCCACAAATCTCTTGGATTCATTTATGAATCTTAAGAGATCCGGTAGAAGAAGAGTATGAATCTTATCCGTACTCAGTATAACGCGACCCAATATCCCAAGTCTGATTCTGGAAAACGCTGGACAGCTACAGAGAAAATGCTTTGTAGTGTCGTCATCCTCAAGACAGGATAGGCCTATCGGTTTATCAGTTTATCAGCTAACTTGTACCCTGTAATTCCACAATGTCCAGGTACCCAAATAAGTCTACCTTTTCTTGCGTTTTGCAGCACTGTTAAGTTTTGTTTTACATTCACCGATCAATTTCGAAGAGCAGCGTGGGTTAGCAAGGGCTTTCAGTGCAGCTTGACTGTCACTACAAATTCCAATACTGCTCGATTGGAACCAACAATCTATTTATATGATCGTAAGCCTTGACTTTTGTACACTTCTTGTACGTTTCCTTCCGACACATTGTCCTGTTTTGCAGCATCTCAAAGAGTCGGCTTTTGTTTCCGACGCAAATCCTTTTTTTCTTCCACTGCCAGGCCTTTTTAGAAGTTACAAAAAGTGAATACGCCAAATTAATAATAACAACAAACACTATGAATATGTGCACTCATTTTTATTTACAGTTAGTTTTACCTAAGGGACGGGTAAACTCAATCGACTAGTTTTTTTCGTCTCCCCTTAACTAAGTTCTCGCTGTTTTTTGTTTTGATGAAAATAAACCTTTATTCTGAAAAAAATGCTTACAAGTGAATCCTTGAAAGTATTGCCCATCGCTGGATATTACTTTTTCCCATCTTTCTGTAAAACTGTTTTTTGAATCTATCTACGGATCAAGTCATTTTTTGATGTGGTAAGTTTTAAAGGGGTTTGGCAACGTGAGGCCGAGCGTTGTTATGCTGTAGAATTACTTTTCATGCCTCTCCGCGTATTGCGGCCGCTTCTCGCGCAGTGCTCGGCGCGATCGTATCAACTGAAATCGATACCGATCCCTCCTAGTGATGGTTTCGCTTGGTTTTAAAAGTTCATAATAAATAATACCAACTTGGTCCCACCAAATACATAGCATAACCGTCGCAGCGTGAATATTCGGCCGAGGCGACGACATAGAAGCATGACCGGGCAGTCCCCTTGTCTTTATTTTCTTTAGATTCCTGTAATGAATCCAGTTTTCATCACCCGTCACAATGCGATGAAGAAAACCCTTCCTTTTTTGCCGCTAGGGCAGTTATTCGCAGGCGAAAAAACGACGTTCAACATCCCTTGGTTTTAACTCGTAAGGAACCCAAGTCCCCTGTTTCTGAATCATTCCCAAAGCATGCAATCGCTTGGAAATGGATTGGCGGGTTTCTTGCGTTTGACACGGATCCTCATTGAGCAATGCCTCCAATTCAGCGTCTTCGAAGGTTTTTGGCCTTTCTTCATGCGGACGGTCGTCAACATTACAATCGCCGTATTTGAAGCGACGGAACTAATCTCGTTGTTTCACCTAAAGCAGCATCTCCATAAACTTTTTGTAGCTCTCGATGCGCTTCAGCCGCCGTTTTTTTCGAATGAAAGAGGAAAACCAACACTTCCCGCAAATGACGATTATTCGGCACAAAATCAGACATTTCCACAAAACCAAAAGTTTATGATACCAAAACAAAATCACTAATGTGTCGAAGCAGCTTGTTTGCCATTTGTCTAAGCGAGGTCTATTGACAAACACCGAGAACTTAGTTGCGCACCTAATACAATATTGCCAATTAAAAAACTGTCATAAAATTTGAAAAAAATTGTCATCAAAGTTTTTAAATTTTTAATCAGAATCTTTAGAAAGCTTCCGGGTATACAGTTTCATAGCTCATATAATTTTAATGCAATAAAGTACAAGATTGAAGTCGCTCAAAAATCGCATTGAAAAATGTTTAACATCCTATGTAAAAAAAAATGTGTCAAAATTCATCAAACTAATATAGTTATAATATAACTAACAAACTAACAAATACATGAATGCGAATAAACATATTTACATAGCAATTAGTGGCCCTATTATGGAAGTTGTCTAAAACTACTGTCTGGCGTTGTAAATACAAAGCTTTGTTATTAATAATATTAAATATTTATTAAATGTGCCCGTAGTTATTTACTAAGAAGAGCACTTGTATTAATATAATGAAAAAATTGAACAAAAACAGTTTATTTGCTTCATTCCCCGTTGCTATTTTTGTTTCGGTCCAAGGCAAATTCAGTTTATTTATAAATGTAAGGAATGTAAATTTCAAAATTATGAAGCCAAATGTCAATAATTATATGTTAATGCTAATCTTGGACGTTGTGCACATATGTACAAATACAACAATATGTATGTAAACTAAGCGTACAGTACACTCTCAATAGTTGTACCAAGAGAGTGCACGAAAGCGAAAATATTTGAAAACGAAAGAAAGTATTCGTAAGGCCGGAGCGATTCGTATGACTTAAAATTTCTCGATACCGCGCCATCGAAATTATGATTTCTCTTGTCATTACAAACAAAAAATAAAATGATTTTCGAGCCTCCATAACTTGATTTTTACGGATACACATTTTACATTAGAAATAAATAAGTAAACGAATGAAGTTGGCAAAAAACTTTTCATTTATTAGTGTCAGTATAAAACTAACCAGGTTTCACTGAATAAAAAGGTTTTACTTCAGAAAATTTAAGAAGAGCAACTCAAGCCCAAATCATGGGAGTAAATTCACCACGAACTAAGAGGGAAGCTCTATATGGGAATTGGCTAGCCATCGCGGAACGGCGGTGGCCATTCAATCACCATGCGGATATTACCGTACCAACGACGGTCCCTTCGTTTTTCCTTAGCCTGGTATCCCATCATCTCCTCTACAACAACCCCAACCCTGTCATAAGACAAGTTGGCGACGATACTCTATCTGGTGCCAGCAGTACATCCCCCTTGCAACTAGACTCTTGGAAAGCAAAAGCTACCCTATCAAAAGACAAGCGGATCACTCCATGTGGCACGGGAGCTCCGGAAGGAGAAACACCCCTAAAAACGTCAGTGGCATCGGATCACATGGTTTAGCCAATGTTTAATGGTGCTCGCCCTCCTAGTACTATCACTGCCTCGGGTGGGGACGGAGGAACAGTCAGACTTCGTCAGCGTGGATTGAAGTCTTTATCACCGAATACCGGTAGAAGACTAAAATAGGCTTCGCGCAAGTTAGACGCATGCGAGATAGTGAAGAACATCGGCTATGAGAGTGAGTGTATCTTACAGGACAACGGCTTCAACCTAACTCATGTACATATACTCATGTATATATTTACCTCATTTTAATGAACCCTCTTTCGTTTTTTCTGATATGCGACTGAAATTGCTTGGCCTGTTCTTTAATAATAACCTCACTGACAATCCACTATTCTTGCGTATTCGGTGAAACTAACTATAAGGGATTTTTTTCTGACTTTAATTATTTTGGAACAGGCAATGTGCTATTTGTACAAAAGTACGATGTATAGAACATAAAGGTATGCCGAACATAAAATCGGTAAGCGGCTCTCAGCGATTTTGAAGGAATCAGCTGATTTGCTGACGAAACTGGCGTTGTGACAGCAGTTTGTTTACGAAAAACTGAGAAAGTGTTGGTGATACTCAGAAAAGAAATAAAAGCAGCCTCCGCCCATGGTACTTTGTTGCCGTCTGAACAAAGGCGAGTGTTTTAATGCATGTCAAATGCCGAATTCCTGTTGATATGGCAGCCAGCTCTCACAATCTCGCTTCGTGTGGCCAAACCTTGCAACCTATCATCCTTGTAAACAAGTATAACAGAATACAGGTTGTGCATGATGAAGTAACGAAATGGGAGTAATTTTAACGTGATGCGAATGTAGATTTGAAAGAATGTGTCTTGTGAAAGAACTAAGATAAGAATGCCAAAATAGTAAAGATTTGCGAACAAAATTGCAAATGTATATATATATATATATAAATATAATTATATATTATACCCTTTTTGGGTATGGTCGAGCTCCTCATATTTATGGCGTGCGTCTAGATGTGGTTCTACAAATGGAGGCATCTACAGTTCTAAGCCGACTCCGAACTACAGATATTTTTTTTGGAAAAGTTGGGTTAGGTTAATTTAGGCAGAGAGGATAAAAAGAAAAAGTTATCTTATAAATAAAGTTAAACATCTGTGTCGTCTCAATACTCGATTCTGTCTAATTTATTGAGAGCGGGTTAGTGGTACTGTAGTATGCGCGACCTTCTGAATTCTCTCAACCGTGAGTTATACAAATTAAAATGATTTCCTTTCTAAGACTCCATATCGCATGTTTACTAGAAGAACGTCATAACTGGAAAAATTAAAAATTCAAGAACAAAGGCTTCAAAATTTGCTATTTGCCATGAGTCCCTAAATAAAAGTGAAACCACATTTTCTGCTAATGAAAAACTGTTAATAGATATCGTCATGCATTTTTCATACGGCATAAAAGAGAAGCTGGTGGGCATTTCTTCATGCTGAGAGTAAATGTTTTTTTTTTTTATTTTTTTTTTTTTTGGTTTATGAATCTTTCAAGCATATAAACGATAATGTTCACTAAGCGTCGTAAAAATTGTTTTTCGGTCTCACTCGTTCCACTTGAAGCAAAGGAAAAATAGCTACTAAAAAAATTAGCTGGCGCACGAATGTAATTTATTACGGAATAAAAACTTTGATCAGAAGTAGAAAAGTTCACCGAACGTGGGAAAAAATTGAGTTTGACATATTCGCATATTACAAAGCTTTTGAGCTTTAAGCTTTGAGTTTCCCCCAATGCAGAGTTCACGTTACAGCGGCTGCACTGTAATTACTTACATATGCGTGAACATAAAATAAGTACATGCGTGTGCTATTTTCCATGAGATACTTTTGCTTCAACATAAGCTTCAACATTCAACATTTAAATAAGTTCAGTGTCAAGTTCAAATACGCACTTACAGTGTTTAAGTCCGCGCGAAACTCGTCTAGCTGAGATTTGGGAACATTGTCGCATTGTCGCATTCGAGTACTCGATTTTTGTGTTCACTGAATATTTTATTATGCTTTACATCTAGTTTAAGCACATACTAGGTTGTTAAATAAGCTTTGCGGTTCGATAAGAAAAACGCCATTTTATAGTTTGAGGTGTACTTTATTCCCCAGTAGAGTCTCCCTGAACATCAATACACTTTTTTCCAAGGAGATTCCAATTTATGAATTCTACTCCTGAGGTGGGAATCTGGAAGAGCTGCTACAGCTGTTATGAACTTATCATTTGCTTTCCATGCATGCATTTCTTTAGGTCTGCAAACAAAACTGGAAGTCCCTAGTGCCCAAACCTGGTTAATTCAGTGGATGCTTCAACAATTCAAGCTTTGTTTTATGGATTTTTGCCGTTGTAAAAATGCTCCTGATGAGAAATCATTTTTTTTCGTTTGCAAACTGTGTCTTTTGCCACGAATTTTTTTTGTCAGCTGGTCTAAAAGTTTACAGTAATATTCAGAACTTATTTGTTTGCTAGTTTGCAAGTAATCCACAAACGAAATTTGTTTTCAAAAAACTGATGCTAACACCTTCTTGGCCCATTTCTGGACACGAACTCGTTTCCGAGCCACTCTTTAGACTCCAAGTTCACATCACTCTTTAGACTCTAGGTTTGTTATTAGGATTATGATGATGTATCCAAAATTCGTCTATAGTGATGAATCGACGCATAAAATCCGCTTTATCCTGCCGAAAGTCGCATACTAACATAAAAAAATTTTGGCTACTAGCAACGCGCTCTCTTATCGCACTGCAAAACTTACTGAACAACCTAGTATGCATATTTATTACTTGACGTATGCCGTCTGGTATTTTGTAAAACAATCTTTTAATATTTCAGAAATTATAGCATTTTTATGACTCCCGTTATATCTTCGAAAGTTTTGATTTTATCGATTTCTTCATTAACAATGTTTATCTTTATTGTATTTTTTCTAACATATCTACAATGGTGAGTTAAGATTTGATTACCTTTTGCTACATTTTATCGTCTTAAGTATACATAGTTTATATATGTAATTTTATTACGTGCTATAAACTTTCTATTTCACGTAATAGATTTTGAGATGCGGTTGTTCAAAGTTGCCTACAAAATTTATTTTTTATCACTACATATCCATACCCTCCCTGACTGATAACTAGAAAAGTCACGGGAACCTTACTTTTTTTGGCATAGTTTTCTTTATACTTCTTCTTTTTCTATGGTATGAATTGGCCATTCACCTCCTATGGGTGATAGTTTTGGTGTAGACTAACAACTTGGCTGTTTTAAAATCAAAGTCCATAGTTCACCAATTATTACATTTTTATGCATTAATTGGACTGCCAAGCCTCTTAGCAAAGCTGACACTTGAAATAGTTTAAAACGTTCTTTTTCTTCTTCTTTATTGGGGAGATAACCGCTTATGCGATTTTGACCTTCCTCTTCCTCATGAATGTTGTCATCGTCCAAGCTTCTGCGCCATACATTAGGACGGGCATGATGAGAGCCTTGTAGAGTGTTAGTTTTGTTCATCGAGAGAGGAAGTCCAAAGTAGCACTTGTTGGTAAGAGAGATTCTGCTAGGATTTCAAGGCTGACATTGTTATCGGTGTTAATGCTGGCTCCTACATAAACGAAGTCTTTTACAACCTCGAAATCATAACTGTCAACAGTGACGTGGGTGCCGATACGCGAGTGCACCGACTGTTTGTTTGAAGACAGGAGGTACTTCGTTTTGTCCTCGTTCACCACCAGACCCATTCGCTTTACCTCCTTATCCAGTTTGAAATTAACAGAATTAACAGCGGGGTTGTTAAGGCCGATGATGTCAATATCATTTGAAATCTTTAAAATAAAGAAAAAGAATGTTTTAACTTTCATTTTATAAGTGGTTTAATTGACTGTAATTGACTTTTAGAGCGCCTTTCCACAATCCCACAAAAAAATCGCCGGAGTAATGTTTTATTCTCTCTGGGATAGTGTACGCCATTTAGAACATTATTGGTTGGTTGGTTAAAGTGGTGGATCCTTCAGAATCCAACTAGCGCGTCCGCACCATTTTGTTGCCACATCCTCGCTACCAACTTGGTTGCCTGTGATTAGTAGCCTACAAGCTTCTCGTATTGCCAGCACTTCCACCTAGAAGACACTGCAGGCATTAAGAAGCCGTACAGATTTTTCAATTCCAAGTCTATGAGATTGTATACCTGCTCCAACGCCACAATTTATTTTTGAACCATCTGTGTAGGCTGCAGTGTCGAAGTTGTTTAGTAAAAGTCCCTTACTCCATTCCCCCCGAGATGGAAAGAGAGTGGCAATATTCCTATTGAATATCACCGTTGGGTTAATATAATCAGTCCTCCCCGAGGTGAACTGAGCTCGCAATAATAGACTGGCTTGACTGTAAGTTTGTTTCCTCCAACGACCCGCTTCATTTAACCAAAATGCACTCATGGCAGTCATCTTCTTAATATGGAGATCTACCAGAATACCATGTGTCAATGCATTACGAGCCTCCCTAGGACACGATCCAATTGCACCGACTATTATTGCACAGGCTGGTCTTTGTATACTGCCAAGTAATTTGGTATTGTAATCTTTTCTTAGAGCTTTCCACCAAACTACCGCGCCATACGATAAAATTGGTCGTATAACCGCCTTGTACAACCATAATGTATGCTTAGGTTGAAGAACCCAACTTCTTCCTAGCAAGCAAGCATATAAAACAACTTCTGCTTTCTTTGCCCGTTCCTCAATGTTTGATTTTCAGTTACGTTTGGAGTCCAGAATTACTCCTCCGTACTTTGCACTGGTTGAAATTAAGAGAGTTTGCCCATTAATGTTTGGTAGGGTAAAAATTGGTACCTTATATCTGGTGGTAATTAGCATTAGTTCGGTTTTACGTGGGTTCGAACTTATGTTGGTATTTCCCATATTAGCTTCGATTTTTCTGGTTTCCAGCATTGAGATTACCAACTACTAATGCATAACTTATATATATTTTCCCGTGGTTTCTAGGTGAAACAAAGGGCCTCAGAACATTAATGAATGAATCAACATTAAAAATATATGCATATATATATGTATATGTAGATAAGCACGAACTATTATCGTTAAGTTTTTTTGTCGCAATCTATAAGAAATCATATATTTCTAGATTTACTAAGAATAGATAAGCAAAAAAAAAAAACTGAATCAATAAATAAATAAAAAATAATGCCTCTACCACATAACTAAGTCTTTCTTTAATACTCCCCAAAAACAAAAAAAAAAATCCGAAAGAACCATCGACTTATACCTACTGCATATCAATAAATGGACAGTTCAAAGCCATGCGTATCTCAATTTTCACTTATCGCAGAATTGTAGGGGCACGCGTGGAACATTACAAACCGCTCATTTATCATTCACAAAATATGAATCCACTACTATATACGTAAAAGTATATGCACGAGTATGTCAATAAACAGATAACGAGTTTCCCTCTAAAAAACTTGTATAATTTGAATGTAAGTTCTAACTAAAATGTAATAAAATGGAAGTTTGCACTTCGGCCTTAATATTTTTGTGCGCTGTAACTTGTATTCTATTCTACTATTCACCGAACCGCTATAGTTTCAAGACCTACGCACGTGTATCTACAATATATAGCCGAAGGTCACACTCATTTACTGAAATCATCGATTATGTCTCCTTAAGTACCCCGCCGGAACACTGAACCAATCCAGAAAAACTCCAAATAGTATTACTAGCATTAGAGAGATATGTATCTTATTTTATGTATACGAGTTTTACAAAGTGCATTGGAATTAACCACTAAACTCCATTTGATATGAGGAAAGAATAGACTTACCTACAGGGCGAACAAAATGCGAACGAGGCGACAGACTTTTGAATGTAAACAAATAATAATACGCTTTGTTCCGAAAAATGGTATATAATTTCAATCGCATGTTTTACAAAAACAACAAACAAATATACATTTACACGGGCATACGAGTACACGCACCTGTAAGTACGTAACTACGGACGAATGCAAAAGAGCGATGTAGAATACGAGAATCGTTTGCAAAGTCCACGACAAAATAAAAACTATAGAGTTTTCCAGGTGTTATTTTGATATTCAAAGGAAAATGTTATTTTTTTAATATAAATGATCGGATGCTTATTTCATTATAAAGAGGAAGGTATGTCGTTAATAGTGGAAAATAACATCAGGCCAATGACCACCACGACAATATCCTTTTCATGAAATTTTCCATAACCGAATTGCAAAGTGGCTGCCCTATGTCCTCGACAGCCTCACGAATTCCATCTTTGAGGTCTTGAATCGACCCTGAGCTTTTGGCGTAGACCTTCTCTTTCACGTGGCCCTAAAGAAAAAAATCACAAGGTGTTAAATCACAAGCGCTCGGTGGCCAAAAAAATAAACATTATCCAGATCAATACCATCCAATTCCGGCCATAAAAAACCGTTAATCATCTCTCGATAGCGCAATCCTATTCAAAATAACACCTGTTATTGGAAAACATTTTAGTTTGGAATAAACCTTTTTTTATTTTTCGACACAGTCTCCTTTTAGACTCATACGCTTCGTCCAATGCGGTAGTTCTTTTCCAAATGTGAAAATGGCCCAATGGAGAATAGGAGGGATGTGAAACAAGTTGAAACCATATTTCTATTAATTTTACGATCATAATTTCTGAAGCGAGAGCTGGTGCGTTGCCGTGTTGGAAAATGAAAAGTACTCGACTTCCTCGATTCAATCGAATGCCAAACACAAAGAAATTGACCGATCTGGCTGAAACTTGGTACGAGGGGTGCCTTTTATATGTCGGGATTAGAGAACAAAAACAAATTTTAATCATCGAAAATCACTTTATTGTTTTTCAAAATATTCTCCATGAAGATCTATACACTTTTGCATGCGTTTGAACCAATTGTCGAAGCACTTTTGCCACTCTGAATGAGGTACCTCCAACCACTTCTTCAGGTGTCGAAAAACGTTGACCTCTCAGTTTGTTTTTTACGTACGGGAATAAAAAGAAGTCATTCGGTGCCAAGTCAGGACTATACGGCGGATGACCCATTAATTCGATGTTTTGGGTGCTCAAAAATGCAGTTGTTTGAGTCGATGTGTGAGAGCTCGCATTGTCCTGGTGAAGAGTGATCCGTCTTTGGCGATTGGTTTTCCTAATTTCTTGGAAGACAACTGGCAAACAAATGGTGGTGTACCACTCAGAATTTACTGTTCTGCGTTGTTCTAGTGGTACGGTTGCGACATGTCCAGTTTTTCCGAAAAAACAGGCGACCATTTGCTTGGAAGTGCTTCGTGCGCGAACAACTTTTGTTGGATTTAGCTCATCTTGAAACACCCATACAGTCGACTGCTGTTTACTTTCGGGCTCATACGCGTAAATCCATGATTCATCACCTGTCACGATGTCATGGACGTCTTTCGAAGCCCCGCGATCGTATATTTTGAGCATTTCCTTCGACCAATCGACACGAGCCTTTTTTTGAGCGATTGAAAAATTGTGTGGGATCCAACGCGAACAAATTTTTTTGACAGTCAAATGTTTATGCAGTATTGAATGTATGCTGGTCCCACTAATGCCTAAGATTGTCTCAATCTCACGATAGGTCACATGACGATCTTGCAATACCAGTTCGCGCACAGCATCAATGGTTTTCGGAACAACAACTGATTTTGGACGACTTCCAGGAAATTCGTCTTGGAGTGAACTACGACCACGATTGAATTCACAATACCATCGATAAACACTGGTCCTTGATGGAGCTTCATCGCCAAAAAATGAATTAAGTTCATCCATGCAATGTTGCTGAGTTAATCCACGTCGAAAGTTGTAAAAAATAATCGCACGAAAATGTTCACGATTTAATTCCATTTTTGGACCGAGATGAATCTTTTAAGTTACTGTAAATAACACAAAAGCGCTGGTATTTCAAAACGTTCTGAGTACATAAAAGCCAAAAAATGTCAACCTTTGCGATACAGCTGTGAGTTGCCAGATTGCAACACCAGGGTTGCCAAATCCCGAAATATAAAAGGCACCCCTCGTATATGTTCTTCCAAGAGATGCTAATGACTAAACATAACCTCGATATGCGCCAGTAGTTTCATCTCTCTGACTTTACGCGGACTTTTTTTACGACCCTCGTAAAATGTATATCCATTATTCATGTAGGGTGAGGCAGAACTTTGACGGCAATTACTTGTGCAACGTTAATTTTTATTTAATGTTTTTCAGACTATTGGGAGCGATACTCAGTTGAACAATGCGTCATCACTTTGACCAAATTTATTTATAAGAGAAAATCTGCACTCATATTAAGTGACCCTCCACGTACATATATAATTAAAAATAAATAAAGAATTGGCGCGTACACTTCTGTTAGGTGTTTCGCCGAGCTCCTCCTCCTATCTGTGGTGTGCGTCCTGATATTGTTCCATATATGGAAGGACCTACAGTTCCAAGCCGACTCCGCGCGGCAAATGGTTTTTTATGAGGAGCTTTTTCATCGCAGAAAAACACTCGGAGGCTTGCCATTGCTTGCCGAGGGGCGACTGCTATTAGAAACACCTTTTTCGATCATTTTAGAGTCTCATCATCCAGTTCGCAAAACTGCAAATGCTTGTTTCTACTAATTACAGTTTCTTGAAAGGATAACAAAAACTACAACGTTACGTGTAGTATCTAAGAGAGTTCGTAAGCCTTTCCCATCTAAGTTTAGGAACCCAATTGATGCTCCCGTAGAGGAAGGTTTGGTTAGGTATATCTGGCTGATCTGAATACCTGTAGATCTCACATATACCTCTAGGGTCCGTGGTGTTACCAGTGTTCTTGGAATCGTGACAAACATAGTTCGTGATTCTAGCCATTACAGGCATTAATGCTTTAATAGCAGCTTGACTATCGATGAAGATGTTTGTGCGAGTGTCGGGGGTAGTAAATTCCAATGCTAAATTCAGCTGCTTTGGTTACAGCATAGATCTCAGTTTGAGATATGCTGCCATGACAACCGTTCCTACTCCTTCCGTGGAGAATCCATTTGTAAAAAAATTGTATGCGTGGTGATTGGATTCTAAACCCTTCTTCCAGCCATTCTGTTCTATTACAAAACCAGACCACAAAGTTTATTTGAGAAATAACCTTTCGTTTTTTTTCTGTATGTTGCTGTGACAAAAAAAGGATTTGTGAGAATTGTCCTGTCATCCTCAGTCTTAGAGGAAAAGATAAACTGTTTTTAGACTGCCTATTCCCTGTCCTTACAGTCTTTGATAAATTTCTTTAACAGGCGAGCCCACAAAGGAGTTCTGGCTCATGTAATATTAAAATAGGGCCAGATTCCGCTAGGCAGTCCACCTATTCGTTGCCATTATAATCGTCACGTACTGGTATTCAGTCCAACTAAACGGTGTTATTTGCTCTCAGGGTATTCGGGACAGTGAATCACTCTTCAGCGACTCTTGATGTTGGTATGTGAGACTGCAGTGCACATCAAGCTGTCTAATTGTCTGACAAAATGCAGTAACGTCAAGTGGCTGCCTTTTAACGCAAATAAGCCAGTTAGAGGCCCCATGTAATACCATCGGAACTATCCTATCCTTACTCTACTTGGTCCTCTCTAAACCATTGTGCGGCTTTTAAAAAGCTGGCTATACTAGTTAGTATGAGATTCGCAACATTCGCAATGTTGTCCAGAAAAGCGTGACCGAGCAATTTCAATCGCATGCACCTGCATAGAAAGTGTTCGACTGCCTCTTCCTTATTCGATAGCTTCTACAATAGTCTTGGGATTTCGCCACTAATCTACTAGCATGCCTTTCTGTTTGATAGTGCCAAAATAGGGTATCTACTACGATTCTTAGATCCCTCCTACTTAATTTAAGTAGACTCTTAGTGTGATCCTTGTTCCATTCGGACCGCGTCTGTCTACTGATAGCGCCGGTGTTTAACTATTTTTAGTCGGAATTAGTAACAGTAATGATGTGTCTGTCTATTAAAAGTTTACATGCTGCCTAAGACATGGCTATATCGACCTTGTCCTGACTAATTTGCAGCGAGGAGCCCCTTTTAGCTAACTCATCTGCCTTACAGTTACCTTTAATGTTAATATGTCCTGGCACCCAGAGTGGATTATTAGAAAAATTTTGTACAAGTATTTTTAATAATTTTTAACACTCTTTTACTGTCTTAGACGAGTGTTTACATGCTAGGCGATTTAACAGCTTCCTGACTAGCGGGTAAATGAAGATTTGGAAAGCATTTCTAGCCCATGTGGATTTCCGTTCCAAACACTGTTGGATAACCGCTCATGGGTAGCGATATTTTAAGATTCCACCCAAAGACACTCGCACCAATCTTGTCATCCGCAAACTTCTGATTTCTGAGTCAGACTGAATTTACGCTTAACAGAAATATCAACTTGACAGAACATTTACAGCAGCTTGAAATCAGCTAAAAAAATAGCTTTTCTCATTTATAAAAAACATTATAGCCTACGCAAGTCGGGTGATTATTTTTGCACCAATATTTAAATTATCAAATGACTACTAATCTAATTTAACACCATCCGGCGCTTCTGTATTCCCTTGAATTGAATTTTAAGGCGCAAAACAATGCATCATCATTTGAATGTTATTGAATTCAATTACTAAAGTGCTGATAGTTCCGGCTTAGAAAATACTACAATTTATTGATTGGAAAGCAAGGAGCAACAACAGTTTATGAGGCAACAACAAGTGATAGCAAGGGGAAAACTAGCCTTGTAGAAGTTTGAGCTGTGTGCAAAGTAGTGCGAAACTAGTCCTCCGAGGAATGATACTCGTTTCCAGAAAATGTCTATAATTACTCTGCAAAAATTTGTACGGCTAGTCACTAAAAAGAGTATTCTAGGATTAGTGCCCATGGGGAACAATTGGTTATTGCGAATTGGGTTAATGCGATAATTTCGTATCTCTATCTCGAAGTTTGAAAGCAATAAGGCTGAGAACAAACCTCAATAGCCACTGCACTCAGAGAAGATGGCGCTGGCATAATGTGAAGGCAACCGCTTTATATTCTGAAGATTCTGATTCGAGCGCACCTTCAGGTATGTACAGTTTTCAAATCAAATATAAAGTTACTTGTAAATTGAATTAGAAATTTAAATAAAATTTTAAAATTTACAAAGTATTTACAAGGAAAAAAAATAAATACAATTTTCTTTGTATGTGCCAAGATTTGAACTCTAGACCTCAAGTATAGTACATCATTGGTTATTGCGTTGCCAACAGATGAGTGAGGCATAGATGTAAATTTTGAATTTCGAGATCGGCTAATCTCAGTTTATAGGCGTTCGTGTACAATTAATCTCTTCTTAGGATATGCCCAAACAAAAGGGAACATTTCATTCCATATAAAGAGATTAAAAGTGGCAGTAGTCGCATGTTCCTTTGCGACATATCCCGGACAAATCGCAGTTTTTGCAGGGTATCTACTTTAATTTTATGATTTATTCGGCTACTGTCGCAAATACATGCATACACACATTCATATATTATTCGTAGCACTTTTTCGGCTATGAAACGAATCAATAGCCTGCTACATCTGGTCCTGTAGACCCCTTGTAATGCTAATGTCTCAAGGCTGGCTTTGTATAAGTTTGAATAAAAGTTGTGAAATGTAGAAGCATCGAATTCATGAGTCAGTCGCCGCACAGCTTTGATTTGACAACCAAGGATTTCTTTTTGTTTATTTGTTTTCTAGGTCCATGATATATTTAAAAACCGTGTTTTTTAGAAGTGTTTTAAGTGGATTGGAAATATTCCTAAGGCAAATTGTCGAAAAATATGCAGTATATTTCGAAAAACTATAAAATAGGTGGCCACAACTTAAATTTAAGACCTTTTGGTACATCTGAACGACGGTTAAACTTCACTTCCATTTTTTTTTAATATGGCAGTTGAAATTATATTCATCGATTGAAAGGCTAATTGTGGCCATCTCAAGATGACTTAGTTGCGCTTCAGCATGAAAGCAGCTCAATTTACTGCAGGGTTTATGCATCTACATATAACAAAAAATGAGCAGTGCTTATTTATTTATTATATACGTACAGGTTGGCCCAAATGCACGTAAAATAAAGATATGAAAAAGAATGATCTTTCGGTGGAACAAGCGCTCTTTTGCACACTACGTTCAGTTATTGCGTTATTGCACGTCTTGGAGATGCCAAATCATCATCGGTTTCTATTTCTTACAACGCAGCATTGGACCTAAATGGAACACCTTCATTTGGTTCTGTTTTTGTAAAGCTTAACTCCGTTCAAAGTCTTTCCTTTGCTTCAACTCCTTTCTAGATTGTTCTCCTTCACGAAATGTTTAGACGACTAGAATTGCGAGCAGCTTGCGGGTTCCAATTTAGGACTTGACGACAGATTTCAGTTGCGTTCCTACGAAGCATGGATTGGAAAACCTCCACTTGCTCAGGTTTATCAAATTTGTCCACCGATAGGGTTGAATTTTGCATCTCTCTTACAGATCATCTTAACTTATGGCGTTGAGCCACCAGATCTTTAATATCCTGCGTAAAAAAGCTTTGAATTTTGTTTGCCATTCAATTGCTTGTGAGCCAGGTTTCCGATCGATACAAGAGGACAGATAATACATTAGGTTTAGAAATTGTGGCTTCCACCAACTGGTTGTGGTTAAGGATCGATTTCACAAACCAACAGAAACCGTCAGAAAAGTTTTTGACTACGGAATCAGCTTAGAGGACCGACCCTATGAATGGAATCATGTTCTACAAAACAAAATCATATTTTTTTGGTATAAATATTTATTATTATTATTATAATGTTTTTTTTTGGTGGGTGAGGTAGGGTTCAAAATGCCTTCGCACTTACAGCGACCGTTGTATACTGCGTCGAGTGGGGTGACCACTGAAACAATCCCTCCTTCTCTTCTGGGGAGACTTCCTTCGCGGGACTACTTTATGCATTACTTTGGGCGGACCCAGGCGTACATCCGAAATATGCCTTAAACCTATTTTTAACCGCATTCCAGTTATCTTCGCGTTCAAGCATCTTGCCGATCACATTGGTCGGCGCGATGTCGCCAAATTGCTCCCTCAGAGCATCTCTTTCCACGCGTTATCTGCCGCAATTAAAGAATCTGTTTTCAGCGCCATCGTTCGGTGCTTCGCAGTACATGCACCTGGGGCCACTTAGTAATAAACTATAATATATATTATTAAAGAATAAAATATTTATATAAATTAAATTTTCCTCTCTTTATTTAACTTTCGAAAGGATAGATGTATTAGGACCATCCTGTACATACATTTATTTACTTCACGTACTTATTTGTAATTTGTATGAATGGCCGCATCCTGCACTACCTGCTAAGGACTTTCTTCATTTAATTTTACTTTTAAAAGAATGCATGCACAAGTTTGGACAACCCTGTATATATATGCACATACATATTTACTTACATATACATAGATAATCCCTTTGTAGTTGTAATACGTGAGAGTGCTTGCCTTTACAGCATCCTTCATCGCCTGATAACCTCAGTAGAACAGTAGTCCCCTAGTGTCGGTACAATAGTGAAATAATTCAAAAGCGGAAAAAATAATAGCAGCAAATACAAATCCAAAACACAAAACTTTAAAACAGCAAGACAATTTCATTGATAAGGCTTTCCTATTGAGTTCGTGCTTACAGGAAATTTCGCTGAGAATACAGGCTGGTAAGATTGTGCAGTAAAATGCCGCATTGAGGCAATAACAATAACCCCAAAAAGCTGAAAATCACGCGATGGAGAGCAAAGTCGTTAAAGAAGAGAGTGAAAAAATTGGCTGCTTTGAAAAGTGACAGTAGTAAAGTGCCGACTGCAGGCACAATAGCAGCAGCAGAGGTGTAACATATAACGTGACTGCAACCCTGTAGCCGGCATAAGCAAATAGATATGTGTGTGTGTGTATGTATGTTACTTAATGGGGAGGGAAACAAATACAAAATAAATAATAGTAGGCACTAATGCTAGTGGAAGCAAGAGTTCAATGATAACAAAAAAGAGAATAACTAATCAACATATAACATTTATATTCAAGAATATATACATGCATACATAAGTATGTATATATTTGTGCAAAACAACAGCTAACTTATAAAAGCACAATATGTTCGCGCGTACGACGCTATCATTATTGTTGCCCACAAACGTCAACGCCGTCGTCGCGGCATGGCTCAACATACATACAACTATGCACTATACTATAAAATATTCTGCTGTGGCCTAGGCTGAGTGCGGCCGGGTACTTCATGTAGAGCCAACCAGTCGTTGATACGTGCACACATCCATGCATCCATACATACATACCATATGTAGGAATAATCGAATCCCAAAGCTATAGCCCGTTTGCTGCTGCTGCTTCTGCCTCTGCATTTGTTTTTTGCTTTTACTCTTGCCTTTGTTCGCGTCTGGCAATTGCCATTCAGTCTTGAGCAAAGCCGCGAGGCGTAAATGTCGGTCCCCTAGTCGTAGGTAGTAGTCGTCTTCTTTCGATTTCAATTGTCATTGTTGCAGCAAAACGTGGAGTTACTATCCTTTCGTATCTGACGTCTCACCTTCAACTCTCCTGCGCCGTTCTCTTGCATGCCATATTTTGAATGGTTGTTGCCATAACCGGTCGAATTGTTTGTCTACTGGCGTGCACAAGGACAGGCGACAGTAAAGGAGGTGCCAACTCGCCGGTAAACTAAACTTAGAGAACAGTCAAGTCAATTACATAAATAAAAATAAAAAAATTAAATCATTGTTTCTTAATTTAATTAAATAAGTGCATTAAAGAGAATATTGCGGAAGAGTGAAGGAAACATTGACTTAGTATCAATTTAAATAACTAATGTGGAGAGATTAAATCGCATATGCATGCAAATATGTACATATGTATGTATGTGCCTAAGACTGAATTTTTTATGCGAAGTGTAGTCTTAAGTTTGTCACTGTGTTGTGTGTTCACATGTGTTTCTACAGTACCCATATAATCGGCCGAGTCAAACTCATGGACATATGTATGTACCACATAAAACATACCTCTTTATATGCATACATACATATATATGTATGTAGTTGCTTGTGAATGCGCCATGTGCAATACTCAGCTGACATTGCTGCTGCTGTTGTGATTGTTCTTGTGTTTCTGTTCTCAGTTGTTACTACTGGCGGTGTTGTTATTGTGTCAACAGACTGAGAAGAAGTACAGTGGTGGCGGAGAGAAAAACTACCAATGCGAAAACGTATTTACGCTCCAAAATTTGTATAAGCTCATTTGTGCGTGCAGCGGTTCTAGCGGTAATCTTCATCAAAAGTTCACATAACTACGCCACAGAAAAAACTGAACTGGTGAACTACTGAACTAGTTTCTGGTTTGAAACGGGATAGAGAAGCGAAACGGCTTTTTTCGAAATCAATAAACATAATCTAGTGTGTCATATACGTATGCAAATCAATATAAGTTTAGTTGTATCTGCCTGTGTATATGAATCTGGGAATGTTTATAAGTTTATTTGGATTTCTGTATGGTGCTAGTTTGTAGATGTGTAAAAATCGAATTTATAGTCGGATGTGGCTCATGTTAAGAATCGGGTTTGGTTCCATGACAAGAGATACATACATATGTTGCCGCTAGGGTTGAAATATTTCTAAACAAAATTTTGAGAAAGGTGCAATGTTTTTGCCAGCCTTCTGAAAAGCCAGAATTGGCGTATGTTTAATTTGGAGTTATGCATCCCTATCGTTGCACAGTGGTCCGACCAGAAGGCGTTGGCGGACAAAATTCAAAAACTCATTTAATTAAGCTGAAAATATATATTTAGGGGTTCTAAGAATCAGTGATGACGAATCTGACCTTAGTTTTAGCAAATTTTAAATTCATTGAATACTATAAATACATTTTTACTTCCGTAATTAGCTGGTGAGTTCATTTTTACATTTTTCACTATCCCAGAGAGTACCACGTGGAGGTTTACGGTAAGGTTATTCTCTTCTCATTTTGTTTTTTTTGTTTTTAGATTTTTTTATTTTTTATTTTTTTTTAATTTTTAATTTTTTTTTTATTTTTAATTTTTAATTTTTTTTTTTTTTTTTTTTTAATTTTTTTTTGTTTTAGTTTTTAAATTTTTTTTTGGATATTTATTGTTTTTTTGTTTTTCATTTTTAATTTTTTTTTATGATTCAGAATCCTCGGTTTCTGATGAGCTGTTTTCTGAGGCTGGATCATTTTTCAAATTTAAAAGCGCAAGAACCTTTTTTGAAAATGAAGAGGATTTAAAGTTGTTGTTTAAGGGAAAATCAATTTTTTCAGCTAACCAAGATGCATTCTCATTTAATACGCGACCCCATTGTCTGTTAGATCGTTCTAATTTTCTATTAATATCTTTACAAAAATTACTAACAATCTTCAAAACCTGATCTTTCAATTCTTTCACACTATCATCATGGTATTGAAGCTTCTCAAGAACGTAATCTTGTAATTCTAACTTCTTTGACTTAAAACTTTATTTTTCTGAAGAACGCAAAAAAATAAATAACTCCTTTTTTCAAAACTATACGTCATTTTGATTTTATTATTACAAGCAATTCTCAGATATTCGTTAATATTCTAATCGGCTTATGCCCGTTCCTCCAGTGACAGATAAAAATGTTTTATATATACATATATAAAATAGTGTTATATATACATATTGTATATCATATTAATATTGTAATAATATTAAAAAAAAATTTTGTTTTTTTAATACATTTTTTTTTTAGTTGTCTCTTAATGCTGATGAGGTCTGTGATGTCTTTTTCTGTCTTTTACACAAAATTGCATAAGCCATATGTAACGTTTTGCCTGTGGGTAAATGCACAAAAGCTACATTATTTTTAATTTGCGCAACTTTGCGCAACAGGTTTCAGTTTGAGATCATAGCTGAAATATGTGGCTACATCACTCATGTTGATTTCAAGTAGACCGGTGTGGACCACTCGAAAAAATGATCTTTAAAAAAAAATTTTCGAAAAATTTTGAAATTTAAAAAAAAAATTGGATTTTGTACCACAACTTAAGAGAATTATTACTGTTTCCGTTAATATATTCAATTATCTTTTTTTTCAATATTTGGTTAACAATCAAATGGTAATATTTATTTGCAGACATGAAAATGAAACTCTTGTATGAAGTACGATTTGCATACAATTTCATGTTTAAAGTCAAAAAACTACAATGAAAAATTTGTTAAATTAAGTAATATTTTCAGGAAATCTGCCTTGAATATTTAAGAAAACATCTGCATTATCAAATTTTTATTTCAAAAATGCCGCCGGACCACTGTGCGTAGGTCTTATATAAATAATGTTGTGCATTGGAAGAGTTCCAAATGAATGTAAATCTGCCATATTGATCAGCAGATCATCCAAACAAGAAGTTAGTGCGAGGATCCACGCAGGAAACGTTTTCTTCTTTTCGTTATACAAGGCTTTAGGCTCCTCGTTTCTTTCGACGCTGCAGCTCTATAAAAAAATTATTAGATCTTGCGTTACTGCGGATGAAGAAAAGCTTAACATATATATTTGCACCTTGAACCGGTGCAGATAGATCACGTTAACTATCGTTAACTTACAAAGATGAATGCCTAACTGAGCTAAACGACTTCCAAATCACCGACTACATCAAGCTTCAGCGTCTTAAGAGATGGACCCAAATTAAATTGCAAAAAAGGTTTAAAATAGTAAGCTGTATGTGCCTTATAAAAGGGGTTGCGCAAGGAAAACATAGATTAACACAGTCGGTGACGATGCCAAGATCTTTGAACTTGAACTCCATTTTGGAAAATGTTTGCAAAGGATCGAGTATAAGAATCTATAGTGAAATACACTTTAAATGCCTTTATGGTATCAGTTAGGCTGCAAACAGCTGTTCGCAAAATTTTTTCTACTATTTATTTAAAAGCACCGCCTAAAAAACCATCTGCCGTTAGAAGGAGGAGTTCGCCCAAACACCCATCAAAGTCAGAGAGATGGCACTACTGACACGTATCGAAGTTAGGTTTAGTAAGTAGCATCTCTTGGAAGAACGTAGACCAAGTTCTAGCCAAATCGGTGTATTCCTTTTCGTTTGGCATTCGCTTGAATCGAGGAAGTAGTCGCAAAATCAATGGAAATATGATTCCAACCCGTTCCATATCCCTCCTATTATCTAGACTTTCGGACTATTATTTGATCTCAAATTTGAAGAAATGATTGGCGGAAAAGAGGTTATATTCAAACGAGTAGGTGATTGCAGAAACGATTGGCTATTTGGTTCTAGTCACTTGAACAAAAACGAGAACACCGTTGGTCATTCGATATAAGCCTAAAAAGAGATTATGTCGAAAAATTAACAAAAACATGTTGCCTTTTTTGGCGCGAACTTTTTAAACCATCCACGTATATATGTATGTATGTATGTATACGTATATAATCACTTACATCCTTTCGAGTGGTACACTTGTCTACGCAAGAATATTACGAAAATTACTAATAATGCATTTACAACCGATTTTCTTCATCCTTCCCCTATAATTTTCTTTTGTTTTAACTTAATAACAGTTTTAGATAATTTTCCCACACGCTTCCTCTATATGCTCTTTGCCTCCCTAATCAAGAAGTCGAATTGACACCACACTTGCGCCCGCTGCGTGGACTCTTATTAAGTTTTTCCACAAAAACACAAATCAAGGTGGACTAATTAGTTCTTGAAATTGTTTTCTCATATAAAATTCATTAGCCCATTTTCCTATTTTATTTAAAAATTAATAAGCTTTTAATCATATAAAAATTTAATCCATCTACGTCGAGCACGACAAGTTTTATAAACTACATGATTTTCTTCATTTATTTTCAAATTTTTCTTCAATTTTTTTCTGTAGACTCATTCAACTTTGTCTCTAATCGTATGACTTTGTTCTAATTACTCAAACATTTGCTAGGCACAGATATTTATGTAAAGTTCATTTCCGCCCGATCTCTGTCACTTTTATATAAGTATTTCTTTCTCGCTTTATTCATTCCAACTTTCGCTCTTTAGTCAGTAATTGAGTAATCTTAGCGTAGAAGAACGCCCCAACTTTCCTTCTACAATCATTCTTTATGGAATAAGTCAGGCAGTGTTATTAACACGTACTTTTTATGTAAATTATTTTTTTTTTCTTATATAAGAATTTCTTCACTCAACTTTTATAAATATTTGTTTTTATTTGTGACTGCGGAACAGAAAAAGTGCGTATTTCATAAGGGTAAACACGAGGGATATTTCAGAGCGCGTATGCATAAGAAATTGTTGCTGTATGAGATGAAGTATAGTGATACCGAACTCTATTGGAGCATAATGCATTCTCCACATTTCGTTGCAATACTTGCCTGCATTCACAATTGCAAGTACGTTCAGATAGAGAAATCAAAATTAATAGAATCAACCTCTTATGCAAGTATATAAAGGGTGGTTAGGTTTCAAGGGCCAGTGTTGCTTTTGAATAAAATACAATTTTTTTAAGAAATTATTGTCATTTCTCTTTATTATGATAATATTGGTGTGGCTCAACTACGTATGAAATAAAATATCGGCCAAATGGCCGCCGCGGCCTCGGCGGCACATCTCCACCCGATGGTCCAAATTTTCGATGACGATAATTTTCGATAATTGAGGTTCTATGCCGTTAATGTGCCGAGTTATCTCATTCTTTAGCTCTTAAATTGTTGCTGCCTTATCGACGTACACCTTTTCTTTCAAATAACCCCAAAGAAAGAAGTCCAACGGTGTCAAATCACATGATCTTGGCGGCCAATTGACATCGCCGCGACGTGAGATTATTCGGCCATCAAATTTTGCGCGCAAAAGAGCCGTTGTTTCGTTAGCTGTGTGACAAGTGGTACCGTCCGGTTGAAACCACATATCGTCCACATCCATATCTTCCAATTCGGGCCGTAAAGATAGCAAATACTATTCACAGTAACTCATTTTGGAAAAAATACCGCTCAATGATGCCGCCGGCCCATAAACCGCACCAAACAGTCACTCTTTGTGGGTGCATTGGTTTTTCGGCAATCACTCTTGGATTATTATTCGCCGAAATGCGGCAATTCTGCTTATTGACGAATCCACTGAGGTGAAAATGTGCCTCATCACTGAAGATGATTTTCTTCACG
Source organism: Anastrepha obliqua (assembly GCF_027943255.1). Lineage (NCBI taxonomy): Eukaryota > Metazoa > Arthropoda > Insecta > Diptera > Tephritidae > Anastrepha > Anastrepha obliqua. The sequence goes on along the minus strand of NC_072896.1, from coordinate 122,694,744 downwards.
AAGTGCGCGATATGCATTTTGATTTGAACGCCCATTTTCATAACTTTAACGCGTTGCCCGATTATGTATCTTTCCATGGTTCAAATTGAGTTAGTCAGAAATTGAAAAGCGTCAAATGAAATACAGAAAAAAGCTTGACGTTTAGGTGTGGTTCACATTCAACATCGGCCCTTGAAATTTAACCACCCTTTAGAAATCCGAACAGTAACGCAACATATCTTGGAGAAAAACAGTTTATCTCGCTCGTTTTATGGTACCTGCACTATCACATATGTACAAGTATATGTATATGTGCAAGTTCAGAGCAGTGGCGAGAGCAAAACTGAAAACTACGAAATAGCGGAACAATCTCCATACCTGTTTAAACTTGCAGATCCTATAAGACAGTTTTCAATTTGCTCTCTAACTCCACATACTTGGTACATAAATAGGAGTACATATATTTGCATACTGGTGCTCATTTTCTATTCTGAAGGTCAAGAATGCTCCATTTCATATTGGAATAATATTGAATAAAATTTCTGAGTTGTAGTGTATGTGCCCTTTTTTATACTATAGATTTCACATAGTATGATTTTCTTCACATAAACGATATTAAGATAGGTCAATAGCAGGTGCACCTGCCCATGACAATTCTTCAGCAAAAGTAGGCTCAATATATTCAAGCGATGCAGCTATGATTTACAATCGCCAATAATTCACTATACTCCATAATAATCGTTCGTAGAATTTGTACACTGGTTAGCAACACCTATCAAAAGCAATTGTATGTGGAGAAAAGCGCTCTGCGATGTGGCTGGCGATACTAAGTTAGTCGTAAATCACAGGCGATTTGCTGAAAGTATATTTTATGTGCTTTAAAAGTTAGTTAAACGTCCAGTGCGATGATATTGAAGAGGTGGTAATTTTCTTGCAGTAGGAAGCGTACAAAAGTATCAAAGTCAACAGCTAAATTCGGAGGCATGTATGTGTAAATGTGTGTGAATACTTGTAGATTAAGAGCATATTTCGGTTAATATGTGTATATGCGGTTAATAAATATTTTACTTAGTCTGCGTGCTTTGCAAATGATAATATAACACATGGGCTGAAAAGTCCCGGGTTTTTTTTGTTCAAAATTAGCTTTATTCATCAACGTAATTTCCTTCAAAGAACAACTCAATCTTTCCAGCGCCGCTCTAACATTTCAATGGCACTCTTGTAAAACGATTTATCTTTTGCCTCAAAATAGGCATCAGTTTGAGCGTCTCATTCGAGAGAAATTTCTTACTGTGGCGAGCATTTTTTTTGGTCTGTGGGCAGCCACTTAGTCGCTGGGAGAAAAATTTGGCGAATAGAGGGAATATGGGAGCAATTCAAAGTTTAATTTATGTAGTTTTGCCAATCTTTTGTTTGACTTGTAACAGTGCGTTGTCTTGATGAAACAAAGGTTAGGTTAGGTTAGGTTAGGTTAGGTTAAAGCGGTTGTCCTGTGGGACACACTTAGGCACATAGCCCATTGTGATGCCGCGTGGAAAGCTTCTCCCCATCTCTCCTAAAACCAGTGTATGTTTTTCAAAAATATTAGAATATCCCTGATTTCTGCAGAACTAAGATCTTCCAATCCTTTGAAAAATTGTCTACCTAGAATGCGCTTAATCTGCGTCTGGATAGAGCAGGACAATGGCACAGAAGGTGCGAGATTGTCTATTCCTCTTCCACATCTAGACAACTTCTGTGTGCTTGCACATCCATCCTTTGGGCGTGCCTACCTATTAGGCAGTGCCCCGTTATAACGGAAGTCAGTGTGTAGGACTGTGATTATTATGGGTTAGCAGAGATTTTGTACGTTTGGGCGATTTTGCACGTGGTTTCATTACGCCATCTTTCGTTCGCTGTTCTTACGCTTTCCTCAAGGATAAGTAGCTTACATGTTTGTAAGAGTATGCCTATGTCATTGTCTAAGTACTCATCGGTCAATTTGGTGCCGAGTCTCGCTAGCTCATAGGTTCTGCATTAACACTCAATATCGCGATGGGCAGGAATCCATGTTACCCTTAGGCGAAATTATATTACTTAAACATCTCGTTAAGAAATGAGCGGCATTTTATGGGTATCTTGGAGGTTTTCGACTGTTTTGTGAGGGGTTTTATCGCCGCCTGATGAAACAAAAGAGTGAGCAAACGCGGCACCCACTTTCAACAGAGCTTCTCAAAGTCAAACGCTCATGCACAATAAAGCCAGTGCGTTTTTTGATATCTTTACGATGCCAGCTAACTCACGCAACTTCACTTTTCGATCATTCAAAACGATTTTGGGGATTGTTTTGATGTTTTCTGGCGTTACCGCCTCATTTGGACGTCCACTGTTTGAAGTCAGCAAACCATAGTTTTATTATTTGTTTCTGATGGAGCAGAGTCCACATAACACTTTCCAAGTGTGAAACTAAAGGACGAAATTCCTTTTGATCCATGTTTTGAAAATAACAAAAGTAGCGCCACTCTTAGCTCAGTCACTCACGAACTAATGATTCGAATATAACAAAATTCTAGCAGCTGTCTTTTTAAGGTTAGTACCAACTAAAAAAGAGGTGAATGCAATAAAACTAGTACCTTCTATGTGTTGGGTCCAGTACTTTTCAGTCCATGTGTTATAAAAAAACTGGCGTTGAAGTTTTAGGCCGCGTTTCCCATTGAATTTTTGGTATACTCGTATATCTTGCAGCTAGAGGGGCTCCACAGTCTTATATGTATAGGTATGCACGCTTTCGAAAATGAGCAGCTGGGTTTTAAGTGAAATTATGTCATGTCAGAGGTGCACTCTGAGCCTGGTTATTATCCCCCGCTAGTACAATAGAAACAACTTAATCTAATATGTGCACGAAATATTCAAAAAATCGGCCTTGCATAACAACACTTAGACTAAGCCATACATAAGCACCCGCACGGCTATGCCCGGTGGCCTGAGCAGATGAACTGATAAAAAGACTGCAGAGTGGAAAATAAACAGTAATAAAAAATAGCAACTGTAATCGCGGCAATAAGTAGTAAAAGTTGATTATCTGGTAGCTGGGCTGACTATTAGGCCACTTGCACACACGAATATGCACATACACACCAACATTTGTCGCGCCAAGGCATGACACACTGCTTTGTCGTTCCGCTGAACTACATTCCCCTGTGACTACATTTCTAAATATTTCTACACTCATTTAATTGTATGTGTTGGTGATAGCCGGTCAGTGGTGCTGCGTGTAATCTGGGCGTTTTATGACTTTTGCATTGACGCGTGGAAAATTGGTAATTAAATCAAATGAAATGAAGAATCTCCAATGAAATCAATGAGCGATTACGATTACTTGCTGAGTAAATGTGGGTGGGTGGGTGGTTGGATGTGCTCTTGTGTGTGTTAGTGAGCGAGCTTATCACGTTGCTTTCATTCAAAGGATTCCTTTTACGCTGGCCACCAGCGGGTGGTTGCTGTCACGCAGGTTGTTGTAATTGTTAACAATTTCTGCTGATGACGGACGTCATGACACGCCGTGAAATTAAATATATTTTTACATAATTTTTTTTACGCTTGAAACTGGCAATAAACGTAGCTGCGTGAACAACGTACGAAAAAGCAGAGCAATAATAAAAGCAACAACAAACACAGTGTCGCACAACTGTGGGCAGTTGACAAAAGTGTGAAAAAGTGGGGAAATTAAAAAAGTGTGAACAAAAAAATACTATTAACATATACATATGCGCTTACCATACGCGTGTGTGTGTGTGTGTAACAAGCAGCGTGTGAATTTACGCGAATAAAACAATAACAACAATAACGATAGTTTAATTAATGAGTGGAAATTGTGCAGCGTCGTAGTAAATTTTGCAAGTAAAAGCTATTGCAACTGCATGTTGCAAGTGTATATGAAAAACTGTTACACCCACAACATACCGATTAAAGAGCAGTGGAAATCAATAATAAAAATAAATTGTATCCAAATTAAGCCAAGCGTTAGTGATTAATTACCTTTAATCGAAAGTTGTCTTTTTTTAATTCCAGTTTAATGAAGTGTATGAAATGAAGTTAATACTTTTACGCGTCTTCGTCTAATAGCTTAGAAAATTTAATCGCGTCAACCCCAGCATTCCAAGCCAACATTCCGTTGGGAAAAGTATTCGAGCGCGCAAGCTTCAGTACCAGAATCCGAACTTTCCTGCATTCAACGCTGCCTTGGCGCTACTAATAAACATTCCACAATGTTGGGCATTAAATATTTAACAGAGGCCCATTTGAAGGGCTTCGAACGTTATAAGGTAAGTTAAATTAGTAGTCCATAATGAATTGCTCTATCCAATAAAATTTTGAAAACCTAAAAAAAAAATGCACGGAATTTATACATATATAATTGGCGCTTACAACCTTTATTGGGTGTTTGACCGAGCTGCTCCTCCAATTTTTGATACACGTCTTGATGCTGTTCCACAAATGGGGGGCCTTTAGTTTTAAGCCGACTCCGAACGGTAGACAGTTTTTTATGCGAAGTTTTTTTCTTGGCAGGAATTCACTCGACGACCGTGCGTCATCATTTGATGTTTCATACCCAGAGGTTCGAACCCGGGCACCCGCCAACCATTCGGCCACGGCGGCCGATTTAGAAAGGCCAAATATTTCCGCAGGACATCCGCAAAGAATATGCTCTACAGTTTCCTTTGAACATTTCCTGCATTTCTCGCTGTCCGAGATTCCTCTCTTATAAACATACGCTGCTACTGGGCTATGTCTCGTTAGTACGCCTATCGTGGTTCTACAATCTCTCTGTGTTCGTGGTATTAACGGGTGATTAATTTAGAGCTATCGAATTTTCAATTGAAATAAAACAACGAAAATTCAAATTGATTGGGAAATCTCATTATTTTTGTGTAGCATCCTTTCAAATATTGGCCTTAACTGCGTCGTAATTCGGCCTGCCGTAAACACCAATTTTGAATGACTCGCTGCAAGGACTTCGGTCGGTATCTCGCGAATAACTTTAGTAATGTTGGCTTCCAATGTCTCATTCAAAGCTGGTTTATCTACAAAGCATTTAGATTTTCCATACCTCCACAAATAAAAGTCCAAAGGTGTGACATCACACGAATTGGTGGCCAATCCACTGGTTCGAGACGAGAGATACATTGCTCACCGAAACAACGACGCAGTAAATCCATTGTGTCACGGGTTGTAAGGCAAGTAGCGCCGTCTTGATCAGGGGCTTTGATTTCCGGCATTCGGTATTAAGCCTTGTCTTTAAAAAATATGGTTTTATGGTTCCTCTAGTCTTTAGGCCGCTCAAAACAGTTGTTTTCAATGGATGGAATGGCTGTTCTTGAATCGCCTCCGGTTGCTCTTCAGCTCAAATACGGAAATTTTGCTTATTGGCGTAGCCATTAAGACGAAAATAGGTCTAATACCATAAGTTGGACTGAGCGCGCGAAGAACACTTTTAACAGAGCGTCGATATTCGTAATACAATTTGTAAGCGTTGTTGACGCGAAAGTGATGACATATCAATGAATCAACGAATATTAAGAGAATTATGTAGTTAGTTTGACAGTAGTCACGCGTGATCTCAGAGAATATGACAGAACCATATGATGGGCTGATGTAACAGGAGATGGGTTTACAAACAAATAAGATTGTGTTAGTGCAACTTGGGCAAATTGTAAAAGCAACTTCAATTGCCACGTCACAGGTCTTTCGGCAGCAGATTTCTGCCCGCTTGTTTCACACCTATTCACACACTCAGTCCACAGTCGTTTTTAAGATGGAAACGAAGGCATGAACGAAAGCTGTGTTGATTTTTTTCGTATATCACTAATACTTCTTCGTAAACGAACCACTCCGATTACGTCAGCCAAGCAGTTGATTCTTTCATATTCGCTGAGAGCCGGTTAACGGGCTGATATTGGCCACACCTCCAAAAATCGGTTCAGCATGCCTAGTACCAGATACACAATTGAAAATTGTACTCAGTGACCTAGGTAAGGATAACTTATTCTCTCTTATTCAGGAAGTAGAGAAAAGGCAAAGAAGATCATACCGGAACAATCTAACGGGTTTATCGCATTTAAAATCAATGGGAGGTAGTTTTAACCTAGAGCGATTAAAAAATTGGACGGAATTAAATAAGAATTATTTTGGAATTACACAGGAACTCTAATAGACGGAACCAAACACAAAAGAGCTATCGAAAATGAATCGGAATCTGAAAGTTTTTAAAATAATAATTTGTTCTTCATACTATCTATCACAACTATATTCTTATATTATGTTGTTTGGAATTTTAACTTACATTTACAAGGAGTGGCAATGAAATAGAAGATTATTTTTAAATCGGGAGTCAAATAGTTACTGAGTATGAGACCTGAATATATCCGAGACCAGTAAACAAAGTAGGCAGTAGGTGGAAAAGGTTGGTAAACAGCCTACGGTAAAATTCTGATTAGTCATACAGCCTCGAGTTCACTAAACATGGCTTAGCACTTCAACTTCTAGTTTTTCCTTACAATTTTTATTTACCAATTCCTTTCTAATAGATGCTTCTTAATCTGTACTTCAAGTGTCCTAAAAACGACTCTTTATTATAGTAAAAAATATTTTTAGAAATGTTGTGCTTGGACTTTGATTTTGTGTCACCACTTACATGCATTGCCAAGAATGATTATCTGTAAAATGTAAATAACAACAGTCTTCCTACGCTGCAGCGCTGATAATGCAATCAACAAATAACAGTCAATGGCTACAACAATTGGCAATTAAATTTAAATTGCTTTATTGCTGAATTTGCATGAATGAAAATACAACAAGCAAATTAGTTGCATCAAAACGTCAAAGGCTGATGGATGAGTGGATTAGTGAGCTCAAAAATACTACATAACATTTGTATATACACACATACATCCATATGTACACAGTTGCAGAACATTCGCGCTCAAGTGTCGAAATCATAAGCTACATATATACATACATACATACACGACTTCTTTTTTTATTTGTGTTTGTTTTTACTTTTCTGGCTGCCAGCTTAATCTCTTGCAACCTTAGTATTGTTTTTCATACATTTATTTACCAAACACACACACACCTACATACAGCCATGTATGCATAAAAATAGAATTCATAGATTTTCCAACAAATGGACGAATGAATAGTCAAAGTGATAACGCTCGTGTTTGATGGCTGCTTGTGCACGCTTCAAAACGCTTATCCGTTGATCTGTTCACCCATTCGCTAGCAAATGTCATTGACCACACACAAACACATGCCAGCAATCAGACAAATGTGTGTGGGCATGTACGTACTAAATATGTGTGTGTATGTAGTGATGGGCGTCACATGTCACACTTCCGTTTAGGAGCTGTTGAGTCGCCTAGTTGCTCACGTTTGCCGCCAATTGTGAAGGTGCTGTTTCTACTGATTTGCTTGCATGCACTGGCAAGACACTTGGACTTAGTAGAGTATTATTCACTTTATTTGGTTCGTGATTGCTTTAATGTGGATCACATTGCCACAGTTGAAATGTGTTGAACTGAATTTATGTATGTGCAAATGATTGATTTTTAACTGAAAGTATGCAGCAATTTCAGCGCATTTGCTTTTTTAATGATTGGTTTTATAAGCCCCGACTTTCGTGCTCGTTCAACAAAGTCAAGTTATTTCCTACTTAGTATTTCCATCACCAACAGCTACCGAATATGTTGAGTCCTTTCAGATCTGCCCCGTCTGAATCCAATCGCTTGACTTAAAATATAATAAAAATATATAAACAGATAACTGGAGCGCTGTTAACTGTGGGCCGTTTTATTTGTATAGAAACTATCATAGTTTTATCATTTACATTTGTTTAATGCATTTGCTTTGGTTAACCCACAAACTCAGTGTGCTGGCCTTACAGCTATCAGTAAAACATTGCACAGACTCGATAACTTGCACTTTAGTAGATAGTCCAGCACAGACAATCGAGGACTGACTTATCAAAATTTTCTTCTGTTACTGTGTCAGACTGAACATTTTTAAATGTGTTTTGAAAGCTGACGAATCACTTTCTCCCGTTTTCTTATGCCGGCACTTTATGACTTAATCTTTCATTGTTAAGCGTCCAATTGTATCTTACTTTTTTGTGTTTTTTTTCAGTTTGTAATTTACTTCAATAAAACTTGATTTGATATTTGTCGAACAATGGTGCCAAATTACTGACACGTTTGATGTTATACGAGTAGTGCAGCATTCGATTTCTATTTACTTATTTAACTCGAGGCTTTTATAAATATAAATTTTGTGAAATTAGAAATCCTACAAAAACGTGCTGGTTGTTAGGAATACTCGTAAGTGCATTTGTAAGAATGTTGAATATTAGAAAAAAAATGTATTTTCTGTGCAATAAAATAAATAAATAAATAAATTCCTTCATTCTCAAAGGCATCAAGCAAATCGGTCTGCTGTATTTGCACATGCAAATGACGCGGTAAAATGAAAATAGAGAGGCCAAACTGCAAAATGGCAACTATTATTAAGGCAGTGATGAGTTTTTTAACATAATTTGGTAAGACAACAGGTTTTAACAATCAAATTTGCGGTCCCTACTTACATTTCTATATTAACAGAGTTATTTAACATAATCTATAGAAAATGTAGCTGTAGGCTTAGGCTCGTTTGACATTTTTGCGTGTTCTTATGTGTTCTTTAACAGAATCGCATTTTTAAATATTAGCAGAGACTGCAAGAGTAGCAGACAAGGCTGATAGATTACATTGGATTCTCTCCACCGTGAGTAACAGAGGAGATCCTCTGGTAGCAGTGGCCGTAGCTTTCCCCTGTTTGCCAAAAACTACAAAATGATAGCTTATGTTAAGATAGTGATGCCAAGACAGCTAGATTTTTACAATGAAGCTGGCGGTCTCCAATTTAAATTTCTATTTTAACAGACTTTTTATACACTTTTTTAACATAATCTATTAGAAGTTGTAGATGTGCGGTAATTATTTGAAATTTGTGCATGGAGTAAAATTATGCGTTCTTTAATAGAACTCAATTTTTATTAGCAGAGAATGTAAGAGTAACAGTCAAGGCTGATAGATTACATGGCCGTAGCTTCCCTGTCCACCAAAAACTAAAACTAAAGGGTGATTTTTTAGCTGTTATCTTTTTAAACAGTTGGTTTAAACAGCTGACGCACGTTTCGTGTTATGTTGCAATGTCAAACATTTTCAGTTTGGTCTATAATTTAACCATGAATAGTCTTACAAACGAACAACGCTTACAAATCATTGAATTTTATTATAAAAATGCGTGTTCTGTTAAGAAAGTTTAAGATCCACCTTGTTATCGAAAAATTGTGTTCAGCGACGAAGCTCATTTTTGGATCAATGGGTACGTAAATAAGCAGAATTGTCGATTTGGGAGTGAAGATCAGCCAGAAGAATTGCTACCAATGTATCCAGAAAAGGTGCGGTTTATGGGCTGGAGGTATCATTGGACCGTACTTCTTCAAAGATGCTGCGAATCGTAACGTAACTGTGAATGGTGAGCGCTACCGTGCAATTATATCCAACTTTTTTTTGCCCAAAATGCAAGAGCTTGACTTGCATGACATGTGGTTTCAGCAAGACGGTGCCACATGCCACGCAGCATGCGTAACAATGGACTTGTTGAGAGGCGAGTTCGGTGAACATTTTATTTCACGTTCGGGACCTGTCAATTGGCCACCCAGATCGTGCGATATAACGCCTTTATATTATTTTTTGTGGGGCTATGTTAAAGCTCATGTCTATTCAGACAAGCCTGCTTCAATTAACGCATTGGAAGACATCACTAAAGCATTTATATGTGAGATACCGGCCGAAACATTGGAAAGAGTATGTCAAAATTATACTAAGCGGATGGACCATTTGAAGTGCAGTCGCGGTCAACATTTGCATGAAATAATCTTCAAACATTAAATTATATGGACCGCACTATCGATTTAAATAAAAATTTCATGCATTTTTCTGAATTTTACGTGTGTTTTTTTGAAAAACTATCCTATAGCTCTTAAAAATCACCCTTTATATAACGAACAGAACAGACAATACGTACATTCAGAGGACTGATAAAATGTAATTTTGAAGGTTGGCTTGAGTGCGTGATATAACTTGCACATTTTGGGATAGACATACTTATATAAATACGGGGTGTCGGCGACTGCGCTTATGACTAAAGTTTTTTATGCGAAGATGAGTAAGCAGGATGATTGCGCGTTAGCTTCTTTCGTTTGTTGCGATTTGGTTGCTACAAATATTTTACTTTTAAGCTCTAATTTATGTTGATTACCCGCAATGTAAATATATACACCTGTGTTCAAATGAATAGAATGGACAAGTTTTATAAATTTTTTTTTGTATTACTTCCGCATATGTGTTTTATATCGAAGAAAATTCTCAACGTCGTATGTAAAACAAAAACTCAATGAGATTATTCAGCTACTTCAAACTTTCACTTTATTATACCAAAATGGTCTCCATACCTGGAAATATTCTAAAAAATCTGAATCAAAAATTGAAAATGCGGTTAACAATTTTTTGGAATTTGTTACAATTACAATAACACGCCTATATCGAAGCCCTCTAATATTTCTAAGTTACTCGAATGCATAGTTGAGGCTGAGATTTATTTCTCCGTTAAAAGTTTAGTTTGATCTAACCAACATGGTTTTGTCACGGGGCCTTCCACAGTTTCGAACCATGTAGTTTTTAGTGAATACTGTATCTCAGCGTTTTCTTCTGGATGTCAAGTCGACTGCATCTACACAGATTTCTTCAAAGAATTCGATAAAGTCTCTCATAAATTGCTTTGCAATGGCATAAGTCGTATTTAAGGGGTTACATACGTCCAGCAGCATCAAAATGCGCTAAAGGAAAAACCGTTTTTAGAAGGGATAACAAAAGAAATAAATATAAACAAATTTATACATGGTTTATTAGTACTGAAACTTTATAAAAAAATTTATTTTAATTTTGCTTTACAAAAATTAGTATATAAAAAATCACGCGCCCCAAAGTACAATGAAAAAAGTTTCTCCACGGTCTGCGTCATTTCTCATTGAAATGTTGATGAATCTGTAAAAAGTAAAAAACTTGTTGTAAAATAAAGTTGTAGTCTGTCGAGCCGGATTTTTGAATTTCAAAAAATTTTGCAATTTAGGGCATTTTAAAACAAAGTATACGTATTACGTCATAAATGTCACACTTTAATTATGTTTATAATATAAATTTTTTTAATAAAAGTATCAAAAATCAAATCTATAGAGAAACACTTTCGAATATTCAAAAAAAAACCGCGTCAAAAAATATTAAAAACTGTATGAGTTTTCATGCAGACCCTCCGAAAAAAATAGTTTCGAGAAAAACGAGTTTAAAATTTGAGTTACAGGAGCGCGCGGACCGCTCTCTACCTAGTTAATGGGCTGTAGAAGCTATAATATTGGGAATTTCTGCATGAAAATTGCACTGTATATTCTTAAGGTACTATACTTTCGAAATATTGGAAAAACATCGATTTTTTGAAAATTCTGGACGTATGTAACCCATAAGTAAGTGTTATCTCTATTGATAGCGTGTCACAGAAACCCTTCCGTGCGATGTTCAGCAACTCTCAGGGCAGTATCGTTAGTTCGCTCCTGTTCGCATTGTTCCCTAATGTTCAGTTTTTCTTATACGCCGATGACTTCAAAATTTACTCGTTAATAAATTCCCTATATGATATGTCGAATCTTCAAGCTGAGATTGACAGTCTTTATTCGTGGTGCTCTAGATCTCATCTTTGCTTAAATATTAAAGATTAAAAATTCTTTCATGCCACTCATCGCGTTTTATTTATGAAAGCTCCTATAGTATTGCTAGCCATGTCCTGCTGACTGGTGACCAAATAAACAACCTGGGTGTTATTTTTGTTACGAAATTCGCATCCATTAGTTACATTAACTCTATCATTTCAAAATCATATGCGATGCTTGGTTTCATTCGGCGGAATAGCTTGGAACTCTCAAACCATACACATTAAAATGCTTTACACCTCTTTTGTAAATTTTGCGCAGAATCTTTCTCTCAAAAACTCCAAGCGTCGCATCATCGGATGTGGTCATCGTCCACGCTTCTGCGCCATACGTTAGGACGGGCATAATGAGAGCCTTGTAGAGTGTTAGTTTTGTTCGTCGAGAGAGGGCTTTACTACTCAATTGCCTACTTAGTCCGTTTGCTTACTTCTTTTAAATCTCAAACCTCTAGAAAGTAGAAGATCTGTTCTCTCCTTATATTTTGTATATGGCATTATAAAAGGAGATTTTGACTGTGCTGCCCTTCTGAAAAGAATAAACTTTAATGTTCGAAGAAGAGAACTTCGAAATTTCTACCCTTTTTATAGAAGTAATAACACAACAATAATCTTAATGATCTCAACCGAATCTCATCTCTTATCTTAGAGAAGAAGAAGTTGTTATTCATAGACTTTATATTAAAATAAATAAATACATTTTTGTGAATTTTTTACAAAGTTTGGAGCTTTGAGTTTCATGGTTATAGCTGACAATTCGTCATATTCAAGCAGAAACCCTTGACAAATTTTTAATATGTAAAAAATATGCTTAGAGCCTAGAGTTTCACTTAAAATGGGCTCATTAAATTGAGTATTCTTCAGGAGTTCAAGGAGTTGGAGATCGAAAAAATTTTTGGTTATTTATTTCTTAAGCCTTCGAAAAACGACTAAAAGTAAATAATAAACATCGCATTGCAAATAATGCAAGTTTAGGCCGAGTTTCTTCTTCCATGGGTCATTATTTTTTATTTCTTTGCCACGCCTTTGAATCACAGAAAACTTTTATAAGAGCATTTTCATAACAGTGAATCACTCATTGGTTTGTTCTTGCCAGTCGATCGGCGACCGACCTTGAAAAAATCGCCTAACACCTGCCGCATAAACGCGATAATTTGATCCCAATACAATTCAAGTGCTACGAACTACTAACTTATTTATATAAAATAGTACTGTTATCTAGTGATATTCCCACATACATTTCATTTATTTACTTTTTGTTTGCGTGACTATCCGTTTGAAGTGCCTGCGTAGAACGAATAGCTTAATAGCGAATAGCAGAAAATTGTGAAATAATTGTTCGAAACCCGCTGTAATGTGCGTGCTTGCTAGCTCCACCCAATTGTCTCTGCCATCCTATGAATTTATTAGCGCTGATGCACTGACAAACTGACTTTCATACATAGAAAGCTCTCCTTGCAATATTTATTACGCAGTCGATAATATTTCTGAAAAAAAAAAACTTTTTTTCCTTTAATGCCTGATGATAAAGCGAATTCTACCTTTACTGCAACGACTTAAAAATTATATTAGCAATTGAACTTTTTTAATTCAAGTGGCAGTAATGCTAAACCCTTTTTGATGAAGCAGATGTTGTAGTCAATGTAATCGCATTGGATTTGTTGCTGCTAATTAGATATGATTAAGCCTTTCTTGTTAGCTATTTGTTTGTATTAGCATTTATTAGTAATAAATGCATGTATGTAGAGCGGCCGCCGTAGCCGAATGGGGTGGTGCTTGACTACCATTCGGAAGTGTAAAAATGGTGGAATGAATAGCGGGCGCCTCTCGGCAGACAATGGCAAACCTTCGAGCTATGAAAAAGCTCCTCGTAAAAAACCATTTGCCGTTCGTTAAAACTGTAGATCCCCCCATTTGTGGAACAACATCAGGACGCACGTCACAAATAAGAGGATGAGCTCGACCAAACACCCAAAAAGGGTCTAAGTGCCAATTATATATATAAGTATATACTTAGTCCTGCCATAAGTTCTGCTACAAGTTAAGTCTGTTATAGATATGAAATTATAATCCTTTTTTAATGAAGTTAGTTTTATTTAATCAAGTTAATATCAACAAAACAACTTTTAAATTTTCATTCGAAATGTTCACCATTTGCTTTTACACCAACCTTCAAACGATTAGACCGTCCAGCTATTGAAGCACGCACGGTTTCCATGGACATTGACGTCGCTGCTCAAACCAAAGATTGTTTTGAGACTCTGTGAGGTCTTCGACAGGCCATTTTTCCAATTCTGACCGTAAACTGTATTCCAATGGATTCTGATCTGGACTTTCAGACGGCGAATCTTCTGCGGCTATGAACCCAGGAATATTGTTTTTTAGCCACTGTTGGGTCGTTTTTGCCTTATGGGCTGGAGCGGAATCTTGTCGGAAGATCCAACGGTCTCCATTAAAGAGACTACTGCTCAACTGCTTCTCACTACGCCCTCTAAAACATCCTCCTAGTACACTTTTGTCTCGGTCTAAACCCCTTTTTCGCAAAAATAAAGAGTTGTTACGCCTTTACAAGACACTACCACCAAATTACTACGGAGGCTGGATGGTGGCCTCGTTGAACCCTTGGACAACATTTTTGCGTCTTTAGAAATTTTAGCATAGATTTTGTGGTTTGCTTATTAAAAACTTCTTCAACAGTGAACATTTTTTCATCTGTGAAAAGATTACTTTCATGGCCGTTGACCGCGAAGAAGCTGCTTGCATCTGTCGGGTCTAATTTTTTTCAAGCCCGTTGTCAGAAGATGTCCAGTTGAGCGATGGTAGGCTTTCATGTGGAGATCATCTCTAATTAGTCTTGACATGGATATGGTCGATACATTCATTTCCCTGGCCATGATTTTCTACTTACTAAGGGGATTTCTGCGAATTCTTTCTCGAACGGCTCCTATGGCTGCACCCGTTCGAACCACGCTAGGGCAACCACTTCTTTTTCTGTCTATCAAACATTCTCGAAATATTAAGTTTTTTCAGCAATTCGTAAATCGAACTTGTAGTTCTACCACATTTTGTACTGCAACCACTGCAATGCGATTTTCTTTAGCTCCCCACTCCATTGTTAACAAACTAAATTTGCCATGAAACTGAGTATAATTTATGAGTAGACAATGCATACGAACAAAAGCAAAAAAAAAGCGAATTTTTTCTCGCCGTATGCATTGTAAAATTTGTCACAGAATTTTAAATATATATAAAAGCAAAACAAAAAAATATCAGGTACTCAATCAGTATACCCCCTTATTTGATACACATTTTCGATATCACCAGAATTTTTAGTATTATTCATAGTTTTGATAAAAAAATTACTTAAATGTTTAATCCTTAACAGGTAATATTCGTCGATTCGACGAACGCTGTTGTTCATTTCACATTTCTCCCCGGCATTCGCTTGTCAAATTAGTTCTCTTTTTTATTGTTAAAGACTATTTTTATTTTAAGTATTGTGACGACCTCCATACAAAGAGCCGAAAATAAGAGCACCTACGACGTTCGATGAAGATTACCTTTCTGACATGTAAAATACCGTTACACTTTAAGGGAAACATTAACTTTAAGAATCTCGCAAGCGAACTGAAAAAAATTTGGCTTTCTCTTGGCTTCCCAAATAAGCCAACCTGCTGTACTCTTTCATTTGATGGAATGCTACTAAAAGTAAAGTAAAAGCGCACTATTTTTACTATGCCCACTTCCTTTCTAATTAATACTTTCATTCCATATTCAGTTTTCGTATACAATTCACAATTTTTTTGTATTTACAATTATGCCTCATATCGCAAGTATTCAAAGAAAGCATTCATCGTATCATGTACAACACCTGGATCAAAAAGTTCCCGGAATATACGCAGAAAATTCAAACAAAAATTTTTTTCCTCAAAAGTGATATTATCGCCTTCAAAGTACCATCAACTGTAAGATACTTTTGCCAGTGTTTGATCCAACTCTCGCAACATTTGTGAAGCTCTACCTTCGGTTTAGCCATCTGGACCGTCTTTGGTTTTTCTATTACTTCCCTATTACTTCCTTTGTTGTTAAAGTGCCGATGGAACAGAAAAAAATTTAATCGAATTCGATGGCTGTTGAATGGTACTCGTTCGTTCTTGGTAAAAAATTCACAGAGAATAATGGCACTGTGCGAGGGTACTTTTTTATTATGTTGCAAAATTCACGAGTTGTTTTTCCACAAATCCTTTCTTTTTTGGCGAACTGCTTCACGTAAACGTCTCACAATGCCCATATAATAGTCCCTGTCAGCTATGAAAAAACCGAGTCATTCTGGCACGAAGAAGCGGATGTCTTTTCTAACTATATGAGCGGTTGACAAAAATTGCTGATGTGCAATACCGTTGCAACCCATAAAAACTGTGAGCATCGCTTTCCTTTTTGACTGAAAACGCCGTGGTTTTTTGTTTTTAGTTCTTGCTTCCTTCGGTGCTCTCCACTCACTCGCCAGATGTCTGGATTGCGTGCCGTACTTATAAATCCGCGTCTCGTCTTCAGTTTGGGGATCATTGGGTCGGATTCATCCTTGGAAATCATGCATTTGGCGATATCAATACGGTATCCTTTTGCACGAGATTCAGATCCTTTTCGACCGACTTTACAGCAACTCGGCGCAAAGCTGTAATTAACTACAATATCCTGAATGGATTCATAAGCAAAGGTTGAGTTCTACCAACTCTCCGATGAGTATTTGATCAACTTTGTGGGCATTGATCCACTTTTCTTGCACTTGATTGATGTTTTGATCAGTTTTCGTTGTCGACGGCTTGCCACTGCGTTCGTCATTCTCGATTGACTCACGCTCTCTTCTGAAGCATTCATGTCTCACTCGTAGCTGGCTGTTTTCTTTAGAGTACATATCATTACCGAAACAGTTTCCCATAGAATCCATTCCTTTAACTGTAAAAAATCGAAAATACATTCAGAGGTAGATTTACCCAAAACGTCGTAGCTTTTAAAGTTGCCAAGTAATGGCGATACCAGCTGGTGGTACCAAAGGAAGAGGAAGGCTTCCTCTCCGTTAGAAAAATCAGGTGGTGGCTTGGCTTCATTTGGTGTTCCCAACTTGCGCCGGTTAGCACGAAAAAGAAACGACTCTTAAGCGGTAATAGCACTAATCAAGAAGAAGAATGGCGAAACAATACGATTTTGGTAGGAATGTTAATCACAGGTGTGTCAAAATAACAAAAACAAAACTCAAATCAGCTGGCTTGAAATGAAATTGAAATTTGAACAAGGCGAGCCAGGAAGCACCGAAAGATTGGTAACTCCTAAAACACTCAGGCAAAAAGCTTACATTCAAGCTGTATTCAAGGCTTTGGAAAGTAAAAGGGCAGATTGTGAAGGAGGAAAAGAGAGCAGTAACAGAAAGAAAGAGATAGGATGGAATAAAGACAGCAAGAGGTAGAGCTAGCGCTGTGAAAAATTTCCAGATTTTTGCCAACTCTGAAAATATCCTCGTGTTTGAAGGAACGAATGTTACTCATTCTCATGACATCGGAACCCAAAATTCGCTCCAGCAAAGGCAGGACTCTCACAAATGAAATCCGCGGTACTATCCGCCTCCTCTAAATAAGACAAGCAAACCGGGTCCACAAGGTTTCCAATGGCGGTCATATGCTTGTCCCAAGTGCTGTGTGTAGTGCAGCGACCATCAACCAAACGCTTTTTCTTCCAAGTTGTAAAAGGAAGTTCAACAGTTTTCTGTTGGGGCTTGTCACAACGCACTTTGCAATTCTGCAGGATGTTTAGAAGGTAGATTTTTTACCTAAATATACGAGGATCGTTCAAGAAAATGTGACTTTTCAAATTTCAAAGTGATGGCACTTCAATATTTCGACCAGTTTTGACTATTTTTGTTGAAGTGTTGCGCATCAACCTTTTTATTTAGAAAGAATGCGCAATGGAAAAAATATAAAATATATAAAAAAATGTATAAAAAATTAACGTGATTTTTTAGAAACTTCAAACTTGAGCATAGAGCCTTCATACCTAACATTATAGCAACGTCAACTAGTAAGGAAAACATCGGCACCTAATACAGTTGGCGAACTATTGCATGAAATCAATTACACGATTTGGAAATTAGAAGATAAGAACGAGGCTAGAAACGTAAATAAAAAAAGTATTTGCTAGACTTGCCCATCGCTGTTTATGTAAATTGCATACATCAACGCTCATCCAATTCGTGATTCCTGTAGAACTGATTCCGATTATTGGCTCTGGTCCCTTGTGGGGTAACCGCGCTGATCCGCAGTTGGCCAATTCATCGGCAATTTAATTTCCTTAATCAGTTGACTTAGAATTCCACCTGGCGGTTGTTCCGGGAACTTTTTAACCAAGGTGGTACCTACCTTTTCCGGAACGAAGCACCTCAACCTGCAATTGTGCAGTGCCTCTGTTGACTTCAAATTGTATACCTGCTATCGAAAAATTCAATTACTTCAGCTATTCAATAATGCAACACCCACTAGGATGCAACAGAAATTTGTTAAAAAATTAATTGAACCACGTTATTTCAGCTGCTGCTCCCAATAGCACAGCGCCTCTTCACTCTTCGGACCTATAATTATTTTCAGCTTTTCCACAACATTTTTAATGACTTCTTATTTCCGCTGCTATGTACCCGAAACTCCATATCTTTTCATCCTCTTTTTGTTTTCAGTACAACAGCATCGACACGGGCTACATCAGCGTCTATGTTATGCATCCGTTTTGGAACTGGTGTGTGCAGGTAAGTCGAAAACGCAGGGCTTTCTAGTGAAGTGCAGCCTTTGACTGTAGCTATCTTTGTGTCAAGGTGCTTACGTACATACAAACAAATGTAGACACACATGCGCATACAGTCACATAAAAGTTTAATAAGCAGTGGTTTCTAGGTGTGTGTGTGTTTGCGCGCAAAGGATTCAGTGCTATTTAAATAGTCCATACTTTTAAGTTGTGTGCTTTTCCCACACTTGGGCAGCAGCACCACCTAAAAGTGGAATCTAACCATTGCCGCAATTCCCTAAGTGTAGTGTATATGTGTGTGTGTGTACATTGCGGGTCAGCTTAGCCCCTGCTGCAATCGTGCCGCATCTGTTGTAATTGTAAAATTTTGTACAAGTATTGCAGCAACAAAACACACGCGCGTGCAGTAACCCACACACTTAGTCACTCCAACTTATTCGAATGTATGTATGTATGCGTGTGTGTGTGCATGCAAATTGTCGAATATACTTACAAATGCGCTGGCAAAATGTTTTATTGCAGTTCCTACCGAAATGGCTCGCTCCGAATCTCATCACATTCACCGGCTTCCTGTTAACCGTGGTCAATTTCATTTTAATTGCATATTACGACTGGGATTTTCAGGGAGCGAACAACGCCGAACACACAGTACCGCATTGGGTTTGGTCGGTGGCGGCTATTAATATTTTACTTTACTACAATTTAGGTAAGTTTCGCGGTAGTGAGTTGGCAATTTCGTGGCTGCAGTGGCAACTGTGTCAATGTACTTGTCAATTCCAGCTGGTTTGCGAGTGCCATATATACATTTTTTTCTCTCTTAATTTTGATATTGTGAAAATTAGTGATTACTATTTTAGCCAATTTTCTACTGCAAGCAGATTAATATTATTTTATTTAATTTATTTAAATATCGCTGTGGTCGCAAGATATAAAGGCTTAGGTCACAAACAAAATGCTTTCGCGAGATATATTTTTCTTTATTAAAAGCACTTTAAAAACCAGAAAACAAAAAACATTTGTAAAAAAATGGTAAACTTTTCACCTAAATATGCGAGAATCGGTCAAAAAAAGGTGACTTTTCAAAATGAAAAAAAAAAATCATTTTAAGAAGGTAGATTTTTCACCTAAATCTTGCAAAAAAGGTGACTTCAAATTTCATAGGATAGGTGCAGCATGCGACAAAAAGGGTAGCAGCTAAACATTTTGACAAATTTTGACTATATTTGTTCAGTGTAGCGCATAATTCTTTTTTATTTGGAGAAAATGGGCAATACCGGAAAATACAGGAAGGAAATATAAAATAAAGAGTCCGCCATATAACTTTACGGAATTAGAAATGCTATAAAAAAGAAACTACTCAATATTTTCCAAACTGTTTTTTTTATTTTGAAGTACAATCCTTCCGGTTAATGATGGAACACAACTTCATTCATATGGCTGCCTCGGCTAGCCATGCACCATCCCATACGATTGGTCCAATTTTTCAACACATTTTCGATTGTATGCGGCTGTATTTCAGCTATGACATCGCGTATGTTGGTCTTCAGTGCATCAATTGTTGCTGGTTTGTTGGCATAACACTGGTCTTTGACGGCACCCCAAAGATAATAATCCAACGGCGTCACGCGTTGGTTTGTCAATAAGCAACCCAGTTTCTCTTACTTTTTTCGCAAAGTAACGCACATACACTTCATTCGGTGCTTTTCTTCTTCCCATTGCCGTACGTAATTTTCGTACACATTCTGCAACATTACCATGATTTTCAAAGTAATGTCGCAATATTTCCCAGCATTCTTTGAGCGTATACACAACCATATTCGTTCAGCGGAAGAATAAAACTAATTTTCTGTCAAATTAGATGACAGCTAAGTTTACCATTCTTCAAATAATACCTAGTTCAAATCCGTAACGATAGATGGCGGGCCCTGTATATAAAAAATATATCAAAAATATTTAAAAAAATATACATACATATAAAAAATATAAAAATATTTATGAAAAATATATTAACAAAATATTTAAAAAAATATATCAAATAAACATATAAAAAAATAAAAATACATATAAAAAATATATAAAACGTTCAGCATTTTGTCAGCAATACAATTCAAGGATGAAAAATATGCTGATCCTAGGCACATTTGACGTGTCCTATAAAGAGCAGAACAGTGGCAAAGTAGAAGGGTGTTCCAAAGCACCCCTAGCATTCGCTTCGTTGCATGTGTTACGTACATCTCTCTAGACGAACCTCATTTTGGTTGCATTCGGTGACACAGTGTCCCTCAACTACAAGAAAAACAGCGGCATCTGATGCAGTTGACGAGCTTTTGCATGAAATCAGGCACACGATTTGGAACCATAAGAACGATGCTAAAAACGACTAAGGCCAAAGGCAGACAACAGAAGGCTTCAAATTAATTTTCTCGCTAAAGTCGGAAGAAGTAAGAAGAGAATGTGGTGTAGCGTTTCTTTTATCATAACCACCTCAAAGAGCGTTAATTGAATGAAAAGCAAATGGTGACAGAGAAATCATTATCCGCTTACAATCAAATGTAAGGAAAATCAGCATAATACAGTGCTGTGCCCCACATAAGTCTCAGATACCCAAGCAAAAATGGCATGCAAAAACTTTATCGAGCAACTCTAATTAAAATCCATGGAACTGTGATGAAAAGTTTGTGGAATATATCTAATTGTTGAAAGAATTTTGGGATTTAAGTGGTTTTTGTTAAAAAATGAATAGTGTTTTTATGTGAAAAAAATAATGAAAATTAAAAGAAGAATAGGTAAAACTGGATAAAATTTTGAGGTGATTTCATTTCACCGCATGCTGTGCGTTCGATTTGTGAATTAATTTTTTTTTTGTTTTACTGGTAAATAATTTCTATTGATATAGTGGCAGAAAATTTTGCGTTTTTAGTTTGTTCTTCAGCAATTTCTTGATATCGAAATAAATGAATCCAATAATATTAATTTTATTTTTGTGATTAAATGTTGTTTTTATAAAATTTAATACTTTAATGTACGTCTTACTTACGACCCCTTACATAACCATAAATATACAACCATTTATTTTTCAAAAAAAGTTTCCACTTTTCTACTCGAATATGTACTTTATGTAATCCACGCAAATTCAGCGCAATGAAATAATTAAAAACAAAACAAAAACCCATATAAATTCCTCAACCACTGCAGTACAGCATAACCGCATTACCGCAGTAATGATTTCAGGTACATTTGCTAGTGAAAAGGTAAAGTTGCGCTCAAATATCATCACTAGAAGCCAACCTGTTTGTATATTACTTGTTTAAATATGCCCGGTAATTTGGCAATGGCGAAAACTTTTAAATTGAGTACGCGCGCATACAGACATGTACGAGTAGACGAAATTTTTATTGCATATTTTTGAGCGCCAACCACTTTGCATAGCTTTATTATTCGTTTATAACCCTCCCCTTTTTCTCTTTTGCTTCCGCTTCCTTTTCTCACACAGATGGCATGGATGGCAAGCAAGCACGGCGTACTGGCACCAGCGGCCCGCTCGGCGAGCTCTTCGACCACGGCCTGGACTCCTATTCAGCTGTGCTGATACCCATTTATATGTTTTCACTATTTGGCACTAAAGATTTGCCGCCGATTCAAATGTTTTTCGTTATATGGAATGTTTTTCTTAATTTTTATTTGACACATGTCGAAAAGTACAACACTGGAGTTATGTTCTTGCCGTGGGGCTACGATTGCACGATGTGGGTAAGTTATCATGAAAATACATAAACAAAAAGACTCATACACGTAAAATATGTGGTTGTATGTGGTGCACCCATGCAGTTGTGATTGCTTTGGGCGATGGAAATGTGAAAGGAGGGAAATTATTTTTTAAGTCCCCCAAATGCGATTGGAATGTGTTTCGCGTTCAGAGTTAGTGGCTACGCTGAAATGGGGTGTAAACGAAATGGCTATAGGTGAATCACTTTAAAATAGTAAAGAGTAGTTTTGATATTTTTATGTTTTTGAAAGTACTTTTGAATTCTGTATCTTACCGCTGCTTCTCATACACCAGCTGTATACCTACATATGAAACCGGAATATTCACTTAAGAGGTTAGGGGTAGTTATAGTTCCGAACAAATGATGATTTTCAATAATTTTTTTGCTTGTCAATTGTTTTTTGCTTTAGCATAATTTCAAAAAAAAAATTAATAATTGTAAAAGTTATCGCTGTTTGTGTGGAGCCCGTTTCTCCAGAAGTTCCTTGCGGTGATCATCACACGACCTTGTAGATTCATCTAAAATCAGTCGGACAAGAGAAATTATTAGGTGCGCAACTAAGTTCCAGCTTTTTGTCAATAAATGCCGCCAGCAGTTTGTGCTAGTCGATTCTAACATAACCTAAACGTCATAAACCAAGCTTAGACATATGGTAAACAAACTGCTTCGACACATTAGTGATTTTGTTTTGGTATCATATACTTTTTGTGAAAATGTCTGATTTTGTGCCGAATAATCGTCATTTGCGGGAAGTGTTGATTTTCCTCTTTCGTTCAAAAAAAACGGCGGCTAAAGCGCATCGAGAGCTACAAAAAGTTTATGGGGATGCTGATTTAAGTGAAACAACGTGCCGAGATTAGTTCCGTCGCTTCAAAGACGCTGATTTTAACGTTGATGACCGTCTGCGTGAATGAGGATCCGTGTGAAACGCAAGAAACCCGCCAAAAGAGAGAAGGGTTTTCTTCATCGCATCGTAACGGGTGATGAAAAATGGATCCATTACAGCAATCCAAAGAAAAGAAAGTCATGGGGACTGCCCGGTCATACTTCTATGTTGTCGCCTCGCCCGAATATTCACGCTGCGAAGGTTATGCTATGTATTTGGTGGGACCAAGTTGGTATTTTTTATTATGAACTTTTAAAACCAAGTGAAACCATCACTGGAGATCGGTATCGACTTGAGTTGATGCTATTGAACCGAGGACTGCGCGAGAAGTGCCCGCAATACGTGGAGAGGCATGAAAAGGTGATTCTATTGCATGGCAACGCTCTGCCTCACGTTGCCAAACCCGTTAAAACCTACCTGGAAACACTGGGAAATCCTACCTCACCCGCCATATTCTCTAGATATTGCGCCGTCCGATTATCACCTGTTCCGATCGATGGCACATGGTCTAGCCAACCAGCAGTTCCATTCATATGAAGACATAAAAAAATGGCTTGATCCGTGGATAGCTTCATAAGATGAACAGTTTTACCGCGACGGTATACGAGATCTAGCAGAAAGATGGGAAAAAGTAGTAGCCAGCAATGCGCAATACTCCCAATGACTCACTTGTAACCATTTTTTACTTACATAAAACTGATTGAAATTGGACGAAGCAAGCGGTGTCTGTTTAAAAAAAATTATTTCATTATCCCTTTGGGAATAGTATGAAAGTGTGCCAGCCGAGTGAAATAGCTAAAAAATGGTAGAACTCAGCTGAACAGCAGTTATTTTTAAGGGCATTTTCTCTCTTGCCAACAAGTGCTACTTTGGACTAAGTAAGCAATTGAGTAGTAAAGTCCTCTCTCGACGAACAAAACTAACACTCTACAAGGCTCTCATTATGCCCGTCCTAACGTATGGCGTAGAAGCGTGGATGATGACAACATCCGATGAAGCCTCTTGGAGTCTTTGAGAGAAAGATTCTGCGCAAGACTTTTGCACCTTTGCACGTTGGCAACGGCGAATATCGCAGGCGATGGAACGATGAGCTGTATGAGCTTTACGACGATATAGACATAGCGCAGCGAATAAAGATCCAGCGGCTACGAAAAAAAATTTATAGTTTTATGTATACACTTCAGTAACACAGTGCAACAATGTGAAAAAATTAGGTTTTTTAGTCTTATATTATAGTAATTTTCTGTTATTATTATTTTTTTTTCACTTTTAGGTAGGGCGTCTAAATAGAATTATTGTGAAAAAAAGAAGACACCGCACTTTATCAAATATTTGTATCAGTAATTTTCGTATATTTTTTTCATTTTGTGCCACCACAAAACTTACAGTTTTGATTTATATGAAATTCGGGTGCATTAGGGCAAAAACCGTATCTGAAATCAGCCAAACCTATGTCTAATATTAATAAATTTTTGGTTAGTTAGTTTTAGTTTTATCAGTAAAACAGATAAAATTTTGCTTTTTACTGTGGATACAAATCATTTTGTTGCACTGTGTAATTTTTCCTAATATTTTTTATTTATTGCAGAAGCAGGAAGATATAATTAAATAATTTTATTGTTATTATTTCAAAGAAAATTCACTGACCGATTTCTCGCCTCTCTTTCCACAGGGCGTAAGCTTGATGTTATTCTTCACTACCCTCGTCGGTCCCAATATTTGGCATGCACGCCCCTTTTTAGGCATCAGTATGGCACATATATTTGCCATTGTCTTACTTACTTCTAGCATGATAAGCAGCCATCCAATTATCATCAAAAATATTTACTTGTAAGTATTTAATAAATTTCAAAGTTTTGCTATATGAAATAAAATTCCATTTACTAATATTTTCATTTATAACAAAAATAAAGTGAAAAAAAACACAAAAATCGTTGCACTCTCATTCACTACATAAACAACACAACCTAATAGTCTATCTGTGCACACACATACAAGTATTAAAACTCTTATGCCTCCTCTTTGCAGATCATACAAAAATAAAACCGGCAAAATGCGTCCATTCACGGAGGCGGTGCGACCGCTCTTCCCCTTCTTGTGGCTTTTCGCAATCACCACATTTTGGTGCTTTTTCTCGCGTAATAGCATCGTTGATCTGTCGCCGCGCATACTATTCGTGCTCTTCGGAACGTTATTTTCCAATATTGCGGTGAGTGGATATCTTTTATGTGTTTGGTTGTGAATGTGCGTATGAATGCATATCTCTTAAGCGTTCGCTATATTTGATGGAGGCTTAAACTTTTTGTGTGATTGTAGTGTCTGGATGTGATAAAACAGAGTGAGTGATACGGCTAAGAAAACAACAAAAAAAAAAAAAATGAAATTGCAAAAAATATAAGCATTGAAATGCATTGCGAGAAGTAATCAAACAAGTAATTTATTTCTTTATATAGTCAAACGGAAGAAGGTTAGTCATAAATTTTATAACCTCCAAGGAGAAATTCAAAACTCATTCTTTATGATCAATAATCTACCCACGCTTTTCGGATCTTTAAGTAAGCCCTGTTCTATGCTCACAATTAGTTTAAGTACAGCGCGCGACAAAGTATAGCACATCAACATTCGAACCAGTTTTGACTATTTTTCTGTTTTGCAAGAAAATTTATTTTTTTTGGTACATAAACACAGTTCGTTGTCTGACGAAAATCACATAAATCCAATTTTCAAATTTTATAAAAAATTAGAAAAATTCCACAAACTTTTTATCCGAATTCTACGGTTTTGTATTCGATTTTTCGAAAAAATTATGGTACGCAGTTCAGCCAGTTTGATCGCATAATACTGGCATATAACTTATTCTTATTTCCCAGGTGTACAGGTATATCTATGACATCATAATTTGCTGATAAAGTATTTTGAGCGCGACTTAGGCACTTCCGCTGTTTTAGACTTTAAGGGGACAACCTAGTTTAAGAGTATTAAAAAGCGTTTCTTCACATTTTTTTAATTTTTTTAGGAGAAATTTATTGAGCTCTCCAAGTTGGTTAAAGTTTTAACTGTTGCAGGTTTTTTCTCCTGTATGAGCTAAAAAATATGGAAAAAATCCAAAAATTTAAACTTCTTGGAGGTTTGAAAAAAGAAATGTATTATTTCGAAAAAAATGCATGTCGACTTGGTATTAAAAGCGTAGTTTTTTTTATTATATTTTTTTAAATATGTTTCTTAATATTTTTTTCAAACATTTATTTTTTTCAAACATTTAATTTTATTCAAACATTTAATTAATAGTTGTTTTTATATTTTTTTAAATGTGATTTTTTTTGTTTTTATACATAATTTTTTTTTTCCAAAAATTTACCATTAAACATTTTTTGTAGTTTTATTTCGTAATGCTTTTTCAAACACTAAGTTTTGTTTTAAAATTTCTTCAAACATTTAATTTCTTTTTAAATAATTTTCAGAGAATTTTTTTTTTGAAAAGTAAACATTCATTTTTTTTAAATTTTTTTTTCAAACATTTATGTTTTTTTTTTTAAAAAATTAAGCATTAAAATGTTTTTCCTGTTATTCTTTTTAACTATTTTATTTTAAATATTTTATTGAAACATTTAAAATTTGTTTCTTTTCGAAAATTAAACATTGGAATTTTTTTTTAAATACGTTTTATTATTTTTTAAATATGTATGGTTTTTTATTATTTTTTTTAAATATGTATTTTTATTATTTTTTTAAATATGTTTTTTATTATTTTTTTCAAAAATTTAATTTTTTCAACTATTTCAATCATTTAATTGTTTTTAAATATTTTTTCAAATATTTTAATATTTTTTAATATTTTTTTCAAACATTTAAAATTTTTTTGAAATTGAACATTAAACATTTTTTTAGTACTTATTTTAATATTTTTTCAAACATTAAATTTTTTTAAATATTTTTTCAAAAAGTTTTTTTGTTTTGAAAAATTAAACTTTAAAAAGTTTTTTTTTAATTTTAATATTATTTTCAAATAATAAACATTTTTTTTCGAAAATTAAACATTACACATAAAACATTAAAAAAAAAACATTAAAATATTAAAAAATAATATATTATATGAAAACATGTATTATTTTTAAATATAAAAACATGCATTATTTTTAATATTATATTATATAAAATATAAATACAAAAAAATATGTACTGTTTTTAATATTTTTTTCAAACATTTAATCTTTGTTTTAATATTTTGTTAAACATTTAAATTTTCTATTTAATATTTGTCAAACATTTAAAAACTATTTTATTTTAACATTTTCTGCAAACATTTAAATTTTATTTTTAATGTATGTATTTTTTAAATTTTTTTTTCAAACATTAACATATCTTTAATTTTCAAACATTATAAAATTTTTGTTTTCAAAAATTAAACTTTTTTTTTTTAATTAAATTTTTTAAATTAAACTTTTGTTTTATATTTTTTTTTTTGTATTTTCACAATTACCAATTTTTTTTAATATTTTATTTTTAATACATATGCCATACATTTAAAAAAGAATTTTGTTAATACTTTTTTTCAAACATTTATCTTCCCTTTTTAATATTTTTTCATTCATTTAAATCTTTTTTTAATATTTTCTTCGAATATTTAACTTATCTTTTTAAAATTTGTTTCAAACATTTAAAATATATATATATATATATATATGTTTTATGTATATATGTTTTTTTTTTTATTTTTTGTTCACACATTTACACGAAAATTAAAAAAAAAAGTTTTAATAGTAGCAGATAATTTACTCTGGAGAACAAACTACAACATGATTCATTCCAAAAGGTTCATTCGTTTTTTTCTGAAATACGCCCGCTAATTTAAAGAAAGTATGCAAATTAATAGTTGAGTATTGGACTCTGTAACTTTGTATGTAATTCTCAAATGGATTACGAATCGATTAAAGAGAAAAATATCGATTTTTCTACCTCCTAAAGCAGGCCTCCTTCAGGTATTTACTGACAATGAATATGGCTGCAAAAAAGTCGGAATATTTGCTTAGATAAGGAAAGCTAAGCAATCGGGTAGGTTCTGTTATTCATTTCTGAGTGAATTTCAAAACAGTTGCCAGAAAATTTCTATGAAATTCATGCACAAATGAATTACAGAATCTGCTCGCAAATAAAATTCTTCTAAATACCTACAAGAGTACCAGTCTAATGAACTCTAATTTTGATACCCCACATCCCTTACAAAATTATCAGCCAATAGCATCCTTTTTCTTAACGTGTACTCTCCAGTTCGTCACTAAAAAATAACGACGCTCACATTTTTAAGCTGACAATGCCGTTTTCAGCTCACTCAAGTGCCACTTTCACGTTTAATGACTTCACTGCCGTGTTGATGAGTGAGTCGTTGGTGGCGCGTCGCATACTCCAATGGGTATTTATTTTCAAATATCAGTTATTTAGTAATAGTCTAGTATTTTCACTCGCTATGTTCGTTTACTATTGTATTAATTTTTATTATCTGCCATCTAATATTCTCCAATATTCTCTGCTACGCATACAGAGTCGTTTGATAGTGGCGCAAATGTCCGACACACGCTGCGATGGCTTCAATATACTCATGTGGCCGCTGTTGGCTACAGTTGGTGTCTGCTGTTTTCCTTGGTACGAGCAATTGCTGGGCACCGACATAAGCGCCGATATGGAATGTTGGATTGTGCAGGCGTTGACGATATTCGTAACTATAGCGCATCTGCATTATGGACAAGGAGTGGTAAGTGTGTTATGTATAAGTAGATTGGTTGTTATGTAAAAAATGTGAGCCAAATAAAGCGCAAAATTCGTAGTTAAGTATTTGCAGATAGGAGTTTTATAAAATAAGCTGCATTTTTTAGGCCCTCATATCTGATTTTCAGTGTTTATGCACTTAAAGGAAAATTTTGTGAATTTTCATACCTTATAACCATAAATAATAATAATAAGAAGATTGCTTTGCATAAATTCATATCAATATTAAATTCCTTAAAAAAAAATTCTCTACTTTTTAACACTGTTTGTTTTGCTTTCTTTGTCCACTCTACAGGTTTGCGAGATGTGCGATCACTTTCACATTCGTTGCTTCAAAGTAAGAGATACTTCTTATATGGCGAAAAAGCTCACAAATTCCTCGCCCCAGAATTCATCTGCGCTGACCAACTCTCATACATCTACACAATTAACAGAGTCATTACTGAGTAAACGTCTAAGTAATAACAAAAATGGGCCAGCCCAAAATAAATTGGCATAACTTAGTTTAACAATAACAAAAACAATTTATTAATTGGTGTAAATTAATTTAGTATGCATTGAAATTACATAATGCTCGCTTGCTGGAAGAGCCACATAACTGGAAAAATACAAAATTCGAAACAATCTTAAATTCGAAAAAATTCGCTGCCCCATCCTCTGCTACGTCAGCCAATCAGTTGATTCCTTCAGAATCGCTGAGAGCCAATTAACGGTTTGCTGTTGAGCGCGCCTTCGCATTATGTATCATATAACAACACCTTTGCATTCTGTACGACAGCAGCAGCAACAAATCTTTTGTTATCTAGTGAGTTACTGTTAATAGATAGCGCCTTCAATTGTCTACACCTCATAAAAGAAGAGTTGGTAGTAATTTTTATGACATTCTTCCAGCAAACGAGCGTTAAGTTGTTTTGCAGTAGCCGTATAAAATTATGCCCAAAAGTATGCTACATATTACAAATGCATGTAGCAGTTGCTTATTAGGACATGGGTAGATATTTTTTTTACTAATCACTAACAGGGATATATTTTTGGAATAACCTTAGAATGCATTCCCGCAAGGGAAAGATGCTCACAAAAATGAGAACCAAAAAATAAATAAATTTGCTGAGATTACAAAATACATCACGAAATACGTCACTTTTCGATTTCGGCGATAGTAGAGCATCCTGCAATATTAAGGATGCCAGGCCAAAAAAAAAATTGAATTTCCTGATATTATAAAAAAAATACACCACTTTTCGGGTTAGGCGAAAATGCTAATATAAATTTCAAATTGTTACAAAAAATACTTGAAACTGCGTGCCCTATTCAAAATGGCATATATTTTTAGATAATATTCATATTATTGATTTCAATTACTTCCGTACAACGAATGCAGGATAAGGTATTTGTTTTGTATATATTTCGGCTAAGTTAAGGATGTGGAATTTTGTGAAAAAGGTTATTATAAATTTTAGTATAAAATAAAACAAAAATAAAATAAGGTTTCATAGTTTTGAAAATAATTCCATAAATAAATCTTCGCTTTAACTGCACTAGTCTGGAAGTACAGCGATAGTGTTAATATTAACGCCGCATTATAACACTAGGAATATTTACACAATAAGTAGGGACTATACGGCCTATTCTGCACGTTAAGGGGTATTTTCTTATCAGCAAATTTAATTTTCGCATGATTTCGTCATTTCTAGTAGTCGTTATTCAGGCGCCCTGGCATGTCTACCATACGATACCTATGATACGTCCATGGTGAAAAGATTTTTAGAGGTCTACTTCCTGGTAGACCGTTATTCGGCTCTGAGCGAATTTGACAGATATACCGACGTCATTCGATTTATATTTCACTAAGCTAAAGCTAAATTTTGTGAAACCCAAAACGAATGGCGTAGAATCCAAAGTTTCCCTCAAAATATTTGTTTCACCATACCTAACGAGCAAATCTGGTATCTCTCATCTTTGTGATACGTCTACCACACGATACCTATGATAAGTCTACCTCGATACTAAATGGGTTTCCAATAAGAGGTGTTATTAGCGTAAAAGATCAATGGTTTCGTTGATTGTGTGGCACGTAGCGCCATCTTGTTGAAAATAAACTTTGTCCAGATCAATACCACCCAATTCCGGCCATAAAAAATCGTTAATCATATCTCGATAGCGCAATCCATTCACCGTAACTGTTGCTCCAATTTCATTTTCGAAAAAGTAAGGTCCAATGACTCCGCCGGACTACAAACCGCACCAAACAGTCTCACGTTGAGAATAGAGAGGCTTTTCAACAATAATTCTTGGATTTTCTAAGCCCCAGATCCGACAATTTTGCTTGTTGACGTAGCCACCGAGGTGGAAATGGGCCTCATCAGTCAAGATGATTTTTCGATGGAATTCCGGATCATTTTCATGCATTTCAACGACCCAGTCAGCAAAGACCCGACGTTGTTGATGCTCGGCTGGCTTGAGTTCCTGTGTTAACTGAACTTTATAAGTCTTAAGACCCAAATCTTTATACAAAATACGGTGTAATGACCTATTTCGAGCGACGAAGAGTGGACAAACTAGGTTTTTTCAACACTTTCGGCTACAACAGCAATATTTTCGGCTGTTCTTGAGCGACGTGCACGGGATTTATTCTTCACATCACTAACTTGTCACAACAGCTCCAATTTTTTCACCAATTTCTGTATTGCGGTCCGACAAGGTGCTTCACCATGACCCAAAAATGTTCGAGTTTTACAAACCGTCTCTGCCAAATTATCACCATTTTTATAGTGAATTTTAATAATTTGAGTGCGTTGTTTAAGCGTGTATCGTTCCAATTTTATTAATGGCGTAGTTTCTACTTGTCAAATATCAAAAATGACAGCTTCAAAAGTGACATCTACCGAAATAGCGGACTATTCAAAATAACACCTGTTATTGGAAAACCCTTTATAGGCTATGGGCAAGGTTGATAGATAGCAGGTTTCGCCAATGACTATGGTAAAAAACAAAATTGTGAGGGAAACTTCGGCTGACACGTCACTTGGGGATTCGGCAGTCGAAATTTGCACAATCAGTTCACACAAATTCACACACTCGTCGAATTAGTCGTTGTTCAAACAGCAGCGAAGTGTCAGTGGGTAATTTTTATTACATATTACCAACACATCCTCAGTTTTTTCGTAAACAAATCGCTGTCATAACCCCGGCAAATCAGCTGATTTCTTCAAATTCGATGAGAACGGATTAACGGTCTGATCTTGGCTACATCTTCTGAATTCTTTTCACCATTGGTTGCACTTTCTAATGTTACATACAAACGAGTATATTTCAAATGCGCCTACCAAAAGAGCTTTAACGTCTTCAGTCGCTTTCAAAGCCTTAGATTTTTCAATCAGCAAACGCGATTTTTTAAATTCGCGTTTTTAACTTCGATAACATTTTTTTTAACTTTTAAAAAATTTTTTCTTTTATTTTTTTAAATTTTTTTTGGACAAAATATGGTTTTAAAAAAAAGTTTTTTTTTGGAAAATTTGAGCAAGCGTACATTTTTCTGTAAAGCTTGAATAATGAGTTAATTAAAAATTTTGGAAAAAAAAATTATGATTTTGATATTTATTCAATAATGAAAGTTATGGTAAAGTTAAAAACCGAAGGTTTTTAACATTTAAACCAATTCTTTTATACTTTTCTTCGGTAAAATATAGTTTTTTTGTAATTGGGCAGGTCTACATTTTTCTGAAAATTGGTTTAGTGGTATAATAAAAAGTAAACTAAAAAAATTTTTAGAAAACTTTGTAATATTCATATTTATTCATTTATGAAAATTTTGGTTTAGAGTATGTAAAGTAAAACCGCTACGGTGCTTATTAACGTTAAAAAATCTTTTTGTTTTAATTTTTAAGTTAAATTTTTAATTTTTTTTTTATTTTTTTTTTAGAGTTTTAAATTTCTTGAATAGCCTGTAAAAATATTTTATGTAGAAATACAGTAAATTACAACCAATAAACAAATTCAACCAACATGCACAATTAATGTAGCAGGGTCTGAGAGGGATATCTGTAAACTCAACAGTAACAGTGGCGTAACAGAATACGAAACAAGTGTAAGGCTTAACAGGGTCAGAGAATTTTAATGAGACTATGTTCATCAGCATTGAAGCATTGCTCATTAACATTGAAGCATTGCTCATCAACAGTGTTCCTTAACATGCTCCGTCGGGGCCTTCATTTGATAGTAATAAAATTTAAATTATCGGCGCAGAATAGAACCGAAAATAGAATAGAAAACAATAACAACAATGAATAATAACTTTAATTTACTTTTTACTGAATAAGTAATATATGTATATAAAATACCTACGTATTAGGGAAATGGTATTGATTTAATTATTTTGTACACACATCAGCAAACAGTTTTTTCGCTAAATTGTAATAATTAAAAATATTAAAAAAAAAACGAAAAAAAAGTTAATGGATTAACTAATACATCAAAAGTAGTCTATGTTGACAAAGAATTGTGATTTGGAATAATTAATTATTTTGCTTAGCTACTTTTTATGTGCATATATACATACATACAAACATACTAATAACGTGGCGTTCACACGAATTTGATTGATAATGCTAATATGCGGCTTTATTGAAATTTATTGAAATACTCCGTGCTAGAAAAATAGAAAGAAAAAACACATACATGTATGCATACGTAAAAAAATACAAGTATATTTTATCTGAGGCATATAATAAATGAATAAGTATTAAATATTTTAGAAAAAAATTAAATATCACACGCATTTTTTGTATTTTCACGGATTTACTCACATGCATACCCACTCGTATGTTTTTGCGTTTTATAAAATGGGAAACAGATTGCTTGTAATTGTGGTGCATTACATACGAGTATATATTCGGTTAAAATAACACTTATGTTATAAAAACATTTACTACACGCAGTACACACTTACAACTGTGCGCAATTGTGGGCATTAATATTTGATAGACATTATTAATGGGGAAACACTATTGGTTAGCAAACCAGAGTACTCTTTTCAAATAATCACTAACAAAAACTCGTGAATAGCTGCTTTGCGCACTTAATATCACACACACTTTCATGCATACACACATAGCTAACTGCGGTGGTATTGTGCTGGGTGAGAGCGAGCGGGGGAGGGAAGGGGCAGTATGAAATATTACACTATTTATTATTTTAACTGTCACTCGGCCGTGTATTCCGTCTGTATGTGAGTGTGTGCTCACTTTCATGCATGCATGTGCTTGTTTGTGTGCTTCCCATTTAATATGCCACTACTTTAATTGTTTGCAATCATTTAATGCTGCATGCTGCGCCAATGTTAGTTTGGGAATTTAATTATGTTCATAAATTATAAATTATTTATTTACTTTACACTAAAGCGGCTTTTTCTACGCAGAAACTGTTTTGAGGTTTTCGTGTTTTATTTTTATTTTTTTATTTTTGTTTTGAGTTCAGTTAATAAAGACAAATGCATGTTAAATATTTATGTTTTAAGTAAATTAATGAATTAAATTAGTTATAAAATACAGTAAATATTTTCACTAATATACTGGGTGCGCCAAGTGAAGTCCAATACACTCGCCGTGTCACAACGAGGTCATTTATGGGATAAGTAATTTTTTTATAACATTTTGTGCTTGTAATATTCAGTTATTTCAACTATACTTATGTGTGTACAGTTGGATATGTGCAGATTATAGGTGTAAATAATTATAAACAATAAACTGCTTTATGGTGCTTTTTAGAGCGCAGTTTTAAAGTTCAGCAGTTAAAAAAAGATTTGAAATAATTTCGATACTTACATTGGAGCAACCTGCCAAAGGCTCGAGCCTGAAAAAAATTTGAGGCTAAGAGCTGACAATATTTTGTTTTGCCTCGTTTTTTTCGCTTTGACGCGTTTCCATATGTTTAACATTTGTCCGCTAAATAATTTTTTTCTGTTGGGAAGAATTTTATTAAAAATACAATAGTTAAAAAAAATTATATGGCACCATAATTCGCCCGCGTCTTTCAATTTACTTAAAATACATAACCTAGGAATCTAAAACCTACAGATTCTATGTTTCTTATTTTAAATGGAGTTTAGGCTCACCAGGAGTACATGATTCTGGTATGGGAGGTTGGCCTAAGTCTTGTAAACTTATGTCGTTTTCTTGGTTAACAGTGCTCTAAGCTCTGATGGACTTCTTTCGATCTAACAAATATTTCAGCGAGTTCTTTCGTTAAAAAGTTGAAATTTCATTGAATCGGCTTAAAAAACATGCATAAAACACCAAATGACAGAAAAAGTTTTTCGATAGAAAAATGGTAGAGCGTATTTTTGCCAAGAAAAAGCGTCACATAAAAAACCATCTGCCGTTTGGAGTCGGCTTAATACTGTAGTTCTTCCATTTGTGGAACAACATCGAGATGCACAGCACAAAATAGGAGGAGGAGCTCGTTCAAACACCCAATAAGGGTGTAAGCACCAATTAAATATATATATGTATATGCATGTGATGGCACACCCTGTATAATATTGAAATTTGTGTGCGTTCGATTTTTTCACACTTTAATGCTCCAGCATAATTTGCATGAAATAGTTTTACATAAAAACTTATATTTCAATTTATTTTAAATATTTAGGTGATATGTATTATTTTATCAGAAAAATAATAAAAAAATGGTAATTGAAAATATTTCGCTTGAAATATATTATAAATAAAAACTTTTGAAAAAAAATCACGTTATTGAACCAGTAAAGCAGGTGTGTGAAAATCTAAGCTCGCGCTCAGAGTAGGGGAGGGGGCCCAGTTGTGACGCAGCTAAATATTTTTGACATGCGGTATGAAAATGACAGTTTGAGCCCTGCCAATCATGTTCGTTTGACGTTCAGCAGTTTTTGTGCAGACACCAACGTTAGTAGTCGCATTGTGTATACACGCACCAAACATCGTGTTGAAAATCGTGCGAAAAAGTTATTTTGATTTTTTTCAAAGTACCAAAATTTTGTGAAATTAACAGTGAAAAGGCGAGTGTAATGCATCAAAATATTGTATTTGCCGTATATTTTGTGATTCTATATGGATTTATGTGATTATGTGGTGTCTATAAAAAACTTGCTTGTCATACACAAAATAGCATCGTGACCCGGTTGTGACTCAGCGGGTGGCCCAGTTATGACGCACCTTTTTTTTGCACTACGATCATATCATCATTTGCTTAAAGCTGTTGCCGCTGAAATTGACCGCTGCCAACTCGATCAATTGCAACGTATGCAAGCGTCCAGTTCATTTGAAGTGCGCCAACATGCAGGCAAGTTATTTCACTTGCAAACACTGCGAAAGTGACGTGGACGACGACTAGGAATATTTAGATGACGATGATGAATAAAAATCGTTGTCATTTATGGCCATTGAAGGACATTTTCTTTTGTATTTTTCATTATTTTTGCCATTGAAAGCCTTCAAAATAAATAAATCATTAAATCACAACAATTGGTGTGACATTCCTTTCATATTTTCTCATTTCCAGTAAATTTCTTGAGGTGCGTCACAACTGGGCCCCTTTTTTTTTGTCCTAAAAAAAGGTATCCTGAAAAAATTTGTTCCAAAATTTTTTGAGTAACTCAAATAAACATACTTTCTTTGGAGAAAAGTTGCATTTGGTTAATAGTTAAATGTTAAACTTCTTCATTTTTCAATTTGCGGAACTGAGGAAAAAATTTTAATTTTTTTCAAAACCCGCATCACAACTGGGCCCCCTCCCCTACAAATTGCCCATTGTAAATACTCTCGGTGAGTGGCGGTGGGATTCTTTTGACAAATCAATTTACTGTTAACCCCCTGAATACTGCAGGTGTACTTGTGAGTGCTCATTATGTGAGTGCTCTCATTTCCCTTATATTTGGCGGGCTAGTGAAGAACCGTGAACCCAAATGTGTGAGTCGCGTTGACTGCGCAGAGCTGGTGGCTAGCATAGAAAGTGTTGAATCAATTCCACTTTTTATGCATCTTGGGAGATTCTGCTGAACGTTAAATAGATTTTGTATGCAATAGCATACAATCTAGTGATAATTTAGTTCGATCTCAAAACATCGTCTACCTTTTTTTTATGTTTTTATTTAGCTTTCGTCATAATAATCTTGAAGTTTCATAGTAATTTCGTTTATTTCCCAGATAATGTGAAAAAGTTATCAATTCGATATTGATTTTTCTCAGTATTTATCATAAGGTGACAGGTATTATAGGCATACAGGTATTGGTCTTGTTCACTTGCATTACTGAGTCCGATTTAGCATTTTCAAACGCTATTCTATTCCACCCAATATTAGCACGTTTTTTATTTCAATAACATCCATGTGAATCTCACTTTGTTTGAAGAACTATATTCAAGTCTTCCTCTTTCTGCCCAGGATACGTGACGTTTTTTCTTTGGAAGCTTTAATGAACGTAAATCCTAATATTTTTTAATACAGATTTCACTTTAGGAAATGGATGGAAGCGGCCCAGCGCAAGAACCGGCTAGAAATTTCTTTACGGAAAGCTGGTCATTGCTTTGCTTTATTGTTACTCTGAGGAAACGCAAAAAATCTCTAATGTGAACGAATGCTATGCTATGTCTCTAATGATTCGTTTACAGAAGCGAGAGGTATTGCGCTCGAAAGAGAAACCCTCACGCTAAACAGCTTATGATTTTTGGCTTTTGACGCATGCATCGTAGTGATGAAAGTAATGCATTATCTATATGCAAGATAAAAAAAAAGGGTTTTTAGAACTATTACTGCTGGAGATCTTAATCCGAAGTGTTTTCGTGGTTAAACTATGCCCAGACGTCTGCTTAGCGGGCGATTGCTATTAGGAAATGCCATGTTTAATGCCCGCAATGAGCTCTGTATACAGGCCAAGCGAATGCTAATTACGCAGAGACTCACTTTGCTCCGGCGTTCTGATTTCGCTTAAACTTAGTATAAGAGCGATAAAATTCCTCACATAGCAGTCGACAACCCCTCTCAACGAGATAGCTGAGTCATTTAATTTAAGGTAACATGGGTTCGTGGCCATTGTGACACTGAGAGTAACTGTAGAGCCGATGATTTAGCGAGACTCGGCACCAAGTTGAGTGATGAGTACACAGACAATGACATAGGCATACCCTTACACATGATGCATGACTGCAGAAGCTGTCTAGATGAGGAACCTCCTGTGCCAGATGTGGATGGACCATTTTAAGTGAACAATTTTTTGATGCATTGGAATATCTCAGTATTGCAAAAATCAGGGATCTTCCAAAATTTCGGTAAGGTACACACTGGTTTTAGAAGAGATAAGTAGAAGTTCCCCATCCGGCATCACTATGGGCTATGAACTTGCGTGGATAAGCACTTCAACCCAACCTAACAAAAAGATTTTTTTTTTTTTTTTTTTTTTTTTTTTTTTTTTTATTTCCATTATAAATTACGATCTGTTAATATTAACAATAAGTAATTGGTGTTAGGGTTTGGAATTAAAATGTCCCTTCCCTTTGAAAGAGAACATTATTGTCTTTGGTGGTATTTAGTTATAATTTTACTAATACATAGTTTTCTATAATTTTATATTATTATATTTTATTTTATATCACAGTACGGGCAAGATCTGTGGGTGTTTTGCGCTTTAGTCTTCTTGGTTTAAGTTCCATTTCCGGTATCAGTCTCATCTCATGGTTTTTGTGCTCTAATAGTCGCAAGATGTGCTATTTTATATCACAGTACGGGCAAGATCTGTGGGTGTTTTGCGCTTTAGTCTTCTTGGTTTAAGTTCCATTTCCGGTATCAGTCTCATCTCATGGTTTTTGTGCTCTAATAGTCGCAAGATGTGCTTACTGCTGCTTCTTTTTACTGCTTCAGTGACAGTGTCTATGCCGAGGTCGCGGTGAATATCGTCATTTTTTATGTACCAATTTGCGTTTGTGATGGTCCTTAGCATCTTAGATTGACTTCTCTGAATGATTTGTAGGTTTGATTTACTGGCAGTCCCCCAAATTTCTAGTCCGTAGGTCCATGTCGGTCTGATTCTTCTTCTTAATTGGCGCGATAACCGCTTACGCGATTTTGGCCGAGTTTAACAAAGCGCGCCAGTCGTTTCTTTCTCGTGCTAACCGGCGCCAGTTGGACACACCAAGTGAAGCCAAGTCCTTCTCCACCTGATCTTTCCAACGCAGAGGAGGCCTTCCTCTTCCTCTGCTACCACCAGCTGGTACCGCATCGAATACTTTCAAAGCCGGAGCGTTTGTATCCATTCGGACGACATGACCCAGCCAACGAAGCCGCTGGATCTTTATTCGCTGCGCTATGTCTATGTCGCCGTAAAGCTCATACAGCTCATCGTTCCATCGCCTGCGATATTCGCCATTGCCAACGTGCAAAGGTCCAAAAATCTTACGCAGAATCTTTCTCTCGAACACTCCAAGCGTCGCTTCATCGGATGTTGTCATCGTCCAAGCTTCTGCGCCATACGTTAGGACGGGCATGATGAGAGTCTTGTAGAGTGTTAGTTTTGTTCGTCGAGAGAGGACTTTACTGCTCAGTTGCCTACTTAGTCCAAAGTAGCACTTGTTGGCAAGAGAGATTCTACGTTGGATTTCAAGGCTGACATTGTTATCGGTGTTAATGCTGGTTCCTAAATAAACGAAGTCTTTTACAACCTCGAAATTATAACTGTCTACAGTGACGTGGGTGCCGATACGCGAGTGCGCCGACTGTTTGTTTGAAGACAGGAGGTACTTCGTTTTGTCCTCGTTCACCACCAAACCCATTCGCTTTGCCTCTTTATCCAGTTTGGAGAAGGCAGAACTAACAGCGCGGTTGTTAAGGCCGATGATATCAATATCATCGGCATACGCCAACAATTGTACGCTCTTATAAAATATTGTGCCTGAGCGATTAAGTTCTGCGGCTCGTACGATGCTCTCCAACATCAGGTTAAAGAAGTCACACGACAGTGAGTCACCCTGTCTGAAACCTCGTTTGGTATCAAACGGCTCGGAGAGGTCCTTCCCAATTCTGACGGCGCTGCTGGTGTTGAGCAACGTCATCTTACATAGCCGTATTAGTTTTGCGGGGATACCAAATTCAGACATAGCGGCATACAGGTAACTCCTTTCCGTACTGTCGAATGCAGCTTTGAAGTCGACGAAAAGATGGTGTGTGTCGATTCTCCTTTCATGGGTCTTTTCCAAGATTTGGCGTATTGTGAATATTTGGTCGATGGTAGACTTTCCAGGTCTGAAGCCACACTGATAAGGTCCAATCAGTCGGTTGACGGTGGGCTTCAGCCTTTCACACAATACGCTCGCTAGAACCTTATAGGCGATATTTAGAAGACTAATCCCGCGGTAATTGGCACAAATTGCAGGATCGCCCTTCTTATGGATTGGGCAGAGCACACTTAAATTCCAATCGGCAGGCATGCTTTCATCCGACCATATTCTGCATAGGAGCTGATGCATGCACCTTACCAGCTCCTCGCCGCCATGTTTGAATAGCTCAGCCGGCAGTCCGTCGGCGCCCGCGGCTTTGTTGTTCTTTAGCCGTGCTATTGCTATTCTCACCTCGTCATGGTCGGGTAACGGAACTACAATTCCGTCGTCATCGATTGGGGTATCGGGATCTTCACATTCTCTATGACATGCGCAGCTGTCACTGTTTAACAGGTTCGAGAAGTGTTCCCTCCATAATTTAAGATTGCTCTGTACGTCAGTCACCAGATCGCCGTCTTTGTTCTTACAGGAAAACGCCCCGGTCTTAAAACCTTCTGTAAGCCGCCGAACTTTCTGGTAAAATTTTCGGGCGTTGTTCCTATTGGCCAGCATCTCAAGCTCTTCGCACTCACGTATTTCGGCCTCTCGTTTCTTCTGTCGGATAATACGTCTCTCTTCCTTTCTCAGCTCTCTGTAGCGATCCCACATGGCTCGCGTTGCGCCCGATCGCAGCGTGGCTCTATAGGCGGCATCTTTTCTTTCGGCGGCAGCATGACATTCCTCGTCGTACCAATTGTTTTTTCGGGCTCGCCGGAATCCGATTTCTTCTTCGGCGGCGGTACGTGGGGAACGAGAAATGTTGCTCCATTGCTCGCGCATGCCGGTTTGTTGGGCAGTGCTCTCCGAGAGCAGGAGTGAGAGTCGAGTGGCGAATCTTCTGGCTGTCTGTTGTGATTGCAGCTTTTCGATGTCGAACATTCTTTGCGCAGGTAGATGTACGTTTTTTGCTGCACAGAGGCGGGTGCGCAGCTTGGCTGCAACAAGGTAATGATCCGAGTCGATGTTGGGTCCTCGGATCGTACGTACATCTAATACACTAGAAGCGTGTCTTCCATCTATCACAACATGATCGATCTGGTTTCGCGTTTTCCGATCAGGAGACAGCCAGGTAGCTTGGTGTATCTTTTTATGCTGGAATCTGGTGCTGCAGACTACCATGTTTCGGGCCCCGGCGAAGTCGATCAGCCTCTGTCCGTTACCGGATGTTTCGTTGTGCAGGCTGAATTTTCCGACTGTAGGACCAAAAATTCCCTCCTTGCCCACCCTGGCGTTGAAGTCGCCAAGCACGATTTTTATGTCGTGGCGGGGGCAGCGCTCATAGGAGCGTTCCAAGCGCTCATAGAAGGAATCTTTGGTCGCATCGTCCTTCTCTTCCGTCGGGGCGTGGGCGCAAATTAGCGATATGTTGAAAAATCTGGCTTTGATGCGGATTGTTGCGAGACGCTCGTCCACCGGAGTGAACGACAGTACTTGGCGACAAAGTCTCTCTCCCACAACAAATCCGACACCGAATTTGCGCTCCTTTACATGGCAGCTGTAGTAGACGTCGCAAGGTCCTATGGTTTTCTTACCTTGCCCCGTCCATCGCATCTCTTGGATGGCAGTGATGTCAGCCTTTACTCTCACGAGGACATCAACCAGCCGGGCAGAGGCACCTTCCCCATTAAGGGACCGGACATTCCAGGTGCATGCCCTCAAATCGTATTCCTTATTTCGTTTGCAGGGGTCGTCATCAGTGTTGGAAGTTCTCATCCGAGGCTTTGTTGCTGTTTTCATTGGGGGGGCTTTTTAAGTGGCGGGTCCCAAACCCAACGCACAACCAGCTATGCTGGGATGCTTCGCCTTCTCACGTTAGCTCACTCCCGAACGGGTGTTCGGGAGCTAACCAGAGGATACGTGGGCTAATCCCGGACGTTGTGAGCTGCTTGAACCATATGTAGAAGAATCGTCCTGGCCACTCCCAAGTGAATGGCGATCAGTAACTTTCCCCACTTGCGTGGACTTCTACACATGGAACCATCCTCCTGTCGGTCTGATTATTGATTTGTATATCATTTGTTTATTAAGTAAGCTTAGGGTGGATTGTTTTCCTAGTAGCCAGTAGAGTTGTCGGAATTTGTTTTTCATCTCGTTTCTCTTGTTTAGTATGTGTTTTTTCCATGTGAGTTTTGAGTCAATCGTTATGCCTAAGTATTTTGCACTTGAGTGTATTTTTATGTCTTCCCCGTTAATTTGGATTGGATATCTTGCAGATTTTCTCTTCGCGTATATTACATGTTGTGTTTTGTCTTTATTGACCTCAATGCCCCATTTTTCAAACCATTTTGTTGTAGCTGATAGCGTATCTTGCAGTGTTTTTGTTGCTGCTTCTTCATTGTGGTTAGCTGACATTAAAACTGTGTCGTCTGCAAATGTAGCTATCATTGATCCTCGAGTAGTTGGCGTTGGTATATCTGCTGTGTATACTAAGTATAGTATGGGGCCTAGTACGCTTCCTTGAGGTACACCAGCAGACGCCGTCAAGATAACAGAGCACTCATCGTCATATTTTATGAAGAAGTGTCTATCAGTCATGTAGCTTTTAAGGATATTAAATATGTTAAGTGGTAAAATGGTTTTTAGTTTATATAGAAGTCCTTTGTGCCATACTCTGTCAAAAGCTTTCGCGATGTCCAAATACACGGCAATGCAATATTTCTTCTTATCGAAGTCGTCTGTAATTTTGTTGACTACTCTGTGAATCTGTTGCACTGTTGAATGTTGTTTTCGGAAACCGAACTGGTGTGAGGGGATAGCGTCTTTTTGTTTTAGAATCGGGGCAATTCTGTCAAGTAGTAAAAGATTGTGACGTATTATTCCTCTTCTAAGCCGGACTGTTAAATGTTTCTGTTTTGGTTGAAATTCAGTTTACACATCGCCTTTGGTGGTGGTGGAGGTGTTGTCTGAGTAACACAGTCCAGATCGAATCAGCTCAAAAGATGCCATTTTGAACCACCACTTAGTCCATCTTGATCGGATTAGGAATCTGCTTATGACGTCTATTTACTCTCTATGCCGTCTTTTCTGCTATTGTTGAAAATCGAGAATTCCCTCAGCATTCTATGTCGTAAAGCTCCCAGACTTGGGCATGCGCACAGAGGGTAAAGGACTATTTCCTTAGATTCTTCTTGGTTCTAGCTTCTACATCCATCGTCATTGCCTTCCTGGTATGGTCCCTCAAAGGCCAGGTGCCGGTTATTGTTGACGTATTTCTAAATATATCTGCTGGGGCCTTTCTTAACAATACGTCAGTTCTGGATTTGTTGAAATTGGGCAACGTTTATTTAGT
The DNA here is from genome assembly GCF_027943255.1 of Anastrepha obliqua. Classification (NCBI taxonomy): domain Eukaryota; kingdom Metazoa; phylum Arthropoda; class Insecta; order Diptera; family Tephritidae; genus Anastrepha; species Anastrepha obliqua. The sequence goes on along the minus strand of NC_072896.1, from coordinate 122,651,102 downwards.
TATTTTGGAATAGCGAGAAGATCTCCCTTTTGCGTATGCCTAGGGGACAGCCTTTTTTACTTAAAAAAGTGGGTTTTACTTAGAAAAATATTAAGGGATTTGGGGTAATCAGAGGACCGAAAAAATGATGGTTTTCAACAATTTTTTTGCTAGTCAATTATAAATATGAACATAGCATTAATACATCGTGTTTCGGCTTGACTTTAGCAAAATTAAAAAAAAAAAAATGAATATTGTAAAAGCCCTAGAAGTCCCTCGCGGTGATCATCACAAGTCCTTGGAGTTTCATCTAAAAATAATCGGGCAAGATAAGGATAGGGTTTAGCGCTAAAAAAAAACACTTTTTTTTTGAATTTTTTTACAGAAATATGGCTTAAGATACTTTAATAAAATCAGTTGCATGTTATTGTACATCTTTTCAATAAGTTTTTAAAAAATATTAATAATAAAATATTGACAAATAAGCCCATGACAGAGTTTTTTTGGAGATATGTTTTTCGAGAGGTGCTCTGCGGTGCCAATCGGCATTCGTCATAGAATCATCTGAAACTAAAAAAGTCGAATTTTTCAGTTAAAATATGACGTAATGAAAAAAATAAAAAAAAGTGGGGGAGGTATTTTTGATTTAGAAAACGTGTGCCAAATTTGAAAAGAATCGGTTGAACAGTTTGGGAGTTGTGATTGGCACCGACTTTTAAGAAGTCGTTTCGGGAAAAACGCGTTTGAAAAAATGACTCTGAAAAATTATCGATGCTCCGCATTCGAGGTAGAGTGCCTACAAAGGCTATAACTTTGAGAGTTCTGCTCCGATCCACTTAAAATTTTGACACAACATTCTTGAAATGATTTACTATAAGATGAGTGAAGAAAATAAATTTCGATTTTGTGATCACCAGTTCAAAAAACATAGTTTTAAGAAAAACGCATTTAAAGTTTTGCTACCGAGCGCCCGATTGCCCTTTGTTAATTGTTGAATAACTCGAAAAATTTTATTCGGATTCAATTCAAATATTCACACAATATTTTTAAGATATTATATAATAATTTAAGAAAATTCAAAAAAAAATCCAATTTTTTGAAAATTCTGACTACCCCTAACCCCTTAATCTAAAATATGGTGCACACGCCGTTTCTTGCAAAACAAACATTGTAAACAAAATTTTGCAAACCGAAACTTGACAACTGAGGTTTTTGTGCTTTTTACTTTCTGTTTTTCTTTTAAAAAACGGTACTTTCCTATATCTAAAATAGCAACACAATGGCAATGAGGCTTGAAGAAAAGCTACAAACTGTTATGATGGACAAAACCCAAAGAAATTACAGCAGCTTATAATCCATTAAAAACATAAATTTTTTCTCAGCAGATATTGATTTTAAGTCCTTCATTTTGAAGACTCTAAAATGTAAGCAGTTGTTATATTTATCCAAGTCGGCCCTAAGCAAGGGCAGCCACTTAATCTAACCTAACCTAAGTAGTTGTTACACAACTACACACATTTTTTGGAATTATTAAATCTGAGGTACTTAGAGAAAAATCTCCAAGATTTTTTCTTTTAAATTCTAGCCTAAAATGGTTTCTCTTTTTTTCCTGCATTCTCCAACACTGTGCGGCGGCCGCTGTAGAAACGCAGCCACACGCCACAAATTGACGGATGAGCTCAGCCAAAACAATGTTCACTATTTATCATTATAAGTTTTATACTCCATTTTTCTACAGTAATTTATTTAAATGAAACTATTTTAACCACAAATTTGATGAAATAGCATAACAACTGCATGAATAACTCATTTATCCCAATACTCTCAACTGTACATATATTTGCATGCCGACCAACTAGAAGTTTACGCACTCACAAAATGGGAGAAAAAACTAACGGATAAAATAGTAGACTATTTCTTTGTTTTGCTTTGCTTTTCGTGCTGCTCACAAAAATGCCTCACAAACTTTTTTAGATAACCAAGCAGGGGGAAGCAGCGAGAGCAGCAGCAGCACATGAACACGAACTCCGACGTAACTCCACGCCAGTTTAGGTGTAATTGTGCGTATGTACAGGCAGGAGAACACACGCATACTTACATATAACAAACGAAAAGAGAGCCACCGACAGTAACACCAAATAGTAAATACCAATAAATGCGTGTACTACTTAACTGCGTTTCCAGATATATTTATGTACATAAAATCAAAATTTAGACATTTGCTTAAGTGCCATATCAATAAATATTCAATATTTTTATAATTTATACACTTACTATGAATATTTATAATGAATTTACATAAATTTGTAGTTTGTAAGAATGAATGCTTAAAAAAATAAAGTCAAAAGCAGATAAAACTTAAATATTTTTTCTTTTAAATACTTTTTTCAATCTTCTTTTGCTTCCTGCTCATCTGACCAAATTTCGCTGTTTTCACTGCGTTTCGTTCGTATGATGTAGGTTACGCCAATTTCTTTGAAGTTCAGTTTATTGAATAAGGCGAGTGAGGCTGAATTGCGGTCACTTATCATTGTGCCGACATCTCCGCCAGCTACGGCGATTTGGCGCGACACTTGATGCACAATTGATCTGGCAAGACCACGTCCTCGATAAGCCTCTTTGACATGCAGCATGCCGAGCAATCCCAAATTGCATCTGGCGGAGAGTAAGTGGGTGTTTAGTATATTTTTTCACAAAAAATTAAAATTATGAGAGTTGTGAAAAAGTAAGTCAACAAACCTTATACACCAGGCGATTAATTCTCCAGTCGATTTCAAAGAAATTCCAATATTACAATTGTAGGTAATGAGCCGTTTTATGAACTCCAAAGTGCCATTGCCGTGTGAGTACCAAATATTATCTACAAGTGCAGCATCTGCTATCGTCAGCGGACGGAATTCATATTCTGGTGGGAGGGTACTAAAATTTAAGTAAGAAACAAAAACGTTTGGATAGAGAAAACATAGTATTTTATAAAATTATCAATTAAAGACAAAGACGCGCGAGTTACATATTCAATTTCAAAATTAAATTCACACGGTAAAACAGACGAAATTGATGATTTTGTAAATAAAATAGTGAACAGCAGGTAAATGTAATTGGAAACGCATTTCCTGTTTTGCAACAGTTGACTTACTTGAAAAAGTGTGGGACAGGAAATGCGGAATAAGATATTGGCAACAAATTTTGTAAAAATAAATATTAAATGCAGAATAAGCAAATATATATGTACGTTAGCTTAAGTCTAATTGTAATAATTGAAATTATAATAAATCAGTTGTTGAGAAGCCCTTCAAGCAAAAAGTTGTCTTTATTCTTTCATTTATTTTTTTTCTCAGCCGCTTGAGCAAAATATTAAATTGGCGCAGTCGGTAGGATCCTTTAAAAAGTAAAAGGATCCAGTGATACGTAATACGTGCGGTGAATAAACTAAAATTTTTTATAACACCCAAATCGTAATCCTGCGAATCCGTAGCCAACTCAGGAGTTGACCGGACCCTCCAGGGTATAACTTAATACACGTATAACCTAAAATATAAAGTGCAGTGAACATTGATTCAATAAAAAGAACAAGTGAACACCACTAAAAAATAAAGTGCAGTGAACATTGATTCAATAAAAAGAAAAATTGAACACCACTAACGATAAAAGTGCAGTGAACAATTCTTCATTACAAAGAACAGTGGACACCACAAAATATAGGGTTATTCAATAGTGCAGTGAATACACAGAAATTCGTGTACTAGCCACTAAACGATATTCAAGTGAAAAGCTACAAGAAAAGTACAAAATTAGGCAAGCCAGGCAGAACGAATTTGATAAAAGAAGGATGGAGCAGGCCCAACAGGAAATGGCACCGGTAGATCTGGTAGAGCAGCTCGCACGAAGGGAGCAACAACTCGAGCAGCTAAGATTGGCCTACCTAGATCTACAACAAAGGCAACAACAAGATCAACACAGACTGGACAGAACACTGAAGAACATCAACCACCTTCCAGCATTTACAGGACACGGAGACACAACAATAAACTCATTCTTCAGCAGCGTGGAATATTTATTATCAACGCTCGAAGATGAAGGACAGAGAAAAGAAGCAGTACGGACCATATATTATAAAACAATACAAGGAGAAGCCAAAAACGCAATAATCAACATCCCGGAACCGGACAACTGGAAATTAATAAAAGACACATTGAAATTGAGGTATAGACCAGACACGGAGCCTCACGAAATCTACAAGCAAGTGGCCAATCTACGAGTCAATACGGTGAGTGAGTTAATTACTGTAATTCAGAATATTAAGTATAAAAGTGACGAGTTAATTGTATATTATAATGGTGAACTTGGCATAGACTTGACAAACATAGACAGCTTGTTAGTGAATACTATAAAAGAGATGACCCAAGGGACATTACTCGACAAAATTTACGAACAAAGACAATTAAAAGATATTTTGTATATAATGAATCAAAGAAGGTTTGAAGACACGTGCATAAGACCCGAATACAAGAGATTCGGAAGAGAAGAAAAACATAGGGGACAATTTCATAATAAAACATCGTATAATAATCAGAATAGGACATATAATAATCAAAATAGGGATGAAAGAAATAACCGACAATTTCAAGAAAGAAATAGGTGGACTAATGATTTTTATAGGCGCGAAGAGCAAAACGCTTTTAATAATCCCTTAAATAATTCGGGAAGATACAGATTCCAAAATGACGCACGAAATAATAACACCCCAAGACAGTTCCAACGTGTGCCACAAATGGGACACGCTAGGCCGTATTCCAACCAAGTTCGCTGGCAACCGCCTAGACAAAACCGCATGGAACCCATGGAAGTGGACAATATTGAAAGGTGTTATAACAATCCTCGAGTGGCAGGACACCCTAATCATAAGTTTGGCCAAGATCGCTTAAATTTAGGTAGGCAAAGCCCAGAAGGACCTGAAATTAATAATACCATTTTTTTTACGAGGCAGCCACTGAATGCCTGCCAAAGATAACATTAAAGATCGTAAATAAAGAATACGTAGCACTAATAGATACAGGTGCCAGTTTTAGTTTAATTAATAAGGAAATAAATGATTTTGATATACATAAACTAAAATATCCCATAACATTTAGTACATTAACAAATAAGGATACAATAAATTATGAAGTGCACACAAAAAGCCCGGAGCAATTTAATTTACCTAACAATGCCAGGATTCGTTGGAAGATCACCCCATTAAAAGGGAGAACTTATGATTTCATTATAGGTATCGATATATTAAACTTTTTAAATGCCCAAATAAATATAGAAAAAGGACAAATAACACTAAATGGAAAAATATCTTATTTTATTAATAACCCATATAAATTTAATCAAATTTACATGCTTGAAACCAGTGATCCTAAAATCGAAAGGCTTCAATTAAATCATTTAAATAATGAAGAACGTGGTGAAATTATAAAATTACTAAACCGATATAACAAGTTATTGTTTAGAGAAGGCGATTTATTAACTAATACAACAGAAATTCAGCATGAGATAAAAACCATTACGCAAGAGCAAATCTATTCAAAGCTATATAGATACCCACCTCAACATGAAGCAGAAGTAAGGAAACAGATCAGAGAAATGGAGGAACAAGGTATAATTAGAAAAAGCCATTCAAGATATGCAAGTCCACTTATAGTCGTACCCAAAAAAACGGATAATTCAGGCGAAAAAAAATATAGAATAGTTGTCGACTATAGAAAACTTAATGAAATAACCTTAGACGACAAATATCCTTTACCCAATATAGACTCAATTCTAGACAAATTAGGTAGAGCGCAATATTTTACGACACTAGACTTAGCGAAAGGCTATCATCAGATTTTAGTAAAAGAGGAAGACAGAGAAAAAACTGCCTTCGTAACTCCTCATGGTCTATATGAATTTATGAGAATGCCATTTGGTCTTAAAAATGCACCAGCCACATTCCAACGGCTGATGAATGAAATCTTGAGAGATCATATTAACAAAACCTGTGTAGTATACTTAGACGATATACTAATCTTTAGTACTTCTTTAACTGAGCATATTAAAGCAATAAGAGACATTTTCGAAATTCTCGAAAGTAAAAATTTGAAGATACAAGTTGACAAATGCAATTTTCTTAAAAAAGAAACAGAATTTTTAGGGCACATTTTAACAAAGGATGGCATGAAACCAAACCCAAATAAAATTACAATTATCCAAAATTTAGAATTACCCAAAACCGAAAAACAGATAAAAAGTTTTTTGGGAATAACAGGTTATTATCGCAAATTCATAAAAGATTATGCGAAAGTAGCCCAACCGATAACAAAATACCTAAAGAAAGGCGCAAAAATTAATGTAAAAGACCCAACATACATTGAAGCTTTCGAAAAGTTAAAAACATTAATAAGTACACATCCTATTTTACGTTATCCCGATTTCAATAAACAATTCACATTGACAACGGATGCATCTAACTATGCGATTGGTGCAGTACTATCGCAAGAAGGTCACCCAGTGTGCTACGCTTCAAGGACATTAAATAACCATGAGAAAAACTATTCTGCAACGGATAAAGAATTCCTAGCAATAATGTGGAGTGTAAATTATTTTAGGCCTTACATATATGGTAAAAAATTTAAAATCCTTACTGATCACCAGCCAATTAAATATCTCCATTCCAAATACAAAGGAAAAGACATGTCACCCAGACACCAGCGATGGCTATTAAAATTAGGTGAATACCAATTTGAGATAGAATACCTAAAAGGAAAAGAAAATAAAGTGGCAGATTTTTTAAGTAGACTAGAAAATAGTGAGGACACTATTTCAGAAAAAGCGGGGAGTGAAAATACCATGGTAGAAAATACCAATATTTTAAATTTTTTTTCAGTTAACAATATAGAAGATGATGTTACAATGGCAACAGTACATTCAGCCGAGGAAGAATTGGGTAATCATTTTTTTATAAAAGAAGAAATTGTGAATAAGTACAAAACCCAAATAATATTAACAAATAACAAAACGGAAGAATTTAAGGAAATACATGGGAAAAGAATTATTTTTATTGCAGAAAGTGACTTTAACCTAATGGGAGACATTTTTAGAAGATACATTTCAAAAGGGAAAATAGGGATATTTTCGGAACTATCCGAACACAACTATAATATAGTACAAGAAAAGCTTATAGATATGTATTCAAACGATAGCCAGATTAATTTTACTAAGTGCACCATGAGAGCACAGGACATTGAAACTGAAGTGGAAGCAGTAAAACAAATATCACTGTATCATGTAAGAGAGAGTATGCACTCTGGCATACAAGAAACGTATAATAAAATCAAAAATATAATATATTTTCCAAAACTCATGGAACTCATCCAAGTGGTAATTAATCAATGTGACATTTGCCAACAAGTAAAGTATGAACGACATCCGATTAAAAATAAATTTCATTACACAGAAACTCCTTCAGATAAAAACCAAATCATACATATGGATACATACGTAATCAAAGGATTTACCTTTTTAACGACTATAGATAAATTTTCAAAATTTGGAGCAGCGTATCCATTGAATGACAGAAATCATATGACTATAATAGAAAAACTAGAAGAACATATCACTAAAATAGGAAAACCAGATAAAATAATAGCAGACAATGAATTTAAGACAATAAGGATAAGGGAATTTCTAACAGAACAAGGAATCGAGTTACATTTATCTAAGCCCAACAGCCATACAGGAAATGCCGATATAGAAAGATTTCATAATACGATGGCAGAAAAGTTTAGGATTTTGTACCAAACTAATAAAAATTTACCTATCCAACAATTAATTCAACGAACAATCAGAAATTATAACGAAAGGTATCATTCGAGTATTAAATGTGCACCAAAAGACGTTCAGGAAGGACGTTTAGATCTAGGAAAAATTAAACAAAACTTAGAAGAATGCAAAAGAAAGAAAATTGATAAGCTTAATTTAAAAAGAGAGGACTATAAAGAAAAAAGACGCGAGGGATTCATAAAGAACTACAAAGCGGTTAGGCACAAAGAACAACCTAAATATAAAAAAGGACTGTTAAAAAATATTCATCCATGCAACATTAAAAGACAATATAAATTTACAGATAATGACCATACTGATACTAATAATGACCTCGACACCGACAATTAAAGGAGAACTGACCACAATAGAGTTAAAAGACCAAACAGGATTCACGGACATTCAGTTAGGACTTCAGGAAATAGTTAAGGATACAGATATAGTACTCCATATAATTGACGTTAAACAAATAGAAGATATTATTAATGAAATGACAGATAATATTATACAAATAAAGACAATTAACAAAAATGTATTACAAACAGAATTATTAGAAGCGAGAAATAAGTTAATGACATTAATACCAATAGAAAAAAGACATAAGAGAGGACTTGTAAACGCAATAGGTACTGTAGCAAAATGGACATTTGGCACAATGGACGATGACGACAGACAGGCAATTCAAAAACATTTAACACAAACGGGCGAAATGTTGAATCAACAAATACACATAAATGAACATTTTAATTTGGCAATGAAACAAATAAGAAATATTGTACAAGATGATAGGAAAGAAATTGAAAAAGGACTTAACAGTATAAATAAATTCATAGACGAAGAAAATCAACAACATATGTACTTACAACAGATGACAAAAATTCAGTTAATAAAAAGTAAAATAGAACAAATCCAAGACAATGTAGTCGCAGCCAAATATGGTCTAGTTCACCCAAATATTCTAACAAATGAGGAAATTACCAATTATAACATTGATTTCAATAAATTAAAATATTTACAACTAGGAATAGCAACTTTTAATAATACCTATCTAATATTAAGCATTAAAATTCCAAAATCATTCATACAAATAAAAATAAGAAAAATTGTACCACTACCAAATAAGAATGGAAAAGAAATAGAAGCAGAAATAGAGGAAGTTTTTACTTATAAAGATAAAATTATGAAATTTGAAGAAAATAAACATTTCAGACAACTAAAACCCAGCACTCATTGTATAATAACGAAAAATTGTAAATTAATATCAAGTAAAGCATTAGAAATTATAGCACTAGACGAAAAAACAGTTCTAGTTAAAAATGCATTCAATTTATTTGTAAATAACACATGTAATAAAAATGACACTGTCTTAAACGGAAATTACGCAATCCAATTTAACAATTGTTCAATAAAAATTAATGATTATTATTACTCTAATTGGATTGAAAAATTCGAAGGAAATATTATGAGATTGCAATATGACAATATAAAAAATTTTACAGAAAAACTTACATTCGAACAAATAGATGAAGAGAATAAAATAAATTTCAAAAATATATCTAATTTGAAAATTCATAACAAAATCATATACGGGTGTAATTTCTTTCTAATTTTAACAATAATATTAATAATTGTCATTTGGAGAACAAAACTAAAATATATTAAAATAAATCTAAATAAAAGAATTCAGGAGAATTCTAATCTAAAGGGGGGAGAAGTTACATATTCAATTTCAAAATTAAATTCACACGGTAAAACAGACGAAATTGATGATTTTGTAAATAAAATAGTGAACAGCAGGTAAATGTAATTGGAAACGCATTTCCTGTTTTGCAACAGTTGACTTACTTGAAAAAGTGTGGGACAGGAAATGCGGAATAAGATATTGGCAACAAATTTTGTAAAAATAAATATTAAATGCAGAATAAGCAAATATATATGTACGTTAGCTTAAGTCTAATTGTAATAATTGAAATTATAATAAATCAGTTGTTGAGAAGCCCTTCAAGCAAAAAGTTGTCTTTATTCTTTCATTTATTTTTTTTCTCAGCCGCTTGAGCAAAATATTAAATTCGCGCTTTCTTAAACTCAGCCAAAATCGCTTAAGGGGGGAGCCTCATGTATAAGCCTCAAAATCGGTCAGTTTTTAAACATATTTTTAGAGGTGATAAAATAGTTATATTATTTTGAAGCTTTAACACAACTTTATTTAATCTTTCGAACCAAGTTTCTCTATTTATTACTCTTAATCTATCGATCTGAAACAAAAAAATGAAATTGGTTTTTTTTATAACATATTAAAGGAAAGGATGAACCTATAAAATTAAAAAAACAAGTATACAATTAATTACAAAATAAGCTTTCGAAAAAAAGTCAGAATTTAAGGCTATTTTATTGACATTTTTAACCCCCAAAAAGTAATTTATCAACACGAAATATTTGAAATTTTAGGTCTATCATTCCGAGTTTAATTGAGTTTAAAGTTTGAGGTCTATAATATTGGGAATTTCCGCCTGAAAATTTTACAGTATATTCTTAAGACGCTATATTTTCAGATTATCGAAAAACAAAAACCTAGATGAGGCTCCCCCCTCACGGGTACCCGGTGGTTTAAAAATTTAATAAAATTGATTTTTTGTTTTCTCGTAGGTAACTAGGTAACTAACAAAAAAAAAACAACTATTTAACCGAATCGTCTGAAATTTTTACATGTTGTTCACAAGATCAATGGTTATCGTCCGCACTAGAATCATATTATTATTTCAATTATTTCGTATTTTTTTATTAAAAAACTGAAGGAGAACCCAGATTTTTAGAGTGTCAAATTCAAAACCGCGCGATTTTGTCATTTTTTTTTTATTCCCGTACGGGGCATAGCTACACTCGTCCTGATTAATATTTTTTTTTTGTTTTTGCGTTTCAGATAAATAGAAGAGCCAATATGAACAACACCGTCCAGCTCCAAAATTATTAATATTAAAAGAAAAATTTTTTTTGTTCATTTTTGTATGTCAAAGAAGTTAAATATCGCTTTTAATTGTGAAAAAAAATTCCTGAAAATACCCTAAATTTTGGAGCACTAGATCACCGGGATTCCTTAAGCGGTTATCGTATCAATCAAGAAGAAGAATAGTGATACATGGCGATTTTGGTAAGAATGTTGAGGCAAACTAACAAAAAACAAAGAAACAGAACTCAAAGCACTGGACTTAGAGCATCACATTGCTGTTGTTCTGGGAACTTTTTGATCAAGGTGATATACTTGGCCTTGACGGCAGAGTAGCCGTGCCATGCATTTCCTAGTATACATACAAATATTTAATAATAATACTTTTAAATTAAATAAACTTAATTTTAAATATTTTCAAAATAGTAAAGAGCTTGGCGAACATTAGAAAATTTCAAACTCGCAGTTACTAAATTTTTTTAATTCACTCACCTGACATCCAAATTTAAAATCTGCTCTCTGGGTATGTGTACCACAATCAGCCGAATTGTGTCAATGTGCAGTCGCATGTCTGCTAATATTTTTAAAACAGTTTCATAATGTAGGGCGGGCACGCCAGTCATTTTGTAGCCACGACTCCAGTCGAGTTGGGGCAAAGCAATTTTTAGTTCTTCCGCCGCATCCTCTGTGTCCAAAGCGTTAACCATCAACTGATAGCGATCCTGCAAAAGCACATACATTTTTTTTTATCACACTCTGTTCTAAAAACAGCAACAACTGTACATCTCATGACACAATTTTGCATGCTTTACCCAGTTACCGAAAGTGCGATCTGCTGTTTAGGGTGGTGGTCAAAACAGCTTAAGTAGCCTTAATGGATTCTTGAATTTTCATCCCAGAGTCATTCCCTCTCGTCTTTCTTTTTTCCGTGAGAATAAGTTGAGGGCTATGAATTTAGTGTTTAGTCGCTAATTTTAGTTTAAACTAACTTTTCTTCCTTAGTGGAAGTAAAATCGCCGAAGGTTTCACCATTTTCTATTGTTCCTATAAAGTTCCAAAAGGGGCTTCCTAGGGAGATATCTGGAGAACGTACTGTGAAAGTATTTCTGCTATGAAAAAACTCCTCATAAAAAACCATTCGGCGTTTGGCATCGCTTTCCATGCAGTGGGGAAAACCTTAGACTATCTTCAATAAATATCCTTAGTTCAATCCGTAGCTTCTTTATCGGAATCGGATTATTGTGAAATGTTATAAAAGTGCAAATTTTGTCAGCGCTTCCACGATATGGTTGATATCTCGTTAAGTATCGATCAAACAATTTAAGGGTTTATATACCTTGTGAGCCCGAAAAAATGGACGTTGTCATAATTTTTTTTAAATATGTTTTAGAACTTTTATTCAAATGTGGAATATATCATACTGAAGGGTAACTCTCGGAGAATACATTTTGGTGTTTTTATTTAAAAAAATGTTATTATTTATTGTTGATATCACCCCTCCCCCGAAATGCCGTGTTTTAGAAGAGGCTTGCGGTGATCACGGTAGCGCATGAGCAGCTCAACTGAAATCAAAAAAATTAATTGCTTATTGTAGAAAAATGTTTTTTAGTGAATCTGACCGGTTTATTTACCCAAAAAATTCGGATAATTCCCATGGCTTTTAAACGTTTGGAAATGGTTGATTGATCAACTCCCAAAGTTTTTGCAACCTCTTCTTGCGTTTGAGCTGGATCTTGATCGAGCAATTCCTCCAATTCGGTATCCATGAACTTTGGCGGCGCACCCTCGCGTTCTTCGTCTTCCAAGCCAAAATCACCACTTTTAAAGCGTGCAAACCACTTCTGGCACGTTCGCTCAGCTAGAGCATGCTCACCATAAACTTCCACCAAGATACGATGACTTTCGGCTGCTTTTTTCTTCATATTAAAAAATTCCCCGCAAAAGCACATTATTTGGCACGAAATTCGACATTTTCAAGTGTGGTAAAAATATTGTTGTTTACGCTTCAAATAAAAAACTTATACTGACGTTTGTGCCTTACGACAGTAGCTCTCCAATGAATGTTTGGAAATGTGGATCGATGGAATAATAATCAAGTTACGCCATCTGTTGTAAAACCGCACGAACTTATCCATAGACCATATATTAAAAAAAAAGTTTATGCAAATCGGTCAAATAGTTTTTGAAAAATAATGATCACCGCGACGGTAATTTTCAAAAAAACACGACTTCGAGATAATCGCGTCTAAAGTTTTGCGTGCACTTCTTCCAGGGTCTGTAACTTTCGTTCTAGTGCTCCGATCTTTGAATTTATATTTTTAAGATAATATACTTTTATATATTCTTACATTTAGAATACATAAAAAAATTTTCCATTTTTTAGTCCAACACATGGTATATAACCCCTTAAAGTTTACGCTCGTTGTCAAGGTGACATTTCACATTAAAAAAATTCGTGTGCTGCTTTTTGTTTGTTCAATTCCGTTGTGAGTTATAGGGTGTTAACAATGGAAGACAATAAAGAGAAAATTCGATACATTTTACAGTTTTTACAGTACAAGAAAATGCTGAACGCTGAAGATTTGAATGATGTTTATGGTGCCGATACTGCAACAGTTAATTACGTGCAATTTTGGTTTCGTCAATTTTTAATATTAAAGAAAATATCGATAATGTCGATAAAATCACAGAAATAATCGAAGTTGATCGGCATTTTAGTAGTCGTAGCATCGGTCAGGAGCTAAAGTTTTAAACAATTTGCGAAAAAATGTTACTATTTTTATTTTTATTTAGTTTTTTAATGTTTTTGTACACAGTCTAGACGATAATCGCGAGTCAATCGAGCATTGGCTTGTTGTAAACAAATTTAGTTTTATAATTTTCAATGCCAAGAGAGCTTTCGTCTATACACGTGCCTCAGATCCATGTATTAGTATGAAAATGGGTTCTCTCTGTGTATGTCGTCACGAAGTGAGTAAATAAGTGATAGCAGTCATCGAATCGGGCTTTTGTATTGTAAGTGTATATGTAGTTCTGTTTACAAATAGTACAAGGTGGTGAAAAATTAATCAATTTTGTTTTTGAATAACTCTTAAAAATTAAAAATAACTAAATAATATAATAAATTTTTTGAGATTTAAATAACTTAAAAAATGAAAAAATAAACTAAACAAAAAAGAAATGATTGTGAGTGATGAAAATATTTTGTGTTTTTACCTTTACGCAAATAAAAATAACTAAATAAAAAATATTATTTTATGTGATGAAAATATCTTAAAAAAAAAACAAAATAGCTAAATTAAAAAAAAAGAAATATTTTCAGTGATGGAAATATTTTTTTTTTACCTTTACGCAAATAAGAATAACTAAATAAAAAAAAAATTAATTTATGTGAAAACATTTTTTTTTTGTTTTTTTTTTTACCTTTTCTGCAGCTGTTTAGTTCACAATTGTCAAATATGATCGACGTTCGACGCGATTTGCAAAAATTATAAATCGTCCGATAGTGTAATTAATATTACGCCACCTTGTATAATAATAATTTCGTTACAATCTTCTTTTGTTCGCGTGTAGCACGCCTTGTCAATAGTTCCTGTACACATAAAGAGCGTCCAGTGACGTCACGGATATGTATGAGAACTGAACAATGAATTTGCACAAAACCTAACCCATACATGCATACATAGACAATAAATTCTCTCAATCTCAGATTACACTAGCTAACAGCCAGAAAACCCTAAGAACCAAATCATCCAATTTTAATATAAATTCGATCGCTGAGTGTGAAAATTTACATAATTGTTTTTCCGTTATATATGCGCTGACAACTCCCGGGCCTACAAAGAAAACACTTTTTTTGTTCAAAGCTAGTTTTATTCATCAACCAGCGTCGCTCAATCATTTCAATGCCACTTTTGTAGAACGATTTATCCTTTGCATCAAAATAGGCCCCAGTTTAAGCAATTTCTTTATTCGAGCGAAATTTCTTACCGGCCAGAATTTTTTCAGATCTGCGTTGTGCATCATCAGTGCCTCTACGACCACTTTCGGAGTCAGCAAACCATGGTTGTATTGTTGTTTCTGGAGGGAGCGTACTCCTCATAACACATTTAAAGACAAAATAACAAAATTTTTAGATACAAATACAAAAATCCCCCATTAAGTACACATGGGCGCGATTTTACATCCGCATTAGATGGTGTGGCTCTTGGGTAAAAAATCATTAATTGTATGTTGACCTGTGCTACCAGTTCACTCAACTACGGCATCGAAGTATTTACATTCATTGTATGCCACTCTTTCAACTTACCACAATGAGATACAGCCCACTGCGTCTCCACGCCTCTGGCAGCGTATAAACTTTGATATGTTCTTGGTGTGCTTTTCTCTCGAACCAGTTGATATAATTGTCTAGCGTCTGATAGCCCAGCATTTGAGTTAAGCCCTTGGCCATATACAGCGCGCGTAATGTTCTTAAGTCATCGATGTTATTTAAAATTACTAATTGTGCGCGGCTTGCCATTCCGCTGAATTTTTGTTTTATGGACAAATGTAACTACACTCTTTCAATTTTTGTTTGTAACTGAATCAAACTTGGCTACTTACAGAGTAAAGTTTTTCATAACAAAATCACTATCGAGAGAGGCACAGTTGAGACAAACTACTGCAAATTTACTTTGTAGTTGCCACTTGAATTGGTTTGAGTGCCGTAAGTTACATACATACATGCACATACATACATACATATGTACACACGTATTTTGCTTGTTGCCTTGCTACTTATAATTTGTAATTCGTGCAAGCTGAGACAAAGTGAGTGTAGAGTGAGGTGTAGTGAGAATGGGGCTCGAGAAAGCGTTCAGAGAATTATTTTAAATTTTTGACAACTGATTGATTAGCCACTACAATGATTTGGAGCGCTAGTGGACTTATAAATGGAATTTGGACGTAAATGAATGTTTGTCCAGGTTTAAAAAATAAATAACAAAAATTGAAACCAATGGAAGAATCTATTGAAGAAAATATATTAAAAAAAGAGAGGCCAGCGTTGTTCGAAAAACTTTTTGTTATCGGCCCTCTTAACTACTTATACAAAGTGGCACAAAATTAATCACCCTATTGCAAGATCTATAATTTCAGTGACCTAGGCAGCTGCAATATAATACAGACAAGCAAGGGAGCTCGTAAAGGTAAAAAAACAAAAAAAATTCCATCACTTAAAATCTTTTTTTTTTGTATAGTAAAAAAGTTATTCAAAATGAAAATTTGTTGATTAATATAGGGTGTGTTTTTAGCTCAATAAGAACTATCGATATCGATAACTACGGTAAGTAGATGTGGCAAGTCACCATGAATCATTTAACACCACAACAACGCTTCAAAATTTACTTTGATCTATGGAAATTTACTTTGAAACACATACATTTTTTCTGCGAAGTTCTCTTTAATTTTGTTTTTTTGCGGCGCGCGCGGCGTCATCGTTATTTCTTTCGAAATGAGGAAGGAGCTTCCGCTGCGCTGGATGGTGAGCGCTATAAAGCCAAACTGACTGAATTTTTGTTTCCAAGAATTAATCAGCTAAATATCCAAATTGTGGAGATTAACTTTGAAAAAAAAAAAAATCCTTTCACGAAGTTCATAGAGCGAAGTATTGGATAAGAAAACGAAAAATTCTTCAACTACTTTGAAAATTTTACGTAAGGGTCTTGATTTACGTGACAATTAAATGCAGCTCGCGCAATAATTTAAGTCAAATGCCCATCTTTTGCGTTGCATTTTTGCTGACTACTCTCATTTAGATTTATTATTCAGATTTATTGGAAAAGTAGTCAAAATTAGACCGATAGAATGAACCGTGTAATTCGTAGCCGCTCCGAACAAATGCTGAATATGATATTCAAAAAATAAATGCCAAGTTATAATAAAAAAAAAATCATTCCAACAATATTTCTGTTTTGTGTTGTCATTCTAAACTCTCCAGCTTTTAAAATAAGACCCCATATATATACAGGGTGAACGATATGAAGTGTTATTAACTTCACACTGCTTGTATCTGTAAAACAGCTCATGACATCAACGTCAAAATTGTTCTAATGACAGTTCAATATATTGTTTATAAGCCATTAAAAGCATTTGCGTCTCCGTTTTGTTCATTTTTTTCTCTGTGACGGAATTCAAACGTAATTGTGCGATTGCGTTATATTTAGCTGGAAAATCACAACCAGCCATTGTTCATGAGCTCAGTCACCTCAAAGTGACTAAAATGTTTGGGTATCGCACTATAAAACGTTACAATGATACTGGTAGCATTGCAAAACGCTCTAGAGGTGGACCAAAAAAAACCGCAACAACGCCAGAAATGGTTCGGAAAGTGAAGGCTCGATTTGAAGGAAATCCACGTCGAAGTGGAAGCAAATGGCCAAAGAACTGAAAATATCGCAAGACAGCATTCGACGCATATTGAAAAATGAGCTCAAAGTCATGGCTTACAAGTTCCAAAAAGCACACTATCTTTCACCCCAGCAAAAAAAGTTCGGTGCGAAAGAGCAAAGGAGTTGTTGCGCTTGCACGAACGTGGCGAATTTCCTAACATTGTGATTTCTGATGAAAAAAATTTCCCAATTGAGCAGTTCATAAACAGTCAAAACGATCGTGCTTACTTGACCGAACGCTCATACGAGAATTTGAGCCTATGTATGGCCACTCGAAGCAATTTCCCATCGCAAGTAATGGTTTGGGCCTTAGTGACCGCTGATGGACGCTGTCCAATCGTTTTTATCGAGCCTGGTGTCAAAGTGAATGCGACTTATTATCAGGAAAATGTTTTAGAAGCTGCTTAGAGCCATGAATACGCAAACATTTCGGTCGTAGACCATGGACGTTCCAACAGGACTCGGCACCGTCTCAAAAAGATCGTGTGAACCAAGAATGGTTAAAAAATCATGTTCCACACTTCATTTCGTCCACACAATGGCTTTCGAATTCGCCAGACGCAAATCCCATGCCCTATTCCATCTGGTCCATTTTGGAGAGCAAGGTGAGGACTAAAAAATATGCCAGTACGGATGCACTGAAAAAAGCGATTATACGAAAATCGGCCAAAATACCTCAAGATCACATTCGTTTTTTGACCGTTTCAAGGCTATAGTCAAGGCAAAAGTTGGTCATATCGAGCTAAAGTGAATATATGTTAAAATTGTAATCATTTTTGAACAATTTTGTCTTTCAAATCAATAAAAACTAATTTCACACAAAAAAATTATGGTGTTTTGAATAGGCAACACTTCATATCATTCACCCTGTATATAGTGCGTTTCATAATTAGAGTGCACGGACTTGTTGACTAGGTTTGACAATTTATTTCTTTCTCATTGTATTTTAATATTTTTTTATGAGAATCGCTAACAGAATTTCAAGTATGCAGCGTTTTAGCTCTTAAATTTTGGTGCAATAAAGTCTAAGCTGGAAATAGCTCGAAAATCACGTTGATTGTTGACATTTTTTTCGCTTTCTTCCATATAAAAAAAAACAATGCTATCATCTTTAGATTTACGATTTCAGTTTATTTTTTATACGAAAATCCGCTCGCTAACATTTGCTTTTAATTGTTTTTGACTTTCCAATCCACGGTGCACCGTATGCTGGATAGTAGGCAACAGACTCACGCCGAATAACTGAAAATTCTATTTCTTACACAACTGCTTCGATGGCTCTTTGTGCTCGTGAATCATCAACGACGCACTTTGCCCTACCTACTTAACAGAAGTGTATGCGCCAATGATTTATTTTTTATTTATTTATAGCGAGACAAAGCATTGAAGCAAAGCCGTATCGCCAAAAAGCGGGCTTCACATTCAAAATGGCGAGAAAGCCATTTTGGCATTGATAGTCAATTAAAGAAATGAAGTCAAAAAGAAAGAAAATACAATATAAAAAAGTGGAAAACAAAGTTTAAAAGACTTACCAAACTATGGCTTATTATTACATTTAGAATTTAGCTGAACTTCGGCTTTCCATTTCTTTCATCTATGCACCTAAAGCATCGAGCTACCAAGCTTCATCTGTGTCTGCCGTGTCCACGCCAATATTATTGCTATTGATAATAAGACGTTTTATTATTTTTTTAGTTCCAGCATTATGGGCGTGCCACAGTTTATTGACGAATGCAGCATCAGCTTCATCTAGAGCGCGCATAGGCGTACATGGCCATATATTATACAAGGTGAAGTCCAAAATAAACAAGACTGCCGTCATAAAAATGTTTTTGATCGCGCCATTTTTTTACTGAGTTAATACGTTGGAAGTTACATCCCTAGCTGACCTCCAGTGAAAGCTTGGGGACATTCGGTTCAGTATGAAGTTATTGCGTCTAAACTGTTTTTGTCATCGGTACAAAAATGAGTTTCGACCAAAGAGCTAATACCAAATTTTGTTCTAAAACCGGTAAAACGTTTACCGAAACATTTGAATTGATGTGAAAAGTTTATGCTGGCACGACAGAGTTCATGGGTGTGTGACACGTTTCAGTGATGGTTGTAAGGACATAAATGACAATGAGCATACGGGCCTCCCAAAATCAGTAATCACCGAAAACGCCATCGTAATTGTTTGTAAACCTATTAAAAACCGAAATCATCGTTGAAATTCATGCAATCGGAGTTGACTATCTCCAAAAATATCGATTTATTTCATTTTAACCGATCATTTGGGCTTACGAAATGTCTGTGCCAGTTTCATTTCACACAAGTTAACTGAGGACCGAAAATTGCTGAGAATTCAACATTCCAAAGACCTCACTAAAAAGGCGAGAAAAGATGAGAACTTCCTTTACAACATTGTAACTGGTGATGAAACGTGGTGTGTCCAACATAAACCTGAAACTAAGCGTCAAAGTGCCAAATGGAAGGCCCCAGAAAAATCGCGTTTGGAGAAGTCAAAAATTAAGACGATGCTCATTTGTTTTTGCGATTCGAAGGGAAGTGTCCACAAGGAGTTCGTGCTAACGGTCTAAACCGTCAATGCAACTTTGTATATTGGCGTTCTGAAGCGTTTATTGTATCGCATTCATCGAATTCGCCCTAAATACCGCGAAGTAGGAAGCTGGCGCTTATTTCATGATAATACACCATCTCATCGATCCACTCTTGTGTCTGATTTTTTGACTAGAAATCGCATTTTAACCATCAATTACTTACCGTATTCGCCCGAAATCGCTCCCTGTGACTTCTACCTATTCGGAAAATTGCATTTGGCCATGAAAGGAAAACGTTTTGCGTCCGTAGAGGCCATCCAAAAGGCTTGTACGTCCTGAAGGATATTCGAAGTATCATTGTACACATCCGGTAGAGCAGCCTTGCGACTACTTCAATGCCTCTCGCCAGAGTGCCTACGCATACTCAACAGGCAGTAAATTCACAAATAGTTGTAAGCAATCCCAACCAATCAGAAAGGAATTAAGTTACCGGTTACTTATAGTCAAAATGTGTTTTGCTCCCCTCCACTACCCCATTTGCTGCCTATGAAACACACCACAATCAAATGCAAGCCATTTCAGTGGCACTGCGCTTGCCGCCCAGCGTGCAGATCCGCACGTGCTGCAGCTGCTTATTTCGCTTGTGCCATTTGATGAAATTGTCCAGCGTTTAGTAACCGATTGCGTAAGCCAGGCAATTCTGACGATACAGCGTTGAGCTATCATATCTCAATTGTGTTCAGTGTTATCAATTTCAACATTTTCTCTTTATTTGCATTGCGGTTCGTGAGGAGTGTAAACATCTCTGCGACACTTTTCTAAAATACTTTGCGTCAATAGATATACCATATACCACCACAAATTTTTTTTTTATTTCATTAAATTGTTTACCACATTTTCAGGTTAATTGGTGCAATAAATTGTTAAGGTGAGCATGAAATTGGGTGAAAATTTCAATGTCTGTTTGTCCATAACTTTTCGAGTTATATTCTGATCGAAGCGGCGCTACATAAGCAAAATGGTCAATTGCACTTCGTTTGATATGTCCCAGAATGTGTTGAACTTAATTTAGAGGGCGTAAAATACTTTAGAAGTATATAATATTTTCCAAATCTCTTTTGATTCTCATTTTTATGTTCTCTGTAAAACTTTCTGTAGTAAATTCCGAATGTAATGGGTTTTCCAATACCACGTGTTAGGTGTTAAACAGGAGAGATGATTAACGATTTTTTATGGCCGGAATTGGATGGTATTGACCTGGGCAACGTTTATTTTCAACAAGACGGCGCTACCTGCCACTCACGCAACAAAACCATTGATCTTTTACGAGAAAAGTTTCCGGACCCTGTTACCTCTCGAAGAGGTGATCACAATTGGCCACCGAGCTCTTGTGATTTAACACCTTGTGACTTTTTTCTTTGGGGCCACGTGAAAGACAAGGTCTACGCCAAAAGCTAAGGGTCGATTCAAGACTTCAAAGATCGAGTCCATGAGGCTGTCGAGGTCATAGGGCAGCCATTTTGCAATTCGGTTATGGAAAATTTGATGAAAAGGATATTGTCCTGTAAGCGTGGTCGTGAAGGTCATTGGACTGGTGTTATTTTCCACTATTAACGGCATACCTTCCTCTTTTAAATGAAATAAACATCCGATCATTTATATTAAAAAATAACATTTTTCTTTGAATATCAAAATAACACCTCTTATTAGATAACCCTATACATAGATGCTCAATTTTTTAAATATACGTAACGATTAACGATTTTCGCAGTAAAATTCACAATTCTGAAGTATTATTGAAAAGTATGCATTAGTTCCTATTTATAAAAAAAAATGTAAAATTCCATACGAAAAGTGGAAATGGAGTGCTTCCTCATCCGCAAAATCAGGAGAGCTTTACTAACCGATCCGATAAAATATTACCGACTTAAGGTGGCCTTTAAGTATTTTAGTTATCTTAAGTACCTGACAAAATATACCGTTACTTTGCCATAGGAAAGATCTAACTCATATTTTTTGTTGCTTTACAGGAGAGAATAAATAAGTGAATGCAAATTTAAGCGGAACTGGGATAAGTTTAATTAGGGGTTTTATTTAATGTTTGTGTCCCTGCAACTCACATGCAATGGGAGAAATTATTTGAGACAACTTTTAAAAGAATTATGGATTCAAAACACAAAAACGAAAAAATTTAAAAAAATTTTTTAAAAATTTATTAGTATTAAAAAATAATAAAAGTAAATAGTATTAAAAAATAATAAAAATAAAATTATACGATAAATGAAGAACATTGGAAAATTAAAATTAAATAAAAAAAACTATGGAAAAATAAATCATGGCTTATGCACCACAATAATCGTCAATCTCATGAAATATATAAGCAGACGATATCAGCTTCAAATTCCTTCACTATTTACAAGTTAATGCATTTATTTAATAATTCACTAAAATTCTATTCATTTAAATCGTTTAAACGCTCTATCCTTTACTCGCCATCTGGCCAAGGGATCTCCACATTCTTGGTGGGGAATGTTCGCAGCCAGTAGCAGTTATCGACAACTTTGAATCCCAGCTTGTCGAACATGCCACATGAGGCACTATTATTCTTGTTCACCAACGCTATTACATCATCGCCCTGCTCTGCTATGCGTTGCGCAGTAGCCGCAGCCACCAGGCTACCCAAACCGCGACGCTTGTGATTTTCTTTCACTTGCAGTGCACCGAGAAAACCACCCTGAAGGCTGGTGGAACGAAGAAAAGGGAAATTAAAAAAAAAAAAAGTATATATATAAATAATTGTACATTTTCCACTGTTATACTGGTGCAAGCATCAACTTACCGCAAGCACCATGCAACAAGCTCGTCGGTGTCTGCGGTGTAAACGCCGATATTCGCATTCCATTCGATGAGACGTTTAATCAAAAATAGGGAGCCCTGATGGCGATTGGGCCAGAGTGTATCGATTTCCTCAGCATCAGTTGCGGCGTTTAAAGGGCGTAGGACGTAATCGGCGGAACAGCTGAAATCACGCATTCATATACATAGAAGCGCTAATCCATCTGCACAGAGTTAACCTATACAAATCCATACATACGTACCTTATTGGCAACTGCAGTACTTCCGCGCTGGGCTTGTAGTACATAACAGTCAGGCTGTCGTACTCTGTTGTTAATCTCTTGTCGCGTACTACACTCAGCACCGAGAGACGATGACGTTCCCGAAAAGAGCTAACTTTGTAGCCTGGCCAAGCCCAGTTGAGTAGACTGATTGCTTTGGTTAGACGTTCACTGTCCTCGCTGGCCAAGAGTGAGTTTACAAAGAGCTGATAGCGATCCTGTGGAAAGGTAAGAAATTACTAATTAGTTGCTGCGAAAAGACATTTTCAAATAAAATAAAAATGATGATTTTAAGCAGAATATTTGAACCACTGACTAGTTTAAAATCTTTATATTAATCATGGGGCCTATCAACTCTGCAAACAGATCCGCCAAAATATCATAGATTAATTTTTTTCCTCCTAAGTCCTGGTAGGGTCTTACCTAAAGATATTTAAATATTTCATAAGCCTCTTTAAGGATAAACTCAGAACACAGCTGGCATTCCGACTGGTCAGTGCAGGCAGCACTGGCATCTGCACAGGCTATCGATATGATTTAACAATCGATTTTGCGATCTATCCGCAGAAGCTCCACTATACTTACTTCTTGAATGCGCTGCCCTTGCAAGATAAAGGCGGAAATCTTTTGTTCTGGTACGATTAGAAGAAAGGCCATTACGCTCAACCTAACCCACCTCCATCCCATGGGGAAACAATTTTTAAAAGTGTGCTTTTTAGCAGATCGTTATTCGGCTCTCAGCGAATTTGACAGAATCAGCTGATGAGCTGACGTCACTTGTGGTGTGTTTAAAAAAAACTGAGATTGTGTTGGTGAAATGCGATAAAAATTAACCAATGACATTTCGTTGCTGTCTGAAAAGCGACTAATTGAACGAGTGTGTGAAAAATGATCGTGCATAACTCAGCTGCCGGATCTCCCAAGGTGGCAGCCAAAGTTCTCCTCACAGTTGTCTTTTTCATCATAGCTAAATAGCAAGCCTGTTAATCTATCATCCTTGTCTCCATCCTAGATTTACAGAGGAAATTGGGTTTAGATGAGGTTTTGTGATCAGTAGAGAGCACAAAAGGTTTTAAGAACGAAGTGCAAACCTCCATTTTATTCTTTCCAACTTTCTAAGACTACTTCCGCAATTTAAACGAAGGCATCTGCTGGGCCAACATTTCTCATAAAAATATTCAAATTACCACTTATATTTTCTGGTATCATTACAGTTGCCTGACTTCTATGAGACTTTAAAATAAATTTGTGGTTCCGACTCACTACCAAATTCACTCACTCTCTTTATTCTCTAACAATAATCTTGAGAAATATTTCATAATAATTATAATAATTATAACCTAATTCCACCGAGTCTTAACTGTCGTTAAATACTGCACTTTAATGCACAAGTTCGTATTCAAGTGTTGTTGTATCAACTCTTGTGACGTTCTTTAATAACTGAATCAACTCAGCTTACTGGCTTAAGAGAACATGTTATTCCAACAGTGGCAGTCGAATAACATGTGAATGTAAAATGTAAACGCTCACATATAACAGCGAATGCTAATGAAAATCTGAAATCCCTTACTATCGAACCTTCAATTTAGTGCTCGAAAAAATGTTATTTAACATTTGCGTCTTCTCATTTCATTAACATTCTCTGCTTGTAATATGCTTCTAGGGGCAGGCAGATCCACAGCTGTTACTTTATATATAAAAGAGGGATCACCGAATACGTTTTGTGGGTTAACAGTTTCGTACAGAAATTGGATTTGGACTTTCCTTTTAACATAGATATACTATTTATACTATTTTCTTTAATAAACGAAGAATAATTTCTGCTTATATGGAAATCATAAAGTCTCAGAAAAACCAATAAATTTAACCCCTTTACATAAAAACTTAAAGACTGTTCTGGTACCCAAATGTATTTAGTTAAAAATTTTAAAAGTTGAAAAATAGCTATTTAAGTAAACTCTAATAAACAGGATCCAGTTGTTATAATATTTTTACACTTAATACTTTAAACCTCAGCTAAGTGCAATCCCATGATTTTTCCTGATGGTTTTCTTTCACCAAGATTGGATGGGAATAGATGATTTGAATAATCCGACGATGAGCGTAAAGTTTTTTCCAGCCGGAAAATTTTATAGGACCTTCTATGGGGGAAGTTTGCCGTTTTTTGAAGCCTAGTAAACTCTTTCGTATTCAAACGAGCGCATATTAATTTTCACTCATTAGTCTAGCGCTCAGGTTTTTAATAATCAACTCGAGACTGGTTAAGCAAAGTTTAAATAAATAAATAAATAGTTGGCGCGTACACATCTGTTAGGTGTTTGGCCGATCTGCTCCTCCTATTTGTGGCGTGTGTTTTGATGTTGTTCCGAACGGCAAATAATTTTTTATGAGCAGCTTTTCCATGGCAGAAATACACTCGGAGGTTTGCCATTGCCTGACGAGAGGCGGGAAATTTTATGTTTCATACACGGAGTTTCGAGCCTATGCACTCCAGAATGGTAGTCACGCAGCAAACCTCGAATGCAAAGCTTAGCGTCTACAGTAAACTCTCAGTATACCTAATTTAGGCCATCGAAACCACTTTGCTGAAAAAGATGGCGATAAGTTAGCCGCAGAGGGATTACTTTGTTTAACTGAAACGTAGAATGAACTGCTACCAAATATTATAAACAGTGACTATATTGACTCCAACATCTACGTTAACAGCGACTGGACTATAGTTGGCGCATGACATAAAAAGCAGCCAAACACACTTGGCCTGAATATTCATTTCGTTTGCAAAGTTGACGGCCTCAATATTGATTTTCTTACTTGACACTACCCAGTTGGCAGTCACGTCAGAAGGCCGTGTGGCACCTGCCATGATTACTTCACATGCTGGCAGGATGAAAGTGAGATACTCGCCGAAATCACATCCTAAACTAACTTTCGTCAAAAAGCAAAAATACAGTTAGACACTGCCAATCATTCCTACCTAGGCTATATGTGTATGCGCATGTATAAATGCTCATACAGCATACATTGCCAAACATACATATTTGCACTATTGCTACTGCCAAATTACTTACCACAATCAGAAAAAGTCCATCGCTATGCCAATCGCTGTCCAGTGTGAAAATCTGTAGATTTTTCATATCCGCCACTGAGCTCAGCTGCTGACGATTTTCCACCCAGTCAATGAAATTGCTCAGACAATAGTAGCCCACACAGTGGGCAGGCCAATCCCGACGGTATAAATCACGCAATTGATGCAGTTCACTGATTTCGCTGATGGCAGTGAGTTGCGAATTGGCCGCTGCCGGTACAGCTAAAGGTGTGGAGGATATAGCAGTGGCTGTGGCAGGCATGTTCGATAGTGTTGGCAGTATAAGTTCGCTATATAGGTAAGTAGATATATGACAGATACTGAGGTAGTAGTTGTTGTTGTTTTTAGAATGAATGTACGAGTTTTTGTTAGTTTAAGCAACAAACTGTTAGGCGACAGTCCATTCAGCTAAGCACAAACACGCAAACAGGGCGCACCGTAAGTTTGTTTTCAGCGGCACGTCGTTGATGTGTTGAAGTTGGATCAGTTTGCAAAGAGAAGAGAAATAAAAAAATGTGAAAACAAAAAATGAATAGGAAATGCAAAACTTAAATACAAAAAGGTCAATAGGCAACGAAATCACATCGAAAAGCAATTAGAAAAAGCCATTTGGTAGTTGCAAAGGCAAAAGCTGTTTGCAGTTGCAATTACAAGTGCGGCTTCGCAGTAGAGTATTTACGCTGCGTTGGGGTTATCAGGCGCTGAAGCAGATCGTGAGCGCAGTTGGTCAGATAGATATGTAACAAATTTGGTGTGTATTTGTATGTATATATAATTGTATATGTATATTATTTGTAAATTTAACGTATAATTTATTTTGTCTTTAAAAATTGAAGATAAATTTGTAGATATTTTGGTTGTGGTAAAAATTATTTATGCTGCAATTTTATTGTTTTCAATGAACGGATTTATTTGCATTTTTTATTTTATAAATAAAAATATATTTTTATAATCCTGCAGAGCATAAAGGATCATGAGATCGAAACCTCGAAGTAATCTAACGCTGCACTAAACGTTAAAAATGTATTAGTAGGTCACTGAGACTTCAAGTCAAGGACTACTGTGGAGGCACTGCCTCTCGAGAGCACACATTCCCAAACTAGACTTTGAAAGGCTCCAAAAGAGCAGGAAATGCAAACTAGAGGTGAAAAGTGCGTACTAAGTGCCCCAAAAAATTTTTTTTAGTGAGAGAAAACTAAAAGAGGAGATTAAAAATTACAGATCTGTAAAAATTTTACACCAAATTTACGGAAAAGTAAATTTTTCCTATTGGCATTAAATCGTAATTTTCAAAGCGTTGCTGGTATGGGCAAGTATTAAAAAAATATATGATGAAAAGATTTTTACAGGTCTACTACCTAGCAGACCGTTATTTGTCTCTGAGCGAATTTGGCTATGGTGACATCATTCGTTTTGTGTTTCACTGAGTTAAAGCTAAATTTTGTCAAACACTAAACGAATGACATAGAATCCAACGGCCCCCTCAAATTTTTTTTTTCACCATGCCTAACGAGCACACCTGGTATCTATCATCCTTCACTTGTGGTCACGAAGCAGTTTGTTTACGAAAAAACTAAGATTGTGCTAGGGAAAAAAATTCACCAATGACACTTCGTTACCGTCTGAACAATGACTGATTGAACGAGTGTGTGAATATGTGTGAAATTATCGTGCAGACTTCGGCTGGCAATGAGAATGAGTTAGAGATATTGGAAAACAAATCAAGACAGCCTTCACTCATGTGGCTGCCTGAGCAACGACTGATTGAACAAGTGTGGGAATATGGGTGAAATGATCGCTCAGAATTCGGCTGCCGAATGCACAAGTGACGTGGCAGCTAAAGTTCCCCTCACATTTTTTTTACTACTCCGCTTCACCATGGGGAGAGCAATGCTCTGATTTACATGAAGACATAATTATATGTATACATTTACAAAACTTACACCACGGTGGAGAGAATTCAAAAGGTGTGGTCGACATGCGACCTTTAATCTCTCAGGGATTTTAAACGAATCAACTGTTTCGCTGATTTACATCAGGGGATGTGACAGTGATTTGCTTACGACAAACTGGGATTGTATTGGTGATATAAGAAAAAATCAATGCAACCACAGCACATGTTAGCTATTTGTCGTCTGAACAACAGCTGATTGGAAGATCGTAAGAATACGTATGAAATGAGCGGGCACAACTCCGCTGCCAGACCACCATGTTGTGGTAGTCGAATGGCCAAATTTGTGATCTATTAACCCTGCCTTACACTATTCGATCTATTCATGAAAAACAAAACATACTCACAAAATCAAGAATGATAGGTTTCAAGACTGCGATACTCGTGAAAGCAATTCTGGCTATGACACACTAATAAATAAACAAAAAAGAGAGCAGCGTTGTTGGGAAAACTTGCTCGTAAATAACAATAAAAATGATAAGCAATACCACAAAAATGTTCATTCAAATATTATATTATTACGTTAGTAAATCAGCCGGTTCTGTGAAAAGTATAGAGGGCAGCAAAGCGATTCGCATATGCCTCCGTATTCTATCCACAGTGTCACAAAATGGGTAAGCTAATATGATATTAACTACCATGTGCTACATGCCAGGTCAGACGTACGTTCACAGTAGGGTTAAATCTTGTAATAAATTAATCTTATCCGCATATTCTATGAGGCCTTTTCATTCTCAATTATTGCATATCAATCTTGAAGTGACGCACACACTACTAGCGTCGATGGCAAGATATAGAATTAGTGGGCGTATTTATTAGAGAGTTGCTGCTTAAATAATGGATTGTTCTGCCTGTGGAATAAGAATGAAGTGCACTGCAATACTCTGCTACCAGCAAAACAAATACTCTTATGAATTAACATGATGTTCATGCTGCTGTTACTAACATCGGTCTCTCAGAACGAAGTGCAGAAAATGTTAATTTTGTTACACTACCCACATATCGCACCCTAAATACAAAAGGGTCACAACTCAAAATTTTCCACACTCGAGCTTGACTTGTTTACAGTAGCACAGAAAACAAACCATGTGACATATCACGTTGAAATTTGCCATGTAAGCTTATAACAGTCCTACCAAAAAAACAAAAAATTTATTTTTGCCATATGCCGTTTTATTGATAACGTCTCATTCATATTTAAGCAGAAGTACATTTTGAGTTGTGACTCTTTTGTATTTAGGGTGCGATATGTTTGGATTGTGTGTATGGCATTCAGTAGTAAAAACTAAAGTGACAAATGTGTAGTAAATAAAATTAAAAAAATCATATGTTATAAATAACATTAACAAAAAGTCTTGAGTAAAGTAATTAAGTTTTAAATACATAAGTGAATCCTTCTTTCCACTTATAAAAAAAGGTATTTTGAAGTGGCGCCTATAAGCCAGAGGTGAATAATTCCTGAACGATATTTTTTTATTAGTGTCTTTGACATTTGTCCAGTTGACAGATGTAAAATTTCACACGATCGAACAACGCGTTAAAACTATTGAAATTTTGAATAAAAATGGCAGATCTTTAATAAAAACATATCGCACATTTCGAGATTTTTTTGCTCGAAATAATACTCCGAATGAATCGACAATTCAAAGATTGGTGAGTAAATGTCAAGAAACTGGTTCTATCGAGGATAGAAAATGCCGGACTGCTAGACCAAAACTAAACCTTCTATTGAGAATATGGCTGCTGTAACGTGAAGTGTTGCTGAACAACCTTTAACATCGATATCTCGACGTTCTCAGCAATTAGGCTTTCATGAATCGACTGTTTGGCAGATTTTACCTGTAGACGGGCTCATGGTGGACATTTAAATGATGCAATTTTTGGCATATAATTGTAAGGAGCCACACTTTGAATTAGTGAAACCTGAGAAAATCTAGATTTGTACATCTTTCATAAAAACAGTAGAGACATCTGAAATATGAATCATTTTCTTTCCCAACTTCTTCGATAATATTAAATCATAATTTTACCTGCGGTTATAAATTCTCAAAAGGTGACACTTTTACCAACGTTGGTCTCAAAGACCACAGTACTTAAAAATAAATAAAATGTTTGCTAACAGCCATCTACCAACACCGACCGCAACAAGAGCACTGAACAACCGAGAGGTTGGTAACGAGCAAAAGCTCAAAAAACTCAGCTCTCGCGTACAGAAAGCTTTGAGTAAGTATTTGATTTATGAGATCGAAAGTAGAGGTCGGAAACTACCGATAGTATTGACTATTGACTATCGATATTTACCAATAGAATTCGCTCCCTCCATCGATATACCGATACTACCGACCAAATTTATATCAACGTATTAAAGCTTTTAATGCATTAAACTCAGTTTTTACATGTTTTTGAGATGTACATTCATATTATTTTTTATTTTTGTGTAATAAAATCAGCTTTTCGACCGTTGTTGCCTCAAGTTTGGTGCGGCTATCAATGACTTAACCTATCATTAATAATTAATCAGGTTTTGCAAAATATTCTCACTGCTTCGATAGATGAAGCTGGAACGCAAAGGTATTTTCTTGGGATAATAATCGTATGGCAATGGTTCAAGCAGCAAATCTTTATTAATCTTTAAGCGAGAAGATATTTAATAATCTGTTCGTTAAATTTGTCTTCATTAAGTTAGCTTCCAAAACTTTAATGGATCAGAATTCTAATTTCAGTTGAGCTGCTCCAAATACTGTTTTTTTGGTGGCCTACGGTCCTATTCGGCTTGGGAAGGGCAGGTATCGCTTCCGTTATAACAACGAAATTGAAAACCTTATTGGTGGTGAAAATGTAATACGTTTTATTAAATCTCAGCGAATTAGATGGATTGGCCACATCATAAGAATGCCCAACGAAATAACCCAAAAAAGTGTGTTTATTTTGCGTCAAATTGGAGGAAGAAAGAGAAGCCGACCAAGAAAGAGATGGCTTGATGACATAGAAGCAGACTTAAAAGCGATGAACGTTCGTAATTGGAGAAATGAGGCAAGACAGAGACTGAATTGGAGGAGGATTGTTGATGACCACAGACTGTGAAGCTAAGAGACAGAGAGAGAGAGAGAGGTTTTATTTTGGCCAAGCAGGGCTGTGATTGCTGAGACTTTGCATTTTAAATTAAAATCGCTGCCAATAAAATGACAAGTAGCAGTCAAATAGGATTCCAAAGCCTTCGAGCGCCATAAATCGTAACTAACTGCAAAGTATTGCACTGCTTTAAGTTAATTTTTTTTTAATTCTAATTTAGATTTTTTTTATCGATTTGTAATTAAAATGCTTTTATGGGTTGTTTTAGATGGAAGGCAATATCGGGAATCCAAAGCATGAATTAAGCGAGTGGAATCTTCATCATTCACTATACTGAATGGTTGAAGATCTTTAACTACCATCAGCGAAAGAGCTGTATCTCTTCCTCTTTTACGCGTACTTTCAAGGTGGTATGTATTAAGATTAAAAAAAAAAACCGATGCAATAACATTCAACGTTTTGTTGACGGCTGATAGCAGTTTACGTAGTTCCGATAGTATCGATAGTTCTTAACCTTCGATAGTATTATAGTTAAGCATACCATGGATATATCGATAGTGTCATCGATATTTTTCCACTTCTAACCGCAAGCACAAACCAGCTGTAATAGACCACCCATATTAAAGACCGCTTGATAAAAAAATATGACGACGTCAGATCTTGAAATGTGTATAAAAATAAACTTAAATGCAGTTGGTTGCACAAGCGGCTGCAAAGACTGTGTTTTTCAAGACGCGTCAAATTGCTGCTATCTCAGTTTGTTTGTTTTTTACTTCATTTGACCGTAAAAAGTGGCGGTTGATAAGCTGACATCAGCACCGGGTGATCCAGTTCGGTCATAAACCGCCTGTTAACAACAGAAAACTTAGTTTGCAGTTGAGTTGCAGTCAACGGGTACATTTTTAATTACTTTTCTGTGGAAATACTTTTCCCAAAGGAAAAAAATTTATTGTTTCATGATGCATTTCCTCATTCGTTTTATTTAAGCAGCTTGAGCTAAAAATAAATACTTTATTCAAATGCTAGTCTGCTATTAAAATGTGAACCGGCAAGCAGACAATTTTATAACTCAAATACATTTAAATGATAATAAAACGGAGACAGAAATAATAATACTTAACTGCCACAAAGTCAACATGAATGCTCTTATTTTAGGTGACGGCGAAGTTCCCTCACTTCTTTAGGGCCCTTTACTACACTTTTGCGGTCATTAAATGGAGGAATTGTACCTATGAAAATTTGATTAGCGTTGAAGAAGAAGAAGAGGAAGAAAAATTATGTAGCTCAATTTAATGTTTGCTGCGTTTTGTTACGAGCAGCGGTAAAGGTAGGTTTTTACTGCAAGCAAGTTTGTATAATTCAGTCCTTAGTGGCACTCACCACAACATTGACATTCTTGCAGCGCAATTTGGCATTGTTTACTTCCGTTGACCAAAATATTTTTATTTAACTTTCTCACAAATACTTTGCTCATCATTGGTACGTTTCTTCTTTTCTACATTCATTGACTCATTATACGCTTTTTTTATATATTTTTGTTTTTGCACGTAACTCCTACTTTGCAACATTGCCAACAACATTTTGAGCAATTCAATGCGCTTGGCGGCATTCGGGGGGTTGCTGTATATATTTATATATACAAGCACACAGACATACATACACATTTATAACTACAAACTCACGTTCCCATGAAATTGCCAAACAGCGAGTGGAAAGCAAGTCAAGCAGCAGAGAAGCGCGGCGGCAGCAAGGAAGTTGTGGAGGTGACAATGGCAGCATCAACAATGCCATTAACGGTTGACGATGCGAATGATGTAGCAAAATGTTGCTGTCATGTAATTCGCAGACGGACGAGCGGCACAACACATGCAAGTACAAGCAGCGCACGCACAACTTTGTCTACTGCACTCCAACTCTGGGGTGCACTATGTGTTTAGCTGGGCGTGTATGTATATGGGGTGTGTATTTTGTGTTGGTATAGAAAAATTATCAAAATTATCGGCGCCATAATCAGCGTCATCATTGCCATCATGAAAAGGAGTGCGCGGCTTGCTGCTCAGTTATGTGCAAATCATATAAGATCACACATCCCTGCACACACACACATATATATGTGCAAGTGAAAGAGCATGCAGCTGCAGCATGCAACATTAGCTCAACACAAGAAACAGCTGTCACTGTGGGGTGCCTTAGAAATGAAAGTTCCTCGCTAATGCAGCGTTAAAAATCGTTGAAGGAAAATAATAATTTGGTGGGATGGTTGCGTATACGCCACGTCGTTCAAGCTGCAAATGTCCTTGCAAGTGCAGAGGGTTGCTTTGGAAATGGGCAAAATGCTCTTGATGTCTGCAAAATACATAGTGCTATTAGTTTTAGTGAAATTGCTTATAAGTTCTGGCACTGTCGCATTGTAATAGTGGGAAATTTAATACTTTAAATTATAATAATAAATAATAGCGCATGAATTTAGAAGGATTTAAGATTTGTGATTCTCGATTGAAAAGTAAGAAGTGACTGAAATGTGATTTGAACGTGAAAAGAACTATGTGCTCTCAAAGTAATTCAGGTCTGTATGCAATAATTTCATGCATACTAAATGGGGGCAGCATAGGTTCGGAACATTTTTACCAGGTCGCAAGCTGTAGCTAAAACTTTAACTATATGGCTAATAATGTGACTGTGCACTAAATAATTTTTACTGCTTTCTGCAAATTGTTTCGGCATCCGAATTTTGAGTATATTTATACTCATTTACAGAACACCTGACCTCTCGGGCACATCGTACAAAGCAACACGAAATGTAACCAATTAAGAAAGCCATAAATTTAGTTTGGAAAATTAATTTTATTCAATTGAAAGTGAAAAAATGTGTGAAAAGAATACAAAATTGATAATCTATTTACTTTTACTCGATGTAAACACCTTTTGTCCTGACTATGGCCTTGAGACGGTCCAGAAACGTACTGCAAATTGCCCGAATGTGGCTTGCAGGTATTTTGGCCCACGCGCGGACAATGGCTTTTTTCAGCGTCTCGAGACTGGTGAATATTTTAGTTCGGACCTTGTCCTATAGAATGACCCAATGAGAACAATCCATCAGATACGCGTCTGGTTAATTTGAGAGCCATTATGTGGACGTTATGAAGTTCGGAATATTGCTTTTTTGCCATTCTTGGTTCACGCGAGGTGCCGAGTCCTGTTGAAACGTCCATGGTCTGCCACTGAAATGTTTGTCTGCCCATGGCTTTAAAAAAGCCTCTAGAATATTTTTCTGATAATATTTCGCATTTATCTTAACGCCAGACTCGATGAAAACGATTGCAGAGCACCCATCTGCGGTTACAGCGGCCCAGACCATTATCTGTGGCGGGTGTTGCTTCCTATTGGCCAATCGAGGACTCAAATTCTCGTATGAACGGTCGGTCAAATAAACTCTATCTTTTTAAGAGTTTACGAATTGCTCAATTTGAAAAATTTTCTCGTCAGAAAACACAATGTTTGGAAATTTACCACTTTCGGCCAAGCGAAGCAACCCCTTCATTATGTCAAGTCTGACTTGTTGCTGCTTTGGTGTGAGTTCATGCGCCTTTTGGATATTGTAAGGTCTAACTCTGAGATCATTTTTCAGTATGCGGCGGGTGCTACGGCCATATATTTTCAGTTCTTTCGCCATTTGATTGGCACTTCGTTGGGGATTTCGCTCAAGTCGCTTCTTCCCTTTTTCAACCATTTCACGTGACGTTGCAGTAAACTTAAAAGAACTTTAAGGAAATGCAATAGACGGCAATAAATGGGAGTAAATGATCCTATGATGGAAATATCCATAATAAAAAAAATCATTTTTTTTGAGAACTTACAAAACGTTTCCTTAGAGAACTGGTTCAGACGTCTTCTATATGGAAGAATATGCTTAACATCTTTAACAAAAAAAAAAAAAATCAATACGATTGGATTTGGATTTTTTGATTCAATTTTATTGAATTTTTTTTATAATTTTCTTTAAAATTTTTTTGGATTTTTTAAATTTACAAGACTTTTTATTACACATATTTTTATAAAAATTATCGAAAAAATTGACAATGCAAAGCAAAGCAGATATTTTTTTAAAAGGTGAAGGAAGCTGTGGAATTCCCGCCGAGGTTTGGTATTTAAATTCCTGACATTATTTCAACAAATTATTCTTCAATCACTTTACGTCAAGCCTAGTCAAACATAATCGTACCTTTCAATACAAATTAAAATTTTTCTATTTTTTTCATACTATATTAAAAAAGTTAGAAGAACGAAACGTGTGGACGTTATTAGTCTTTAATAGGCTCCCATTTTTGTGGGTATCAAAGCATACAGTTTTAAAAGGACATTCTCACTACCTATTCGTCCTTGCCCACCAAAAACAGGTCCTTTACATTTCAGAGAGTTTTCCCATTTATAAGATACCCATATTATCATTCTGTATTGAACTGAATTGCAAGGTGGGTAGTATTGGTAGCTTTTTTACCCCGAAGCATATTAAAGAAAAAAACGACTAAAGACCGTTTAGACATATAAAGGGTCTGCCGATCGCAAAATAAATGCCCACCTAATCTTTCCCGATTGTTTGAATTATACCAGGTACCGCCGTAAACGAATGGGTTGGTGCCTGACTGGGAATGAAACACCAAATGATAGAAAAAGTGTTTTCTAATAGCGTCCACCCCTCGACAGGCGATGTCGAACCTCTGAGTGTATTTCTGCTATGAAAAAGCTCCTCATAAAAATGTTTGGCATTCGGAGGCTGCATACAACTGTAGGCCCCTTCATTTATTGAAGAACTATTGACATTAAATTTTTTTACGAGAAATTTTCATGTCAAAAATGTACGTAATATTTCATGTGTGCAATACACGGCCGCCGTAGCCGAATGGGTTGGTGCGTGATTACCATTCGGAATTTACAGAGAGGTCGTTGGTTCGAATCTCGGTGAAAGCAAAAATAATAAAATATTTTTCTAATAGCGGTCGCCCCTCGGCAGGCAAAGGCAAACCTCCGAGTGTATTTCTGCCATGAAAAAGCTCCTCATAAAAATATCTGCCGTTCGGAGTCGGCTTGAAACTGTAGGTCCCTCCATTTGTGGAACAACATCAAGACGCACACCACAAATAGGAGGAGGAGCTCGGCCAAACACCTAACAGAAGTGTACGCGCCAATTATTTATTTATTTTTTTTTAATAGACGTAAAGTAAGGTGGCCTGGATCACTACTCCCCATTCTACTCCCCAAATGTCACACCGGTTTTTGTATTCTGGTAAACCTCAAGGTAGTGAGCATAAGTCGGAAGTCAGCATTCTTTTAACCCAGGATGTGAAACGCTGCTTAATATCGTGGAATCCTGAGTCGGACAGGTTGATGTGCACGCGTTTTTAATCCATTGTGAGGAACATCTCCATTATTCAGTGCTATGCTCCAGTGGGCGGTGCGACTGATGCACAAAAATACGACCTCTATAGCCAACTGAATTCGCTTTAAGGCACTATTCCTCTTGGCTTTATCATTCTTGTAATGGGAGACCTTAACGCAAAAGTTGGATCACGTTATGGGTAAGCCTAGTCCCTAGGCACTCGCAATGATATGGTGAACGATTTTTTGATTTCTGAAACGCAAGGAGTATTGATCATTGGAGGCACACTCTTCCAGCAAAGGGACAGCCACAAGGTAATATGGTTGCCACCAAATCGACCATATCGCAGTTAGCCGCTTGTATCAAAAATTCTTGCTTGATGTGCTCATATATGACTGCCAGCCTTAAGAAATTCACAACAAAAACTCGGCCCTTGAAATACAACGCCTGAAGAATCCTGCAGCGAAGGTACAATACCGCAACGCGCATGCGATGCTAGCAACACGACAGCGGCGAAATGGAACACAACCAAATCCATTATGAAAACCTGCGCTGATAACATCCTTATCCCTTTACCCAGAAAGGCATGGAGGAGTGACGAATCGTGGAACAAAATAAGCGAACGCCATTCGGTTAAAGAACAAATCAGGAGTAAAGCTAATCGTAAAGATCCATAAGTCAGACAGCTGGAAGAGCAGTACTGCACTATGCAAAGACTCTTCAACGTGCCGTTCGCGGAGGCAAGAGTCGCCATACCTGAACGTGTAGCCAGTACGGGTGGCTTCCTGTCGCCATTTAATATTAGCAAAAAGTTTGTTGACAGAAGCCTCACTGTTGAGCAGTCTACAGATCTGTACAGGACCATCCTAATATCCTAATTGCTGAGGAAGAGCAACTTCGTCGATGGAAAGAGCATTTCTCGGCAGTATTCAACCACGTACTTGATACCTCTACCGATCCGAGTCCGCAGTCTGCAGTTCGCAACGATAAAAAACGCGACCTTAAAAACTGCAAGATTTGCCGAGGCATTTTCATGGTCCCTGCAGTAGCTAAAATTATTGCGCGTATAGTTCTTAACTGGCTGAAAGACCACCTGACAGCAAGTATTAATTGCTGCCAAGCCAGTTTCCGCAGTGACTCCTCCTGTGCCTACCAAAGAAAACACCCTCCAAATTGTCATCGAGCAATCTAGTGAATTTAAATCTAACCTATATCTACTGTTTATCAACTTTGAAAAAGCCTTTGACAGAGTCAAGCGGGCGACCATATGGGCTGCGCTGAGGAGAAGAGGTATACCTAAAAAACTTGTTGCACTTATAAGGGAGATTTTCAGTGACTTAAGTTGCTACGTCCTTCAAAAAGCAAAACTGTCGGACCCTTTTCACGTGCTAAGTGGTGTACGACAAGGCTGCATCCTGTCACAAATTCTATTTCTTCTTGTTATCGAACACGTCTTTGGTGCTGTCCTTAGCACCGAAAGCAATCAACAGAGGGGCATCCAATGGCAGAAAAACAAAATACTCGTCAGATACCTGGCATACGCTGACGGCATCTGTTTGCTCGCATACAAGCTGTGTGACCTCAAATTGCTGACACAAGCCAGGAGAAGCTGAAATCAACTGGCTTCAAAGTCAACGTCAGAAAAAAAAATGACACCATATCTGAACCACTGAGAGCGAGTGCACAGCAGTTCGAAACCGTTGACAAATTCTGTACCTTGGCTGGCGGATGGCGGTTCTGAGGTGGATCTCAAATATAGAACTAGCAAAGCTAAATCATTTTTCGGCATCCTCGCTCCATTGTAGCAAAAGAAGAGTAGAAGCTTTCACACAAAGTTGCGCATCTTCAACTCGAATGTCACATTCGTTCTATTACATGGTTGCACCACCT
The DNA here is from genome assembly GCF_027943255.1 of Anastrepha obliqua. Classification (NCBI taxonomy): domain Eukaryota; kingdom Metazoa; phylum Arthropoda; class Insecta; order Diptera; family Tephritidae; genus Anastrepha; species Anastrepha obliqua. Next base: position 122,612,875 of record NC_072896.1, on the reverse strand, counting down.
GGAAAGTAACTGCGAAGCTCACAAAGCGCCGGCAAAGATTCCTAAATCGACCGCGTTAACGTTGCATCAGAAATCAAAAAAAAGGAAATGGCAATGGACTGGCCCCACGCTAAGGAAAAATGCCCGTAAGCGCTACGCTGAAATCCATTTCAACAAACTGGTAGAGGAATTGGCAGACCACCTACCACCTGGCGGCGCTTAACAGAAGCTGAAATGAAGTCTCTTGCATCCGTGTCCGTTGGCGAAGATACAGGGGTGGACGCCCTATGCTCCAAATAGGAGTTAAACGATTACATACATAGATATATATTTTCAACCGATAAGCCTGGGCGGGCATGTCACTCACAAACACAATCGGCTAAGCCACGCGCGTATTTGAAGGTACTCTGCTTTACGAGTCAAGTAAACAAAAAGAAAAACGCTCTTTGACTACTTAAATGTACGCACACTTATACCTGAACTCAAATTTAGTTGCATACCGTGAAATTCTCAAACAAAATTAGTTGCAACATGAAGCTTTTACCATTCGACTTCGATGCTCCATAGCCTGATTCAACATAAATATCCCAATTATTGTCAAATGCTCATAGCTCCCAGTTCGGTATCGGTAGCTAAGCAACAGTCAAAGCAGCGCTTTCTTGTGCAATATACGATGAGTAATAAGCCAGCAAGTGAGTGCAACAAAATCTCTGCAAGAAATCCGGTCGCACAGCTACGTTTCCGCCGAATACTTCCGTCGGAAGCAAAAGGCAATACAACAGCTGCGGATGTGCTCGCTTTCATTTGCATGTGCAACGTCTAATACGCAACACCACCCCACCGCCACCTCAAGCGCGCACATTGCCCCATTTCTTAGCTGCAGTTCTTTGGCCTTACTGTGAAACTTCTGCATGATCTGTTGCTGCTTTTCTAGCAGTTGGCTGTGGCGTGATTGCAATAGAACTTATCCCTGAAATTGAGTGCGTTCGTCTGTTGACTCTTGCACAATAACTGCTAGCCACAAAGATGTGCAGCTGCAGCACAGCTCCTCGATGCTTATCCACTCTGACCCGCTTGCTTTTGATGGTACTTTGTTTGCGTTTTGGCAGTTGGAATATTTGCGGTCTTTAGCCGGTTTCGTATTTAAACTCATTTTCCATGTGTCTCTGTATGTGAGTTGCATTCAACTGGTATTTATTTATGTTTGTATTTTTGGTTCCTTGCGCATAACTTAAGCCACAACCACCGTCTGTCTGGCTGTGGCATACTCTTGGAACTACGCTTAGAGCTAAATATCTACATACATATATACATACATACATACATACATACATATTTACATATATACAAACATATTAAACTTCAATTTGCGTTGATTTAGTGTTGGTTAGTCTGCCATTATTGGCGAGTGCCAGCAACCAGTGGCTCTGTTGAAAGAAACTCTTAAAATGAGACGCTTTAAATTGGAGTTTTGCAGTGTTAATAAATGAAGTATTAAAAAGGATTTGCCACCTGGAGAGATGCGTTCCTAAGCCATTTAGATAACATTTTTTGGCTAAATTGGGATGAGAAGCATTTCCAACTTTTGAACTGCTGTGAATACACAAAATTTATTTACAAAAGAAAATCTTTGAAAATAAGCGCCTGGAAATTAAAAAAAAATTCTTTGCACGATGTTGCAACTTTTCTACCAGGTAAAGTCCATTTTCAAAAGTCTTTTACACGGAAGAAAATGCCCCACTCCAAATGCAAAACATTTTGTCAAAAAGTAACTAAATTTTTGAGAGACTTATTTTTTATTCCGCAATAATTGAATTGACTATAAAACTGCATACCCAGAAGTTTTCTCAAGATTTATCTGAAAAGCGCAAAATTTTGATAAAAAGCTTCTTTTTGTAACCAGCACAACCAGCTATACTGGAATGCTTCGCCTTCCCACGTTAGCTCACTCTCGAACGGGTGTTCGGAAGCTACCCGGAGGATACGTGGGCTAATCCCGGACGTTGTGAGCTGGTTGAACCATATGCAGAAGAATCGTCCTGGCCACTCTCAAGTGAATGGCGATCAGTAGTTTTCCCCACTTGCGTGGACTTCTTTCTACACATGGAACCATCGTCCGTTAAGTTTTATTTATATTTTGCTAATCACACATAACCAAATATGTGGAGATAATACCCCTATGCACCCTCTTAGTTATGCTGATAGTACCCATATTATTATTACCTCCTCGAAGCTAGGTACTTTGTCATGGTGCGCGGGCTTAGTCGAATCATTAATCAGACCGTATCAAAGGATGTCGTTATGTACTCGTTTGCGTACATTCCAGTATTGAGCTAGTGCATTTATTCCTATCGTTTTGCCCGTCGGAGGAGCAAACCTCTTGAAACAGCTTTAAGTCGGAACTAGGTATAATATGATCCGTGCCGAGGTTCAGTCAGGCTGAGGACCCAGGTTTAAAAATAACCGAGTTGCGAGCGGGCTGCTCCGGATACCTGGCGACCTCCAATTCTATCTAGTCTTACCTGTGTACACGAACCTCTTTTATTCGACACTCGTGGGATAAAAATGAGCGGTTCCGTGACCGCTTCTAAAGAGAAAGAACAAATGGAGGTCGGTCCTCCTAGAAAACCCACGAAGGTCCGATCATTGTTTAAGCCTCGAGCGTGGCAGCGGGCAGACCGTCAGTGATAGGAGGAAAAGGGGGCTTCAGCGATAGGGCTGGTCCTAGTACGAGTGCTGCAGGAGACAGTTGGGGGAGAGGAGGACCAATCGTTTTACGGCACGTGTTGTGGGGTCAACTCCGTCTAGGCCAAACAAACCTCATTCCACCCCAACATTAGTGAGAGGGCGATTTAAGGTTTAACCGGCAGACCAGTCAGCCTAAAACAGGTTCCAAATATAAACAAAGAGGGACTTCCTAAGCACGTCCGTCTCTCGAAGCAGGCCTGTTATGAAGAAAAGATCTGCCAGTGGATCAATTAACAAAGAAATAGGCCAGGTCTGCTGAATGGACAAATATTTGTAAAATTTTTGTGAATTTTCTACAAAGTTTGAAACTTCGGTATATAAGGATTTTATTATGCATTTTAATAAGTTTTCTCAAAAAAAAAAAAAAAAATAGGGAAAAGAATGTAGGTTGAAAAATATTACGAATGGTTCAAGGGGGAACACCATTGTGATTTTTCAAAAAAATCGATTTTTTTGCATTTTCTTAAAGTAGATATATTCAACAAAATATAAAAAAAAATTTAACTTAAAATCTTGAAAATTGACGAAGTTATACACAATAAGTGCAGGTAGTGAGTTACAACGGCCAATGAAAACTTTAAACGCATTTTTCTCAAAACGACTTTTCTGGATACGGTGGCGTCGATTTCTCGAAGACTTACGAACCGATTTTAATTTTTTTTTAATTTGTATTGTATAACATGTATTGGCTACAGTCGTACATAGCCGTTTTTAAAAATTCCAAAAATTAATATTTTTTCAAGCCGTTCAAAAACAAACAAAAAGGGTAAAAACTCAAACTCATTTTTCAAACCTGCACCATTTTCTCAAAAATAATATAAATAAATAATAAAAAAAAAATATATATACAAAGAACCGCCATGTACGACGATATCTTTGATGTATAGATTAAGAATTTTTTTGGTTTTTTGCTTTCAGATGATTTTGCACCACTGTATCGTGGCCACCAGGGTGCATCAGTTTTTTATAACGTCATTGCATTAATATTAATAAGAATTGTAATTTTTAATATTTTTTAATAAAAATTTGTGTCAGTTTAGTTGAATATACATATGTGACCTGGTCTATGAAAAGGTACCTTACGCGTCAAAAAATCATTTTTCACTTTTTTGTTGGTTCTTTAAAATGGTGAAAACCAGAAAGTCGTAATTTTTTTAAAAGTTTGTTAAAAGTTAAAAAAAAAGAAAAGTACAAATACGAAAATACAAAAGCTAACTTATTTTTTAAAACGGTTTCTGCAATTTGCATTAACTTTTTCTTATTTATTTATATATAAAAAAATGTTTTTCACTGCTTCTGTGATTTTATTGATACTGTGATCTATGCTGAAGAAAATAAGCCAAACCGGATTGAAAAATATTAATATTTAAAAAAGTTACAAGGGTTTTTAGAAGTTTAAACTTTAACTGCTGTTTTCTCGAAAACTTGTTTTCGCACGTAAGGTACCTTTTCGTAGACCAGGTCACATATGTTAAATAAATTATAATTTTTCCGATCCTCAAATAATCATCCCTACTTACAAAAAAAAGTCATGTATGTCACTAAATTTTCACGTGTTCACAATGGTGTTCCCCCTTAAAAATATGAAGTGACTTAATTATGTTAGGTTAGGTTAGGTTAGAGTATGGTGGTAGTCGATCCGTACGACCAACTCACTTAGACCATACAGTTCCGTTGTGATACCAGGAACGGTTGTTTATTTATCTTCATGAAACCATTTCGAGGCTCTTATGAAGCGTAGAATTGAACCCACCCTCACGCCAAACAGCTCTGTAAGAGAATTGAAAAAGTATTTACCTAGACAACCTGCTCTAATTTAAGCTAGGGCTGTACAATAGCAAAGGAAGTGCTCAACTGTTTCTTCCTCATCTCTACAACTTCTACAATATTCATGGGAGAATAATCCTAGTCTCAAGGAATGCCTGCAAAATAGCCAATGGCCGGTTATAGAAGCCACGACCTTCGAGATATCATCTCTTGAGAACCTGAGCAATTCCTTTGTCCTTTTTTTGTTTATTTGCGGCCATAGTAGCCTAGCTGTTACACATGTACCTTCATCTCTCCATGACCTATTGGCCTCTTGGATAATGTTGCTTTTGATTATTAGTTTACTCGTGGCCAAGGTATTCCAATAGTACTTTTATCACTGAGCAGAACCTTTGCAGGCTAGCTCATCGGCTTTGCAATTTCCCTCAATATCTCAGTGCCCCGGAACCCAACTAAAACTGAACTTGAATACGCGCTAATATCATTTAGGGCTGCCCGGCATTCCTGTGCAACCTTCGATCTTAGTACAGCCACATTTATTGATTTAATGGCCGTCTTGCTATCCGAGAATATATTTATAGTCGTTTTTGTTACGGCATAAAATATTTAGCAACTTCTTTTATAGCTACAACTTCTGCCAGATAGATGCTGCAGTAGTCTGCTAATCGAACGGATACTTCCGGTCCTAATTCCTTCGAAAATACTCCATAGCTAACCTTATCATCTAGCTTGGAACCATCTGAATAAAAATGTAATTTCCCCCTTCTCCACGTCGCTTCTTGGCGGTATTCTCGTCTTGAGGAGCTTGTCGAAGGTGAGTCTAGCAATAGAAGAATCTATTTCTTGTTTGTGACTGTTCAAAGTGTGCAAATTAGAGGCGTGACCAAACCACCGGCCTTTCCATAGCATCTTACTTTTAAGTCTAAGCGCCGAGGCGTCGGCCACGTATTTCCCTACAGATGCTTTCCATTTAAATTCAACCGGGCTATTCGGGTCATGTTCTTCGATTTCGATGTAACTTAAATATGTTGCTCTCTGGTCAAAATAATGAGACACGTATTTTTTTGTTCGCCCGAAAAAATTTTTTTTCAAGAGTTATCGGCAATTTTGTTTTTCGCCTCAAACTCGATTTTTTTTAATTATATAAGAAAAATTTTTTTTTAAATGCCCATAACTTAGTCAAAAATGAACCGATTTTAATAATTTTGGATTCAAAATGATCGTAATTACATACACAAGCGACTTGATGTAGAAACAATTGCAAAAAAGTAGTTGAAATTTTTTTATTTAGCAAAAAAGAAAAAAAATTGAAATTTTTTCGAAATTCAATATTTCAAAAAGTGTATTTTTTTTTTTTTTATAACTTTTTCCAAATCAAAAGGACATCTCAAACTTTAATTGAGCTGCATGCCTAGTAGCTAAAATGAGTTGTTTTTGAGTAATGAATTTTTGAGTAAAAAACCTGTTTCGCACTTTTTGTTTTTTGCGAAATAAAAAATGTTCGACTACTTTTTTCTAACTGTTTCTACATGAAATCGCTCGTGTAAGTAATGACGATCATTTTGAACCCCAAAATTATTAAAATCGGTTCATTTTTGACTAAGTTATGAGCATTTAAAAAAAAAAAAATCTTATATTATTAAAAAAAATCGATTTTGAGCCGAAAAACAAAATTGCCGATAAAGCTAGAAAAAAAATTTTTTTGGGCGAAAAAAAAAATACGTGTCTCATTATTTTGACCAGAGAGCAACATATTTGAGTTACATCGAAATCGAAGAACATGTCCCGAAAAGCCCTTTTGAATTGAAATGGAAAGAATCTATATAAGAAATTTTTTTTTAATTGCTCATAGCTTAGTCAAAAATAAGCCGATTTGAATGATTCTGGGTTCGAAATAATCGTAATTACTTACATAAGCGATTTCATGGAGAAATAGTTGCAAAAAGTAGTTGAAAATTTTTTCTTTTGCAAAAAACAAAAAGTGCGAAACAGGGTGTTTACTCAAAAATTCATTACTCAAAAACAACTCATTTTAGCTACTAGGCATGCAGCTCAATTAAAGTTTGAGATGTCCTTTTGATTTGGAAAAAGTTATAAAAAAAAAAAAAATACACTTTTTGAAATATTGAATTTCGAAAAAATTTCAATTTTTTTTCTTTTTTGCTAAATAAAAAAATTTCAACTACTTTTTTGCAATTGTTTCTACATGAAGTCGCTTGTGTATGTAATTACGATCATTTTGGATCCAAAATTATTAAAATCGGTTCATTTTTGACTAAGTTATGGGCATTTAAAAAAAAAAATTTCTTATATAATTAAAAAAAATCGAGTTTGAGGCGAAAAACAAAATTGCCGATAACTCTTGAAAAAAAATTTTTTCGGGCGAACAAAAAAATACGTGTCTCATTATTTTGACCAGAGAGCAACATATTTAAGTTACATCGAAATCGAAGAACATGACCCGAATAGCCCGGTTGAATTTAAATGGAAAGCATCTACAAGATTTAGTGCAGGCAAGTTGATTAGCACGTCCAGCGCTTTGTTTGGAGTAGTCCTTAAAGCACCAGAGATGCACAAAAAAGCTGCTCTTTGGACCTTATTTATGATTTTAGCGTAACTCGCCTTTTGAGCAGATGACCACCATACAAGTATTCCATATATTAAGATTACAGATTACAGAAATAGGCAAGTGTATGTATACCATATCCTCTTCTTCTTTTTGATTGGCGCGCTAACCGCTTACACGATTTTGGCCGGGTTTAACAAAGCGCGCCAGTCGTTTCTTTCTCATGCTAGCCGGTACCAGTTGAAAACAGCAAGTGAAGCCAAGTCCTTCTCCACCTGATCTCCAATCCAGAAGAGGCCTTCGTCTTCCTCTGCTACCACCAGCTGGTACCGCATCGAGTCCTTTCAGAACGGGAGTGTTTGTATCCATTCGGACGACATGACCCAGCCAACGAAGCCGCTGGATCTTTATTCGCTGCTCTATATCACTTGCACTTAAAGCGGGACAGTCCTAATTTATATGTATAGGACAATTCAAGTTCGATTTCCTGTTTTAGCTCAGCGCATAAGCTGGCTAGACCCTGTTACCCGTATGCCTGCTGACTGTACCTTGAAGAAAGCCACGACAGGGCAGCTAATTGGCGTGTAGGACAAAGACAGTCCAACGAACCGATGGATAAGTGCTGTGGAAAGCGATCTCGAAAAGATTGGGGATCGACAGCTTTGGAGCAGCGTTGTAAAGAAAGCTTTAACGCACCCTGTTTCGTAAATGATGATGAGGATTTTTTTTGTTTGAGCAGTGATTTATTTTCACAGCAGTCACAGTTCGCTGGCGCCTCTTTTGGAAGGTTTGAATAGAAAATATAACACAAAAAAATTATTATTGGCGAGTGCACTACTGTTAGGTGTTTGAGCGAGGTCCTCCTTCTATTTTTGGTGTGCGTCTTGATTTTGTTTCACCGACTCCGAACGGCAGATAGTTTTTTATGAAGAGCGTTACCGAAATATAATTAATTAATTCGCTAGTTCGTTCTAAGCTGAAATATTCGTCCCTGGTGTGCAATCAAATTTACCTCTCATTCAAATATAATTGAAAAGGTACAACGAAATTTTATTCGATTCGCTCTGCAACCTTTTAATATCTCTGATCCCCTACCACCCCACAGTGCTCGGCGCATGCTAATAAATATGGGGTCCTATGCCAATTGACATACCTTTCACTTCTTGATATTTGTTTTTGACATTATTTGTGGTTCTGTTAATTGCCCCCTAGTCGACCTCCTGGTATTTCTGCCACGAAAAGGGCTCTTCATAAAAAATCATATTCCATACGGAAGCGGCATAAAACTGAAGGTCCCTCCATTTGTGGAACAACATCAAGACGCACTCGACGCTCGGCCAAATACCTAACAGAAGAATACGCGCCAATTATTTACTTTTTATTTATTTATTTTACTTGCTCCTCTATCAGTTCTTTCTTGTAAATAGAATTTAATTTCTTATTTTCAAACGGCTCAGATTTCTAATATCACAATTGTATATTACGGCTCTCAGGCCTTCATTAAATGTAGTCATAAAGATATGACTGGTGTTTTTCGAATTATGATTAGCTAAATTTTTGGGAAAAACTTTGCCCTCACTGATACTGTCCCTATCAACTATTTCATTTATTACCGGCTTAAAGTTTTTCATATTGTAAATACAGCCTAGAAGCTTGTTATGGTAATTTCCACTTTCTGTTTGTAAAATTTGTTTGGTTACATAGGTGATATACAAGAAACCCTTTCACACTTAATGCCTGTTTTTTTTTTGTTTTTTTTTTTTTGTTTGCTCTTTTTGTTTTTGCTTTCATTTGAATTTAATAAGAGAGCTCTCATAGAAACCCATACAATTAATTATACCTATTCATACAAATCCACCACGTGTGTTGAGTCAAAAATTTCAATTTAATTTACCCCACGCATTTGTTAGTGGGCTTTGTTTTACTACTTGTATTTAGTATTTTAGTATGAAAAAGAGCGAATTCTTTCGCATATGCATTGCCACTGAGAGCAATACCGCAAATTAAGAAATACTCACCACTTACATTTGTTTCTACTCGTGCTACTGCTGCTGATATGTTAGCTCAGCGTCTCTCTGTTTTGAGGACTTCAGCCTTCATATAAGAAAAATCATTGTGAAACTATTGTCGTAACTCACCAAAAATACACTTGAAACTGCACTGTTTTCTAGAATTGGAGAAAACTTTTCTCCAAATTATATGAGTAATATTTCCTTACTTACACAGTTTATTTTCACAATTGAAAAAGCAGACTGATGCATTTGTTCAAGTATAAGTATATATGCGTGTGTGTATAGCACATTAAGAGAAAGAAATGGACAACGATTTTATATGAGCTCCACTCTCAGATATTTATAATTGGCGCGTACGTATGTTTGGCCAAGCTGCTTCTCTTATTTGTGACGTGCCTCTTTTAGGTTACATATACAAATGGAAGCTTTCTCATCGCAGATTTGCTTTTGTTAGTTTGCCATTTCGTGCGGAGTACACACCTCTTTTGGAAAATATTTCTTCTATCATATATTGATTAATTTTTATAGTGCGCCTCGAACTTGTGGTCGACAGATTGTTAGCTACGCACAAAAGCTTCTACATTTTGCGCACCAGTGTCTAAAAGAGATTTACAAGCGCATTAAGCCGCGTATGTGTGCGTATATGCCTCACTACGTTGGGTGGTCTAAAAGGTTCGGTAATAAATTACCGAGAAAAATTAAACTTGAATATCTGTTCTTATATAAATCGGAACAGCCTACACCTGAAAACGAATTTTTCAGATTAACATAAAAAAAAAAATAACAAAATTGAGTAATCGTATAATTTTGCTAAACGATAGTTGTGTTTGCTCAAGCTTTTCTTTATGGCGATATAACACGAAAAGAATGAAGTAAAACGGCTAAAAGCATATAAATAAATTACATTTATGGACTTAATGTGGTATCTAAGAAAATAGAAAACATTAACAAAATGTCTATCTGAAAATTTTAATTATTAGAATCAACCTCGCATTTGTGTGACCAATCATTTAAAAAATCCATTAAAACATGAAAAAATAGTTTGAAAAAGACTGGCAAATAAGTAGTTAATCCTGAAATTGCTAAAGGAATTAACATCTATCATCAAATAATATCAAAATGTACTTTATATTAGAAATTTGCATACAAATATATATAAGATCGACGTGCGTGTGCCATATGTATTAATTATATATTAGGAATTTCAATCGAACAAATTTCTATTTGTGAGATGTTATTGAAACGAAAATATGTACTACGATTATTGATGAAAAAATTACTCACATACGAACAATATACGAAAGCGATCGTGCACGTAGTCTGCTGGCTGAGGCAGAATCTCAGAGAGCTCGATTGGCAGGATACGATGTATTCACCATATCTGCATACACCCCACACATTGTAGGAAGCGGCAATTTCATACATAGATATATACTTGTATATATTTATACACATGCAATTTTTTCACAATTTTAAAATTTTGGAGTGAACCTTTAAATAAAAAAAAATTACAAATGAATAAAAGAAAAGAAAATAAAATGTAAATTTAATAATAAATAGTTAAAATTTAAGATATTTCTAAATTAAAACTTAAAGAGAGCTAAAAATAAACAAGGAGGATGGTTCCGTGTGTAGAAGTCCACGCAAGTGAAGAAAGTACCTGATGGCCATTCACTTGGGATTGGCCAAGACGATTCTGCTGCATACGGTCCAAGCAGCTTACAACTTCCCAGGAAAAAGACAACAATGCCTCGGATGAGAACTGCTTATTCTGATGACGAATCTTGAAAACGGACTAAGGACAACAAAACAACATAACTTTCCGGTTTTATAATTCCATTATTTTCAGAAAAAATAATCGAAACTAATATAGAGAGAGGAATACTAACAATAACCCTAAAAATTGGGAACCCTAATTGAGGACGGATTTGAATAATTCCCAGGTTTCATAAAGGTTGTCAAAAAAGTCTTGCGGTATTTCCGCAAGCTTGTCTTTGCAAGCGCGTAGTTCTAGTTGTATTCGTCGCATCGGTTCACGCTAGAGCTTTTTGGAAAGCTCTTTTCACGTGCTAACATGTGTTTGATTAATTGTTGTTTGCTTTTAGTCGTTCGTGAGTTATAGCGTCGCAAACATGGAGCAAAATAAAGAGAAAATACGGCATATTTTACAGTACTACTACGATAAAGGCAAAAAGAAGCTCGATGTATGGGTGCCACACGACTTGACGCAAAAAACATTTTTGCCCGTATGGATGCAAGCGAATCGCTTCTGAGTCGCAACAAAATCGACCCATTTTTTAAGCGGATGGTGACTGGCGATGAAAAGTGGGTCACTTACGACAACTTGAATCGCAAACGGTCGTGGTCGAAAAGCGGTGAAACAGCCCAGACGGTGGCCAAGCCTGGATTTACGGCCAGGAAGGTTCTTCTGTGTGTTTGGTGGGATGGGCAGGGAATCATCCACTATGAGCTGCTTCCCTATGGCCAAACGCTCAATTCGGACCTGTACTGCCAACAACTGGACCACTTGAATGCAGAAGAAGCCATCTTTGATCAACAGAGGCCGAATTGTCTTCCATCAGGACAACGCCAGGCCACACACATCTTTGGTGACGCGCCAGAAGCTCCGGGAGCTCGGATGGGAGGTTCTTTTGCATCCACCTTATAGTCCGGCTCTCGCATCAAGTGATTACCACCTATTTCTGTCCATGGCGAACGAGCTTGGTAGTCGGAAGTTGTCCACAAGAGAGTCCTGTGAAAATTGGATCTCCGAGTTTTTTGACAATAGGGAAGCGAGCTTCTATAAGAGGGGTATTATGAAGTTGGAATCTCGTTGGGAACTCGTCATCGAACCAAACGGCGCATATTTGACGTAAATCGTATTATTATAACCAATTTTATGAACAATTGAAAATTCAATAAAAATACCGCAAGACTTTTTTGACAACCTTATATTACGAAAATTTTATTTAATCGAATTCGTCCATCAAAACAACGGGACATGGAATTGAGTGGATCCAGTTTCTAAAGAAAACCCTTTAAGCCAAAGGAGGAGTTTTTAAACGAAATTTAAATATTAGAAAAAGTTTGTAGCTTAACTAATGAATTTGTACGGGTAGTATAAATCAGATACTGTGAAAAAAATGTTTTTTACCAATGTATAAAAACAAAAAAAACTTAAATAAGGAATTAAAACTTAAATAAGGCATTAAAAGATATTAAATTTAAACCTCCCGATTGGGATGAGAAAGAAACGGCTGGCGCGCTTTGTTAAACTCGGTTAAATCGCGAAAGCGGCTAACGCGCCAATCAAGAAGAAGAATGAAAAACTACGAGTAAAAAACCACCAAATATTTTGAGATAAAAAGTTTTTCCTTTATTTACATATGCATCCAAAAGAAACGAAATGGAATTTTTTATTTTAAATTTATCCGTAATACATTTATATTACGTTCTTCTTAAGAAATTTAACCACTTGACGCTCGGTTTTTTTTTCATAAAAATGTAACCAAAAACATCAGTTTTTTTTGTATTTGAAAAGTATATATTGTTTAAAAATAATAAATAAAAATAATTTTTTAAGAAATATAAATATAAAATCAAATAAAACTAAACCACCAAATATTTTGAGATAAAAAGTTTTTCCTTTATTTACATATGCATCCAAAAGAAACGAAATGGAATTTTTTATTTTAAATTTATCCGTAATACATTTATATTACGTTCTTCTTAAGAAATTTAACCACTTGACGCTCGGGTTTTTTTTTTCATAAAAATGTAACCAAAAACATCAGTTTTTTTTGTATTTGAAAAGTATATATTGTTTAAAAATAATAAATAAAAATAATTTTTAAATAAATATAAATATAAAATCAAATAAAACTAAACTTTTGAAAATAGAACATATAAAATATAAATTCAATTAATAATAATTAGTAAGTAGAATATAAAAAATGGTTCCAAACATATACCAATTTCAATTAGGGGCTTATAAAATATAAGAGCAGAAACCATATGAAGAAGCTGGTACAAATGACACGTAACGATTGGTCAGCACGATTCGTTCATGTGTTGCATGTAATACAAAGATGCGAGCAGCATTCGCGTTGGTGCGCTAGAGTATGTCCACTGCACGCCTTCAATAGCGTAGAAATCATTAAGCGATTAAGAAATACCTCTGTGATTGCACTCTTATTTTGACGTATTTACGTGTTATTTAAAAAAAGTAAAAAAAAACTGTTTGTGCTTAAATTTTGATACCGCACTTTTTAGAGCACCCAACTCTACATGCACATATATTCTCATTTTTTTATTACTCAGTTCTTATTTGCATTCTCATATTTATATGAGGAGAACATGAGCGCTTGAAACAAAAGGCTAGTTGATGATTTCTTGCAATTCAACAGCCACTTGTGAACGCAATAACAACAGCTGATATTCGTTTTGATTGACATTCTTCTTCTCCTGAATTCTAATTGTATCATATTTATGCACTTACATATGTACTTGTATTTTTATGTACAGAGGATGCAAAAACAAAAAATATAGCGTACTCTAAGACGTTAGAGTAAAATATTTTGCTCTTATGGCAGAGCAGCGCAGGCGGGTATTTGCAGGTACTTACTAAATGAAAATTACCACTAGATTTACGAGTGTTGATTACATATCTATTTTTACTGAAGTGGGGCAACTCGACTCATTCAACGAAATTGATAAAAAAATGTATGTAAAAAATATAAAAAAAAAATTATAAAATAATAAAATAAAAGATATATTATTAAGAATTTCATGGAAAAATGGTGTAGCTATATACTAATACTACTACTAATATGCAATAAATATTATATAATTTGGCACGAATGCTCTTACATCCATTTTTCTTGAATTTTTGACAAGGGCACGAAAATGTTCTGGTCATCGTCGCTATAGTTTTCTTTTAGCTCTTCAGCTAAATGGAAAATAAAATCCTTTCTTGAAATCATAACTTGGTTGATCTCTTTATATAGCACCCAGACTTCAAGTTCGGTGTATGATTTCATACATATATGCCATCATGCCTTAGTCAATAATCAATTCGAAAGCACTGAAATTGAAAGCACTTACCGAACCAAGCCTAATATGTCCTTTAGCATAGGCAGTTTAACCCGAGACCTGTTGTTGTTGTTGTAGAATATTACTACACCCGAGACCTCTTTGAATGCGTTATAACCTGAAAATCTATCTACATCTCCTACTTCTTTCAATGTTTTCCCCATAAAATCCCATCAGTTGCTTCTTCGGTGGAAATTTCTTCTTCTTTTTCATTCCAATTCATTTTCGGTTTCAGAATCAATATATATGGAAGATCCTCTTCTTTAATACTAGAAAATTAAGTGCCATTGGCTTCCTCTTCTATTTAACTTTCGTTAGTTTCTTTTTCTTGATTGGCGCGATAATTGCTTACGCGATTTTGGTTGAGTTTAAATAAGCGCAACAGTCGTTTCTTTCTCGTGCTAACCGGCGCCAGTTGGACACACCAAGTGAAGCCAAGTGGAAGAGGACCTGATCTTTCCAACGCAGAGGAGAGCTGGAGCGTTTGTATCCATTCGGACAACATGACCCGTCGTAAAGCTCATCGTTCCATCGCCTGCAATATTCGCCGCTGTCAACGTGCAAAGGTCCAAAAATCTTGCGCATAATCTTTTTTCTCAAACACTCCAAGGTACGCCTCATCGGATGTTGTCATCGTCCACGCTTCTGCGCCATACGATAGGAAGGGTATGATGAGAGTCTTAAAGTGTTAGTTTTCTTCGTTGAGAGAGGACTTTACTACTCAATTGCCTACTTGGTCCAAGGTAGTACCTGTCGGCAAAAGAGATTCTCTGTTAGATTTCGAGACTTCAAGCTTCGTTGTCACATAGCTGCATATCTGAATCCATATAAAATTTTAATAGGCCTATGGTTAAGTTCGTGCGGTTTTTTTTCGAAATTTGAAACTTTATTGACGTAAAATGGTTACAAATTTAATATTCAAAGTATTGTCTATCGCTTGCTACTACTTTTTCCCATCTTTCTGGCAATTCACGGATTCCCTTTGTGAAAAATTCGGTCGGTTTTGCCGCAATCCACGAATCGATCCATTTTTTGACTTCATCGTAATTACGGAAGTGCTGGTCAGCCAGGCCATGTTGCATCGATCGGAAGAGATAGTAATCGGATGGCGCAAGGTCTGGACTATACGGCGGGTGGGGTAGGACATCCCATTTCAGCGTTTCTAAGTATGTTTTGACCACTTGTGCAACATGTGGCCGAGCATTGTCATGTTGCAAAATAACTTTGTCGTGTCTATCGGCGTATTGCGGCCGTTTTTCTCGCAGTGCTCGGCTCAAACGCATCAATTGTCGTCGGTAGACATCCCCCGTAATCGTTTCATTCGGTTTCAGTAGCTCATAATACCCAACACCCAGCTGGTCCCACCAGATACACAGCATAACCTTCAGGCCATGAATATTCTGCGCCGACGTCGATGTTGAAGCATGGCCAGGGTATCCATACGTTGCCCGACGTTTTGGATTGTCGTAATGGACCCACTTTTCATCGCCAGTCACAATTCGATGCAAAAAACCCTTTCTTTTGTGCCGTTGAAGCAGTTGTTCGCATGCCATAAAACGGCGTTCAACGTCTCTTGGCTGCAATTCATACGGCACCCAATGGCCTACCTTTCGGATCATTCCCATGGCTTTTAAACGTTTGGAAATGGTTGATTGATCAACTCCCAAAGTTTTTGCAACCTCTTCTTGCGTTTGAGCCGGATCTTGATCGAGCAATTCCTCCAATTCGGTATCCATGAACTTTGGCGGCGCACCCTCGCGTTCTTCGTCTTCCAAGCCAAAATCACCAATTTTAAAGCGTGCAAACCACTTCTGGCACGTTCGCTCAGCTGGAGCATGCTCACCATAAACTTCCACCAAGATACGATGACTTTCGGCTGCTTTTTTCTTCATATTAAAAAATTCCCCGCAAAAACACATTATTTGGCACGAAATTCGACATTTTCAAGTGTGGTAAAAATATTGTTGTTTACGCTTCAAATAAAAAACTTATACTGACGTTTGTGCCTTACGACAGTAGCTCTCCAATGAATGTTTGGAAATGTGGATCGATGGAATAATAATCAAGTTACGCCATCTGTTGTAAAACCGCAAGGAACTTATTCATAGTCCTATTAGTTGCAAAAATTGATTTATAAAATTATATTATTAAAAAAGTCCTGTTCACACGACGTATAAAACGGAATGATGAGAGAGTTGGGTATATAAGATACCTTTTGACAACGGCTAACTAATAAGTTGAAAAGATTGATTAAGAATGTTCAAGCATCAGCTTTCTTTTTTAATTTTGATAAGAACTTTATTTTTCTAATACTCACTTTTAAATCAAAAAAAGAAATAATTATAATAATACAATTTTTAGAAAAGCGAACTAGTTGTAATGCATGCATTGGGAACAAGAACGTCGAACGCTGGAGAATGCCGTCGGTCAAATAACCATTGAAAATGTAGTCGACAAGTTGCTAAGTAGCAAAGAAACGTGGAAGATCATCAATGGTTTCCCAGAAAAATATTCGCCGCTCTGAAGTAATGCGAAAGCGGTTCCAGGGTGGGCGACGGATCCAAACGAGGGGGATGTTTTAAGTCCCCGGACATAGCGTTGCAGCGAGGGCAGCTTTGATGAAGCATTAGGCATTTTAAGTCCCTTAACTCACAAAAAAAAAGTTGTTATAAAAACCAGATTGGGCTTAATAATGCCTAAGCAGAATAAATTAAGTTTATACAGGGCCCACCATCTATCGTTACGGATTTAAACTAGGTATTATTTGAAGAATGGTAACATTTAGCTGTCATCTAATTTGACAGAAAATTAGTTTTACTCTTCCGCTGAACGGAAATGGTTGTGTATACGCTCAAAGAACGCTGGGAAATATTGCATTTGGTTCCAACAAGATGGCGCTATTTGCCACACAGCGAATGCTACTATCAATCTTTTGCGCACTGTCTTCGAAGATCGCATTATCAGCCGAAATTCTGATATCGTTGGCCGCCTCGGAGCTGCGATTTGACGCTGTTGGATTATTATCTTTCGGGTGCCGTCAAAGACCAGTGTTATGCCAACAAACCAGCAACAATTGGTGCACTGAAGACCAACATACGCGATGTCATAGCTGAAATACAGCCGCATACAATCGAAAATGTGTTGAAAAATTGGACCAATCGTATGGGATGGTGCATGGCTAGCCGAGGCAGCCATATGAATGAAGTTGTATTCCATCATTAACCGGAAGGATTGTGCTTTAAAATAAAAAAAAACAGTTTGGAAAAATATTGAGTAGTTTCTTTTTTATAGCATTTTTAATTCCGTAAAGTTATATGGCGGACCCTATACAACCTTCATTTTATGAAGCGACGCTTGGAGTGTTTGAGAGAAAGATTCTGCGGAAAATTATTGGACTTTTGCACGTTAGCAAGGGCGAATATTACAGGAGATGGAACGATGAGCTGTATGAGCTTTACGACGATATAGACTTAGTGCAGCGAACAAAGACCCAGCGGCTACGTTGGCTGGGTCATGTCGTCCGAATGGATACTAGCGTTCCGGCTGAAAGTATCAGCTGGTGGTAGTAGAGGAAGAAGAAGGCCTTGGACACTTGGTGTGTCCAACTGGTGCCGATTAGCACCAGAAAAGAACGACTGGCGCGCTTTGTTAAATTCGGCCAAAGTCGCGTAAGCGGTTATCCCGCCAATTCAGAAGAAGGAGAACCTTCATTTCATAAAATTTTACAGAATCAATTTTGTTCAAATTATACATTTTATTACATAGATTTTATGCAACATTTATTTCCTATTGTTATTAATTGCTATTCGCTATTTTAAATTTATAACAGGTATTCTGTCTTTATTCCAGTGAGGGACTTAGCCGTATTGAGTGTCATACTCCTTTATTATTTTTAATTTTCAACTATCTTCAAATTACCCACTATGCCATTTCAAATTCAAAGCCCTATTTGTGATATAGCGAGTCACGTATGCACATCTTTTTTTATCTTAAGTAATTTTCAGTGTTTCGATGTAATAACTTATTTACACACTTACACATCTGCAAAGCCAGGGCTTTCATGTTCATCATTCCCAACAGGGGCACTAATTCAAATAGTTTCACATGCATACATATTGCCGAGCGAAAGAAGCATACGGAGCAAAAATTATCGCTCTCATAGCACACTTCCATCTCTTTCAGAGAGCGCACGTTCCTCAGTAAGCCAATTTAGCACCTTAGAACAGTGCTGTCCAGAATGAAAAATGTGAATGTATAAGTGAGAACGAGAGAATGGGAGCAGTCCAGTAGGAAATTTAAACCAAAATAAATAAATATTGAATTGGAGTAGAAAATTTGGAACGTTATGTAACTCCTTAT
The DNA here is from genome assembly GCF_027943255.1 of Anastrepha obliqua. NCBI lineage: Eukaryota > Metazoa > Arthropoda > Insecta > Diptera > Tephritidae > Anastrepha > Anastrepha obliqua. The sequence goes on along the minus strand of NC_072896.1, from coordinate 122,594,353 downwards.
ATATATTTGGGTTTGTAAATCTATATTATATCTCTAATAAAATCTTTAATATTAATACTTTCGTGGCAGCTTCTTAATAAAAGTACATTCGATAAATGACTTGATGTTAAACTGTGGCGCTGCTTGGAGGAAATGAACTTTAAGTCCGAAAAATTTTTCTCACAAAAATATGTTGTGGGAAAAAGTGAAAGGCACTGATAAGATATTCTTTTCAATATTGGATATAATGATTCTTCTAAATTTTTCCAGTTTTTCCAATTTTTCACTCGGCTTAACACCCTCATGTTTCGTAATAATAAGCGAAGTTTTCGGAAAATAGGCATAATCGCCAGATTGAAGTTCTTTTATTCCTGTTTGTTTTCCTTCAAGCTTTAAATTGAGTTTGTTCAAAAAAAAGGAGACATCAGCCAAAAATGCTAAATCCAAAATAAAATTGTCATCTTTTAAAGATCGAACTAGAGTGTCTCCATTACAATTAATTTCAAGAAATTGCAAAACTTCTTCCCTCAACTCAAATAACCTGTTGAGACAATCACCACGACTTAGCCAACGAATGTCTGTACACATTTTTAGGTCATTATGCCGAGCAGAAGTTGTTTTTAAAAAATTTACAAATTTTCTGTGGGTGAGGGAACGGTGCCCTCCCCGTATTTCATTGATAATCTGTTCTGCACGTTTCATGACAGGATGACCGCTCAAAAATTTTGAAGCGAGTGCAACTTGATGAATAATGCAATGAAAATGTCTCCCAGAAATTCTATTTTTATTCAATTGGCCAATGAACCCTTCATTCTTGCTGGTCCTAACGTTTGCCCCATCCGTGCATACTCCTACAAATTTCTTTGCATCGAAAACTGAAAAAACTTTTTCGTTTACTACGTCGAACAAGATCTTTCCTGTAACATTCCCACAGAATGTTTCAAGAGAAAACATTGTTTCAGTTATTTCATAATTTACGTTAACTGTCCGAACACATATCGGCAGTTGACATAAATCATTAATATCGGTGGTTTCGTCCAAGCACAGAGAAAAAAATTGGCAATCATTAATTTTTTCCTTCACTGCAGATTGAATGTGTATTCCCAGTTCATCTATCCGTCGGGCTACTGTTTGGCGGGATATGGGTATATTTTTAACTAGCTCTGTATCAAGATTCATTTTTTGAAAAAATTTTAGACAAATGTTTTTAACAGAAAAACCATCTATAAAGGGCCGGCCTTGTTTAGCAATATATAAGCTGATCATGGAAGATAGCTCAGCTTTCATTTTTATATTTGATTGCTTAACAACTTCCTCATTTTCTACTTTAGCCAAGCACCCTTTGAATTTTTCCAAAAAGTGTAACTTTTTTTCTTCATATAACCCCTGACTAGTTTTTTGTCTAAAATTTGTATATTTTTGTGGGAGGAATCAAAATGCCTTTTGATATTACATCTATAGCCTCCTTTGAACGACTTGTAACATAAAAGGCATTGCAAGTCGCCAAAGGCATTTTCTAGCATAAAAAAGTTCTTACAGGGCATTGTATTGCATTCACTAAGCGTCGCGGACAAACTTGGTGTTTATTCGTTGCTAGTTTATTATCTATGGCTAGTTTGCTAACGACTGAACGATGGAGAGTAAGCATATGTGTGATCAATTGATATATAAGATGGACAGCACTGCCTTAGAACAATAAAAAATTGCTTGGTACTCTCAGTGTTGCTGAGGCTCGCTTGGGTTTAACACATCATTGGAGTGAAACATTCACGCTCTTATCAGGATGTCGCATTCTTTGGTAGAAATTCCGCAAGATCAGTGGCCAGAGCTGCGCGATCTGTACGAGGGGCAGAAGAAGCTATCTTGCGCATATAATACGCTTCAGTGTTTAATTGATTGGAAAGCGCAAAATGAGGCACTGGACATTAAGATATACTCACTGGATGGGGAATGGCGAAGTGATGGCACTTATGTGGCGGTGGTAAGTTGTAAATAAAGGAACATAAATGGGAGCTACAGGAAATATATACAGTTTGTTGCTTTAGTTGTTGTTTTTCCAAAGAATTTCAAGTTTTTTGTTTATAAATTCCCTTTAAATGCTGTGAATAAATATGAATCAGTACAAAAAAGAAGTCAAAGGTAAATAAAGAGTGCTATTTTTTGCTAATGAAGTCGAAAAGTTGAATTTATTTTCCGTGTCAAAAGTCATTCTTGACAAACTGCATTTGCTCTGAAGTGGATTTGTATAACACCGCGCGACAGTAGACGTTATCCAGGATAAATTTTATATGCACGTGAAAGTAGACGGTTTTTAATTTTCCCAACAATTTAATTTTGAATGAATTTTAAAGATTCGGAGAACTACTTAAATAACTTAAAAAACAAATGTTTTAAATACTTAAGCTCACTTAATGACATTAAAATGGATATCTAACAAAAGCGATATAGCCAGCTATTAAGAAAAAATGTGTTTATTTTTCGACAGGGCAAATATAGATAATTAATGTCCTTTAAAAATGTATACTCAAACATCCTTGAAATTCTCTAATGAAATATTTGCAACAGTCCTCCCATAAGTTTTGTTACAACTTAAGTCCCTTATAGATATGAAATTATAATACTCTTTTTAATGAAGTTAGTGTTATTTAATCATGTAAATATTAAAAATTTGTTTTTTAATTTTCATTCGAAATGATCACCATTCTTCACTTGAATAGGCCACTCAATTAAATAGACCATTCAGCTCTTGCAACACCCACGGCTTTCATAGATATTAACGTCGCTGCTCGAACCAAAGATTTTTTGAAACTCTGTGAGGTCTTCGACAGGCCCTTTCTTCAATTCTGACCACAATCTGTAGTCCAATGGCTATGTATCTAGGAATATTTTCTTTAGCCACTGCTAGGGGGCTTTTGCCTTATGGGCATGAGCGGAATCTTGTTGTAAGATCTAACACTCTCTATTGATGAAATTACTGCTCAATTGCTTCACCACGCCTTCTAAGATATCCTTTTGGTACACTTCTGTCACGGTCTAAACCCCTTCTTCGCAGAAATGAAGAGGGGTAACGCCTTTACAAGACATTCCCCACCAAACCATTACGGAGGCTGGATGGTGGCCAGCAATTTTTGCGTCTTTGGAAGTTTTAGTATAGATTTTTGTCGTTTTGCAAATTAAAAACTTCTTCAACAGTGAACATTTTCTCATATATGAAAATAGTTTTTCATGACCGTTGACTGCGTGCACAGAATTTTGTCACAGAATTTATGACCAGACTAAGTATATGTAGTATTACATACCTCAACTTTGTTCTTCTTACTGTTTTATAAAAACTTAAAAAAATATTTGATTTCTCCCACTATAAACTTGACAATTGGTACCTCGGCTTACATTTTCTCCTTTGAAGCTTCAAAGTGCTCCAAAAAACTCAATTGATTAGCAAACGAAAAACTGAGTATACATTATTACTACATAAAATCTATAGTTTAACGTGCAAAAGAAACGGATACTAACAAAAATAAATTTTTACCACATGGTGTCAAAATATACGCACATATCAACATATCGCACAGTGAATACAAAAGAGTCGCAACTCAAAATTTCTACAAATCGATTATGTCCCATAAACTAACACACAGTACACATTTCTATAACTACCCAACAATTTTTTTATCGTGACTCTCTTCTCTAACTGGAAAAGTACCGTTATGTCTGCTTTTCTGTTAAATGCGTCGCATGCACAGTCTCAACTATACTACAATTTTTAGTTGTCTTAGTGTGCTTAAGAACGATGGATTAGTTTTGTTACGCATAAAGAGTATTATTTTGAGTTGTGTCGCTAATTTTGCAATAAATATAAAATCTTGGGCTCTCTCCTCGGCAGGCAATGGCAAAGTATTTCTGCCATGAAAAAGCTCCTCATAAAAATATCTGCCGTTCGGAGTCGGCTTGAATCTGTAGGTCCCTCCATTCGTGGAATAACATCATGACGCACGCCGCGAATAGGAGGAGGAGCTCGACCAAACACCCAAAAAGGGTGTACGCGAGGTTCAATCGTCCGAATTATATTGTTAAGTGAAATAAATTTCATTGAAACAGTTTTAATTAATTGATTATCTTTTAGGACTCGAATTAAACATGCAGAGGTTCTAGCTATAAAATAAGTGGCTACATATCTTATGCCGTTACAAAAACGACTATAAATATATTCTCGGATAGCAAGACGGCCATTAAATCAATGAATGCTGCTATACTAAAATCGAAGGTTGCACACGAATACCGGGCAGACCTAAATGATATGAGTGCCGTATTCAAGGTCAGTCTTATTTGGGTTCCGGGGCACAAAGATATTGAGGGAAATTACAAAGCCGATGAGCTAGCCAGGAAAGGTACTGCTCTTCAACTGCTTAGTGATAAAAATACTATTGGAATACCTTGGCCACGAGTAAACTAATAATCAAAAACAACATTATCCACGAGGCCAATAGGTCATGGAGAGAAGAAGGTACATGTAACAGCTAGACTACTATGGCCGCAAATAAACAAAAAAAGGACAAAGGAATAGCTTAGCCTCTCAAGAGATGATATCTCGAATGTCGTGGCTTGTATAACCGGTCATTGGCTATTTTGCAGGCATTCCTTAAGACTAGGACTTTTCTCCCATGGATATTGTTGAGATGAAGAAAAGAAAGAAACAGTTGAGCACTTTCTTTGGAATTGCACAGCCTTAGCTAAAATCAGAGCAAGTTTTCTAGATAGATACTTTTTCCATTCTGTTACGGAACTGTCTGGCGTGGGGATGGGACCAATCCTGCGCTTCATAAGAGCCACTAAATGGATCCACGAAGGAAAGTAAATGGGGTTCCTGTGCAGCACAGTGGTATCACAAAGGACTTGTAAGGTCTAAGCGACCACCACCATAAGCTAACCTGTCTTTTATTTCCTCAGTCAAAATATAAAATCAATAAAATTTCAGCGAAACTAGCGAGAGCAGACTTTCTTTATGGTACTCAATTTGCACTGAAACCATTGTTTTTTCCCCTCTCTTGAGCATTGCCAATTTTTCGTGTTTTTTTGTATTTAGTGTGCGTTATGTTTATCTTAATAAAAATTATTTATTGGTTCGTATCTCAATTTGGTAAATGTTTTCCCTATAGAAAAAGAAACCAACAAACTACGTATTCCTGAATACACTTAACGAAAACCAAGAACTCTTACTAACTGCGCTGAAATTAGTGAATATCAAAGAGCCGCTTCTCATATTTGGCTACCCCGGACGTCTAATGAACACTGTGGAAGAGTTCTTTGTAGGAGAGGATTTTAGCAAAGAAACTTTTCTCGCGGACGGCACTTTTTGGTATTACATCGATAAAGAGAAGGCGAAGCAACTGCCAGTGAAGTGAGTAAATTACAACTAATATTTTTAATTTTATAATAATTAATTAAATTTTTAAATACATATCTAAATTTCAGCGTACCCGAAGGCTACACTCTACGTTCCTTGGAAACGAAGCATGCCGAGCAGGTCAACAGCATTTGGCCTCACCGTAGGAATGATTCAGTACATTTTGTAGAGCTATTAATTGCTTATAATGATAGTGTTGGAGTTTTTGATGGCGCCGGCAATTTAGTTGCCTGGTCTTTGAGGTCTCTGCACCTTCCTGCAATTACATAACTAGTTGAATATGCCTACATATAATATTCGCTGTGTATTTACAGACTACCAATCGGGTCCTTGGGCTTAGTGCATGTAGTGGATACGCATAAACGTTTGGGTCTTGGCAGCTTGGTTGTTAGTCACATGTCCAAGTTGATTGCAAGCAAAGGCCTCGAAGTCACTGCACCAGTGGTGTTCGAGAATAAGCCGTCACGTTCCATGTTTGAGAAATTGGGTTTTCAAACAATTGATAAGGTTTATTGGTCAGTGATTCCAGAACGAAAATAGTTTTTTGTTCAAGTACTAAGGTTGAAAAAGAATGATTGTATGCAGGCATGTCAAAGGGCTCTTGTATGAAGTTTAGTTTTAAAAGAGACTGCCTTGTTTTAATATATGAATAGTATTGTCATGTGGATGTGAATGAAATATATGTATGCACATTTGATTATAAATAAAATATACAGAACTTTACTTGAGGACGAAACGTACGGCAAATATAGATTTCGCTCCAAACGTGCGTCTTGAGTGTTGTTGTAAAAGAAAAAGAAGTGGAAAGCAGAAAATCATGTCCAGGTAAGTAAATGTATCTACCAGATCCATGCCAAGCTTAATGAGAGATGATCTTCACATTAAAGCCTACCGACGCTCAACTGGCCATCATTTGATAACGGGCTTGAAGAAAATTAGACTCGACAGATGCAAGCAGCTTCTTCGGTGGCATGCAGTCAACTGCCATGAAATTATTATTTTCACAGATGAGGAAATGTTCACTGTTGAAGAAGTTTTATATAAGCAAACGACAAAACCTATGCTAAAACTTCTAAAGACGCAAAAACTGTTGTTCCAAGGGTTGGAGCCGGATGGTACTTAAACGATAGTAATAAGTATCAGTATTGGCCAGAGCCAATAACACTAGTCTACACCAAAAATGGTCCTCGACCAAAAAGCGTTTTTTAAACTTATTTGAGGTCGCTGAAACCAAATGAATTTTATTTTTTTTTTTTTATATCGACATAAGATAGGTTTTCTGAAAGGCAATTTTATCACCTACATTTTAAGCCTAAGTTTGCCTGAATCGACGAAAAATTGTAGAAGTTATGACCCATAAAGTCAACACGTGTGATTTTGCAGCTTTTGACTTGGCTATGTTTGAGGTCGAAAATACGCTTTTACTCTCAAACTTCTTCGGATAGCACTGAGCACTTTCTCTGTGAGTGTCGTGCCTTTGCTAGAGCACAGCTACGAGTTTTGGGTACCGATGTCGTGAGAATGAGTAATATTCGTTCTCTAAAACTGGAGGATATTTACAGATTTGCCAAAGAATCTGGAAAATTCTCACAGGACTAACTATCTCTATCTCTGTCTCTATTCTTTCCTATCTCTTTCTCTGATACTTTTCTCCTTCCCTCCTTGACTATCTACCTTCTTTCCAGAGCTCTAAATACAATGGGCTTTTTAGCCTGAGTGCTTTAGGAGCCACCAAATATCCTGGCATTCCTTAGCTCAATTTTTTCAAATTTCAATTTTTCAATTTCAAGGATTCAGCATAGTCACCAACCAGCTTCCGTAATGGTTTGGTGGGCAGTGTCTTGGAAAGGCGTTACAACTATTTATTTCTGCGAAAAAGTGGTTAAAACCGTGACAAAAGTATACCAGAAGGATGTCTTAGAAGGCGTGATGAAGCAGTTGAGTAGTACTCTCTTCAATGGAGAAAGAAAACAAGATTCCGCTTCAGCCCATATGGCAAAAACCACTCAAGAGTGGCTAAAAAAGAATAATCCTGGGTTCGAGCCGCAGGACTAAGTATATTAGGATAACTCTAGAAGTTTGTTCGGCCAAAAAAATGAGACACCTTTTTCTAGTTTTCTGTTTTCGTTTAATATTAACCTGTGCTTTGAAAGTTACCATTGAACTCTCATGAGAAAAATCCACTTTTTTGATCGACATTATTTAATATCGTTTTTTTAATTTAACTTCACAAATGTCTAAAAATATTGCAGACGCTTATTTCTACTAATCCGAGGATTTTGAAATCATATGACGAATATTATAATGTCTAGTATAAAATCTATTAAGATTTCGTAACCTTGGGAACCTATTTGATGCTTTTTTGGAGGGAAGTATAAAGTATTTATCTCCCTCTGTCCTGGATTCTTTATTCAACGTCGTATGAATTTCTTGTCTGCCAAGTCTTTGATAACTTCTTTTATGTGGGTTTTGGTAAGCGAACTGTCAGAAGTCACAAGGTGTTAAATCAGGCGAACACAAAAGTGGCGGAATGACATGCGTTGCATTTTTAGCGAAATGCTTTTGAAGGACCAATGCAGTGTGAGCTGATGCACTAAGTGGTTTTGGTAGCTAGCGAGATTTTACTTTTTCAGACACGAAACATCTTTGAAAATAATTTGGTGTGATTGGAACAGTATCAGTGAGGACTCCAATTGCCTTTTGCAGCAGCAAGTCATTAAGCTTTTATCACGTGTGACTATCAGTTGAGGACCTTCTAGGGTGAGCGCTTTCGCTACCTTTTTTGAATTCTTTATATAACTTGCAAAAATGTGGTTTTTTTGTAACCGGAGTATTTTTGTAACATTCTCAATATTTTTGCAACAGAAAGTTCATTAAAAAATTGTCGGAATTTATTTGCTTAACAAAGTCAGTATTTGCTAAAATTTATAAATTTACTTTTTAGTGAATCACAAAACACTTTCCCTATTTTTAATTTATGAGCAGAGTACCTACTATTGAAACACAAGGTTTTCATTCCTTTTTAATACTGGGTCTAGTTCAGCCTTCTAAAAATCATTGCCTTTAACGTTACCTCAATTACATGGTTTTTTTATTGGTATACTTTTGCTTTAATTCTTGCATTCAAAATATACTGCACAGTCATTGAAAGGGTTGGGGGAGAGTCTCACTTCCTCCGAGTGATAAGAAATATTTGCATGCCTCAATAAAAACACCTATTGCAAATTTTGCATAGTTAAGTAGTTTGCTCATTGCGCTCTTTATTCAGTTGGGCGACGCTGTTGGCGCACTCTACACGGCATACTCTCCACTATACAGTCGCTTTGAGCACTCAGAAAATGCGGCATTCTTTAGCGCCTATTCCTCAATCTCAATGGCCCGAACTGCGAGATCTCTATGAGGAACAAAAAAGATTATCCAGCTGCTATAACACAATTCAATGTTTCATAGACTGGAAGGAGCAAAATAAGGATGTCGAAATTAATATTTTTTCGCTGGATGGAGAATGGGCACAGGATGGTACCTACGTGGGGATTGTGAGTTGATAAGCCATGTGAATACTTCTAAACAAATACTTACAGGTATTTTGACGAGTAATAGCGCATATTTGAGAGTATAAGGTGTAACAGGTACAGAATTCAGAGAAGGAGCTACTCAATATCTCGATACTCAATTGTTCATTTTACAACAACTGCTCAATTTGATTGAATGTGATGGCAATATTTTAATATGGGCATTGCTTTGTTGTGTTATTGTCATTGTAAAAATGCCGTTAAGTAAGTCAGTACTTTGTGTGCGCGCTCTCGATTGTTTGAAAGCATTGACGCACAGATTCTGAGTGAATCCTTCTTGCAAAGAAGGGAAATGTAGAGGCTCGAAAACTAAATTTTGCCAACGATGCTGCCAATGTGAGCGTCACAAAATATACCAATTCGTTTTCAAACAAGCAGAATGACAGCTTATTAAAATATTTCATGACATGAACTGTTAAATTCATTCAATTTGCTGCCTCTATTGGCAATTTCATTGCTTGTGGAAAGCAATAAAAAGATTAGTGTTGAGATGCTTAGAAATCAAAGTAGTAAGCATAGGTATTAATAAAAAATATATATGTAAGTAACTGCGCTTAGAAGCATTTAACCAAATCGTTTAGCTTTACTTTGCGCTAACATCGATTTTCATTTATAATTTCTTCCCTTTCTTTTGAAATCTAAGATTTAGTTAGATTCATTTGGCTAATAAGAATAAATTCACAAAGACAGAAGTCCCTAGGTTTGGCCGACGTGAGACATGTCCTGTATATCTATTTTTCGAAACTCACTTATAAAAAATGTTTCCCCAATTTCCAGATTAATGCACCGAGAATCAATTACGTATTCATCAATACGCTCAGCGAGAACCCCGCACGTTTACTTGTTGCACTCAATACGCTCAAATGCAATAAACCATATATGATCTTAGGCTATCATGAGCGCCTGATGCCCACTGTGGAACAACACTATGTAGATATGGATTTTAAGAGAGAGAATTTCAAGCCAAGTGGCCTTGCTTGGCATCACATAGAAAGAGAAAAAGCGGAACAATTTGTGGTGGAGTGAGAACTACATACAAATACATTTGAATATGTGCCAGTGTGTGAATGATTTGATTAAATTTGTTGTTTTTTTTTTTGTTATTTTTTGTAATACATATAATCAGTGTACCGCAAGGTTACACATTGCAGCGTTTGGAGACGAAACATGCCGAACTGGTGAATAGCCTTTGGCCACACCGTGAACCTGGTTCGATAGCTTTAGTGGAACTTTTAATCACCTACAATGACAGCGTTGGAGTGTTTGATGGCACAGGAAATTTGGTTGCTTGGTGTTTGATGTGCGTAACAAAAAAAAATAATAATTAAACAAAATAAAAAAAATTAAAGAAAATTTAAAATAAAAAAAAAATAAAAAATAGAAAAAACATTAAAAAATACAAAAATTAAAAAAAAGAAAAAAATAGAAAAAAAATTAAAACAATAGAAAGAAAAACTTTAAGAATAATGCAAAAAATTTGCAAAAAAATAGAAAAAACATTTAAAAACTAAAAAAAATATAAACCAAAAATATAAAAAAATAGAAACCAAAAATGTATAAAAATTTGAAGAAAAAAAAAAAAATAAAACAAACAGAAAAAGAATTATAAAAAAACAATACAAAAATTAAATAGAAAGAAAAACATTAAAAAAAATGCAAAAAACTATCAAAAGAAATATTAAAAAAATAGAAAACCAAATTTTTTAAAATAAAAAAAAAAATAAAAATAGAAAATTAAAACAAAAACGAAAAATATAAAAAATAGAAACCAAAAATGTATAAAAATTTGAAGAAAAAAAAATAAAACAAACAGAAAAGGAATTATAAAAAAAAATAAAAAAATAAAAAATAAATTAAAAGAATTACAAACAAAAATGAAAAACATTAAATTTCAAAATATCCAAAAAATGCCCAGGAGTATTAATGTTTTTATATTTTTTTCAGTTTACCAATGGGCTGCTTGGGACTCTTGCAAGTGTTGGACACTCACAAACGTATGGGTTTTGGTAATCTTGCCATTCGTCATATGTCCAAATTAATTGCCGCAAGGGGCCTTGAAGTTACTGCTCCAGTTGTATTCCAGAATGTGGCGTCACGCTCGCTCTTCAAAAAATTGGGTTTCAAGCCAGTTGGTAATGCTTACTTTGTAGTTGTACCAATAGAGTGTTAAAACTTAAAGTAAAGTTTACAGTGTATGACATAAATAAAAAGTTAATGTGGCTTCACTCACAGAAAAAAAAATTAAAAAAAAAACAAGTAAACAAATTTTTATTTGTGTTAAAATAAAATAATTTTTGTTTTTATATTTTTTATTTTTATTTTTTTATTCTAAGTTGAAGAGTTCCAGTGAGAATTCAGTGCGCCTAACGACAAGTCTAAATTGTGAGTGCCTGCATCACTAAAGTGCAAGCCATTGTTTGTGTAATGTTGAATTATTACATCCATTTATATGTATGTGAATAAAAAGTTTAGTATAAGTTTATTTTTTGCTTGATAAGGCAGTGAAGTGTAAACATTTGCGTTAACGTGGGAAGGCGTTTCACTCTTATCACTAATACATATCGATAAACAATTTTTTAGATAAGCCTCTTCTTTTATGCTGGGTAAAGAAGAAGAAATGCGTGGCTATATCTGTTACAAGTACCTGATTAGATGAAAATATCTTGTTGTTGTTGTTGTTGTTGTTGTTGTAGCAGCTTACTAAATGAAAATATGCATTTACTTTTCCTTAGGAAGGCATAGTAAATTGAAAACTTTGAAGCCGTTTTTCTCCCCATTAGGTTTTTTGAGTTCTGACACTATTGAAGTAAATGAGCAATAAATGATAGGCTTTTATGAGTATAATCACACATCACAAAATAGTCCATGTATTCCACTAATGATACTCAAAAATATAAAAAAATAGAAACCAAAAATGTATAAAAATTTGAAGAAAAAAAAAAAAAAATAAAACAAACAGAAAAAGAATTATAAAAAAACAATACAAAAATTAAATAGAAAGAAAAACATTAAGAAAAATGCAAAAAACTATGAAAAGAAATATTAAAAAAATAGAAAAACAAATTTTTTAAAATAAAAAAAAAATAAAAATAGAAAATTAAAACAAAAACGAAAAATATAAAAAAATAGAAACCAAAAATGTATAAAAATTTGAAGAAAAAAAAAATAAAACAAACAGAAAAGGAATTATAAAAAAAAATAAAAAATTAAAAAATAAATTAAAAGAATTACAAACAAAAATGAAAAACATTAAATTTCAAAATATCCAAAAAATGCCCAGGAGTATTAATGTTTTTATATTTTTTTCAGTTTACCAATGGGCTGCTTGGGACTCTTGCAAGTGTTGGACACTCACAAACGTATGGGTTTTGATAATCTTGCCATTCGTCATATGTCCAAATTAATTGCCGCAAGGGGCCTTGAAGTTACTGCTCCAGTTGTATTCCAGAATGTGGCGTCACGCTCGCTCTTCAAAAAATTGGGTTTCAAGCCAGTTGGTAATGCTTACTTTGTAGTTGTACCAATAGAGTGTTAAAACTTAAAGTAAAGTTTACAGTGTATGACATAAATAAAAAGTTAATGTGGCTTCACTCACAGAAAAAAAAATTAAAAAAAAAAACAAGTAAATAAATTTTTATTTGTGTTAAAATAAAATAATTTTTGTTTTTATATTTTTTATTTTCATTTTTTTATTCTAAGTTGAAGAGTTCCAGTGAGAATTCAGTGCGCCTAACGACAAGTCTAAATTGTGAGTGCCTGCATCACTAAAGTGCAAGCCATTGTTTGTGTAATGTTGAATTATTACATCCATTTATATGTATGTGAATAAAAAGTTTAGTATAGGTTTATTTATTTGCTTGATAAGGCAGTGAAGTGTAAACATTTGCGTTAACGTGGGAAGGCGTTTCACTCTTATCACTAATACATATCGATAAACAATTTTTTAGATAAGCCTCTTCTTTTATGCTGGGTAAAGAAGAAGAAATGCGTGGCTATATCTGTTTCAAGTACCTGATTAGATGAAAATATCTTGTTGTTGTTGTTGTTGTAGCAGCTTACTAAATGAAAATATGCATTTACTTTTCCTTAGAAAGGCATAGTAAATTGAAAACTTTGAAGCCGTTTTTCTCGCCATTTGATTTTTTGAGTTCTGACACTATTGAAATAAATGAGCGATAAATGATAGGCTTTTATGAGTATAATCACACATCACAAAATAGTCCATGTATTCCACTAATGATACTCATATGATTTGGAAATAAAATGCATTTGCTTGTTTGAACAGCGATTTTTATTTTATTTACATTTCTTTTACTATATCCCATAAAGAAAATACAAAAGATGAAACTAATTAACTCAAGTGGCCAATCATTTACTAGAATCTAAAGCAGAAATAAAGGGTGATGAAATTGGAGGTACTTTTTCCAACAGGGTTTTTTCGACAGCATGGAAAGACTTACCCCTCCTTAACGTTTGCAAACCGCATTTGTTGTAATTGTATTACGAAAATCTACGCTCTGGGAAAGTGTTCAGGCCAATTTATGGTTCCCCACAAACGTCCTACTGTACACACTATTCGGAAATCATCGACAACATTGAGAGTAATTTCACATTATTGGATGATACTCGAACAATTAGACCACGTTTCGCCCGTTCACACGATTCGGCTTCGATTTTTACAACATGGCCTACTTTATGGTATTACTTGGGCGATTTTACAGAAATATCTGGGTTTAAAAGCGTATAAAATACAGTTAGTCCAAGATTTGAAGACGGCTAATCTTCCAAAGTGTCATAACTTCAGTAGTTGGACTCTTTAAAAACTCGCCGAAAATACGCATTTTGGAACTCGAATTTTGTTCAGCAAAGAAGCTCCTTTTTGGCTTAGTTGAATAAACAAAATTGCCATATTTGGGCTGAAGAGCTACCCAAAGCCATTCAAGAACAGTCATTACCACCATTGAAAACAACCGTTTAGTGCGGCCCATGGGCTGGAGGAGTCATAGACCCCTATTTATTCAAAAGCGAGGCTGGCGCCAATCTAACAGTGCATGGCGAACTCTATCGCGCCTTGTTAGGCAACTTTTTGAAGCCGGAAATTGAAGCCCATGATCTCCACAACATTTTTGTTTCTCAACAAGACGGCGTTACTTGCCATACAGCACGTGAAACAATGGATGTACTGCGTCGCTGTTTCGGTGAGCAATTTCTCGCTCGTCTCGGACCAGCGAAATGTCCACAAAGATGCCAATAATAATAAATATAATTCGCGATGAAAATTGATTAGTTTAATTACACTGCAAAATACAAAGTGACACAAAATTATTCACTCTATCGGAAGATTTATAATTTTTGTAAACAGTAAACGGCACGACAATCGGTTCTAGATTACCGGAGCTACATGGATTTATATCCGGTTAAGAAGCGTCACTTCATTACCATTCCTCGCCTATGTATGGGAAATGTTTAAGCTGCTACAATAACAACAATCATTCCACTTAATCATGCATATTTAACATGATTTGCCATTTAATCATGCATGGCACAAAAAAATATTATCGAACCGCAACTGTAAATAAGGAGTATTTTTTTGAAGAGGAACAAAAATATTATCGGAATGAATTTTTTTAATTATTATGGTGGTGGAACAAAGTCCGAATAGCCTTTCCACCTTGAGCGAAAGCCATAATGTTACCTTAATCTGGGTCCCAGGTCATCGGAATATTAAAGGTAACAAAAAAGCAGAATTACTGGCAAGAGGGAGATCTGCCATGAATAACGCTCTTGCAGGATCGGTATTCACACCATTAGGTGCAGTCAAGAGTACAATTTCCCTAAAATACCTCCGAATCGCAGATTTTAGATGGAGAGATCAGACGAAACGCAAAATCAGCAGAACGTTATGGCCCACCTACAACCTCAAACAGTCGTCAACATTGATAAAAATGAAACGACAGGACGCCTGGAGACTTATGGCTGTCATAACTGGCAATTGGAAAACAAGCAGCCAAGAATGTTAACCCTGGACAAACCGCAGTTCGAGAGTCTCGAACAACTGTCTGGCTCAGATTTCAACAACCTAATAAGGTTCTTAAACCGCACTGACTGCATATAGTCATGTCGTAAATAACTAGTAAACAAGTTGGTAACGAGGATGTGGCGCGAAAATGGTGCTAGTTGGATTCTAGATGAATCATCACTCTACCCAACCAACCAAACCCAATGCAGGTATCTCCTCGCAGCGTGGACAGGTTTTTGAGCAGACTCCTTTAGATTTCTTTTCATTATTATTTAAATTAGGGAATGAAGATCTACAAAATGTCTGAGTATTCCGCTTTTTTTCTTTTTTCATATTTAAACTGTGCCTTTTAGACCTTAAGCTACCAACCATACGGAGATTGGTGCGAAGAAAACACAGCTGCTGGAGCGACCAGTATTGAAAATTCGGCACGGCTGTGCACATCGTCAATGCGTCAATTCGGCTTATTTTGCGGTTGGATATGGACCTACCTCCGCATAGGATTGTGCTGACGCGCGAATTC
Source organism: Anastrepha obliqua (assembly GCF_027943255.1). Lineage (NCBI taxonomy): Eukaryota > Metazoa > Arthropoda > Insecta > Diptera > Tephritidae > Anastrepha > Anastrepha obliqua. The sequence continues at coordinate 122,578,856 of NC_072896.1, read as the reverse complement.
TTTTATTTTTCTTTAATCTATACGCCTGCCGTTCGCTTTTGGTCTCCCTATATACAGCCTGTGTCAAAAGAAAATAACCGGTTTTTTTTCTTATAACATCAAGATATATTTCGCTCTGCTTTTTGTTGCGTAATAGTTTCACTCAAGGGCTACGACGCCAGTGCTAACTCAGTTTGGTGTCTTCGAAACTTTTCCGTAAACGCAACCAAACAAATATGAGGGAGAAGTGCACGAAGCGTTTCGAGGCGATATTTTTATGCACACATTCGAAAGGGCCGAAATTATCTTACGCCGCGGCTGCAAAAGTGATTAAAAATCAAAAAAGTTTTTTGTGATGTGGAATCAGCGGTATGAGGTGGACAAAAAAGTTGATAACTTTTCCGAGCACAACTTGAAGCGAGAGATGAGAAAAAAGCAGGATAAAGTGATTTTCCATCTTTAAGTGGGTCCCTTCTTTGCGACTACGCCAAGCTCGCACATTTCCCGTTAAAAAGGGTATAGATGAGAGAATCAATACCATCGAACGACAACTGAGGAAGCGAACGTATCCTACCATCCCACATCATCAAAACCACTGCGCTCAGAAAAACACATTGAAAAACAACAAAACAAAAAAATGGCGTCAAAGTATTGGACTGGCCTTCCCACTCCCCAGACGTCAAACCCATTGAAAATGTGTGGAGAACTGTGAAAATGCATCTTACCGGAAGGCCAGTCCATGATTTAAAGCAACTCGTTTGTCAAGTTCGCAAAATCTAGTCCTGTTTGTCGACGAGCTACGCTGAAAAGCTGGTTCAAAGCATGAAGAATATGTTAGGCTATGCTCGACAACGAAGAGCTCTACACGGCTTATTGAGTAATTGCAACTCATAGTTTTGTATATACTTTCGTGTAAAAAAATTTTTAAATATTTATCTTTTATACTTCTTGAATAATCGCGGTTTTTTCTGACACATACTGTAATATGACGTATTGTTACTTGGACGCGGATTGTATTGAGAAAATATTTGCATGTGGAACGGATTTGTTAACGGTCGTGTCTCAGGCGTTAAATGTTTTCAAGGGGTTAATAAAAGTAATTCAATACAACAAATTTGTAAAAATATTTTATGACAAGCCGCCTATTTTCCTCAAAACTTTATTTTCTCTTTGATAAGAAAATGTGGAGGAAAATATTATTATGCATCGGCCGGGAATCGAACCCGGGCCGCCCGCGTGGCAGGCGAGCATTCTACCACTGAACCACCGATGCTGTTGGCAACTCTGTTTCAATATATGTACAAATTTTAATGTTTTTATAATTTTTTTAACTTTGTCAGACAAATTGAAATGTTTTTTTTATTTTCTATATACAAAAGAAATCAGATGTTGTTGTATTGCCAAATCAGAACCCACTACACACATTTTGTAGTCGGGTATTTATAAACTTTTAACTGCAGGTTATGTGCTGGTCTTAGCGAAATTAGCTTTACAGATTAACCGACTGTTGCTTTATCGTTGCCACGAAAGTCGGTGCTATGTAACCGGAACGACCCGGATTTGTAGCCGGCCAAGGACCGTCACTTCAGCAGCATTCCCCATACGCAAGTGGTATCTTTATGCTGATACAACAACAACAACTATTGCCTTATTTAGGCCTATATAACTTACAGCAGCTTTCATCTTTATACTCGTAGGTTCGAGAAGTTGTTAAAACCCACTTGACATAGAATGGAGGAGAGAGGGCTTGTAAATCATTGCAAACAAGACTGCCATTTCTTCAGATTATTTAGCTATCTTAACAAACTCGATATAATCATTGCTGTAAATAAATATGAAAATCATGGTAACCTAAGGGAGTTGCAATATTAAAAACAAAATTCAGCTGAAAGCCTCCGTTGTTAGCGCTGCGTTTCTTTTTGTCTATTTAACAATTTTATTGTTATTTAAGTTTTTGAAAATACAAAAATAAATGTTTATATCTCGATAATCTACTATATTTGCCGCATCACTTCTATACTTGCTAAAGAATTTCGCTGCTCGTCAAACGAAAATTTTTTACGTGAAAGCTACAACAATTTAGCGATGATCAAGCGGCTTTGTTGTCAGTCCTTTAACTCACAGGCGGCATGCTTAGACCAGTGCTTCGAAGCATAAGTAGGAATATTTTTTTTTTTAACATAGTTTGCATACTTTCAGGCGGTAGGCTTTGAAGAAGAATGGGCTAGCGTAACAGTTTGTCAAAGTAAAAATAATGCAGTGATACCAAATCATATGCAACGTTAGATGAAGGATGAGGAGAATTTGTTTATTTTATTCTCTGATGGTTGGTAGAACGCAAGCAGGCAAATTTTAATAAAACAAACAACTAGCTGCAAAAAAGAAAATATATTTATACTCTTTATTTCGGTACAAAGTTTCATATAAAATCTTTCATAAATGCATTTGTATCAGCAGATGTGATTCACCAGGCCTTTGCATGGAGGACAAAATATTAGTGCCCCGATTTATTTATAATAACAATCACGCAAATAAAGTAGATGATTTGTTGGAAAAATCTATAGCTGATGTGAGAAAAAAACTGATTTGCATCGGCCGGGAATCGAACCCGGGCCGCCCGCGTGGCAGGCGAGCATTCTACCACTGAACCACCGATGCTGTTGGCAACCCTACACCAAACCGAAAATTAATATTTTCAGCTGCGCAACGAATAAAGATTAGTTTATGAAAAAAAGCGTTTTAAATCGAAGCAGATTATATGGAATAAATTAATCTTAAACAAACTTTTTGTACATTTTTTATGCATACTTTGGAAATGGGAAAGTTAATGACATTAGAAGTTTCTATATTGAAGTAAAGGTCAAGAGAAATGTAAAGGTCTGGCTGCATTACTACTAAGCACCAATAGGTCCATGTGATGGCTTTCAGCCAGCCAGGTCAACCTAACTTAACCTCTGTAAATTGAAGTAGAGAAAATAAAAACACAAAAAAAGTCTTTCAAAAGAGGCGCCTAGATGTCAGTAGAGAATAGTCCCTAGACGGTACCTTCTTTTTATGCAATCTTTGGTGATTGTTCTGTGGTCAGGAGTACAATTTAAGAACAACATTTGGCAAAATTCGATATTTTTTCTGAATACAATCGTCCGAATTAGTCGACAATTCAAGGGCTGGTGAACAAATTTCAAGCAACTGGTTCCTTCGAGGATAGAAAAAGTACTGTCGGAACAAAAGCTGGACGTTCTGTCGAGAATATTGCTGCTGTAGCCAAAGTGGTGCTGAACAATCTTCATCATCGATATCCGATATCTGGACGCGGTTATTGTGAAATATAACCTTACAGTGCGCTCAAAAAAATTGAGATCAATGTGTAAAGCAGAATGAATTACTATAAATATACATATTTTTGTATTAAATAATAATATATAGCCATTGGTAAGTAATTTTTTCCTGTTCTTCTAGAAAGTATTCAAGAAAAAGAAGTGTGAGAGTGTGAATTGAGAAAATTTCTGGTTGGTGAAACAGTTTTGGGCCATCTTTACCCAACATAGACCCAGTTTTTGCTGAAAAATTGCATGAGGATAAACAATCGATTTAAATAGGCGAATTAAAAGTATTTATACATATTATATTAATTTTCTTGCTTTGAAATATAAAAATATTTATTTCCTTCCTATGGTTTAACTATAGAGGAAATTCTGCGCCTTGTAACATCTTAATCTTATAAAACACTACTTTTTTTATTTCATAAAACTTTAGGATATATTTTTTGCTTTTTTAGAAGCAATTATAAACAAAATACAATTGCATCGGCCGGGAATCGAACCCGGGCCGCCCGCGTGGCAGGCGAGCATTCTACCACTGAACCACCGATGCTGTTGCTTAAACTTTAGTCAGCAGTTAACTCGATTGTTTTTGTTTGTGTGTTCGTCAATTTTAAAACAGAGCTGACGATCGCAACACTTATTGCTAACAGCGAGCAGAATTTAACAGCTGCTATGTAAGCCCTTAACAGTAATGCAACTGTTGATAACATATCGCCGGTTAAGGTTCACTAGCGGCCCGTTAAAATGGTGGAGCCAATATTTTTGTGTGGAGTGCACGAAAAAAATATCACGACAAAAATTTAAAACTTTTAAATAGCCAAGAATTATGTGTTCGCGTATGGAATTGGAGCGCATAGTAGCATTACTGGGTGATGGTTTGCTGTTTTATTGGCAAAGTTCACATGAATTGAGTTTTTAATACAATATTTAACTTTTTTTTGTCAACTTTTCGTCCCTTTTCTACCTCGTCTATAGCAGTTTGAAGTTTAGATGCCATTTCTTCGGTGGTTTTTTCTATTGCGAGGATTGCTGTGCCGTCAGCAAAAGTGGCGATCATAGCGCTTGGAGGAATGGTACAACATTCGTGTACAGAAGGCAAAACAAAAAAAACGGCTCCAAGGTTGCATTCTTGGTTAATGGTTGTAAAGGGTTAAGGAGTAGCCCTTTAGCACTGCGACCATGTTGATCTATTGTGCACCCTATGCTGTCTATTGACTGTGAAGTATGCTTATGAATTGTACCAGCTCCTTCTGAGGGAGTGATTGAAGGTCTTCATCTGTAAGCATGAACTTGTTTAAAAACCTTTTCCTTCTATGCGTCAACCCCGGACATTCGATAATGAGATGTTCCATAGACTCCTCATCTTCGCAGCAGAATCTGCAGGTGCTGGTGTTAGTTATGCCTAATTTATGTAAGTGTTTGTTGCAGGTGAAGTGACCCGTGAGGGCGCCTGTGAGAGTGCGAATGCTCTTTTTGTTTAACGTGAGGGCCATGTTGGCTCTTTTAGCGTTGAAACTTAGGAACTTTTTGGAGTGTCTAAGACCCTCTACATTGTTCCAATGCTGATTTAATAGAGTTTTGGCCCAGTATTTTATTTTTTGTTTTAGGTTGTTTTTGTTGAATCCGAACATAGGGCTAGGTCCGATGAAGTTTTCATCTGCCCCTTTTTTGGCTTGAGCGTCTGCCTTTTCGTTGCCGTCGTATCCCTCATGTCCCGGTACCCAAATTAATGAAACATTATTTTTGGATGCCAGATTATTGAGTGCCTTGTGGCATTCTAAGAGGGTTTTAGAGTTGTATGTATAGCTATCTAGAGCTTTTAGGACTGATTGGCTGTCCGAGAGTATTTTAATCCTTACTCTCTTGTGGTTCCTGCGTTGCATGATGTTTACTGCTTCCATTATTGCGTATAGTTCCGCTTGGAATATAGTGGTGTCCCTGGTGAGAGTGTATGATTTGTGGATTCTGGGTCCCACTACACCTGCTCCTACACCGTAAGGTGTTTTTGATCCATCAGTGTACCATTTTTGTGAATCATCATTCATCCATTTCGGGTTTGTTTTCCACTCTATCCTCTCTGGAAAGGTAACTGAGTATCCTTTTGTGAAACAGAGGGTTGGGTCAATGTGGTCTGAAACTTGAGCCATGCTTATGGTGTTTTTGATTTTGTTTAGGATATTTAGGTGACCGGTGAGGTTGCCCAATTTGAAATTTACTTTCATGTGTAGCATGAGTGCTTGCGTAGCTGCTTCCTCTTGGATTGCTATATGAAGTGGTGGGAGATTAAGGAGTGCTTCCATGCCAGCTGTTGGGGTAGTTTTCATAGCCCCTGTGATGCATAGGCAAGCAAGCCTTTGTACTTTTCCCAGTTTGGTTATCGCTGTTTGTTGGATAGATTTGCCCCACCATACTAGTGCCCCATACAGTATGATTGGTCTAACCATTTGGGTGTATATCCAGAGGGCCATACTAGGGCTGAGGCCCCAGGATCTCCCTAGTAATTGTTTGGTTGTCCACAAGGATTTCGTGGCTTTTTTTGTTATGTTATTTATATGTGATTCCCAAGTGAGTTTTTTATCTAAGGTTAAACCTAGATATTTGACCTCTTCCTTTAGTTCTATCACTGTTTCATTTAGTTTCAATGCAGGAAACTTTATCTTTCTTTTTCTTGTGAAGGGGATTATTGTGGTTTTGTTAGGGTTGATCGACAGCCCCTCCTTTTTACACCATTCCCATGTTGCATTCAAGGCATTTTGCATTAAGTCCGTTAGTGTCCTTTCATGGTTGCCTTTTATTATAACAGATATATCATCTGCATAACCAATGGTTATGAATCCCTTGTTGTTTAGGTGCTGCACCAAGTCATCAACTAGTAGGGACCATAGCAGTGGAGAGAGAACTCCTCCTTGCGGACATCCCTTTACTGTTGTGACATTGAGTTCAGCTTGGCCTAACGAGGCTTTAATAATCCTCTGATTAAGCATTTGGCTTATCCAGTGTGTTAATATTGGGTTTGCACCTCTTTTTTCGAGTGCTGTTTCCATGGATTTGTAATTTGCGTTGTCGAAGGCTCCCTCTATGTCCATAAAGGAACATAGGGCTATTTCTTTTTGATTTAGGGCCTTTTCTATATTGACAACGAGTGTGTGCAGTGCTGTGACTGTGGATTTCCCTTTTTGGTAAGCAAATTGCAGCTTATGAAGGGGTTTTTTGAAGATTACTTCTTCTCTTAGATGGTATTCGAGTAGTTTTTCCATTGTCTTTAGCATGAACGATGATAGACTGATTGGCCTGTAAGATTTTGGAGAGTCAGGGGGTTTGTTACCTCCCTTAGGAATAAATATTACCTTCACTTTCCTCCATATCTTTGGAATGTATTCCAATATTAGGCTAGCTCTGAAGATTTTCACCATGACTCGGATCAGTTCCACAGTGCCTTTGGATAAAAGTGCTGGGAATATACCATCCGGCCCTGGTGATTTAAAGGGTTTAAAGGAGTTAATTGCCCACTCTACCCTTTCGAAATTTATGATTTTGTTGACAAATGAGACCGTAGATCTCCGTTGATGGTGAGTTACCATGTCTAGACTATTGTCGATTGATGAGTCATGACTTTTACAATCTGGGAAGTGAGTCTTTAGAAGAAGCTCTAGTGTTTCTGCGAATGTGTTGGTAATAGTTCCGTTTGGACCTTTTAGTGTTCCTATGGGACTTGAGTCGCCTTTGGAAAGTGATTTTTGGATTCTAGCTGTTGCTGGAGTATCTTTTAGATCCTCGCAGAAGTTTTTCCAAGAGTTTCGTTTGGATTTCCTTAGTTCTTTGTTATAGTTAGTTAGGGATTTCCTATATTCGTCCCATTTGTTTGTTTTCTTTGCAGTGTTGAATAGTTTTCTCGTTGTTTTCCGAAGTTTGTCAAGTTCGTTGTTCCACCAGGGGACCCTCTTCGTGGAGGATTTGATTTTTAGTGGGCAACAGTCTTGATATGAGGCCATGATTGAGTCAGTCATTTCTGTTACTGCCTCTTCTAGTTCCTCTGTTGATGTTATTTTGCTTACGCTGTTATTAAGCTTAGCTGAAAGACATTCATTGTATCTTTTCCAGTTTGCTGTTTTTGGGCTCCTGTAAAGTGTGGAGAACTTTACCACCCCATTTAGGTCAAAGAGTATGTGTTTGTGGTCAGACATTGAGTCCTCATCCGAGACTCTCCAGTTACTGATCATATTCAAAGATTTGTTAGTGATTAGAGTTAAGTCGAGTACCTCTTGTCGTATTGCGTTTACAAAAGTGGGTTTATTACCCCTGTTTACTATTGTTATATTACTAAGTAATAAAAATTCAAGGAGTGACTCACCTCTGTTGTTTGTATTCGTGCTTCCCCATGCCACATTGTGGGAGTTGGCGTCGCATCCAATGCATTCTTGCGTAACTGCAGCGTTTATTTTCTCTAATTTGGAATACTCATTGCCTTGTTTGATGCAAAAATAGTGTTCAGTGATAAATGATTTTAAAAAGGCACTGCATTGAAGTGGAAGACGTGAGTTCAATTTGTTGATAAGGCCTTCATGCCAAATCTTGTCGAACGCTTGCTCGACGTCCAGGAAGACTGCTGCGCATTTTTTTATTCGCTTCGCACGATTTTTCTATTTCATCTGTTATTCTGTGCACCTGGTCTATGGTGGAGTGCTTGCAATCAAATCCAAACTGGTGTGAAAGTATCAGATTACGAGATTCAATTATTCATTTTAAGCGATTTAAAATAAACTTTTTCAGTGGTTTTGAAATTTGTAGCAACAAGGAGTTTGGCTGGTGTGAAGAAACAATATGTGGACCCTTCTTGGTTGGCAATCATAATCAACTCCGCAACTCTCCACAGGCTTGGAGCATATTAAAAATATAAGGGCTCATGTATCATACTTTTTTTGGAGTTCCGGTAATGAAACAAAAAGTGTAAGTGAACAAAAAAAAATCTCATATCTGCGAATCCACTACTTGTTTTGTTCGCCCGCAACAACAACCAACTCTCATTTATATGTATAAGTATGTATATATGTATATATTATATATAAATGTATTCGATATGCTTTGTTTTATTTTCAACTAATTCGCGGTAGTGCTGCTTATTTTCTTACAAAGAGAGGCAGAGAGCCAGATTGAGCATGAAATTGTGTAGTAGCAAAAGTAATTCTAGTACATGTACAACATTATACATATTTGTTGGTTTATTTATTTGAGATGTTGGTTTATTTATTTGATGAGACTTACAACTACAATTCAGTGCTGGTGATGAAGCTAAGCAAAGCAAATAGAAAAATTTACTGAAATTAAAGATCATGAGAGACAACAACACATATGCACATAGAGAAGAGCACTCGGCGAAAACTTGAATTGGAGCTTTATACAAATAACAGCATCGGTGGTTCAGTGGTAGAATGCTCGCCTGCCACGCGGGCGGCCCGGGTTCGATTCCCGGCCGATGCAAATTTCTTTTTTATAAATAAATATTTAGTCTTTAGTTTATGTAAACACCTTTAATCACTTGCTCTTAGAAGTTGTGTAAATATAATAAAAGATGCATTAAAATTGGATTAAAGAAGTAAGTGTTCATTAATTATTATTTTTAGTCTTTATTTATTTAAATTTTACACGGAAACTTTGGATTCTAGGAAGTCTTACTTAAACATCTGTGGCTCGGTGGGAGAATGGTTGCCTGTTACGAGAGTGACCGCGTTCGACTCCTGGTTGTTGTAAATACGAGTATTTTGTTTGAAAAATTAAACAAGTACACTGATCTATACAAGTAAAGTACCGTAGACCAACCACTTAGTTTAACATCTTACAGATTGATGCGCCGCCGCACGGTGCACAGTGAAAAATGAGGATTAAAAACAAATAATTACTAACTTTTTAATCTCCCGCGAGAAAAAATTTACATTTATGTGATCAACACTCTTAGAGAAGTTTGTTGAAATGAAATTTCGCTTTTAATCGACTAACTACTTATTATAATTTCATGTAAGTATTATATATATTAGCTTCCAGCAAGAGAAGAGAGCTTAGTTGCTCAGTGCCTCGTAATATTTTGAAAGTTTAGCAACTTCAGCTTTTTTCTTCATAGATTGGTGATATAAATTTTTGTAATTTTTTAAAAACACTTTCTAACAAGCATCGATGGTTCAATGGTAGAATGTTCGCCTCCCACGCGTACGACCCGGGTTCGATTCCCGGTCGATGCAATCAAATTTCTTAATTTATGATGTTCATATTTCATTTTAGTAAGTAATTCACATTTATTCAAAGGAAAGGGTTCTGCTATAAATATGAACTGAACTATATTTTTATAACATAAGCCCACATTCCACTATCAGTTGCTTGTAATGCTGAAAGAAATATATGACCAAATAACGTTTGAAAAAAAAGCAAGACTGATCGGCAAAAAACAGCTTTTAAATTATTATTAATCCTCGGCAAAACACTCGCAGGTAGATAAGACAGAATTGTAGCGAACAGCGGGTAACGGTTTGTCAGGTGGTGAACAGCTGATCTGTTCTCGTCGTTGAAATTGCCGAAAAGATCAATGGTGGTCAATGCACTTGCGCAGCTTGGTCTTATCAACTCAAGTATGTATATTTAGATCAAAGTTGCTGGATTCACCGTTTTATTACTTTATTTTATTAAATTACTCTATTTTAGACAATCTTGCAGTTTTTTACACAGTCTCATAGCACAAATTACAGTTCTTCTGAAATTTCAGATTTAAACGAATAAATTAAAATATTTTGCAGTTTTTTTTTAACTTTATTAAACATATTTTTTAGCTTTAAACAATTTTTTTTTTTTACTTTTTAATTCCAATACATTATCTAAATTTTCAAATCTTACGGCAACTCTGTTATTGTAACGCAGCGCTTCTCTCAATACGTTAGTTTACATGTCGTTCATTTGTGTGCATTCCAGTCAGCAAATGGGGAAAGAGTATTTTCCCCAATTCAATTTGAATAAGGCAAGAATAAGCAGGAAATTAGAAATTCCAGCATTCTTTGTTATTTTATGAACAAAAGATTAAAAAAAAATATTTCAGATTCTGCTAAATTTGAACCTCCGTTTTTCATTAAAAAAATTATTTTAAATATTTCGGTTTTTAAAGCCTGTTTTTGTTTAGTTAAGTAACGTAGAGGACAAATGAGGCACTAAGGAAACGAAGCGGAATCTGATGAAATTGATGGAGAAAAGTTTGAAAAAGACACCAAGTTATCTGAGTAGAAGAAAACTGGAGGGTGCTACGCCAAGAGAGGTAGTGTTCCGAGAGCAGACCCTACGGAAGCTAACGAAATGGAAGTTACCACCGATGAAATGAAATCAGAAGAGTCTAAAGAAAGCAGGATAATGAAATGAAAATGGATAAAAATGAGTCTGAAGGATATGGAAAGAATAATGAGATGGCGCCTATCATGGTGCCGTTACTTTGCTCTCAGCAAATTTGACAATGAGTGACGTCGTTTTAGCTCCAGTATGACCAGATTACCACTTTCGTAACTTGATTTAGCATTTTTTTGTTATTAGTCTCGGATTTTCAGTCCTTTCTTCATGACATTTTTCTAGCCTAACCGTAATAATTAAACCGTAAAGTTTATAATTTTCTAAAATGTACATTTCTAAAAAATTAGTTCAATAATTCACTCAGTTTTATTTAGCTTTACTTTTTTCAATATCTGGTCGCATTGCCGCGATTGCAGGTGTTGTTCGTGTTCTTCTGTTTTCAGCAGTCAAATCTCTTTCTCGCTACTGCAGTGTTGCCTAGTTTTGAATATAAAAACGCACTAAAATGTCCATTTAAAGAGAATAAAATACCAAATTTCCATTGAACTACTTAAAGAACTTTGTATGCGTGACATGTAACTAGATTGGGTACTCTTTTTGTAAAAATGCTATGGTTTCTTCAGCATTTTCTGGTATTTTGTTGCTTATTTGTACTATGAATAAACCTCTTGGTGCCCCATGCCCCACTAAGGATTAAGGACCGGAAGAAACGATTACACCTTTATGGTTTTAATTCGCATTCAGTAAATTCAAACGCTCTTTAAAATGTGTAAAAAGGTGTTCAATGTTAAGAAGAGTTGAGAGAAGAATATAAAAAAAGGAACAAAAAATTAAATTTTTACTTTCAAAACATCAAATTTTGTAAGAACCAACAAATCTTCATTAACTCTAAAATCTTCTCAGAGTGACTTTTTTAACATTCTTTTGTTTAATACTACAGTTTTTTTTTAACTTACAGTTTCGGTAAATAAAATCACTAAATTTGTAACGAAGAGCAAATGGTTGGCAACACTGCACAACTTAGCTAATGCGACGTCACGCACTCTCTGATGGGCGCAATCTTGTTTCTATCGTTCTTGAGTTTGAAGTTGCTAAATCTTAATTACAATTTGACAACTCGGATAATGTAGCATTTGTGAAGTGGTTGATGCAGTTGATGAGCCAGAGAATGATATTGATGTCGATAAGGCAGAGGGTAGCAGCCCCATTAAGTAAGTGAGTTAAGATCGCACGGCTGGTGAAGAAAAAAAATCTGTGCCACCTGTCAAACGCATTCCACTAGCTGTTCAAGTCGATGACAGTCTGAAGGCCGAACAGAAAGAAGAACGACCCAGCTGAGGTGGACCGCTAACTACCTGAGTGGTCGCCATTCGTCGGTGATATTTGAGACCAAATCTCTAAACAGAGGAAAATAAAGCAAGGAGTTCCACAGGGTGGTGTCCTTTCCCTCTTGGTTTTTAACTTCTATATCTCGCAACTTCTCCAGCCACCAGTGGGAGTCTTCCTGGTCTCCTACGCTGACGACTGCATGATAATGGCGTCGAGCAATGACACTGAAGGCCTGTGCATCAAAGTAAACTACTACCGCGCCTGCCTTTCTCGCTTCTTTACTGTGAAGAACCGACAACTTTCCCTCATAAAGTCCACGGTTCACCACCTGGGCAAAGGAGGTTAAACTGCAACTTAAGGTTAAAGTCCACGCCACACCAATACCGACGAAGCTACAGACTTGTCGAAACACTGCCATTAGGACAGCGACAGAGGACTGCGGACGAGACCCAGGACAAAACAGACCGACAATTAACGACATTAATCGGGAGACTCTTACCACTTTCTTAACCCCCCGAATACCGTCATCGGAGTCCAACCACCACCCATTGCAGACGAAGAGCTCCAACTACCCGACACTGACCACCTTTTCACATGCCCATCAAGCCCACTCATCTAACACCCCTCTCCCTCTGGACCCAACCTGTCAAAACAGCAAGTTTCCTGGGCCTACTGTTAAATGAGTTAGAGGAAGACGACCAGTGGTTTACACTAAACTGACAGGGCAAAGTTAACTGCTACAATAACAATAACAACAATTACAACGACCCAGCTAACCCACGACGAACTCAGGTGGTGGAAGGAGGTTGTGGGAATGTTCAACGTCAAAGTGGTTCATCTGGAGAGATCGGCTCTATTTGGATCACACGATTTGGTGTCTAATCGGGACGATCAGACTTAATTGTAGGGCAGTGTTGCGATTGAGAAACTTCTGGCAACAATAGCGACTGAATGAGATACCAAAACAAAACTTGAATTCGCCTTGATGGCGACAGTAGCTGGCGATACAGAACGCGCCAGAAGATACGCGCTGCTCAATTTGTTTTTGAATTTTGACAATTCTTTAATCACGTTTTTTAATTCTCCATTGCTAAAGGAAAGGTGGCAAATAAGCTACTGCTTTAGGCGAACAAGAGTTTACGTTTAAACAAATATTTTTTTAAATCTTATTTTTATTTCTCTTGTTGAAGTAACTATTTCATTTCTTATCTTCTGAATGCGAAAAAAGAATGAAAGAGCGCATAAGTCGACTTTCAAGTTTTGTGTAACTTCAAATTATTTGAAAGTTTCTTGTAGACAGTTGTTTTGAGCTGCTGCAGCAGTTTTCTTTATTTCCATGTCTTTTTGTTTTATCAATAAGCTTACACACACACACACATTTCCTTTCTGTAGTTCCAATTGAATTTAAATCGACTTCATTTGTTTCCCTCTCAAAGAAAAAATAAAAGAAACTAACAAAAGGGCAGCCAATGGAGCCAAGTTTGCTTGAAAGAGTATCGAGTATCGCGTATGCCGGCTATTAGCTGAATGCCCTGAGTTTCACCGCTGCTACAGAAGTAATAATAAAACTGTGTAAAGGTTTTTCATTTACGATCTACCCTAGGTATACATTTTCCGGGTGCATTTCTGTCATGGAAAAGTTTCATATACATACGTAAAAAGCAACTGTAGTTCGACGGCGACATAAAACTGTGACACAATTGACTCAAGTATTTTAGACATGGCTTATTTGTAGGATTGAGTAGAATAAGTAAACTGAAAAAATTATTACGAAAATTTAATAATTTTAAGATGTTTACAGTCAAATATTTTCGATTTCTCTTGAAATTAATATAAAAAAAAGTTCTTTTTGAAAAAATATATTAACAAAAATGTATGAGAAAAATTAAAATTTAGTAAGAAAAAAACATTTATTAATTTTTGAGATCTTTTCTTTGGAAAAAATGTATTAAAAAAAATTTCTTCGAAAAATTAAAAAAAAAAAATTTCAAAAAATGGATAAGAAGTAAATTGAAAAAAATTGAGTTATTTTGAGATCTTTAAAGTCAAATATTATCGGTTCTTTTTAATATCACAACAAAAAAATTGTTTTTCTTTTAAATATATTAAAAAAAAAATATTAAAAAAAAAATCAGTTTTTTTTCCAAATTTTTGGGAAAAAGAATAAGAACTAAACTGAAAAAAATTGTACAGAAATTAAATAATATTGAAATTTTTAAAGCCAAATATTTTCGGTTCTTTTTAACATAAATTTATTTTTTTTTGATAAAATATTTAAAAAGAAACTTAAAAAAAAATGTGTTCAAACAAATAACTTTTTGTTTCTAATTTAAGGGAAAAAGAAGAGGAAGAAGTGAACTGAATTTTATAAAAATTGGATAATTTGGAGATCTTTAAGGCCAAATATTTTCGGTTCTTTTTAATATTAAAAAAATTTTTTTTGAGAAAAATAGATTAAAAAAGAATGAGAAGTAAACTGAAAAAAAATTTACAAAAATTTAATAATTTTGAGATCTTTAAAACCAAATATTTTCGGTTCTTTTTAGCACACAATTTTTTGATAAAATATATTAAAAAGAAATGTTCAAAAAATGTTTTCAAACATATAATTTTTTTTTTTAAATTTAAGGGAAAAAGAAAAAGAAGTAAACTGAGAACGATTTTATAAAAATTGAATAATTTAGAGATCCTTAAGCGAAATATTTTCGGTTCCTTTTAATATTAAGAAAAAAATATTGTTAAAAAAATATATTAAAAAAAAAATGGTTGACAAAAATTAAAAAAATGAAAAGGAATAAGAAGTTAAGTGAAATTTATAAAACTTTAATAATTTTGAGATCTTTCAGTTCTTTTTAATAATAATTATTTTTTTTATTTAAAATTCGGGCAACTTTTTTTAAATTTACTTGCTATTCTTTTTCCCAAAACTTCTGAAAAAAAAATTTTAAGTTTTTCGAAACTTTTTTTTAATTTTTAATATTTTAATATTTAACAAATTGGAGCTCAGGTTGCACAGACTACATGACTCCGTACTTTAATTGGGAGAGAAGGTTTCGCACTACAATTGAAGAGGAATGATGGGACAAAGGCATGAAGCCTGACCATAGGACTTTTCACATCAATACAGACGGCTCTAAAATTTTAAACGGAGTGGGAGCGGGCCTTTACTACTCAAAACTAGGGATAAGGCAGCCTGTCAAGCTGCCAGACCGCAGCAGTATTTTCCAAGCGGAAGCCTTTGCTGTGGGGAAAGCCGCAGAGCTAGCCTACACTAGAACAAGAAAGAACTCAATAATTAATATATACGTGGACAGTCAAACAGCAATAAAAGCAATAAGCTCATAGTCCAAAAATCTTCGACGGAGCAGGGAGGCCATAGAAAGGCTAGCCGGAAACAGTAGGCTGCATATCTACTGGGAACCTGGTCACAAAGGCGTTATGAGGAACGAAATAGTAGATGAGATAGCAAAAAATGCTGTTAGACTACTAGACTTGAACAAGAGAACGACGTACCAAAACCGCTAAATACAACATTCAATGAAATGGACGACTACATGAAAAGGCGAGTGGAAGCCAGGTGGATTAATCTAACCGCATGCAAAACAGCAAAAGTCATGTATAGAACAAAGTGCAAAACAACTGGCTCAATTCGTACCTATACTCTCACGAAAGGACTGCAGAGCTATTATAGGTATGCTAACAAGTCATAATCTATTGGCCGCACATGCTCACAAAATAGGGATTGCTAGCACAGACAAATGCAGGAAATGCAGAGAGGATGTTGAGGAAACTTTAGAACACCTTCTGTGCGTTTGCCCTATTGTTTGAGGGTCTGAAGGATGTCTCAAAAGCGAATCTCTCAGCTCTGCTTAAATTCGTATTCATAGAGGTTGGTCTCCATCTGGTATCGCTAATTTTTATAATTCCATGATAAAGGTCTCGATTTCTTGCTGTCTCCAATAAAGTTTCTACATTGCCGATTCCAGTCCAATGCCTTATATTTCTCAGCCAGGATAGTTGTTTTCTGTCTATGCCTTGTTTGCCTCCTATTTTTCCATGCAGGATTAGTTGAAGTACGTGATATTTGTCGTTTCTCATAATATGACCCAAATACGCAGCTTTTCTTCTTTTTATGGTGGTTAGTAATTGTCGATCATGCTGAATTTTATGCAATACTTCAGCATTTGTTACTCTATCTGTCCAGGGTATTCTTAGAATTCGTCTATATATCCACATTTCAAATGCTTCTATTTTATTCATTTCAGTGGTTTTAATGGTACATATCTCCATAGCATACGTAACACGTAACATTTAACGAATCGAAATTTTAATTTAATATTGAAGTCATGATTATTCAGAACCTTTTTGTACTTATGGAATGCAGCCCTAGAAATTTCAATTCGAGCTTTTATTTCTTTTGAAGAATTCCAATTTTCGTTAATCCAGCAACCTAAGTGTTTGAAATTTTTTAATCTTTCTATGAAATTTTTTAATCTTTCATTAATTGTTAAGCTTGAGTCAACATAGGTGTTTTTTCTGCTGACAATCATTTATTTAGTTTTATTAATATTGATTTTTAAACCGAAGTTTTTACCGCAACGCGTTACAACATTCACTAGCTCCTGTAGTCCACTTAGACTGTCTGATAAGAGAGTTTTGTCGTCAGCATATCTGATGTGGTTAATGTTTGTCCCATTTACTTTAATGCCAGTTTCTAATCCTTGGAGTGCTTCTTGAAAGATTATTTCGGAGTAGATGTTAAATAGTAATAGTGAGAGAATACATCCTTCTCTAACCCCTCTTAGTATAGGTATAGCGTCTGTAGTTTCGTTGTTTATGTTAACTTCTGCAGTTTGCTGCCAATAAAGATTGCGTATACATTGAATTTCTTTTGTATCGATATCATTGTTTTGAAGAATCTCAATGAGCTTATCGTGTTGAACAGTGTCAAACGTTTTTTCATAATCTATGAAATACATAAACACATCTTTTTGGACGTCTCTGCAATTTTCAACTACTACTTGAATACAAAATAGGGCTTCACGTGTGCCCATGCCTTCTTTAAATCCGAATTGTGTTTCCCCCATTGCTGATTCGCACTTCTTGTAAATTCTTTTGTGAATAATTTTCAAAAATTTTTTTAATGAATGACTCATCAAGCTTATAAATATATAAAAAAATTTTTTTCAAAAAAATTAAAATGTCTTTTTTTCACAATTTTTGAAAAAAAATAAGAAGAAAATTTAAAAAAAATTTTATCCAAAATTAATCATTTTTAGATCTTGTTTGTAAGAAATTTAAAAAGAAATGTTCCTTTGTCATATGTGAAAATACACAGCAAGTTTTTATTTTTTATATTTTCAATAATAACTGAAGCTAATACGTCCGCGGTATGTATTCGAATTCCGCCAAGAAACTTTCAAGGGTTTCTAAGCATAGTTAGAGCTATTAACAAATGAAATAAAAACATAATTTATTCACATCTTCTGTGTTTCACATGCTCTTTTTTTACATGTCCACATGTTAAAAAAAATATTTTTTCTCAAAAATTTTTAACAAAAATTTTAATTTTGTGCCAATTTCAAATCGTTTTAAAACATATTTTCTCAAAAAAAAAAATAAATCCTAAAAAGATGCTAAAAATACATGAAATCGTTCTATATGAAAATTTTTGCCAAAAGTTCGGCCTAAACCTGACAAAGCTGCAAGCGCTGCACTTTCCTCAGAATATTGTAATTTCAAATGCCCTCTATGAACTTTTGCAAATACTTACTGCAGTTGCAAATATAACTTTTGTCTCCTGCAGTGTGGCATGCACCGATCAAAGCAAAGATACATGCATGAATATATCAAAGCGCTTTGGCGAGTCGATGGAAAAATGTTTTCCCTTCCATTTGCATAAAATAAAAGCGGCTTAGATGCTCGAGTGTATTGGAAAGGAAGTTCAAAAAAAGTTTGGAAAGAATAGAATAAGAAAAAGAAGGAGAATAGATTGTAGAAGAAAAATATTTAAAGTAGCTGTGACAAGTGTAATGCTGATAAGAAATGCAGGCGGGCATGGAGGAATGGGAGGTAGGGTTTAAAGAGAAAAACGAAACTTTTATTTATATTGAGTAAAACTAATATGAATAAAAGTGGCTCTTATCATTTTAAAAATTTCGAATTATGACTACAGAAAAAAAAAATTAGATTTAACAGCCGTCGGCATATTTACTTTTTGGAGCAATAAATGCTTTTATTTTCCTTATTCAACAAATTATACTACGCAACAAATTGGAAACGAACTGACATTTTTATTTTTTTATTTTTTTCTTACGCAGATCTGCGAATCACGAAAATCAATGAAATTTTAATGGTGAAATTATTTTTGTAAAATTTAAAAAAATTAAAATTAATTTATTGTTATAATAATTTAAATATTTAAGTCATTGCTTTGCAATTACCCCCATCCATAGCGATGTTTTGGTAATGTTAATGTTTGTACGGGTTAGGCTAAGGCCTTAATGCACTGCGACCAGATTGATCTATTGTACGCCCCTAATTACTTAATTATAATTATTTGGTACACCAGGAAATCTAACCAGCTCCTTAAGAGGGAATAATTCTAGGTCTTCCTCCTCCAGTAGGTGTGAGCCCAGGATTCTGTGTTTCCTGAGGCTTAATGCCTCACAGTTGCTGATTAAGTGTTCCATAGACTCCTCTTCATCACAGCAGAACCTGCATTGCGAGGGTTTAGTAATTCAAATGCGATTTTCAATCAAAAAAATATATTTTCAATTGGTAATTAAATAATTTTTACTATAAAAAATCCTTGACTTCAAAAGAAGCAGAATTATACATTTTTTAAAATAAGTCTGCAAGCCAAAAATAAGGAAATTTTCAAAATTTTGATACTTTCTACTCTTAAAATGTCAATAATCTTTACATATCTGCATTTAAAGTGCAGAGATCGCGCCGCTCGGAGGATGGTTCCATGTGTAGAAGTCCACGCAAGTGGGGAAAGTTACTGATCGCCATTCACTTGGGAGTGGCCAGGACGATTCTTCTACATATGGTTCAAGCAGCTCACAACGTCCGGGATTAGCCCACGTAAAGGAGCGCAAATTCGGTGTCGGATTTGTTGTGGGAGAGAGAC
Organism: Anastrepha obliqua; assembly: GCF_027943255.1. Lineage (NCBI taxonomy): Eukaryota > Metazoa > Arthropoda > Insecta > Diptera > Tephritidae > Anastrepha > Anastrepha obliqua. The sequence goes on along the minus strand of NC_072896.1, from coordinate 122,559,773 downwards.
TTCGTCGCCAAGTACTGTCGTTCACTCCGGTGGACGAGCGTCTCGCAATAATCCGCATCAAAGCACGTTTTTTTAACATATCGCTAATTTGCGCCCACGCCCCGACGGAAGAGAAGGACGATGCGACCAAAGATTCCTTCTATGAGCGCTTGGAGCGTTCGTATGAGCACTGCCCCCGCCACGACATAAAAATCGTGATTGGCGACTTCAACGCCAGGGTGGGCAAGGAAGGAATTTTTGGTCCCACAGCCGGAAAATTCAGCCTGCACAACGAAACATCCGGTAACGGACAGAGGCTGATCGACTTCGCCGGGGCCCGAAACATGGTAGTCTGCAGCACCAGATTCCAGCATAAAAAGATACACCAAGCTACCTGGCTGTCTCCTGATCGAAAAACGCGAAACCAGATCGATCATGTTGTGATAGATGGAAGACACGCTTCTAGTGTATTAGATGTACGTACGATCCGAGGACCCAACATTGACTCGGATCATTACCTTGTTGCAGCCAAACTGCGCACACGCCTCTGTGCAGCAAAAAACGTACATCTACCTACGCAAAGAATGTTCGACATCGAAAAGCTGCAATCACAACAGACAGCCAGAAGATTCGCCACTCGACTCTCACTCCTGCTCTCAGAGAGCACTTTCCAACAAACCGGCATGCACGAGCAATGGAGCAACATTTCTCGTTCCCTACGTACCGCCGCCGAAGAAGAAATCGGATTCCGGCGAGCCCGAAAAAACAATTGGTACGACGAGGAATGTCATGCTGCCGCAGAAAGAAAGTATGCCGCCTATAGAGCTACGCTGCGATCGGGCGCAACGCGAGCCATGTGGGATCGCTACAGAGAGCTGAAAAAGGAAGAGAGACGTATTATCCGACAGAAGAAACGAGAGGCCGAAATACGTGAGTGCGAAGAGCTTGAGATGCTGGCCAACAGGAACAACGCCCGAAAATTCTACCAGAAAGTTCGGCGGCTTACAGAAGGTTTTAAGACCGGGGCGTTTTCCTGTAAGAACAAAGACGGCGATCTGGTGACTGACGTACAGAGCAAATTTAAATTATGGAGGGAACACTTCTCGAACCTGTTAAACAGTGACAGCTGCGCATGTCGTAGAGAATGTGAAGATCCCGATACCCCAATCGATGACGACGGAATTGTAGTTCCGTTACCCGACCATGACGAGGTGAGAATAGCAATATCACGGCTAAAGAACAACAAAGCCGCGGGCGCCGACGGACTGCCGGCTGAGCTATTCAAACATGGAGGCGAGGAGCTGGTAAGGTGCATGCATCAGCTCCTATGCAAAATATGGTCGGATGAAAGCATGCCTGCCGATTGGAATTTAAGTGTGCTCTGCCCAATCCATAAGAAGGGCGATCCTGCAATTTGTGCCAATTACCGCGGGATAAGTCTTCTAAATATCGCCTATAAGGTTCTAGCGAGCGTATTGTGTGAAAGGCTGAAGCCCACCGTCAACCAACTGATTGGACCTTATCAGTGTGGCTTCAGACCTGGAAAGTCTACCATCGACCAAATATTCTCAATACGCCAAATCTTGGAAAAGACCCATGAAAGGAGAATCGACACACACCACCTTTTCGTCGACTTCAAAGCTGCATTCGACAGTACGGAAAGGAGTTACCTGTATGCCGCGATGTCTGAATTTGGTATCCCCGCAAAACTAATACGGCTATGTAAGATGACGTTGCTCAACACCAGCAGCGCCGTCAGAATTGGGAAGGACCTCTCCGAGCCGTTTGATACCAAACGAGGTTTCAGACAGGGTGACTCGCTGTCGTGTGACTTCTTTAACCTGATGTTGGAGAGCATCGTACGAGCCGCAGAACTTAATCGCTCAGGCACAATTTTTTATAAGAGCGTACAATTGTTGGCGTATGCCGATGATATTGACATCATCGGCCTTAACAACCGCGCTGTTAGTTCTGCCTTCTCCAAACTGGATAAAGAGGCAAAGCGAATGGGTTTGGTGGTGAACGAGGACAAAACGAAGTACCTCCTGTCTTCAAACAAACAGTCGGCGCACTCGCGTATCGGCTCCCACGTCACTGTAGACAGTTATAATTTCGAGGTTGTAAAAGACTTCGTTTATTTAGGAACCAGCATTAACACCGATAACAATGTCAGCCTTGAAATCCAACGCAGAATCTCTCTTGCCAACAAGTGCTACTTCGGACTAAGTAGGCAACTGAGCAGTAAAGTCCTCTCTCGACGAACAAAACTAACACTCTACAAGACTCTCATCATGCCCGTCCTGACGTATGGCGCAGAAGCTTGGACGATGACAACATCCGATGAAGCGACGCTTGGAGTGTTCGAGAGAAAGATTCTGCGTAAGATTTTTGGACCTTTGCACGTTGGCAACGGCGAATATCGCAGACGATGGAACGATGAGCTGTATGAGCTTTACGACGACATAGACATAGCGCAGCGAATAAAGATCCAGCGGCTACGTTGGCTGGGTCATGTCGTCCGAATGGATACAAACGCTCCGGCTTTGAAAGTATTCGATGCGGTACCAGCTGGTGGTAGTAGAGGAAGAGGAAGGCCTCCTCTGCGTTGGAAAGATCAGGTGGAGAAGGACTTGGCTTCACTTGGTGTGTCCAATTGGCGCCGGTTAGCACGAGAAAGAAACGACTGGCGCGCTTTGTTAAACTCGGCCAAAATCGCGTAAGCGGTTATCGCGCCAATTAAGAAGAGAAGAAGAAGATCGCGCCGCTTTAGATGGAAATGCGTAGATCTAAAAGAGCCCACTCAGCAGCCCAACCAACAGTTAAATCCTATTAAGCTTTAAAAACTTACTGTTAAGCTTAAATTCACTCATAAACGCTTCTGTAAATAAAGCCATGAATTTATAAAAATTAAACAAAAAAAAAAAATACATCTCTTTCGATGCAGTACCTGAAAAACAGCCGGCCAAAGTATTCATAAGTGCAAACACTGTAAAACAACTCTTGGTTGAGTGTTTGTTAAACAAATAAATAAATGAACAAATAAATAAATGAATAAAAAAATAAATAATAAAAATAAACAAATAAATAAAATAAAAGATATGAATGATATGAATGATATTTCTCTTGTCTCTTATCTTAACTTCAAAGGGCTCACTCAGAGAGACCACACAGACTGAACATTTATCAGCTCTTATAATCTATGCAATTATGTAGTACATTACCGTTAGATATACAATATTTATGTAAGGGTTACTTAGATAAGGAACACTTGACTTTGTGGCTATATTTACATAGCTTAAATACAAATTTAAAATTACAGAAGGCAAAAAAATGAAGAAAAAAATTTTAATGCCTGGGGTCTCATGGAATTTTTCCGATAGGTTATGAGAAATAAGAAGTCACGTATTTTACCAAATATTTGTAGCAGTAATTTTTTTATTTCATGCCATCTCAAGGTTTACAGTTTTTATTTCATTTGAAACTCTGAGGTATGACGGCGAAACCCGTATCTGAAGTCATCGAAATTATTTTAGGTATTTATAAATTTTGGTTTGAAATGTGGCTGCCATAAATTTTAGCTAAAAATCCGACTAATAATTTTTATTTTATCAGCAAAACGGTAAAATGTTACTGTTGTTATAAAAAAAAATAATCAAAAAATTTAAAATTTGAAAATAATACAAAAATTGAGTCATTTGCAGGCTTGAGTATAATAACTGAATTGATAGAATTTTCCAGAACTTTTTTAAGTAACTTTTTAACATTTTAAAATAATCTATAGTTTTTAAATAATTTATTGGGGAACATTTTTTTTTGTTCAAAATTTTTTCTTCATATGTGAATTGAATGTTTTTAATAGGTTTTGTTTTATAAGCGAAACAGTCAAAATGTTGCAATTTTTATGGGGAAAAATACTCATTTACAGAGGCGAGCAGAACTTGATAAGCAAACTGATAAAATAAAAAAACTTAGTAATTTAAGGAATCGCTAGTAAAGGGTATTTCAAAAGGAACACATAGATGCCAGTGGGGAATACTTCCTAGCCGGTACCTTTTTATGTCACCTTTGACACTTCACAAGTAAGCGGATGCACAATTTTTCACGTGAGAAAAACGCATTAAGAGTATTGAAACTTATTAAAGAAATAGTCGAGATGACTTCACCAGCCCCAAAAGCTTTAGTCTTATCAGTATGATCTCTTCCATGCTGAAAAGTCTCGAACGGCTAGTAGAGTTGCATATGCGTCAGAGGTCGTTGAAGGTTCACCCACTCTCTCCATTTCAGCATGCCTATCGAAGCGGAAAATCCTGCAAGTCGGCACTGCAAAACCTTGTTGCTAGGATAGAGCAGGTCATCGACAGGAGGGACTACGCTATGGGCATATTTTTGGATATAGAGGGAGCTTTTAATAATGCCACTTTCAACAGTATCTGCAACTCTGCCAGTAGACGTGGTATACACCGGGTGCTGGTGAATTGGATTCGTTCAATGCTAGCCCAAAGAATCTTCACTGTGCGGGCGGAGGATGATCCTCTGGTGTCGTCCGGGGTAAATAGAGGCTGCCCTCAAAGGTGATGGGCTGTCTCCATTGCTCCGGTGCATGGTGATCGATCCTCTACTTACCATCTTAAATGATGCTTCAGTATACACCTAAGCATTTTCGGCCGACGTTGTCTGTTTGACAACGGATCCTCCGCTTAGAAAAGTGCAGAAAACTCTGAATATGATTGACACTTGGTGCTGTGCGAATGGGCTATCGGCAAACCCCACCAAAATTGGTATTGTCTTCTTTACCAGAAGGAGGAAACTTGATGGACTCGTTCTGCCGCCTAAGCTGAAAGGAGTCACAATCCAGCTATCCAAAGAAATCAAAAATCTTGGAGTAATCCTCGATAGTAAACTTCTTTTGAAGTCACACGTTGAAACAAAGACATCCAAAGCACTGACAGCTTTCTGGCAATGCGAAGGTGTCTTTGGGAAAAAAATAAAATAAATAATTGGCGCCTACACTTCTGTTAGGTGTTTGGCCGAGCTCCTCCTCCTATTTGTGGTGTGCGTCTTGATGTTGTTCCACAAATGGAGGGACCTACAGTTTCAAGCCGACTCCGAACGGCAGATATTTTTATGAGGAGCTTTTTCATGGCAGAAATACACTCGGAGGTTTGCCATTGCCTGCCGAGGGGCGACCGCTATTAGAAAAATGTTTTTATTAATTTTGCTCTCACCGAGATTGGAATCAACGACCTCTCTGTGAATTCCGAATGGTAATCACGCACCAACCCATGGGGCTACGGCGGCCGTCTTTGGGAAAACGTGGGTCTTTTTTCCTAGCAAGGTCCTATGGATCTAACCGGTTATGATAAGGCCTATTATCACCTATGTATCAGGAGCACCTTATCGAGACTACAACGCACTGTGGCCATCTGTTGCACCGGAGCTTTTCCGACTACTTCAGGTCCGGCATTAGGTGGTGTGTGCTGTTCAAGAAGCGATGAACTTTGTTGTGGAAAATAGATGGAGAGGCAGATCTATATGTGTCTGCAGCGACAGCCAAGCTGCTCTCATGGCCTTAGACAGCTCCCCAACCACTCCAAGGGTAGTCGAGTCCTGTAAATCCAGGCTGAACTATGTCGGAAGACATAATAGCCTGATGCTAACATGGGTCGCGGGGCACGTGGGTATCGTGGGTAACAAGACCTCTGAATCCTTAGCTAGGATGGGATAGGGCCAAAGAAGTTGGTCTCAGAGCCCGTTTTGCCACTCCCTTCTGCAGCCATCAAAGCTGCGGTTAGCAAACGGGTTACTTCAATCCACAATCGAGCTTGGCAGGCTGAGAGAGGCTGCAGATGGACTAAACTGATCTTACCTGTCATGTCCGATCGAGTGTCACAAATCCTCTTGTGGTTAAGCAGAAGGGAGTGTAGGAAGTTGGTTGGACTGATGACGGGCCACTTTCTGTGGGCGAAGCACATGGAAAAGGTAGACATCTCAGACAATGTACTTTGTCCAGCATGTGGAGAAGAGGATGAGACTGCGGAACACTTTCTATGCGTCTGCCCCGCTTTCGCTTGAATCAGGCTTGAGTGCTTTGGTACTGATGTGTTAAGAAGCGATCACCCTGGCTCCTTGGCACCACAAGATCTACTCGGATTTCTTCGAAGATGGGCTAGATTTAAAGAAAATTAAAAGGGAGTTTAAGTGTAGTAAAATGGACTTAATTAGTTGTCCCGACAAAAAAAAAAGAAAAACAAAAAGGTATATCGATCTTCGAAAAGAAGATATCGATCCTCGAAAAGAACAAACTTCGTGATTTTTTTGCTGGAAATAATCGCCCGAATGAGTCGACAATTCAAAGGTTGGTGAAACAATTTGAAGAAACTCGTACTGCCGCTACAGAAAAAGAACTGTCAGACCAAAAACTGAATGTTTTTTTGAGAATATTGCTGCTGTAGAGCAAAGTGTTGCTTAAAAAGTATACTAAGAAGTAAACTAACAAAATTAAAAAAAAACTTAGTAATTTTGAGATTTATTCAAGTGGGAAATTTTTGAAGTGAAACAGATTTCATTTTTTTAACATTGAAGCAATTGGATAAACTTTTTAGGATAAAATATAATTAAAAAAATATTTTCCAAAAAAAAAAAATTTCCAAAAATAAATTTTTCAAAAACAAATTTTTGGCATAAACATAATTAAAAAGAATTAAAAAAAAATGGAAACATTTTTTTCTATTATGTTTAGACTTAAAAAAAGAAATAATTTTGAGATTTATTCAATGCTGAAAACTTTTTGAAGTGAAAAAATTTTCCAAAAAACAATTTGGAATAAACATAATTAAAAAGAATTAAGAAAAAATTAGAAAATTGGAAATTTTTTTCTTTTAATTATGGTTATTCCAAAAATTTTTTTTGGAAAATTTTTTTTCTTCAAAATTTTTGGGAAATTGTTTTTTTTTTTGCATACGGGAAGATAATGTTTTTCAGATGTTGGTTGTTATTTTTTTGAGATATTATCAATTTTTCGAGTTATATTCAAATATTCAATATCAAGTCCCGTATTTTGAATAGAACTAGTGAAACCTGTGTGTGTCCTTGAAAGGCAATATTTTGAAAAAAAAAATTTTTTTTGAAGTGAAATATAAATTATTTTTTTAACATTTTGTTTTAGTTTTTTAGGAAAAAATATAATTTTTCTTTTGTTTTTTGTTCCCCTTTACTTTATACATCTGTCCATTGACATTAAGTACGTTGTTTAACAATTTGGCCAGGATTTACATACATCGCTTAATGACCAGTGCCAAAGCGATAAAAATTAAAATAAACGAAATAATATACAATTAAATAATATTCAATACAAGTTTTACTCTACATAATTACAATTGTACAACAATATAATAGCAATTTAACCCCTTTGTACATTTATTATTTTCTAGCATTAATTAAGTCGCTTGGTCGAGTTCTCTTTAAGCGCCTTTCAGTGTTTTTCCCCTTTCCAGAAGTTTGTTGATTTCTGCATTATTGTGTTCCTGTATTTTTTCAAAGTGGCTTCTTGCTATTTTTTGGTCTCTTCGTCTACTGTTGCTATATTAAAAGTCCTGTCAGACATGGTCAAAATTCGAAGAATCTTCGATTGTTGTCGTGGAATTTTTACTATATGAGACTTTTTAGCCGTTCCACACACCTGTAGTCCATATAGCCAGATTGGTTTAATCATGGCTTTGTACATTAATAGCTTGTTCTGTATAGTAAGTCTGGATTTTGTGCTGACTAATCAATGAAGCTGTCGAGGTTTTTCTTTTATTTGTTTGATATTTTGTTTTATGCGGCGATTCCAATTTAGTTTCGAATCCAAATGTATTCCAAGGTATATAGTAGTTGGTTTAATTGTAATTGCTGTGCCATTTATTTTAATTGGAATTTCAATAAATTTTGTTTTGGTAGTAAATATGTATAACCTGCACGGTTTTGTCTTCATTTATTTTTAGGCACCAATTATAGAACCATTCCTTAACTGCGTTTGTGTATCGCTGCAGTTTTTCAGTAGCGATAGTTAAGCTTTTGTCCGATACCAATAGTATTGTATCGAAAATATAATTTAAAAAAAAAATTTTTTTTGCAAATTTTTATTTGGAAAATGTTTTTTGGAAATTTTTTTTTGGAAAATTGTTTTTGGAAATCTTTTTTTGTAAAATTTGTTTTCTTCAGAAGTTTTCGGAAATTTTTTTTTTGAAGAGGATGTTTTTCAGATTTTGTTTGCTAGTGTTTGAGATATCATCGATTTCTCGAGTTATATTCAAATATTCAATATTAACTCCCGTATTTTGAATAAAAATTGTGAAACTTGTGTGTGTCATTGAAAGACCCTTTATGTATTTGTATGTATAATACAGGCCCTTTCAAATCGATCAAAGCGTCGCTGTGCTCATTAATAATAAGATATACGGCAGTTTTCCACTGATTTCCTAACCGAGAACTTTTGTGAAATTATTTCAAACAGTTAAACTTTGATGCTTACACTAAATTGCAAGTAGTTATTTAAATATCTGTATTAGGCGTTTTAAGCCTCCTAATTCGCAAAACAAAAAGTAGGAGACTTGTTTATTGAAATACATACACAATTTTTAAATTTTTCTTCTCAGTGTTACTTTTTCCGGAAAATTTTTTAACGGCTGTTTGTTTTATGGAGCATCACAAGTAGTTTTTCTTCACTAATTTTGATTTATTTTTGTTCTTTTGAACAGTGATTTTTTGGTACTTAGTGTGCGTTATTTTTACTGTATTTATGTATTTTCATGTATGTCTGAATGTTACGTCAGCTCGCTTGGGATCACTCCGTATTCGGGTGCTATATCGAAGTGTTGAGACATATTTATTGTCGTAGGCACAGCTTTTCTAGCGTTTGAATTGGATTTAAAAAATAATGTTAAAAAAAAAAATATTAAAAAAAAAATGTAACAAACAAAAAATTAAAAAGAAAATTAAAAAAATATATATATTTAATAAAAAAAAAAAAATTAAAAATAATTATAATTGTCAGCTCAAGGTAGCTACCTGCAAGGTGGATAGCGAAAGCTAACATCCGACTTTCGCACTCATTCAGTGAAGTTATCGGATCTAATTACCTGAATTTCACCCCACTTACAAGAGGACTTGAAGAGTTTAATCAGCTTCCTAGAAGTCTTGATCTTGACTTTGTGATGGCAAGGTCTCTGTTAACTTATTAACTATCTATTTAATTTAGGTCTTAAGTTCTTGTTAAGTAACGTTGTAAATCAACTCAGGACAGCTTGCCACCAATGACTCAAATAAATAAAAAAATAGAGTATAAAAAAAATAAATAAATATAAAAAAAATATAATAAAAAATAAAACACAACGTCTCATTTATAAAAAATAAATTTCTTATGGAACATTGGAAAATTGTTTTTTATTTTATGCCTTCCTCCGCCATAATAATTCGCAGTTTTTTGTGCTTTTAATGTATATTTCTCATTTGTCTCTTTTTGAACTAAAACTTAATTGTCTAATATTGCTTTTCTAAGAACGTAGATGTTACTTTACTTATTTTACCCTTTCCATGATATTCCCCTTACTTGTCAGCCATGTTTCATAGCCTGTTCAGGCAAACGTTCCACAAGCTCGCCGCCCTTCTTTATGCTTACGAAATCCGCTTTTATAAACCAATAGTTGAACTCAACTGTTTGAAAACCCAACTTTGTAAAGAGTCTTCTCGATGCATTATTTGTGTCCTCAATATGAGCGGTAGCATCACAATTTTTTGCGGTCAGCATGCGACATATTTGCTTCACTAAATCCTCAGCGAGGCCGCGTCGCCGATACTCACTTTTCACATACAAACAGGCTATGGTGCCGAATTCGCTGCTGTTGTACAAAACGAAAACGAAAACAATAAAAAAAAATTGAAAGTGAAATTAAAATATTTGGGGCACTGAATTGTATATTTAATACTTACTACAAGACCCAAGCGCACAGTGCACCGCTTTCGGGATGATAGGCACCTAAGGAGGCGTTGTATTTTATATTGCGTTCCACGATGTAGCGCGAGCCGGGTGCTTTGTACGCCCAAAAGTCATCTACTTCTGTGGCGTCTGTCAACGCGAGTGGTTTAATAATGAAGTCCGAGCGAGCTCTAAGTAGAATTAAGTGTTTTAAGTGGTGAATTAGAGTGAAGAAAATAAGGGAATTACAAAATAAAAATAATTTTTTTGTGTTGTTACCTCACTTCAAATTTTAGACAATCTTCCTTGCGCAGATGATACAGCCTTGCTGGGTAGCATTGCGCTAGCGGCGGTTCATAGCCTAATTGTGCGATATACTTTTTAACAGCTAAGGATGTTTTTTCACGAAAAATAAGTTCAGTATACGGAATGGACTTCAAGTGGCTCAACGCTGACTCATAACGCGCGATATGCTCCAGAGCGCAGGCGTCTACTCTGACGACGTGTGATATAAACGTTTTATCCTAAAAGCGTAGTTTTTTTTTTGATAATATTAAGTGATTTCATTTAAAAATTCTAAGCTCTAAGCGATAATCCAATATATTCAACTCACTTCCAAAATATAGATTCCATGCTCCCGCCACTTTTCATCAATACTCCATATACGAAATTCCCTTTCACACAATTCTGGGTCTTTGCGTGACCAGTTGATATAATTTTCCAAAGCGTAGTAGCTATAGGCATTTTGTGGCCAATTCTGGCGGTAAACATCGCGCAGTGCAGTCCACTGCTCGGGAGGTATCCGCACAAGCTTTTCACAGCTGCTCGCCGCACTCGTTGCCATGCTTAAGGTCTGACGGTAAAATTTCGACTGGCAGGTGTTGCAATTGTAAATGTTTATTTTGTACTTAATTTTTGGTAAACTAATACAGATACAAAGTTGTTGAAGTAATCGTGTTTTTTCTCATTATCGCGCTGCATTACGGCCGCTGCTGCTTAGAGTGGTTGTGCGCGGCGTATTGGTCGAATAAGTCGATGCACTTGAGTTCGATTGAAACTAAGTTGGATGAAAAATTGCCCTTATCAATGGGAGGGACAGGCGTGTATCGGTCATCAAACTAAACAGTGTGGACTACGACTCCTATGGGTTGAATTGATAATAATTTGGAAGCTTTTTTGAAGTGAAGTATGGACGAACATGCTTACCTAACCTAACCATGGGCGAACATTTTTGTTTTTATGCTAAAAGTTCAGCCGGCACCAAGTGACGCCTCCCCATTTTCAGACTATGCCACATATTTGTATATATAATTTATTTCTTACCATGATGAGAGGGATTAAAAAAATTATTAGTAGCCAGACTAAAAGCCTCTTGATTATTATAAGCACCACCAGTATTAGGCAGTGGAAATTTTATTAAATTTGTCACTTTGACTTGTGTAAGTGTTCCGAGTGCTACTCTGCTGGAGCACCTAAGCAAGGAGCGTACTTAAGAGAGAGATTCAATGCAAATATGCATACAAGGCCTTTCAAGTTCAAGTTTCTTTTGCAGCGGTGCTATTTTTGACTGCAGTCAATGTTACAATTTAGAAGTCTAAAGCCTGCTATTTGCTAAAACGACTTCTATTTCTGCTATGAAAATTCCTAAATTTGCTAAATTGCGGGTATTTCTGGTCGCTTTGTCAAGCAGCGTTCGAAATAAAGAGGTTTGTAGAGAAGTTGGAATCGAATATTTAGCTGAAAGATATATATCCACTTCATCCGTCTTGCTGTTAAATGTTTATTCCATAATATGAATATTCTTGAATATTCGCGCCAGAGCTCTTCGTGCTTCGGAGTTTTTATATGCATGTCGGTCCCTCAAAATCATTTTATACTCGAAAGACACCTATTTGAAGCAACTTTTGTCACTTTTTTTTCAAATCTCTTTTGCAATTTCCTTAAACTGCAAATAATATGATTCGAAATGAATAAAAAAAATTTAATTTTTTCCGATCGTTTCTTCTACCCTAATTTTTCTTGAAAATTCCTGCCTTTTTGCGAGCTGCTTGAGCCACCTTAGAGAGTTGATCAATCGTCAAAACAGCTGACTTTAGGCCCATTGTTGTGCTGTTGATACTTGTCCACAAAATACTCGTATCTTGCTAAACTTTGAGTGAAATCACGAAATTTTTCAAAAAATTATGCGCATTATTTTAATGAAATCTATGCCAATTTTTAATATTAATACTGTTATTTTCACATTTTCAAAAAAAAAAAACTGGAAACAAGCATCGGGTTCCATCGGCTTCCATAAATTGAGTTCGCAAATACAGGCTTTAGCTGATCATGAGGTGCGTATAAAACTTTAATTATAAGTATCTCAGCAATAGTACCTCACAAAAATCATTGACGTTGGCACTCCGCGTATTTTCCTTAAGCAAACAATAATAATAACGGTATTAGCAAGAGACACTCTGCATAGCCATCGCTTGTTAGGTTTGAACAAAAGCGCCTGCAGTTCTCTTACAAAAATTTTAACAGTTTCTAAAATGCACAAAAGAGGAACACCAAAGCTTAAACATTAATTGACAAAAATAAAAGCACCAAAAAAAAAAACAATAGCACCTCCACAGATATAGCAAAATATGTTGATCTTTGGTCACATTAAAAAAACACAAAAAATATTTTTAATTCCTTAATCTAAACAAATTAGCTGAAGTCAAGCAAAATTATCAGAAGTTGAAGGCATCATTGAATATTTTTGGCAATCACTCAGTTCTTTCCATAAACATTCACTCAGATTAAGAAAAAAAAATGAAAATAGGGTTGGAAATAGGAAAAAAAGGTTGAATTTGATAGCTGATAATTTATGCATTATAGTAGTTAAAATAAAGGGCTTTCCAATAACAGGTGGTATGAATGAATGGACTGCGCTATTGAGAGATGATTAAAGATTTTGTGTGGCCAGAATTGGATGGTATTGATCTGAACAACGTTTATTTTCAACAAGATGGCACTACCTGCCACACAAGCAACGAAACCATTGATATTTTGCGGGGAAAAGTTTCCGGACCGTGTTATCTCTCGAAGAGGTGATCACAATTGTCCACCGAGATCTTGTGATTTAACACCTTGTGACTTTTTTCTTTTTTTCTTTAGGGGCCACGTGAAAGAAAAGGTCTACACCCACGGCCCAGGGTCGATTCAAGACCTCAAAGATGGAATTCGTGAGGCTATCGAGGGCAGCCACTTTGCGGTTATGGAAAATTTCATGAAAAGGATATTGTCCTGTAAGCGTGATCGTGATGGTCATTAGCCTGATGTTATTTTCCACTATTAATAGCACTCCTTCCTCTTTATAATGAAATAAACATACGATAATTTATTTTTCTTTGAATATCAAAATGACTCCTCTTATTGGAAAATTATTCTAAAATATTTTTTGTGATGCAGAAATTTGACGTCTTTATGCTGGTGTAAAAGAATTTGTTTCATTTTCTTTTTTTTTAATTTCAAGCATAATTTCAGCACCAATTACTTCAGTGTGGATCGGCAACGTCAATAAAGCGGATGGTTTTATTATAAAGAAAAATGAATACTTTCTCAAACGAAGCTCAATATTGAATGGGTGTCTCTTCTAGATATCACGAAAGGGTACTGATATGCAACTTGACGTTGGTGGTGCTGTTAACCTTTACTCGAGACTGGGTAGGCCATCATCGCATGGAACAAATAAAGCAAGGGGAACACCGCCCGGAGACGGACTATGGCGTCCGACTAGAGATCCGACAACCTCCTACCCGAAACTAATTGTCGCGAAAACGCAACAACAGCCTCGGATTGTTAATCGAACTCAATCATGCAGACCAACGCAAAAGGGTGTGGTACGGTATACTAGACAGGGCTAGTTTACTGCGACGGCAGCCCTTGGTTGGGAAAATCCAGAGTCATTCCGGTAACGTTGAACCGGCTGCCATGGGAATGGAGCTCCCTGTGAAGGAGCATAATAAACTGTTCAGCAAGCAGTTCCTGTTAGGGTGGTCCCACCCATGCAGACACCTGCTTGAGTCTGAGCCACCTCCCAGGTATGTCAGGTGACACCTCCTTAACTACGCGGACGAGATCCACCACAAAACAGACCGACAATTACTGGTTCGGACAGTGTTCCGCCCACCTTCTTAAGCTCCCGACCCCCGAATGCTGTCATCGGAGTCCAACCACCACCCATTGCAGACGAAGAGCTTCAACTACCCCGAGAGTCCCACGTAACCTTGGCCCAATTACGTTCTGAATATTGTAGCAGGTTAAATTCCCTACCCGGAATGAACCTCGACATACTAAATATATGCCCGGCATGTAAAGGCACCCCGCTCGACACTAACCACCTTTTCACATGCCCCATCAAGCCCACTCATCTAACACCCCTCTCCCTCTGGACCCAACCTGTCGAAACAGCAAGTTTCCTGGGCCTACCGCTAGACGAAGACGACCGGTGATTACACTACACTGACAGGTCAAAGTTACTGCAACAACAACAACCAACGCAAAAGTTAAAGTTTTTGTGGAAACAGTAGCCCACCCAGGACTGTCGTGCTAAGAAAGAAGAAGTCTCTTATACTTCTATGCTGCCAATGCAAACTAAGTAACTGTAGATATGTTGGAAAAATCATAGTTTTTTTAATATTTTCTAATTTTTGATGATTGGGTGCAATATCTTTTGAAGATATTGAGAGTCTTCAAAAGAGTTGTTTTTGGAATTGCATAATCCAGACGTATGGGATCCAGCATGCGACATCTTTATATCGAAAGGTTTCTAAAAATTATTAAATTCAGTGAAACGGCCATGTTATGGTTTAACACTTTTTTCACCTACAGACCGAAATATCATAACTTGATGCCGTTCTCATTTTTCGACATAGTCTCTCCTGCTGTTCTAGTTTGTTGATTCCTTCCTAATAAAAGAATTTTTCCAAGTCTGAAAAATAGTCATTCCTTTCAGCAATCACCTCCTCGTTTGAATAAAACCTTTTTCACGCTTGCCTTTTCTTTAAATAGCGGAAAAAATAGTAGCCCGTAAGATCCGAGGGAGCCAAGTCTGATAAATAGAGGCAAGGTGAAACGAGTTGGAACTCTATTTCCGTTAATTTTGCGACCACAATTGCTAAGGTGTGAGCTGCTGCTTTCTCCTGATGAAAAAGGGAAATCACAATATACCCCGATCTTGCTGAAACTTGGTGTGTATTCTTCCAGAAGGTGCTGCTAATAGTAGTAGGTAATAGTAGGTAGTGTCATCTCTCTGACTTTGCACGGACTTTTCAAACGACCCTCGTCTCTGGGGTATCTAAATAACGAAATAGACCAATATGGGTAATGTAGTGTTCAAGAGTGTATCTTACAATTTCTTATATTCCTCTCAGGTTACTGTTTCCTGACTTTTGTGACATTAAAAAATATTTGCATACAGTGCTGAATTTCTAGTTTCTGATTTTGTTATCGATTTTGTAAATCAACGTGTTGACTTCCTCTAAAGCGTTTCGCGGTTGTTTCTCTTTAAATGTTTTGGCTTAATTCTGTCAAGTCCAGAGATTTTTTTAAGCACCGAGGTATGGAATAATATCGCGTGTTTTTTGCTGCATGAGAACTCTCCATATCGGTAACTCTGTTTTGACAGCTGAAAACGGCAAAATGTGTTGATATTTCTATTCAGTTAGGCTTGTCAAGTCATCACGAATCGTTGAATGCTAGAACAACACTTCCAAATTGCAGAAATTTACTTAAAAAAAATCTGTTCGCGCAGTTCATAGTGTACTGGCGGCATTTCTTTCGATATGAAAAAAGAGCTGCCGTTTCGGTGAATGGCAAGCGCTATCGAGCCATGTTGCCTGAATTTTTGTTTCCAAAATATTTCTATTTTGCATTATCATTTTAAGTTCTCAAGCCCTTAAAAAACTCTCGATATAAAGTACGTGTTCCTTATCTCTGCCTTCATATAAACATAATTCAGTTTCTTATTTTCTAACGGCTAAGACCCCTAATGTCACGATCGTATATTGCCACTTCCACGGCTTTATTAAGCCATAAAATACAACAGGTGTTTCAATTTTTCATGAACAAAATGTTTGGTAAAAAGTTCCCTTTCATTGATACTTTCGTTATCAACTATTTTATTTATCACCTGCGTCGTTTTTTATATTGTTTGTGCTTGTCGGCTGCACGTTTTATGATATTCATATTCACTTCCTGTTTTTCAAGTTTGTTTGTTAAGATGATTTATGAACCTCTCATATTGAGTTAATGTTTTTTCGTTGTTCTTGTTGTGTTTGCATGGAGAATTCTGGTGGAGTGACAGTCCTGGGCCAGATATAAATTCGGGTGGTTCTGGTAACGCATGATTCAATAATAAAAGGTTTGCTCAGTAAACAGTTTTCTCATTACCTCTTGACAAATCGGCTCCCTTAGGAATGCACTGGGTTGCTGGCTCTAGAAATTTTGAGCAAAAGTGGAGGAAAAGTAACATTTGTAGAAAAAACATTTCATTCATTCTCAAAATCTAACTGCTCGCAGTTTGTTTCTAAAGGGTGGTTAAATCTCAGAGCCGATGTTGAATGTGAACCACACTTATTCGTTAAGTTTTTTTTGCATTTCATTTAACATTTTTCAATTTCATACTAACTCAATTTGAACCATGGAAAGATACACAGTCGAGCAACGCGTTAAAGTTACTCAGGCTTATTATGAAAACGGGCGTTCAAATCAAAATGCATATCGCGCACTTAGTGATTTTTTCGGTCAATTTAATCGTCCAAATGTGCGTACAATCGGAAAAATTGTGCAAAAGTTTGAGCAAACCAGGTCTGTAGGAGATGTGAAAACACCAGTGCATGCTCGTACAGCTCGTACCTCAGAAAATATTGCTGATGTTCGTGATAATGTGGTTGAAGAGCCGTCCACCTCAACTCGCCGTCGTGCCCAACAATTCCAACTCTCACGCTCGTCGTTGATGAACATTATGCATAAAGACTTGCATTTTCAGATACACGCTTACAAGGTGCAATTGACACAAGAACTAAAGCCTCTTGACCATTTCAAGCGTCGTCAATGGTCAGAACGGTGGTAGGAAATGGCAACAGTGAATGACCAATTTTCGAAGAAAATCATGTCGAGTGATGAGGCACATTTTCACCTCAGTAGATTCGTCAATAAGCAGAATTGCCGCATTTGGGCGAATGATAATCTAAGAGTGATTGCCGAAAAACCAATGCACTCACAAAGAGTGACTGTTTGGTGCGGTTTATGGGCCAGCGGCATCATTGGGTCATATTTTTTCCAACCTGTCGAAACAGCAAGTTTCCTGGGCCTACCGCTAGACGAAGACGACCGGTGATTACACTACACTGACAGGTCAAAGTTACTGCAACAACAACAACCAACGCAAAAGTTAAAGTTTTTGTGGAAACAGTAGCCCACCCAGGACTGTCGTGCTAAGAAAGAAGAAGTCTCTTATACTTCTATGCTGCCAATGCAAACTAAGTAACTGTAGATATGTTGGAAAAATCATAGTTTTTTTAATATTTTCTAATTTTTGATGATTGGGTGCAATATCTTTTGAAGATATTGAGAGTCTTCAAAAGAGTTGTTTTTGGAATTGCATAATCCAGACGTATGGGATCCAGCATGCGACATCTTTATATCGAAAGGTTTCTAAAAATTATTAAATTCAGTGAAACGGCCATGTTATGGTTTAACACTTTTTTCACCTACAGACCGAAATATCATAACTTGATGCCGTTCTCATTTTTCGACATAGTCTCTCCTGCTGTTCTAGTTTGTTGATTCCTTCCTAATAAAATAATTTTTCCAAGTCTGAAAAATAGTCATTCCTTTCAGCAATCACCTCCTCGTTTGAATAAAACCTTTTTCACGCTTGCCTTTTCTTTAAATAGCGGAACAAATAGTAGCCCGTAAGATCCGAGGGAGCCAAGTCTGATAAATAGAGGCAAGGTGAAACGAGTTGGAACTCTATTTCCGTTAATTTTGCGACCACAATTGCTAAGGTGTGAGCTGCTGCTTTCTCCTGATGAAAAAGGGAAATCACAATATACCCCGATCTTGCTGAAACTTGGTGTGTATTCTTCCAGAAGGTGCTGCTAATAGTAGTAGGTAATAGTAGGTAGTGTCATCTCTCTGACTTTGCACGGACTTTTCAAACGACCCTCGTCTCTGGGGTATCTAAATAACGAAATAAGCAGAATTGCCGCATTTGGGCGAATGATAATCTAAGAGTGATTGCCGAAAAACCAATGCACTCACAAAGAGTGACTGTTTGGTGCGGTTTATGGGCCGGCGGCATCATTGGGTCATATTTTTTCCAAAATGAGGCCGGTCAGGCAGTTATTGTGAATAGTGTTCACTATCGTGAGATGATAACGAACTTTTTATGGCCCGAATTGGAAGATATGGATGAGGACGATATGTGGTTTCAGCAGGACGGTGCCACTTGTGACACAGCTAACGAAACAATGGCTCTTTTGCGCGAAAAATTTGATGGCAGAATAATCTCACGTCACGGCGGTGTCAATGGGCTGCCAAGATCATGTGATTCGACACCGTTGGACTTCTTTCTTTGGGGTTATTTGAAAGAAAAGGTGTATGTCGATAAGCCAGCAACAATTCAAGAGCTAAAGGATGAGATAATTCGGCACATTAATAGCATAGAACCTTAACTATGCCTCAGCGTCATCGAAAATTTGGACCATCGGAAGGAAGTGTGCCGCCGAGGCAGCGGCGGCCATTTGACCGATATTTTGTTCCATACGTAATTGAGCCATACCAACAATATTATCATAATAAAAAGAAGTGGCAATAATTTCCTAAAAACTATGCATTTTATTCAAAATCAGCACCGGCCCTTGAAACTTAACCACCCTTTATTTAAGTAAACATTTTTGGCTACTATTTTTACCAAAAGGGATCTAATTTTTTCTTCTCGAATATAACCCTTTGCAAGGAGGTATCAAAAATCGAATGTCACTAGTGAGCAAACCTTTAATGTAGAATCAACTATCGTGGGAACGACATGGCTTCTGATTTAGTTCTCTCATACAACTCCCAGATAGCAAACGATTTTCCCACTTGATTTTATTTGTTTTGAATTTAATAAGAGAAATCTCAAAGAAGCACCTAAAATTAATCACACCACGTATTCTGAGTGCCAAATATTACTGACATACGATGCAACTTGATGAATTTACATGCATATTTGCCCATCACTCACATTCATTTAATGCTTTCAGCAAAAGTAAATAACTTTCATCTACTAAATTTAACATATTTTATGAAATTGCCGCCTTTTTTACAATATTTTCTGCGTAAAAATTTTATCACAATTTGTTTTTGGAATGGCATTTTTATAAATGTAATTAAATTCCACGACTGCAAAAGAAATATGTAGGTCATTTGCAAATATGTAATACACTTTTTTTATATTTATTGAAAATTTTATTTTATTTATACCCACACCTACACACACTTCTCCTACAATTCAGTTCTTTTTGGTTTTATGCAAACCACTTTTAGTTATGTGTGTCACCGTTAGACAATTCACTGAACCAATGTTGCGAAAAATGTGTGTTTACAACAAATTGAATCAAATATGAGAAAGTGAAGCAACATAAATAACTACCAAAGTGCAAAGCTGAAGTGCACAAAATCAAATAAATTGCGGGAGAAGAATTGCTATTTTCCGCTCGTGCAGAATTTGTATGTAAGTAAGGTTAGTGCGGTGCCGAATTTAAACAGAAAACCAACAAAAAGTGCACAAGGATCAAATATATGATATGGATATATGGTACTTTAGTACAGTGGCTCACAATATTTTTCAAAATTTAAATTGTTATGAATATTATAATTATAAATATTATAATGATATTATATTATTCTCTCAGTGAATAAGAAACTTCGACAGCAGACTTGTGGTGTTCTGTGCTCGAAGTTGCCGGTTTTGCTATTTCAAAGGCATTTACTGTACATTAATTTCCTTCAGTGCACTAGAGTCGTGAGTGTTAAATTTTTTGGCTTTCGGTTATGAAGTGCAGCTGCAACTCCTTTTAAATATAGGACAATAAAAGAGAGGTTGAAGATTAAAACACACGGGACAGGGTTAGGCCACACCTAACTTTAAGAATTTTTTACGGCGAAAATATTGAAAAATAAAAACATGTTTGTAACTCTTTACTATCTGTAATTTGAAGAGTAATACATTAGTTTATAAGATTAAGTAAAAAAAGTTAGTATTTTAATAAAAATGTTAATAATAATGCTTACATTACAGTTCCGTGACAAGAGGACTTTCTAAGGAGAAGTACTCCGCCGCCGGGGAACTTTCTTTTACTTTCTTTTTGTTGAAATAATATTTATACAATTTTAAATTTAATAAATTTATTCTTATTTAAAAAAAATGTATTAAAAAAATATTTAAGAAACGAAAACAAAAACGTTTTCAGTTAAAAAAATTTTCATTATTAATTTTTTTTTTTAATTTTATTTACGAATAATTTGATAACTTTATAAATATTTTTATTTAAAAAAATTGTGGAAGTTTTAATAAAAAATTTTTTTAACTGAAAACATAAATACCTTCTATTAATTTTTTATTTTTTTCTTAATACAATTTGTTTCAATAATTTAAAAATGGAAAAAGATCCTTTATTTGAAAAACTCAATAAATGTAAAAAATTGTTTCCACGTAAGTTTTTAACTACTATGAGAAATTTGTAAAAAAACGTGAAATTTTTGGTAAAAAAAAGTTTAGCCAAAAGACAAATTTTATATGAAAATATTTTTCATTGAGTGTTTAGAAATATTTGTAAAAAAATATTTTATTTAAAAAAAAAATTTTATTTGAAACAAAATTTTGAGAAATTTTTAAAAAACGTAAAATTTTTGGTAAAAAAAGTTTAGCTAAAAAAGAGATTTAATATCAAAATATTTTCCATTGAAAATATAGAAATATTTAGAAATATTTTCAAATAAATCATTTATTTAAAAAAAATCTTTTATGTGAAAAAATCGTTTATTTGAAAAACTAAAAAATTTTTAGATTTTAGTTGCAAATAATTAGTTTTAGTTTAAATAACAAAATGGAAATTTTTAGTAAAGAAAACTGTTTGAGTAAAAAAAATTTTTTATTAAAATTGTTTCATTTGAAAATATAAAAGTGTTTAACTTTTTATTAAGTATTCAAATATTTATTAGAAAAGTAGTTTTACAAAAGAAATAAATAAATTAAAACTATTGAAAAAAGCATAGTTTTAATTTGCATGAAGTTCTAGGGATAAAATTTTTAATAAAATTTTCTTTTTATTTAAAGTATAAAAGGTCTAGGCTTTTCTTCTTCCCTTTAGCAATGCTGACACCACTGCCATAGAGGTTGAAGCAGTCCACGGCCCGATTTGGATCGTGTCGGCTTACATGCCTTACGACGCAGCGGAGGCGCCTCCTCCTGAAGCAGTGAGAAGGCTCGTCAATACGGCGCATCTGATCCAGAATCGCGTCATTATCGGAGCAGACGCTAATGCACATAATACTGTTTGGGGCAGTACAAACCACAACACACGAGGTGAGCAACTTTTTGATTATATTCTAGCGAATAAGCTTGATATATGTAATAGAGGTGATGTTCCTACGTTTCTTAACTCGTCTAGAAGAGAGGTACTCGATATTACTCTTGCTAGCGAATCATGTACACAACTGGTGCAGGACTGGAGCGTTGATAAACAGCACTCTTTTTCCGACCACCAATATATAACATTCACTTTAAAAGCCGAAACGGCAAAACCCATGAAGTACCTTAACAAAAAACGTATGAATTGGATCAAATATAAAGAACATCTTGCCAATGGACTTCCTGATATCAGGCAGTTTGAAATGGCAAATAAAAACGATATCGAAAACGCTGTCAACATGATAACGAAGACGTGTCAAAGCGCAGCACGACAATCTTGTCCCCTGACAAAAACAGGAGGTAAGCATAAACCTTTTTGGTGGACTCCAGAAATCTCAGAACTTCGCAATCGAACTCGGAAACTCTTTAACCAATCTAAAATAACAGACGAATGGGAAGAATATCGACACTGTCTCAAAGACTTTAAGAAAGCTGTCAGAAGTGCAAAACGCACATCCTGGCGATCATACACTCAAGAATTAGAGAACACCTCAGAAGTAAGCAGACTACGCAAGATTCTTGCATCAAACCCAGTCTCTCCCAGTTTTATCATGACTCAAGATGGAACTTGGACTACTTGAACTGACCACACTCTTAGAATACTTCTAGAATCTCACTTTCCAGGCTGTGTTGCCAACTTACCTGCACTTCCCAGCACTCTTCAGAGTAATTATGGGAATAGATCAGATCTTATCAGCTCTAATAGCATCTCTACAGCAATACTAAGCTTTACAAAATTTAAATCACCAGGTCCTGATAACATCATTCCAGCAGAACTTCAAGAAGGACTGATTATTAATTACTCCATCCGAAAGATGATCGAACAAATGCTCCAAAATAGAATAATCACTTCAGAGCTTGGGTTAAGCCGCATGAGAATGTACGCCGTCAAAGGCACTCCTCAAGGCGGAGTACTTTCACCCCTTCTCTGGAATCTCGCTGTAAACAGTTTGCTTCGAAATTTCGAAAAAGCAGGCTGCAAGGTTGTAGCCTATGCAGATGATATTGCACTCTGCGTGTCAGGCAAACACCTGAATACCCTCACTGAGCTCATGCAACGCTCAATCAATATTCTGTCAAAATGGTGCACCGAATGCGGACTAAATGCGAATCCAGCAAAGACAGATCTTGTTCTCTTCAATAGGAAACAACAATCTCCTCCACTGCAAACAATAACCTTAAAAGGGGAATCATTACTCCTATCTGATTCAGCTAAATATCTAGGAGTTATTCTAGATAGGAAGTTGAGTTGGAAATTGAACATCGAAAACAGATGTAAAAAAGCTTTCATAGCTCTTTATACTTGTAAGAAAGCTATAGGCAAAACCTGGGGTTTTTCACCTCGGATCATTTATTGGATATATACCTCGATCATCTAACCGATACTCTTCTACGGTGTGGTTGTATGGTGGACAGCACTCGAAAAACGGTGTAGAGTAGCCACAATTGATCGAGTTCAAAGAACAGCCTGCCTCCTGATAACAGGATGCTTAAGTACAACACCTACTAAGGCTCTAAATACCTTGCTTCACTTGTTCCCTATCGATCTGGCTGGCAAAGCGATTGCAGCGAAAGCAGCGACACGCATGAATGCTATATCGAAATGGAATAAGTATCTTGGCCATTCGGCCATACTGAACAGGAACACTGTTATCTCTTCCGACATAGACTATCATGTAAGTCTTCCATCACCACCCTTGCTATTCTCCTGTTCACTCCCAACTAGGGAAGAATGGAAGACAAATCTAACCGAAATCAATGGCCTTCTGACTATATATACAGATGGTTCAAAACAAGTGGGATTTGGAATCTTTTCCAATTCCCCTCACATCAATCTATCATTTAGTTTACCCGACTACTGTAGCGTATTCCAAGCGGAATCTGGTATGCTGCGAAAACTCTCTTAGAAAATAGAATATCACTAGAGGATATCCGCTTTTTCACCGACAGTCAAGCGGCCGTTCGAGCACTCAGCTCCTCTTATACCCACTCAGATGTGGTTCGATCCTGTCTCTTATCTCTTAACGAGATAAGTGTTCAGAATTCTGTCCAAGTTATCTGGATACCGGGTCACAGTGGATTCGAAGGTAACTACAAAGCTGATGAGCTCGCAAGAGCTGGAGCTGCGCAATCAAATGTTAGTAACTTACCCACAATCCACATTCCGCTCTCAACATGTAAATTACTCATTGATCGAGAATTTCACAGCATTGCTGATCGGAGGTGGCGAGTGGAAACTACTTGCGTTACGACCAGACAAATCTGGCCATCCTACAATCTGAAACAGACAAAAACCCTTATAAGTCTTTCGAAACACGAACTAAGGCATATAATATCTCTTATTACCGGCCACTGCCTGTTGGGCACTCACGCACGTCGGCTCGGGGTTCCTCAAAACGACCTGTGCAGATACTGCGAGGACGAAAATGAGGAAGTATCGAGCAGACATTTGCTGTGCAGTTGTCCCGGTCTAGCCAGAAGTCGCCTCGCTCTTCTTGGCTCTCCAACAATTGACAATCTTTCAGTACTCTCGAACCTGAAAATCGAATCTCTCATCAAATTCTCGAAACGAATTAATATCTTTGACCAAAATCCACAATAAAAATCTCGGTTAGGTGGGGAAATCATATAACATAATGAGCTCTAGGGCAACACAACGGACCCAACTTGCGGTCTATGTGGCACTCCGATGCGGGGTCACCCTTAAACCAACCAACCAACCATAAAAGGCCTAACTAAACAAATGTTTAACATTTTTAAATTTAATTTTTTTGTCTATTTAAATCCAAGCTTATTTATTGGTTTTACTTTTTTATGAAACATTTTTATTGTCCTAATTTTTTTGATTAAAAAAAAAATACTTTACTAAAAATATAAAAAAATTATGTAAATATGAATACAAATATTCTCTCTCGGGGCTAATTTGTCAAATTTATAACAAAAATTATAAATGCAGTTTGAGGGAGGAAAAAAATTTGTTGTGTTCTCCCCACAAATTTCGAAGTAGTGTTTCAATTTTTCTTTGTTTGAAAGTGTTTCTGACCTCATAAATATGTTAAATTTCCAGTGTCAGGCTGTTTACTTTTGTGAGTCACTATCGACACTAGTGAATGGGAATTTCAAAATAAATATTATAAAAGGCTGCACTGCCAAGTTGATCGACTGCGATTCAATGCTATGTTTCCTTGCAAGAAAATGCTCATCACACGTCTTTTCACGTATCGGCAGACAAAAAATCGCAAGCTCTTCATACCCACTTCATAATTTCATGCTGCCTCTCGCGATAAATTACACTTTCTACACTTGCAACTGCTTTTAAACTCCTCCAAAGTTATTGTTGGAGCAAACAGTATGTAAATAAAGCTGATTAAAGCGAAATTCGGCGAAAAGCAGAAAAAAAAACAAAATGAAAGCTACTCCAGTAAAGATGCTTGCCTGTAGATACATATACATTTATGTATGTGTGTGTGCGTATTTTATTTCATTGTGGTAACGAATGCGCTTCCCAATTCCTTTTGAAATGCCACTGCAGCCCAAAGCGCTCGATGCTGGAGGTTAAAATTTTACTGGAAATTGCAACATGCTAATGAGGAGGAGGCTGCCGAAAGGAATGTGGCACAAAGAGCAAAGGGCATTACAAATATATTAATGTTGTTTTCTTTCTTTGCAGGTGAAGTGGAAAAGCTTCTTGTGTACGCAAATAAAAACGACACGCGTGTGCAAGAAATTCGATTTAAATAATTTACATACATATTTTAAGAGATAAGCCATGATACCTGGTTGCGACGACATGCCAGCTACGTAGTTGTCTGAAGGTTGTGGAAATATTTCGATTTTATACAGGGTTTGCCGAAAAGTCGTCCGAGATGCTTAAGGACATTACTATTTATGTAATTTCTGATTCATTTGCTTAACTGAAAAAAAAACTTAGAAAAAAAATTGTGTGGTTTATAGGTCCATTTTTTTAAATACCTCTGCAAGGCAGATTCTTTTCGGTCACTCCTCCAACCGAAGATTCTCTTTGCCATCATTTACCAATCTGAGTATCGTATCAGCTTGTTGTGGTTGTTGTTGTTGTAGTAGCAATAACATTCCCCATCAATGTTTGGGAAATGCTGCTGGAGTGAGAGTTCTTGACCGGATACACATCTTGGTTGTTCCGGTAAAGTAGAACCGACTGTTGTGGGATCGGTCTTCTATCTTCGCGCCTGAAATTCAAAGTTGAAAGATAAGAACGTAAAGAAAACCATAATTTGTATTATGAACTTATCTCTGTTATACTTTTTTTGCCCGAATTTGCTTTCAATGGCTTGCACAATTTTGTTGTGGCCACTAATTTTTTCCATTGCTATCTATTTTACCCTCCATTGGACACCTTTTTTAAAACCTTCGATTGTGACCCGGCTCTGGCCTTTTTTCCTCCTGTTTGAAGATCCTTTTTAAAGGGTTATATGCACAAATCGTTACGAAGTTAAATTTTAGGAAGTTACTTGGAAGCTCAAGTCGTTAGCTATAATAGAAATATGTTAAATTCACGTCCAAAGTCGAAGAACTCTGGCCAAACCCGAGTGTCCAACGGAATGTTAATATAATATTATGCAATTATTGCCCGGCAGTAACTGTCATTGTAGTACTAAGCAGAATTTGGCTTCGAAAAAAGGGACGGCTGCGAACGGCCAATGCTAGAAACTTTTGTGGCTGAGAAATTTTTGCGTTCTTGAACTAGGCACCCTTCGCCCGAGCTTCACGTGACTTTGAACTATTACTTATGCTTGTTAGCCGCATAGGAGTTGTGTGGGTTCCGCATAATTTATACCTCAGTATTAGTTAGCGATCAACTGAAGACTTAACGCATTTAGGTTCCTAGGTAGGTAAATAGAAAGTAGGTAGGTCGAAATGGCAGTCGGTATTTGAAACAGCTCATTAAGGCCAATGCCAGCCCATTGGGATACCAATGTAGCAGTTTATCTCCTCCACTCTTCACTAAACCATTTTTTTATATCCTTAATGCCATGAGTATCATTCAAAAGCGTTGAGTCAAAGTATCTAAATCTATTCGTATGCCCAAAGTGACAAAGAAGACATCAGAAAGATTTTTTCTACTCTCATTCTTGCAGCTTCTCCTATAGGCAAAATGAGGTGCATTCAATCTTTGGAGGGGACAGCGGCCTGTGATGAAAGCAAATAACATAGAGATGTTTTTCCTTGACCGATTCAGTAGCGCCTTTGAGTGTAAAATTCTTTTTGTAGCATTAAATGTCGGATTATCAACCCATCTCGTGTTTCCTTAAGTGACAATTCTATTTGAACCACACAGTTTGTAGTTTGAGATGGGTATAGCTGCAATATCCATATCAGTGGATAGTGGCCTCTGTAGCTAATTAGTCTGCCTTACAATTCTTGGTATGTCACTAAGCTCTGGCACCCATATCAAATGGATGCGAAAATATACCACCATCTCGTTAAGAGCTGTGACATTTGAGAGTAATGATGGCATAGTGACAATCCCCAAAAGAGATTGAATCGCCATTTGGCTATCGGAATAAATAAATACTTCTTCAACCAGACAGCAACCTCATTAATGGACAGATTTTCAGCCTGAAGTACGCTATAGCGATAAAAGACGATGCGAAACATTTACTTTTGGCTTCTTACAGTAGACACCAAAGCCAGCTTTATCGTGGAGCTTAGAGCCATCAATAAAGCACCCTAAGCAGTTTTTCCACCCAAGTATATTGTCTAGCCACTCACGTCTAGCAGAATTCTGGTATTAAATAACCTTTTAAAATATGATTCATACAGCCGACCAGTGTTAGCTGAGTTCTTTTTACCTACATAGTCTAGGGTAGCCTTTATCCACACATAAAGGAGCACAGGTCTGATAATGGTCTGATACAGCTTGTTTTTTTTTTAGTCAGGAGGTGTAAATCAAAATGTTTGGAATGTGGGGCATGCTCCCACCTCCTTGGCTGATTTCCACCTTGGAACCGCGTTAGCATTTCTTGAAGGTGGAGCCGTGTTTATGCCCATTGACACAACAGGTTCCGCACCTGTGGGCGTATGGAGATTTTACGCCATCGATAGTATTCACTCCTCCCACTGTCGTCGAAAGCGGTTGTGGGGGGAATGAAATATGGAGAATATGCAATAGTCTGATACTCACAAACTATTGTCTTGTCTTCAGTTTGGTACTGTTGTGAGTGTTTGACTCAAGCGTCTGGGTCTGTCGTCGGTTTGTCTAAAAAAGTTTATCTCCACCGTCCACCTGCTAGTGAAGGTAGAAAAAAAATTTCTAATAAAAGACTAGACTTTATGTTTGTAAGGTTGTTTTGTAATTTGTATTTTTCTTCTTTTTCTCGAATTATGACTTAGCTGGATTGAGTACATTACGTAAGAAATAATCTAGCTGACCTTGCTACCTAATTAATTTAATATTTTAATAGTATTGAATACTTTATCTATCTTTCTGCACCTACTGCTGCTGCCGCTGTTGTTGCCGTACGACTGTAGCCGCGAACGTTTTTGCTGCGTCCCATTTAGTGATGGTCGAGCGCATATCCTGGACAAATCTTGCGTGGGATTGCGGGTGTTCGCCAGCATCACTCGTTCTTCACTGAAACGTCTGCAGTGAAAGGCCACATGTTCTGCGCTCTCGACTGTATTCGAGCAACTCGGGCTAAAAGGGCTGTCGGATAGCTGAAAACGGTGTAGATATTCAAGGAGGCAGCCGTGTCCGGAGAGTATCTGAGTTAGGAAGTAGTCAATATAGCCATGCTTCCTATTCATCCAGCCTTCAAGGTTTGGTATGAGTTTGTATCTGATACAGCTGTATCTTCGGATAAAGACCCAACCCGCGTCCTATGGCCCTTTTTCAAGAAAATAAAGCTAAAGTGGTTCTCCGTACTCTGTCCTTTACATTCATGTTTCGATTTAGTTTCTTGTTGAGAGTTACACGTAAATATTTGGCGCTATCTCCTACTACTAGCCTTACGCCATTTAATGGTGGTTTCATAAATTGTGGAATTTTGTATTTCCTCGAGAACAGCACTAATTCAGCTTTCTGAGGGTTTACACCGAAACCGCGATTTAGAGCTCATCTAGACAGCTTATTAATGTGGCAACAACTAAGTTCCTAACGCGCAAACAACTTTTACAACGAGACACATCACTTTGACTTCAGCAACGGAAGTCACCCTGATATATATTAGATGGTGCCATTGCATCACCGCTGCCTGAAGTAGCGTCAAGGTCTAAAAGTAGTAACACTTTCAGCTTATAAATTATGTCAACGGATCTGAAGTTTGAGAGCAAATGAAATAATAAAAAAGAATGAAGAAACCAAAAACAAGAAACCCTTTATTCGAAAATAACAGGACCTTGCATTGATACTTGAAAGAAAAAAAACCAAAAAATGTATACTGGAATGCATGAAAACCGCTACCACAACACCATTTTTCATATGTCATTAAATAAGGGAAGTTTCTGCTGAAAATAAAGGAAACATAAATTTTCTTCATGCCGAGTTGCCTTATTCGGTTCATGTAATTATTTTTAATTATAAAGGGTAGTTAAGTTTTAAGGGCCGGTGTTGATTTTGAATAAAGTACAATTTTTTAGGAAATTATTGTCA
The DNA here is from genome assembly GCF_027943255.1 of Anastrepha obliqua. Classification (NCBI taxonomy): domain Eukaryota; kingdom Metazoa; phylum Arthropoda; class Insecta; order Diptera; family Tephritidae; genus Anastrepha; species Anastrepha obliqua. Next base: position 122,530,505 of record NC_072896.1, on the reverse strand, counting down.
TTTTTCTTTATTACGATAAAATTGGTGTAGCTCAATTACGTATGGAACAAAATATCGGCCAAATGGCTGCCGCGGCCTCGGCGGCACACCTCCATCCGATGGTAAAAATTTTCGATGACGCTGAGGCATATTTGAGGTTCTATGCCGTTAATGTGCCGAGTTATCTCATCCTCTAGGTCTTGAATTGTTGCTGGCTTACGTCGAAAAGCCCTTTCTTTCAAATAACCCCAAAGAAAGAAGTCCAACGGTGTCGTTGACGTTTAGGTGTGGTTCACATTCAACATCGGCCCTTGAAATTTAACCACCCTGTATTTCAAATAAATGAATAAATCAATAATAAAATAAATTTGCTGCACGTAAATTCTACCAATTAAAATGTAATTAATTTCTCCCTTCTGTTTGTATACTTACGGCTCTGGTTGCGCCTGAAAGTATGTTATACGTATTCCTATACGGCAATCAATGTTAACATTTTCTGTTAGGCAAGAAAAATCGATTTAGCTCCATTCTGCAAGTGAGTTAACACGCTTTGCTACAAAAACAATTTTGTGAGAGTTTGTACACTTGAATTAATGCCATCCTGGACTTGTAACCTCTAGAACTTCTAATTAAAAAAGAAGTAATGAAGGCGGCGTGCAGGCTCCAGTTCAACAGATTCTGGGGAAACGAAGAGAACACTGGCCTCTATCAGATATGCCTCCAGTTTTCGGAAAGATACACACTGTTCTCGATACCAGCGAACAATCGGGTGCCTTGCGCTAGTTTCGGTAGTAAGTAAGACCTTTTGATCCCAGATAGAGTTTAATGGTTCCAGAAAATCTATTAACGAGATTTCAGCACACTTTTTACACCGACGGATCCAAAACCAGTGATGGAAGCGGATGTGGATGGTATTTAGACGAAGACACTTAGTACTCCTACTCTACAGGACAGACGGAGACGGAGCCGCAGATGTTATTCTTAAAGAAGTCTATGCCATCCTGAATGTGGCATACTGAGTAATTGAGAATAAGTGGCGGGGTAGTAGTATTGGAATTTGTAGTGACAGTCGAGCAGCACTGAGAGCCCTTGCTAATCCACGCTGCTCTTCGAAGTTAGTCGGTGAATGTAAGACAAAATATTGCAGTATTGTCAAACACAACAAAGTTTGCCTTGTTTGGGTGGCGGGACATTGTGAAAACGAGTTGGCTGATAAACTGGCCAATGAAGGCTCTGCAAGCAACAGCATACCACTAGGCGCCGGACCCTTTCTAGGTGTCAATTCTGCATCGATTTAACTATGAATTGACGACTTCATGAGGTCTACCCATAGAAGACGTTGGTCTGAGTTGGACTCCTGCAGAGTAGCCAAGTGCCTTGTGAAAGAACCAAACAGGAAATTAGCGACCTTTCTCTTAAAACTTAGTAGGAAGCACCTGAGAGTTCATTTTCACTTGATGGGCTTCATTACAGAATAGCTGTAAATTTAGGAGGTTATTTGGTGATTTAACGCCCTTTAATTAGCAGACCAACTTCAAAAAGAATTAATAACTTCCTTTTTGTCCAAACTAAATTCAGTGCTAAAGCATTTCTTTTTCATATTATTTACTTTACTTTTCTTGCCATTCTTGCACTTGCCTTATAGCGTAAATTTTTCATTATAAATATAAAAGTCCCAAATTCAGAACCACCAGCGCATTTCAATCTGTTGCTGAACTCTCGCCGCTATTCACTTGGCAAAATCCAGTCCAAATTAGCAACTTAATTGTGCGATTCATGACGGCATCTGCAATGCAAATGAAAACAACACAACAACAGTGACATCAAACACAACAATACCAAAAACCAAATCAGTTTTGTTTACTTTGTTCGTGCGACTGAAATGGCGTAGCGCGTCTGCTGACTTTGGCACTTTCGGTGCCAGGCTGCTAGGCTGCCAAATGGCAGCTCGCTTACGCCGATGAAGGCAAATTTAGGCATCTGTGTATGTATGTGTGTGCACATCGCATGGTAGGTCGCCAAATGAAAGGCAGCAAGTCAAAGAACGTGAGCCGCACGATCCAGTGCCTGGCCAAAGTAACTGCGCTCTGACTCACATACCCACGCACACACACACACAGCACTGCTTGCTAATGAATTTGAATTTGAGTGAGTAACCGCCAAATAGCCACAGCCGCAGACGCCAATGAAGCCAACACACATCACCCTTCATCTCCTTCAAAGCATAGCGGCAGCCGATAACAATAACAACAACAAGCCTGGCCGGTCACACTCTCAATCAGGGCACATTTTACAAGTCGGCGCGCACAAATGACAGCGAATAATGCAGCTACAAAATGCAAATACAAACACTAATGGGCGCATCCGTGTGCCCCATGTACATGCACACGCACACACACATATATGCGAATGCGCTCCGAAGCATGCACGCATGGCATTAACAGCGTCACGCCAGCCCACGCTCCGCTGATCAGTGGAAGCAAAAACGTGTTGGCGCACACAATGAGTTACTGCGACCGGCGACTACACGCAGCGGCAGTTGCGCTTTTTGAACATTTCCACATACAGCTAGTGTGGGCAATGCCACGGAAGCACTTCCATATGCGCTTGTTAGTGTATGCACATACAGTCACGTATGTGTGTGTGTAGGTGTTAGTCAACAGTGGCACTTCAGTAACAAATGGGACGCACGACTGTGGTCAGCAGATTTTTCGCAGCACCCCACAGAGGAGGCAGAGAGAGAGAGAGCGCGCTAATGCAGTGGCGGAAAAGGAGTAACAACTTTTGTTGCTCCCTCCCACAGGGGCGTCAAGTAAGTAACTTGATTTTCGTTGAAAAGTTGCAAGTTAATGAGTGACTTTACGGAAGATTAACGTGCAGCGAATTTTTATGAGATGCCATTGTTGCGTGGGTAGGTGAATAAAAGCGTAAATTTGAGGACCGAAGTTCTTTAAGAAAGCTCGTCAGCAAACACATAAACAAGTTTCGAATTAAAGATACTGCAGTTGGAAGGATATTTGAGAACTTTAAATTAAAAAACTCTTTTATGGAAAATTTAATTTTTAAGACTTTTTATTGCACCAATTTGAGATGATAATTTTTGTATAAAATGTAACTCACTCTCCTACAACAATCATATGAATTCAAGTTTCAAACTTAAAGAAAATTAAAAAAAAAAATAAATAAAAAAATTTACAATGAAACTTCATACCTTTTAATCAGAATTTTCAAGAGAATTTTCAATGTACAAAAATCATATAAATTCAAGTTTCAAACTTAGTGAAAATTAAAAAAAAAATATATAAAAAAAATTTCATCGAAACTTCACACTTTTTAATCAGAGTTTTTAACAGAATTTTTATTTTACAAAAATTATATGCATATGTAAATTCAAGTTTCAAACTTAATGAAATTAAAAAAAATCAAAAAATTTCCAACAAAGCCTCACATTTTTTAATCACAATTTACAAAGATTATATAAATTCAAGTTTCAAACTTAGTGAAAACTAAAAAAAATATATATAAAAAAAATTTCATCGAAACTTCACACTTTTTAATCAGAGTTTTTAACAGAATTTTTATTTTACAAAAATTATATGCATATGTAAATTCAAGTTTCAAACTTAATGAAATTTTCAAGAAGCCTCACACTTTTTAATCAGAATTTTCAAGAGAATTTTCAATGTACAAAAATCACATAAATTCCAGCTTCAAACTTAGTGAACATTAGAAAAAATAAAATAAAGAAATTTTTAACGATGCCTCACAATTTTCAATTTACAAAAATTATAAAAATTCGTGTGTGAATATGAAAAATTAAATTAGTGAATATAAAAAATTTCAACGAGACTTCACACTTTTTAATCAGAATTTTTAAAAATTTTCAATTTAAAAAAATCATATAAAATCAAGTTTCAAACTTAGTGAAAATTAAAAAAAATATATATAAAAAAAATTTCATCGAAACTTCACACTTTTTAATCAGAGTTTTTAACAGAATTTTTATTTTACAAAAATTATATGCATATGTAAATTCAAGTTTCAAACTTAATGAAATTAAAAAAAATCAAAAAATTTCCAACAAAGCCTCACATTTTTAAATCACAATTTACAAAGATCATAAAAATTCAAGTTTCAAACTTAGTTAAAATTAAAAAAAAAAAATAAAAAATTTTCAAAGAAGCCTCACACTTTTTAATCAGAATTTTCAATGTACAAAAATCACATAAATTCAAGCTTCAAACTTAGTGAACATTAGAAAAAATAAAATAAATAAATTTTCAACGAAGCCTCACAATTTTCAATTTACAAAAATTATAAAAATTCGTGTGTGAATATGAAAAATTAAATTAGTGAATATAAAAAATTTCAACGAGACTTCACACTTTTTAATCAGAATTTTTAAAAATTTTCAATTTAAGAAAATCATATAAAATCAAGTTTCAAACTTAGTGAAGATTAAAAAACAAAAATCAAAAAATGTTCAACGAAACTTCACACTTTTTAATCAGAATGTTTAGCGAAATTTCTAGAATGCTGTTTTACGGCCCATTGAAATTTGTTATAATAAAGTGCAAGTTTCATGTAGATCAAACACGCGTTGAGTTTTGAAAACTGTTTTTCCTAGTGGTCTTGTGCATTTTCTCCATTTAGTAAAAACGTCACATTTTTTAATTAAATAAGCAGCTATTAAATTATCAAAACTTCACAGTAAATGCCTGTGCAATATTTATTCAATGTTGTTGTAGCAGTTTATGGAACCCTACTATTGCGGGGTAGTCACCGATGTCATCGTATAACTCATCTTATGATAGGCCAAGGAAATGTACTGTGTGCACAGGTTAGGTCTAGAAGAAGAGGAGTGTTAGGTGAGTGGGTTTAAAAGGGCATGTGAACAGGTGGTTAGTATCGTACGGGGTACCTTCACATGTCGGATATGTATTGAATATGTCGGCGATGATTCTGGATAAGTAGGTGTCTAGACCGTAATTGAGTCGAAGTTACGCGGTTCTCACCAGGCAGCTGGAGCGCTTCGTCTGCAACTGGTGGTAGTTGGACTCTGATAACGAGATTCGAGTGTCGGGAGTTTAGGAAGGTGTTGAAAGTCACTCAATGAATGTCGTTTAAGGGCCTGCTTTAGAGGCTTCAAAAAATCGATTTTTTTTTGCATAAATGTCTTCCCAAACTATCCAAAAATGTGTCCTCAAAATTTCAGAAGCAACTAAAAAACCTTAAGAAAGTTATGATTAACCCACTTTTAAAACAATCTAAAGTGCACGAAAAAATGCACAAAAAAATGCACGAAAAAATCGATTTTGTGAACCCTCTAAAGCAGGCTCCCCCCTTAATGCCCATATATATAGGTACTGTCCGATCCAGTAGTTGCAGTTGTGTTTGGTGTTTGATCTCGTTGGTGTAGTGGAAGAGATGTGTCTAGGAGTTGGCTCAAGTTCTAGCAAATGTCTGCAGGGGCGATTGCCACGATAACACCAAAGCAGAAACTGTTTGCTGGGCATTTTACTATGCTCGTTGACCGGGACTATGGAAGCTCCATTGTAAGGTAGGCAGCGGATACATCAGGTGGTATACCGGGATTGTCCTGATAGCAGTATTTTGACAGGTCTGCAGCTTTGTCCACTGCGAATCACTAGTGCCAGACGACCAGACGGACGCAGCTGCCGGCTAGCGATTTGAAGGCCTTGTTGCGATTTTGGACTTTAGTGACAATTGCAGTTGTTGAAGCTGACACCCACAATTGTGAAGTTGTTAATGGATGGAAGTTGTTAATGGATGGCAATCGATTTTCACCTTTAATTGCAGTTTGACCGCCTTCGCTGAGGTGTTAAAGAGGGTCCCGTGGATTTAGTGAGAGAAAGCTAGAGATTCCTCGCGGTAAAAAAACAAGAGAGAGATTGACGAGATAAACGTTCACTTTGGCCTACAAGTCATCAATGTCATTGCTGTACGCCATTATCGAACAATCGCCAGCTTAGGATACCAGTGAAACTCCCTCTGGTGGTTCGGCGAGCTTCGGCTCTCTAATGTCCTAGGATGCCTCTATCTTGCGATCAGTTTCGACGAACTTCACGAAAGTTATCCTCCAAGGATCGATGGCCCCGTTGGTACTCATTGTATCAAATGTTCGTGGTAGTTCAGTGTAATGCTTCAACGCCAAAAGTTAAAGTAAATTTATCAATGCACTGCTCATTTTAATTCACGTCGAAAATCGTAATAAATCTGGGCACGAAAATTTTCACGAGTTGGGTATTAATAATATACATAGTAGCTCTAGCCTCTTCTAGCCTTATTTTGTAAAATATTGGTGCTGTTTACTTAATTGGCCGTATTAGTAGTTCCATAGATCTGGACTTGAGGATCACTACAATACTTTAGAATCCTTCGAGCTTCTCTTAAATTATTAGGAGAAAATGTATTTGTAGACTCATTCTTCACTCACTCTGGGGCAGTTCGCCAGCCTAAATCTCATCAATCTTCTCCACTATATCAACAGCTCTGGCTGATTGTAGATATCTGCCTGTTGGAGGTCTCATAATGGTATTAAAATGGCGCTTTATTGCTACTTGAGGAGTGTCAGACTGGCACTTCAACCATTTCACTTACCTACCCACCTAATTATACTCCCTCTTAAGTACATATATGGTTGACATGTGCATTTTAAAACGATGGCGTCCACCGAGTAACATGCCAGCAACATTTTTCCATATGTCACTATTTCGGCGTGAAATACATATGAAATTTCACGCATACTTCACCGCAATGCAATTCGCATGGATTTTGACAGCCATTTCACGTAAACCGCGAGCTTAGTATTATGCTTTAATTACAAATACTGCTTTTAATCTCCCATTGCAACATCTCAATCAGCACTGCAGCACTGAAAGTATCTTGAGTAAGCGATGCGGAAAATAAATGAAATTAAACTCTCAGCCACTTGTCTGATTGCGTCTGAAATGCGAAGCATTTACTATTTTACATTTTTTTAGTTTTGTATGAAATAGTTTAGGGAGAATTTTATCACCTCTCGCCCACCATTGTAAGCGAGTTGAGCGAACGCTCACCACCCATCAAATTGCAATTAGTGATTTCAGCACTTAAATTAAACGGCTATTTCGCTCCATAGTTCGCACAAGTATTTTATTAAATAAAGACTAGGGCGACTTTTTAAATAACTTGCACCAAAACTGCTGCGAAAAGTTGAAATACTTGAAGAGTTTCCTTGGCGAAATGTAAATCTCGGCAATGCAAAGAAAGCGCGCGCTATTTCACGGCAATACTAAAAGTTCCAAGCGACGCTGTCATTTAGACACTTAGCGCCAGTCGCTGCAGCAGCGAAGCTGTGCAATGCAACAAGACAAATCTAAAGCGTTTGCTGAACTCAAACGCGAGTGGAGAGTGGCTGGGAGTGGAAGGGAGAGCTTTGCTTAGCATTTTGCAAGCATTTACACAGCACTTCAATGGCGTTGTGATTTTGCATCTTTTTCGTTTTTCTGAAATACATTTTCCCCCTCTTCCTCAGCTGCGTTGTGTGGTGCACACAAACACATGTATACAAATTTAATGTTGCCCAAGTAAAGTCTGCGCTTTCTGCTGCGCTGAGCTGAGCCCTTTTTGGCTTTGCTGCTGTTGCTAATGCTGCACAAAAAAAAATCACAATGACTTGCTTCTTTCATATTCATTAGCTGAAATGCATTTGGCGTGGTGGTTGTGCGAGTACATATATTATATATGTGTGTATGTATGTATGCAGTGGTGGTCAAGGCGTGAGATATGCGCGCTGCTCCACTGTGGTGCCGTTACACCATCAGGTGTTCAGGTGTGGAGCTGCCATATCTAAAACAACAAAGTTCTCATAATTGGAAATTCTGAGTGACTTCACGCACTGACTGCCGGAGGCCTCATTTCGCACAGCTGCGCGTTTGCACAAGGTTGCGTTTTGTCAGTGAAGTCACTAGGTCATGGCAAAATGCTAAAGTTATTGGTTTTTTGCGCCACGCGCTTTGGTGCTTTCGCATTTTTATGCATTGCTTACTCTGCTCGACCACCTCATTCGCTAATAAAGTGCACACACAAAAAAGTAAACAGCCCTTTCGATGCAAATTAAAGGCTAGCAGTGAACCAGTAATTTCGTTTGTGACCTTCAGAGCACCGCAAATTTAAATACCTCACTTTGGTGTGGAGGGTTGAAAAAAAGAACAAAAAGCAAAAACAAGAATTGGAATGCATCAGATAAAATGAAGTGCGACCCTCAATTCCATCAATGAAAAGTGGCGGAAAAAACTCTTAGCCAAAGACCAGCACTGACAACATTAATAAAAGTGCAGTAGTTGTGTATTCGTGCTGAAGGTAGCTGCGAGCGACAAGCGCACGGTGTTCTTATTAAGGTGCCACTTCGAAAAGGCGACATTAAGCGCACATAAGGGGTGTTCAGATTGGAGGTACTTGTACAAAAGCGTGTTTTTTGAAAGGGTTGACTACTGTCGAACTAAATACATTTTTGTTTTCAGTATCCATTGACATTTCATCACGGAAAGGCCTACGCCACAGCAACGTTTATCACTCGTTAAATTGTATTACGAAAATCGACGTTCGGTGCAAAGAGTTCAACGCGCGCTCTGGTGTTCAGCGACGAGGCCCATTTTCCCCTCAATGTCTACGTGAATAAGCAAAATTTCCGTATTTGGTCTGAAAAGTAACCCGAAGTCATTCAGGAATAGCCATTACGTCCATTGAAAATACTCGTTTGTTTCTTCAAAGACGAGGCTGGCGCCAATGTACCAGTGAATGGCGAGCTCTATAGCGCCATGACAAACGACTTTTTGAATTTTTGATGCCGGAAATTGACACACACAGTTTGGTTCCAAAAAGGCGGCGCTACTTGCAAACAGCCCGTGAAAGAATGGATCTGCTACATTATCTCTCATCTCGGACCAGTGGATCGTTCACCAAGATCGTGTGATATCACACTTTGGACTTTAAGGACTATTGTGTGTGGGGCGTAGGTAAAGTATAAATCGTTTTTGGATAAATCAGCTTCGATTGAGGCATTTGAAGCTAAAATTTCTAAAGTTATGCACGAGATACCGACTGAAGTCCTCCAGCGAGTCATTCAACTTGGTGTTTACAAAAATAATAAAGATTGCCCAATCAAAATTGAATTTTCGTTGCTTGAGCTCAATTTAAAATCCGATGCTTCTAAATTGACTACACTTTAATTAGCAGCCAAACATATTGAAGTTCTTTTAAAAGCGATGATGATGTATATATAATTAACTCAAATTAGAAAAATATTCGCGTTGTTTGTTATGAAATGCACGCCAGATCACATTGCATGATTTCGTCACGCGATCCCATCACACGATCGTATCATATCTTCTTCTTCCTGTTCGCAATTTCCTCTTGGAACATAAGGCATCAGCCATGCCTGCGCGCCATCCTGTGTGATTCTTGGGATTGTATTTTAATTCCCTCCAGCTCTTCTCGATGCTTCTAGTTTTCCTTTCGACCGTTTGTCTCCAACTTTTCCTTGACCTACCAGGCTTGAGACCAACATTCGCAAGAGGATTTCACTACAGTGCCTTTTGGGCAATGCATTTTTCGTCTCTGCTAAGGTAAGTCCACCTCCATTTTTGGCGTTTTATGAGTTTAACTGCATCTATCTGCGACTTTTTTGTAAATTAGAATTTGATATGGTATGAGAACAAAAAATTCGGAAAATGTTCCTCAGACAGCGATCCAGAGAATCTGGGAACTGGTTTGGAAGTAATGGATTTGCTCACTTTACATGTGCAGCAACCGTTAGGCAAAACTGATACCAAGTTGGATTTGAAAAACCTTAACTTTGTGTGAGTGTTAAGACGGCTCTTGCTTTGCAAGTTTGTTTGCAAGTTTTGACATCAACAGTACCACTAAAATGAGGTAATATCATCAGGTGATATCCTAGAAATTTGGATCCAGGAGCCTTCTTCATCATCTCATAGGCTATTGCTCCAAAGCGTACCACATAATTTATGCACTTCGTTAACTAACCGCAGATTTTGCTTGGGCTGGAGTGCTTCGTCTCAGTTTTATTTCACAGTAATCGAGGCGAATAAAGTTACAAGTCCTTCTTCTTACTTACTGCTGACCTAATCTCCTCGTGGAGCATAGGGCCCATAGGGTTCTTCTAGTCAGCAGTGAATTGCCAGTGGTCGAGAGACCTTCTTGCGCTAACAAAGAAGTTGCCAACGGACGTCATCTGATAGGAATCCATAGGGCGACACTCAATGTTATATTACTTAAGATATGAGGTCCCTTCCATGGTAATTATTTGCATGCACGATAAGGCTAAGAAAAGGTGCGCACAAAACATCTCAGCCATCTCGATCAAAAATCGGTGTTATTTCAGAGACCAGAGCCAATTACGAAGTTTGCTCTTTGTTTTCGATGGATTCGTTAGCCGTTCGGTTGCCAGTGAAGATGTTGATTTCTTGCCGCAGAATTAAAGCACACCTTAGAAGACTCGAGTTATTGTAATTAGGCAAGCAGAGAATGATGTGCCTAGTTGGTCACATAGACATCGCCCTCCCTGACATTAAATGATCAGAGTGGGCGAATAGGTGTGAAAAGTAAATTTTCTATCTTGACAATGCTACTATTATGAAACTAGTGGAGTGCCTGAATCAGGAAGAGTTAAAAAAATATGCTGTATCTCTCGGAAAAAGCTTCTTTAGGTTTCTATTTATTTACATCGATGCAGACAGATTTTTTTGGAGAGTGCACTAATTTTTATGAAAGTATTAAATTTGGCTCAGGAAAGCATAGATCAGATGGACTTCCATTTCTACGTGTGCCATTTCGAAAACGCTTTGGCCCCAGTGCAATAGATGCAGGGCGTAGAAAGTTCTAGGAACTCCATGCCGTTCAACTTCCAAACTTACCGGTCATTAGACGATCGGCCACTTAACGCCATTGCAGAAGCAATTGGAATCTTCCATAGAAGGAAACTGTTGAGCACTTTCTTGTTAAATGTTCGAGTTAGGCAGCTCAATGATTAAGGTCACTGGGTGCTTCATCTTCCACTGCCTGGGGCAGTGCTCCAAACTAAATCCCATCATAATTCTCCATTACATCGATAGCTCTGGTTGGTTGTAGATATCTAGTTGTTGCCGTGTTGTATCAAAACGGCGCTTTAGTGCTTCTTGGGGAACGTTAGTCTGGTAGTTCGACCATTGCATCTACCTACCCATCTAAGTCACTGTATGACTTCAAGGACGCACCGTTTTTCAAAGAGAGGTATATCGCAAAATCAGCTGAAAAGTTGGCCAAGGATGGGCGAAAGCCACAGATTCCGCTCAAGTATTCCTTGGTTGGTATTACTACGTTATACCATAGATTTATCTCTTAAAAAATGTAAGTTGAGTCTAAACTCTGTGACAAAGTGAAATGTGCTTGAACTTATGTGAGCGTCGGGACACTGTGGTGTTCAAGGCGATGAAGTGGCCGATCAGTTGGCAAACTGCGGTTTCTGGGAATGTAGAACTGGAACGGAGCAAATATCAAGGCTCTCATTACTAGATTTCAACCGTCCCATTGGTGCAGTACTGATACCTGCATCAAGTGTTTCCTGAAAATGCTGCCAGGGTCGTAGCAAAATTCCGTCTTAAGCAGAAAAAGAGTGAGCTACGAGCTCCGATAGGAACGAAATTTATGGAGACGACATATTTTCTTGTTTTGTCTTGAGCATTTTCTCTGCCGCTGTCTGATTTTCGCTAGACTAGATGGTATATTTTTGGGTCGGATGTATTGAAAATATACGAGCTGTCTATTCTATTATCCTCCATTCACAGATAATATTGACTGAGTGCTTGGAAAAGTTCCCGGCCATCCACAATTCCATTTGGAGTAAAAGATGTGTTTGCGGACGTTGTTTTTAATATAGGTATTGCCATATTATTATAAAAAAGATTTTTTGAAGGAAAAAATTTAAACGAGAATCTAAACACGTCCTTGCATTGTGCGGTGCTTGAGCTATTCTATTCTCGAGCTATTCTCCAAAAATATTGATCTCGGACTGAAACCGTGAAACTAGTTATAGTAGTTGATCCACCGGAGACTTTGATTTGCAGATGTTTGGCTTTTACTAAACTCACATTTTTTTCGATTTGAATCTTATCTTTAAAGTAGTAAGCGTTGTGTGGCTTCCCACATAGCTGAAGCAATAAAAACTGCGCCATTTGGTGCATGCAGCAATGCCAACAATCAAGCTCAAATCGTGGCGGCACACCCATTCGTTGACAGTTGGGAGTTTTTACAGCTACCCGTCGATCACCTTAATGTGCATCCCACTGCTTCTTTTTTAACTTTAAAAATCATTGTTTAAAAGCTTTTACTAGTAGTTTTAGAAAAATGCTTTCAGCTCATGCGAACTAACAGTTTTTTCGCGCTTCCTATAATTATTAGCGTCACTCTGATGACAGATTCGTTGAAAGGTGTATGGCAGGCGGTCGCTATTAAATGTGGCTGCTGTTTTATATTTGTTATTGCTATTGCACTTGTTTCACTGCTGTTATCCACATATTGACCTGTTATTGATTGATGGATGTTATATGGATGTGCACATGCATTCAGGTGTATTTAAGTAGTAAATACAGGGTGCACCATGAAAATGAAATCGCTTTTGTACTACGGTAAAACTTCCCAGTCTACTTATTTCGGCAAAGGAGTTAGCGGGAGTAGTTTCGTAGGTTGGCCGGAGCCCTTTGGATAATCACTATTACGGATTACTGAGGTAAGGTTTATATTTTTGACTCTTAATGGTAAAATCACATCTTGAGGATCTAAAAGTATTCTACGTAAGACTCCCAAAAGTACAAAAATTGGTCAGATTCTGTAGAAAATTTTTAGTCGGAGGCCTTCGGTGCAATTGTTTGCGAATTTTGCACCAAATTATTAAACTTAAAATAAGTAAAAAAAAAAAAAAAATAAATTTGAATATTTTTCTCTTTGCATGTTCATTACTTAGCAACAAATAAAGTTTCGTACATTGGTTATGAGGAGAAAATAGGCAACATAGCCTGTGGAAAAAAATTAAAAAAAATCAATGGCTGAAGCGCATCGAGAACTACAAAAAGTTCATGGAGATTCTGCTTTAAGTGAAACAACATGCCGAGATTGGTTCCGTCGCTTCAAAGACGGTGATTTTAATGTTGACGACCGTCCGCGTGAAGGAAGTCCAAAAACCTTCAAAGACGCTGAATTGGAGGCATTGCTCAATGAGGATCCGTGTCAAATGCAAGAAGAGCTTGCTTCAGTATTAGGAGTTACCGCGAATCCATTCCCAACCATGCTTTGGGAATGATTCAGAAACAGGAGACTTGGGTTCCTTATGAGTTAAAACAAAGGGATGTTGAACGTCGTTTTCTCGTTTTTTCGCCTGTAAACAACTGCTCGAGCGGCAAAAAAGGAAGTGGTTTCTTCATCGCATCGTGACGGGATTCCTTACAGCAATCCAAAGAGAAAGTCATGGGGACTGCCCGGTCATACTTATATGTCGTCGCCTCGGCCGAATATTCACGCTGCGAAGGTTATGCTATGTATTTGGTGCGACCAAGTTGGTGTTACTTATTATGAACTGTTAAAACCAACCGAAGCCATCACTGGGGATAGGTATCGACTTGAGTTGATGCGATTGAGTCAAGTACTGCGCGAGAAGCGGCCGCAATATGCGGGGTGGCATGAAAAAGTGATTCTACAGTATGGCAACGCTCGGCCTTCCGTTTACAAACCAGTTAAAACCTACCTGGAAACACTGAAATGGGAAATCCTACCCCACCCGCCATATTCTCCAGATATTGCGCCGTCCAAATATCACCTGTTCTGATCGATGGCACATTGTCTAGCTGACCAGCAGTTCCATTCATATGAAGACATCAAAAAATTGATTAATGCCGAAAATTGTAGGCCATAATATTCACAACATTTGCCTCCAAGAAGTTAAACAATGTTTTACTGCGTCGTTTTTTCGGTGAGGAATTTATCGCTCGTCTCGGACCAGAGAAATGGCCACCAAGATGCGCTGATATCACACCTTTGGACTTTTATTAGTGAGGGCATGTAAAGTCTAAATGTTTTTTGGATACACCAGCTTCGATTGAGGCATTGGAAGCTAACACTACTAAATTTATTCACGAGATACCGACTGAAGTCCTCCAGCGAGTCATTCAAAATTGGTGTTACGGATGACCGAATTACGGCGAACTTCCGGCCAAAAGTTGAAAGCGATTTTCTTTAAAAATAAATGTCATAAACGTTTCTACACCAAAATAATAAAGGTTGCCAATCAATTTGATTTTTCGTTGTTTTATTTCAATTTAAAATCTGAAACCTCTAAATTAATCACCCTTTATTTGTTATACGAAGAGGTGTTACTGGTAAATGGATATGCATTAGTTGCTGCCATGACTGATTAAGCAAAAAGTTATCAGCACTTCATATTTTAGCGTCACTTACATAAATGCACACATACATACATATAAGCATATATGAGGGGTTTTCGATTTTTTTTTTTTGTTTTTTTTGAGTAAATATACCATTGACCGATCTACAAATACATATCAATTCCATGTTTCCATTTCTGAGCTCCTGATATTCCCATATTCGACTACAGGCTACTTTCAAACCCCCACCGTAAGCATTTCTATGAAGGTTGTAAATTCGCTTCAAAAATTTATATGAAGAAAAATATTGTTTTTATAGGTAATATCATCCTATTATTAATTGCAAACTATTATCTTTGCCCTAAGCTGGCTTACGTGTGCTGGTTGGCGGCTTCCACTACATGACCTTATCTGCTCTGATTGCCATCGCTTGCATTCGATAATCTAATCAGGCTTTTTTCAGTTTCTTATTGAATTAGCTGTTGTCTTCCCGAGTTGAAGAAGGCTATTTTGAATCGCTATTTTGGCTAAAAGTAGTAGGTGCGCAACTAAGTTCTCCCTGTTTTTTTTGATGAAAATACAACTTTATTTTGAAAAAATTGTTAGAAGTGAATCATTGAAAGTATTGCCCATCCTTGGCTACTACTTTTTCCCAGCTTTCTGGTTGGTCTCGTATACCGTCGCGGTAAAATTGTTCATATTTGAGGCTATCCACGGATTAAACAGTTTTTTATTATGACGTGCCCATAGGCTGCATCAAACGGTTGTTTTCAATCAATCTGATGCCTGTTTTTGAATGGCTTCGGGTTGCTCTTCAGCCCAAATGTCAATGAATACCGAAAAATATTATGTATTTAGTTTGACAGTATTCACGCATGTCAAAAAATACCTATTGGAAAATTTACCTCCAATCTGATCACTCTTTTTGTTGAGATCATATGATGAGATCACGTGATGTGATTATATGTTAAGATCACATGATGGGGTCATATGATGGGCACTCTTGTTTATTTCGAAACAATTGTGAAGATTAATTGTTTTCTTATTTGGGACAATTTTGCATCACTTAGAAGTAAGTAATGCCCCAAAAAAATTAAAAAAAATATATATTTTTATAAAAAATACTTACACACTGGTATTTTAAGTAAGTTAAGTTTAACTTAAAAAAGTTTTATTTTTCTTAAGTCCCATAACTTTTAGTTGTAGCAAAAAGAGCTAAATAGGTTAAATTACAACAACTGAAAGCTGGCTTTACGCTTCAGAGGAAGTTGCGTGCTAGATTTGTGTTTGCCAGGTGTGCACTATACTCGTAGCATTCCAAAATGATGGCAAAGAAGGTACATTTTCTCTATTCATGGATCCATTGTAATATCGCAACCAATAACAAAACAGTCGCTCCAACGATTGCTTGCTAATCGTTCCCACTACAGTCGGTTCGGCGTTACCGGGAAGACCCGAATTTATTTCAGACTAAGAACTGTCACTTCCGCAACATTACAATTACAAGTAGGGGGAATGTTTATGCCACAACAACAACAACCACATTGCTTTTTGGCAATATCGACCTCTTAAATTACGCTCCAGTAGCTCTCGCATTGAAATCATAGAAGTCGTTGAGTCGGACCGGTATTCCATTGCCCAGAAGTTAAAAATTAGACAAACAATATTTTTGACTTAAATCGAATAATTTTGCTTTACTAATTTTTACAAATAAATAAATAATAAATAATAATTAAAAGCAATAAAAAGTAAAGTAGCAACGCTTAGAGCTTCACACTTTACTTAATAGGCTGCCTTTGGTACCCGCACTGGAATCTTCAATATTCAAACCTTTAAAAAAAGTGTATTGTCAATATTTTCGAAAATACATTTGGGTTCCCGGTCACGACGGCATAGCGGGAAACTGCTGGACTGACAAACGGTTAGATCAGGGCGCTCGAGGGAATTTCTACGGCTAACAAAGGCGCAGCTCTCGAATTCGGTAGGTATCCTTACCAGACATTGTCCGTTATGTATTCTTGAGGTGAGGCTTGGCAGATGAGGTGGAATCATCTCAGCGCCTTCTTCTCAGCTGTCCTACTCTCGCCGGGCAAAGGTTTAGACATCTGGGCTCTCACTTTTTTGTTACACTTGCGGATATTGCGGGTCTAAATATCACACATCTGGTGAAATTCATCAGTTGTTTGAAGCTGTTTAAACGAACGCAAATTAGCCACTGTTGGTCGTCATCCTTTAATCCAAAGCCATTTCTTCCTTGTCTTCATCCTTTTCTTCATCATGTCTGGTTTCTTCGCTTCTCCTTTCCCTTCTCCTATCCATACAGACAAATTTTTAAATTTTTGTCCACGTGGGCCCCTCGCACGGGCAGTCATTTAACCTATCCTAATATGACACAAAACTGACACGATTGCTAATAATGATAACGGTAAGGTCCATACGATCTTGGCAAGACAAGTCTAAGTTCCTTGTAAAATCTTTTTTCGAGATCTGCGGTATAAGGTAGAAATTCGGTGTAGCGACCGAAATTTCGACGTTTTTTCATTAATCTTTTTTAAAAAGAAAATAAAATGCGATTGTTTTAAAGTTCTTACATGTTTTTATTGGTGTTTTGAAGTATATATTGTAAAAAAATTTTTTGTAAAGTTAATTTTATATTAATTTGTTTAAAATTTTTGACGTCAAAGTAGTGTCGTTAAAAAAAAGATGAGTTGGTTCGGGAAACACACTTGGAAGTCATCTGAAATAAAAAGTTCAAAGGGATTATTATTCTGTAGACTTTATTTTAGGTCCCGAACCTAAAATATACATGAAAATAAAAAATTAAAAACAAAATGGCGGACTTGTGAAAAAAGTTCTCAAAATCTAATTTTTCTTCTTCATAAATTGTTTAAATTAAATAGTTTATTATTAAAAACTTAAATGTTATAAAGGTCCGGGATCTAGATATGTGTGTCCAGAATAACGGGTTAAATTTTTAGCCAAATCGGTTGAATGCTTTTGAGTCAGTGATTCCCCGAAATTTCGAAAACGTGGTTTTGAGAAAAACGCGTTTAAAGTTTCGACAACAGAAGAAGGGACGGTCAGAGCAGCTGCTGCTGGCGTGTCACACGCTTTCATACACACTACGGCACGCTCTCTTATTTTAGCTATAACTTTAAAAATAATTAAAATTTCTGTCTGAAATTTTTATAGTATATTTTTATATATATATATAAAAAATTCTTTTTTTTGAACCCGTCACACCGGGCTACTATCATAAATAATATACCCAAATTTGGGTTATATTATGTACCTAAAATATCATTTCCTATTCCATTGAACTATTTTAGTGGCTTTTTTTAATTTTTTTTAATTTTTACTTTGTTGAGACCTTTTTTACAATTTTTTTTCTAGTTTTTCGCAATGCAACTTCACGAAAATATAATCTCAAACTTTCTATTGTACACCTTTTTAAAACCTTCGGTTGAGCTCCCCGATCTGGCCTTTTTTAGCCCTGTTCGGGGATCCTTTTTAAAAGATTGTATCCATGAAGCGATAGAAAATCAAATTTTAAAAAACTACCTGGAATTCGAAAAAGTCTATCCAAAACAGTTTGTATTTAACTCATCTAAATAAAAATATATATATGTATTTACCCGCTTTTTATATTTCTTAATTTACTTCAAGACATACTTACATACATACCTATGTACATATACACTTCCATTCTGTAAATATTTCTTCACTTATCTCATTGATATCTCATGAGCAACCAGCAACGCAGTCGAAGTGCAATGTATGCACTTACTTTACTCGCTTTGCAGCTTTCGCATAAAACTAAAACTTAGAAATTGCGAGCTGACGAAGATGAGAAAACTTTAGTCCACTACACTCATTAAATTGCAGCTAAAAGCGCAGCAGCACACACGTCAAAGAAGTTTATGTCAGACTTAGTCTCGTGCTAAGCTCCGGCTTTGACCGCACAATCACAGATACCCACACAGCCATGCCTGCATAGAAAGGGCATCCTAGTTCATCCTTGCCATAAGAACTTTTAAATTAGCTTTTTCTTAAAAGAGCAGCAAACGGTTTCATATAAAGCAAATGCGAAGTAATAATCAAGTCCGCTCGGATGTGAAATATATTGCACATCATATTTGGCGAATTTAATTAAGAGGAAAATGCTTTTTTGATGTAGTTTCTTTGTGCGAGCAAGGAAAGAAAGCTGAAAGCGGAATTAAAGTTATTAGCACACATTTTAATCACAGGCAACTCCTTTGCTTTGTTATGTATGCGTGGACGTATTCACATATAATTACACACAATTGAGAGGTTTAATTCCGAGGATATTTATGCTGCATAAAAACTAAAATATCGTTGCTGTTTTCAACTCTTCAGCCCAACTTTTTCAAGACTTTCTCGCTCATACCTCAAATTATGCTTCGTATTTTTTAGCTAACACTATTTTGCACTGCAGCAACTTGCTGCGCTTTATTGCACGACCGCATGTCGGCCTAAGGTGACAAACGCTCGGCGGCAACTTCTATCCGCCTGCTCTTTTTCCACACTTTTTGGCAAGCCTTCACGGTGCTCTCAAAGCATTCGAGCGTGACACATTCGGCAAAATGCGGCTGCTGATGAAAGCTGTGTGAGTGTATGCCTGAGATTATGCCGTTGTCAGCGAACACAGTGCAGATAACAAAAGTCATTGGTGGATGCAAAAAGACGCCTCAGCCACTACAAAAGACCTGATGATCTTTGTGTTGCTCACGAGCATGACAGACGTACGACAAAGACCCAAATATCCAGCTGCATTGTCATGTAGCGTCACTTATGCAATTGTACACCTCCATTCGGATGCTTGCAGGTAGATAGGGTGAGTCGTGAGGTGCTGCTGGAGCTTTTGGTGAAGGATGCGAGATTTGTTGATAGTTTTCACAGGGCCCGGAACCCTTTTGGTTGATAAAATGTTAGAGATTTTAACGTCTAAGTTACTTAATTTAGTGAATATATCCTGTATGAGTTGCTCAACTAAAATCACGAGCCACGCGCCAGAGCAAAACTTAGATTCATACCAAGGTAAGTGCAAAAAGCGCAAATTTGTGTTTACGAGAATAGAGACCGTCTCCTCGATGGTTAGTAAACTGCTACAAGGACAACAACTACCGCCTTCTCGACATTTTTTATAGCTATCGTCGCAATCAACTGTTTTATAACGAAAGAGTTTCTGAACGGAGAAAATTGAAATTGATGAATTTTTCATTAAATTATTCACAGTTCTCATGTGCCAAGTAAAAACGAAACACCCTGTTATTCTCCTAGAAAATCATATATGTACATAAATCCGAAATTCAAGCATTTTGCAGATTTAGAAATTAGGAATTTTTAGAAAAACTCCCGAGTATGCATTTTTATAGTTCGTTGAAGCAAAGAAAAAAACATATTTTTTATTGTAAAGGGTGGTTAAGTTTCAAGGGCCGGTGTTGATTTTGAATAAAATAAAATTTTGTTTTTAAATTATTATCATTTCTCTTTGTTATGATAATATTGGTATGGCTCAATTACGTATGAAATAAAATATCGGCCAAAAAGCCGCCGCGGTCTCGGCGGCACACCTCCATCCGATGGTTCAAATTTTCGATGACGCTGAGGCATAATTGAGGTTCTATGCCGTTAGTGTACCGAATTATCTCATCCTTTAGGTCTTGAATTGTTGACATACACCTTTTTTTTCAAATAACCCCAAAGAAAGAAGTCCAACGGTGTCAGATCACATCTTGGTGGCCAATTGACATCGGCGCGACGTGATATTATTCGGCCATCAAATTTTTCGCGCAAAAGAGCCATTGTTTCGTTAGCTGTGTGACAAGTGGCACCATCTTGTTGAAACCACATATCGTCCACATTCGTATCCAATTCGGGCCATAAAAAGTTCGTTATTATCTCACGATAGCGAACACTATTCACAGTAACTGCCTGACCGGCCTCATTTTGGAAAATATATGGCCCAATGATGCCGCCGGCCCATAAACCGCACCAAACAGTCACTCTTTGTGGGTGCATTGGTTTTTCGCCAATCACTCTTGGATTATCATTCGCCCAAATGCGGCAATTCTGCTTATTGACGAATCCGCTGAGATGAAAATGTGCCTCATCATTGAAGATGATTTTCTTCACCACGTGCGCGATATGCATTTTGATTTGAACGCCCGTTTTCATAATAAGCCTGAATAACCTTAACGCGTTGTTCGATTATGTATCTTTCCATGGATCAAATTAGTATAGTCTGAAATTGAAAAATGTCAAATGAAATTCAAAAAAAAACTTGACGTTTAGGTGTGGTTCACATCCAACATCGGCCCTTGAAATTTAACCACCCTTTATGTACAGAGTTTTAAGTGAAATGGGTGCCAATGCAGCGTGAACTGAACAGAAGCAACTGCCCCGGTTTATTAACTCAATGATCAGGTTGAAGAAAGAGTAGAGATTCTGGTGGTCGGGATGATATCAAAAAATCCATTACAAATTTATAATTGCTGGAAAAATTATCAGTAGCCTCTTCAACCCAACCTAGTCCATTCAAAAGCAAACCGACGAGATCGAATCCGTTTTTTATTTCATATCCGCAATGGCACATCTTAAAATAGTGCCTCACAATAATGAACATAACAAACAAAGGCTAGCGTTGCACTGCCAAAAACGGTAATAAGTTTATGGACCTACTTTTGACTTGATAATGCTCATCGAAAATCGCCATAAATCATCGAAATGACAAAACTTCTTAATAAACTTTAGTAAAAAATTTCATACTTTAAAGTTATTCATCCTAGTGACTCAATGTAAATAGTGACACTAGTAATAATCGAATAATAATCGAAATTAATTGTTATTATTCAATTATTCGTTGTTCAAAGAGAATCTTTAAAAATAATTTTTTAAATATGTATGTAATAATTTTTTTATAAGAAGAAGAAATATATAAACTTTTTCAATTAAAAACTTTTCAAGCCGCAAAATGCCTGCTCGATAAGAAGGTCGCATAGACCTGTCGAGTAAAGTTAAAATAAACCAAGAGTGTTAATTGTGTGAAATGTATAAATCAGTAAAGGGACTAACTAAGTAACGGGACAGACAAAAAGAAGCTGTCGTAATATCGCAACAGACGAGCACAGTTTAATGATAAAAATAAAAAAATAAAATGGCATTTTTTTTAATTTTTCGAAAGTTCGTTTTTAGCGCCAGGTGCTGTACAAAAAATGGCATTAAATGTAAAATGTGAGCTTTCTAAAAAATGTTAATCGAATGTGATTTGTGTATTTCAAAAAGATGCGATTTGTATCTCCCGCAATCATCGGAAGTTAAGTATCTTGGGGTGAGACTTGACTCCAAACTCCATTGGAAGCTACACATGAGAAATCGGATAAAGAAGGCCAGAATAGTTTTCTACTCCTGCAAATCTATTTTCGGTAAAAAATGGGGACTCAAGCCACAGGTCGTGCTGTGGATGTACAACGCAGTGGTTTTGCCAATTTTAACGTATGGATGCCTGGGTTGGTGGGAAGCTCTTCGGAAGGGCTATAATAACACTAAACTGGGGAGGGTGCAAAGGACAGCATACACTGGCATCACTGGAGCATGTAAAACTTGCCCCAGTGCTGCCCTGAATGTCCTTTTGCATTTACTTCCTATCGACTTTTCCGTCATTTCCATCGCAGCTCAAAGTGCAATCAGGTTAAAGGAGATTGGCCTCTGGAGGCAATCTCCAGGGTCATGGTAGCATTTTCGGGCAGTTAACACCGTATTTCTCCTTCGAACTTCGAACAGATCTCTCTATCCGCAAACTAGAGTTTGAGGGTAGTGCTAGGGCAATCTTTCCAAATAGGCAGGATTGGATCGAGGGGAAATCTACAGCGAAGCTTGCACCTCTGTCTTGACTGACAGTTCCAAAATGGAATCGGGAGTCGGAGCAGGGGTCTTCTCTAAATCAGCTAATTTATCTACATATCTCCTTTAAACTGCCGATCACTGCTAGTGTTTTTCAAGCAGAAGTCTTTCCGATCCTGCAGGCATTCAAAATGATTAGGGAACGCGGGAGTGAGGAAGATTTAACATTTTCTCCGATAATCAAGCCGCGATTAAGGCTCTGATGACGCCTTAGTGCAGAACGAAGTTAGTAAGCTCCTGTAAGGAGAAAATCAAATCTCTTCGGTGTGCAGGTAACATTTCTCTGATCTGGGTTCCAGGACATAGAAACATAGAGGGAAATGAAATTGCTGATGAGCTTGCCAGGAAGGGGACTGAATTGGCCTCAGAGGCCTCTTACCCGGCCATTGGCATCCCACTGACATTTGTTAAAGGGGAACTGAAGAAATTATTTCTCAGGAAAGCGCAGAAAGGATGGAGCTCCATTTCTTCATGTGCTATTTCGAAAACCCGAAAAACGATGCACGAGGGACTCAGAAAGTCCTTTGGACTCCTTGCCATTAAATTTACAAACTCGTAGCTGGACGATCGGTATACATGTGGAAAAGCTAGGGTTACCATTTAACCCCCATTGCAGAAGCAGTGGGGACCTTTCAGAGAAGGATACTGTTGAGTACTTTCTCTGTAAATGTCCGAGTTTGGCAGCTAAATGACTAAGGTCACTGGGCGCTCCTTTCTTCGACAGCCTGGGGCAGTGCGCTAACCTAAATTCAATCAATCTCCTCCATTATATCAACAGCTCTGGCTGGCTGTAGATATTTACCTGTTGGAGGTCTCATAATGGTATCAAAACGGCGCTTTAGTGCTTCTTGAGGAGTGCCAGATCGGCACTTCAACCATTTCACCTAGCTACGTGATATGTTGTTGTTGTAACAGCATAAGCATTCCCCAAAACTGTTTGTGGAATGCCGTTGAATAATATAAGTCTTCGTCGTTCCGGTAACCTGCAACTGGTTGTCGTGGAAATGTTTCGTATGTTGTAATTGAGCTCCAGGGAATGAAAATTAAAAAAAAAGTAATATATTCTTTTTGAATTTTTTATTCGATGCGCAAAATTAACCAAAAAATTATTCTTTCACAGGTTGACCCAAAAAAACATAAAAAGGAAAATGCTGATGCCAAATTTGTTCTATGGCCAAAAGTGTGATATCCTACGTGTTTTAATACTATTTTTTTTTGTTATTTTATCTCTGTCCGTATTCAAATTTTCTATAAATTTGCTATACAATGTTTACAGATCAATATTACTTAATTCTCTCTTTTAATTTCCTTTCACAAATCACAAAAAATGGTTCATTTAGAAAGAAAGTAAAAGAAATTTGTGTGCTACATTTGAAAAATCAAAAAAAAAAAAAAAAATATTTCCAATTAAATCAGTTTTGTATGCGTAGATAAGTAATAAAAACAAGGTTTCACATTTTTTACACCGCTTTTCGAAAATCTCGAAGAGCTGGCCGGCATAGACGTAAACCACCTTATAAGGTTTCTCAACCGCACAGACTGGATATGGTCGTGAGGAAATAATGTTGGTGGCGAGGATGTGGCAACAAAATGGTGCGGTGAATGGTGAATTCTAAGTGAATCATCATTTCAGCCGAAGAACCAAATCAGTTCTTCACGCGCAAATTCTAAAAAATAAAAAAGGTGTCGCATTTTTTTGGCCATAGAATAAATTTAAGGGGATTTTATTTTTGCACTAACTCTACGTGCGACAATCACAAATTATTCGAAAGGTATTCGAAATATAGAAAGTATTGGATTGGCCACTAAGTAACTGCGGATTTCACTCATAGATGGGTTCAGTTGAATTTTTTGGCTTGCAGACGTAGTACAAATGTAAAACACATTTTGTCATTTGTTAGTTGGCAATTCGGCTGTCAATCATTAAAAAAGCATAGTTTTCGTTTGACGTTCGTTGAAAAATGGAAAATCAAAAGGAACATTTTCATCATATTTTGCTTTTTTATTTCCGTAAAGAGAAAACCGCATCGCAAGCTCATAAAAAGTTATGTGCTGCTTATGGTGACGAAGCCTTAAAAGAACGGCTGTTCATGCGAGGCATATTTAAATAATTTGTAAATATAGTATATGCTTACTTACTATCTTGTATTATTATTATTTTTCTTATTAAACATATTCAACATACTTCAATTTATATTATATAATTTAATTTTTGTAACTCACCATACTGTAATTGCAACTCTGTTGTAAGAATGAGGAGTAAGCAATCGAAGTAAGTACTGAAAAAGTACCGTATTTGAGTGCTCTCGCCCTTTTCAAATTGTTGCCTTGCAGTATGCGACCTTATTTTTTTTTTTTAGCTTTCCTTTTTTTTGGACGTTAGACCGTGTGGTCGCGTAAGTCAAATATTCATTGTTAAAATTCGTTTGTCAAATTTCGTTCTGGTGATTTTTCACTCAAAATGAAAAACGCTCTGGCCATCCAGTTGAAGTTGATGACGCCCTAGTCAAAGCAATAATCGATTCGGATCGTCACAGTACAACACGTGGGATTGCAGAGAAGCTTCATGTATCACACACATGCATTGAAAATCACTCAAAACAACTTGGCTACGTTCAAAAACTCGATACATGGATTCCTCACGAACTGAAAGAAACGCATTTAACGCAACGCATTAACAGCCACGATTTGCTAAATAAACGTAATGAAAATTATCCATTTTTAAAATGACTGACAACTGGCGATGCAAAATGGGGTGTTTACAACAATATCAAGCGGAAAGGTGAACCAACTCAAACAACATCAAAAGCTGATATTCATCAAAAGAAGGTTTTGTTATCAGTTTGGTGGAATTACAAACGACTTGTCTACTTTGAACTCTTACCAAACCACCGAACGATCAATTCTGATGCCTACATTGAACAACTAACGAAATTAAACACTGGAGTTGAAGAAAAGCGGCCCGAATCGGCAAATCGAAAAAGTATTGTTTTCCATGATGACAATGCAAGGCGCTCGGCAAAAATTTGGCCACTCGGCAAAAATTATTGGAGCTTGGATGGGATGTTTTGCCACATCCACCATATAGTCCTGACCTTGTACCATCTGATTACTTTTTCTTTCGATCTTTACAAAACTCCTTGAATGGTACAAATTTCAATAATGATGATGATGTCAAATTGTACTTGATTCAGTTTTTTGCTAATAAAAACCAGAAGTGTAATGAATGTGGGATTATGATGCTGCCTGAAAGATGGCAAAAGGTTATTGATTAAAATGAACAATACATTACAGAATAAAGTTATTTAGTTCCACGAAAAAATTGTATTTGACTTTCTAAAAAAATCCGCAAATACTTAGTTGCCAACCCGATATATATTTTATATAAAAAACAAACAAAAAAAATTAATAAAAATTAAAAATAAAACATGTCACCTCACACGACCCTGCATAGTTTGGAAAAAGTGCCACATTTACACTTGAATCTTTGAATTTTCGGAAAAGTTTTGTTTTTATATTTGTATGATTTATCAAAACCATTGTTCCATTGTTTCTGACTTACCCTGTACTTGCCTAATATGCGGGCTTCAAAGCACTTTTTGTGTGCCAGATCTGAGTAAGAGTATGAAAAAATTAAGTTTTCTTTGGCTGGCATGCATTTGTGTAGGCCTAAGGGAAAATTCATCAGCGAAATTGTATGAGTTTGCGATTGAAAAAATGCCATATGTATGTGTGTACCTGTGTATATGTGTATGAGTATGTGTTTTGTAGGAAAGTGCAGAAAGTGCTTTGTTTACAGAATTTTTCATATTTAACCTTAGTATTTAATTTGAGACTTTTTTCTTATATGATACTTAGTTGGCGAGAAATTCGTAAATGGCGTACGATATAAGCGATTTGATAGTAAAGCTGTTATATCAAATTTGATGGCTTGAACTACATTTCTGCTTACATAATTAATTCGCTTTATCATTTAACGATGTTCGCAAGATTTCTGATGGTAAACTTTTTTTAATTTTTTATAAAAATATTTGTGCAAACTCCTAAAAATTTAACAAATTTTAAAAAATTTTCAACGTTGTAATTAAAAAAAATCGTTAGAAAACTTCTGTGTATGCTGTTTTAGAGCCCATATAATTTTGGGAGAATGAAGTGAAGGATTGAAGTCGCTTAAAAATCAAGTTGATTTTTAACAATTTTTTTTTTTGCATACGATGTTGAACATTTTCCACGTGCAGTACTGATACCTGCAAAATATCCAATTGCTTCCAGAAAAGACCTAATGAAGTGGTAGCGAAATACCTTTTCAGACTGAGCAGGTGGGCACTAAGACTCATCACAGGACTGCTGTTGTTGAAGTATTTCTACTGCAATAATCTTAATTAGCGACTAGCGCTGTTTTTCAAGGCCATGCAACGTGTTGGGCATTTTCGTTCCGCGAGAGAGAAAAAAGATATACACACTTTAGACTATTTTTCCTGAGTTTTTTTCAACTTTTTAATTTTCTACAGTGTCTGAACCCTCAAGAAACGATTTGTGCAAAAATAAAAACAAATTATATATATTAGTTTTCTAGTGGCCGAACCCCGTGAAAACTGATTTATGCAAAAACTTAAACAAACATTTTTTTTTCTTGTATTTTTTTCTGATCCACTTCATGAGCCACGAGTAAAATAGTAAATTTTTGAAGTGAAACTTCTTTTGCGGCGCACAGTGCGGCCGATTCCCGAAAACCTGGCCAAAACTCAAAAAATTAAGTAATTGATTCAAAATTTCTTACGCGGGGGTTGTCGGGGTCGCTAATTACGAATTTGATCCTAAAATTTTGAAAATCCACCCTCTTCCACTCCTATTGGCCACCCCCTCACGTGAAATAGCGTATATTCTAGAACATAATCAAGATGCATGTAAATTTATTCGCAAGGTAGCAAGTGGTAGCAGCTGAATCTTGTTTTATTCAGTAACCATTACTCTTTTGAGTAACCTTTAATAGGTTTCAAAGCAGCATATGACGGCGTTGTATTACTATACAGTTTGAAAACTCAAATTTTATAAAAAAAATTGCAAAAAATCTATCTATGTACGTATTGCTGCAGCTAAAAATTTTGTACCGAGGTATTGATATGTATTAAAGATTTCTCGTATTTTACTAACCTTCCGAAGATGATTCCATTTGGTTTTGTTCAATTTACTCCATTACAAAATCTTTCAAATGTGTACAACTTTCACTATTCATCGACAGTAATACGATGCTCAAACGAAGGCCACGTTGCGACTGAAAATACAGAGGATACTTAGGGTACAGGACGTTGCTATGAACGGTTTTCACTACTCAAGGCATTACTGTAGCCAACCCAAAGACAAAAAAACTCTATCTAGAAACTTTGTTTTCGACTTTTGGCCAGCTTTTTGGGAATCGGCGCACTGTGCGGCGGTCTGATATTTGAGCGAGAATGGAGAGTGAATTGGAAAAAATGTAACGTTTAGAGATTTCGTTACGCGAGAGAGAAAAAAAGATACAACGTAGAGAGAAGGAGAAAGAGAGTTATACATTTTCTATACCTAAGACATAGGCTTCGTTGTAAGACAGAGTATACAGATATATAACGTAGATAGAAAGAGAAGGAGAGCTATACATCATATACATACAGTTTAGGCTATCCGCGGCTCCCTTTTGTGCGGTCCTAGTCCAGAGTCTAACTTGCTTGAAGGGGGAATAGTTTAGGAAGCATCGTACGAGCAAGAGAGAGAGTCACGTATTTATTGAATACTAGGCACTAGAAGAAAATAAAGTATGACACGCATGCGCGGCAGTACGTACAGCTCTGACACCATACGACAGTGGAGCAAGGGAGAGCGATATATACACTCAGTACGAAGAAATAGAATAGGATAGCTACCTTACCGCGCATGCCCGTATTATAGATGTACGCGTCATACGCTATATATTAGCAGTTGAAACAGCACGTGTGCATACTTGATATATGTATATATCATTGTATTTTGTTGTGATTATTTACGTTATATACATCTGTATTCTGTGATTATTTGATAATATCCTTGAACCGCTATAATGTAAGTGTATTTAAATTATTAAAATATTATTATAAATAATATTTCTAAGCCTATATTGGGCTGAAAAAATAAAAATAGTTGATTTACGCCACGTGTTTCATCACAGATAACTATAACGCATAACTTCCATCAGTACGTGAGAGAGGCATTACTTCTGTGCAATCAAGAAACATTTCTATACATTGCTGTAATACATGTAAGTAATAGGTATATACCAATTGATATATATAACGCAAAGCTGTTTAAATGTTCAAGTGAAATTGAGAGCGCGAACGCACACTGACGCATGTAATTATGTGTGCATACGCGCTCGGCGTGCACGCGCCAACATACACACTTATGTGCGTCAGTGACCATTTACATTTTATACCTGAACCTTAGCATTACATTACGCCTGCCGAATCCACTTGAAATTATTATAACATTCAAAAATGCTATTTTCGAAAAAAATTCTCACCACATACAATATATTATCATTATGCTTTACATGCATTTTTCTATTTCACAGATTTCACCAGATTTCAGATTTCTCTCTCTCTTATTCACACTCATTCACACACAGAAGTTTCACTTCAACCACGTGTACGATGCTGCACATGTTTTTTTTTTATCTCTATATCTGACATTTCTTTAATTTGCTGTAGAAAAGACTTACCAAAAGAGCGTCTTGTTGAGGCTAAACATGGACATTCGTATAAATCGTGGAAAATACTTTCTTTCACCCCATTCACCAGACAGCTTCTGCAGATGGAATTAAAAGGAATGCTAAGTCTGGCTGCATGATTCTCTACCTTCCAGTGACCTGTAAGGGCTGCAGCTATACGTGAAATGTTTGAGCGATAGTATCCTAACAGTTAATTCGTCCTTTGGATGTTGCACGACGGCCATGTTTTTCTTGTTGTCGCGCATATACAGGGTGGCTGATGAAAGCCGCTACCAAAAACAAATTTAATAACTTTTTTTCTTTTTAAGTTATCTGTTCCATTTTTGTTTTAATTTGCAGATTGATCTTTAAAATTTATTAAAATGGATAACTGAGACACGCAAACAAGAATTTGGATAGTCCGCCGCTATCACGCACTGGAGTCCGTAGTTTTGGTACAGAGAGAGTACAGGCGGATGTTTGGCGGCGATCCCCCGAGCAGATGGACCATAATGAGACTGGTGAATAATTTTACTGAGCAAGGAACAGTCGCAAGAAGGCCTTATCATCGAAACCCACCAGTTCGGACGGAGGAAACGATCGCTGCTGTAGCTGCAGCTATACAAAGCAATCCAAGGGTTTCAACAAGAAGCTTATCTGCTCAACTTGGTGTCAGCCGACAGTCTTTGCAAACAATAATGCACAAAGATTTAGACTTATTTCCCTACAAATTCAAATGGTTAACAAACTGAATGCAGCAGACTTGCCGATTCGCTTGGAATTTTGCCAGAAGATCCTGCAAATGGTGGAAGAAGACCAAAACATGCTAAACTGCCTTTTCATGTCTGATGAGGCCCATTTCGATTTAACCTTCATGTGCCCGGCTTACTACATTTGTAGTAAATTGTGAAAAAAAGTGAGATAAAAAAAAATTTTCCGAAACAACAATGCCCGAATTTTTTAGTAGCTTCCTGATTATCAAATCAAAGTCAATTAATATAAGAGTATAATAACACTCGAACTATTATTTGCCTGACCTCTAGACCCTACTTGAAAAAAACATCATCTTGCGGCCGGCTTACTACATTTGTAGTAACCATATAAAATGTATGCAAAATAGTATTTTATAGTTGACTTCAGCTTGAACTAAGAGCATTTATAGGTCTTGTGTTACTAGCAGGTGTAAATAAATCAAAAGACGAAGATGTGGATGTGCTATGGAGCCAAGAATGCATTTGCTTTTATCGAGCAGTAATGCCTAAGTCACGCTTCAAAGAAATTGTTCGATTCATTAGATTTGACAGCGAGCGTACAAGAGCAGTTAGGCTAGAAGCCGATAAGGCTGCTCCAATATCTGAATTGTGGACACAAATAAACGCAAATCTGCGCAAATATTACCAACCATCTGGAGAAATTACTGTAGATGAACAATTATTTGCTTATCGCGGTCGAACTAGGTTTACTCAGTACATACCCTCTAAGCCTGCCAAGCATGGGATAAAGGTTTGGTTTGCATGCGATGCTAAGTCGTTCTATCCACTCAAAAGTGAAATATATGCTGGAAAAAACTCAAATGCTGGTCGAGCAAATAACGTAGGTGAAGGTGTTGTGCAAAGGTTAGTATGCCATTGGGAGAACACCGGAAGGACTATTATTTGTGACAATTTTTTTACATCGGCAAGTATTTAATGTCCAAAGGTCTTGCTATTCTTGGTACTGTTCGTCAAAATAAAACGTTTGTACCATATGAAATGAAGGCTGACCGCAATCGTGCTGAAGAATCTTCCATTTTCGGGTTTCTGGATGGAAAATTTTCTTTGGTATCTTATGTTCCAAAAAGAGGCAGATCAGTTATAATACTTGCCAGCACACCTTTGACAAATTCAATTGTAGCTGAAAAGAAAAACAAGCCGCAATATATCCTTGATTACAATGCAAACAAAGGAGGCGTCGACGTAATGGATAAAATGCTTTCTGCATATTCAACGAAACGCAAAACATTGCGTTGGCACTTGGCCATGTTGTATAACATGCTGGACATACTTGCATCATTCATCATTTACTCGGAAAACAATCCATATAACCGTCGCACAGACGCGCGACGAAAGTTCTTGCAAAGCTTGTCTAAGCAGCTTCTTATGCCAGCAATTGAACAGCGCTCTCAAGTTCCCCGGGTGCTGGGATTCCATCAAACACGTAAAGCTATCGAAATGGCACTGGATCGATCCCTTTCTGCTACATCTAATGTTGATTTATCTATTTTACCTGATATTTCCAACGATAAACAACCAAAATATCCTGTACCTTGTCAATACTGTGAAATAGGAAGTCGTAACAACACACGAAAAATCTGTAGTTGGTGCAAAAAAGCAGTGTGTAATGCACATGCCGAAACATATATTTTGGGAAAATGCTGTTCAAATCCTGAAAATGAAAACATTTTTTGTATTAAAATTATCACCTGAATTCAATATTTTTAAATAAAAAGGTTATTACACACGTACAAGTAAAAAAAAGCACCATACAAGTCTTTTTTTCTTAACATTACATTGGTTTTGCATGCAATTACGTAGTTACTACAAATGTAGTAAGTCGACCGGGTACGTAAGTTTTATATCCCGGGCACATGAAGGTTAAACGGCAATGTGAACAAACAAAATTGTCGAATATGGAGTAGTTCTAACCCACAGATACTCCACGAGACGGAATTGCATCCTCTTCGCGTGACAGTGTGGTGTGCGGTTTCTTCACGCTGTATTGTCGGGCCTTATTTTTTTGAAGAAAATGGTCACACCGTTACGGTTACTGGAGACCGTTATTTGAAAATGCTGAAAGAATTTTTCTATCCAGAACTACGCCGAAAGAGAATTCCTTTCAACTCTGTGTGGTTTCAACAAGATGGGGCAACGTCTCACATAGCCCAGACTGTTATGACAGAGTTGGGACGAAAATTTCCCAATAAGCTGATTTCAAGAAACTCCGAATTTCGTTGGCCCCCAGGTCGCCTGACCTTACTGCACCTGACTTTTTCTTGTGGGGTTTATGTAAACAAGAAGTTTATAAAACAAAGCCAACAAATTTGGGTGAACTAAAACAATCCATTCGGGCAACAATTGCGGCTATTCCTGTCGCAACTCTCAAAGCAGCAATGAACAACTTTTTACTAAGATGCCGCACTTGTGTCAACAAGCATGGGGGGCATTTAAATTCAATTATTTTTAAAACTAGTTAAGCTACATTTAATAAAATTTAATGACCTTCAACTTGAAAAAGAATAAATGAATTCCATACACTAAAAAAAAAGTTATTTGAGTATCTTAATGCAGCAAAATTCATCAGCCACCCTGTATTAAGTTAATGATTCCACCTCAGTGTTTTGGTGATTTGCATGCTTCTCTGATTGCTAGTTGTGATGCCTGGAACACGCTGCCATAGTCAAGAAGTCGAATTGATTTGGATAAGTTGAACGGTTCCGAAGAGAGGCCAGCTCCCACACCACAGATGGTTTTTGGGTGGTATAGGACTGCTTATGGCGCATAATTTATATAGCCACATTATTATTAATATTAGGCTACTGTGGACTGCAACTAAATGAGATCTATTGTGCAAAGCCTGCTTAGGAACCCGAACAATGAGAACAGTGAAATTCGCTGATATTTGGAGATTCAATATTTTCTGCTAAAGTGTTTAGATTTTTTTGTAATATTTGTAATAATTTTCGCTTTAGATGTTTTTAGTTTATCGAATTTTTTCTGCATTATACGCAATCCGCATAAGCTTAATTTTGAGCTTCGATGTCTTTATTTAGCTTTTGTTGAAGATTTGGATCCATGCGTTTTTTCTTAAACTCTAACTCTTTCTTTCCAGTTTTGCAGTGTTTTGCTTGCATTGAGATAGCGAAGTGCTTTGCTCGACGACATATTTAAAATTAAATGACGTGCTATAAAATGCCCAATAAAAGTTTATCTCATGAGTTGACTGTTTCGTATGCGATCGGCAATCGCAGTCATAAAAGGAGATGTGCAGTAAACGAAAAAGTGGAGTAACTTACGTGCTTTCAAAACAAAAATTAAGAAAAAATTAAGAAAAAGTGTTTTTGAGTATGAGAGTCTTTTTTTTAATGTTTTAATTTTTTTTTGAAGTAGGCTAAAATTTCATTTGGTACTAAATCAGTAATTTTTCGGTAATTATTTTTAATTTAAGATAAGAATAAAGCATTTTGAGAATGTTGATATACCACAATCATTTTTATTCTTACTAAATGTTTCTATTCTTTTTATTCTTATATTACTTAAGACTGTTAATGAACTTTTTTTGTTAAGTTGAACTAAAAGAAATTTGTACAGCAAAATATTGCTTTTTTCAACTAAAATGTAAATTTGTAAGTTTTTTTAACATATAAAACCTTAAATTTTAAAATTTTAATATTTAGGTAGCCTCGTTTTATAACTGTAACAGTGGAGTAATTTTTCAGCCCAGGATGTTACTTGGGCACTCGTAATTACAGTAAGGAAGTTACTCAAGGGTCATTCGAGTTATTAATGTTGTTGTATGGGAAATGCTGCTGGAGTGACAGTCCTTGGTCAAACATAAATGCGGGTCGTTTCGGTAGCGTAGAGCCGACTGTCGTTGGAACGTTTCTAGACCAATTTTTATTTATTTTATTTATTTATCATATTTTACTCATTTACTATATTTTATTGATGTATAATATTTTAGTTATTTCTTGTTTTTTATTTATTTTTTTTTTTTTTTAATTTTATTTATTTATTTTCTTTTATTTATGTATTTTATTTTATTTATTTATTATATTATTATAATGTGGTGATCAAATACAGAGGTGGTGGTATTGCTTACAAGTTTTCAACATTTTGTCGATTGTACCAACTTTTTCCTTCCTTTGTCGGAAGTGAATATTACCAAATTTGCTTAAGTCCGGATCTATTCTTCGACATTGTATGTGTACATAGTAATAATAAATACAATACATTCGATTGAAAAATATTTAGTTTTTATCATAGCCAAAGTTGGCATCAAATATTTTTATTTTTTTGAATTTTTTCGAAGAAAAATAAAGCACTCCATTTTGCTTCGAGCCTGATTATTCTTCTGTGTAAATGGCTTGTGGCTTTCATTGTGCGTTTTTTTTTCTTTCTCAAAATGGTTATTTGTATATTTTTATCTCCAATTGCCGTAGAAAGGTATTTATTCCATCCTTCTTTTTCAATTTCGAAATTTTAATTCCCTTTTTTTTGTTCCTATGGGAAACCACAGTCGATGGGCCGAACGATTTTTATTGCCAACTTCAATTTAACTGGCATTGTGTGTGCTGTTGTTGTTTTTGTTGTGCGCACCAACTGAGCACACTGAAGCTACACAATTACTCACCAAACATACAAACTCCGGCACGCCCAGGCAACGTACTATCGGATGGAAAATATGAAATTGTGCAAAGGCAAGAAAAAAAGGATGGAGGGAGACCCGATCAAATCTTTTTCCCAAAGCAAATCGATACGAATTTTCGTTTTCAATTCGATTTTGATGCTGTGCGGTGCAAAATGAAAACGAGAATGAATAGCTGCAAAGAGCTCGAACGACTGCACGCCATTTATGTATGCACACACGCACACGCCCGTGTATAAGTAGCTTTCTGCACTTATACCGATGCATGTGCGAGTGGTTGTGAGTTTGTGTAGTTGCACACTTTGTTATGCGATTTTCACAGCTCACATAGCCCGGCTGCCTTTGTTGCTGGCAACCACATGCGGCAGTCACGAATGGGGCAACCGCACAACCACTCACACCACTGTCTGCCAATCGACGCGCTCTGCCCTCTGTCTTTGCCAAAGCGCAGGTTGATCGGTGTGGCGCATACTGACGTTGCACATTTGAAATTCAATGAAACGAAAACGTGGCACCGACAAATAGCAGGTATCCACATATCAGCGTGCAATTCACGCGCATTGTATGCATGCACGTAAGTGTGTGTGTGTGTGGGTATGTGCAGTCTAAATGTGGAAATCAGTAAAGGAAATTTTCTCTGTAAGCGCGCAGTGAAATGGCTGTGTGTAGGCAAGTATGAATATTTAGACCGTTAGCGAGGTTGGATTGAGAAAAAAAGGAAAAAATAACAAAAACAAATGGCATAGTTGTAGTAGTGAGTGAAAAATCGGCGAAACCAATAAAGCAGAAAACGAAAAAACAATGCGCACTTCCTTCAAAATAGCAAATATTTTTCTATGCGAATGCGATAAATTCTCCACCCTTTTTCGTATAAAATACTAAATATACAGACAAATATACATACATGCGCGTGTATGTGTGCAGGAATGCAATGACAATAGATGGAATTCATTTAGCTAAAGCGTTGTTGTTGCTACTTAATGCCTTGTTTTTTATTTTTATTTTATTGACTTGCAGAGAAAAACTTTAATGCTTTTAAAAACGAGTTCTTAACAAAGTACCCCAGTGCGTGCCGCGAGCAGTCGCTGTATTTCACGTAATTCTTTAAAGTAAGCACAAATTATTGCAATTGATTTTTCATTCGAATTAAGGAACGCTCACTAGTCAAAGGCATGAAACCTGAGTAAAATGGATTCACTCAATCGCTCGTTAATTTTTGATAATTTTTTCCCTTAACGTTGTTGCGCATTTTTCTATAAAACAAATGCATAACTTCTTTTATTGATTTTTCATACATTTTGTGTAAAGCTTAAAACGTGGATTGATATGGCCTTTGTTATATAGGGTTATCTAATAAGAGGTGTTATTTTGATATTCCAAGAAAAATGCTATTTTCTAATACAAACGATTGGATGTTTATTTCATTATAAAGAGGAAGGCATGTCGTTAATAGTGGAAAATAGCATCAGGCAAATTATCACCACGACCACGCTTACAAGACAAAACCCTTTTCATGAAATTTTCCATAACCGAATTGCAAACTGGCTGCCCTTTGTCCTCGATAGCCTCACGAATTCCATCTTTGAGGTCTTGAATCGACCCGGGCGGTTGGCGCAGACCTTATCTTTCACGTGGCCCCAAAGAAAAAAGTCACAAGGTGTTAAATCACAAGCGCTCGGTGGCCAATTGTGATCACCTCTTCGAGAGATAACACGTAAAAAATCAATGGTTTCGTTGCTTGTGTGGCACGTAGCGCCGTCTTGTTGAAAATAAACAATGTCCAGATCAATACCATCCAATTCCGGTCATAAAAAATCGTTAATCATCTCTCGATAGCGCAATCCATTCCCTAATAATACCTGTTATTGGAAAACCCTACATATATATATATTATATAATTCTCACCTACACCCTTTTTTGGGTGTTTGGCCGAGCTCCTCCTCCTATTTGTGGTGTTCGTCTTGATGTTGTTCCACAAATGGAGGGACCTACAGTTTCAAGCCGACTGCGAACGGCAGATATTTTTATGAGGAGCTTTTTCATGGCAGAAATACACTCGGAGGTTTGCCATTGCCTGCCGAGGGGCGACTGCTACTCGAAAAATGTTTATCTTAATTTTGGTATTTCACCGAGATTCGAACCAACGTTCTCTCTGTGGAATGGAATGAATTATATATTTATAAAAAAAGTAACTAGTCAAAAGTTGTCAATAGGGTGCATGTACCAGCGACCACTGCTAAATAATTTTTTGGTGCTTCATTTGTCAACTTCGAACCCGCGCTTCGAAAATGAAAGAATTCAGAAAAATGCTTTAAAGATGAGCGGATATAGAAACCCGACCTGGAGATATGGACGGTCTATGCGAAATTTCGATCGACTAATTTTTTGACACAATGTCACGCATTTATTTAAAATAAATAAAAAAAGTGCAAATACCTATATAAGTTCAAACACTTCACTCCCCTCAATGACTACCCTACGCCAAATAATTCATACAATATTAGAAATAGGCTGATAAAAGCGGGCCTTGTTAATAGAAGCAGTAGACAAGCGGAGTCTTAGTGATGAAGCGCCAATCACAAAGAACGAGTTTCATGTATCAAGAATTGACTGCACGAGGGTTAAATTAAGTTTTAAATAAAGGGTGTTTAAGTTTCGCCGCGACGTGAGATTATTCGTCCATCACATTTTTCGCGCAATTGTTTTGTTAGCTGTGTGACAAGAGGCTCCATCCTGTTGAAATTACATATCGTCCACATCCATATCTTCCAGTTCGGGCCATAATAAGTTCGTTATCATTTCACGATAGCGAACACTATTCACAGTAACTACCTGACCGGCCTCATTTTGGAAAAAATACGGCCCAATGATGCCGCCGACCCATAAACCGCACCAAACAGTCACTCTTTGTGGGTGCGTTGGTTTTTCGGGTGCATTGTTGACCTCCAGTCCGACAGTGCGTGCCAGCACGACTAGTTTGTCCGCTTTCGCTTGCATGCCGGAGAGTTTGTGAGCGAGGAAGCAGATGTCATCGGCAAAGTCCAGGTCTTCAAGATATCTGGTGAAACTCCACATGATGTCTTTTTTGTGCAAGGTTAGTCACAACGTCATCAAGGTCGATGGCGAAGAGAAGGGGTGACAGGGGACAATCTTTGATCAAAAAGTTTGAAAATTTTATGGATTTTTGATTAAAAGTTTGAAAATTTGATGAATTTGTTTTGAAAATTCTCATTAAAAAGTTTCAAATTTTGATGATTTTTTTTAATTCTGATTAAAAAGTTTCAAACTTTTTATAATTTTTTACTTAATTCTGATTAAAAAGCTTCAAATTTTGTTGGGCTTTTTTTCTGATTAAAAAGTTTGAAATTTTGATGAATTGGTTTTTTAATTCTGATTAAAAAGTTGGAAATTTTGAATATCTTTTTTTAATTCTAATCAAATATGTTTGCAATTTTGATGATTTTTTTCGATTCTGTGTAAAAATATTGAAATTTGTATGCATTGTTGTTTTTGAAAACTCTGATTAAAAAGTTTCAAGTTTTTAGTTTTTTTTTATTAATTCTGATTAAAAAGTTTGAAGTTTTGATTTTTTTATTCTGATTAAAAAGTTTGCAATTTTGATGATTTCTTTTCAATTCTGTATAAAGATTTTAAAATTTTTATGCAGTTTTTTGGAAACTCTGATTAAAAAGTTTGAGAATTCGAAGATTTTTTTTAATTCTGATAATTTTAAAATAAATACGTTTTTTTAGTTTTAAATTAAGTGAATGACTCAAACATCCCCACATAGCAGATATTGACGATTTTAGATTGAAGCTTAAAGAAAAATCTCCTAGTTGAGCTGTAGAGCAAAAAAAAAAATGAAAATCGAGCGATTTATAAAAAATGTATGAAAATATTTTTTGTTTAATATTCCACATATCTATGAAAATAACATCAGCAATATTCATTCAGCTTCCCGTCCAATTAAGTCTTGCTGAACCGTTTGATGGGCAAATTTTGTCGAAGAAGCTAGCATGAAAATAGTTGTTGTATCTAAAAGCTCCATTGCATGTCAAATACCTGGCTTTGCGTATATTTATTCATCATAAAAGAATGAGAAAAGAGGGAAAATGGCATATCGTAGGAAAAAAACGACACTCACATCACCGCAGTGACAAGCAAATGAGCTGAGAGGCGGTGCCTATCCCTGCCAATATAAATATTGTGCCCTCAAACTTCCTATCTAAACAAATACGGATTATTTTTAAAACCAACTAATGCACAATTAAGAAGAAGGATATACTTTACTTACCCAACTCAGCTACAGATGCGTATAAATATTCTGAATTTGCCAAATTGGTAAATCATAGAAATGAAACAAAACCAACTAACTGCTTTGAATTTTCTAATGTGGTTTACGTCAACGACTGCTTGTCATTTGCCAATGATACAAAATGCAGAAAAACCCTGCCGCCGTCTACTGCAAATCCTTGCTTCCAGTCACCTACACTCATTCACACATACACACACGCACAACCGCAAGGAAGCAGCTATGCAGCAGTTGCTGCCGTTCTACGTTGTAGCTGAATGGAAACTAAATCATAGTGCCAACTAGCGATAAGAATTTTCCTCACTTTGCTAGCCATCTTCTGAATATTTTTGTTCTTCTTTTCATGTCCTTTGTTTTAAGTCTTGAATTTTGGTGCGCGTGCAATTCACACACAAATACTTCATCATTCTATAATACATATTTACATATCCTTACACATATGTACATACATGTTTGTATGCACGTAAATGATTTTAGTCAAGCCTTTTGACTCACGAGACATTTCATTAGCTGCTGAGCTCTTTGGATTTCTTCTGCCACCAGGATATGCTTGCCTGTGCTGTGCACTGCTAAGCTGCCAAATGGCATTTGAACGCCTGAATGACATGAAAGGTGCAACTGATGTCAAATGGCAAGCCATTTGATGGACGCAATTGTCTTCGGTAAGGCATGCACAAAATGGGATTTTGTCTTGTTGACTCTATAGCTTTATGGCTAATATTTTGTTTACTCTCTGTTGCTTTTATTTAGTTCACTCAACTGCTGGAATGTATTGTGTTGTTGCGTGTTGACGAAAAATATTTACGCAAAATTGCTAGCTGAGTAGGTGTACGATCAATTTCTGAAAGACGGTCAGTCATTAAATACTAAATGTATGTGTATATGTATATGTATTTGTATATGTGTATGCATGAAATCTATTTTAGTACCTTTCAGTGTATATTAATATGAAATATGGTATACTTATGCGTCTACGATTTGGTGTTACAGTTCATTAACCTTTTGCCGATACGCTTATAGAATGTCCTTGGAATATTGCAAAAAAGCTTATAGCGGGTTCAAAATTTAATTTGAGAACCATTTTAAAAATATTTAAAAGTGAAAAAAAATCTTAAGGGGAGAAAGGTAAAAACAAACAAATAAAAAAATATTGACTTGGGGCATAAATCATAGCGTTTTTATATTTTCAGTTATTTTACAACGATTTGTTTGCTGTTTGTCAAAGGTAAGAATTCATTCCATAGAACTTTTTTTGCTCTATACAACTATGTTATTTGTGTTTTCGAGTTATTTAATTTTTTATTAGTTTTGCAGGAGGCCAAAAATACACATTTTCTACATCTGCACTTCTTTGCTTTTCAGCCTGGGAGATATGCGACGTGTGTGGAAAAGTTGCCATAGGGAGATCTACAGAACGGAAATGGGTTTCAGTGTTCAAAAATGGCGACTCTGATGCCGATGACACGCCAACCGCAGCGGAAGACGTTCTGAATTCAATGAAGAATGTCTCAAATCACTTTTGAAGGAAAACGGTTGCCAAACCAGTCGTGAATTGACGGAAGAAATGGATTGCGATCATAAAAGGGATTAATGAAGGTAATTGTCATTCAATGGAATTTCCCGAAAAATTGGTAGCCTGGGTAACTCACGAGCTCAACGAAAAACACAAAGAAAGTCGCCTTCAAAATGCTTCTCAGCATCTCGCCCGCCATCGAGCAACAGGCCGTCGTAAACAGCGCGAATCGTGGCTGGAGATGAGAAATGGTGCCTGTACATCAATATGAAGCAAAGAAAGGAGTGGGTGGCTCCAGGAGATACGTCAAAGCCGAAAGACAATCCGGATCTTCATCCAAGGAAGATCGAATGATATGTGTTTGGTGGGACTGGGAGGGTATGGTGCACTGGGAAGTGCT
The DNA here is from genome assembly GCF_027943255.1 of Anastrepha obliqua. Lineage (NCBI taxonomy): Eukaryota > Metazoa > Arthropoda > Insecta > Diptera > Tephritidae > Anastrepha > Anastrepha obliqua. The sequence goes on along the minus strand of NC_072896.1, from coordinate 122,489,822 downwards.
CGAAAAGAATGCCACGGTCAACAAAGAGCTCTACATTGAGCTCGAATGGGAGGTCCTTCAGCATTATTCGTTTTTTCCGAACCGTGCCCTGACCGATTACCATCCTTTCCACTCCCTGTTAAACCATATGAAGGGCGTTACCTTCGATAACAACGAGGTTCTTAAAAACTGGCTCAACAACTATTTTGACACCAGACCAGACGGTTTTTGGCGGAACTGCATCAACAAATTGGTCGAGAGGCGCGAAGAGGTTGTAAGCAGCAACGGCGAAAATATAATTGATTAACGTATTGATATAATTATTGTTTTTTGTTTAAATAAAAGTCCTTAGTAAAACGCTTATTCTCAACGTAATATATTTGGGGAGTTTGAATGCTCAACATATGAAGTGATGGCGTTCAAAGCGTATAACCCCTGCGCGTCTAACTCCTGCTTGGGGTTTGCAAATAAGGCGAAATGGAATCTATGTAGACCAATTATTCTATAACGTATTTTCATTCCTACGCATTCCAAGAGAGAATGTAAGGGCTACAGGGATCATGAGGCCCTTTTACTTAATTGAGGTAACAAATATTAGCAGCAAAATTTGTGTAAAATTACTCGAATACTATACTGGAATAGGTTAGATTTCGGTGGCTTCCAAGAAATATATCTGTCAATCGACCCGCTAAAACATGCGATTTCACTCTTTTTGAGTGTTTTTTGTCAGGGAACTCAAGCGATTGGTCTATACTGTTAAAACACCTGCACATGCTAACGTGGAAGCCAACAAGCGGCACTCTGTTAGAGAAAGTGTTACACAACTCGACCCACTGAATGATCTTTTTCCGTTCCTTTACACTTTGGATTATAAAAATTTCATCTATTGGGTAACATACCTGTGTCCAAAAAATAAGGTGACATTTGATTTTAAACTGCGCGCTTTGAAGGATTAGGAGAATTCTTTTTTTTTTTAGGTTGGTAGTACTGTGAGTGACATCTATGTCAAATTTCATGTGAAATATTCATTTACTGTTTGAGATACGCGTCATTTTGTGAGCTGCTAAAAGTGAGTTTCTCGTTTTTTGCAATGTCGAAATTTGTTGAGCAAAGAATTTGCATTAAATTTTGTTTGCGGAATCAATTTTCGGATACTTTGAGGATGGTGCAGAAAGCCTTTGGTGATGAGGCTATGTCTAAAAAAAATGTTTACAAGTGGTATAGTGAGTTCCAAGCCGGTCGTGAACGTGTCGAAGACGAAGAGCGTCCTGGGCGACCATCAACCTCAACTGACGAAGCTCACGTCCAACAAATCAAAGATTTGGTGTTGAAAAACCGTCGATTAACGATTAGAGACCTTGCTGATGATGTTGGCATATCGAAAGGCTCAGTCAATACCATTTTGAAGGATGTTTTGGGCCTCAAGCGCGTCAAATCTCGACTGGTACCGAAAACATTGAATTTTTTGGACTCGTAATTCGTGATCATTTCATCAAAAACTCAACCCATATCGTTCCGCAACCACCGTATTCACCTGATCTGGCACCGTGCGACTTCTGGCTGTTCAGCAGGCTCAAAAGACCGCTCCGGGGACACCGTTTTGACACGATAGAGGAGATTCAAGCCGCAACGAAGACGGAACTGAAGGCCATCCCGGAAAGTGACTACAACCAGTGTTTCGAAAATTGGAAAAAACGTTGGCATAAGTGCATTGTGTCGGGAGGGGATTACTTTGAAGGGAATGAAATTGATTTGGAAGAATAAATAAAGAATTTTCAAAATAAATACAATGTCACCTTATTTTTTGGACACAGTAGTAAAGTGAAGCCTTGAGAGAGATTGCATTTTTTTTGTAAGCAAAAATCATCTCAACTATTTATACTTCTCATCTATTCAAATTCCTGATGCTTTCTCTTGTGGCGCCGTTATTTCAATGCAACACCTAAAAATTGCATGCTGAAGCTAACTTTGATTTAATATTCTTGTGGTGGGGAAATTTTGTGGAAATGCAATCCAACTTTTGTTCCAACCCGAATACTTTCGACATGCGCAGCTTCAGGTGAATTGTGTATTGCAAGTGGGGAAATGGGAATTTAGTAAGCAACTTGTGTGGCGTGAATGTTGCGCAACATGTTGCTAAGAAATTTGTAAACAAACCTTAACAATTGGAGCAGACGACACTTTTAAACACCAGACATTTACTTATATATCTTTATTGCATTTAAGTTAGGCTGGAAATAAGTTAAGTAGGCGAACGTGTATTCTTTGGTGTCGTCCATATGTTTATTTACTGGGTACTCGGACTTGTTAGTGTGTTTAGAGGAATTTGTTGGGCAAGTGCCTGTGGTTACTGCAGTTATATTGCTAAGGTGGCTCGTGAAGGCTGTAGTAATCAACAACGAATGTCAGTCGTACACATCCGTTACATGGGACTGTATATACTTATACACACATCACGGGGCAATAAGGGAACGTTCGTATAACTTATTTATAAATGGATGCAAGAAAAATTTGTTATGACATATTGACCTTGAATTCATTATTGCAATATAATTGCGACAAATTATATATTTTAAATTTTTTGAAAGTTAAAAAAGTAAGCCTGCAAACATAAGATTTCTATAAATTTAAGTATTTATGCCATCGTACACACCTACAGGTACCTCAAGAGTTTCACCAGTTTTGATTATTTTTCTTTTTTTCTTAATGTTGATGACGTTTTATAAAATTACGGCCTGTTTTCTACCAAAAAAAAGTCTTGTAGTTCGTTGAAATGTAGTATAACCAAGCGCAAGTTTGAAGCGCTCAAAATTTTATTTGATTTTTGATGGCATTTCTTCATTTAAATGGAGAAAATGCACAACACCGTCATGGATAAAAAAAGTAACTAAAATTTTGAGCCACTCTAAACTTGCACTCATATTTAATGAGCTATAAAACTGCGTAAACCAATTTTTTTAGATATGGTGATTAAAATGTTTGAAACTTTGAAGAAATTTTGTCGAATTTTATAATTTTTTACAAATTTGAAATTTTGACATTTGGTATAAAATAAACTGTGTACAAGGCGAAGTCCAAAATAAGTACGACTGAGCTAAAATAGAAACGATAGGAGCTTTGTTCTGATAACTCCGAGTTTATTTATTCAACATAGTCCCCTCTGGCCTCGAAAGAGTGTTTGAGGTAATTGGCCGGAATGGCCTTCAAAATGTCGGTATAGGTCTTTTGGATGGCCACTACGGACGCAAAACGTTTTCCTTCCATGCCCAAATGCAATTTTCCGAATAGGCAGAAATAACAGGGAGCCATATCAGGTGAATACGGTGAGTAATTGATGGTTAAAATGCGATTTCTAGTCAAGAAATCAGACACAAGAGTGGATCGATGAGATGGTGTATTATCATGAAATAAGCGCCAGCTTCCTCCTTCGCGGTATTCAGGACGAATTTGGCGAATGCGATGCACAAAACGCTTCAAAACGCCAAGATAGATAATTCCATTGACGGTTTGGCCCGTTGGCACGACCTCCTTGTGGACAATTCCCTTGGAATCGCAAAAACAAATCAACATCGTCTTAATTTTTGACTTCTCCAAACGCGATTTTTCTGCGGCCTTCCATTTGGCACTTTGACGCTTAGTTTCAGGTTTATGTTGGACACACCAGCACGTTTCATCACCAGTTACAATGTTGTAAAGGAAGTTCTCATCTTTTCTCGCCTTTTTAGTGAGGTCTTTGGAATGTTGAATTCTGAGCAATTTTTGGTCTTCAGTTAACTTGTGCGGAAACTCGTGCACAGACCTTTCGTAAGCCCAAATGATCAGTTAAAATGATTTCGATTATTTTTTGATAAATTTAGGTACATACAATTTCGATGGATTAGTGATCTTCGGTGATTCGTGATTTTGGGCGGCCATACGGGCCACCTTTTTTGTCATTTATGCCCTCCCAACCATCTCTGAAACGTTTAAATCACTCATAAACTTTAGCACGGGGTAGAAAATCATCGCCATAAACTTTTTTCATCAATTCAAATGTTTCGGTAAACTTTTTACTGATTTTAAAACAAAAATTGGTATTAACTCTTTGTTCGAAACTCATTTTTGACACACACTGACACTTTAGACACAATACGAGGGGTGCCTTTTATATGTCGGGATTAGAGAACAAAAACAAATTTTAATCATCAGAAATCACTTTATTGTTTTTCTAAATATTCTCCATGAAGATCTATACACTTTTGCATGCGTTTGAACCAATTGTCGAAGCACTTTTGCCACTCTGAATGAGGTACCTCCAACCACTTCTTCAGGTGTCGAAAAACGTTGACCTCTCAGTTTGTTTTTTACGTACGGGAATAAAAAGAAGTCATTCGGTGCCAAGTCAGGACTATACGGCGGATGACCCATTAATTCGATGTTTTGGGTGCTCAAAAATGCAGTTGTTTGAGTCGATGTGTGAGAGCTCGCATTGTCCTGGTGAAGAGTGATCCATCTTTGGCGATTGGTTTTCCTAATTTCTTGGAAGACAACTGGCAAACAAATGGTGGTGTACCACTCAGAATTTACTGTTCTGCGTTGTTCTAGTGGTACGGTTGCGACATGTCCAGTTTTTCCGAAAAAACAGGCGACCATTTGCTTGAAAGTGCTTCGTGCGCGAACAACTTTTGTTGGATTTGGCTCATCTTGAAACACCCATACAGTCGACTGCTGCTTACTTTCGGGCTCATATGCGTAAATCCATGATTCATCACCCGTCACGATGTCATAGACGTGTTTGGAAGCCCCGCGATCGTATTTTTTGAGCATTTCCTTCGACCAATCGACACGAGCCTTTTTTTGAGCGATTGACAAATTGTGTAGGATCCAACGCGAACAAATTTTTTTGACAGTCAAATGTTTATGCTGTATTGATTGTATGCTGGTCCCACTAATGCCTAAGATTGTCTCAATCTCACGATAGGTCACATGACGATCTTGCAATATCAGTTCGCGCACAGCATCAATGGTTTTCGGAACAACAACTGATTTTGGACGACCTTCACGAAATTCGTCTTGGAGTGAATTACGATCACGATTGAATTCACCATACCATTGATAAACACTGGTCCTTGATGGAGCTTCATCGCAAAAAAATGAATTAAGTTCATCCATGCAATGTTGCTGAGTTAATCCACGTCGAAAGTTGTAAAAAATAATCGCACGAAAATGTTCACGATTTAGTTCCATTTTTGGACCGAGATGAATCTTTTAAGTTACTGTAAACAACACAAATAGCGCTGGTATTTCAAAACGTTCTGAGTACGTAAAAGCCAAAAACTGTCAAACTTTGCGATACAGCTGTCAGTTGCCAGATTGCAACACCAGGGTTGCCAAATCCCGAAATATAAAAGGCACCCCTCGGAATTTCGCTTTCACTAAACCGAATGTTACCAAGCATTCACTAGAAGTCAGCTAACTCATTAAAAAGATGGCGCCATCCAAAACATTTCTTTGACACCAGTCTTGTTTATTTTGGACTTTACCTTGTACACCTAGATCTAATATGAGCTATATTACTATAATTATTAAATAAATTAGAAAAAAGAGTTTAGAAATTTATAAAATTCATTATTTTAAACCGAAAAGTCAGACGGAATAGAACTCGAGATTTCATTGAATTCTCTTAAAGCGCGGGCAATAGGAGCATTACGCGCATAATTCGTGTTAAGAAATTTAAGATGAAATGGATAAGTATTGCGTAGAGATCTAGTAGGAATATGAAAGTAAATGCAACGTAATAGGGATGCACAGTCCACTTCTCCTTTAATTACACTAAACAAAAGGCAGTGAGAGTATAGACCTTCTACTCTCTAGAGACTTTAAGTTAATTAAAATCAAACGGGAATGACAGGAAGGGATAGAGTTTAAAAATTTTAACGACCTGAGAGCATATTTAAGGAACACCTTCTGTACACGTTCAGTTCTCTCAATAACAAATTGGTGGTAAGGGCTCCAGATAAAAGTTGCATATTCTAATCTAGAGCGAACAAAGGATGTAAAGAGTAATTTGTGAGTGAAAGGGCCCGAGAGCATCGAGTTATTACGCCATTTAAAACCTAAGACGGAGTAAGATGTGGACATAATAAAGTTAATGTGGCTGTTGAAAGAAAAATGTGAGTCAAAGATCACCCCTAGATCTTTGAATTCATGAACAGATCGAAGTACAGTAATATCAACGCTGTAAGATGACTGGAAAACCTTTTGAGTTTAAGCGAAGGTGACATGAAAAAATTTCTTAATATTAAGAGAGATACCAGAGTTACTGCACCAGCGAACGAGCGCAATAAATTCCCTTTGAACATTGAACACTTTTTCTAATGGCCGAAGAGAAATAAATACTGTCTTGTGGCACCCCTGAAGATACAATGAAAGGTTCCGAACATTCACCCTCAATCGTTACCACACATTGTCTATCGGATAAATAAGCTTTCAACCATTGAAAGAGAACCGAATGGAAACCAAGCGAGGCCAATTTACGTAAGAGAAGTGTTTGACAAACTCTATCAAATGCTTTAGAAAGTCCGTGTAAACACAATCGACTTGAAAACCTTCAGCAAAAGTTCCAAAGCAGTAATAACCAAAAGCAGTCAGGTTGGAAACTGTAGACCTACCCGAGATAAATCCATGCTGATTGGGTGAGATTAAGCTCTTAGTTGCAATGTTTTTGCTTTTACAATTCCTTCGAAAAGTTTAGAAATAACAGAAAGCTTCGGGATCGGCCTATAGTTGCACACATCACTCTTTTTGCCACTCTTGAAAATAGGGGTGATAGTTGTGATTTTCCAATTGTTGATAAAATTTCCCGAAGATAGAGTTTTTTTAAAAACTAATTTGAGAGGAATGACAATACCCGGGCAGTTTTTAAGAAAAATTACGGACAGCCTATCCTTATCAGTCTGCAAGGAAGTTTTACACCCAAAATCCCATTCTCAATGTCCAAAGAAACCCGGTTTAAATAACCAAAATTCAAGAATGAAGATGGTTTATCATGACAAGGAGAAAACGAGTACGTATCGTCACTAGTGAAATTAGATTTGAAAAAATTGGCAAACAAATTGGCTACGTCCACAGGAGTAGACGCTGATTTGCCATTAAATGAATCGCAGAAGCGACTCCAGTGCTTGACTTTTTAGAGTTAACAAATCGCCAAAAGGCCTTAGGATTAGACTTAATATTCTCTTCAGTCCGATGAATATAATATAGTTCCCGTATATTTAAACAGTTGAATTTTTGGCCATGTTTGCCTATCAATTTCACAGGTGTTAACACTAATTCATCTTTGGTTTGCAGAACTGATTAGTGCGTACTTAATAAGACGCTTACAAGTTGCGAGAGGTACCTCCATAAAAGTACTTATATTTGGCAAACAGGTACCTTTTCTTGCAAGTTGATCAGCCCTACAGTTCCCTAGTATATCTCTGTGGCCTGGAACCCAGCATAAGATTATACAATATTGTTTGGCCATCTCATTAAGAGATTGGCGACAACGTAAGACACTTCTTGATGTTGTTTGGAGTGCATCCAGGGCTCGTAGGACAGATTGGCTGTCTGATAGAATGCAGATATCTGTTGATGATATTCTGTTTATCTTTAACCATTTAAGGCTTCATGAGTAGCATTTATATATTTCCACTTCAGTGGTGCGGTAGTTTAAAGGATTCACTGATAAATAGCTCTTCTCAATATAACCCTCATCCTACACCGGTCTCCATTTTAATTCCGTTCATGTAGATCTTAACTGGTGTGTTGGGTGATGGATCTTCTTCAAACCATTCCAGTCTAGAAGAGATTTTCATTGAGAAATTTCTTTGGAAGCAGAGAATGGGAGGGTAATATCATTATCAGACAGAAAAAAATCTCATGAAACCATAAATGAATTCGATAGCTACTGGATAGTATTCGTTTCGTTCTTGGTCAGAAATTCACGAATTACGATGGCACTGTACGGCGATACGCTACTATGGTAGAAAATCCACGAATTGGGCATCCATAATCCTTTCTTTTTTAGAAAATTGCTTCATGTTAACATCTGATAATACCCTCATCCTTATTCCTTGACCTTCTGGCAAAAATTCGTGGTATACAATTATGTAGACATCCATAGCATCGCTTTCTTTTTTTCTTGAAATGGGCTTTTTGGTCTTGGTTCACTCGGAGTTCTCCAGTCACTCGCCTTATGTCTTGATAGCGTGTCGTACTCATAAGTCCCCATCTCCAGTAATGATGCGTTTGATGAAAGTTGGGTCGGATTCAGCTTTGGAAATCATGTTTTTGGCGATATTAACGTGGTTTCCTTTTTGTATGAAATTCAGGTCCTTTGGGATCAACTTAGCAGCAAATCATTAACTACAATGTCCTGAACGAATTCACAAGTAAAATTCAAGTCACCTGCGAGATCTCTGTTGGCTAATTCTCGGTTATTGATCAACTTTTCTTTCACTTTATTGATGTTTTCAACAGTTTCTTCTGAAGTGTTTATGCCATTCGTGAATGGCTATTTGTTTAGAGCATCATTCATTACCCAAAGTAGTTGCCCAACTTTTCTAAGGTTTTTTCATCATTGATTCTATTTGTAATGCAAAATTTAATACAAACTCGTTGTTACATATTTAAATCTATTTTTAAAGCAAAAAACTCGTGCCGAGGTAGACTTACTCAAGACAGCGTAAATTTTACAAGCAAAGGCGATACAATTTTAGTATAAATGTTAAACAGAGATGTGGCAACCTAACAAACAAAAAACTCAATACGCAACCTGGCGGTTGTTCTCGCAACTTTTTGGTGGTATAGGGCTTTTCAATAAGATGTGTTATTTTGGTATTCAAAGAAAAATGATATTTTTTGATATAAATCGCATGTTTATTTCATTATAAAGAGGAAGGTATGTCGTTAATAGTGGAAAATAACATCAGGCAAATGACCACCACGACTTACAGGACAATATCCTTTTCATGAAATTTTCCATAACCGAATTGCAAAGTGGCTGCTCTATGTCCTCGATAGCCTCACGAATTTCATCTTTGAAGTTTTGAATTGACCCTGAGCTGTTGGCGTAGACCTTCTACATATTTCACGTGGCCCCAAAGAAAAAAGTCACAAGGTGTTAAATCACAATCACAAGATCTCGGTGGCCAAGTGTGATGACCTCTTCGAGAGATAACACGGTCCGGAAACTTTTCCCGTAAAACATCAATGGTTTCGTTGCTTGTGTGGCACGTAGCGCCATCTTCTTGAAAATAAACGTTGTCCAGATCAATACCATCCAATTTCGGAAATAAAAAATCGTTAATAATCTCTCGATAGAACAATATTCTATACAGGGAATTCCTTCCAAACTCTAAACGAAAAATATATTTAATTGTGGTAAAGTGACACCCTGTATATGAAAATATAAAAAATGTTATACGCCATAATATTGCTCACATATTTTAAAAGAGGCAGCAATAGACACTGATACGTAGGGGAGCATGCAGCCAGACTCAACCTCCCCTTCAATCCCATCTGCAGAAGCTGTCAAGCGGAAGGGGCGAAGGATAGTCTTTTCCAGTATTTAAGTGAATGTCTGGGGCTAGCTAGGGCAAAACTCCGCTCCTTCGGTAAGCCTTTCCTACAGAAAATAAAGAAGATCTCAGACATCGAGATAAAGGGTTTGCTGTGATACTTGGACCTCACAAAATGGATCTGACTTGCAAAACAAAAAAACCAAAAGACATCATCACATGAGACAGTGGTAGTAAAACGGTGCTGGTCACTAATTAGGAGTATTTCAGTGGAAATATTCAACCACTTCAACAAAAATAGACACTGATACACTAACTCAGAAAAGAGATTCGGTATAATTTTCAAAAATAGTCTCATAAATGATTTGAATACTTCGAATTTCGAACACGCTTTATTTCCTATATGTGACCGTTTATAGGTAACTGTACGTAGCGCGCAATAAAATAAATAAATAGCTGCCTTTGCTAAGAAGTCAGGGATAGATGGAGCCTAGGCTTCTCTAAATATTTCCTTAAAAGTATTTAACCAGTATTAAATTAAGCGTAATTTTATTGCTAGAATTAGAGCAACTATCTAGAAAAATATGCCATTCAAATTCACTAAATTCCATAAAAGTTTATTACCATAAATTTTATAAAGCTTTATCACATTTATACAATAATTATTTTTATAAGTATAATAAGCCAAGAAATGGAAGTATACTTCAGTTGCCAGCAACTTTAAGCAAAGCACAATTTTTAGCCTAGAGCTTACTCACCGAAAAGCTGTTTGCTCCTTAAAAAAGCTTCTTCAAAACGGCTACTTGAACTTTGAAAAGTTTTCTTTGTAGTTGTAAAGTCATAGCTGCGGCTACGGCTAAAGCTTTAAGGGATAAAAACAAGTCTGTGCTTTGGAAACAGCTGCTGCAGTTCATTCTGAATTTTCCTTGGTATAGAATTCTTTAGTAAGGACATGCGTATTGGAGCTTTCGCACATCCTTCCGTTTGAAGTTCTAGTTTGAAGTTCTTTACGCTTGAATCAATTTTGTTGTCGTATATCCAAAAACTCGAATGGTGATTTCTTTGATGCCCTGTTTTCATTGCTTCCTCATTGCTTTTGGCTTAAAATAAATAAATATTTATCTGACCCTTCTTAGTACCACTATTGAGGGCCAGAGCGCGGTGCTGGAAAAAACTAAAAATAATTCTAAATACAGAACTTATAAAATAAACCATAGACACGTTTATTGTATAGTAAAAATTATATCCTTTTCTGGAGAGAAATAAATTTTTCCGTCAACGAGGTTGAAAACTAGTTGGCAGTTGCCCAATAGGAGGAAAATAAAAATATACAAAATTCTGATAATTGTGCACAAGCAACTTCCCCCCGAAATGATACGGAATGCTTTCGCTAAAGGATTCCCTTAGGAAATAGTTGTAGAATCATCAATGCCTGGTTGGCAGCCAAAAACAGTCAGACAGTAATCTTATTTTAGTGTAATAACAAATGGCGAATGTAATTTGTCTGCTGATGGATGAATGCGGAAAGTATTGAGTTTTATTTGAAATTAAAAGCTTCCAAATTATTTGGCATCGTAGTAACTGTAATAAAAGAAAATATTCTGTGTGCAAACAGAATTTATTAGAATATGACATAGACGGCTTGTTAAAGGACTGCTGTAGGGCCACAGCAGACTTAAAGCGCAAAAAGGTGAAGCAGGAAACCAATCAATTCTCGAAATTTATCCAGTGCGGAGCAGAACTGAGTGCATGATGACTTTTTTTTAAATATTTACTGTGATTTATGAGTATTAATTAGAAACATTTTTTTTTGCTTGTTCCTTGAATATTATTTTAACCAAAACCATGCAAATTAAATTTTCACACTTTATAAAAAATTTAGAAAATTTCCAAACGTTTTATCCAAACTTTTAGCTCTATTTCTGGGGTACTGCATGGCTTATGAGGCTTTAGTAAAATAAGCACAAATTTCAAGCTACAAAAAATTAGCTTGGATTTTTTATTTTTTTTCCCCGCCTTTTTGCACTTTACGCCATTTCAAAAATAGTTTCGTATGGAGAAAATGTTCAAAAAATATAAAAATTCAAAATTGTCATCTTCAGTTCTTATAAATTGCTTTTCTTATATGCAAAATATTTGCAGCAGCCCTCACCAAAAAAAAAAAAAAAAATAATTTTAATTAGTTTTAATTTCTTTAACGGGATAGGGTAATCAGAATTTTCAAAAAATTGTGTTTTTTATTATAGAATTTTCTTAAAGTATAATATTTAAAAATATTGTGTGAATATTTGAAGTGAATCCCACAAATACATACTTTTCGTGTTATTCAACAATTAAAAGGGGCCCTCGGGTGATCCGGAGTAGATAGCAAAACTTTAAATGCGTTTTTCTCAAAACAAAGTTTTTTGAACTGGTAACTTAAGAACTAAAAAAAGGCGGCCGCCGTAGCCGAATGGGTTGGTGCGCGGGCACCACTCGGAATTCACAGAGAGGTCGTTGGTTCGAATCTCGGTGAAAGGAAAATTAATAAAAACATTATTCTAGTAGCAGACGCCCCTCGGCAGGCAATGGCAAACCTCCGAGTGTATTTCTGCCATGAAAAAGCTCCTCATAAAAATCTTTGCCGTTCGGAGTCGGCTTGAAACTTTTGGTCCCTCCATTTGTGGAACAACATCAAGACGCACACCATAAATAGGAGAAGGAGCTCGGCCAAACACCCAAAAAGGGTGTACGCGCCAAATATATATACATATATATATATATATAACTTAAAAACCGCTTGGTAGATTTCAATTAAATGTATACTCGTTTTGAAAAACATAAAAAACTCGTACCTAGTCGGAGAATTTTTTTTTCTAAAATTTCCTGAGGCCGCCATATTGTTAATTTTGAAAAAAAGCTTCGATCAAGCACAAGATTATCTATTAATAAAACTAATGGATCATGTCCGGTGGATTTTAGATGAATTTCCAAGGACTTGTGATGATCACCGCAAGGGACTAAAGAAACGGGCTCCACACATACAGCGATAACTTTAACAATTATTAATTTTTTGTTTGAAATTTTGTTAAATTCAAGTCGAAATATGATGTAGGTATTAATGCTATGTTTTTATTTTTGTGTAATAAAGATTGAACATCATAATTTTTTCGGGCTTCTGACTACCCCTAACCTCTTTACTTTAATTAAATTTTTTTAATAAAAATTATATTAATATAGTTTTAATTCTTTTAATTTTATTTAATTTAAAATAATTTTTTTAAAGTCAATACGATCTGCCACTCAAAACTTTTGCTTAACTCCGTTTAAAATTTGAAACCTGGTTTTTTTTGAAAAAAATTGTGCATATTAAAAAAAAATTATCATACGCGCCACCAAATCTTCAATTTATGTTCACAAAAAGACCGAAATTATGGCTTTGTAGCTTTTGTTGCTACCTTGAAGTAAGTAATCGCGGCTCTGTCGTGGGGATCTTTGACAGAAATCGCGTTTCCAGTAAAAAATTAACCAATATTGCCTTCATACGAAATTCAACAAAAAACTGCCACTATTTGTAGATAGTGTAGATTGGCATTCACAGGTGGTTGCTACGGGTTTCAGTTACGGAAATTTTTGCGTTTAATATGACCACCGAGATGAAAATTCATCTCGTTTAAAATTTATTGATTGTCCCGAAAAGTTGGGTGAGAAATATTTTAGCTTCTTTTGGTAATTCTCTTAATCGTTTTGGTAGTATTAAGTCGTAACCAGAGGATTTTGTGCGTCTTAAGTGGAGTGGAGTAGCTTTTATTTCTTTTTTTATGCTCGACCTCATTGGAAAATCTAAATCATCAAAGAGTGCGCAAACTTGGAGTTGAATATATTTCTCAAATTTGCTTTACAGAGAATAAACGCGAAAAAAGAAAATCAGTAATGGATTTCAAACATAATAGTGCGATTGCTTATATTTAGCTGGAAAATCACAACCCAGCGATTGTGTGTGAGCTCGAGCACCTTAAAGTAAATAAAACTTTTGTTTATAGCACCATTACTCGTTACAATGATACTGGTAGCATCGCGAAACGTCATGGAGATGGTCATCAAAAGACTGTAACGTCACATGAAATGGTTCAAAATGTGAAGAAGCGACTTGAGCGAAATCTCCGACGAAGTACCAATTAAATGGCGAAAGAACTGGAAATATCTAACCATAGCACTCGCCTCATACTGAAAAATGATGTCAAAGTCAAGCCTTAAAGGATCTAAAAGACGCATGATCTCACACCAAAGCAGCAACAAGTCAGACTTCAGAGAGCGAAGTAGTTGCTTGGCTTGGTCGAAAACGGTCAATTTCCGAACATTCTGGCGAGAAAATTTTTCGAATTGAGCAATTGGTAAACTGCCGAAACGATAGGAGTTATTTGACTGACCATTCATACGAGAATTTGAGTCGCTGATTGGCCACCAGGAGGCAGCTCGTGCCACAGGTAAGGGTTTGGGCCGCTGTAACCGCAGATGGCCGCTCTCCAATCGTTTTCATCGATCCTGGCGTCAAGGTAAATGCGAAATATTATCGGGAAAGTATTCTGGAGATTGCTCTGAAGCTGTGGGCAGACAAATACACCAGACGCGAACGCGATAGATTATTCTCTGTGGGCTATTTTGGAGAGCAAAGAAAAAGATTCACCAAAATACCTGCAAGTCACATTCGGGCAGCTTGCGATTCGTTTCTGGACCGTCTCAAGGCCATATTCAAGACAAAGGGTGGACATATCGGACAAGAGTAAATCCATTCTTAATTTTGTATTCTTTGCACACATTTTTTACTTTGATTTGAATAAAAGTAATTTTCAAACTAAATTTAGGCAGATAATCCCGAAATTAATCTTGTAATGGAGTTCTTAGGCAATTTGAGCAGACGTGAACTTTGCTCAAGCTTCTCTCCCTGCTAAACTTCTCTGTAAAAATTTATTGTTCATAAACTCAAAAAAAGAAAAAAAATAGAAATAGAAGATATGACATCGTGCAACATCATACTACAATTATGTATATCATATCAATGGCAGCGAAGACGGGTTCATTCTCCTAAAGACCGCTGGACGCACGAACTTATCCCTAACCTTAACACGTGGTTACGGCGAAGTTGCGGAGAAGTGGATTACTTCCTCTCTCAGATGCTAAGCGCGTGCTTTCAGTATTATCTGCATAGGTTTGGTCTCTCCGCTTCACCGCTCTGCCCAGAGAGTGTTGAAGATGCACGACACGTACTCTTCTACTGTGCAAGATTCGAAAGAGAACGTGAGGAGTTAGCTACTATCCTTGGAAGACAGCCAAGTGAGACTAATTTAACTGGCAGTATGTGCATTTCAAAACTTTGCTGGGATGCTGCATGCAAGTTTTCCAAGCAAGTACTGTGTACGCTACACAAGCAAGACGAAGAAAGGCGAACAATAGAGCAAAATAATACTAACGCCTTCTGCCGCGTCTGATCACACCGAACTTCCCGACAAGTGCTAAAGCTAACATGAAACAGTGTTCCAGAGGAGGTCGACTCAGACATACCGAGAACAATTACGGACGCTTGAGTTAATGACTCACGACCATATCATACGCAGACAAGATGGTAATGCACACGACATTACCGCACACTTTCGAAGTTCTATTTATTTGGAGGCTATCACCGACGTATAAACTCCATACGTCATAGGTAGAGAGCCTGGATGCAGGTTTCTTTTGTGGTTGTTATCCACAATCACGGCTCCACCCTCGATGTAGTGCAAATGCGGTCCCGGGGTGGAAGTCAGCCGAAGAGGGGAGGTCTGTTTTAGTGGGAGCGTGCCCCACATATCATTGGCGCGACGGCATCAATAGAATGTTTCTGACATTTTTAATTTTTAAATATCATATCACCGCTTATATTTGTGATCATCATCATCGTAGTATCACAGTTCGGGGTGAACTATTGCTTCCATTACAATCCCCCTCCACGTCACTCGCTCATTAGCTTTTTCTGTCGTTAGCACTCTTCTTCTGTCGCCTTGTGGTTTGTTTTGAAGATCTTTTTTTATAGCTCTATCGTTGCTCATTTGTAGAATGTGACCGTACCAACGAATCCTTTGCGTTTTGAAGTACCCGATTAGCTTTGCACCCCTTATAAGTGTGACTAGCTCGTCGTTGCACCGATTTCGGTAAGTAACGTCTTCTATTAATGATATCACAAAATATTGCATCGCATCATACGACGAGCACCATCAGATGCCATTTTCAAAATATCGCATCACACCACATTTCATCAATTTATATCACTTCGAATCATGGCATATCATTCTGCAGCACATCTCAATACATCACTGCATTTGAAGCCACATCATTATTCTGACGTTAGTATTTTAGAATACAAGGTGAAGTCCAAAATACACAAGATGTTTACCGAACATTTGAATTGGTGAAAAAAGTTTATGGCGATGATTGTCTATCTCCCATACCTTTTGTACAAGCTTTTGATACAATTTTTGCCGGAATTTCACTTGAAGGGTGAAAATATATTTTAAAATTTTTCCAGTTTTTCCATCTTATACCTAATGCTTGAGTATCGAAAAATGGTATGCTGGCAAGTCATCGAATCCTCATAAATTTTAAATTTTTGGGCTTAATTTTTCTTCAATTGCCACTAAATATTTTTAATACACTTGTAAAGCAATTTAGTTTTAATTGAACGCAAAATGTTCTTCCTTTCAGATGTGCATAAGTAAGTTTTATAAAGATGAGAGCAATGGTATGAATATTACAGCCATCAGAGAGGTCATTGTCTTTGGCATGCTTCGCTTTTGGTGAAGAAAAAAAATTTAAGAATGAGTATTTAATATATTTATAATTATTAGCATTGAAATTCATTTACGACTCAAAAATTAATTCTTTGAATAGTTTATTCAATTTGAATTTCTTTTTACGTCATTTGAAATAAACTTTGTCGTGTCCTAAAAGTAATGGCAATTGTTAACAACTTTAAATGCCACGTGACATACATAATTACTATATGCATAAATATTTACATTCATATTGTGTAAGTGTATACATTCATTCATATAAACACACATACAAATGCCCCCCTATTTTAATTGAACCCAATTGAATGAAATACTTTAGCTCTAGAAAAGCCATCCGAATGTGTGTACTCTCAGTCGCAAATGGATTCAAATGCCGATGCATTGTTTTTTCTTAATTTGACATTAAGTGTCTCTGTTAAATGTCCGCTCATTTGAGTATTTGTTCAAAGTCGTTCATTAATTCAGCAATGTCTGCCTGCTTTGTTCTGGCCTGCATAACTGTCTGGGCATCTGTCTGTTGTCTGGCGAGTTCGGTTTGCGGGTATTTAAAATTTAAACATTTCACGACTCAGACGTACAAATAATTGAAAATTACACCACTCTCTGCTGCAGTAGAGCATTCGACTGTAGAGGTTTTTATGATATTTACGCTTGGAAGACGTTACAGTTAATGACGCCGCTATTTATTTGCTTGTAAAGATTAAATTGAAATTTAATTGAATATTTGAGCAAAGCAAAGGTATGCGATTAGACTTTTAGTTTGAGTGAGAAGCATTTAATTTCTCTTATTTTTGATAAGACTACTTTTTTTTTTAGATTGTATGTTGAGAATAAATTTCGTGTCACCTGTTGTCGTGGTTTGGGTTGCCCTTAGTGAATATTGAATTGTCTTAAATAATAAAATTTTAAAGATTTAATGGTGAGGCTGACCATTTTTGAAAGATGAAATTTCTATCATAGGATTCGAATTAATATGGAAATTGTCACAATTATGCGCTACAAATATTTGAATGTTTAAAAAACATACTCGTATACATTTTTGTTGTACTTAATATTTAATATTATAATATTAAATTATTGAATTCGCATGGAAAAATTGCACTTTTTAATCAAATAGACTTTAAACACTGTTAATATTCAAAAAAAAAAAAATTAAAAAATTAAATTTTAAAATTAAAACAATATTTTAAAGCAAATTCGTTTCGTACTTAATTTAAAAAAAGGTTATAAATAAAAATTAGAAATAAAAATTATAAAAACAAAAAACTACTTTGCTTTATTAAAAAGCAAAAAGAAATTGCTTTTATTATTATTATTATATTAAAAGCTCCTAATATTTAAAAATGAAATAAAAGAATGATTTAAGTTAAATATGTTCCGCATGGGTAAATATTAATTTTTATTTAATATTATATTAATAATGGGTGATTTTTAAGCTATTATCTTTTTAAATAGTTGGTTTAAACATGATGCACGTTTCGTGTTTTGTTTCACTATTAAACATCTTCAGTTTGGAGATGAATTGAAGCCGAACGACCTACCGCAACGCAGAATTTTTGGTGAATGGGCTCTTGGAAAGTTGGCAGAAGACCCACCTTTTTATGTTCAGCGACGAAGCTCGTTTTTGGATCAATGGGTACGTAAATAAGCAGAATTGTCGATTTTGGAGTGAAGATCAGCCAGAAGAATTGCAAGAGTTACTAATGTATCCAGAAAAGGTCACAGTTTGGTTCGATTTATGGGCTGGATGTATCATTGGACCGTACTTCTTCAAAGATGCTGCGAAGCGTAACGGAACAGTGAATAGTGAGCGCTACCGTGAAATGATATCCAACTTTTTTCTTGCCCAAAATGCAAGAGTTTGACTTGCATGGCATGTGGTTTCAGCAAGACGGTGCCATATGCCACACAGCACGCGTAACAATGGACTTGTTGAGAGGCGAGTTCGGTGAACATTTATTTCACGTTCGGGACCTGTCAATTGGCCACCCAGATCGTGCGATATAACGCCTTTAGATTATTTTTTGTGAGGCTATGTTAAAGCTCATGTCTATTCAGACAAGCCTGCTTCCACCACCATTTGAAGCGCAGTCGCGGTCAACATTTGCATGAAATAATCTTCAAACATTAAATTATATGAACTGTACTATCGATTTAAATAAAAATTCCATGCATTTTTCTGAATTTTACGTGTGTTTTTTTGAAAAACTTTCCTATAGCTCTTAAAAAATCACCCTTTATTAATTTTTATTAATGTTTATTATTTAATTAACTTATTTTTTAATATTTAGTTAAAAGGAAATATATAAAATTTTTTTTATAGGGACCTTGAAAACTACTAATATAAAAAAAAAATTAAATTAAAAAAATATATATTTTTAGTTAAGTCCATTCAGCGCGGGTAAATATTAAGTAAAACAAAATTATAAATAAAAACGAACAAAAACAAGGTACCCTAATTTCTATAGAAACAATAATTTTTTTATAGGTATATTAAAAACACCTTATATTAAAAAAAAATTTTGAAAATTAAATAGCTAAAATAATATATTTAAGTTAAGTCCGTTCCGCTCAGGAAAATAAAACAAAAAAAAAAAAAAAATTAATAAAAATATTAATACATTCTGTTTTATTGAAGAAAACAATGTCTTAACTATTTTTTGTAGACATAGAAAGCTCCCAATATAAAAAAGTTTTAATTAAGTCTGTTCTGCACAGGAAAATATTAAAATGAAAACTAAATACAATAACTAAAAAAATAATACCTATTGTTTAAAAAAAAAATTAAACCACTTCTTATAGAGACCCCGAAAGCCCACAATATTAAATAAAAATTTAAAACTTACGTATTAAAAAATAGCAGCTTATTTGCGTGCGCGTTTGTCAAGTGCCAGGTCTCACAGCCATACAAAAGGACCGATATTACATTTGAGTTGAAAATATGCAGCTTTGTATGCGTTGAAGTCTATGTGCAATTCCGTATCTTGTTCAGCTGAGCAAATGCGCAACAAGCTTTTGCAATTCTGCTTTGTATACCTCCAACCGTAGAAATTTCACTTTCCAGGTAGGTGAAGTTGCTGCCTTTTTGAGTACTGGAATTCATACTGCTAAAGCTATTGGTTAGTTCTGCGACATTCACTTTAAGCGACTTAATTTTTTCCCACTAATCCTCAGCTCGACTTTCTTTGAATCATCCATCTGCTTTGTTGAAAATAGGCAGATGCCATCGGCGTAATCTAAGTCATCAAAGTGTTCGCTAAAGTTCCACTGTATGCCGTTGCGGCATCCGTATACAGATCTTGAAAGCACGTTACCGAGCATGATTAGGAACAGCATAAGAGAAAGCAAGCAACCTTGTCAAACACCAGATATAGAGTTAAAGGGGGACGACGGGATGATTTTGGTCGCAATGCCGTGACGGTATTGGGCGTGCATCCTCTGTAAATGCTGTCGAAAGCGGTACTGTAGTCGGCGAAAACGAGGTGTAATGCCGCTCTCTATTCTGCCGACTGCTCAACAATTAGTTTAGTTCTTCTTCTTAATTAACATTAATATTAGAACGTACGACAGTGACACCAGGTAGTTTGTTGAAAAAAAAAATCTTACATTTTACATATGTCAAAGAACAGATACAATCGTAAAAGTTTAAATAAATCCATGTATAGATACAGCTATCAGGGTATTGACAGTAATTTAATTTAATTTATTTACGTAATTTTTTATTGAAGTGAAAACTTATTTAGAATCGTTGCGAGTGATTTGAGAAAAAGTGAAACGAAAAAAGCGACACTCTTGGCTACGAATATTACATATACACGTAGCGACGAACTAAATAACTTTTAGGCCAGCGCCGACAGCATGGCGCGATAGCCGAGCGGCTAGCAATGTGAGCTTCCGATCCAAAATCCTTGGTTCGAATCACAAGAAAAAAATTTTTTTTATACAGTTATTTTATTTTATTTTATGATATGTTTATGAGGAGCTTTTTTTCATGGCAGAAATACACTCGGTGTTTTGCCATTGCCTGCTGAGGGGTGAGCGCTATTAGAAAAATAGTTTTCCTTAATTTTGGTGTTTTCACCGAGATTCGAACTGACGTTCTCTCTGTGAATTCTGAATAGTAGTCACGCACCAACCCATTTGGCAACGGCGTTTGTTTGATTTCACTGATGCAAAAATGAGGAAAAATATATGAATAAAGTTTGCTTACTGTTTACACATTTTCCAAAGGTGACGGAGAACCAAAAAAAAAAAGTCGATTTTCAAACAAATACGAGTGCATATGTGTAATTGTGTTAGAGTTTCGGTCACGCCCCAGCAAAACCTGCGTGCATATGTGTTTGTAACATTCAAAAAAATGTAATTGTGTTAGAGTTTCGGTCACGCAGGTTTTGCTGGGGACGCTCATAATAGCAACCGCGTGTGTATTTTTATATTCGTAAATATTTTCATTTTTAAATATTTACCGCAATTATGCCGAAAAATAATGCAGAAAAGTGTCGTGAATATCGACAGAAAAAAAAATCAATAAATAGCATCACGAAATTCATTCACGAAAATTTAATAAAGTATACACCAGAAGTATCGCGGATACTTAGAAAAGATTACAATAAAGTTCCAATGATTTTAAGTGGCGATTTTAACGTAAATTTTGCATTGGACACAGCGGTTCCTTTAATTGACGTTCTCAATAATATACAACATTCAATTTAAAAATGTGTAACAATCGCACTGAATCGACAACATGATCAAAAACAACCATTGACGCGGTATTTCAAAGACATGTTGACAACATCGAAACCAAAGCATTTGTATCATATTTTAGCTATCATAAGCCACTCGTATCATTTGTTGAAATTGAAAACATTGAGGATGAATAATTATAAAATGAAGAAAATAAAATATGAACTTTATAGCAATATTATAATGAACCTATAATTATCTTGCTCCTAATGCTGCTTTCGTCTTATTCTCTTTCAGTTTGTTTTACGGAAGGTTTCACTTCTATCGCGTCTAACCGTTAGACTGGTGTTTTTTTTTTAATTTATAAGCTTGTATTATGTATTGAATTCACTTAAAATTAATTTTCAATATTCTACCAGTGATGAACTTAAATAAGTTATTATATTCAGAAGGACCAATACCATTTAAAGTTTCTATGATTTCATCTCGGTTTAAACTACATTTTCCAAAAAATCTTTGATAAATTTTTTTAAGTATCGGGCATTTTCCTAAGAAATGTGTGATATCTTCTAATTCATTGAAGTTAATATACATAAAGGGCAATTTAAATTCCTTTGGCTTCCCAAGTTTATTAAATAACATCTGATGCTTTCCATTTCAATTCAACCGGGCTATTCGGGTCATGTTCTTCGATTTCGATGTAACTCAAATATGTTGCTCTCTGGTCAAAATAATGAGACACATATTTTTTTGGTCGCCTGAAAAATTTTTTTTTCAAGAGTTATCGGCAATTTTGTTTTTTTGCTCAAACTCGACTTTTTTTTAATTATATAAGAAATTTTTTTTTTTAAATGCCCATAACTTAGTCAAAAATGAACCGATTTTAATAATTCTGGGTTCAAAATGATTGTAATTACATACAAGAGTGACTTCATGTAGAAATAATTGCAAAAAAGTAGTTGAAAATTTTTTATTTAGCAAAAAAGGAAAAAATTGAAATTTTTTCGAAATTCAATATTTCAAAAAGTGTATATTTTTTGTTTTTATAACTTTTTCCAAATCAAGAGGACACTTCAAACTTCAATTTACCTGAATGCCCAGTAGCTAAAATGAGTTGTTTTTGAGTAATGAATTTTTGAGTAAAAAACTGTTTCGCACTTTTTGTTTTTTGCAAAATAAAAAATTTTCAACTACCTTTTTGCAACTGTTTCTACATGAAATCGCTTGTGTAAGTAATGACAATCATTTTGAACCCAAAATTATTAAAATCGGTTCAGTTTTGACTAAGTTATGAGCATTTAAAAAAAAAATGTTCTTATATTATTTAAGAAAAAGCGATTTTGAGCCGAAAAACAAAATTGCCGATAAAGCTTGAAAAAAACATTTTTTCGGGCGAACAAAAAAATACGGGTCTCATTATTTTGACCAGAGAGCAACATATTTGAGTTACATCGAAATCGAAGAACATGACCCGAATAGCCCGGTTGAATTGAAATGGAAAGCATCATCTGGCTTTCATAATCCACATAATTTTATAGATTCCAGTATTATCGTTTAAATAGCTTTTGGCGTTGTTATGGCCTAATTTCTTATATAATCAGGTGCTTTGGTGTGCCCTTTCCCATAAAGTTCGATTATTCGAATCATGAAGATTTTCTATAATAGTATTGAAATTATATTTCTATTCCACTCTCTTTTATTTGAAGTGCCCCAGTTACATGTTATATTTAACTTTTGTGCCAGATTACTAATTTCTTCAACCCAAAATATCTGTTGTTCTAAAATCTTTTTTGATAGTATATGAGGCAATCTATTATCATCATATTCAAATAACGTTTTGAATATATATTTTAAATGAAGCTGCAGTGTATACAAATGAAAACTTGGAACATTTGTCTCCAAGAGAATGCAATAAAATGGCGTATTACTCGGCAGATGAAGTAACCTTTTTAAAAAATAAAGTTGAATTTTGTCTACTTCTACAAACAATGCGTTTCCCATACCTGAGCAGCATATCTCTGGATTGCTATAGTCACCGCTAAAAACAGTTTCCATTTTGCCGACAACATAATTTTATTTTTACTAAGAAATGTGCACCAAGTTGCATTTATGCTATTTTTCGCTAGAACATTTCTATTTTCTATATGTTGTTTGAAACTGAGTTTTGATGTTAGCTTTACACCCAAGTAATTATATTCTTTCGTTATTGGTATAACTTCGCCGTGAAAAAACCACTTTTGTTTTTCTGCTATTTTACCGCCTCTCCGAAAAATCATTATAGCTGACTTAGATAAGTTTACTTGCATATTCGACTTTTCGCAGTATTTTTCTAAGTTGCTTATCATTTTTTGAAGAGCACTAACCTCATCTGCCAATATGACGATATCATCAGCATATAATTGCAAAAGGATATTTAACTCATCTATAAAGAGTCCCCCCTCCAAGCAGTCGTGCAGGTCATTCAAGTAAAGAGCAAAAAGCAAAGGTAAGAGCAGGCACCCTGACGATATTTTGAGTTTTTCACTCATTCCATCTCTTTTACTATCGGACATAAATACATAACTTTCAATAAAGTTTGCCATTTTGGTGGAGATTCCTATTTTACGAAGCATATATAGCAATTGTTGCCTAGGGACAGTATCAAAAGCGGCTTTACAATTATTCTTAACGTGTTGATTTGGTCGGCACAAGAACAGTGTAGCCGAACACCGCTTGTTGCCTGCACATTGCAGATAGATAGCAACATAATTCGGTACTCACGTAGGTCTCCTTTTTTGGCACAGCAACTAAGACTCCTTATAACCAATCTCCTTCAAAATTAGCTTAGTAGAAAAATCAACGTAAATTAGCAAAAAAAAAAGGAAAGCCAATATATTGTATTATGCATGTATAGAGGTGATTCATCTAGCGTTTGAAATTCTATTTGATTTGGCTATAAATAAATGAGGCATGAATATTTTTTAAAGCATTTTTAATTTATCAAATATGGAGAACAATTTCACTCCCATAACTTGCACATCTAACCTTATATTAGTCGATTTTCTCAATTACATTTTTTAACTCAATTTTTTGAATTTTGGCACTTATTTCACAAAAGGTCACTTCGATTTCATATTTTGGCATAGCACAGCACGCGACACACCAAAATACCATATTCGAATGGCGTTAAATCACAGCTGCAGGCTTTCTATTGACAAGCGTCCTGCTATGAAATTTTAAAATATCCCGACATTCTTCAAGCGAAAAGCGACGAATTTTATAAATATTTAGCCGTAAACTAATTTTTCGACTTAGCATCAACTCCAGCTGTCAAAGTCAAAATACCGATCGATTTCAAAACACTGCCAACGTATGTATGCATGCACATTTGTCTGCCTGGGCGTATGAGCAACGTAAATCAACGCACTGCAATTTCCTCTATCGCTGGCAATAAAAGTAATAAATTTAAGCTTTACATATGAACGCTGAAAATTTTGGTCAATTTGACGTGAATTTGTTGTTCCTATTGGTACAAACAATAAGCCAACACATAATGCACTCGTAGTTGTTGTTGTGTTGACGAAGTGAGCGAATGTTCGAAATGCTTGATTACATAATTTATGATATATCAGCTCGATGAGAGCAGCGAGTAAAGTCACAAAGCCACTGGCGTATGTACAGCTACTGAAGCTGGAGGCTCTTAAGCCGCGGCGGCGTTGACATGATTTGACATGAAATTGATGTTGTGGGACAAATTTGTGCATAGTCATCAACCACTGCTGAGGCAATCAACGCAAATAACTGAAAAAAGTTAATTTTAAAATACTACGCGCCAAGCGTACATATGCGTGCACATATCTACTTATGTGTGCATGTAAATATGTTGCATCAATCGCTCACTTGTACCCTGGTTACCCTTTCACCGATCAAAAGTTAAAAGTCACTCAAAAATGATGAAAGCGAATGACTTTGAGTGATTCCCATTTTTTCTTCGCCAACGTCTTTTGCATTTTTTATTTTTTATTTTTACTCTTTGCTTTTGAATTTTACTTAAACACAACCCACTTGTAATATTACAATGATTGACGTCGGCGCTGGGGAGTTGCATTAGCAGCGGAAACTCCTTTTTCCATCGGATAAGCTGCCTGCTGGGACACAACGTCAGACGGCGCGGCAAAGCAGTGCGGCTTTATTAAGGCTTTTGAAATTGATTGATAATGTTGTGCCTTTGACATGTTGCCTCTTTCACGCTCGCACTTGTTCAACTGCTTGCTGTTCCTTTTTGTTGTAACAAATGCAGTGATTCGCTTTTTCACGACCGGAGAACGGGCCAAAGAGCGTAGCAGCAGAAGACCAAAATAGTGAGTGCAAAGGCAATGAAATTAAATTTTAAAATGCTTGAAAAAACTGCCCCAGCGCTGTGTGTGGTTAACAGCAGAAATCGGCGATGGTAGGAAGAAAACAAGTCTGTAAGAGTGTATGTATAGGTGTAAGAGTGTTGGTGTGTTGCTATGCGCTGTATGTGGAGGACGGCAATGCCGAGTTAACAGAATCAGCGGGTGCAGCGGAAATTAAAGTCTTGGCGTAAGTTCCATGAAATTGATGAATTGCGAATTTGCGTTTCGCTTGCGGTTAATGTGAATGTGGAGGCAGCCAGGCGCTGCGTGAATGAGAAGACAAGTTGTTAGCGCAAATGTCAAAAGTTCCGCTTGCTGCAGTGGTGTCACACTTTAGATTATTTTAGATTATAAGCTACGTTGTCGTTGCTATTAAAGAGATTTTAAAAATCTGTTGGAAGAAAAGCGAAATCTGTGAGTGAAAGTTGTTTCTTATTAAATGGAGATAAAGGCAAAATTATAAAAGTGCCTCAGATTGAGAAGTTTTCATTATTTATTTCTATAATTTTTCAATTATTTATAATTTCAATTATTTTAATATAAGTAAATCGCGCATTCTATAAAAAATAACAACTTTCAAACTTTGTGCAAAACTAAAAAAAAAACTTCAACAAAATTTCAAACTTTTTTATGAGGATTAAAAAAGACGGGAAGGCAGTTTTAGAGCTCATCAAAGTTTAGTATAGTAAAGTGCAATTTTGAAGTGGTATTTTTTTCATATCATAAAAAAATTATAAAAAGAAATTATAAAAAATTAACGAGAACTTTTAGTCACTAGCTGCAGGAACGAGGAGGAGATGGAAAAAATTTAACACCTTTTTTGCACATGTCTACACTTTAGGTATCAAACAACCTTTTACGCTTTGTCAAAAGCTCAGGATGGTTCAATATGAAAGGAGAAGTGTAGCCCAGACCTGCGGCTCACAACAAACCCATTTCGTGGTCTAAGTGGCATCGCTGTTTCTATGTGCGATGCGACCTATCCTAACCTTGAGCCAATAGTCTTGGACTAGAATCAAATAAAATATGAAACTGAATACCTAAACATTTTCTAAAAATTCTGAATAAAAAGTGTGAAATTTTGTTGGAAATTGAGTAGTTGTTTAAAAATTTTGCAAGTGAACTCTTGAAACTGGGATTTATGTGGTGTTTATGATTTTTATTATAGTGTGAAATACAGTGATTTCTTATTAAATGTAACAAAAAGTAGTTGTTTTCGTTCAAATTTGGGCAAAATTAATGCTGAAACTGACGGAAATAAAATCAAATGATATATGTGAAAATAGCATCAAAGACTGCTTTAAGTTCTGAAAAATTGTTATACCATAAATTTTTCTGTTCCTTATACATATTTTGAATTTCTCCTTCACTACTTCATTTTCAGATGCATAGATGATTGAATGGGATGATTGCCTTTACCATCAGATTTCCGTCCGATTAGCATACTGCCTTCATTGTCCAAAGTCCGAGGGGCTGCTGCTATGCAAATAGTCAGTTATCTAGTCAAAAATAAACTACTTTCGGTGACTTTATCTGTATACAGAAGTAGTCACAATGGCGCTACAGCCGTTCTAAAAGGGATGAACGTTCGTAGGGATGATCGAACTGCTTTAGCCCTGCTAGATTTTTTTAAGGCTTTTGACCAGGTTGAATACAAAATATTATATTTTTACTTAAGCTAGCAAATGTACTGCTCAAGAAATTTTACGGAGGGGCACCAAAACTAGTAGCACATGCAGATGAAATAAATAGCTATAGTAGTTACGGGAAAGTACCTGGACCCCATCAGTAATGTGATGAATAACACACTTAAAACGGTACACCAAAGGACAATTCGCGCGGGGCTAGGGATAAACGCGGGAAAAACGTACATGGTACTTTTTACCAGGAAGTACAAGGTCCCGGGGTGCAACCTCCCGAAGCTAGGCAACAAACAACTACTTCTCAAAGATCTTGCGAGGTACCTCGGAGTAATACTGGACAGTAAATTGCTGTGGGAGCACAACGTTGAGAAAAGGGTGAAAAAGGCTAGTAATCCGCTGTACGCATGTAAAATAATACTGGGCGTTACTTGGGGTCTATCGCCCTCTCTAATGCATTGGTTCTACACGCCAGTAGTTAGACCAATATTGCTGTATGAGGCCTTCATATGGTGGATTGCGACAAGAAAACTGACAATAACACTGGAAAGGATTCAGCGACTCGCTGCTCTGTGCATAACAGGAGCGATGAAAACCACTCCAACGGCGGCACTGGAAATGATACTCAGCATGCCACCTATTGATTTTATGGCAGAAAACCTGGCAGG
This sequence comes from Anastrepha obliqua, assembly GCF_027943255.1. Taxonomy (NCBI): domain Eukaryota; kingdom Metazoa; phylum Arthropoda; class Insecta; order Diptera; family Tephritidae; genus Anastrepha; species Anastrepha obliqua. The sequence goes on along the minus strand of NC_072896.1, from coordinate 122,462,131 downwards.
GAAATTCGCGAGGAGGTTAGTGGCTGCTGGAGTATTCACCTTCGGACACAGCTCAGCAGAAAAGTGGAGTTCAGGCTACACAGACTACATGGCTTTGTACTTTAATTGGGAGAGATGGTTACGCACTGCAATTGAAGAGGAGGGATGGCACAAAGGCATGAAGCCTAACCATAGGACTTTTCACATCTATACAGACGGCTCTAAAACTTTAGATGGAGTTGGAGTGGGCATTTACTGCTGAAAGAGAGATAAGGCAGCCTATCAAGCTGCCAGGCCACAGCAGTATTCTCCAAGCGGAAGTTTTTGCTGTGGGTAAAGCCGGGGAGCTAGCCTACTCAAGAATAAGAAAGAACTCGATAATTTATATATACGTGGACAGTCAAGCAGCAATAAAAGCAATAAGCTCATATTTATCAAGTCCAAAAATGTTCAACGGAAATGGGCGACTACATGAAAAAACTAGTGGAAGCTCGGTGGACTAATTTGACCACATGCAAAACAGCATAGGTTATTTGTAGAACTACCGACCAAAAACTGATTCATTTCGTACTTATGCTCTCGCGAAAGGACTGCAGAGCTATTATAGGTATGCTAACAGGTCATAATCTATGGCTGCACATGCGTACAAGATAGTTATTGCTAAGACGGACAAATGCAGATAGGATGCTGAAGAAACTTTAGAGCACCTTCTGTGCGTTTGCCCGGCATTATTATAAATGCGTTTAAAATGCCTGGGAGCCCCATTGTTTGAGGGTCTAGACTCTAGAGGATGTCTCAAAAGCGGATTTCCCAGGTCTGTTTAGATTCGCCAAAAGCGCTGACATCCTACATGATGTCTACTTTCAGTATTCATAGAGGTTGGTCTCCATTTGGTATCGCTAGGGACCAAGAGGTCTATGAGCAGCTTAATGCCAACCAGGCTAACCTAACCTAACTTAAGCTAGAAACATATTTTGGATTTTCTGTTGGTGCGGTAAAATTAAAAGAAAATTGCTTTAGTGGAGGTACCACAGGTAGTATTAAGCCCAATTTGATTTAGTATTTTCATAAACGACATTGTGAGCTGCTTTAAAAATATGTTTTTTCACTTGTATGTTGACTATGCACACATTTACCTCTCTCGCCCAATTAGTCTTTCGAAAAACATAATGGCGAGAGTTGATGATGAACGTTTAAGATACTTGTACATATGCTAAAAAAAAAATCTCATTCCTCAACCCCAAAAAACTTTTCCTTTCAATCCTTACTCCCGCACAATAGTCAGCGCATTATTTGCATTGTGCCACACAGTTACACATTGCATCAGTGGCGCCAGCAAAAGGAAGCGGGCAACCGCAGTAATAGCGCTGACTCACCAATTTTAGTGAAGTCGTCAACCATCTGTGCGATCCTTCTGTGAGAAAAATGTGAAACACAGATGGCGCTGAAAGCAGTGAGAAGGCATTGTTTCTAAAACAAAAAAACATACGAAAATATGAAAATATCCATATTCAAAATTTATTATCCCATAAAATTGTTTTTATTTACCAAAACGAGAAGCTATTTACCGACGTTTTTTATTCGTATGGCCAACGAAAATCGGGGGTTTTTTCCACATAGGTATGTCAAAGATTCCAAAGATGAGTGTTGGGAATTTGAATCTTTACTTCGTTTCATTGGCGTTGCACTCATTGAAGGCACTGCATCGCCTTTGTCAATGCTTTTATCAACTATTGAGACAGTAAAATCAGTTCGCAATACAATTTTTCTTCTTCTAATTTATTTTTGTCCCATTATACTCCTAGTTTGTAATGACCGAAATTTTCTATCTGGGCTCGCCTCGGCGTTTAAATTCGCAAGTTTCATGTTGCTCTCAATGTTCATCGTCCATGTTTCTTGGGGTCGCCCTGACTTCCTTTCTTATATACCATACCATACAGCTTCAAAAGTGTCTTTTCGCGTGAGCAGGAACAACAACGCCTAATCGATTACTGGAGAGCCCAATCGGGCATGCAGGAATCGAAAATACTCATAGATACAGAACTGATAAAGGTAGAAGCAATCCTTAATATAAGCAGAAAGGACATATAGCTTTAGACTGAACTACTAATAGGACACTGTAAACTTAATTATAATAAATGGAAAAGATAGTTGCGATAGAAAACGATTTCTATAGACTCGGCAAAGAGGCACAAGAAACAGCAGAACACGTTCTATGCGACTGCCCAGCAGTGGCACGACGCAGACTAAATTATCTGGGAAATGGGGCTATAGATCCAAACCTCCTGGTAGAAATCAAGCCTTTAGCAGTTTTTGAATTCATTAACAGCCTAAAACTCTTCGAGACGGCTACATGGTTGCACAATAGATCCATTCAGGTTGAAGTGCACAAACAGCCCCCTTGTATTTTTTGCTGAACCGGCTCGCTTTTGAAGCGTCCATTAATGTCTCAATTTTGTACTTTTTCCAACATCGTGAACCACGTTGACCATCTCAGCATTTTTATTTCTGCTGTTTGAAGTTTTCTTTTGTGGGGCTTTTTAGAGCACAGCATTCGGCTCCGTATAACAGGGTGGGATGCATTGCAGTTTTATAGATTTTGCCTTTCAGATGGAGGGGCATTCTTTTATCGCAATGCATGTCGGTTAGGATTTTCCTTTTTAACCATGCCGAGTTTACCCTGATGCAAGTCTTTCTTCCTGCAACGGACCCCATCTACTTAAACATGGATACCTCGTTTGGTGGGCTGCTACCCAGCAGGATCGGTGCTCTGTTTGTTAACGTTGAATTGGTGTAAAACTCGCGGCGCATGGCCTCTGTTTTTTCCTGCTTATTTTCAGCTCTTGCTATATTTTGCTACTGACTGAGTGTGGCTTGAATATCGTCTCGATCTTCAGTAGTCTTTGTATTCTAGTCGCTGGCGAAAATCCTCCACTGAACCCTCCCCGAGGGTGCCAGCTGGTAATAAGTACCACAGCTTTCCTATTTACAGGAGGTACTTAGCTAAGTTAAGGGTACTATGGGCTGGGTTTGATACTCCTCAATAGTACAGCACTACCCAAAGTACTTTTAACGTGGTCGGAGGTGAAGGGCTGGATTAAGGTGTGATGCGACCCGTGCCGAGAATCTGTCAGGCTTGGGGCCCTTCTAACAAATAACCAAGTCACGAACGGAGCTTACGGATACCTGGCGCCCTCCGTAATAACTAGCCTTACCCGTGTAGTTCGGAGCTATGCACGGGCGGACATCCTTTCTCCGACACTCGTGGGTCCAAAATATGCAAACAGACTTTTCAAAAATAAACAAGAAAAAGGAGATCGGTCCTCCTTCGAAAAGACCGACTGGAACAAACAGTTCCACAATAAGAGCAACGGTCGCACCGGGCTCAAAGAGAAATCCATCCATCGGCCAATTAAGTCGATCAAAACACACAGCGACAGCCTCAGCGAAAGCGAGGCCAGCTGCCACACAACCAGAGCTGGACACAGGTCCAAGCACAAGTAGGGGTGCACTAGCCCGGCAATCAACTGTGATTCAGCCCCCAAAAACGGTCCCGACCGGAAGCACAGCTACTGCTAGCTCCGGTACCGATGGATGGCCGCTTGTGAGGGTGGTAGACCCAGCGAAAGCGAGCTACCAGGATCGCAGAAATGCAGCCAGGCTCCTAAGGAGGGTGCACGAAACTCACCCAAAGGAAGGTGAATTGTCTCAGGAGTTGAAAGAGGCGATTGATAGAGCGAAAGCGATCATTCCTGATTTCAACCCTGACTTCAAACCAACACAGTCAGCTCCAAAAAGACAGCGGTCCTTGGAGGAGAACAAGCCAAGTGCAAAAAGGCACAAACCAATGGGCGTGACGCCCAGAAAATCATTTGCGGAGGTTGCAAAAGACCGCTTCATCATAGGGGTCCTGGACCAGAACCATCCTGAAGGTATGATCCCCAAGGCCCAATGGAAATGGGTAGAGGCCGAGCTAACGAAAGTGGCACTGAAGGTCATTCTGGAGAACCCCGGCCCCCCGCCTGCGTGTGAAGACCTGGGCTGGCACCAAGGCCAGATAAAAATAATAGCGTGCGACGATGAGAGATCGGTCCATCTGTACAAAGAGGCCATCTCCAAAGTTGGAGAAGTGTACCCAAATGCCAAGCTAGTGGTCGTGGACAGGAAGGATATTCCGTCCAGGCCGCGAGCAAGGGTTTGGTTACCTTCAACCGTCGAAGACCCGGTAGAGATTATGAAGCTCATCCGGGTCTGCAATCCAGATATCCCAACGCAGGAGTGGAGATACGTCAAAACCATTACCAACCAAAACAGCGCGGACGAATCGAAAGAGCAGAAGCGCGCCACCATGCAGGCTCTCCTGCTCCTCACGGAGAACTCAATTGAACCGTTAGCGAAATGCGACGGGCAACTGAGGTACGGTTTTGTAAAGGTGAAGCTCCACATTTATAAAACCGACACGGATGCAATTGAGTTCCTTGCCACAGGGGAAAGCGAAAAGCCCATGAGGGAGCTGGAACCCATGAGCGAAACCGAGCCAATGAGCGAGGACGACCAGCCCACCGAAGAAGAATACGCCTCTTCAGGCTCAGAAATGGGCTTAGGGAGGTTGTACTTCGAACGGGAGGGTAAGTATCCTACACAACAGCGTAAGTACTCCGAAAGGGAACTCTTATGCGAAAGCAAAGAAGATCCAGACATAACATTAACAGCTGATGCATCTTCTACAGATAAATCTACACCACTGTAAAGAAGCCTGCCTTGCCCTCCTGGATCGTCTGGCAGAAGATCAGCCGGACGTAGTCCTCATCCAGGAACCCTGGGTACGGAATGGCGAAATTTGCGGTCTGAGGACATCAGGTTATAAAGTATACAAGACTAATGGTGAAGGTACTAAAAGAGCATGCATAATGGCAAAAGTACATCTTAATATATTTTTAATTCAAAATTTCAGTAACGCAGATACTACGACGGTTAGCTGGGAAGTGAGCGGAAGCAACACCTGGCTAACCTCGTTCTATTTTGCCGGAGACGACACAGGTCCACTGCCGTCGCCGCTAATAAGAAGCCTTGTGGATGACTGCAAAGCTCACAACCGCAAACTAGTACTAGGAGGTGATGCCAATGCCCACCATACCATATGGGGGAGCTCGGACACTAACGAACGAGGTGAGTCTCTCTTTAATTATATTATATGTAGTAAGCTTTTAGTGTGTAACAAAGGCAACGAACCTACATTTATTACGCGCAATAGACAAGAAGTTCTTGATATTACGCTAGCATGTCAAACCCTTTACGGAAAGATGACGCAGTGGAGGGTTCTGAATGAACACTCTTACTCCGATCATCGCTACATAGAAATAAAATTTGGGGGAAACAACCCACGGGCTCCACCCGCCAACAGGAACTTGAAAAAGACCAACTGGCATATATACAAACGGGAACTTAAGGAAAGACTTCCAAATTCCCAAAATATTACTATTCAAGACAGAGAATCATTGAACGAACACGTACAAACCCTTACGGAGGTCTGTAGAGCTGCACTAAATAAGGCTTGCCCTTTAATCAGGTATAAGGGGAAGAAAAAGCCGCCCTGGTGGTCAGAAGACCTGTCGACATTAAGAAACGACAGCAGAAAACAGTTTAATAGAGCGAAAGCGACACGTGAGAGTAAAGACTGGGACTGCTACTACAGTAAACTAAAAATTTACAAAAAAGAAGTTAGGAAAGCGAAAAGATCTGGTTGGAGAACGTTCTGTGGAGAAATCGAAGGAACCACAGAGGCTTCCAGACTGCGCAAAATCCTCTCAAAAAAATACAATCCCACCGGATACCTCCAAAAACCGGACAGGAGTTGGACTACTTCGAGTGACGAAACTTTGAAGTTGCTGGTGGACACACACTTTCCCTGCAACGAATCTTCTAACGTAGTAATCGACAATGGTACAGAAAGACCAAACTCTGACATTGAAGAAATAATCACTGAAACTAGGATAACCTGGGCAGTGAACACGTTCAAACCATTTAAATCACCGGGCCCAGATGGATTATTCCCGGCCCAAATACAACATTCACTCAACTACATCATGGAGTGGTTGACGGCCATATTTAAGGCCGCTCTGAAACTGAAAAGTGTCCCATCAACATGGAAAGAGGTAAAAGTGGTCTTTATCCCTAAAGCGGGAAAAAGTTCACACACAACACCTAAGGATTTCAGGCCAATAAGCCTATCCTCCTTTCTGCTAAAGACATTAGAAAGAATTTTAGAAGAGCATATTAGGGCTAACATCAGCCCTAATAAGCTCAGCATCTCACAACATGCGTACTGTAAAGGGAAATCAACTGAAACAGCACTTAACTCACTTGTTACAGAAATCGAGAAGTCAATGTATAATAAAGAATTCACACTGGTAGCCTTCCTAGATATCGAGGGCGCATTCAACAACATCCTACCGGATACCATAATAAAGGCACTGACGGATTTCGGGATCTCTGGCGCTCTGGTTGAGTTCATCAAAAACATGCTCTTGAGCAGATTTGTGATCGCAACCCTAGGGGCCTCAGTGATCAAGAAAAAAGTTAGCAGAGGAACACCTCAAGGCGGCGTGCTGTCTCCTCTCCTATGGGTGCTGGCACTAAACTCATTGCTAAAGAGCCTAGAGGAGAGAGGACAACACGTAGTAGCATATGCGGACGATGTTGCATTGGTAGTAAGGGGGAAATTCCCCAATACACTCATAGAAGTCATGCAGGATTTACTAAATAAGGTTGAAAACTGGTCAAAAGCAAATGGGCTAAGCGTCAACCCCAATAAAACTGAACTAATCCTATTCACCAGGAAACACAAAATACCAAATATAACTCCTCCGACTCTAGGTGGAACGGCACTGTCATTTAGCGATGAGGCCCGCTACCTAGGTCTAATACTAGACCGAAAGCTAACATGGAAGGCAAATGTCGAAGATAGAGTAAAAAGGGCGACAATAGCACTATACTCTTGCAAACAGCTGATAGGACTAAGTTGGGGTCTCTCCCCATCTATCGTATACTGGCTGTACACGGCAATTGTCAGACCTATCCTAACATACGGCATATTAGTATGGTGGCCAGCTTTAGATAAATTGTACATCAAAAGAACCATGGCACACGTACAAAGAATGGCCAGTCTTTGCATCTGTGGGGCCCTCAGAACCACACCCACAGATGCACTAAATATCATGCTTAACATTTTACCAATTGAGCAGTACGGTAAGCAAACAGCTGCCAAAGCAACTCTCAGACTAAGAGAAATCGGCCTACTCAGAACGAACCGAAGAGGACACTCCTCAATTTTAGAACAATTCCCCTGCATTCCCAACACAACGGATTTCTGTAAGACCAAGGACATCAATTTTAATAAATCCTTCGTCACAGTATTTCCTTCCAAAGAGGAATGGGATAACGGGCTCATTGTTAAGATAAATGATTTAAACATCTACACAGATGGCTCAAAACTGGATAATAAAGTAGGTGGAGGGGTCTACTCCGACAAACTCGGAGTACGCCAATCATTTCGCTTACCTGATCATTGCAGTGTATTTCAGGCGGAAGTCACTGCCATAAAAGAGGGGCTTAAAGAAATAAAAACGAGAGTATTATCCACAAATGAAATCTTCATTTACTCAGACAGTCAAGCAGCAATAAAAGCGCTGGAATCAAAAACGCACTCGTCAAAAACAGTTCTAGAATGTTTTAAACTACTAGATGACGTATCTAAGTGCTACAAGGTGCACCTTATCTGGGTACCAGGCCACAGGGACATTCCAGGAAACTGTAAGGCGGATGAACTTGCAAGAGCCGGTACAACGCTCGATCTCGAACCAGATAAGGCGCTGATACCCATACCTATAGCCACTTGTAAATTACTTATAGACAGGGAAACCATCAAAAAGGTAAATACAATCTGGCAAAACCTCACAACATGCGAACTAAGCAGACAGACATGGCCGAACTGGAATAGCGGTCGATCGAAGATCTTGCTAAGATTCAACAGGGAATCTATAAGAAAAATGATAGGTGTATTAACAGGTCATTGTTTAATAGGCAGCCACGCTAGAAGGTTAGGACTACCTTACTTCGATTTCTGTAGAAGCTGTCTAAATACAGAAGAAGAGGAAACAGTCAGACACCTTTTATGTGAGTGTGAAAGCCTAGCTAGGAGAAGGCTGCGCACCCTCAATACAGCATTTCTAACCGATGTAGCGGATATAGCGCATCTAAAACTAACGAAGCTCTGCTCGTTTATTAAAGCAACCGGATGGTTTGAAAGGGAACACGTAGAGTAAGGATAAGCTCCAGTGGTATCACAATGGACCTGCCGAAGGTCTAAGTGTGTCTCACGACAACCACCCTACCTACCTACCTTCTAGTCGCTGCCCAATGTCTATGGCGTTGTAAAGTTCATTGCTCCAAGACCTTTATTATTCGTCATCATCAAGACGCAAAGTACCGTAATTCTGCTGCAGAAACTCTATACTCTCAAACACGCCTTCTTTAAACCATTTCGTTGCCTGTTTGGTTTGATTTAGGAATTCTTGAAAGTGTTAAGCGTGTTTTTACAGTTGCTTATTTTGGTCTAAATGCCTATCACGTACACCCCACTTGTCATGTGTAAATTGTGGCGCAGCGTGTCAAAGGGTACATTCTTTTTCTCTGCTAGCCTTTAGTATTACGAAAACACAAAACAAAAACAAAACGCCTGAAATAAATCTTTACATTCCAAGTGCAAACAAGTTGCGTAAATTGGCTTGAATATTTTTAAGTTTTTTTCTATTAGCACAACATTGAAAACTTCGTCAAGAAAATTTCAAATTCAACGCACGCACTTGTCCGATGTTTTCCCGCCACTTAGGCAAACAAAATTATTTGCATACAAATTTACTTACTTGCAGCCACTCGTGACAGGCTCACCTACTCGCATGCGTGCATTAGTGCCATGTGACCAATTTTCGGCATACTTACATACATACACTTCATTGCTCATACACCTGGCATACAGCAATCACAGCTTAATAGCTAGCAGCCTCCACCTAATTGACAGCTAAATCAATGAGTTTCGGTTTCCTAGAAAAAGCAAACGTTAAGACAACAACGCAAGAAAAAATACAAATGAAGTAATGACGCAGTATTCCGCACGCATTTTCCGGTTACGGATTTCCTGCCAGCGCCCCGCTCTCACTCAACTGGCGAAATTAATTCATTTATTCAATTTTTATGCATCGCTCCTTCTTAATATCAATTCATACTTATGCATAATTTATAAACTGCCGCAGAAGCGCAGAAAGTAATGTTGGGTGCACACACACACATACACACATACATGCATTTATTCTTGGTTACTTACAAGCGTGAAGACGGCGCGTCATGCAAAATTTCGTTTCCTCTCAATTACGGTGTTACACAGCTCAGCAGCTAACTCCGCGCTGGTCGCTGTTGCCTTTCATGTTGATGCTCGAAATCAGCAGCAGCAATGACATCAAAGCCAAAGGAGGCCGGCCAACTTCACTGCTGTGTCGTTCATATTTTTTTCTTCTGTCTTCTTTTGCGGAATTTTATTAAGCAAATTACTGCAGTGACCAACCAAAGTGGTCGGAAATGCTTTATAAAGTATCCTTCATGCGTTTGCTGTAAAGAACCTTCCTATCGCTTAAGTTAACTATGCATGTAGATGTGTATGTATGCATGCATGTGTGTTTGTGTGCCGTTCTTCGTGTATGTACAGCGCAATTTAAGTCCAGCTGCAAGATGAAACCAAGCAATTTGCTCTACATACTAACGTCCATATATTAACTGAACTGTATTTTATAATTGGCGTAGGCATGTTATTGTGTGCGTGTTATTTTCGTTGTTGTTGTTCCCAAAGGATGCATAATAATTAAATATAATTACTTAATAACTAAATCAATAAATTCTTGCATGGAAATTTATGAGCTTTAAATATGCATCCACTCAAGTGTCTCTGCCCGGAAAGGGTTTGCTCGAAAATACATAGAGTGTGAACACGCATACACATACACACGCATATTAACTTATTTCCAACATTTGTGTGTACATTCACGTGTCTTTGTGTGTTTATGTTTAATATAATCAACCATATCCAAATTGTATAATTCGAATTTTGTGTTAGAAATAACTTTGCATAATTTAATGGTGATGAATGTGGAAAATTTTCACAGCACTAAGTTGTTTAGCTACTATTTTAAGATACAAATAAATTTCCTAATATATAAAGTTATTTAATTAAACTGAAATTTCTCGTTTATTTATTTATGGATAAACTAAATTTTTAATTAGCGTTAAATTTTGTCTCTATTAAATAAAAGTACCCTAGTGCCGGAAGTGCCGCTTTGAGAAGAATATTTATAATATGACTACGTGTACGAATGTATGTATACAGGATCTGGGACTCGAGGCGTAACCAATTACAAAGGCCATAAATTTAGTTTGGAAAATTACTTCTATTCAATTCCAAGTAAGAAAATGTGTGAAAATAATACAAAATTAAGAATCAACTTACTTTTGCTCGATATGGCCACCTTTTGCTTTGACTATGGCCTTGAGGGGCTCCAGAAACGAATCGCTAGCAGCCCGAATGTGACTTGCAGGTATTTTGGCCCACTCGCGGACAATGGATTTTTTCAGCGCATCAAGACTGGTGAATCTTTCAGTTCGGACTTTGCTCTCCAAAATGGCCCACAGGGAATAATCCATCGGACTTGCGTCTGGTGAATTTCAAAGCCATTGTGTGGACGTTATGAAGTTTGGAACGTTGTTTTTAGCCATTCTTGGTTCACTTGAGTTTCGTGAGACAGTGCCGAGTCCTGTTGAAACATCCGTGGTCTCCCACCGAATCATTTGTCTGCATACAGCTTCAATCTTCGGAATACTTTTCCGATAATATTTCGTATTTACAGTCTGTATCATAAGAATAATAAGCCTCGGCGGCACACCACCATCCGATGGGCCAAATTTTCGATGACGCTGAGGCATAATTGCGGTTCTATGCCATTAATGTACCGAATTATCTCATCCTTTAGGTCTTGAATTGTTGCTGGCTTATCGACGTACACCTTTTTTTTTCAAACAACCCCAAAGAAAGAAGTCCAACTGTGTGAAATCACATGATCTTGGCGGCCAATTGACATCGCCGCGACGTGAGATTATTCGGCCATCAAGTTTTTCGCGCAAAAGAGCCATTGTTTCGTTAGCTGCGCGACAAGTGGCATCATCCTGTTGAAACCACATATCGTCCACATCCATATCTTCCAATTCGGGCCATAAAAAGTTCGTTATCATCTCACGATAGTGAACACTATTTACCGTAACTGCCTGAGCGGCCTCATTTTGGAAAAAATACAGCCCAATGATGCTGCGGGCCCATAAACCGCACACAGTCACTCTTTGTAGGTGCATTGGTTTTTTGACAATTACTCTTGGATTATCATTCGCCCAAATGCGGCAATTCTGTTTATTGACGAATCCACTGAGGTGAAAATGTGCCTCATCACTGAAGATGATTTTCTTCACGAAGTGCGCGATATGCATTTTGATTTGAACTCCCGTTTTCATAATAAGCCTGAATGACTGTAACGCGTTGCTTGATTATGTATCTTTCCATGGTTCAAATTGAGTTGCTCTGAAATTGAAAACTATCAAATGAAATGTACAAAAAAAACTAGATGTTTAGGAGTGGTTTACATTCAAGATCAGCCCTTGAAATTTAACCACACTTTATATAATTGGCGCTTACACCCTTTTTGAGTGTTTGGCCGAGCTCCTCCTCCTATTTGTGGTGTGCGTCTTGATATTGTTCCGCAAATGGAGGAACCTACAGTTTCGAGCCAACTCCGAACGGCAGATATTTTTATGAGGAGCTTTTTCGTGGCAGGTTTGCCATTGCCTTCCGAGGGGCGACCGCTATTAGAAAAATGTTTTTCTTAATTTTGGTGTTTCATCGAGATTCGAACCTATGTTCTCTCTGCGAATTCCGAATGGTAGTCACGCACCAACCCATTCGGCTACGGCGGCCGCCGTACATACTTTTACGTAAAAAAATTTAAATATTTATCTTATATACTTCATGAATAATTGCGGTTCCTTTTTTCTGAGACAGATTGTACCTTGACGCCAGGCTCTATGAAAATGTTTGGAGGGCGCCCATCTGCAGTTACAGCGGTCCAAGCCAATACCTGTAGCGGGTGCTGCCTCCTGGTGGCCAATCGATGATTCAAATTCTTGTATGATAGGTCGATCAAATAAATCCTGCCTTGAGAATTTACGATTTGCTCAATTTGAAAAATTTTTCGGAAATTTGTTCGGAAGTTGACCGCTTTCGGCCAAGCGAACCAACTCCTTCGTTCTCTTAAGTCTGACTTGTTTCTGCTTTGGTGTGAGACCATGCGTCGTTTGGATTTTGGAAGGCTTGACTTTTTCAGTATGCGGCGGATGCTATGGTCAGATATTTTCAGTTCTTTTGCCATTTGATTAGCACTTCATCGAGGATTTCGCTCAAGTCGTTTCTCCACTTTTTGAACCATTTCACGTGACGTTGCAGTCTTTTGATGACCACCTCAATGACGTTTCGCGATGCTACCAGTATCATTGTAACAAGTAATGGTGCGATAAACAAAAACTCTATATACTTCGAGATGGTCGAGCTCACAAATAATCGCTGGTTGTGATTTTCCAACCAAATAAACTACAATCACATTATTAGTTTGAAATCCTATACTGATTTTCTTTCTTCGCATTTACTCTCGGCAAAATGCTTCCACGCGCTTGTAAACAATACTCTGGACTGTCTTTTAGCCAACTAATACAACTAACATAACGTGTGTTACACTTCGAGTCCCGTACACTGTAGGTGTTTCATAGTACCTCTAGCATTCGCTTCGTTGCATTTGGTGCACGCATCGCTTTGGACTAATCCCACTTCGGATACGTGATGTGGGCTGAGACAGTGTCCCGTCACTACTCCAAGGAATATTTTGCAGTTATTTCAAGAGAGTGATAAAATAAAGTTTGCGGTTTTCGTATTGCTACTATGTAGGATAATTTTGCAGTTTTGTACCAGGTTGAGTGTCCCATATCGACTGCACTTCTAGAGCTGGTTCCTCATTTAGTTCAGTTTTCAGAAAGGAGAGTGATGAGTATGTGTCCGATGTGCTTAATTTCGGCAAGCGAATAACTGCTTGAGCGAGGTCAACGGCCCTCTCATTTCCTTATATTCCTTATATTCGTTTGTGTCCTGATATCCAGTAAATAGTGGCCTGTCCATTTCCTTAGAAATCATCAATTTTGGATTTCCGTTGTTGAACACATTCCGAGTTAGTCCAAGGAGCCATAATTTCTTTAGTAGCCGCTTGGCTATCAATAAAAATGTTCGAACATTAAAAGAGGTTAATTCCTGATCAATACACCTGCTTTTGTTGCAGCATAGATTTCAGCTTGAAATTGCTATAATAATTAAACGATCGGGAAGACTTTTGGATATCAAATTGCGCACAAAAAATAGATACGTTTGAATCCAAAAAGTTTGCTGTGACCAGAAAGTCTCTGTAAGAATTTTTCTCACATCTTCAGTCTTAGAGCAGAGCTGAGTTTCTTATTACTAATTTGATTGGATGCCAGTTGAGAGTTCTTTCTATTCCCGCTGTTGGAGTAATGCTCATATAGCTGGTTACACATATTCCTGCGATCTTTTGTATGCTCTCTAATCTTTCAACCATCCACCATAATAGTAAACCATAGAGGACTATTGGTCCAATGTGTGAGTAGAGGCATGTGTGCAAGGCATTAGAGGTCTTTTTTGCTATTTTTTCCGTATTTAATTTCCATGACAGGCTGCTATTCACAACAATGCCTACTTTTTGGTGTCAACTTCACTCTTGCCTCGGATGTGAACCATCAAGCACTCACCGTATTCGCCTGATCTGGCTCTCTGTGACTTCTACTTATTCGGAAAATTACATTTGCCCATGAAAGGAAAACGTATTGCGTCCGTAGAGGCCATCCGAAAGGGTTTTACCGACATTCTGAAGGACATTCCGGCCGATGACCTGAAACACTCTTTCGAAAAGTTTGAAGATCACGCAAAACAGTGTATCGCGGCCAGAGGGGGCTATTTTGAATAAATAAAACTTTTAAAGTTTCTATTTTAGTTCAGTCTTGTGTATTTTGGACTTCACTTTGTACTTCCTGTTTTATCTGCATTTACTTCTAGTCCTATCAATTCCGTCCACTTGTAAATCTCTCTAAGCGTCCTTGTGAGTATGCTATTCATCGTTTATGGACACCTATCTGAGATGATAACAGCCAAGTCGTTAGCATATCACTCCCTGTAAAATTCCCTGTCATGTTCTTCTGTTTGCCTTTTTTGAATTTTACTGGACCCTCTTGCGGCCATCACTATCCGACAGTTGAATAGGCTGCGGATCCAGTGCTGAATTAGCATGTTCCTCACTAGCTAAATCCAGGCCCTCTACCAAAGCCTCCGTATATACATTGCTTAAGGCTCCAGATATGTCAAAGAAGACTCCCGTCGCAAATTTTCCTCAGCTTATTCTAAAACATTGTGCAAAAATTCTAAAAAATTAAGCCAATTTTCATCTTTAAATCTTAAGAGATTTGAATTTTTTAACAACATTTGTTGAATTTCCTATAATTTTATACAAAAGTTTGAAACTTTGAATTACAGTAGACTCTCTCCTAACGGACACTTCTCATAAGCAGACACTTTTTTAAGTACAAACTACAAATCCTTAAGAATTTTTAAAAAATTTTAAAAGTTTCTTTTCCTTGAGCGGTCAACCTTTCCATATTGATTATTAATTTTTTTATACTCTTCACATAATTGGGCAAGTGCTTCAGTTCCTTAGGTGTCCGCTTGAGAGAGAGTGCACTTTATATGGTGTTTGTCGTAATTTCAACTATATTTTTATAAAAAATAAAATAAATAAATAGTAAATATATATATAGTATGCACTCTTTTATGTGTCACAGATCAATATGCAGTCCCATAAAAAATGCGAGTCCTCAGCAAACGCTCTAGACACTGATGGAAATTTTAATGCCAGCGTAGCCACGCTCACTTCTTTAAGAGCTGATTTATTTATTTTTATGTTAACGAGAATTTGTAGTTACTTTGTTATTACATTAGTATATGTGAGTGCTGTCCCCAGCAGTTGAGCTAAAAAGCGAGTGGTGCAACTCCTTTCACCTGCATGTGTTTGTGCACGTGTGCATGTGTCTCGTAAATTTACACTCACCAACTCACTGATTCAATGTAACCGACGCTTATATCAACAGCCAACGTCAACGCGCTGGCGACAGCAGAATTGCCAACATTTCATTGAATGTATTTTGTTGTAGCTTGTCATCACCGTTTTACGCACCGATTGACTCCATGCTTTATTGTTGATGTTGTTGCTGTCATTGAGTAAAGGGATTTATGTGCATAATTTATTGGTATCATGGGCCATATTAAATTGTTTCTTTTTTATGTTTTGTTTTTGTAATATACTTTCGCGGCCTCACATTTTTGTATGCACTCAACACACCTTTGAATGTAAATATACGTACGCTCATAAACAAAAAACGCACGCGTATATGTGTGCGTGTGTGTGTTTGCAAAGTATGCTGTACATAAATTCAATTTTATAAACGATTTTTATGTCGTAATGGCTGTGGTCGGGACAATGACTGTTGGACCAGCCAGCCAACCAATTTGCTTTTGAGTGTTTATAAACATATTTTACTACTGCCTTGTTGTTGTTGCTGTCATTGTTGTTATTTGTCCCATTTTGTCAACATCGATTTATTTATATTTGCTAACGCCATTAATGCAGTACAAACATTGAGAAAACAACGGAATAATAAATATGCGTAAAGATTAAACTTGATTGGTTTTGCTGTCAAGGTTGAGGGCCAGTGAAAGCTAACAAATTTTTTGCACAGCTCTGCTTGTATGTATAGGGTGGAAAAATAATTTAACATGTTATATAAATATAGCAAATTGCAAAACACTGTCATACCACTCTTGGTCTAAGCGTACACCACTGCGTATGATGAATGTTGATACAGTTTGCATGTAAATATTTACGTCTAAGCTATATGAATTGCTTTTGTTTGACTTTATCAATCTGTAGGTCATGAGTTCTATGTAACATTTGGTGTGTGGTACAATGAAATTGTCATCGAAATCTACACTGGCGGTTCTAAGATGAACTGTGGTGTGAGAGGTGGCTTCTATTTGGAGCCGCTCAAATTATTCAAATCAATTCGATTTCCTGACTATGCCAGCGTGTTCCAAGCAGAACTATTAGCAATCAGAGGAGCATGCAAATCACTAAAATACTACAAAGAAACTGGTGCAATAGTAGCTATCTTTTCAGACAGTCAAGCAGATATCGAAGCCTAAGATTCCAATTCCATTTCTTCCGTCATCTAGTTTTACAGTATAGAGAGGAACTTGAATTGCTTGGTCATTAGCTTCAAATTACTCTTATATGGATTCCCGGTCATAGAACTATAGAGGATGATGAGATAGCAGATGAGCTAGGAAGAAAAAGTGCGGCACTAAACATAACAGAGGCGGTGGCAGTGGCTACCCCATTCAATACAATTCAAAACATCTATTGCTTCATTTTACCTTCGATAGAAGGTGGAAGCAATTAACTGCATGCACTATAACAAAAAAAATTGGCCATCGCACAACATCCAGAGGATGAATTACTTGTTAGTATGCTTTCGCCCAAGCATATCACGCATCACTGCAACCCTCACAGGGCACTAGAAGATAGGGGATCATGCAGCCAGACTTAACCTTCTTTTCGATCCCATTTTCAGAAGTTGCCAGGCAGAAGGTGGGAAAGAAAACATTTCCCATTATTTATGCGAATGTCCACGCCTTCGCTTTTTCGGTAAGCCTTTCTTCCAGCAGGTTAATGAAATCTCAAACATAGAGATACAAAGTTTGCTACTATACTTGGATCTCACGAATGGATCAAAGACAAACAAACAAAAACAAAGAAGATATCACACGAGAGCAGTGGTAGTAAAACGGCGCTGGTCACCTATTAGAAGTATTTCAACAGAAATACTAAACCCCTTCAAAACCAAAAACAACAACATGGTACAAAATGTGTTATAATGCAGGTAGAGGTTGCTTTAATTGGCGAGTGCTCATCAGCAGACAATGATACACTAGCTAGTATAAATATTTATGTGTTGTTTAATTTCCTAATAAAAGCTACTCTCTTCATGGCTTTCCTGGTCCTAAGAACGTTTTTAAATGAAATCTTGCATGAGTTTATTGCCTTTATTGCCGCTTGAGTGTGAACATTGATATTTATGTTGGAGTTGCTGTTGTTGTTGTTGTTGTTCTTGTAGCTGAAGTGACAGTCCTTGGCCGAATATAAATCCGGGTCGTTCCGGTTAGGTAGAACCGACTCTCGTGGGAACGTGTTGGAGTTGCTCGATGTTCTTTCTAGTGCTATTTATGCAGCCTTTCTTACTGCAAAGACTTCTGCTTGAAAAATACTGCATTAGTCAGGGAGCTTAATTGGCCGCCTGATGTCTAGCTTTACGCAATGAATCCCTGCACCTACTCCGCCATCATTATCGAGCCGTCAGTGAATATATTAAGCGTATTGGGGCTAAGTTTCATAGCTCTTTTCCACACCTCTTCTTCTATTGTTGTTCGGAATCTCTTCACCCAATTGTATTTCGGAGTCATATAGTCCGTTTGGACCCTATAACTAATGCCTATCGAGCTAATATATGTCAGCATATTTTACAGGTAAATTCTCCTGATGCATTAAGTCTTGCGGCAGATCTAGCTGCTAGACCTTCTGTCCCAATGTCAATCGGTGGTAGTAAATAGTAAAGAGCATTGCAACTATTCCTGATAACAGATATAGTTTGTGGCTTTTTAAAGTAGTAGAAAGACATATGGGTATAACGAGTGCACGAAGTTTTTTTTGTGTGAAAAATGGAAAACATCGTGAGCTGAAAATATTATGAAAAATCAATGAAAAATTCGAGCCACATTAAACTCGCCGTTTATTAAAGTAGAAATTAATGGGCTGTAAAACTGCGAACTTGAATTAGAAAAAAATTATGTTTAAATTTCTAAAGTTGTATGATGATTTTTATAAATAGAGTAGAATGGAGTAAGATAGGTATGGGGGCACAATAGGTAGGTGGGGTTTTCGTCGCACTGTTTTTGCAGAGGTCACTCGTCTTATGTGAATTGAATACGTGGTGGGGAACAACGTTCGCGACTGTCATTTCACCAGTCACCATTGATTAGTTATCCTAGTTCTGGCGTCGTTTAGTTTTTTGTGAGCTTTTCTGTATGTAAATATTTGTCAGGTGAGTTTTATTTTACGTAGAAAATAATGCTGAACACGAATAATGTATTAGTTTTTTGATAGTTTTGTTTTTAAAAAAAATATCGACACCAACATAAAACATATGCTTGGGGGCACTATAGGTTAGCCGTCTGGGGGCATTATAGGTCACTACTTTTAATTGAATAAAATAAATTTTAATTGTTTTTGCAGCAAAATGGTGCGTAATTATGTGCGAAAAACGCCGAAACGAAGTGAAGAGGACGTAAAAAACGCAATCGCGGCAGTCTGAAATGGCGCTAGTGATCGATCAGCCTCCAAACAATTTAAAATTCCGTTCGAAACATTACGTGCTCGCGTGATGAATTAAAGAAAAATTCCTAACTTTTATAACATGTGCAGTGTTCATACTCTATAAATAAAAGTTAAAACGTTAATTTCCAAGTCATGTACATTGTTCTTTTCCCCTCACATATAGTGACCTATCGTGCCCCCCGATTTTGAAAATATCGAAAAAAGTACCTTTGTCTTATTGAATGCAGCTTCCAAAATATTTAGCCAAACATAAGTCAGTAGAACCAAAATGTTAGCAGATAAATAACCTTTCAAAATCTTGCTTATTTTTCAAAATCAATGTAAAAACACCGTAGCAAGAACTGCCAAAAAAAAACAAAAATGACCTATCTTACCCCATTCTACTCTATTGTACAAAATTTGACACATAGATTACTGTGGTATCTTATAATGGACTATATTTTTATAAAAAATTGATTGAAATTCAAATATATATAAGTAAGTAGCCAAAATTTGTCAACAAGTTTGGCCCTTATAATAATTTCGGTGGTTTATTATGTATTGGTTGTTCAATAAATTTTGCGGTTCGATACGTGAGGTTACTAGCCAACATTCTTTTGTTACGCTGGTGCGCTGCTCTTCATATGAACGTAAGTGAAGTTTCATTTCAATCTGTTAATTCATTCTTTGCTTACAACGCATTTTATATCGACGTGTCGTAGCATTTTTTATAATAGAAAAAATTAGGTATCCCGCAGTGATTGAATTTTTACTTTTGGAAGGTTCAAAAGCAACTGAAATTTAGGAACGAATGTTGAAAGTGTACTAGGACATTTCACCATCGCTGAGTTTAAACGATGTTCAAAAATAGCAATAACACCAGAAGTCGCAGGAAAAGTACTGGATATCGTATTGGAAAGTCGTCGAGTGACTTAAAGATATTTAGTAAAAGCCTTAGGCACCTCATGTCACAGTGTAAGCAATATTATGGCTAAAGTATTGGGTTTCAGAAAGCTGTGTGCACAAAGGAACAAACAAATGGAACAAAAACACATTCGAATGCGACTTTCTCAGTAAAATTTAGAGCGTCTTCGAAAGGATGAAGTAAATTTTGTACGCCGAATCATCACTATAAATAGGAATTGAATATAGAGTGACGTGAACCTGGTTCTTTGGCTTCAAAACGAGTTCGAGTCCAAAAAATGGCCAAGAGGTTATTAGAATAGGTTTTTGTGATGCGAAAGGAATTTGGTTTGGGCATTACCTGCAAACTGGTAAAAAAATAAATTCGAAATATTATTGTAATAATTTGGATCAGCTGAAGGAAAAATTCGTGAAAAAGGGCACAGTTGGTAGAAAAAAAATCTTTTTCATTAGGACAATGCACCGTATCACAAGACCACTTTGACATTGGCTCAGATCCAAGAATGAAAGTTCGAATTGTTGGAGTATTTACCAGAGTTTCCACCAGATTTGGCTCCTTGCGGCTTCCATCTACTTTCAGACCTAAACAAACTCATGCGTGAAAAGCGTTTGTTATCAAATAATGAAATCATAACAGCTGTGAAAGCGTATTTTGCAGCCCTTCCTGATTCTCACTTCAGGGATGGAGTTTTTAAATTGAAACCTTCTTCGAAGAAAAGAGTTCATGTTCATGGAGACTACACTGACTAATAAAGTGTATTTGAAACCACAGAATTGTGTTTTTCTTATCGAACCACCAAACTTATTGCACAACCTAGTATGTGTGATAAATGGAACGCCGTAAAACATTCGCGGCTACAGTCGTGATGAGGCTCAACCACATTTACTGGGAGAGGAAAGCCCAAACCCAGAGCAGCAGTTGCAATTTCAGCAGTACCAACAACGGCAGCAGCAATAGAATCAGCTTGGCAGTGTAGGTGAACTGTTTTAGACCGACCGACGACAGATACAGAGGCTTGGGTCAATCACTCACTACAGTTTCAAACAGAAGGCAATACAAAACGGTACATTTTAAGTACCGGACAAGGGCAAATTTTTCGTTGCTTCATTTCCTCCAGAACCACTTACGATGCGTACGATGGGAGCAGTGGATGCTATCGATGGCGTACAGTCTCCATATGTCTACTTGAGTGCAACCTGGACGCAGGAGCTTGTTGTGTCAATAGATATAAACTCGGCTCCACCTTGAAGAAATGCTAAAGCAGTTGCAGGGAGGAAATCAGCCAAGTAGCAAGAATGCGATGGTGTTAGTGTGAGACTGCTCTACACATTCCGGTCGTTTGGAAATGTTTGTTATAAAGGGTGGTTAAATTTGAAGGGTCGATGTCGAATGTAAACCACACCTAAACGTCAAGCTTTTTTCTGTATTTCATTTGACATTTTTCAATTTCAGACTAATTCAATCTGAACCATGGAAAGATACACAATCAAGCAATGCATTCAAGTTATTCAGGCTTATTATGAAAACGGGCGTTCAAATCAAAATGCATATCGCGCACTTCGTAAAGAAAATCATCTTCTATGATCAGGCACATTTTCACCTCAGTCGATTCGTCAATAAGCAGAATTTCGGCATTTGGGCGAATGATAATCCAAGAGTGATTGCCAAAAAACCAATGCACCTACAAAGAATGACTGTTTGGTGCGGTTTATGGGCCGTATTTTTTGCAAAATGAGGCCGGTCAGGCAGTTACGGTAATTAGTGTTCACTATCGTGAGATCATAACGAACTTTTTATGGCTCGAATTGGAAGATATGGATATGGACGAGACGTGGTTTCAACAGGATGGTACCACTTGTCACACAGCTAACGAAACAATGGCTCTTTTGCGCGAAAAATTTGATGACCGAATAATCTCACATCACGGCGATGTCAATTGGCCGCCAAGATCATGTGATTTGACACCGTTGGATTTCTTTCTTTGGAGTAATTTGGAAAAAAAGGTGTATGTCGATAAGCCAGCAACCATTCAAGAGCTAAAGGATGAGATAATTCGGTACATTAATGGCATAGAACCTCAATTATGCCTCAGCGTTATCGAAAATTCGGACAATCGGATGGAGATGTGCCGCCGAGGCCGCGGCGGCCATTTGGCCAAAATATTGTTGCATACGTAATTAAGCCATATTAATATTATTATAGTAAGGAGAAATGACAATAATTTTCTAAAAAAGTTGTATTTGTTCAAAATCAACACCGGCCCTTAAAACTTAACCACCCTTTATTTTGATATCAAAGGCTTTACCAAAAAAAGGAAACAAAAAATAAGTAAAATAAAACGCTTTGGTTTTTATAATTTTTGAATTTGAGAAAGTTAGTGGCCAGGTTGAGTAAATATTTTTAATTCGAAGCAATTCCTTAAAGAAATCCCATTGATAATTCTGTATATTCGTAGCGATATCTGCCTCTGAATTGCAGGCGTACTCGAAACTCAAGCGTGCAGCGCAGTTACTTGAAAATTGTTTGAATTCATTAAACTATATTAGTAGACAACGAAGCACTTAAATCATTATTTTTCTTTGTAGAAATTTACAAATTAATTACCTTTGTCTTTCTACTTTCAACTTTATTATTGCAAAATTCATTTAACCCACAACAACAGAGGCAGTTTTCTACGAGGCGGCTCTGCAATCGGTAAGTACTTTGTGTTTTGTGCTTGGTGGAAATTAAATTGAAAGCACAAAGTGTAATCACAAATAATGGCAATTGGAAAATTCATTTAGTAAGATCAATTACAGCTAACTTTATTGAATATTTTGTCATTTGCTCCATTTTCACAGCTGCTGTTGTCAATTTCGCTGCTAATGAAATGAGGAAAAGTGAGGTGAATTATTGACAGCAAAATGGAGCGATATATTGACATGCAATACGGCACATTAGCAAGCGCATTTGAGTTATGAAAGCAAACATACATTTGCGAAAGTGTACGCTAGTGTGTTTGAGTGTGTGTGCGCGCTAGTAAAGTAACTCAATTAAATGTTCAAATTTGCACTTTACCCTAATTTTATTACGGGTAGAAGACGCTCTGCCTTCATTAACTTTTCAAATACATATGAACTCATACGCACACGTGTGCATACATACGCACACATATGCATGAAGAGCACAAATACACGAACTTCTTTTGATGAGCGCGAAAATTTCATTAGGATAATTGAATTGCACTTTTGAGTGATTTTTGATGTAATTTCAATTTGAGCTGCACTTCACTTTTGCTAATCACTACTATTGTTGTAATGTACAGCTACGCACACTATGAACAATCAGTTTGTTAATTATTTAAAAAATGCAGAGAAGCAATCGAAGGATGGCACTAAATTAATTATTAAAAATATTTTTATTACCTGTAATATTTCGGCGGTGGTGTTTTAATAACTAATTAGCAGGTTCCATAAGCATTTTTACCCCATCAAAGAGCATTAACTGAATTTGCGTACATCAGTAAGCTGATGAAGATACTTTTCTTTATATATTTGAATATTATAAGAATGTTGCTCGACAACAATTCTGTTTATTCAACTCAAAATGAAAAAATTCTATGGATTCAAAAGAAGCGTAGAAAGGTCGACAAGAAAATTTTGTTTTTTTTTTTTCAAAAATATTGTCCAGACATATGAAATTCTTTAGTTTGATGGCTGCGCACTGCACTTTTTGGCGCTATTTGGTTCTAATGAAAATATGAAAACTTTTAAAAGCACTGTTGCTATCAAAAAGTGGCTTTGGTCTCGTAATTTATGGACATTGTGCTACAACACACCTCGCGCTACTTCAAGCACCTTACCACACAGCTGCAAGAACATGTATTCGCGCCTTTCCTACATCTCCAATTAAAACAGTGCTTTTTGCCTCACAAACAGGAGAGAACTATATAATATGCAGCGATAGTAAGTCGACAATTGACGAATTATTGAACACAAACAATAATACGGAGTTGACCAATCGTATAAAGGAAATTTTACACATGTCTTAGAAACACAATCAAAACCATGTGGATCCTTGGTCATGCTAGTATAAAAGGCAATGAATTGGCAGATGCACGCGCTAAAGCAGCAGGAACGGAACCAAAACTACTACATCCGCACTTTACTAAAACAGACACACGCAATTTAGTTAAAAAACTGTTAACTCATCGAGTGCTGGAGAGTGGACAAATCACAATCACTACAAAGATCAAAATCCCACTGGTATGAAGCCAAATTACCCACCAGTTTGCTGTAGTCAAAACCTTAACAAGTTCGTGTGCCTTAGAATAGGCCACACCTTAAGAACACACTCCCACCTCCTGAAAAATTCCGACGAACCAAGCTGTGCACATTGTAATTCAGCCAACCTGTCCGTCATTCATATACTGGACGAATGCCCGGTTTTACACCTAAACAGGGAAGTCACATTTGGTAACGTGAAGTCGACCAACCTACTGAAGACACCGAACATTGCTAACATCAGTGCTATTAACAAATTCTTAAAACTGCGTAATATTTTAGACATATAAATACTACTATGCAGATGTAAGATAGTTTGTAATAACACTTTATATATGTATCTTTAAATTTGTAGTAACATGAGCCAAAGGCCCTAGTAGCCAGCGCTTTTCTCTAGTGGATTCATTATTTATAATTAGTTCTCATGTAAATAATAATAATAAATAAAAATGAAAACTTAGCCCTAAAATTGAGTCGCCTATACTTTCTCAGCACTGGAACTATGGTTGCCACACTACAGCAAATCAACTACTATGGCCATCTACCATAATGTGTATATATTATATAAAGGATGGTTAAGTTTTAAGGCCGGTGTTGACTTTAAATAAAACACAATTTCTTTAAGAAATTATTGTCATTTCCCTTCATTATGATAATACTGGTATGGCTCGATTGTGTATGAAACAAAATATTGGCCAAATGGCCGTCGCAGCCTCGGCGGCACACCGCTGAGGCATAATTGAGGTTCTATGCCGTTAGAGTGCCAAATTATCTCATCCTTTAGCTCTTGAATTGTTGCTGGCTTATCGACGGTGTCGTTGACCTTTAGGTGTGGTTCACATTCAACATCGGCCCTTGAAATTTAACCACCCTTTATATATACATCCGTTTTCTAGGTGTTGGTCAAGTTTCTGCTCCTATTTGTGGCGTTCCTGTTGATGTTGTTCTACGAATGGGAAACCTGCATAATACGCACTAAAAATTATTGCAAGTACACCACAGATTGACAAATTTTGACTACTCACTTATAAATAAATTTAATTTTAATTACTTTTTTATAAAAATTTAGTTAATGTTATAAGAAATACTACATATAATATTTCATACTATGCATCAGATTTATGAAAATTCGACATACGTTGTTCAAGAAGTTTTGCAGTTCGATAAGAGAACCACAATTTTATGGTTTATGGTTCACAAATTCCATTCCTGAATTGAGAATCAGAAAGGGCATCAAAAAACGCTTCCACAGCTGTTATGACCTCATCATTTGATGAAGAACGCTTTCCGCGCATGAGTTATTTAAGGTCTAAAAACCGATAGAAGTCGCTAAGAGCCAAATTTGGTGATAACTCTGGTGGATGCTCCAACAATTTGAACATTCATTCATGGCTAATACCATTGTCAAAATGCTTTTGTAACAGGGTGCATTGTCCTGATGAAAAATATTTTTTTCTTTTGCAAACTGGGTCTTTTTTCATGAATTTTTTGCTTCTGTTGCTCTAAAATCTTACAATAGTATCCAGAATTTATTCTTTTACCAGTTTGCAGATAATCCACAAAAAAAATTCCTTTCGCATCGCAAAAAAACTGATGCTAACAACCTCTTGGCTGATTTCTGGACACGAACTCGTTTCGAAGTTGAAGAACCAACCTCCTTAGGCTCTTGTTTTGATTTGAGTACGTGGTAGTAGACCCATTACTCTTTCATAGTGATGATACGACGCACTTAGTCCACTTTATGCTTTCGAAAATGCTCTAAATGTAGGACGAGCACATATTCAAAGTTTTGTTTTATATCCTTGTTAATTCCGCTCGAGAGCATAGGGCCTCGACAAGTCTTTTTCATCGTACACGGTTCTGTGCTCTTGTTTTTGCGTCGTCCCATGTGATGTCGGTAGTTAGATCGCGCAGCATGTCGGTAGTTAGATCGCGCAGCATCGACTTTTGCCAAGTGATCTTTGGCCGACCGTGACCTCTGCCCCCTTAAGCCTTTAGTCCAGTGCCATTCTCTTGAGTATTCCCGTAATGGCAATAGGTCGTACTTATATTGGCCTTTTGATGGTTTAGTGTGAGTTTTCTCAAAAGATTTTACTCTAAATCTTTTCCTGAATTAAACTTGAGGAAAGACTATCTCGGGGCTCATCTCAATGAATCCTTGTATTTGCGGTATTCAGAAAATCTCCAGAATCCTGGTATCATCACATCCATTGCTTGCCATCCCTAGTTTCCAGAGTGTATCCATAGTAGGTAGCGGTTTGCTATACCAATAATCCATATTTTTAGCAACCTGCGCCTACAGCACTGCGGTTTACAGTTATGCCCGGCGGCAGGTTGCATCTCCCCTCGGGTGTACTTCTGAAAAATTTGTTTTTATTTTCAAAAGTTGTTTTTGCCGCTTTTAACATTGGTTTTGTTCTGTTTATGTTTTTACTAATTTTTTGTTATTTAAGTACCCCGCGATCAGCCGATTTTTCACTATTTTTTCCATAATCCTATTTTCCGTGTGTTTGGTTTTTACCAGTCATTGTTTGTGTTGTTAGTGTATTAGGCACTAACATACATATACTGGCTACTTCACCAGCACAACGTAAGCGTGCATATTTGTGTGTCGTCACTGATCTACAGCAGAAGTAGACTTCTGTTTATATTTAAAATTGTCTCTGCGTCTGCTAAAAATTCCATTAACTCCTTCTAACAAAACTAATTAATGCAAAATATTCAATAAAATTTTAACTTCGTATTTACGCCTGAATAAATCAAAGCGAAAGACTAATTTGATTGAGTGCGACAACCTATTCGAAAACAAAAAAACAACAACAATCTAAATAATAGCAATAATAAAATCAATAGTAAGGAACTGAATTCGAATTGCAAATTGATTGTAGGCTACAAAACTGCAATACAACACCAGTACATATACATGGAAATACAAAACACAACATAAGCGCAGACACCAACAATCAAACTCAAATAACTAAGCGTTGACCGATAACGGTAATAAAGCATAACCAAGATTGTAAGTTGATGGCAATAAATATTTTATTGCCGGTTTTATTGTTGGCTCACTTCGAGCTGCAACGCGCACAATCACAACCACATTGACACACATACACGCACACACACACAAGCACGTTGCACTCTTACTATCCACATAGTAAGCAATCTGATTGCAAGTGTATGTGTGCATGTATGCATGTATCCCTCTGCATTGGCAAACATGCAAATAAATACTTGCAACATCAAAATAATATTGTAATAATAGCAAAAACCGGTAATAATGATCGTAATGATTGCCTCAATGGCAATAATAATAATTTTTGCCATGATGATGGTGTTGTTGGGTGTGTAATGAGTGTGTGGGCTTCGGTTGAGTACAAAAGCCAGCTGTTTTCAATGCTCGACCTGATTGGGTTCATTGCTCAGCTCACTCTTTGACAGACGTCGCACAATAATCGTTTTGCTTTTTGGTGCAATTTCACTTTTCATTGCACTGCTCCAATGGGAGTTCCCTCTGTGCGCGCACACACACACACACACAGCCTCAAAGGGTCAGACATTTCTACAAAAGCCGGGAATATATACAGATACATACACGCCATATATACAGTGTGCATTCACTTTATTGCCATTTCATTGAATATTCACAAAAGAAAGCAAAAGGGAATGGTAGAAATGCAATAAAGGATATACTGGCATTCTCGATATTATTCGACTGTATTGCATACTCGCACACACCAGCTACCAGTTAATGCGTAAATATGTACAGTTAAGACAGCAGGGTTTTACTTTATGAGATTGTTTCTGCTGTCCAGTCGATAATCGAGAATTCCGTTTTATACTTCACAGCTTCTGTTCACAACTTTTCTGTGGAGGCCACTTTCCCTGTTGAGATGTCAAGAAATGCCAGAGATTGCTTTATGCAACGAGGGGTGATAAATATTTTCTCTTGCAAGTGCATTGGACAAATACCAACGATTTCATGCAAAGAACAAAAAAAAAAAAATTATAAAAATAAAAATTAAAATATTAGCTCAAGAGCAAGACGATTTATTTTAGTAATTACACAGTACAATAAATTTCGACAAATTTGGACAAATACCAACTATTTCATGCAAAGAACAAAAAAAAATAATAATAAAAATTAAAATGTTAGCTCAAGAGCAAGACGACTTATTTTATTAATTACACAGTTACAATAAATTTCGACTTGTTGATTGGAACAGAAGAGCAACCATAAAAGTCAGACTTCTTACATTTTATTTAATTTTTATTTTTAGCTTCATTTTATTTTATTTTAAGTTCTGTTTTCATTTTGTTTTCAGTTTCCGTTTTATTTTTATTTCAGTTTTTTTTGTCTACTTTTTGTTTTATTTTTATTTTCATTCTTATTTTATTTTAATTTCAATTTTAATTTTATTTTACTTTTAATTTTATGTTTAGTGTGACTTTTATTTGTATTTTTATTTTTATTTTTATTTTTCTTTTAATTTCTTTATTTCTCTTTAACTTTTATTTTATTTTTTATTTTGATTTTTACTTTCAGTTTTATTTTTATTTTATTTTAAGTTTTTTTTTATTTTATTTTAATCTTTATTTTTTTATATTCATTTTACTTCAAATTAAAGTTTTGTTTTTATTTTTTTATTTAAAAAATGTTTTTTGGATTAATTTTAATTTTTATTGTATTTTTAGTTCCTCTTTACTTTTAGTTTCATTTTTAGTTTTATCATTATTTTAATGTGTTCTGTATTTTACTTGTAGTTATTGTAAATTTTTATTTATATTTTTATTTTGTGTTCAGTTTTATTTTTATTTTATTTTTTATTTTTATTTTTATTTTTTTAGTTTTGTTTTCATTTTCATTTTCCTTTTACCTTTACTTTTACTTTTCCTTTTACTTTTACTTTTACTTTTCCTTTTACTTTTACTTTTACTTTTACTTTTACTTTTACTTTTACTTTTACTTTTACTTTTACTTTTACTTTTACTTTTACTTTTACTTTTACTTTTACTTTTACTTTTACTTTTACTTTTACTTTTACTTTTACTTTTACTTTTACTTTTACTTTTACTTTTACTTTTACTTTTACTTTTACTTTTACTTTTACTTTTACTTTTACTTTTACTTTTACTTTTACTTTTACTTTTACTTTTACTTTTACTTTTACTTTTACTTTTACTTTTACTTTTACTTTTACTTTTACTTTTACTTTTACTTTTACTTTTACTTTTACTTTTACTTTTACTTTTACTTTTACTTTTACTTTTACTTTTACTTTTACTTTTACTTTTACTTTTACTTTTACTTTTACTTTTACTTTTACTTTTACTTTTACTTTTACTTTTACTTTTACTTTTACTTTTACTTTTACTTTTACTTTTACTTTTACTTTTACTTTTACTTTTACTTTTACTTTTACTTTTACTTTTACTTTTACTTTTACTTTTACTTTTACTTTTACTTTTACTTTTACTTTTACTTTTACTTTTACTTTTACTTTTACTTTTACTTTTACTTTTACTTTTACTTTTACTTTTACTTTTACTTTTACTTTTACTTTTACTTTTACTTTTACTTTTACTTTTACTTTTACTTTTACTTTTACTTTTACTTTTACTTTTACTTTTACTTTTACTTTTACTTTTACTTTTACTTTTACTTTTACTTTTACTTTTACTTTTACTTTTACTTTTACTTTTACTTTTACTTTTACTTTTACTTTTACTTTTACTTTTACTTTTACTTTTACTTTTACTTTTACTTTTACTTTTACTTTTACTTTTACTTTTACTTTTACTTTTACTTTTACTTTTACTTTTACTTTTACTTTTACTTTTACTTTTACTTTTACTTTTACTTTTACTTTTACTTTTACTTTTACTTTTACTTTTACTTTTACTTTTACTTTTACTTTTACTTTTACTTTTACTTTTACTTTTACTTTTACTTTTACTTTTACTTTTACTTTTACTTTTACTTTTACTTTTACTTTTACTTTTACTTTTACTTTTACTTTTACTTTTACTTTTACTTTTACTTTTACTTTTACTTTTACTTTTACTTTTACTTTTACTTTTACTTTTACTTTTACTTTTACTTTTACTTTTACTTTTACTTTTACTTTTACTTTTACTTTTACTTTTACTTTTACTTTTACTTTTACTTTTACTTTTACTTTTACTTTTACTTTTACTTTTACTTTTACTTTTACTTTTACTTTTACTTTTACTTTTACTTTTACTTTTACTTTTACTTTTACTTTTACTTTTACTTTTACTTTTACTTTTACTTTTACTTTTACTTTTACTTTTACTTTTACTTTTACTTTTACTTTTACTTTTACTTTTACTTTTACTTTTACTTTTACTTTTACTTTTACTTTTACTTTTACTTTTACTTTTACTTTTACTTTTACTTTTACTTTTACTTTTACTTTTACTTTTACTTTTACTTTTACTTTTACTTTTACTTTTACTTTTACTTTTACTTTTACTTTTACTTTTACTTTTACTTTTACTTTTACTTTTACTTTTACTTTTACTTTTACTTTTACTTTTACTTTTACTTTTACTTTTACTTTTACTTTTACTTTTACTTTTACTTTTACTTTTACTTTTACTTTTACTTTTACTTTTACTTTTACTTTTACTTTTACTTTTACTTTTACTTTTACTTTTACTTTTACTTTTACTTTTACTTTTACTTTTACTTTTACTTTTACTTTTACTTTTACTTTTACTTTTACTTTTACTTTTACTTTTACTTTTACTTTTACTTTTACTTTTACTTTTACTTTTACTTTTACTTTTACTTTTACTTTTACTTTTACTTTTACTTTTACTTTTACTTTTACTTTTACTTTTACTTTTACTTTTACTTTTACTTTTACTTTTACTTTTACTTTTACTTTTACTTTTACTTTTACTTTTACTTTTACTTTTACTTTTACTTTTACTTTTACTTTTACTTTTACTTTTACTTTTACTTTTACTTTTACTTTTACTTTTACTTTTACTTTTACTTTTACTTTTACTTTTACTTTTACTTTTACTTTTACTTTTACTTTTACTTTTACTTTTACTTTTACTTTTACTTTTACTTTTACTTTTACTTTTACGTTTACTTTTACTTTTACTTTTACTTTTACTTTTACATTTACTTTTACTTTTACTTTTACTTTTACTTTTACTTTTACTTTTACTTTTACTTTTACTTTTACTTTTACTTTTACTTTTACTTTTACTTTTACTTTTACTTTTACTTTTACTTTTACTTTTACTTTTACTTTTACTTTTACTTTTACTTTTACTTTTACTTTTACTTTTACTTTTACTTTTACTTTTACTTTTACTTTTACTTTTACTTTTACTTTTACTTCTACTTTAACATTTTTTCAAATTCCTTTTGTCATCAAGCATTTTACCAAACGTACCAACGTACATAAATGTTTTCTAACATTTTGCCGGCACCCACCGACTCAATAGCTAATATACTTGTATGTATGTTTACAGTAAAAAAAAAAAATTTGGTCAAAGTGATTTTCGTTAAAAAAGCAAAAAAACACCCCAGCAACCTGCATAACTCATACGCCCCGTGGTTCTGCTAAACCTCCGAAGCGTAACTGTCAGGTAAAAGAGGCATTCGCCAACTGGCAAGAAAAGTTAAACACTTGCCATCGCTTAGTGAACCACTCCTTTTTATGAACTTAAATGTGCGAATTCGAGGGCAAAGGCAGCGCCAGACCGTCTGAAGTGCTGTAAAAGGCAACAAATGAACAACTAAGCATGAACCGGTGTGTAAGCATATCTACAAAAATACAGTTATTAGGCCCACCCACTGGTCTACTAAGTGAACTCATTTTCACATGAGTGAGTGAGTGTGCGTGTATTCATGTAGCAGCTTACACTGCCACGTGTGTATGCATAAACTAGGCTGCCTGAACCTGTATTAGCGCCCAACCGCAACTATTCCCAATAGAAGCAAGAATAAGCGATTTAATTACAAAACTGCTGAGAGCAGGTAGCAAAATAGTCTTCGACACCAACTGCAAAACCACAGCCAGCCAGTGCCACAGTCTCAACTGAACAACTAACTGCTTAGCATGCCCTAGTATTTAGGATCGTATATACATTTATGTGCATGTGGACTTGCACATTCACACAAAGTTCCACAAGTAATCTTCTATCGAGGTAATGCTGTTATTATTATGGCGCATTTCCAGTTCTGCGAATAAATCGAGTGCGCTGTACATTTGTTGTTGTCTTGATTACTAGCCGCAGTGCCACCGCCGAATGGGTATGCAAAGATAATGGTACAACACCAACAAAAACAACTGTATTTGCAAAACCGGCCACAGCAATGGCAAGAGTAACAATAACGGTAACGAAAGTGCTCTTCTCAATGCTTTGCCTGTCAAGTGGCGTTGAAGTAATTATTGCTTCAGTGCTTCGCCGTCTGACATGCCGCCCATACGCCACTATGGAAGGCCTGTTTGTACGAGTACTCATACATACATGCATGCGATTCATACAAGCTGTCTGTGCTTGTACATTTGCTGAAGCTTGCGTTTGAGCTCAAATTTGTGTCTGTGTGCATACTCGACCACTATATCTAATGGCTTGTTGCACGTTGAGCTGCGTTTAATCGCAGTTAGCGCCGATAATAATTGTAATTATAAGATGAAGCCGCAACAATCACTTGTACCGGACGTGCGGCAAGTTGATGGTCAGCTGGCTGTGCAGTATTGTGGCAATGGCCCACTTGTTAATGTGATTGCAGTTTTGTGGTTATGACTTTGGCACTGTAGCAAGCATCCATCTAATGCACGAGTATGTATATACTTTACTTGGAAAAAAAAACTTTTTTATAAAAAAATAACTATGTAGTATACATTTTTGAAGTAATATTTTTAAATAAAAAATAAAAATACAATTGTACATGATTTTTTAAGTTAAGACTTAAGTTCTTAAGATCTACATATTTTTAGAAATAATATTCAGAATAATTATCATAGCCTCTTGAATAGTTTCATCTGCTCCATAATGATCTCCTTTTATCGTCAAATTCAAAATGACGGAACGATTGGAGCAGTGTTACTGCATATAATTTTGCCAGAAACTGGGCGATTGCCAGGTGGAAACCATTCGAAAGCTTCGGACGGTTTTCGGTGACGATACTCGTACTATGGGCATCACACAGATTACGGAGTGGTTCAATCGGTTTAAAAACGGTCGCACATCGGTGGAGAGCGAGCTACGCTCTGGTCGCGGTTCGTTCGAGCTACTGTAGCCAAAACATAAAAAATACTTCTATAAACATGAAAATCACCGAAATTCCAAAAAAAAAAAAAAAAAAAAATACAAATGAGAAACAAAACACCTTATTGTGATCGAAATCTACGCAAACTTTATTAATATATCTTGTAGAACCTCAAAATACCCAAGGCACGGATATTTCAATATTGCACTTTAAAATGTAACGACGCCAATAATGAATCAATTTAGATTTATTCAAATAAACTCTACACATCCGAAATCCCTTAGCCTTTCGGAAATATTTGGAATTTGTGTCGTCCTCTGCGATTGCGACTGAAGGGTTCCACTCTTAGGCCATCCCAGGTATTTCCTGCCCTGGTTTTCTAAGAGTATGTCTGATACAGGCTCACTTCCTCTAACGGATTTCGATTTACAAAAATTTGCAGTTTGGCTGCTATTTCCTGTGATGTTGGCCAGTTTTAATTGATGCAAAAATTAAAATTATACTGCATCGATATTTACGAAACTTAGCTGCTGACGCCGATTAAATGAGAATTGTGAGAGTTATTCGGTAGCCAGATAAATAAGTTTTACAATGAACCCTCTGCAGTTCCACTTTCTGTACAAAGTACATCCATTCTTTAGTAGTAATTTAAGGGGGTATTCCAGTGTAGAGGCATGAATTTCGCCCGGTTTTTGAAGCGCTGTACAAAGGAAGCAAAAAAAAAAAAAATTACCATTCATTTTTTTATCATTTGTTTATTGATTATTAATTATTCCATTAAAAATTAATCCAAAAAAAAATTACAATTGACAAAATTTTGCCCAGTCAAAGTAGGGGTCAAAAAAAAAAAAAAATATGGGGTTCTGGCGTGCAAGATTCCAGCCTCCTGGTGATCTGGAAAATAAATGCCAAACGGATTTCTAATAACTAAATATGCCGCTATTGAATGAGCTTTGGACAAGTTATAAAAGCTTTTTCATAATGCAGCGGCTGCTTCCGATTTTTTTTAAATACTAAATGAAAAATTATAGTTTCGAGCTAGAATTAAAGAGCATCCTCCCCAAATTTGAAGTAAATCGTTCCATTACAACTCGAGATATCCTTATCATCAGATCAAAAAAAGTAGTTTTGAGAAAACTCGCCTTTTGTTGAGTTCAAGCGGTCAGATCGGAACCGATGCCAAATCCCAAAAAAGGCTATAACTCACGAAATAATAGGAATTTTTAAAAATCCTCTTAATGACATATTTTAAAATGTCTAAACTTTGAAAATATGCAAAACAAAATATATCAATTTTTTCAAAATTCTTTACTAGAATACCCCCTTAAGTAGCTTCGTGAGTTTTTTATTGCTTCTTCTTGTTTCCAAAAACTATTTCTTTCTTTTCTATTCGGTATTCTTCTTGCTGGTCAGTTGTGAAGGGAAAGTGAAAAATTTTGAGTGCAGCTCAAGAAATATAAAATAGAATATTTATTAATTTTTGTAACTACTACCCCGTATGCTGCTTCATTTATTTACTGTCTAATGATAAAAATAAAGTAAAAATAATTTTTCAAATTTTTTATTCGAATTACCGGGGTTTTTTATACTTTCTCATACATCCTGCGCACTTGCTCTGCTCATAGTTAGCATACAGCGCTAGGCCACAGCAATGATTACTTGAAAATATGAGCAAATTGCATGCAACCCAAACCGCCAAGCTTGCCTCATTATGCACGCCAGCAGCAACGCTGCCGCAAGCGCCAAAGCCGCCATCAACACCAGCCGAACGTAATTACTTTTATTATTACTTGACCCGTTGAAGGACTTTTGTTGTTTGGAGCACCCGAAAGTGAGTAGCAAAGTTGTCAAATATATTTCGGCAGCGCACCTGCCATGCAATACACACACACGCGCACACATGCTCACACTTATAAGCGATAATCTGTGTCAGAAAGCATTAATCAAACTTATTAAGGGCAGAGAAAAAAAGAATTGTTAGATGTAAGCTGCCTGTTGGTGAGTTTTAAGTGGCTGTATGCAGGATACACACATGTTTGTGTGTGTGTATGTGTGTATGTATGAATCCATGTACAAGTAGTGTGTGGGGATGAGAGTGCGCGACCACATACCGCGCCGTCAGACCGCATAATGTTTGCAGCATTGTTGCAAATAGTCGACTTTACTGTTGCCGACCGCTTGTGGGTTGTGGTTTTGTAGCTCTGAAATTAGAGGAGCTTGGAATTTGTGTTTTTTGTTTGCGGATTCAGCAAAATGTTCACCATGCACGCAACTCGCTGGCACTTACACACATCCACTCAATTAAAAGCCGCGCATTTTTAGCCAGCTACCTCACACACACAATTAAAAGCTACTTATGTAGTCACATGTATGTATGCTTGGGGACGTGTACTCACCACCTGTTGATGCGCGACGCGCACTTTGCTGACGCCCGACAATGAAAAAAGCTGCCAAATCTTATCTGCGCAAAACCCCGCAAAAGCTCCGCTATTACGCGACGTAATCCCTTTGACAAATGAAATTTTTAATAGTCACAAACCCAGTGTGGCTCTACACTTACATAGAAACACCTTCGTAGCCATGTATGTATGTATTTTTGTGTCATACAAAAGCATATGCCAAGTTGGGTATTAGCGAAAATAAAATACAGACACATATGCATATTTTATATTTAAACTTTTATGCAGTTGTTTGTTGGCGAAAGGGAGCAGCAAAGAAGTTGACATTAAATTTGCGGATTTCGTTATTCTCCTGTCTCATACTCTTGCATGCACAACCGCATGAAGTAAGTGAGACCGGCGTAGGTGTCTGCCAACAAATATGCGGACAAATGTACGGAAAGAAAAGCAGACAAGCAGACATTCAGTCATATTTCCTATGCAAATCCTTTGACACGCGTAATCCCTTTTTCACACCGATTTTGAACTTTTAGTCTCTCCTCTGCTTTTTCGTTCTTCTTCCTTATTGTTACTTTTTATTTATGTTTTTTTTCACATGCATTTTCTAGTGCTGTAAAAAAAGAACATAACAACAGGTGAACAAATTGGTTTATTTGGATGTGCACTCGTCCACTAGACGTTTAGTTCAACGATCCGGTTCAATATAATTTTCAACCCCCGAAATAGTGACATTATTTGATATATTTTGTATTTTGATCTTCAATTCACCAAAAAAAAAAAAAATGATATCAATAATTAAACAAATTTTAGAAAAACAAAATTTTTTTCTCAACAAATTTGTTTTTTTTTTATTTTTTCCACATTTTAAGGAGGCAAGCAAATATAAAAACCTTAACAAAAATTTATAAAAAATTTTAGAATGGCAAAATTTTTTCTCAACAATTCCGTTTTTCATCCTTTTCCATTTTTAAGGGGGCAAACAATTATATAAACCTTAAAGAAATTAACAAAAAAAATTTAGAATATCGAGTTTTTTTCCTCAACAATTTCGTTTTGGTTATTTTAAGGAGACAGACAAATATAATATATAAACTTTAAAAAAAAGTTTTTAAATTTTAGAGTATCAAACTTTTTTCTCACCAATTTTTTTTTTCATCTTTTTTCCTTGATCAAGCTCATAAATATGATGACTAGGGCAAGGTGAAATAGCGCAGCAAATAAAAATCTAGCGGCTACGTTGTATGTCGACCGACTGGATGCAATATTTCCAGCTCTGAAAGTACTCGATGCGGTACCAGCTAGTGGTTGCAGAGGAAGAGAAAGGCTTCCTCTGCTTTGGAACGATCAGGTGGAGAAGGATGTGGCTTCACTTGGTGTGCCCAAGAGAAAGGAACGACTGGCGCTCTTTGTTAAACTCCAACTGCCAAAATCGCGTAAACGGTTATCGCGCCGAAATCCAATTTATTCGTGGCGGCGGTACGTAAAGAGCGCGATATATTCTGCTCCCTTGGTGCTGCATGCCGAATTGGTGGGTAGTACTGTCAGAGAGTAGCAGTGAGAGTCGAGTGGCGAACCTTTTGGCTGTTTGTTGTGATTGCAGCTTTCCCATGCGTAGGTAGGTGTATGTTTTTTTACTGCACAGAGGCGTGTACGTAATTCGGCTGCAACAAGGAAATGGTCCGAGTCGACGTTGGGCCCTCCGATCGTACGTACATCTAAAACACTAGAAGCGTATCGTCCATCTATCACAACAGGATCGATCTGCTTTCACGTTTTTTGGTCAGGAAACACCGACTTAGCTCGGTGTATCTTCTTATGCTGGAGTCTGGTGCTGCAGACTACCATGTTTCGGGCCCCGGCGAAGTCGATCAGCCTCTGTCCGTTATCGGATTTTTCGATGTGCAGGTTGAATTTTCTGACTGTGGGACCACAAATTCCTTCTTTGTCCACCCTGGCGTTGAAGTTGCTAAGCACGATTTTAATGTCGTGGTGGTTGCATCGTCCTTCTCTTTCATGGAAGCGTGGGCACAAATTAGCGAGGTGTTGAAAAAGCTAGCTTTGATGCGGACGCACGCCCACTGGCAGTACTTGGTAACGAAGTCTCTCTCCCGCTATAAATCCAACACCGAATTTGCGCTCCTTTACATTGCAGCTATAGTAGACGTCGCCAGTTCCTATGCTCTTCTTGCCTTGCCCGTCTATCGCATCTCTTGAATGCCAGTGATGTCAGCCTTTACTCTCACGAGGACATCAACCAGCCGGGCAGAGGCACCTTTCCCTTTAAGGGACCGGACATTCCAAGTGCATGCTCTCAAATTATAGTTCTTAGTGTTAATGTTTTCATTGGCGATGGTCCCAAATGCAGCGTCCAACCATATATTCTGGGATGCTTCTCCTTCTCCCTTTGGCTCACTCTTGAACGAGTGTTCGGGAGCTAGCCAAAGGATATTTGGGCTAACTCCGGAAGTTGTGCGCCGCTTGGACCGTGTAATAAATAAAAGCCGATTTTCTATTTGATAACCAATGCTGGATAACCGGCAGGTTGTATTGTCAAATATTTATTATTGATCGTTAAGATATGGTCGAGCTTTTATACTTATTTTACTTATTTCTACATATTCTATAACACATGTTTACTTAACGTTTATTTAACAAATTTTAGCAACAAAGGGAAAAGTAATTTGATTCCACTGAGTGTGCGGACAAACAATTTAGGCACATGCCGAAAAATGCTTGTGTCAGCTTGTGCAGCTCATGCAACGAACCTTTGAAATATGAAGCAAGCGTTAATTAAATTAAAAACAACTGAGTAGGCATGTTCAACTTATAATCATACTACACCTCCCTACTTTAGAAGAATGCTCATACAACTGTATTGTATGAACATTCGTTTATAAAAATGATTAATATTATGTACGGATTTAAGTTTAAGTGTTTTTATGAAAGTTTTATAGTTATATTAAAATTAACATTATATTATATTATATTATTTATTTGTTGAGGACCGCGCGGTACTATGTGTATATATAATTATTGTTGATGCTTTCCATTTCAATTCAACCGGGCTATTCGGGTCATGTTCTTCGATTTCGATGTAACTGAAATATGTTGCTCTCTGGTCAAAATAATGAGACACGTATTTTTTTGTTCGCCCGAAAAAATTTTTTTTCAAGAGTTATCGGCAATTTTGTTTTTCGGCTCAAACTCGATTTTTTTTTAATTATATAAGAAACATTTTTTTTAAATGCCCATAACTTAGTCAAAAATGAATCGATTTTAATAATTCTGGGTTCAAAATGATCGTAATTACTTACACGAGCGACTTCACGTAGAAACAATTGCAAAAAAGTAGTTAAAATTTTTTTATTTAGCAAAAAAGAAAAAAAAAATTGAAATTTTTTCGAAATTCAATATTTCAAAAAGTGTATTTTAGTTTTTTTTATAACTTTTTCCAAATCAAAAGGACATCTCAAACTTTAATTGAGCTGCATGCCTAGTAGCTAAAATGAGTTGTTTTTGAGTAATGAATTTTTGAGTAAACACCCTGTTTCGCAGTTTTTGTTTTTTGCAAAAGAAAAAATTTTCAACTACTTTTTGCAACTATTTCTCCATGAAATCGCTTATGTAAGTAATTACGATTATTTTGAACCCAGAATCATTCAAATCGGTTAATTTTTGACTAAGTCATGAGCATTTAAAAACAAAATTTTCTTATATTATTAAAGAAAATCGATTTTGAGCCGAAAAACAAAATTGCCGATAAAGCTTGCAAAATAATTTTTTCGGGCGAAAAAAAAATCTCATTATTTTGACCAGAGAGCAACATATTTGAGTTTCATCGAAATCGAAGAGCATGTCCCGAATAGGCCTTTTGAATTGAAATGGAAAGAATCTATATAAGAAATTTTTTTTAATTACTCATAACTTAGTCAAAAAAAAGCCGATTTGAATGATTCTGGGTTCAAAATAATCGTAATTACTTACACGAGCGACTTCGCGCAGAAACAATTGCAAAAAAGTAGTTGAAAATGTTTTATTTTGCAAAAAACAAAAAGTGCGAAACAGGGTTTTTACTCAAAAATTCATTACTCAAAAATAACTCATTTTAGCTACTGGGCATTCAGCTTAATTGAAGTTTGAGGTGTCCTCTTGATTTGGAAAAAGTTACAAAAAAAACAAAAATACACTTTTTGAAATATTGAATTTCGAAAAAATTTCAATTTTTTTTCTTTTTTGCTAAATACAAAATTTTTAACTACTTTTTTGCAATTGTTTCTACATGAAGTCACTCGTGTAAGTAATTACGATCATTTTGAATCCAGAATTATTAAAATCGGTTCATTTTTGACTAAGTTATGGGCATTTAAAAAAAAATTTTTCTTATATAATTAAAAAAAATCGAGTTTGAGCCGAAAAACAAAATTGCCGATAACTCTTGAAAAAAAATTTTTTCGGGCGAACAAAAAAATACGTGTCTCATTATTTTGACCAGAGAGCAACATATTTCAGTTACATCGAAATCGAAGAACATGACCCGAATAGCCCGGTTGAATTGAAATGGAAAGCATCTGTTGGTATATCTTAAGTCTATTTTTGTGAACTTTTTGTTCTTTTAGGGATTTCTTATCAACTATTATTACATTATGAATATTATTATCTATTGTTTTCATTTTATAAGGCCCACCATATTGGGGTTCTAGTTTATGGGCCGCTTCATTTCTAAGTAAAACTAGGTATCCTATACTAAAGTTGTAATCTAATATATTCCTATCATAATTAGTTTTTTGCTTAAGTTTAGATTGTTCTAACATAAGTTTAGCTCTCCTATGTGCTATTTCTAATTTAAATTTAACTTCCTTAGCGTAATTGTCTATGTTATAGAGTGGTGTTATTTTGTCTATATCTTTGAATTGACGAAATTCATTGGGTAATTTTCCGAAAACTAATGGACAATAATTGTGTACTGTCGAAGATGTTGTGTTGAAACAGTATGTGAAATATTGTAACCATTCATTCCAATCGTCTTTGTAAATTAATACGTAGGATCTTACGTATGAATTGAACACTTTATGGACACGCTCGACAACGCCTATTGACTGATGTCTGTATGCGGTTGAGGTTAATTTGTCAATTCTTAGCAATTCGCTTAGTTGCGTTAGGATTGAATTTTTATATTCTGTACCCATGTCTGAAATGAACGTCTTCATTGTACCGTAGGTAAGAATAAAATGTTCAAAGATTGCTTTTGCAACCGTTTTTGCGTTTTTGTTTTGTATTGGTATTGTGACCAAATACTTTGTCAAGTCGCATACTATCGTGACTGCATAAACATTTCCATTTATTGAGGTAGGTAAGGGACCAATTGTGTCAACAAAAACTGAGTCAAATGCACTT
Organism: Anastrepha obliqua; assembly: GCF_027943255.1. Taxonomy (NCBI): domain Eukaryota; kingdom Metazoa; phylum Arthropoda; class Insecta; order Diptera; family Tephritidae; genus Anastrepha; species Anastrepha obliqua. Next base: position 122,421,227 of record NC_072896.1, on the reverse strand, counting down.
AACGGTGTTGGTTTTAGAGTCTTTGGACTTTTTTGGTGCTTTGTTATTTTTGTTTTCCGTCATTTGTCACAAGTCTTTACGTATTTAGTAATATCTTTTGCCATACCCTTCCAAAAGTAGTGTCTTCTTATTTTCATGAGCGTTCTTAAGATTCCGCAGTGCCCTCCAAGAATTGGATCGTCGTGATATTGTCTTAGAATATCATTTACAGCTTTAGTGTCTTTAATGTGGTTCACCTCGTTTAGTAGCGCTACTTTTACTTTATTTAAGGGGTTACATGGGTTTCGTTGGTTCAAAAAATCGATTTATTTTTTTTTGGCTTATTAATTTCTACAACATCTCAGGAATATTATCCTAAATTTTCAAGTCGATCCGAATAATAAATTCGGAGATACAGCCTTTGGTGTGCGCTCCAAGCCATTTTTATTGTTACTCAAAACTTTAAACGCGGTATTCTCGGAACTCTGTTTTCAAAGTCGGTTGTCAAATGTTCTCGAAAATTACTCAACCGATCTTGATGAAATTTTACACAGGTGTTCGAAATACAATTTACTCGTGCTTGAATGAAGAATTTTTTTTTTTTTCAATTACGACTATTTAAAAAAAACAAAATGCCAGGCAAATTTGACCGAAATTTTCAATTTTTTGGAAAAATGTCTGCCAAAATTCCAAGTTTTACTTTTTTTCTTTCCTTCGTTTATTTTTGTTCTTTCATTTTTGATGAGCCTGTCAGGAGTTATGCTGACATCGCGGACGCACCTTTTTTTAGAAGGGTCACCGGAAATGAAGGCACAATGGAGGAGTTTTAATTTTTTTTTGTGAAAATTTCTGAAATTATTCTTTAAGTATGTATCTATAAGACAGAAAAAAGTTTGAATTAAATAAATAATTTTTTACGTAGAAAAAAAAAATTGAAAATAGGCCTCTTTTTTACCCGACGAAACCCATGTAACCCCTTAATATTTCATTGCCCTTCTTTTTAAAATTATTTACCGAGATAAATTCGAAAATTTTCTCGTTTAGTGCCACTTGCGAATTTTTAATTCCATGTATGTCGGCCACTTTATCGAGTCTAGAAAAAAGTGTCTCTAAAGACATTTTTCCGTTAACAAACAAGCCATTAAGTTGTATATATGCTTTTATAGATTTTCACCGTTTGATGTAGCATTTCGTGGGAGTGATCTTGAATTTAAAAAATTTCCTGACGTCAGTGTTGTTTATAGGAACATATATACTGGGGTTATCATTATTATGATTGTTATGCTGCTGTATTTGGACTAGCGTTTTTATTAAATATTGATCTTGTCACTATTTTATATATTTTCTTATTGTTCTCATTTATTTGTTTCAAATCTGTTATTCTTATGCGCGATAGAGCGTCCGCAATGTGATTGTCTTTTCCTCTAAGATACTCATCTATAATATCGTACTCTTCTAAGTCTAGTCTCATTCGTGTTAATTTAGAACTTGGATAGGCAAGTCAGTGGTCTATGATCAGACCTTAAGAGAAATTTTGTACCGCAGATATAGGGTCTGAAATATGTTATTGCCCAAGGTATGGCGGCTAATTTTTGTTCTATAGTCGATTTGTTGCTTTCTCCTTTTGTGAAACTTCTGGAGGCATATGCTATTGGTAAATGTTTTCCTTCATACTCCTTAGTTAGTACTGCACCACAAGCGTTTTTGCTTGCGACTGTTCTTAAGCAGCTCATGCAATGAACCTTTGAAATATGAAGCATGCATTAATTAAATTAAAAACAACTGAGCATACTACGTTAGGCACGTTCAACTTATAATCATACTAACGGGTGATCAATCATGAGGTGCTTTTTTCAATAGTTAAAAAAAAACAAAAATGTAAATTATGTTCAAAACCTTTATTTATCATTTGAAAGGACATTCTTTGACATTTACTTTTTGAATATGACTTCATTCAAATGTTGGCCGCAACTACGCTTAAGGTGGTCCATTCTGAAGGTCCAATTTTCAATCACTCGTTCGAGCATTTCGACTGGTATGTCGTGAATAACACGCGTAATGTTGGCTTCCAGAGCTTCAATCGTAGCTGGTTTATCAGCATAGACCTTGGACTTCACGAATCCCCAAAGAAAAAGTCCAAAGGTGTGATATTACAAGATCTTGGTGGCCAACTCACAGGTCCTAAACGTGAAATCAGCTGCTCTCCGAAATGACTTCTCAATAAAGTCATTGTTTCACGAGCTGTATGGCAAGTGGCTCCGTCTTGTTGAAACCAAATGTCGTAGAGATCATTAGATTCAATTTCAGGTAACAAAAAGTCCGATATCATGGTACGGTAGCGAGCACCATTCACAGTTACGTTGCGGCCATCATCATTTTTGAAAAAATATGGACCGATGATTCCACCAGCCCATAAACCACACCAGACCGTTGTTTTCTCTGGGTGTAAAGGTAGCTCTTGTACCTGTTCTGGTTGCTCTTCATCCCAAATACGTCAATTTTGCTTATTGACGTAACCATTGAGCCAGAAATGCGCCTCATCGCTGAACAAAATTTTGCTCGAAAACAGCGGATCTTCTTCAATCTTTTCAAGAGCCCAATCAGCAAAACGGTGACGTGCAGGAAGGTCATTTGGCTTTAGTTCTTGTACGAGCTGTATTTTGTATGCTTTTAAATGAAGATCCTTCCGTAAAATTGACCAAGTTGTTCTATACGACAGTCCAAGTTGCTGAGAACGGTGCCGAATCGATTCATCGCGGTTTTCACGTACACTCTCTGCTACTGCCGCTATATTCTCAATGTTTCTTGCTGGACGCGGTCTATTCGGTCGATAATTATCCACCAATGAATATTCGGATTCAAATTTGTTGATGGTATGTCGAATAGTGTTTAAGGCAGGCCGATTATGTTGACCATAATGCGGTCTAAGCGCACGAAAAACATTTGTCACAGAACGCTGATTTTTATATTACAGTTGAACAATTTGTAGACGTTGTTGCGGTGTGAGTCTTTCCATGATGAAATGCCAAACGCTGTTCAACAAATCCACGATGACAGTTTGCCACAACTCGCGCGCGATCTGTAAAAAAAACGCAAATGAAAAAAACTCCTCTTAATTGATCACCCGTTACAACCGTATGCAGAAGTAGCGTTCTGGCCACTCCCGGATGAAAAGCAATCAGGAACATTGCCCACTTGCGTGGACTTCTACACATGGAACCATCCTGCCGTCCATTTCAAAAATTGGAGTGCACTGTTTCTATTATATTTTCCAACAGTTTGTCATCATATCTCGGAAAATATGTACTTAAAAAAAGAGGTTGTCTGTAAAGTCGGTTTACTGACGATAGTTTAACGTGATAACGTCATAAGAAAATACTGATTGAATGGTTGCATTTTTCAAAAGAAAATTTTAATTTTATTTGTTTGATAGATATTTTGTATGGATATAGAGAATGAGTTAACATTAACATAACATAATATACTTTAACATAACATAACATAACATAACATAACATAACATAACATAACATAACATAACATAACATAACATAACATAACATAACACAACATAACACAACACAACATAACATAACATAACATAACATAAGATAACATAACATAACATAACATAACATAACAAATTACCCCGTATTAAAGCACTTATCAACAGCTTTCATTTGATACCCATATTGTACATACACAACCAAAGGTTACCCGGGTCCACGTTTTGACCTATATCTCGAGACCCCAGTCACGGAGCGGCATGAAAAATACTCTGTACTAAAGCATTCACCAACAGCTTCAATTTGATATCCATATTGTAGAAACACATTCTAGGGTCCACGTTTTGGTCTCTATCTCGAGACCCTAGTCACGGAGCGGCATGAAAAATACTCTGGACTAAAGCATTCACCAACAGCTTCCATTTGATACCTATATTGTACATACACATCCGAAGGTTACCCGGGTCCACGTTTTGACCTATATCTCGAGCCCTATTTCCAAAATAAAATATAATCCATGTTACTCGTGGATGATGTAGCTTTCGAATGGGGAAAGAATTTTTAAAATCGGTCTAGTAGTTTGGAGCCTATTCATTACAAACAAACAAAGTTTTCCTCTTTATAATATTAGTATAGACAACATATCTTATAAGGTATATGGTAACTATTATATTAAAATACATTTTTTCCTTCATATATAATAAAAAAATTAATAATTATAACATTAAAACAACAGGTATTATTAACAAACTTGGTTTTATTTTAAATTCTTCAAGTGAATCAAATTAATAATAATCAATAAGAAAGCATATGCAAATACAAATACGTGAATTTATATATGTACATGGCATGTGGCAGTTATTTGACCTGTTTTTTTATATACAATATTTTTTCGCGGGCTACCCTCCAGTTTGGTTTCATTCTATATAAAAATGACCTCTGTGAAATTTGGTGCCAATCGGATAGGGGAAAGGTGTGCCCCCGACCCTTTCAATATGCAAAATTTACCCCAAAATAACAAAAAATTTTAATTTCATTGAAAGTGTGTTTTTTATTTTACATGAGTATATATACAGCGTAAATAAGTAGTAAAAGAATTTAATTGGTAAAGTATATTAAATTATACATATATAAATTGAAGAAGGAAATTATTATCCATACAGTATTTAGCATATATAGTTCCATATGACGCTTACTTCATTGCAATTTAGTTTAATAACAACATATAAAAAAAACTAAAAAAAAGAAATAACTCATTGAAGAAAATAAAATAAAAATGAATTAAAAATCTTTATTTTTAGATATAGTTTGTTTATTGCAGTCTGTCGATAGTCACTTACAACTTGGAGCACGTACTGCATTTGTCGCTCGTTTTTTGTATATAACTTATTAAAATCCTCTACGAGTACTAGTTTAACACCTCTCTCCGCCGTATCATTTGTTACTTTAAGTTTATTAACTACTTTTAAAGCTTGGACGAAATCTTTATGTTTGTGCCACCGGGCAGGATCTGTGCATAGGAATTCGTCATTTATATTAAATCTTGCAAAGAATCGTTTTGTTTTGTTGGAGACAAATTGTTCAAGTCCTTGGTTTAATAATTCAGGAACTTGGCTTGTTTTCACGGTTATCCTTTTAATACTTTTTTCACATTTAGTATCAGTTTCACGATTCAACGCCTTTACCATTTTAATTTTTGATTCTGCAGTCACATTTGGGTCAAAGAAGGCCAAGGCGATGGATTCAGGTGATAAATACCACAAATGATTTTTGATTTTTTGTAAAGCCACACGAGAGATGTCTTCGTCAACTGTCTGGTATTTATAAATTTTGGAAAGAACACTGAAATCCAAAAATGGTGCTTTGGCTGCAGAAGGTGCACAAAACCACGCTTCGATATATATACTGTAAAGGAAAATGCAAATATCACAAATTGCATTTTCCTCACGCGGTGATAATTTAAATTCATCGCGAAACATGAATATCTTAAAGCAATAAATAGCCTTAGCCATCCACCTTGCACGATGGATAGCTCCTGGAGCACGGAAGGATACTCCACGAGATGGTATTTCGCCAAGAAAAATAGCAGCCAATTTTAAAAATTCTCGATAATCCCCTCTCGGTTGTTGTTCTTGCAACGTGCTTCGTATAAAATCAAGATCTCGGGAAACATCGTCCGGATCCAAATGTTTTCGGATCTTCTTATTCACGATTCCGGTTTTAAAATTATTAACATTTATTTTAGGCCAAGCAGTTTGGAACTTTTTTAAGATTGGTATGGTTGGGTCGGTAGTTTTATCCATCTTTTCCTCGAAAACGGCTTTTAAAATGATTTCGTATATGTGATGGTGGCAAGGCAAATATTATATAATAGATCTTTTTCTAGAAAGCTTTCAATCAAAACACACGCACCATTAAAAGCGCCCGTATTAGAGGCAGTAGTGTCAAAAACCAATGCTTTTACGTAGTCCTGAAGGCCCCACTCCGCAAGGGTTTCGCAAACAGCTGTTGTCTGTTCTTTTCCACTCCCTGATTGCAATGCAGGTACACCAAGAAGTTGATCAGCACTGCAATTTGAAAGAATAACAGGAAGTCGGTCTACTGTTTCTTTACCTTTTAGTGATGGCAGTAATTTACTATCCCAATGTATCGTAGCGGCAGGCAATTCATTATCCTTAAAGATATTTTTGATTTCGGTAACTTTCTTTTCGCGGAGTTTCTCACGAGAATTGTTAATAGACCACCTGTTGATCGCAAAAGTCTCCACATCTTGACCAAGGGCTTCAAGTGTAGCTATAAGAATATGAACTGCATTCCTGTCACTGATCTTGCACTTATCCAAAGCAGCAGCAAGCTTAGGAGTTATTATTTGTCGTCCTCTTTTTTGTTTTGCTGGTACAGACAAATGTCTTGAGCATTCCGGAATTTCCTCTTCTCCGCTGCTTGAACTCGACGTCATCAGTATATCAGATTGAGCTAGAAATAGTATTCACAATATAAGTACGATTTGGTTCAATATACATAAATATTCATGTTAAATAGGTAGCTAGAGAAGATGAAGATAAATACTTACTCAATTGAAGAACTTCATTATTGCTTCGTTCTTTTCTCTTCTCCTCTCATAATTTTCGCTCAGAAACTCGAGTCTCTTGCGCACTTAGCTGGTAATCAATTCCATACATAAACCCCGGGCGTCCTTTCATCCGCTGATTGTTTAAGAACTGCTTATCTTCTTCAATGGATATGATATTCAATGCATTGGCGTGTGCAATATCGAAGAGATCCTCGAGTTTTTCAACGAAATCTTTTTCTTTTTTCTTATGATCCATCGACGTTCTTGCAGCATGGAGTCGGAATTCGGGCTTTCTCACAATATATCATCACTTCCCGGACAGCTAGTGAAGCACTGCCTCGTATTGTTAACTTACACACCCATAAAATAAAAAAAAAAATGTTACGTTTGTTTTACAGATAGAAGTTTGTTTCCAAAAATTTCATTTGAATAATACCCGAGCAGATAAACTTTTCTCGTAATAGAGGTCGCGACATTGTACTACCGAATGCCTTCACGTCAAATGTTGTACGCAACTAATGATTTTTTTAAAAAACTTTAATACAAAACTTTTTTAGCCATAAAAATTTGAATTACCTTTGTTATTTCAGAAACGAAATGCTCGCCCACTTTATTGGATACTAGTACTAGTTTTTGATATTGATATTATCCAAGACACGATGTGTACGTTAGTCAAAACGCGAACCCAATTTTTTATCTGTTTAAGAAATCTATTTTCATTTCGAATTTCAAAATGTGATCAGTTGATAAGTTATCTCACATATTTTAACTTCCGTTTTGTTTTTGTAGTTCAGAAATTGAAGAAAAATGGAAAATTTTTGACAGAGTTGTCAAAAAGCAAGGGTCGAACAACTTGGTACATTCTGCATTGAATATATTTTTTAAGCGTAATAATTTGAATTATCATTGTAATGTGATAAACTAAGTGCTCGGCTACTTTACTTACTACTAGTACTTATACTACGAATTTTCGGATTTTTTGAAACTTTGAAGGCCCGGGGGCACAGTTTCCACTTAACAGATTTACTTCAAATTTTTTTTCCACCATTTTTATACACAAAGGAACCATTCTGGGGCGTAGCACCAATAAAAAAATAATCTTGCAAAATAACTGCCACCCTAATGTACATATACTTTCATGTATATCGCATAACTCCCACACACACACACGAGTACTTACGTCTCTTCGCCAATTTAAGAAAAACACTTGTTAATTTAAGAAAACTTTTGTTTAAATTTGTTCATTTATAACTTTGTTCGATATAATCGATCCGCACAGTTCAAGAATAAAACAGTAATTGAATTTATGCTTAGTTGGTAATTAGTGTAAGAGTATGAAGAGCGGATAACGGTTATATTAGAAGAAATAAATGAGCAATATTTATATTGAGAAATATAGGATAGTAACATAAATATATACAGGGTTGTTGGTGTGGGTACATTTATGTAACTCCCCCATCTTAGATTAACATTACTCCTGAAATGTTTAGTTTCATTTTTTTTCGAATACTTAGTAAGTGATTTCTAATATTCTATGAATACGTATTTCTAATAAGTTCTTATACATATTTTGTATGAGAGAAAAAAAATTACAAGTAGTACGCTTGATACAACTTACATACATAATTGAAAGTTTGGTCTTCTAATTATATTAAATATACTTCTTTATACATTCCATGATTTAATTTCGTTTTGTTCTATTCCTTCCAGTAATTTTTCTATCAAAATTTACATCTTCAATTTCTTTTTGGTGCTTATACTTTCTTTTAACAATTTGCCTGTCTCGTTTTAGGCCTTTTTCGTCAAGAAAATTAGTGACTCCTTTTTCCTTTACGGTTTTGATTATGTACTTTGGTTTTTGTTTCAAACTTTGAAATCCCAAATTTTTTACGAGCTCACGATCTCCAAATTCTTGTGAGCTGGCTCTATTTTTATTAATTTTATTAATATATTTTTCTTTTTTATTATGTACAATATCTTGTAAATCTTTCCAAGCAGATTTGTCTACGTGATTATGTAAAAGATCGCAAGGTTTCTGTTTGGTAGCCGAATGGATAGTGTTATTGTATATTTGTACAGCTTTAAACACTAGGGTTTTGTCATCTACATCCGCGTACATTTTGCTTAGTCTGAAAATACGTATGTGCTCATTTAGGGTAAGAGGAAACCTTTCAATATCTGAATTTCCTGTATGAGTATTAGGTGATGTAAAGTGAAATTCTACGTTTTCAGAGCTAAGAAAACTTTTAATAAGAGCTGTGTTAAATTCGTTGTCTGCAACAATTTTTACCGGCTTACCTAATAGAGCAAATCTTTCATTAAGAGAATCTACAATCGTAATTGAATTTCGGTCAGGAAGCGAGTAAATGGACACGTGTTTTGTAAGCTTGTCAATGCACGTTAAAAACATTTTTACTTTATTTAAATACCATATATCTATATGAACTACTTCATTAGATTTTGATGGAGTTTCTGTAAGACACAACTTTAACTTGGTTGGATTTCTATCGAATTTGCACACATTAAAAATTATACAATTGTTAATAAATTTATGTATTTCTAATTTTTTTTGGGTAGTATATTGTATTTTTCATTTCTTCATAGGTTTCACCGATTCCTCTATGATTTTTTTCTAAATGGTATTTTTCAATTGCTTCAAGAAGACGGTCTTTCTCGAAAATATCCGTTAAATATTTGCAACATTTTAAAATACGCATTCCTGCAATATTTGAGAAGTACTTAACCAAAGTCTCTTGGAGGGATTTAAATATCTCAAAATTGTCACAAAATACCCCAACAGTTCCTTTTATCGGAAATATATCCCTTAAAACTTTTAACACGTAGCACTCTTCGTAATTTTTGAGTTTAATTATATGCCTAATTTTTCTTCGAAAAATAATCTTTTTTAAACAGGTATTAGAATTTCCGTTTTCTATTATAATTTGATGTTTGTAGATATTTACCGGTGATTCTGTAATATAAACGTGGTCATCGAGATTTTCCTGTCCACTATGGATAGTTGCTAAATCACTTCGTACATCATCATCATTATCACAAGCGTTTACTTCGATCCTGCTCAAATAGTCTGCAACACAATTAGATTTTCCTTTGATATACTGTATGTCGAAATCGTATTCATTCAAACTAATCTTCCATCGCTGCATCTTCATGTTTGGTTCTTTCAGAGAACTTAGCCAAATAAGCGGACGGTGATCGGTTTGGATTTCAAATTTCCTGCCAAATAGATACGGGCGAAAATATTTTGTTGACCATACGATGCTTAAAAGTTCCTTTTCAATCGTGCTGTAATTGCATTCATGATTATTTAAAGTACGCGAAGCATAAGCTATTGGACGACCGTTTTGCGATAAAACAGCACCCAAAGCTGCATTACTTGCGTCAGTTGTTAAGGTGAACATCTTTTTAAAGTCAGGATAAGCCAAAACAGGACTTGAACTGATGAGCTTTTTCAGCTTATAAAAAGATTCCAAAAAGTTCGGGTCATTACTATTGATTTTAGATTTTTTCTTTAAACAGGAAGTAAGTGGAAGTGCAACTCTACTGTAGTCTTTTATAAATTTCCTATAAAATCCAGTGAGCCCTAGAAATGAACGAATTTGCTTTATTGTTGTTGGCACAGGTATTTTCTGTATGGCATCGATTTTATTAGGATTTGGTTTAATGCCGTCAATGGAGATAATATGACCCAAATATTCAGATTGTCGTTTGAAAAAATTGCACTTATCTATCTGAACTTTCATATTGAACTCAGACAATCTAGTGAATATTTTGGTTAATGAGTCGACATGTTCCTCTAGTGACGTCGAAAATATTAGTATGTCATCTAGATATACTACGCAAATCGCATTAATATAATCATGCAAAATTTCGTTCATCATACGTTGAAATGATGCAGGGGCCTTTTTTAAGTCGAAAGGCATTCTTGTAAACTCAAAGTGACCCGTTGAGGTAGAAAAGGCAGTTTTATGCCTGTCTTCAAAAGCAATTGGAATTTGGTGGAAACCTTTGGCCAAATCCAACGTTGTAAAATATTGCGAGTTTCCTAATTTTGAAAACATGTCCTCCATATTTGGCATAGGAAATTTATCCTCGATTGTTACGGCATTGAGATTTCGATAATCAATAACCAAGCGCCACTTTTCGATTTTAGAGTTATCTAACTTTTTGGGTACAACCCAAATAGGAGCATTATAAGGACTGGAAGATTTAATAATAATTCCAGAACCCAACATCTCATTTATCTGGGTATCTACTTCATTTTTATGAATTTCCGCTATTCTATTGGGAGGTTGAATTAGTTTTAAAAGTTTTTTTCGAAGATTTGGGGCTTTATTGTGAAAAAACGGTACAAAATATTTTATTCGAAGTATTGGCCATCGCTAGCTACAACTTTCGCCCATCTTTCGGGCAATTTCCGGATGCCGTTTCTCCAAAATTCTGGCCGCTGCTTGGCTATCCATGACTCAACCCATATTTTGGTAGCCTCGTACGAGGAGAACCGCTGGTCCGCCAAATCGAGACTCATGTGCCGGAACAAATGATAATCGGAGGGAGCTATGTCTGGACCATACGGCGGGTGGGGTAACACTTCCCAGCCAAGCGTTCCAAGGTATTTTTTGACAGGTTGAGCAACATGCGGCCGAGCGTTGTCATGTTGCAAAATAACCTTGTCGTGCCTTTTTACCGTTTCCGGCCGTTTTTCTTTCAATGCCCGGCTTAAACGCATCAATTGCAGTCGGTAACGATACCCCGTGATTGTTTCGCCCGGTTGGAGCAGCTCAAAATATACGACGCCGACCTGATCCCACCAAATGCAGAGCATGATTTCCTTGCCGTGAATATTCTGCTTGGCCGTCGACGTTGATGCGTGGCCGGGCAAACCCCATGATTTTTTGCGTTTTGGGTTATCGTAGTGGATCCATTTTTCGTCGCCAGTCACCACCCGATGCAAAAAACCCTTTCGATTTTGTCGCTCGATCAGCAATTCGCACGTAAAAAATCGCCGTTCGACGTCGCGCAGCTTCAACTCGTACGGGACCCAATGTCCTTGCTTTTGGATCATTCCCATCGCTTTTAGACGCTTGCAAACGATTGATTTATCAACGCCCAATGATTCAGCAAGCTCTTCTTGGGCTTGGCACGAGTCCTCGTTTACCAATTCCCCCAATTCCGCGTCCTCGAACTTTTTGGGCTGGCCAAGACGCTCCTTGTCTTCGGTGTGAAAATCACCACTTTTGAATCGTCGAAACCAGTACTCACATGTTGAAATCGACGGAGTATGGTCTGGGTAGGCCTCCTGCAGCAATTCACGGGCTTGGGCTGTATTTTTTTTCAAATTGAAGCAGAAACGCAAAGCTTCCCGCAAATTGCGTTTCGACGGCACGAAAGTTGACATACTCGGAGCACGAAAACACTGCGTTGTTTATACTTCAGCGAAATGGCAGATACTGATAAACAAAGCCTAGGGATGAGGCTTTGTCATGAATATATATTCAGTATTTCCAACGCGATAAAGTGATAAATAGCGCCATCTGTGTGTCACCTTTAAAACTAATTCAACCTCCCAATATAAATTTTTGAATAAACCGGCGTGCTATTACAAGTCGGGATTTTATGTTGATATTTGCTAATAGCGGTTAATTTTTCACCTTCGTGATAAAATACCGAGCTAAATTTTTTTAATAAAGTTGAAAGTTTTTCTATTTCTTCTTTATTTAAGTCATCTGTTATTAATTTATCTCGTATATTTTGTAGGTCTGGCTTAATGAATTTAATATCTATAATACTAGAACTGAAACTGATAACTTCGTCATTGGAAAAAGGTTTTACTTCATTACTACAGTTGGAAAAATTTAACTTCACGGTAGCTTTATTTGTAATTAATTCTTGCCTATCGAAATCTATTTTGGCTTTTAAAGGGCCTAAAACATTACAGCCAATAATTCCGTCAAAGTCAGTATTTAAATCTGCTTCTAGCATTTCAATTTTAACATTATGATTATTAAACTCTTTAAATAACGGTATGGTAACTTTACTATCCAGAACTGATTTCGAATTAATTGTTCGTATTGTTATTGGGTTCTCTATTTTTGAGCTGAAAGAAGAATGAAATAAATTTTTTTTTATTAATGATGTACCTGCCCCGGAGTCTATTAAAAGTTTAAGTGGTATTGACCCAGTTCTGACCACTATATGGGGAAGATATCTGTGGATGATAACTGAAAATTCGGCTGTTCAGTTTCAATAGCATCTATATCCATTGAGGCGGTGTTTTTTGAATTATTAGACTGCCTCGTCATATTAGATGGAACGCGATTCCTACTGGTGGTGCTTGCTACTTGAGAGCTTCTGGGGTTATTAAAATATCTAGTCGAAAGTTGTGAATTTTGATCAATATTTCTAGCATCATTGTTACTACTTACAGCGTTACTATTCCTATTATTTTGTAAATTATCTCTATTGTAAGCTAAAGGAGGTTGAAAAGTACCAGGATTTCGTCTATTTCGCGGATTTAAATTTTTATAAAAATATTCGGTTTCAATTAACATCTCTTTAGCCTTCTGTAAATTATTGGGATTTCTAGCTTGAAGCACCAACTTAGCATCACTTGGTAACTTACTAATAAATATTTTTAAAACCATTTTTTCATTTGTTTCGCATCTATACCAATTATTTTCTTCAACTTGCGACTTTAAATTTAGTTTTTTTAAAAGCTCTGTAACATAGTCAAAAAAGTCACTAATACTTGACCTTATTTCAGCAATTTTAATTTTGTTAACAATTGCTTCGAGACTTTCATTTACATTGAAATTAGTTTGCAATAGGTTTTTAATATTCGGCCAATCTACAGGATTACCGTGATTAATAAGAGCAATGTTTGCCTTATCTTTAACTTTAGACCTTACTCTCAAATCAAATAACCTAACGAATTCGGGCATAGATGTACTGCATATTTCGCGCAGCTCGTCGATGTTCTTGGTGAATAAGAAAAGCTCCTCTGGTTTTCCTCCAAATTCTTCAACATCAGCCAATATATCGAATACTGTGGTTCCAGCCATGTTGAATTTTCTAGTTTGCTACCACAGTTTTGTAAATTATGCTTTAAATGTTTGTTTTTTTTGTATATTTGTATTGTAATATACCTATTTTTGTTTTTACTATTATTTGTAGTATGTATATTAAACGTATGTATTTTAGTATACAAGTAAACTGTCTCTTCTCTCGTATAACGTATGTATTTTATTTTATTTTTTTCTTATTGCTCTTCGTGGGAGGGCATCGGTAATTGTACGTATGCTCAATTGCTTCTTGTTTTTTTTTTCAATAGAGCAATGAGAGATTAATACTCACTCTTCAACTTTCTTTTTTTTTTTTTTTTTTTTTTTTTTTTTATTTATTAGCGTATGCGTGTATGCGTAGCCAAGTTCCACTTTGTCGCTTAGTTAATGTCGTTAGCGAGTTGTGTTGAACGATTCAATGCAGTATTGAGAGTATAAAAGTACTCAATGCAAGTAATTGAGAGAAGATAATTATTTAAATGTCACTCAATGCATTTCGCTTTTTTTTGAATGGTCTCTTAAAATTTCTTGTGTGCGGAGCAAATGCAATTTGTAACTGTATATAGAAAAAATTTTCCCGTTGTTTTTTTTTCGCATATTTTTTCAAGAAAAGTTACTATTTCGTATATTTGCAACAGTTTTTGAACTAATTGTTATGTTCAATTGTTTTTATTAATTTAGCTACACATCAATGTGTGCATTTATAGCATCTTTTTAGAATTGTTTATTACTCAGGTTCGACCATAGACTGCGCCACTTTCATGTATATCGCATAACTCCCACACACACACACGAGTACTTACGTCTCTTCGCCAATTTAAGAAAAACACTTGTTAATTTAAGAAAACTTTTGTTTAAATTTGTTCATTTATAACTTTGTTCGATATAATCGATCCGCACAGTTCAAGAATAAAACTGTAATTGAATTTATGCTTAGTTGGTAATTAGTGTAAGAGTATGAAGAGCGGATAACGGTTATATTAGAAGAAATAAATGAGCAATATTTATATTGAGAAATATAGGATAGTAACATAAATATATACAAGGTTGTTGGTGTGGGTACATTTATGTAACTATATGCGCATATACATACATATATACGCTCACTTAAGTAGGAGAGAGCAAGATGTCGAACGTTGCCGTTCGTTTGCTTTGTTTGCTTTGTCGTTCGTTCCGCGCTTTCGCTTGCAGTTCATGCAATGAAATGAGCAAGGTAACGACAGATGAGCAAGGTAACACTAATGAGCAAGGTAACACTAAAGAGCAAGGTAACACTAATGAGCAAGGTAACACTAAAGAACAAGGTAACACTAAAGAGCAAGGTAACACTAATGAGCAAGGTAACTACATATGAGCAAGGTAACACTAAAGAGCAAGGTAACACTAATGAGCAAGGTAACTACATATGAGCAAGGTAACACTAAAGAGCAAGGTAACACTAATCAGCAAGGTAACGACACATTTTTTCGTGCGTGCAGCCTGTTAAATCGAATTATAAGACGTTATCACGTCAAAATATATTTACGCTTCTACGTAAAATTCTTTAAATAAGTTAATTTCTTCAAAATAAAAAAATAAAAATTCTGTTTATTCATAAAATTATGTAGGCTTTAAACTTAAGGTGTCTTTACCTAATTTATTTTTTCCATATTTAAGTAAATTTGTCACATAAATTCAGAACTCGCAGCAACCGATTCACTGAAATGTATTAAATTGCCAACGACCTTGAATTTCAGTGCCTTCATATTTATCAAATTAAGGGCCCACATAAGAGCTGCATACATTCATACACTTATTCATTTGCTTCCCGTATGTTACATGCAAGTATATAAGTATGTAAACATAGATACCAATCAGCACATTATGCATAATTCCTAGAAGGAATACTCTCGCACGCTATGTAGAAGCCACTGTAATGCCACGACTTGTTAGCGAATTTGTTGACAGGCAGCCATAATAATATTGATAAGCGAACAAATTCGATAATCTAAATCAGAAGTTCGACAAATCAAATCAAACTCACTGTGAGGCCAGCAAATCTTCTGTATATACACGTATGCATAAGAAAGCATCCCTGTAGGGAAATTCACTAGCGCCCAACTGAGGGGATTCCACTTATAGTGTATTTGGAATAAGTAATAGTTTGCGTTATTTCTTTTTTTCGTATAAGCGCCTAAATACGTTTACACGGAGATATTCCAGGAAAGGACACTTATATCCCTCTGCCATTCTTTTTCATTAGTTTGGTGCTAGTACTACGATAAACTGACAATCCTATTTGCATTTCGTTTTCGATAGTTTGAAACAAATTGTAAGACCTCCGTAGCTCTAAATAGCAGAAATGAAGGGCTTTGCGTGGTATTCGGGTGGAATTGCTTCGTTTCTTGCGACAAGTGGAGGAGGCAGCGCTGTAGCTATCAGTTGGGAATTTTTCGAGAATTTTGAAATATTTCTGACCAAATTCATTATACAGTTATACCTAACTCTATCAAGTATTTAACTCTTAAGCTGAAAACTCCGGGGCCAAACAAAAGCACTCGTTATTTTTGCTCAAGAGTAGCTCTATTCATCAACGTAATTTCCATCACGAACAGCGTCATTACTCCCGCGTCGCTGGACCATTTCAATACCACTTTTGTAGAGGATTTATCCTTTGGCTCTTCAAAATAGGCCTCAGCTTCGGCGATTACCTATTCATTCTAGCAAAATTTCTTACAGTCGAGCATTTTTGTTAGGTTTGCGAACAGCTAGTGGTTGCTGGGAGCCAAATCTGGTGAATACGGTGGATGTGGGAGCAGTTCAAAGTTCCATTCCTAAAGTTTTGCCATTACTCAGAATCATCAACATAGGCAAAAAGTAAGGTGAATTTGGTTGTAAAATGAAAAATCTTTATTTATTCTTGTAAATCAATTTCATCCCCTTCAAAATAATCCTCTCTCGATGAAATACACTTATGCCAACGATTTTTCCAATCCGCGAAACATGCCAAATAGTCCATTTCCGGTATAGCCATCAGCACCTTCTTCGCTTTTATCTCCTCAATCGACTCGAAACGCGATCCCCGGAGTGGTCTCTTGAGTTTTGGGAATAGCCAGAAGTCACACGGAGCAAAATCAGGCGAATAGGGTGGTTGCGGAACGACATGCGTGGAATTTTTGGCGAAATGGTCACGAAGAACGAGTGCAGTGTGAGACGGTGCATTATCGTGATGCAAAAACCAAGAGTTGTTGGCCCATAATTCTGGTCTTTTTAGACGAATTGCTTCACGCAAACGACGCATAACGCTCAAATAATATTCCTTATTCACAGTTTGGCCAGGTGGAAGGAATTCATAGTGCACCACACCACGAAAATCGAAAAAAACTGTCATCATGACCTTTATTTTTGAACGACTTTGACGAGCTCTTTTCGGTCTGGCCTCGCCTTTAGCACGATATTCGCTTGATTAGTCGGTTGTTTCAGGGTCGTAAGCATAAATCCAAGTCTCATCTCCCGTAATGATGCATTTGAGCTTGTCTTGATAGTCTGAAAGCATTGTTTCACACACATCACCGCGATGACTTTTTTCCAAGAAATTGAGAGTTTTCGGTACCAAACGAGATTTGACTTTTCGTAGGCCCAAATGGTCTTTCAAAATGGTTTTCACAGATTCTTCTGATATTCCGATCATATCAGTAGGGTCTTTAACAGTCAACCGACGATTTTTGAGCACTAACTCCTTCACTTTATTGACGTGTTGGCCATCTGTTGACGTCGATGGTCGTCCGGAGCGCTCCAAGTCATCAACACGTTCTCGACCCTCTTTGAAGTCTTTGTACCACTTATAAACACTTTTCTGCGACATGGTCGAATCACCAAATGCCTTCTGCAACATGCTAAACGTTTCGGCAGCCGAAATTTCATTCCGCAAACAAAATTTGATGGCACTTCTCTGCTCAATCAAATCAGACATTGTAAAAATCGAAAAATGCACTCTTGGTCGTTTGGTAAACAAATGCGTAAATATATTACTGATAATGACATTCACATGAAAGTTGTCCCAGATGTTATTAACAGTGCTGCTAACTCATGAAAAAAATAACTAGAGCGAAATTTTAATTCCGCGAAGTTTAACAAATAAATTCACGTTATTTTTTGCCCACAGTAGTATTCTTGTTTTGCCCACCAGTGAGCAAACGCAGCACCCACTTTGAACAGAGCTTTCTCAATATAAAACCAACGTTCTTTTGATATCTTGACGATGCCAGTTAACTCACGCAACTTCACTTTTCGATCTTTCGAAACGATCTTTTGGATTTTTTTTAATGTTTTCTTGTGTTACCGCCTAATGTGGACGTCCACTGTTTGAAGTCCGCAAACCATCGTTTTATTGTTGTTTCTGATAGAGCGGAGTTCCCATAACACTTTTCAAGGCATTGCTTCGCTTGAACGATATTATTTCCAGCAAGAAGCTGTGTTAAATTAAAACACGAAATTTTTTTGGATCCATTGTTTTGAAAATAACAAAAGTAGCCTCACTCTTAGCACAATAACTCACGAACTAATTAATAGAATATCACGAAACAGCTGCCTTTTTAAGGGTAGTACTAACTGAAAAGTGCGTGAGTGAGTGCAACAAAACTACTGCCATATCAATGCTAGGCCCGAAAATGTTCAGCCCATGTGCTATTAGATAAGTTTAAAGACTTTGCAGAATAAAGAAGAACGCTTATGAAATTGAACATGAAACTCTACTTTCTTTTCAGTATATTCCATTTTAAATCTAAGTCATTTCTGAAAGTGTATTTCTACCATCAAAAAAAGTTTTTCTTGGTCATGATTCAATGATAAACGGTTTGCTCAGTAAGCAGCTTTCCGTTCTCTCTTAACAAATCGGCTCCCTAAGCAAGACACTGGGTTGCTAGCTCTAGAAATTTTGAGTAAAAGTGGAGGAAAAATAAAATTTGTAGAAAAAACATTTCATTTTCAATATGGTATACTTACGAACAACAACTCGATAAAGAGTTTTCATCGGTATTTTCGAGACTATGGTGGTATAATATGGAGTACATACCGCTTAAGTCAGGACATGATTGAGTAATTGAGGCAATCTGAGATCGATGAGTAGAGAATTTACAAAGCTTTTTTTCTTATGATGTGGTGATTTAGACGGATTTCATGTTTTGCAAACAGCATTTCCCAAAGTGTTGCATGGAAAATAATTGGATAATCTCGACGCGATCGATAACATTTTAGACCTCATTATAAAAAAGTTGGGATTGACGGAACTTGTTTCCAATGAGCTCACCTTCCCATGGATGGATGAAGTGTCCAGAAGAGGCTTAGCAAAGCACAGTACCAGCATGAAAAATTTCCACATAAAACTGTGGGCCCTTCCATTTATGGAATAACATCAAGACGCGCGCTACAAATAGGATTAAGATCTCGGCCAAACACCTAAAAGGATTGTACGTGAAAATTATTTTTTGATTTTCAACAAAAAAGTTTCATGTTGGCGAAACTTCGCAACTTCGCGATCGGTTTTAAACATAAAAATTAATTCACAAAATAAAATCTTGGATTAAGTGAAATAATTTCTTGTTTTAATATAAGACTTGCCAATTTCCGCTGACAACTTCTATTTGTACAATTTTTTACTTTCAAATATTTTTCAAAATTTATTTTTTAAACCGTTCTCAGTTTCTTTCCCTTTAAGTAAGAAAATACTCTTTTGCTACCATTTTTACCAAAAAGGATTTGATATTGTCCAGTTTACTCACCTTCTTAAGTACAACCTTTTGTAAGGAAGTGTCAAAAATCGAATTTCGCTTGAGCAAACCTTTAATAATTGAATTGAATCAATATAAGTAGCAATAACCAGTTGTGAAATCTAATCTAATCAATAGTCATAGTTTGGACCATAGGGAGAGTAGTTAATTGTTTGGAGGCCACACTTGTGTATGACAGCCACTGTGAAGCATACCCGGATCCCATTTGCCCCCATTTGCCAATACTAAGTTGAGTGACTCTCACTTATCAAGCTCATGAAACACATAGATTTAGGCTGCTTTGAGGATTTGCTAAAACGAGTCCCTGGTACTATGAAGCTCTACTATTCACTTATCATCTAGTTTGTATTGGAATTTTTGATTATTCGCAAAGTTACCTACAGGGCATTCATATAAGCACATGGCCCCATCAAAATGTCATGGCAATATGTCGGTAAGCTCTAATGAATATACCTTTGTACAGTAAAGGGTAGTTAAGTTTCAGGGGCCGGTGTTGATTTTGAATAAAATACGTTTTTGTTAGGAAATTATTGTCATTTCTCTTTATTATGATAATACTAGTATAGTTGAACCTCGTATGGAACAAAATATCGGCCAAAGGGCAGCACACCTCCATCCGATGGTCCAAATTTTCGATGACGCTGAGGCATAATTGAGGTTCTATGCCGTTAATCTGCAGAATTATCTCATCCTTTAGGTCTTGAATTGTTGCCGGCTTATCGATGTAGACCTTTTCTTTCAAATCACCCCAATGAAAGAAGTCCAGCGGTGTCGTTGACGTTTAGGTGTTGTTCACATTCAGCATCGGGCCTTGAAATTTAACCACCCTTTATATAATTGTTTGGGCGTATATAAAAAAAAATTGTGTGTTTACATTTCGGTAACTTTGCTCACTGCCGTCTTCTACTGTCTTCTGCTATTCCTGCTTCCTACTCCTATTTTTTTACTTTTACTTTTACTTTTATTCTTTATGACTTACTATTTTTACTTTTCATTTTTGTACATCAATTTGAACATCTGCTTTTCCATCTTTTTGGCTAAAATTTAAATAATTGATTGACATTCTTTGTTGTAATTCCGTTTTACTCATAGGCTGTATGACTTTCATGGGCCATGCATTGTTGTTACTATATTAAGTAAGATTGTTTTTTCACTTTTAGTCTCTTTTGCTTTTGTCTTCCGTGATGCTTCTGGTATCAAAATTTCACTTAATAATCCCGTTATATATTTATAGATATATAAATTGACAGAATTGTTGAGGCATTACGATTGTTTTACGCACGTGCCGCTTATTGGAATGTGTATCGGAAGAACGTGGCTGAAATGTGTTGGCTTAAAGTCAAATATTTACATGCACACAAACTTTCATTAGACGTGCAAGCAAATTGTGGATCCCCCCACAGTTTTCGAATTCCCTTGCTTCGTTGAATTTATAAATGTATAGAGAGCTTAAAATTTAATTACCTCCAGCCCTGCATTGCACATATCGACGTTGTAATTCGGGGCTCCTCACTTTGATTGAGACTTCATAAGCGAATTTTAATTACCGCAAACAAGTATAACAACTTCCAGCTAATTAATGAAAACCACAAAATTTATTTATATTCAATTCACAAGCACAATGGAGAAGAGGTTCAAAAATAATCTTTTTTCACATTTAAATAAATCGATGAAGCCAATAACAACTAAGCACTACAAAAATTACGAGCACTACTTGTGGCTGAGTGTCATTTTTAGGTGAAACAAATCGGTAGTACAAGTAAGCCTACCCCACTATTTAATACTCCACCGCTCATTAGTGTTAAATTTTTCTGTAAACTAACAGCGCTCATATAAAGAGGTGGACGAGTGCTTGGCAGGGGTATTTTTACTTAAAACTAGAGCGTGGGGTATTTATGCTTTGATTCCACACATATGATATTTTACGAAAGCGAAATTTAAAATATTATGCGGTTTTAGTCAATGGATGGAGATGATAACACCACAACGGCATAAAAACCTTTGAGTTTTATTACGATATTGTTTTTTTAGCGATATGCGCATTAAATCAGGAGGAAATGTGAAAATTTGCTTATGAAATTTATTGCCAGTGGGCAAATGAGTGATTGACAAAGCGAGGAGAAGTGGCAAAAGCATAATGGGTTGCACGTGTGCGACGATTAATTTCTGGATAAGTGAACCTAAATACCTCGTATATACCTATATTATAAAATGAGACTTTCGGCTATTAGTCCATAGATGTCGCTAGGTGTATTTTTAAACCTTCCCAAATGTCTTGTTTTTTTTCGTCTGCCATCTGCCATTAATATTCAGTTCATTGTTTGTTACGTTTCATACAACAATGCATTTTTGTCGCTTTTCAAAATGTCGAATTTCGTGCCTTCAAACTACGATTTGCGGATATCGTTGATTTTCTGTTATCAATTGAAGAAAAACGCTTCTCAAGCTCATCAAATGCTTTTATGGTGGACATGTTCTAAGTAGAACCGAAAAAGTTTGAGTACGCCGAATTGCCAGCATTGTGGGACGAAGATGATGGTCAAACGCAAGAAATGATGGCAGAGCAGTTAGGAGTGACCCAAAAACCATTTAGAAACGTTTGAAAGACATGGGCATGATTTTAAAGGTCGGAAGATGGGTGCCGCATGAACTGACGTGATGACAATGCGCCGCCACATCGAACAAGAGCGACCCGGGAATAGGTGGAGACGTACGATTAGGAACCGCTGGTGCATGCGGCTTACTCACTAGAATTGGCGCCTACCGATTATCATTTGTTTGTATCGATGGGCCACGCACTTTCCGAGCAGCGCTTTAATTCTCACGAAGAAGCCAAAAAATGGCTCGATGATTGGTTTGTGACCAAAGACGGCCTATTTTTTTGGCACGGCGTCCACAAATTGCCTGAGAGATGGGGAAAATGTGTCGCTAGCGATGGTTATTATTTTGAAGATAAAATTTGTAACCATTTTTTGTTAATAAGCGTTTGAAATTGAAAAGAAGTCTCATTTCTTACTTATCTAGCATTTTTATAGAGATGCTGTTAACATACATGGCTGTTATTCAAAAGTCTGCAGTCTTCTCATGAATTCTATTAGATCATAATGCAGTAAAACTACTGTAAATGTCTTCGATTAGCCAACGGATTTACCAGATCTGCCCATGTTTGATATTTCTTTCTAAGATTGAAATCAGTGCCGTGGCTTACTTTTATTGAATTCATTAAAGTCTTACAAAATTTTGAGTAAAAAAATTGAAGGCAATGCTGGAAGTGCGTATAAAATATGTTTCAATGAAGACCGAAATTTTAGAAATTATATATTACAACTGGAGGATACTTTGAAGGTGGCAAAATATATTTTATTAAATCAAAATTTTCAGCTTTTTTTGAAAATAATCAGGTAGCCTAACATAGAATATGGACTAAATTTAGGATACTAACTAAATCACACTGTTTAATCCTCATTGAACTTGCACCCTACCCGCCTTTCTATTAAAAAGCACTCCACTGCCCACTTCACTCCACTTCTGCCAATCAAACACTGGGAATTTTAGCTGTTGCAGTTGTGGCAGCTAAGTCGTGAGAGCAAATGCCGGTATAGTAGAAAAAACGATTTGGCTTTGAAAACATAGTTAACAGCAGTACAGATTTGTAGTTCAAAAGCAACACCAATAATAACAAGCATGTACAATAACAAAGTATTGACGGTGGCAGCATTAAATATTCGATCACTTAAAAACAAAACACCAACCAATCAATCAAAATCTGTCGAAATTGCCACACAGTTGTCTCTGTTGATTTTGGGCCCACGCAGTTACACACACACACACACACACACACACATATATATATATATATACATACATATAGGTATATAATATATAAAGTATAAATACGTCATAGCACGTATCAATTTTGACAGTCGAAAATCGATATGCTGAGTTATTTATATGAAAATTTAAGCGGCTGCCGGATCGAAAATTATGGGTAAAAAAATTTCGGCCAAGCAAAATCGCGTTGATACCGATTATCAGCGGAGAGGAGGGGTTGTATGTATTACATGCTCCATTGAAAAAATAATAGTTTATAAATAAAAATAGTCATTGACATCATAGAAACTACGGTGACAATTTGACCAAAAAGACCTACTTAAAAAAAAACATAGGCAGCCTGTTTGACAGTAACCAAATGCTGTTCACTATACAGGGCTCTTCACGAAACCCCTGGCCCCAGCCCCACATCAGCACGGCTTCCGATGAGTGCATATCACCACCACAGCACTCATCGCCATACACGCCTAGATAAACCGCGGGCTTAAGCAAAACCGCCCCTGCGAGAGGACTGTTCTAGTAGCGTTGGACCTGAAGAAGGCTTTCGACACAGTCAGCCATTCCACGGTACTAGATGATATTTATCAGTCGATACTCCCGCCAGGGCTGAAGAGGTGGTCCGCAAACTACCTGAGCGGTCGTCACTCATCAGTGATTTTTCGAGATCAAACATCAAAGCAGAGGAAGATAAAGCAAGGTGTACCGCAGGGTGGTGTCCTTTCTCCCTTGCTGTTCAACTTCTACATCTCGAAGCTCCCCCAACCGCCAGCGGGAGTCTCCCTGGTCCCACACGCTGACGACTGTACGATAATGGCGTCGGGCAATGACGTCGATGGCCTGTGTTCCGAAGTGAAAGCTACCTCACCGACCTTTCTCGCTTTTTCACTGCGAGGAATCTTTAACTTTCCCCCACTAAGTCCACGGCGACCCTCTTTACCACCTGGA
The DNA here is from genome assembly GCF_027943255.1 of Anastrepha obliqua. Classification (NCBI taxonomy): domain Eukaryota; kingdom Metazoa; phylum Arthropoda; class Insecta; order Diptera; family Tephritidae; genus Anastrepha; species Anastrepha obliqua. The sequence continues at coordinate 122,397,046 of NC_072896.1, read as the reverse complement.
CAAAGCAGGTCAAGCTGCCCCTTAAAGTAAAAGTCGACGACACACCAATTCCGACGGTAAACAACCCCAAAATTTTGGGTGTAACCTTCGACATTTTGCTCTCCTTCTCAGCGCACACAACCGCGATTGCCACTAAAGTCCAAAATCGCAAGAAGGTCCTCAAATCGCTTGCTGCCAGCACTTGGGGCAAAGACAAAGAACTCTTGCTATCGACATTTAAGGCAATTGGTCGGCCGGTTCTGAACTATGCTGCGCCTGTCTGGTCGCCTGGAACTAGTAACACGCAGTGGATAAAGCTACAGACATGCCAGTAATGGAGCATACCAAATATATGTCCGGCATGTGAAGGCACCCCGCATGACACTAACAATCTTTTCACATGCCCCATCAAACCCACTCATCTAACACCCCTCTCCCTCTGGACCCAACCCCTCGAAACAGCATGTTTCCTGGGCCTACATTTAGATGAGCTAGACGAAGACGACCGGTGATATGCCCTACACTGGCGGGGCTTCTATTACTGTTAACAAACAAACAGTAACCAAAAAGGAGGCGAATGTTTTGATTAATAAAAGCTTCTTTTTTTAAAAATACGAATATTTTTGAAATAGTGAAATAATGAGCAACGTAAATCTGTTTGGTGAATATTTGCAGTGATTCCGATGTCTCTATTTATGTGTGTGGATGTGTCTCCGTCCAGGTAATATAATGTAAGTATCATACTTATACGAGGTGTGTTCAAAAAGTATCGCGAATTTTGTGTGTATTCAAAAATTATTTATTTATTTATTTATATCTACATAGTTTGCCCCCTTTAAAGTAGTCCGCATGAGATATTATGCACTTCTGCCAACGTTTTCTCCAATCTTCGAAGCACTTCCAAAAATCATTTTTTTATCTTGTTTAGCTCCTCCTTCGTTGCCGTCGGCATCATTAGTTGTTGTTGTTGTTTTTGGCAAAAAGTCACGCACAAGCAACGATGTGTGAGCAGGGGCGTTCTCGTGATGCAAGAGTCAATTTTTGTTCTTCCACAAATCCGGACGTTTTTGGTGGATTACTTTGCGCAAATTGCGTATAACTTGCAGGTAATATTCCTTATTGACCGTTTTACCCTGTGGCAAGAACTTATGATGCACAACGGCCCTGAAATCGAAGAAAACGGTAAGCAAAACTTCTACATTCGACCGAACTTAGCGCGCTTTTTTCGCTCTTGGTTCGTGCGGCAGTTTCCATTGAGATGATTGAGCTTTGGTTTCTACGTCATAATCATAAACCCACGATACGTCACCAGTTATGACCCTCTGGAGCAAATTTGGGTCGTTGCAGACAGAGTCCAACATCTCATTAGCAATGTTCATGCGATGCTGCTTTTGGTCGAAATTGAGCAGTTTCGGTACGAATTTTGCGGCGACCCGTCTCATGCCCAAATCATTGAAAGAAACCGAAATCGAATGGCACGAGCCAATCGATTTGTCCAGATCCTCAGCAACTTCTCTAACGGTGATTCGACGAATGGCCAGTACTATTTTCTTAACTTTCGTCGCAAAAATTCAAAGTTCGTGATACTTTTTGAACACACCTCGTATATACAGTTACTTACTTATACAACTATACCCTTTCTATGTGTTTGTGTATATGTGAGCGCGCGCTGATCAATATTCCACTCAATCTGCCTAACAAATCCTGCAAAATCGATTGGTATTTTTGACATTAACGAGCAAAATATGCAGGTATGAGGGCAGAGTGAAAGCTTATTGATTGACATGCTTTCATAATTCTCGCTTATTAAAATGAAAAGTCAACAGAATGAAGTGCATTGCAACTTTGTGTAACCAAAAATTAAGTGTTGTTTTGCTAAAGCAGTGTACTGGGTATTTATGCCGCATAAGGACACACACATAAATAAAGGATGGTTAAGTTTCAAGGGCCGGTGTTGATTTTGAATATAATAACATTTTTTTAAGAAATTATTGTCATTTCTCTTTATTATGATAATATTGGTATGGCTCAATTACGTATGGAACAAAATATCGGCACACAAATATCCGCTCGTCCAAATATTCGATGACGCTGGGGCATAAGTGAGGTTCTATGCCGTTAATGTGCCGAATTATCTCATCCTTTAGCTCTTGAATTGTTGCTAGCTTATCGACGTACACCTTTTCTTTCAAATAACTCCGAAGAAAGAAGTCCAACGGTGTCGTTGACGTTCAACATCGGCCCTTGAAATTTAGCCACCCTTCATATGTATGTACACATATATGATATAATAATCATTTACTGTTTCTTTGATGGCGAAGCTAATGACATGGACAGCGTAGGCTTTGCATAATTTCGCATCGATTTTTATTTGAATTTGTTTTTTTTTCTTTATTGCATCTATTTTGCTATGAGTGCAAGATATGTCATTAATCGTGGACTTAAGACAAACATGGGTTGTACTCTATTTGCTGTAAATAGATTAAGTCGTACCTTTTCAATCATGAATGTGCAGTCGTTGTCTTCTTATCTTTTTATTGCTGATACCGTTGCCCCTTAGGGCAGCAATTTTGGGTCCTTTGTCTTTTATAATTTTTGTTAATTGTATATTTGAATGTTTCAATTTCTCTCAGTTTTTTATATGCAAACGACTTAAAACATGTTGAAACTGTATTAAGCCTGTCTGATTCATATAATCTTCACTCAGACCTCAACAACGTCGTGGCAAGGTGTGATAGGAATATATATTACTTCAACTAAATATTAAGGAATGCTCTCATGGGACATTTTCTACGTCTAAGCATTTAATCTCTACCTCATATTTTATAAAGAACTCGCGTCTAAATACTCTTAATGAAATTACTGTTTTGGGAGTAACGATTGACACCACTTCTTCGTTTCTTAGTCAACTGAATTTTGTTATTTCAAAATCGTATTCTAAACTTGCCTTGATTCGGCGTTTTGCTTTCGATTTCATACGGCTTAAAGCCACTATTTAGTTCACTCATACGTTCTACGAGCTGGAGTATGTCGTCTTTATTTAGAAGCCATATCGTCAGTGCCACATCAGTAGACCTGAACGCCGTCGAAAGAAATTTCTTCGTTTTGCACTGAGATCTTTAAACGTCACTGATTTGACTCCTTCATACAATGCAAAGGATGCGTTACTAAATTTAAACACACTAAAGTAGAGTGGCGAAACATTCTCTCTTAATAACTCATAAATCAGCGGCTGTGGTTGATCGAGTCAAAAAAAGAAGGCATAGCAAATAAAAACGAAACATGATGAGATGATGATTGCGGAGAGTGGAAATAGGAATAGGCATAAGATAAGAAAGCGATTGAGGAATCGGACAATTTTATTGCAAAAATTAAAAAAAAAAATCTTAATGCTAGCTCGCCTACAGTTCAACGCGATGGGGTTTTTTTTTGTTTTTTTTTTGGTGGGTGAGGTAGGGTTCAAACTCTGCACACTTACAACGACTTACAACGACGGTCGCCTACTGCATGCTGTGGTGTGTCCACTAAAACTATCCCTTCCCTCCTTCTGGGAAGACACCTTTCCCGGAACTGCTTTCTATATGACTTCGGGAGGGCCCAGAATGGCATCCATAAAGGACCAATTCTATTCACCCACGTCTAGGTCCACTATATTTGTAGCCAGCTTTTATGCTATAGGCTCGTCTTCTTGTGCCTCTATCTGTGCGGCTTCGCTTTGTTGCACTGTGTCGAGGTCGATCTTTTTTTCCGTAGTACGCTCTCGATATACTTCTTTACCGCGTTCCAGCTGTTCTCGCGTTCGAGCATTTTGCTGATTATGTTGCTCGGTGCGATGTTGCCAATCTGCTCCCTCAGAGCATTTTTTTCTACTAAAAAACCTGTGTTCAGGGCCATCGCTCCGTGCTTCGCAGTTTATGCACTTGGAATCGGTTACCTTGTCCATACGGTATAGGTATCTCCGGAAGTATCCGTGGCCTGAGAGGAACTGAGTTAATTGATAGAATAAGTTCAGCGCGATAGGTGATGCAGTGCATACTTATGAAATCGGAATTTTCTATTTAAAACGCCATGAGCGTTATTGGAACTTTTCAATTACTATGCCGAAAAATATTTTTTTGAAAGTAAATAATAATGCAAGATACAGCTAGTAAATGTCTGTGGGAAACGAAATGCTGTCCTGTAAGTTTATGTGCCTCCTATGAAAACAGACGGCAATCAGTTTTTTCAGCCCTTAACGGCTTGACAAAATTCTGACCTTTCCTTTTGTGATATTCTGAGTGTTTTCAGAGAAAATAATAGCTTTTATCTGTTAACAAAATTACAAAACTTAATGCTGCCTGCCTGTGAAGGCACAAAGCCCTACAATAGCAAGCGCTGACAAATATTTTCATAATTTTTATTTTGCTGAATCCAATTAAATGTAAAGTCTATCGGTGGACCAGGAAATGGTTAATATACATTGAATGCCATGCCGATCCCCAAAGAGAAAATTAGTAATTTAAGTGGTTGTCTACTGTTGGACACACTCGGGCTCATAGCCCATTGCGATGCCACGTGGGGAACTTGTTCTTATATAGGGTGGGCCATGTTAAATTTGCTTTTTGAATCGGCTGTAAAAAAAAAACCAATCAATATTTTTTCAAACTTTTTTTTATTTTGAAGATTGAGCTTTGCCATTTATGAACGAAAAATAATATCGTTCAAATGACTGCCACGACTGCCTTTACAGTAGGCCATTCGATCAACCCAATTTTTAAGCACATTTTCGATTGTTTGGGCTCCAATTTCATGAATGGCAACTTCGATTTCGTGTTTTAAAGCATCAATCGTCTCTGGATGGTTCGCATAGCATTTGTCCTTAACGGCTCCCCACAAAAAATAGTCCAACGGGCTTAAATCACAGCTCCGAGGCGGCCAACTGATATCGGAATTTCGGCTGATTATTCGGTTTTCAAAAACGGTAGCCAAAAGTTCGAGTGTAAATTTGGCAGTGTGACAAGTTGCACCGTCCTGTTGAAACCAAATGTCGTCCTGTCATCCTCTTCAATTTTTGCAAACAAAAGCTCGTTGAGCATGTCACGGTAACGCTCGCCATTTACTGTAACCGCGGAAGAAGAAGAAGACTCACCACTTTGGAAATAAGTTTTTAATAGTTCCCAATTTTGTTCAAGCGTATAGCGTCCCATTTCGTAAATGTCAAGCCTTTATGTAAATTGTGAATACATTTGATATGTCATTTGTGTTACCATTCTCATAAAAATAGGTGGTTCAAAAAGCAAACGCTATATGGCCCATCCTGTACCATTCAAAAAAAAAAATACCAGTCTAACGGTTAGACGGGATAGAAGTGAAACCTTCCGTAAGACAAACTGAGAGAGAATGAGACGAAAGCAGCATTAGGGGCGGGATAATTATAGGTTCATTATAATATTGCTATAAAGTTCATATTTTATTTTCTTCATTTTATTATTATTCATCCTCAATGTTTTCAATTTCAACAAATGATACGAGTGGCTTATGATAGCTAAAATATGATACAAATGCTTTGGTTTCGATGTTGTCAACATATCTTTGAAATACCGCGTCAATTGTTGTTTTTGATCGTGTTGTCGGTTCAGTGCGATTGTTACACATTTTTAAATTGAATGTTGTATTGAGAAAGTCAATTGAAGGAACCGCTGTGTCTAATGCAAAATTTACGTTAAAATCGCCACTTAAAATCATTGGAACTTTATCGTAATCTTTTCTAAGTATCCGCGATACTTCTGGTGTATACTTTATTAAATTTTCGTGAATGAATTCCGTGATGCTATTTATTGATTTTTTTTCTGTCGATATTCACGACACTTTTCTGCATTGTTTTTCGGCATAATTGCGGTAAATATTTAAAAATGAAAATATTTACGAATATAAAAATACACACGCGGTTGCTATTATGAGCGTCCCCAGCAAAACCTGCGTGACCGAAACTCTAACACAATTACATTTTTTTGAATGTTACAAACACATATGCACGCAGGTTTTGCTGGGGCGTGACCGAAACTCTAACACAATTACACATATCCACTCGTATTTGTTTGAAAATCGATTTTTTTTTTGGTTCTCCGTCACCTTTGGAAAATGTGTAAACAGTAAGCAAACTTTATTCAAATATTTTCCCTCATTTTTGCATCAGTAAAATTAAGGGGTAACACCACTGTACACGCGTAAAATAAACACGATTTTTAAAGAATTTTTTTGTATAGAAGGAAAGGGGAAACAATCACTCTGATTTGGGAAGTTATTACTTATATACTAAAATACAAAACTACAAAGTTTGATCGAAAAATTTTACAAAATGGCGGCATTGGAGACATTTTTGTAATGTGGTTTCTCTTGAAGGAGCTCCGCGGCACGCAGCACAGAGGGTGCAAATTTTAATCTGGAACAAAGAAACATTTTTTTTCTTAATCTAGATAAGAATAGCTAGAGAAACACGTAGGGGATTTAAAAAATATTTATTTTTGTGGAATTAGCAAGCATTTGAAGGAAAAACCTCTATTTTGGACTAAAAAAACGGCACTTAAATAATTATAACAATCGTTTAAATTAATCTATCGAAAATCCCCTACGCTCTTCTCTTAAGAAGGTTATTATACAGACGTAGTGAAAAACCTGATTAAAAATATTTAAAATTGTTTGAGTTATGCTGCGTGCCAATTTCAGAAAACGTGTTTTGAGAAAAACGCGTTTAAAGTTTGGAAATTTGGAGAAGTCGTTAGGTAGCAGTCACTAACGCTTGGTTAAAAGCTTAAAATATTTATGAAATAGACTTCGGTAACGTATAAAACTTTTTGTTCTGTATTTTAAAAGGTTCAAAGAATTTTTTAAGCTTATAAAAAAAAAATCAATTTTTTGAAATTTCTACAGTGGTGTTACCCCTTAAACAAACGCCGTAGCCGAATGGGTTGGTGCTTGACTACTATTCAGAATTCACAGAGAGAACGTCAGTTCGAATCTCGGTGAAAACACCAAAATTAAGGAAAACTATTTTTCTAATAGCGCTCACCCCTCAGCAGGCAATGGCAAAACACCGAGTGTATTTCTGCCATGAAAAAAAGCTCCTCATAAACATATCATAAAATAAAATAAAATATCTGTTTAAAAAAATTTTTTTTCTTGTGATTCGAACCAAGGATTTTGGATCGGAAGCTTACATTGCTAGTCGCTCGGCTACCGCGCCATGCTGTCGGCGCTGGCCTAAAAGTTATTTAGTTCGTCGCTACGTTTATATCAACATATAATATAACGCTTCGTAACTAAATAACTTTTAGGCCAGCACCTACAGCATGACGCGGTAGCCGAGCGACTAGCAATGTGAGCTTCCGATCCAAAATCCTTGGTTCGAATCACAAGAAAAAATAAAAGTTATTTTTATTTAGTTCGTCGCTACGTTTATATCAACATATCGCACCCTAAATACAAAAGGGGTACAACTCAAAATTTTCCACACTCGAGCTTGACTTGTTTACAGTAGCACATAAAACAAACTATGTGACATATCACGCTGAAATTTGCCATGTAAGCTTATAACAGTCCTACCAAAAAACAAAAAAATTATTTTTGCCATATGTCATCCGCGGACCGTTTTATTGATAACGTCTCGTTCATATTTGAGCTTCTGCTCATTTTGAGTTGTGACCCTTTTGTATTTAGGGTGCGATATAATATAACGCTTCGTAGCCAAGTTGGTCGCTTTTTTCGTTTCACTTTTTCCCAAATCACTCTCAACGATTCTAAAGAAGTTTTCACTTCAAAAAAACAACTTAGGAATTTATATTATATTTATATAATTATAAATTTATATTTATTTTACTTCGGAAATATATTTATATATTTTAACTTAAAAAAGTGGTTTAATTGTTTAATTGGATTTGAAGATCGAAATAAAGGGTGGTTAGGTTTTGAGGGCCGGTGTTGATTTTGAAAACAGTACAAGTTTTTTAAGAAATTGTTGCCATTTCTCTTAATTATGATAATATTGGTAAGCCAAGTAACCGCCGCGGCCTTGGCGGCACACCTCCATCCGATGATCCAAAATTTCGATGACGTTGAGACATAATTCAGGTTCTATGCCGTTAATGTGGCGAACTATCTTATCCTTTAGCTATTAAATTGTTAGTGGCTTATCGAAGTACACCTTTTCTTTCAAATAACCCCAAAGAAGGAAGTCCAACGGTGTCAAATCACATGATCTTGGCGGCCAATTGATATCGTCGCTACGTGAGATTATTCGGCCATCAAATTTTTCGCGCAAAATAGCCATTGTTTCGTTAGTTGTGTGACAAGTGGCACCGTTCTGCTGAAACCACATATCGTCCACATCCATATCTTCCAATTCGGGCCATAAAAAGTTCGTTATCATCTCACGATAGCGATCACTATTCCCATTATCCTCATTTTGGAAAAACTACGGCCCAAAGATGCCGCCGGTCCATAACGTAAATTGGTCATTCACTGTTGCTATTTCCTGCCATCATTCTGACCATTGACGACGCTTGAAATGGTCAAGAGACTTTAGTTCTCGAGTCAATTGTTTTTATGCATAATGTTCATCAACGACGAGCGTGAGAGGTGCAATTGTTGGGCACGACGACGAATTGAGGTGGACGGCTCTTTAGCCACACTATCGCGAACAGCAGCAATATTTTCTGCAGTACGAGCTGTACGAGCATGCACTGGTGTTTTCATATCTGCTGCAGACCCGGTTTGCTCAAACTTTTGCCCATTTTTCCGATTGTACGGACATTTGGACGATTAAATTGACCAAAAAAATTATGAGGTGCGCGATATGCATTTTGATTTGAACGCCCGTTCTCATAATAAGCCTGAATAACTTTAACCCGTTGCTCGATTGTGTATCTTTCCATGGTTGAAATTGAATTAGTCTAAAATTAAAAAATGAAATGCAGAAAAAAATTGTCGTTTAGGTATAGTCTACATTTAATATCGGCCCTTAACATTTAACCGCCCTTTATATAAAAAACCGGGAATTATTAAACTAACTTTTAAAAAATATGTATAATATATTACAAGTATCACATTTTAATTGGAAGAGTCTAGAAAAATGTCAGAAAGAAAAAATAAAACTCCGAAGGTAAAGTAATCTATCGTAACATCAGGGTTCTTGAAAATTTGGTTGATTTGGTTTCTTTAATGTAAATTCAAAAGTTATGGCAGTTAGTTTATGAATTCCGGTTTCATAGTTAAAAGGTTGGAATACGTTTTCGATATATCTACTATATTTTTTGAGAAATTCGATATTGCTTTCTGATATAGAAATCCTACTGAAGCCCAATTTTAAGAAATAAATAGCAATTATTTTGCGTTAATGGCAGTTTAGTTGTTTTAAAAAGTAATATTGCGATTTTCGTACGTCTGCTATTTTATGGGTTTCTCTGCATACTTACAAATATGTAAAAAGTTGAAGCTGCTGGAGATTTATTGCTCCCACTGGAGAGCGCAAAAAATGTAACAAACGGGCCAAGTAAGCCAGGCGTGCAATTTGTACTTTTTTCCAACAAGATTCGTGAGCGTGAAACCAATGCGATATGCGTGAGAAAAAATATTGCTTGTCGCAGATTATTACAACTAATTTAAAGTTTTTCAGTTTAGCACGCAAATAATTTTTCACGAGCTGCTGCACTGCAAGGCAACTATGAAAAGCATTTTCTTAAGTTTTATTAAATAAAAAATATCATGCTTTTTATGCATTGTTTTTTATTTTTGTAAATAAGTGAGTTTTTAATTTGTAATAATTTTAATGTAGGTAGATAGCTTTTTATGAAAATTTTATTTGCAAACATGAATCATATTATGTCATGGGCGGTCATGGCGTATACGTAACTTTAATTAAATTGTATGCAAGTATATTTTCTCTTTATTTTATCATAATTGTTTTTCTCCTCTATTAGTGCGAGTTAATATTTTTAATCCACTTACCTCATAAAATACTTAAATTATTGGAAGGAAGTCTGCTTTCAGTAGGGAATATTAAGAAAGTGAGTAGATTTCTATCAGGCCCATTAAAATCTATTGCGACTCGGATACTGTAGAAAGAGTTTGTACTCTACATTCGTAGAAAAATCTTAAAATACATGGTGAGAATTAAAGACGAGGCTGCGTTTAAATATTCTATCATTCTATATTTAATTTCATTATCACGATGTAAAAATTCAGCTCTTAGCGATTTTGAAGGAATCAACTGATTTGCTGACGCAGCCGGTGTTATGACAGCAGTTTGTTTACGAGAAAAGTGAGATTTTATTGCTGATACGCAAAAACAGCAACACAACCTCCGCTCGTGTTTCTTTCTCGCCAACTAAACAACGACTGTCTGGTTCTGAGTCTGAGTAACTGTGAAATGAGAGGCGGAATTCTGCCTCGGTTGACTTGAGTAATCGAAAGAACAAATACTAAAAACATTGATGGTAATAGCAAAACCCAGTCTTTTCTAACGCTGGTCTTTTAAGGGGTAACACCACTGTACACGCGTAAAATAAACACGATTTTTAAAGAATTTTTTTTGTATAGAAGGAAAGGGGAAACAATCACTCTGATTTGGGAAGTTATTACTTATATACTAAAGTACAAAACTACAAAGTTTGATCGAAAAATTGTACAAAATGGCGGCATTGGAGACATTTTTGTAATGTGGTTTCTCTTGAAGGAGCTCCGCGGCACGCGGCACAGAGGGTGCAAATTTTAATCTGGAACAAAGAAACATTTTTTTTCTTAATCTAGATAAGAATAGCTAGAGAAACACGTAGGGGATTTAAAAAATATTTTTTTTTGTGGAATTGGCAAGCATTTGAAGGAAAAAACTCTATTTTGGACTAAAAACACGGCACTTAAATAATTATAACAATCGTTTAAATTAATCTATCGAAAATCCCCTACGCTCTTCTCTTAAGAAGGTTATTATACAGACGAAGTGAAAAACCTGATTAAAAATATTTAAAATTGTTTGAGTTATTCTGCGTGCCAATTTCAGAAAACGTGTTTTGAGAAAAACGCGTTTAAAGTTTGGAAATTTGGAGAAGTCGTTAGGTAGCAGTCACTAACGCTTGGTTAAAAGCTTAAAATATTTATGAAATAAACTTCGGTAACGTATAAAACTTTTTGTTCTGTATTTTAAAAGGTTCAAAGAATTTTTTAAGCTTATAAAAAAAAAATCAATTTTTTGAAATTTCTACAGTGGTGTTACCCCTTAAGACATATTGAATTTTTGATAGAAATACCTGGGAAATCAGCTGCCAAGTCGATATCTCTTTTTGACATCTCCGTTCAGTAATCTGTGTAATCTAGCAGGTCTGGGCTCGAATTTGAAGTACAATGTGAACATGAAAGTATAAAAAATAGGTATTCCCTATAGTGATAGCTTATGAGAAATCTCCGAGTGCACTTTTGCATTGAAAGACCTCACATAAAAACCATCTATGGTAGGAAAACATCGAAAGACAGACCGCATAAAAAAGTTCGAACACTTAATAAAGGATATACGTCTTGTGCATGAATGCATGAATGTATATACATCCGGGTGCTTCACCAGAAACAGATGAAGCTTTTCCCCCGTAATTATAAAATTTATGATGTTCTAAAACTGGACAGGAATTATTTCGTGGACTCTATTAATTTGTAAGGTCCTCCAGAAATAAAATTAGTTTTAGTTTTGCGTTTAATTTTTAGTTTTTTCTAGTTTTGATTTTTTGTTAAATCGTCTCAGATAATGGAAAAATGCAAAATTAAAAGGTCTGCTTGAAAACGTTTTAAATTTGATTAAAGCTGACATTTGCGAAAGAAATTTGGGACGCAAGTGGGCGCCTAAAATATCGAAGTCGGTCGATCTTCGGCTGATTTATTCAAGTTTTTTTTTAAGTCAATCTTCAAAAAAGGTCCAAGCTAGCATACAATTTCATAATTTTTTTATTCTGTATGTAGACCTTTTAATCTTAAACTCGTTTGTAATCCAAGGCTACTTTTTGGAAAAAATATTTTTCGAAAAAAATTAGAAGTATTTTCAAATCCATCCAGTTCGGGTAAGTTTTAATATTTATTTCAACTATTTTAACAAAAGTATTAGAGTACAATAAAAATTATAATTTCGTTTGAAAAAAAAATCGCCCTTTTTCATTCTATTTTATGCATGTAAACTCTACAAAATTACTGGGAACTTATAAATATATGTAGAGGGTGATCAGATTGGAGGTTTTTTTTCGAATAGGGGTTTTTTGACACATCACACTTGACCACTGCTAAACTAAATACATCAATTTTTTCAGTATTCATTGACATTTCAACATGAAAAGACTTACGCCTCACTAACGTCTGCAATTTGTAAAATTGTATTACAAAAATCTACGCACTGTAAAAAATATTCTTCACGCGCTCAGGCCTCAGGCTCATTTATGGTGTTGAGACCTATTTTTGGCTTAATGGCTATGTCAATAATAGGCAGTACATCCATTGAAAACAACCGTTTAATGCGACCTATTGATTGCAGCAATCATCGGCCCATATTTCTTCAAAGGCGAGGCTGGCGCCAATGTAACAGTGTATGGTGAATGCTATCGCGCCATGATAAATGATTATTTGATGTTGGAAATTGAAGCCCGTGGTGTTCACAACATTTGGTTTCAAAGAGACGGGTCTAATTGTCATACAGCCCGTGAAACAATGGATTTGCTGCGTTGTCGATTATTTGTCAATAAAATCTGATATCTTTTGCTAAAACTATTTGAGGTTCAAGAATTTTTCATTACCAGTTTTCAGTAGATTGTTGCATGGCTGATAGTGGGGTATGAGTACCATTCGGTAAAGCTCGGATTTATACCTGTCCATTCTTTAGTATAGGGTGATCAATTAAGAGGAGTTTTTTCCATTTGCGTTTTTTTTACAGATCGCGCGCGAGTTGTGGCAAACTGTCATCGTGGATTTGTTGAACAGCGTTTGGCATTTCATCATGGAAAGACTCGCACCGCAACAACGTCTACAAATTGTTCAACTGCATTATAAAAATCAGCGTTCTGTGCCATACAGCTCGTGAAACAATGACTTTATTGAGAAGTCATTTCGGAGAGCAGCTGATTTCACGTTTAGGACCTGTGAGTTGGCCACCAAGATCTTGTGATCTTGATCACACCTTTGGACTTTTTTCTTTGGGGATTCGTGAAGTCCAAGGTCTATGCTGATAAACCAGCTACGATTGAAGCTCTGGAAGCCAACATTACGCGTGTTATTCACGACATACCAGTCGAAATGCTCGAACGAGTGATTGAAAATTGGACCTTCAGAATGGACCACCTTAAGCGTAGTTGCGGCCAACATTTGAATGAAGTCATATTCAAAAAGTAAATGTCAAAGAATGTCCTTTCAAATGATAAATAAAGGTTTTGAACATAATTTACATTTTTGTTTTTTTTTAACTATTGAAAAAAGCACCTCATGATTGATCACCCTATATTTATATTCTTAGTATCCACAAGTATCCTATCATTAAGCAGAAGGGACCAGCTGCCTGTGGTTGGACTGATGACGAGCCACTTTCTATGAGCGAAACACAAGGAAAAGACAGGTATCTTAGACAGTGCATTCTGCCCAGCATGTGGAGAGGAGGATGACCCAGCGGACCACGTTTTGTGCGTCTGCCCGACCTTCGCTCGAATCAGGCTTGAGGTCTTTGGCACTGATGTGTTAAGAATCAACCACTTTGACTCCTTGGCTCCACAAGATCTACTCTGATTTCTTCGGATGCTGGGTAGATTTAAGACAAATTAAAAAGGGAACCGAAGTGGAGTATAATGGACTAAATGATGAGTGGGTGCTGTACTTGCTAGTTGCCGCGGCAAAAAAAAAAAATCACCAGAACTGTGATAATTCAAGTGAGTGTTTTGTTAATGCGAATTTGCCTTCTGCTATAAACAGAGGATCATCTGGCGCTACAACTCAGCTGTTTCTTCCTCTACTACCATTCGGAAAGCTATAGTTTGCAATGCTTAATCATTTTGCTGATCCTTTCCCACTTTTTTATTAACTTTGTATAAAATAACCTAAAATTTTTCACAACCCACACACTTGGAATTCTCAAAAATGCAGAATTGAGCTGGTGCGAAATTCGAATTTGCTACTGCTAATTATTTTATTAGGCGGCCGCCGTAGCCGAATGGGTTGGTGCGTGATTACCATTCGGAATTCACAGAGAGGTCGTTGGTTCGAATCTCGGTGAAAGCAAAATTAATAAAAACAATTTTCTAATAGCGGTCGCCCCTCGGCAGGCAATGGCAAACCTCCGAGTGTATTTCTGCCATGAAAAAGCTCCTCATAAAAATATCTGCCGTTCGGAGTCGGCTTGAAACTGTAGGTCCCTCCATTTGTGGAACAACATCAAGACGCACACCACAAATAGGAGGAGGAGCTCGGCTAAACACCTAACAGAAGTGTACGCGCCAATTATTATTATTATTATTATTAATTATTTTACTATAAATACCTTCATGGAATTACAGGTTTTTATTCTTGAGTAAGTATAAGTCTGCAAGAATACAACTCTCCAGGAGATTTATTTGTAATGGGCTGTTTATACTTCTTGCAGCCTAAAATAATTCACCTTAAGAACAACCGGCATTCATTTACGCAATTCTGGGTATCATTGAGATTCTTCGCTTACTGTACAAACAGCTTTTCTCTTTTCTCTTTAGGCTCAAAAGTCTTCCGTTGCGTGCATACCTGCCTGAATATGTGCGAATCTATGTGCACAATAAGCTTTAATATCCTCAGCGTACAACAGCCCCAGCCATTATTTGTTCATTTGTCATTCTCCGATATCCTTCGGTTGAATCTGTGCTTGAGCTCAGCAGGAAATGAAAAAACTTAAGTGTGAACTGCCGGTAAATTCCAAAAACAAATGACGATTGTTTTGTAACAAAAGCAAAAATCCCGAAACTACTTGGAAATAAAACTTTGAATAGAAATGGCCAGCAGCATAGAAATCAGGTGACGGTGTGTAGGGAATTTCACAAGTTGCATTCAAAGTTTTTACTTTGAAGTGAAAGAAAGTGAGGAGAAGAGATAAATAAGCGCCCAACCATACGCTCCCCTCGACCTAAGGTGATGGCCCTTATGTAATGTGTTTGCTGTTGCACGTGCACCTTGCCACATACATTTTCACCCGTATAACCGACTTTGATAAGTAGCTCTGTGCAGGGTGGTAGTAAAATATGAAGCAAAAAATAAATAAAAATGCGAAAAAAGTAGTCCGGTTGTTAGCACAGGAAGGGGCTGAATAAAGAAATGTGTGCGATATGGAAGTTGGTGGAAGCTTTTTAAGAAACTGGATAAAAATTGTTGAGTTATTTCAGCCACTTGCAAGATTTACACGAACGCAACCTGGCTGCGTAAAGCACAGGAATCCAAAAAAAAGAGACGAAGAACACCATACAAAAATCAGAAGGAAGATGTAGCCGATGCAATTCTCTGTGTGCTTCCGTTCGGGATAAAGAAATGCATTCTGGCAATGCTGTTTATTGCGCAGGAAATTAAAGTCAAGGCAAACAAGTCAAGACTTCAAGAGAATACCTTAGCAACCAAGCGGAGGAGAGACACAGACTGCGCCGCGAATTGCGTGTAAAGTGCGCTGCAACAGGTAAGATGGGTTTTCGGGCAAGATTGGCACAGGTAAAACACCGTTGTTGCATTTCAATTGAGCTCAGCATAACTGAGCTGTTCCTCAGCAGCGGTAACAACAAGATTTGTTGCAGCTTCGTGGATCGGTTGGCGCTTTTGCCTAAGGTGAAATTGCTAAAACGATATGATGGCGTTCCATATTCTTCTATGCGGCCTGCTAGCACTACCTGGACTTTCTTCAATAAATTATTTTCATTTTCTTCAATTTCTTTTTCTTCAATTTACATGCAGATTTTGACTCCTGTGCGGATATTTGTGCTGAAATTAAAGGGTGCAAGTTTGAAGACAATTTAGCGCTAATTAGATATTTTGGGTTCAACGACATACAAAGCATGGTTGAATTGATGGACCCGTGATTTGCGAATAGGCGCAGAATAATTCAAGTCAAAAGTATGCGCTGTACGAAATTTGACGAACCAATTTGGTACCATTGGTTGTGCATTGGCATAGAGAAAAGTCCACTATTAATTCTGTATAAGAACTCATACTGTTAACGGTGCTTTTTTCAAACCAGTGCATTTATAGAAAAAGGGAAATACTTTTACAGGGTTGTAAAAACTGAAGAAAAAAATTTAAAAATATTATAATAAAGGGGTTTTCAATAAGGGCGGGTAGACGTTGAAATGGAATAAAATGACGTTTGCTGTGTGGCACGTAGCGCCGTCCTGCTGGAACCACATGTCGTCTAGGTCCATATGGTTTAATATGAGCCATAAGAAATTGGAAGGGCCAGCACGTCTACCGAAAAATGGGCGCAATGCGCGCAACATTTGCGTTAATGAATTTTGATAATAAAGTTTTATCATTTGAACGTGCTGCTCAATCGTGTAACTTGCCATGATGATTTGGCATAAACAACTGAATAATAAACAAAAGATTTGACAGATCTCACCAAAACAAAATGGCTGCCACAGGGCACCAAAATCGACCCGCGCCAATTGAAAAACCCTTTATATATTAAAATACAAATATTATTCAAAAAATACTATTAAAAAATATTCAATAATATTGACAATTTTTCCGTCACTTCATTCGTAAAAATAAAACTTAGCAAATTATTTTATAAATTAAATTATATTAATTTTATTTGATTCAACTATGCGATTCAACTAATACGAGTCAAAGCATGTAACTATGACTGTGCGTTTTTAAGCTTCTCGCTTTGCAGCTATGCTTGGAGTGACGATGACCAAACCAAAGTAAGTGGTGTTGGTAGTGAAGAGAGCTTTGCTATTGTGAGCATAAAAGGTGCGCCAAGAGTGCAATGCTTATAAAATCGACAGAAGAATTGGATGCATCAGCTGTAAACCTGACTGACTCCATCATATCTTCATATCATGAAAGTAGCCCACTCAAGACAAGAACCTTAACCCTGGTGGAGTAAAGAACTTGCAGATTTGCGTCAACTAGCAAGATCAAAATTCAACGATGCAAGGAATCATCAAACATGGAATGAATATAGCAAAGCCCTAACATTGTACAACAAGGAACTAAGGAAATCAAAAAGGAACTCATGGAAAAAGTTCTGTGAAGAACTAGAATACAAAAATCATCGACCAAAGTAGTGGCAAATGCAATTGGCACACTAAAGGCACCGGATGGAACTTTTACAAGCAGTTTCGACGAAACACTAGAGCTTCTTCTCAGAACTCACATTCCTCAGTGTAGGCTTAACGCAACCTGTGACAACGATCAAGGGGCGCCAGCATACACTCGGCGCAGGTCAGGAAATTCCGCTGCCTATAGAATAGTAAACTTCGAAAAGATAGAATGGGCAATCAACTCGTTCAAACCCCACAAATCATCCGGGCTAATTAAATTAAATAAATTCTGGAACAAATATTGAGATCAAGTCTTAGTTTAGGTTATGCCCCTAAGATTTGGCGGGAGATCAAGGCATCATTTCTACCAAAGGGCGGCAATCAGCTTCTTGAATCTCCCAAATTCCATAGGCCAATCCGACGTTTTTCATGTTGAGAACCATCGAAAAGGTACTGGACTGTTACCTAAAAGAGGAGGTTATCTTGACTTTGTTTTTAGTTCGGTGATGAGATGATTAACAGCGAAGAAAACGGTTAAGGGAAGCGATGTTGTTGAGAGATGAGTTGGTTTACAGTTGGTTTTCGAAAATGTAAATATGAGCAGCTACGAACACATGAGCGTCGCTGTATATTTACATAGGTAGGTACATAGGTAGCCGTTGCCGATCTAATGGGATACTACATTAGTAGTTTATCTGTTGCCTCTTGTTAAACCATTTTTACCATTACTTAATAAAAAATGGAAACAAAATACGATTCGTCTGGATACCAAGTCGCAAAGGTATTCTGAGAAATGAATGGGCAGATCTAGCGGCCAAATACATGCACCAATCCCCAGTCTTTCTATTTACTCCACCTGTCTCTAAATACCTTCAAGCTTACATAAACAGCTATCTCCTTCGACAAAAATATGCATCGTGGGCGCAATTCAGGCACCCGTATAAAGCTTTTAACCTAGAGTGTGAAAAAGTAATATATGCATCCTCATTATCAAGGAATCGAATTTCCGCATTCGTCTGTTTAAGGATGGGCCACTCCAGGCTAACCCATGAACACCTTCTTCTCTCCACGTCTCCTCCCACATGCCCTTTCTGTAACGATCAACTTAACCTTATACACATAATAGGCATCTGTGCAAATCTAAATACTAAACGTATACCTGTCTTTGGTTCCAAAAACCCCGCGGAACTTTTAAAAAATACCACAACAGAGAATGTCATTAAAGTATATAATTTTATTAAGGCAATCGGCCGAATTGAAAGCTTATAAAATTGTCATCTGTCCTATACCTTAAAACGTAAACATAATCTCATATTTACCAAGCACCGAAGGCCCAAGTAGTTAGTGTGCTCTTTTTCAAGTTACTGTAATATTTTATACTATTCTAATAAATAATAATAATTTTTATTATTTTAAGTGTTGGCTATTGGCCTGGTTGACACTTACACATATCCCTAAGTTTATCGGTATCAATAAAGAAGCATGAGCCAAAGTATCTAAACACAGGCTCTTGCCCTTCCTCATTCTTGCAGCCTCTGTAATGGGCGAAATAAGGCACACCTAATTCCCTCATTACAAACAATATTAAAAAAATCATTTAGCGCTTACACGTTTTAATGCATCGGCAAATCTCACTCTATTTGCTCTACTAGATTCATGAAAAATTCATAAAATATGGAAAATCGTGTTAAAATTCGTGTAAAAAAGAGTTTTTTCTTTTTGATTTTTGTTACATCAAATTCGTATTATAAGACAATTAGGTGTACATTCAATCTTTGAGCAGGTAGACCTAAGAGGCAGTGGCCTATAATCAAAGCAACTAGCATGGTGACGTTTTTCCTTGACCGATTGATGGAATTTGTAACAACAACAAATGAAATATTATTAATTTTATCTGACACTTGCGAGTTAGGTGGATGCAGTTTACAAACAGGCAAGTAATGAAGTACGTAAAAGTAAAAAGAAACATTTCCGCACTCAAAATCCTTCCTTTTATTTAGTGAAAAAAGTTATTTAAAAAGTGAATTGGATGGCCAATTTTGCGCCACTTGCAGAAGCCACATAAAGTAGAGTTTTAAACTTTGCGTAAAATTTGTAAAGATTATTCAAAACTTTAAAAGTTTGATTTAAATTTTTGTCCTAGGAATTTTGCTGGGTGTGCAGCGCAAGTTTCAAGTGGTTACAAAATATTGTTGATTTTTGACAATTCTTTGTCGCTAAGATGTCACGCCTTTTCTTCCATACAAAGCTCCTGCTCGAATATTTTTTATGTGGAAGAAAAAACCTAGCAAAACCCCAAAAAACAAAATTTCCAGAAAGTAATGCCATTTTCTAGTCCCTTGAAACTTTCACTTTATACCCAAGAAAATTTCGGTTAAAACGTTTAAAATTTTGATGAAGTTCAAAAATTTTTTTAAAAATCGTTTTAAAATTTCTTAAAAATCTTTAAAAATTGTTTAAAAAAATCGTTTTAAAATTTGTAAAGAATCCTTAAAAATTGGGGGCAAATTTTGAAACTTTACTTCATATGATTTCTGTTATAAAAGGTCGTACAAAATTAATCATCATAACTCTTTTACTACACAAAAAAATATTTTGAGGGGTGGACATCTTTATTTTGAACTTTACGCGATTTATTACTTGATGAGATTTTAAAAACTATATTTTTATAAAAATATTAGTGCCGTGCTTGTAATTCTGCCACGGGGTGTAGATGAAAAGAAATCTTTGGAGTGTGAACCAGCAGTGGTTAGCGCAATTATTCTTTGTTTTGAGAAAAAAAATTTTGCTCCGCTTCTACTCCAACCACCAGCCTTCTTATTCAAATATTTTGTAGCATTTATAAGGGCAAATATGTCTTGAGTAAACTTCGCCGCAACTTATAATTACCTCGATTGATTTTCTGTTGGGCCAGACCTCTCCCACAATCAATATATTTTATCCGCCGCAATCACAAAAAGACCAAGCAACTTTTTATTATATTAACGTGCGTGCTTCCTTGCGTGAAGTCTCCCCACACCCGCGTTACTTATGCATGCGTTAGCGCGTCTATTTCCATAGCTAATTAAATATTTTCGGAAATATGCGCGCATAAAAATTGCCAACCAAACATTTTCTCAAGTATTTCATAGTGAGCGTTAAACAAATCCCAAATGACGCATTCGTCTAACGGAAACGGAAACCGGAATTGTGGCAAGCAAAAGTACATAAGCAAACAGGCAAGGCGGAGCAGTAGAAGAGACGGCCGCAGCGCAGAAGAAAGCTGTCGAAGCTGATTGCTTTCCACTGGCAGCTGTAAAGTGGGACAAAAAACTTTTATTTGAACGCGAAATTTTTGTTTGCCATTTAGCGCAGCTGACAGCAGCCCCCGGCACAAGGCACTCCTCTAAGAGCACGAAAACTCTGCCGTTGCCGTGAGCTATTTACCCGGGTGCGGTTCCTATGACTTTGTTGACGTTGCCGCTGACGTTCGCGCTGCCATCGCTCCTACTATTCGTAACTTTTCATTGTTTTTCTTTCGATTCATTTCACGTTTTAATTTAGGTTTCATCTTTCTGCGTCATTACACCGGAAAATGTTGGCATCGTTACGTTGCCGCTACTCTTACCGCGTCACTATTGCCACTGGCGTTGGTTGACTTCGATGCCAATGCGACTGTGCTGTCATTGATCCAGCAGCAGCAGCAGCAGCAGCACTGCGGAAGCTGAG
Source organism: Anastrepha obliqua (assembly GCF_027943255.1). Taxonomy (NCBI): domain Eukaryota; kingdom Metazoa; phylum Arthropoda; class Insecta; order Diptera; family Tephritidae; genus Anastrepha; species Anastrepha obliqua. The sequence goes on along the minus strand of NC_072896.1, from coordinate 122,376,098 downwards.
ACGCAGCAGCAAACACAAACAATTCAAAAGTGGAGTGAAGCGAAACGGCATTGAGTTTGTCTATGTGTGTGCGTGTGTGTGTGTGAGCGTTTTTGCATTTATGCAATGTGGTTGTGTGTTTGTGTGCGTGTATTCGATTCCAGTGCTTGTGTAGTGAGACATGCAATGCGGGCAAAGTAGCGGCGACAACGAAACGCGTATAAAGAAAGTTGAGAGCAAAGTTTTTAATCACTCAAAAGCCGCAAGGATTTAATCAGCGCAATGGTGGCCCCACTCAAATGTTGTGCGAGCGCACACATAAGGTTACTTACCCGCGTTTGTATGTGTATGTGACTACGTTCATATGTGCTCTCTATGTATGCATGTATGTGTGAGGTTGTGCGTTCGAGCGCTACTTTGCTGAGGTGCACGCGGTTTTGCCACTTGAGAGGCTTTCGCCATTTGCTTTGGTTTTGCCAACAACTTTCGACTACTTGCGAGGAGTTTTCAAAATAAGCCACTCTCAGAATTTGATAACAATTGGCAACCATGGCAACAGCCTCAACGATGAAGAGGACGCGAAACAAATTAAAGATTTCATGTAAAGTACTTGAGGAAACACATGAATGGACTTTTGCGTGTATACGAGTTACTACGCTGAGGCAGTAATTTTCTGCCAGTTCTGCGAAAAGTGAGTTCAGGAAATCAGAGCGTCTGAAAAAATCGCAATTTGCGAGTAGGTTAGACGAACTGAAGTGGAAAGATGATATCAGTATTTAAGATTGAAAGCAACACATTTTAACTGAATCAAAAAAAAAACAAAAATGGAAAAAAAATAAAAAAATTAAAAAAAAGATTGACTCTCGCATTTCTATTTTACCCAAATAGTAAATTATTGCACTAAAAGACACCATCATCTTCATATTAATTTGAAAATCTTTTGCATTAACGCCATTACTTCTGTTGATAATGTATCCTTGCAGAAAAATCCATTTGAATTATGAAGATGATTATGATGAGCTTAATTGAATTTCATTTATATTTTTTTTAAGCCTGTTGCTTGCAGGCTGCACGTGGCTCATATCTGGCACGTGGATTACAATTCCGTCAATTTTTTATTTTTTTTCTCATTACTATTTTTTGAATTTTCCCAAAGAAACTTACAATAAGTATTAAAATCATATAAATAAATTAATTCATACTAAATATTATTCGGAATATTTCTAAATTATTATTTAAAGAAAATGCCATATATTACTGGTTTTTCGTTGACTATTACGGATGGTGGCCGCCGTAGCCGAATGGGTTGGTGCGTGATTACCATTCGGAGTTCACAGAGAAGTCGTTGGTTCGAATCTCGGTGAAAGGAAAATTAATAAAAACATTTTTCTAATAGCGGTCGCCCCTCAGCAGGCAACGGCAAACCTCCGAGTGTATTTCTGCCATGAAAAAGCTCCTCATAAAAATATCTGCCGTTCGGAGTCGGCTTGAAACTGTAGGTCCCTCCATTTGTGGAACAACACCAACGTGACTTAGCGCCACAGTCTGCGGTCGCTTGGTATATTGGACAGCGTCGGAAAATGGCTTGAGGAAATCAAACAGCGCAGACTTGCAGAATCTGTTGAGAGTGCAGAAGGATAGTCAGCAAGGCAATACGGTTTCCGAGGAGGAAAATCCACCCTTGACGCAATAGAAGAGATGGTAAGCACTAACCACTACCCGCATCACATTACCGTTCTGGCAACGCTTGATGTACGAAACACTGATGGATAGATACTACGATTCAATACGGCGGTTTAATAAGTACCAGTTTTTAATGACAGAGGGCGTTCCTGAGGGAAGTTGGTATTAGCATCCTGTACTTCCATCTATTAAACACCGACCAAACAAAATTTAGACTGATTGACAGGTTAATTTGGATTTGGCAGCTATTCGAGTAAGACCTGTTTCGTGATTTCCGGTAAGATGGAAAAATATCGGTATCGCTTGGTAATTCGCTTTTTGGTTTTGGATGGAAAAAAATGCAAAGAGACAAAAGCAAAGTTGGATGCTGTCATGGGACGCTTCACCATCTATGACCACATTTAGATATTGGATCGACGGGGGCGTTCAATTTAAAAAGGGGCGAACATGCGTTTTTGATGAGGAGTGATCAGGACGCCCGGCAGACGTGCTTACCGAGGAAATCATACAAGAAGTCCACTACATGATTCTTGCTGATCGACGAACGAAAGTGCGCGAAGTAACAGAGGCCATGGTGTGTCCAATGGAACGACAATTGATATTTTACATGATAAGTTGGCGATGAAAAAATTGTCGGCCCGATGGGTGCCGCGATTGCTCACAAGCAATAATAAGCGGATGCAGCTGTTAACTTCAAAGCAGTGTTTGGGTTAATTTAAGCGAGATTGGAAGCAATTTTTGCATCGACTTGTCAACGTTGATGTTACATGGGGTCATTATTACACACCAGAAACTAAACATCAATCAAAACAAAGATTTCTCCCGGTGAATCTGCTCCAAAGAAGACGAAGACCGTCAGATCGGCTGAAAAGGTCATACCAAGAATTTTTTGGGATGCGAACGGTATCATTCTCATGAAGTAAAAACGATTACTGGAAAATACTACAATGAGTTATTGGACCGCCTTTATAAAAAATTGAAGGAGACGCGGCCGCATATGGCGAAAAAGTGCACTTGGCGCATCAGCACATTCCTTCCGCACCCGCCGTATTCACCCGATCTGGCTCCCTGCGACTTCTTCATGTTCCTTAACATGAAGAAATGGCTCGCAGGAATAAATTTAGAACAAAAAAGGAAGTCATCGCCGAGACAGAGGCGTATTTTGGAGTATTTGAAAAATCCTATTTTTTGGAGGGCTTAAAAAATGGCCGGACCATTGGGAGACTATGTTGAAAATAAATTTTTTTTTTGATAAAATGGTGTCTTCATTTCTAACACGGGTACTTATTGAGCCCCCCTTGTATAAAAGCACTACGACAAAGGTTTCGAATACCTATATACCTGCTAAGGATTTTCCAGAGCTACCTGAGTAAGCGTGAACTGCTGCACGCCACATCAGATTTTCAGGAAATAAAAGCGCGGTAGCGTTTGGCGCAGTCCAAGGATCCATTCTCGGCCTCGATCTCTGGAATCTGATCCACGACGAGATCTTGAGCATAGAAAAGCCAGAAGGTACATATCTAGTGGGATACGCTAGCGATATAGCGGCGTTCATACCTGCCCAGGACACTGAAGAAGCTGAAGCAAGTTATGATACGGACGCAAATATGACTTGAAGACTATGGCCTGGATTTCGCCAAATATAAGACCGAAGTCATCGAAGATTGAAGATGACATGAGGTTACATGCCACTCGAAGTAGCATGCAAATAAGCGAAACGAAAATAGTAAATTTTAATGTTCCGCGGAGGTATCTTAGTGCTTCGTTGCCTTTCTATGCAGTTAACGATAGAACGAATTATGCCCGTAATTCGCCTGGTGAAAAGGCTAATATTCTTCATTCGTTGCGCGAATTTAAGTTTAATTTTTAATTAGTCTGTATAGAAATTAGTGTTTCATAGACTAAATATATAAATACATAGATAAATAAATGCATTCTTCCTCTTTCATGTCCTTGCATATTTCCGATTTAGAAGTTCACCCGCCAGTCGGTTTGGGAGGTTTATTAATTTTGTTGAGTAGCCGATGCTCAGCTTTCTTATATCCTCCTGCACTACATTTACATTAAAGTATTTATGAAAAATTACACTTAAATATTATATGAACATGAAACTCGGCTTCTCTTAAAAGTTTACCAGAAAAGTCATTTCAAGTTAACCTAACATCGCTTAACCACAAATCGCTGGAGTTTGCTAAGAAAATTTAGGTTGTCGGTGTAGAAGACAAAGCTTCAAGTTTAATTTGTAGTATTAGTTAATTCGATATTCAAAGACACTCTTTACTTTGGCAGACGGCAACCTTTCCCAGTTTAGGTTAACGTCACAAAACTACGCCTGGGGGCTCAAAGTAGTCTATGGAGTAGGATCAAGCATCTTCTTTTAGCAACTTTCTTCAACCGAAGCTTACAGGTTTCCAACCACCTCAATCGTTTTTCAAGTATACGGGAATGCAAATGTGTATGCAGCAAAGTCGGATGTTCCTTTTTCGCACGCTGATTAGGCTTCTGTTTAGACAGTGAAGCTGCGACCGATACTCTCAAGTCCGTAGAGACCAATTCTGAATGTGTTCAAGCTAGCGAAGATTCTGACAATTTCATTCACAGCGCAGAGTCAATTTTTACGGATTTTAAGGCATGGAGATGGTTTGGGAATGAAGAGTGAAAACTTGGGTAATTGAAGTCAAACACATAAGACCTTCTGAAGTCTTCCCTAGTTAAACCGCGTTTCGAGTTTTCGCTAGTTAAATATAAGACTAGAACTGCTACTTTCAGCAGGTAGACTAGTCTGGATATTTTCAAAGTATTTCATTCAATTTGGTCAACATTCGATGGAAGAGGAATAAGAAATTTTCCGTTCCAAACTAATTTACGGCTTTTTATAAAAATATTTACTAATAAAACACTGCATAATTGGCCCGATAGTTACCAGGTTCAGCAGGACTTGTAGAAGTGGTAGAGTTGTGGGTGAGGTAGGGCCCATTTAGTACTGCCAGTCTGAGTGTCGTGTGCTTTGACAAACAAATTTCTAGAAAGTAATTTCTTTGAAAACCTAAATAGTTTAAACACAGTTACTTGGAAGAGTTGATTAGGTAAGAAAACGTCGTATGGGTAAAGCACATTTTTGGATCATCATTCCTGGCAACTAAATGTGTCACTGTGGCTATGTATTTCCTTAAGAGTCCAACCGTCTGCTCTAACTCAACTCAACCTACCCATTCTGCGAAATTATGCGAAGCATTTTTAATTCCGACATTTGTTTCAATCTATTGGCCCTTACTCAATTTCTTTTCTGCCACCGCTCATCAACCCAAAGTAATTTGCACTTGCCACGTTTTCTTTATGGCTGCGCATCAAATCAACATAAATGGGTTAAACGCAAGTGTCAATACGAAGGCAATCGAGTTCTGTGCAATATCCCTCGCCGCCTTCATTGTCGATTGGAAAATTAACATTGCGACAGCGGCAGCATTACAATAGCAATCACATTGCGCCAGTATTCCTTAGCGGCTGATGGAATTGCAATTCGATGTGAATTCCATTTTTTACATTGTCTCCTTTTTATGAAATCGAGAAGATGATGTAAAGTTGCCGTGACATTACGATTGACGTAAACAATGTGCTGCGGCAGCCACCAAGAGATGACGACCGTGGTCATTTTGACGATTGACGATCACAAATTGCAACGTAACGGGAAAATCGTGGTTGTGAAAAAATAATAGGTGAGTGACAAAATGAGTTGCACGTGAAAGTGTACAAGGATGAAGCGAAAAAAATGCAATGTGGTAGGCAGGTCAGGTGAAATGTCAGCGAAGGAGAGAAAAAATTAAATGACACTAAAGCGCTAAGCGGATAATAGTCAGGTATTTGCAGTTGAAGCACTCTTGGGACCACTGTCGCACCAGCTATGCAAATGAGCGAATTACAGTGCAATCACGAAAAGCTGAATGCGAACGAGAGATGTGGGCAACAGCGCGAAAGCTAATGCGAAGTAAGGACGATGGAGATGAGGCGTGATGAGCGGTGACGAAAGTGAGGATTTTGTCAGGGCGAAATTAGCAAAGAGTTATGCGAACGCTGGGTAAAGGAATTCCATTCCTTCGCAGTTAAATTTATAGATATGTACTCGTATGATCATATCATGAACCTTGGCTAATTTGATGACAGATATTTCAATTTAAATGCCTAACACACCACCCAAATGACTATAAAGGCATCACAAATGAAAAATTGGATTAATTATTTATTTATTATTTTTTTCTATTTGGAAAAAAATATGAGGTACGTAGGTTTAAAGCGCATTAATTTTTAGTACAACAAAGTGCAATTTTGAGATCGCCCAAAAATTTCTTTGTTCTTTGATAATTTTTTTCCCGTACTATATATTTTGCATTTTTTCAGTATGAAAAAGGAATGTCGCTCATGGAGAAAATACCACAAACTTTCGAGTAAAAAATCAAAATCGTTAAAAATCTAGGAAATTTCTGAGCTATTTCAAACCTTTTTTTATTGTGCTAGACTATTATTCGGAAGTGCTTAGGTTGGAACCCCAAATGATAAAAAAACAGTTTTCCTAATAACTAACAGTCGCCCTACAGTAAGCAATGGCACACCTCTGAGAATATTTTTGACATTAAAAAGCTCCTGTTAAACAACGGTAACAGCATTTGTGGTGATCATTTAATCACCTATACGGAGAGCACTGCACCAACCAATTCCCAAATCAAGATGTGCTTGGAATCGAGCCGAGAACTAAATGGTGCAGGGAATCAAAACATGTGTATTGGTAACGCAGCTTACCTCTTGAATACTTGGCCCCCATCGAGAATAACTGTGGAAGACCCCATTACTTCCCTTTATAATCGTAAGAGCTTGGAGCTTGATGGACTGTCAGGCAAAGCAACCATAAGAACCAGAAGATGTCAGATAAAAAAACCAAAAATTCAGATAAAAGCGACATAATACCTTCTTCTGAAAATGACAATCTGCTGGTTTCTAGCCCAGATACGGGTGTCAGTAGGGAGCAAGGGAAGTGTCAGTCGTAGTACTCCTTTGCTAAATAAGCAACGACAAACAAAACAACCAAAAACGCTAGAAAACCCAGTAGACGGCACTCAAAAAAAAAAAAAAACAGGCTGCGAAAGAACCGAAGTAGAGTGCCTCAAGCGCCAACAAGCCGTATGCTTCAGCGAAAAGAAACAGATCACAGGACGTGATGAATCAGCTATTAAAGAAAGCTACACCTTAGCTGGTATCGTAGAAACAACAAAACAACGACCACTTAGCGAGGCAGTTAGTGTTAACCTTCTAATTGCACTTATCGAGGAGAGCACCAGCTGCAGAGTCGTCCTGCGGAAGTGGGGGTAGGTTGAGGCTAAACTGCCCAAGATCGGAGTATAAAGCGGTGCTCTTCCTTCCTTCGATTCTGCTGGCATAATTGCAGGCTGTAGGGTGATCAAATGATATGACGACTGGTCGAGAGTTGTCCTCAAGGAGTGCGCAGCTGAGATCAGCGAGGCACTGGAAGGCTTAAAGCTTAAGCTTATTCCGCCTAAAGGAATACCTTGCCTTCCTCGTGCTCGCATTTGCTTTAATACCTTAAATAACACAATCTTGCGGTGCCGTCGGCACTTGAAAGCATTAGAAAAATCTGACAACTGGGTGCGGTTTGGTCTGAGAAAAGCCAAGCTGAAAACATTTAAAGAAGACAGTAACGACAACAACGAAGACCATCCAGAAGAGGTCGATAAGAACATGCAGCTGGAGGAGCTAGGAAACCTAGTAGAAGACAACGACAAACCTGGTCTCTAAAGACGTACAGTTTAATCTGCAGCGCTCGAAATGTGCTACAGCGTACTCGGATGTTCTCTTCCAAGAGAGGGACATTGACATCGGATTTATACAGGAACCCTGAGTCGGGGACACTGAAATTAAAGGGTTTGAAGACAACAGCAACATTAACCTATTCTACACTGAATCACGCGGTAAGTCCAGGTCATGTGTAGTTATTAAAAACACGTAAAAACTTTTCTGTGATCTAACTTTGGTAGCCCTGATTTCACAGTTGTGAAGGTGAAGTTCCAGAAATCGGCTATACATCTAGCAGCAGTGTATATGTAAGACGACAAACCGGCGTCGTCAGATGAAGTGGCTCGGTTGCTATCATCACTCAGCAACACAGACAACATCGCCCAAAAGTTAAAGATCGACCAAAAACAAAAAAAAAGAAAAAATAATGGATTTCTTGCGAAGCCAAATTATTTCCAAAAGTTCTGATAGAAAAATTTGAAATTTTGATGCAAAATATTTCGCGGTTTTAAAAATTTATGTTTGCTAAAAAATGCAATTTATTTTTATAGAAAAATATGCCAAATTAAAAGATAAATAAGTAAGTCATCAAAACTTGCCAAAATGTGGTGTCTTTATAATAATTTCGAGGGGTGTATATATTATTTTTCTCGTTAGAATAAAAAATGAAAATTATATTAAAAAAAATGTATAAAATAAACGATATGAATTAAAATTTCGAGCGCTAGCGCGAATAAGTGGGTTTCTGATGCTGAGCAGATATTTTTCTCTCCTTATTTTCTCATTTGTCTTGCCAAATGCGAGTTGGCCATACTGCCATTGCCACTGCCTTGAGGCAAATGCTTTAAGCAAAAGTGATAGACAATCAATAAAAATGCCAAATAAATGTGACAATACGCTGCCAAGCACGCGGAATCGCTAGGCGTCTATAGCAGAGCTGGAGTAGAGATAAGACTGAACTGCCAGTTGGTGGGAGTGATTATGTGTCGGTGGTTGAGTGCCGCTCTGGCTAAGTATTAAAGTGACAGATCAATGGTACGCGCAGCAAAAATACCACTTCGATTGACAATAATAAAAATAGAACTAAAGTACCAAGACTGCTGTGGATTTCTTATGCGCACAGCTAATGCCGTCTTGCCACAAATCCCACGCCAGCCGCAGATGTCAGGCAGCCAACATTTGGTGGCATTTTGCGGTCGTTGACAGCTTCTTCGTCATTTCGAATTGAGTTTGAACAAAAACAACAAAAAAAAAAAAAAAATCAAATTGGAAAAGAAAAAACGAAAAGCTGACAGTTATTAAAAAGTGGCAAGAAAAGCCATCAACCAGAAATTCAGCGCATCAATTGCGGCTGTGGCAAGCAGTGTAAGGGTGCCAATGACATGTTCTTCTCAAGGGACAACTTAGTAGGAAGATGCCTGGTTGCCGCCTGAAGCTGTTGGGTGGAGTTCACCAGCGGTTAATGCTACAATAAATTTAATATATATTTAATACGCTTATTTAATTTTGTCTATGCAGCGCTGCCGGCCATAATCTCTTTGTACGACAAAGTTGATTGCTCATAAAATTTGTAACGGTTTGCTATTGTTGACTGATAATGACTTTATTTGTATTTTTTGTTTATTTTTGGGTAGTGGTGCTGGGTGCTTGTCCACTTTGTACAATTAGACGCACACAGTCACAGACGCACATCAGCGATGGCTTGAATTGTTCGAATGCGAGCAGCGAGCCAATTACTCTCATGCGATTTATACATTTAAGGCGGGTCATAAATTTTTGTGTATTTAGAATGTTAATTATGCAAGTATTTAACGAGGCTGTACAACATAAAATTGTGATTGGTTTCTGTAATCTTAAGTGAATTTGATAAGTGAAGTGGCGCCTGATAAGCCACAATTAACTGGGTAGCAGAGGCACATTTTTAGGCACTTCTGGAGAGGTTCTACGTAGAAGATTTAATAATTTTTTTGCTTTTATAATAAATAAAATAAAATAAAATTTCGTTTGCTGGTTTGAATTTATTCGTTTATTTATTTACAATGTTTAACAATTTTAAAGCTGCAGTATTTCTTACAGACTAAAAAACAGATTAATGCAAAATAATTTAATCAAAAATAAATTAAAATTATATTAGGTGCGCAACTAAGCTGTTTTTTGATGAAAATATCATACAACTTTATGCTAAACAAATGGTTACAAGTGAATCATTGAAAGTATTGCCCATCGCTGACTACTACTTTTTCCCATATTCCTGGTAGATCTCGTACACCGTCGCGGTAAAACTGTTCATCTTTTGAGGCTATCCACCGATCAAGCCATTTTTGGGTGCCTTCATATGCATGGAACTGCTGGTCAGCTAGAACAGGTGCCTTCGATCGGAACAGGTGATAATCGGACGGCGCAATATCTGGAGAATATGGCGGGGCAGATCGGGTAGGATTTCCCATTATAGCGTTTTCAGGTAGGTTTTAACGGGTTTGGTAATGTGAGGCCGAGCGTTGTCATGCTGTAGAATCACTTTTTCATGCCTCTCCGCGTATTGCGGTCGCTTCTCGCGCAGTGCTCGGCTCAATCACGTGAATTGAAGTCGATACTGATCCCCAGTGATGGTTTCGCTTGATTTTAACAGCTCATAATAAATAACAGCAATTTGGTCCCACCAAATACATAGCATAACCTTCGCAGCGTGAATATTCGGCCAAGACGACGACGTAAAGGCATGGCTAGGCAGTCCCCATGACTTCCTTTCTTTGGATTGCTGTAATGAATCCATTTTTCATCACCCGTCATGATGCGATGAAGAAAACCCTTCCTTCTTTGCCGCTGGAGCAGTTGTGCACAGGCGAAAAATCGACGTTCAACATCCCTTGGTTATAACTCATAAGAAACCCAAGTCCTCTGTTTCTGAATCATTCCCAAAGCATGCAATCGCTTGGAAATGGATTGGCGGGTTTCTTGCGTTTGACACGAATCCTCATTGAGCAATGCCTTCAATCCAGCGTCTTCGAAGGTTTTTGGCCTTCCTTCACGCGGACTGTCGTCAACATTAAAATCACCGTCTTTGAAGCGACGGAACCAATCTCGGTACGTTGTTCCACTTGAAGCAGCATCCCCATAAACTTTTCAAAGCTCTCGATGCGCTTCAGCCGCCGTTTTTTTCGAATGAAAGAGGAAAATCAACACTTCCCGGAAATGACGATTATTCGGCACAAAGTCAGAGATCTTCACAAAACAAAAAAATACCAGTCTAACGGTTAGGCGCGATAGAAGTGAAACCTTCCGTAAAACAAACTGAGAGAGAATAAGACGAAAGCAGCATTAGGAGCGGGATAATTATAGGTTCATTATAATATTGCTATAAAGTTCATATTTTATTTTCTTCATTTTATTATTATTCATCCTCAATGTTTTCAATTTCAACAAATGATACGAGTGGCTTATGATAGCTAAAATATGATACAAATGCTTTGGTTTCGATGTTATCGACATGTCTTTGAAATACCGCGTCAATGGTTGTTTTTGATCGTGTTGTCGATTCAGTGCGATTGTTACACATTTTTAAATTGAATGTTGTATTGAGAACGTCAATTAAAGGAACCGCTGTGTCCAATGCAAAATTTACGTTAAAATCGCCACTTAAAATCATTGGAACTTTATTGTAATCTTTTCTAATATAAGTATCCGCGATACTTCTGGTGTATACTTTATTAAATTTTCGTGAATGAATTCCGTGATGCTATTTATTGATTTTTTTTTCTGTCGATATTCACGACACTTTTCTGCATTATTTTTCGGCATAATTGCGGTAAATATTTAAAAATGAAAATATTTACGAATATAAAAATACACACGCGGTTGCTATTATGAGCGTCCCCAGCAAAACCTGCGTGACCGAAACTCTAACACAATTACATTTTTTTGAATGTTACAAACACATATGCACGCAGGTTTTGCTGGGGCGTGACCGAAACTCTACTACAATTACACATATCCACTCGTATTTGTTTGAAAATCGACTTTTTTTTTGGTTCTCCGTCACCTTTGGAAAATGTGTAAACAGTAAGCAAACTTTATTCATATATTTTTCCTCATTTTTGCATCAGTAAAATTAAACAAACGCCGTAGCCGAATGGGTTGGTGCTTGACTACTATTCAGAATTCACAGAGAGAACGTCAGTTCGAATCTCGGTGAAAACACCAAAATTAAGGAAAACTATTTTTCTAATAGCGCTCACCCCTCAGCAGGCAATGGCAAAACACCGAGTGTATTTCTGCCATGAAAAAAAGCTCCTCATAAACATATCATAAAATAAAATAAAATAACTGTATAAAAAAAATTTTTTTCTTGTGATTCGAACCAAGGATTTTGGATCGGAAGCTCACATTGCTAGCCGCTCGGCTATCGCGCCATGCTATCGGCGCTGGCCTAAAAGTTATTTAGTTCGTCGCTACGTTTATATGTAATATTCGTAGCCAAGAGTGTCGCTTTTTTCGTTTCATCGAGTCTCAAATCACTCCCAACGATTCTAAAGAAGTTTTCACTTCAAAAAGTTTATGATACCAAAATAAAATCACTAATGTGTCGAAGTAGTTTGTTTACCATATGTCTGAGCTTGGTTTATGACGTTTAGGTTATGTTAGAATCGACTAGCACACACTGCTGGCGGCATCTACAAACAGCGGGAACCTAGTTGCGCAATATTTGAATAGATGCATTTTAATGAATGAAAAAAAGTAGAATTTCTTATAGTTTACAGAGAAAAAATATCAGGGAATACTTAGAATTAATTCAGCAAGTGAGGGAGAGGCAGAGAATAATATTTCTATATTAATTTCTAGTGTTTTTAGATGAATGAGCAAGCACCGACTTTTATAGTATTCAACTGGACCAGTGAAATGCAAGGAATGCAAAGCATAACGGACGGAGACTTTCTAGAACGTTCAAGTCTTCTAATATGATAAGCATAAAATGGTCTCCAAATAAAGATATAGTCCAGCGTATTCCAGCTTTGAACGCCCAAGAGAGATATAAATGTAATAGCTTTAGTGTTTATTGATTAACAAAGACCGAACTAAAATGTAGAGGATGCTTTCCATTTCAATTCAACCGGGCTACTCGGGTCATGTTCTTCGATTTCGATGTAACTTAAATATGTTGCTCTCTGGTCAAAATAATGAGACACGTATTTTTTTGTTCGCCCGAAAAAAATTTTTTTCAAGAGTTATCGGCAATTTTGTTTTTTGCCTCAAACTCGATTTTTTTTAATTATATAAGAAAAAAATTTTTTGAAATGCCCATAACTTAGTCAAAAATGAACCGATTTTAATAATTCTGGGTTCAAAATGATCGTAATTACTTACACAAGCGACTTCATGTAGAAACAATTGCAAAAAAGTAGTTGAAAATTTTTTATTTAGTAAAAAAGAAAAAAAATTTAAATTTTTTCAAAATTCAATATTTCAAAAAGTGCATTTTTTTTTTTTATAACTTTTTCCAAATCAAAAAAACATCTCAAACTTTAATTGAGCTGCATGCCTAGTAGCTAAAATGCGTTGTTTTTGAGTAATGAATTTTTAAGTAAACACCCTGTTTCGCACTTTTTGTTTTTTGCAAAATAAAAAATTTTCAACTACTTTTTTGCAACTATTTCTACATGAAGTCGCTTGTGTAAGTAATTACGATCATTTTGAACCCAGAATTATTAAAATCGGTTCATTTTTGACTAAGTTATGAGCAATTAAAAAAAATTTTCTTATATAGATTATTTCCATTTCAATTCAAAAGGGCTATTCGGGACATGTTCTTCGATTTCGATGTAACTCAAATATGTTGCTCTCTGGTCAAAATAATGAGACACGTATTTTTTTGTTCGCCCGAAAAAAAATTCTTTCAAGAGTTATCGGCAATTTTGTTGTTCGGCTCAAACTCGATTTTTTTTAATTGTATAAGAAAAAATTTTTTTTAAACGCCCATAACTTGGTCAAATATGAACCGATTTTAATAATTTTGGGTTCAAAATGATCGTAATTACTTACACGAGCGACTTCATGTAGAAACAATTGCAAAAAAGTAGTTGAAAATTTTTTATTTAGCAAAAAATAAAAAAATTGAAAAATTGAAATTTTTTGCAAAATAAAAATTGTTCAACTACTTTTTTGCAATTGTTTCTACATGAAGTCGCTCGTGTAAGTAATTACAATTATTTTGAACCCAGAATCATTCAAATCGGTTTATTTTTGACTAAGTTATGAGTAATTAAAAAAAATGTTCTTATATAGATTCTTTCCATTTCAATTCAAAAGGGCTATTCGGGACATGTTCTTCGATTTCGATGTTACTCAAATATGTTGCTCTCTGGTCAAAATAATGAGACCCGTATTTTTTTGTTCGCCCGAAAAAAAATTTTTTCAAGCTTTATCGGAAATTTTTTTTTTCGGCTCAAAATCTATTTTTTTTAATAATATAAGAAACTTTTTTTTTAAATGCTCATAACTTAGTCAAAAATGAACCGATTTTAATAGTTTTGGGTTCAAAATGATTGTCATTACTTACACGAGCGATTTCATGTAGAAACAGTTGCAAAAAATAGTTGAAAATTTTTTAGTTTGCAAAAAACAAAAAGTGCGAAACAGGTTTTTTACTCAAAAATTCATTACTCAAAAACAACGCATTTTAGCTACTAGGCATTCAGCTCAATTAAAGTTTGAGATGTCCTTTTGATTTGGAAAAAGTTATAAAAAAAAAAAATACACTTTTTGAAATATTGAATTTCGAAAAAATTTCAATTTTTTTTATTTTTTGCTAAATAAAAAATTTTCAACTACTTTTTTGCAATTGTTTCTACATGAAGTCGCTCGTGTAAGTAATTACGATCATTTTGAACCCAAAATTATTAAAATCGGTTCATATTTGACCAAGTTATGGGCATTTCAAAAAATTTTTTTCTTATATAATTAAAAAAAATCGAGTTTGAGGCAAAAAACAAAATTGCCGATAACTCTTGAAAAAAATTTTTTTCGGGCGAACAAAAAAATACGTGTCTCATTATTTTGACCAGAGAGCAACATATTTGAGTTACATCGAAATCGAAGAACATGTCCCGAATAGCCCTTTTGAATTGAAATGGAAATAATCTATATAAGAAAATTTTTTTTAATTGCTCATAACTTAGTCAAAAATGAACCGATTTTAATAATTCTGGGTTCAAAATGATCGTAATTACTTACACAAGCGACTTCATGTAGAAATAGTTGCAAAAAAGTAGTTGAAAATTTTTTATTTTGCAAAAAACAAAAAGTGCGAAACAGGGTGTTTACTTAAAAATTCATTACTCAAAAACAACGCATTTTAGCTACTAGGCATGCAGCTCAATTAAAGTTTGAGATGTTTTTTTGATTTGGAAAAAGTTATAAAAAAAAAAAAAATGCACTTTTTGAAATATTGAATTTTGAAAAAATTTAAATTTTTTTTCTTTTTTACTAAATAAAAAATTTTCAACTACTTTTTTGCAATTGTTTCTACATGAAGTCGCTTGTGTAAGTAATTACGATCATTTTGAACCCAGAATTATTAAAATCGGTTCATTTTTGACTAAGTTATGGGCATTTCAAAAAATTTTTTTCTTATATAATTAAAAAAAATCGAGTTTGAGGCAAAAAACAAAATTGCCGATAACTCTTGAAAAAAATTTTTTTCGGGCGAACAAAAAAATACGTGTCTCATTATTTTGACCAGAGAGCAACATATTTAAGTTACATCGAAATCGAAGAACATGACCCGAGTAGCCCGGTTGAATTGAAATGGAAAGCATCAGAGTAATAATTATTTTGCGATTAAGTCTTACCCTATTAATTTATTACCGCGTGCTATTTTCCAATTTTTTTTATTTTTGACGCCAAATTGCTCCCGCGCATCGTAAAATTATTCTGGCTGAGAGCTTTTTACCTTAAATTGTTTGTCTTGTTGTATCTAGCGCACCATCGAGCAATGTAACACCACTCATCATTTTTCGTTAAAAGTAAATCAGAAAAAACACTCCCAAGTACAGCACGGATTTTTTGATTCCCAAGCATGGAACTTTTCTTTTTGAACATCAACTTCTTAGGCGTCGATGGACGAGCGAGAATGGAGAGTAAAATTTCAAGGCCATGTAACGTTTTGGGCATTTTCGTTCCGCGAGAGAGAAAAAAGATATAACGTAGATGAAAAGGAGAGAGATAGCTATCCCTTATATATATCTTAGATATACTTTAGGCTATTTTTCATGAGTTTTTCCTTATGGTTGTTAATTTCTAGGGAGAAATAATACTGCTTACTTTCTGGCGCTTGTTTGTTGGTGCAAACTTGTAGGAAATATATTTTTGGTGCCTACTTTTTGCCGTTATATTTCCTTGGTGCCTACTGTCTGGGGTGTTTTTTGGTCCCAATTTTTTTGGCGTTTTTTGTTTTTTTGGTGCCTACTTTTTGGCGCTTCTTTTCGTTTCCTAGCTAGTGCTTGTGTGAACTATAAAATACTATACATTCCGGGGTCGGATTTATTGGTATTGCCTTGCGGTCATTTATGCCGCTGCTGCGGTCCTGAAATCGTTGCGTTTGTGCGGGTGATAAACGCTCGAAGTAGTGCGTGTTGTTGTCACAGATTGCGTCCGTCGTTTACCTACACCGGTCGACCCTTCTCCGTTTTTTGTACATTTTGTCTATTTGTATTCTCTGCAAATGTTGTGAATTTATTTAGCCATACACATATTCTTTCTCCATCTCTCTCTCTCTCTCTCATACTCTCTCCCTCTGTCTTTGTCTGCCTTGAAAGTTTCACTTCCGTTATGTGTACTACGCTACACGCAGCGTTTTTATTTTTACGTATCTGTCGAAATCAAAATGAGCTTCGTTTGAAAATATAACCATTCACTAAAAACCAATCGTGCTTTCTTTAAAGCTAGCGAATTTTTTACATTATCGACGGTCGCATGGCTTGACGTCTTGCACTAATTGAACTGGTAAGACTTAAATCCTATATTCAAGTGAAAAGCTTGAGTCACAATGCATTTTAGTGTCAAGTACCGAGTCAATTCAAATTTATTTATTAAGCCAATTCAAATTTATTATTTAAGCCTGCGTGATCTGTTAAGCTTTATGATGTAGAAAGGTGCGAGGCTCATTTGAGAAGTCTGCGGAAAGTCAGGGAGATGGCGCTACTGGCGCGTATCGAGGTTATGTTTACATATAGTTTATATATGGGTCTACAGCTCCGCGGGGAAGCAAAAGGCCACGCCAATCTCTTGATTTCTTTGCAGATTTTTAGCTTCCAAATTTCTCCTCAAAGTCAGTGCTGCTCTGCCTCTACGACGACTGTCTTGAGCGTTCCAGTCGATTGCCCTGTGGGTGATGTCGATTTGGCCCCTCTTAACACGTGCCTGAGCCAACCCCATTTCATGTGCATAATTTCCAGGCGCATTGGTGTCTGTTTATAAGGATCCCACAGTTCAGTGCTTGATATTGCGTTGGGCTAGAAAATTTTCAATATTTTGCGGAGACAGGAGACAACAATTGGTGCGAACCTGCACCCTTTGGAGGTGAGAGGCTGACTTGGCGCTCTCGGATCCTTCGGTCTATTATTTGTTCCCTAATTTGAAGAAATGGCTGGCGGGAAAAATATTTTAATCAATCGAAGAGCTGTTTGCAGAAACGAATGGCTATTTTTCAGACTTGGACAACGTCTATTATTCGTGCTGAATCAGGGCTTTAAGGCGGGTGAATCATTAATACAATCTTCTGGAAACGCAAAATCTCTCTCGTGTGAGCTGATGCGTGGGAGCTCGCATTGCCTTGTCTTCGGCCATTGATTTTGCTTAACTCTTTGCAGACTTACGGCAAACAAATGGTTGTGTAGCACTCAGAACTAACTGTTTTAAGTTTTTTTGGAGGTACAGTGGTAAGATGATCGGATCGAAAACAGGCCCATTCGCTTTGAGGTGCTTCTTCCGCGAACAAATTTTATTAAGCTCGTTTTGGACCACTCATACTTTTGATTGCTGTTTTGTTGACAGCTCATATGCATAGAGCCAGGTTTCGTCACCTGTTACGATATTAAAGATGTGCTTTGAACCAACGCAATTGAATTTCCTTAGTATTCCTTTACAACAAGCGAGTTCTTTCCGGGCAACTTCTAAATTATGCGGTATCCAACGAGAAGTAATCTTCTTGTCGACCAAAAGTTCAGGCAATATTAATTGTGTGATGGTCACAGTAATGCTCATGGATGCCTCTATCTCACGATGTATCCCGTGAGTATCGTGCGTTATTAATTGCCGCAAAGCATTGAATGTTTCTGCCATAACAACAGTTTTTAGACGACTTTCGCGGAATTCATCTTGCAGGGATCGACGGCCAAGTTGCAGCTCACTATATCAGTGATTCAGAGTGGTTGAGTGTGATGATTCAACGCCAAAAGTCGAAGTACTATAAGCTGATCAATATACTGCTGTAGCACTCTAATTCACGGCGAAAATCGTAATAGAACCAACGCTCGAAAATATTCACGAGTTAATTCCAATTTTTGGGCGAGATAAATTTTTCAACTCACTGAAAACGAAACAGGTAAAGCTCGCAAGTGAAAATTTGATAGGTAAGTTTGTGATAAAAAATACCAAAGTTTTTCATAAAAATACGAATTACAGCTCATGGTACGTAGCGTTGCAAAGGCGTAAAATATTAAAAGTAACTCTCGCATAGTCAAAATGTGTCAATATCAACTATGATACTATAGTAGGTAGGTAGGTAGGTAGGTAGGGTGGTTGTCGTGAGACACACTTAGACCTTCGGCAGGTCCATTGTGATACCACTGGAGCTTATCCTTACTCTACGTGTTCCCTTTCAAACCATCCGGTTGCTTTAATAAACGAGCAGAGCTTCGTTAGTTTTAGATGCGCTATATCCGCTACATCGGTTAGAAATGCTGTATCGAGGGTGCGCAGCCTTCTCCTAGCTAGGCTTTCACACTCACATAAAAGGTGTCTGACTGTTTCCTCTTCTTCTGTATTTAGACAGCTTCTACAGAAATCGAAGTAAGGTAGTCCTAACCTTCTAGCGTGGCTGCCTATTAAACAATGACCTGTTAATACACCTATCATTTTTCTTATAGATTCCCTGTTGAATCTTAGCAAGATCTTCGATCGACCGCTGTTCCAGTTCGGCCATGTCTGTCTGCTTAGTTCGCATGTTGTGAGGTTTTGCCAGATTGTATTTACCTTTTTGATGGTTTCCCTGTCTATAAGTAATTTACAAGTGGCTATAGGCATGGGTATCAGCGCCTTATCCGGTTCGAGATCGAGCGTTGTACCGGCTCTTGCAAGTTCATCCGCCTTACAATTTCCTGGAATGTCCCTGTGGCCTGGTACCCAGATAAGGTGCACCTTGTAGCACTTAGATACGTCATCTAGTAGTTTAAAACATTCTAGAACTGTTTTTGACGAGTGCGTTTTTGATTCCAGCGCTTTTATTGCTGCTTGACTGTCCGAGTAAATGAAGATTTCATTTGTGGATAATACTCTCGTTTTTATTTCTTTAAGCCCCTCTTTTATGGCAGTGACTTCCGCCTGAAATACACTGCAATGATCAGGTAAGCGAAATGATTGGCGTACTCCGAGTTTGTCGGAGTAGACCCCTCCACCTACTTTATTATCCAGTTTTGAGCCATCTGTGTAGATGTTTAAGTCATTTATCTTGACAATGAGCCCGTTATCCCATTCCTCTTTGGAAGGAAATACTGTGACGAAGGATTTATTAAAATTGATGTCCTTGGTCCTACAGAAATCCGTTGTGTTGGGAATGCAGGGGAATTGTTCTAAAATTGAGGAGTGTCCTCTTCGGTTCGTTCTGAGTAGGCCGATTTCTCTTAGTCTGAGAGTTGCTTTGGCAGCTGTTTGCTTACCGTACTGCTCAATTGGTAAAATGTTAAGCATGATATTTAGTGCATCTGTGGGTGTGGTTCTGAGGGCCCCACAGATGCAAAGACTGGCCATTCTTTGTACGTGTGCCATGGTTCTTTTGATGTACAATTTATCTAAAGCTGGCCACCATACTAATATGCCGTATGTTAGGATAGGTCTGACAATTGCCGTGTACAGCCAGTATACGATAGATGGGGAGAGACCCCAACTTAGTCCTATCAGCTGTTTGCAAGAGTATAGTGCTATTGTCGCCCTTTTTACTCTATCTTCGACATTTGCCTTCCATGTTAGCTTTCGGTCTAGTATTAGACCTAGGTAGCGGGCCTCATCGCTAAATGACAGTGCCGTTCCACCTAGAGTCGGAGGAGTTATATTTGGTATTTTGTGTTTCCTGGTGAATAGGATTAGTTCAGTTTTATTGGGGTTGACGCTTAGCCCATTTGCTTTTGACCAGTTTTCAACCTTATTTAGTAAATCCTGCATGACTTCTATGAGTGTATTGGGGAATTTCCCCCTTACTACCAATGCAACATCGTCCGCATATGCTACTACGTGTTGTCCTCTCTCCTCTAGGCTCTTTAGCAATGAGTTTAGTGCCAGCACCCATAGGAGAGGAGACAGCACGCCGCCTTGAGGTGTTCCTCTGCTAACTTTTTTCTTGATCACTGAGGCCCCTAGGGTTGCGATCACAAATCTGCTCAAGAGCATGTTTTTGATGAACTCAACCAGAGCGCCAGAGATCCCGAAATCCGTCAGTGCCTTTATTATGGTATCCGGTAGGATGTTGTTGAATGCGCCCTCGATATCTAGGAAGGCTACCAGTGTGAATTCTTTATTATACATTGACTTCTCGATTTCTGTAACAAGTGAGTTAAGTGCTGTTTCAGTTGATTTCCCTTTACAGTACGCATGTTGTGAGATGCTGAGCTTATTAGGGCTGATGTTAGCCCTAATATGCTCTTCTAAAATTCTTTCTAATGTCTTTAGCAGAAAGGAGGATAGGCTTATTGGCCTGAAATCCTTAGGTGTTGTGTGTGAACTTTTTCCCGCTTTAGGGATAAAGACCACTTTTACCTCTTTCCATGTTGATGGGACACTTTTCAGTTTCAGAGCGGCCTTAAATATGGCCGTCAACCACTCCATGATGTAGTTGAGTGAATGTTGTATTTGGGCCGGGAATAATCCATCTGGGCCCGGTGATTTAAATGGTTTGAACGTGTTCACTGCCCAGGTTATCCTAGTTTCAGTGATTATTTCTTCAATGTCAGAGTTTGGTCTTTCTGTACCAATGTCGATTACTACGTTAGAAGATTCGTTGCAGGGAAAGTGTGTGTCCACCAGCAACTTCAAAGTTTCGTCACTCGAAGTAGTCCAACTCCTGTCCGGTTTTTGGAGGTATCCGGTGGGATTGTGTTTTTTTGAGAGGATTTTGCGCAGTCTGGAAGCCTCTGTGGTTCCTTCGATTTCTCCACAGAACGCTCTCCAACCAGACCTTTTCGCTTTCCTAACTTCTTTTTTGTAAATTTTTAGTTTACTGTAGTAGCAGTCCCAGTCTTTACTCTCACGTGTCGCTTTCGCTCTATTAAACTGTTTCCTGCTGTCGTTTCTTAATGTAGACAGGTCTTCTGACCACCAGGGCGGCTTTTTCTTCCCCTTATACCTAGTTAAAGGGCAAGCCTTGTTTAGTGCAGCTCTACAGACCTCCGTAAGGGTTTGTACGTGTTCGTTCAATGATTCTCTGTCTTCAATAGTAATATTTTGGGAATTTGGAAGTCTTTCCTTAAGTTCCCGTTTATATATATGCCAGTTGGTCTTTTTCAAGTTCCTGTTGGCGGGTGGAGCCCGTGGGTTGTTTCCCCCAAATTTTATTTCTATGTAGCGATGATCGGAGTAAGAGTGTTCATTCAGAACCCTCCACTGCGTCATCTTTCCGTAAAGGGTTTGACAAGCTAGCGTAATATCAAGAACTTCTTGTCTATTGCGCGTAATAAATGTAGGTTCGTTGCCTTTGTTACACACTAAAAGCTTACTACATATAATATAATTAAAGAGAGACTCACCTCGTTCGTTAGTATCCGAGCTCCCCCATATGGTATGGTGGGCATTGGCATCACCTCCTAGTACTAGTTTGCGGTTGTGAGCTTTGCAGTCTTCCACAAGGCTTCTTATTAGCGGCGACGGCAGTGGGCCTGTGTCGTCTCCGGCAAAATAGAACGAGGTTAGCCAGGTGTTGCTTCCGCTCACTTCCCAGCTAACCGTCGTAGTATCTGCGTTACTGAAATTTTGAATCATAAATATATTAAGATGTACTTTTGCCATTATGCATGTTCTTTTAGTACCTTCACAATTAGTCTTGTATACTTTATAACCTGATGTCCTCAGACCGCAGATTTCGCCATTCCGTACCCAGGGTTTCTGGATGAGGACTACATCCGGCTGATCTTTTGCCAGACGATCCAGGAGGGCATGGCAGGCTTCTTTACAGTGGTGTAGATTTATCTGAAGAAGATGCATCAGCTGTTAATGTTGTGTCTGGGTCTTCTTTGCTTTCGCATAAGAGTTCCCTTTCGGAATACTTACCTCCCTAAGCCCATTTCTGAGCCTGAAGAGGCGTATTCTTCTTCGGTGGGCTGGTCGTCCTCGCTCATTGGCTCGGTTTCGCTCATGGGTTCGAGCTCCCTCATGGGCTTTTCGCTTTCCTTCGTGGCGAGGAACTCAATTGCATCCGTATCGGTTTTATAAATGTGGAGCTTCACCTTTACAAAACCGTACCTCAGTTGCCCGTCGCATTTCGCTAACGGTTCAATTGAGTTCTCCGTGAGGAGCAGGAGAGCCTGCATGGTGGCGCGCTTCTGCTCTTTCGATTCATCCGCGCTGTTTTGGTTGGTAATGGTTTTGACGTACCTCCACTCCTGCGTTGGGATATCCGGATTGCAGACCCGGATGAGCTTCATAATCTCTACCGGGTCTTCGACGGTTGAAGGCAACCAAACCCTTGCTCGCGGCCTGGACGGAATATCGTTCCTGTCCACGACCACTAGCTTGGCATTTGGGTACACTTCTCCAACTTTGGAGATGGCCTCTTTGTACAGATGGACCGATCTCTCATCGTCGCACGCTATTATTTTTATCTGGCCTTGGTGCCAGCCTAGATCTTCACACGCAGGCGGGGGGCCGGGGTTCTCCAGAATAACCTTCAGTGCCACTTTCGTTAGCTCGGCCTCTATCCATTTCCATTGGGCCTTGGGGATCATACCTTCAGGATGGTTTTCGTCCAGGACCCCTATGATAAAGCGGTCTTTTGCAACCTCCGCAAATGATCTTCTGGGCGTCTCGCCCATTGATTTGTGCCTTTTTGCACTTGGCTTATTCTCCTCCAAGGACCGCTGTCGTTTTGGAGCCGATTGTATTTGTTTGAAGTCGGGGTTGAAATCAGGAATGATCGCTTTCGCTCTATCAATCGCCTCTTTCAACTCCTGAGACAATTCACCTTCCTTTGGGTGAGTTTCGTGCACCCTCCTTAGAAGCCTGGCTGCATTTCCGCGATCCTGGTAGCTCGCTTTCGCTGGGTCTACCACCCTCACAAGCGGCCATCCTCCGGTGCCGGAGCTAGCAGTAGCTGTGCTTCCGGTCGGGACCGTTTTTGGGGGCTGAATCACAGTTGACTGCCTGGCTAGTGCACCCCTACTTGTGCTTGGACCTGT
This sequence comes from Anastrepha obliqua, assembly GCF_027943255.1. Taxonomy (NCBI): domain Eukaryota; kingdom Metazoa; phylum Arthropoda; class Insecta; order Diptera; family Tephritidae; genus Anastrepha; species Anastrepha obliqua. The sequence goes on along the minus strand of NC_072896.1, from coordinate 122,352,981 downwards.
GTCCAGCTCTGGTTGTGTGGCAGCTGGCCTCGCTTTCGCTGAGGCTGTCGCTGTGTGTTTTGATCGACTTAATTGGCCGATGGATGGATTTCTCTTTGAGCTCGGTGCGACCGTTGCTCTTATTGCGGAACTGTTTGTTCCTGTCGGTCTTTTCGAAGGAGGACCGATCTCCTTTTTCTTGTTTATTTTTGAATAGTCTGCTTGCATATTTGGACCCACGAGTGTCGGAGAAAGGATGTCCGCCCGTGCATAGCTCCGAACTACACGGGTAAGGCTAGTTATTACGGAGGGCGCCAGGTATCCGTAAGCTCCGTTCGAGACTTGGTTATTTGTTAGAAGGGCCCCAAGACTGACAGATTATCGGCACGGGTCGCATCACACCTTAATCCAGCCCTTCACCCCCGACCACGTTAAAAGTACTTTGGGTAGTGCTGTACTATTGAGGAGTATCGAACCCAACCCATAGTACTCTTAACTTAGCTAAGTACCTCCTGTAAATAGGAAAGCTGTGGTACTTATTACCAGCTGGCACCCTCGGGGAGGGTTCAGTGGAGGATTTTCGCCAGCCTATAGTAGGTTTCTAGGGTTTCTCTCCCGGGATTTCCCGTTCCCGATATCCCGGGTAATCCGCAAAAATATCTATTCCCGATTTCCCGAAAAAAACGTAAATTCCCGGGATTATTTAACATTTATTATCATTTAAAATGAAAAATTCAAATTACTTTTTTTATTTAAAAATATTCAAAAACAAAGTAAGCTAAGCAAGCATTGACTTTCTTGTTTTCGTGATTATACAGCTGTGCAACACAAATATTTGAAAAGTCATAGCGTTTGGGTGTCTTTACTTTTTATATTTTAAAAAGTTATATATTAAAAGTGGTTAAAAGATTTCTTTGTGAACTAAAGTAAGTTTAATTGAATTTTAATAACAATTAGTTATTATTCCACTGATATTTTAAATATTAAAATTAAAGGGTTATTAAAAAATACGAATGTCGTCAGAAAGAAATTGGAGATTTTATTTTACCATTGATTCTACTAATAAGGACAAAGCAAAATGCAATAAATGTAATCAAGTGATTATGAGAAAGGGAGGTTCCACAAGTGGAATAAATCGTCATATGCAAATCCAACATGGAATAGATTTGGTTACCAAGAACAATAAATTCGACGCTCCAAGTACTTCATCGCCGGACAAATCTGATAAATCAATTTTAGGAAATCAAAATTCCATTTTAAAATATGTAAAGAAACAATCATTGGAAGAAATTCTTGCAAAACTAGCAGCTGTAGATGGAATTTCCATCAATGTTATTTCGAAAAGTACGTTCATTCGTGAATCTATTTGTGCGAAAAGATATTTTCTTCCTAAAAATCCTTCACACATAATGAATCTTATATTCAACTATTATGCCGAAGTTAAATCAAAACTTAAATATAGATTTTCAACTATTCTAAATGCAAATCAAAAATTTTGCTTAACTGTAGATGAGTGAACAAGCAGCCGTAATCGTAGATATATTACATGAATATCAATGTTATGTCCAATGGTGGGATATTTGAAAATTTGGGATTAATAAGAATTGAAGGAAGTTGTGGAGCTGAAAAAACATTAGATTTAGTTAATGAGCGGTTAAAGGAATTTAACTTGAATTCATCTACAGATATTATTGCAATCATAACTGATGGAGCAGCCGTTATGGTGAAATTTGGAAAGTTAGCTCCTGCCTTCCATTTACAATGCTACACACATGGGATTCATTTGGCTGTTCTGGATACCCTTTTTGGTTCTACTAAGACAGAATTATTATTGCAAAAAAATCAGCAGCACCAAGTAGACCAATTATTAGATTCAGATGATGATAGCGACATTGATAATTATGATTGTCTTGACAAAGACGAAAATACAACATTTGAAGGGATGTCATATGAACATGATACAAATATAAGTGACCTTAAATTCAAAGATCTAAAACCTCATATCCAGGATGCAATAAAACAATTCCGCAAGATAGCATCATTTTTCAGAAAATCGCCAGTACGTAACACAATTCTTCAGCAAAATGTCAAATTAGAATATGGTAAAGAATTAAACCTATCATTAGACTGTACGACAAGGTGGAATAGCTTATTAGATATGTTGGAAAGATTTGAGGAAATAAGAATTCCGATTAAAAAAAGTCTATGCGAAGTTAATGCTACACATCTACTTGAAAAGGAAGATCAGCTGTTCCAAATTGTAAGCACATTAATTACTTGTTTACGTCCAGTAAAATTAGCGTCCGATGCATTATGTCGACGTGATATGGATTTAATAAAGAGTGAGGGAATACTATCGTTCCTAATAGAAACGTTAAATGTGTTAGATAATTCAATATCTCGAGAATTATTACAAAATTTTAAATTCCGTATGACAACTCGAAGATCCAAAATTTTAATTTCATTGGTAAAGTACCTAAATAATTCAAGTTTATTGTACTCCAATCAAGATGATATGTTTTTTGAAATGTCGTCGAAGTCTGAAATGGTTAAATTATCTCAAGAATTGTTACACCGCCTATTTCCAGTTAATATCCTTGAAGACACCACTGTACTTGAAAATGAAGAAAGCGTATTGATTTCCGAAACGGAAAACAATATAGAAGCAGAAATGCCCGCGAATGTTTTGAAACGAAAGCTTGAAAGTGCTATAAATAGTATGAGCGCCAAAAAACAAAGTACTGGAGATACAGAATATAAGACTATATTAAAAGAATTTAATTTATTTGAAGCTAGTGGAAAGTTAACCAAAAATTTGAAAATGCTCTTAGATGCTCTTCTTTGCATTGAACCAACTTCAGTGGAAAGTGAAAGAGTATTTTCGACTGCTGGCCTTTTTGTCACCAAAATTAGGACAAGACTCAACGACAATTCAGTTAATGCGCTAGTTTGTCTCAGAACTCATTTTAAAAACTCTTCTAATAAATAACTTTTTTTTTTGTTTTATGAATTTGAATAAATATGAATTTTTTTGTTTTGTGAATATGAATAAAATATGTGAAAATGAATTTTTTAATTGTTTTTAAATTAATAAATTTATTTTAATTAGTAAATATAAAAATTCGATTTTCCCGGGAATCCCGGGAATATTTTCGAAATATAGGTTTCTTCATATACAACTACGTATATTTGAGTGTAAACACTTGATAATCCTTTTCGATTTTCTTTTATCTTAACAGAGTCTGGATAACTGGTCATTTGGCGTGTTGGCACTGGCGGAGGCCGCTGGTGGTCCACCGATCAAATAGCTCAGCTACAATTTGCTCAATAGCTATATGGGACCGTAACTATTAAGAGAGCCGCTATATGCTACATACATTTTTAAGATTAGTTATGCTTATATTTTATTTATTTTACTATTCATTTTGTTAGTTTGTATGTATGAGCGCTTGCTCATGGAGGAGCTTCGGTAGATTTAGCTATTTTTTTATTGCAACTAGCTGGAATTTCATCAATTCTAGGAGCACTAAATTTTATTACAACAGTAAGTAATATACGACCCACTGGTATGACATTTGATCGAATTGTGTCTCTTTATCCTCATCCAATATTCGCAATATTTTTCATACTAAACTTCGTCCTTTAATTTTTCCAATGATTTTGTGTATAGTTTGTTGAAATTTGCTAATTTGTCCGTGTGAGATTTCAAACTTTGATTTATAAGATTTTTGTTGTAAAATGAGCTCCATTTTTGTGTAAAATTAAGTAAAAAAATGTAACATGAAAAACATTGTGAACATTGTAATCAGATGCAGTGACTTAATTATGTAAATACAAATGTATGCATGCATTTTGCATCTTTTACCGAATTGATATAGTGGAAAACACCGCTTAAATCGCTTGAATTTAATCCGCACATTACATTTTCCAATGCACCGCCGCGCAGCAGATCACTCATACGCCATGTCGTTTCATGCCATATTTCCTCTTTGTCAGTTCGGAAAAATTTGCATTAATCGGTTCCTTTTTTTTAAATGGTAATTTAATTTGCTTATACTTTAAAATTATACATGCTAAAAAAAGCAACAATAACAACAACTAGTAAAACATGTTTTCCACACAAATACGCAGATGCAAGCATTGGAGAGCGTGCCGACAAATAATTTATGTCTGCAATATGTGCGCAGTAGTACAAATGTTAAACAAGCCATGAGTGCTAAACAACAATGCAATATTTATAAATTGTTGCATTTACCTGCGGAGCTACAAAAAAATGTGCATTTTCCCTAAGAGTAGGCAACGCAGGCGTTAGCGGGCGTAGGTGAGGGCATAAAAAAAGAGATGTGTGTGTGTGAGTAAATGCAATGGGCGGGCGGGTAGTAGATCACCATAATATATTTACTTATGTAGGTTTGCGATAAAAATTGAATTGGAAATCAATGTTTTACCATTAAATACACACACACACACATCAGCAGCAGCAGCAAATGAGTGTTATGGAAAACATGAAATATAGCAAATAATAAGAACATTTATGTATAAATTAGTCAACTCATGATTATTCATCAATGCGAGCATGAGCGACGCCAGCACAAATAACTGTTGCCATTAATAGCATTTGAGCAGCAACAACAAGCGCTCGAAAAATACATTTTTGAATACCTACCATTTGCCAGCCGCCGCTCTTTGCTATATTTTGCCGACACTCACTTCTGTTTATAGCCACGCAGCAATTCTAACACACGCACGCCTTTTGTGATACTTCTATGCGCTGTACGGGGTTGTTTGGCTGCGTGCCACTTCCTATTGCTACTGATACCGTTGTTCTTGTTGTTGCAGCTACTCATTGGCTGGCTGCCTTGCTTATGGCACTACACCGCATGTCATTTGCTGAGCATATGTTCAACAAGGCTATTAGTTAGATAATTAGTAGGAAAAATGTTAGAGCAAGAACACGAACAACAAGCACCATAAATTAGTACAGATTCGAGCAACTGCAAAATGGCAAAAATAGTAAAAAAAAAATTTTGAAAAAAAAAATTGAATGGTTAAAAATTGTTAAATAAATAGCAGCGCTCGCTGCATAGCATTTGAATCATATTATATATCCAGCAACAATGCGGTATTGAGTGCTGAAATAAATATTGTGAAACAGTTCTTCTAAAAATATAGATTTTATTGGAATAATTTGCTATCAGTTTCCTTTAGACTCTCTCTTAATTATTTTAGTGAAAGAGGTATATTTTCAAGGATTTTTTTGTTCATGAAGATAGGCTTAGGTTAGATTATTCAGTCAACTTCCATATAATAATACAACATTTTCTTAAATTTTTATTTTGAAACATTGAAAATTGACAGAGTGACAGTGATTGTACGGAGGAAGAAAGGAAAAGTAGTATTGCGGATTACAGCAATACTCGCAAAAGAATCAACGGATAAAAAACACAAGATGCATTTCTTAAAGAAGAAGTTTCGCGCGGTATCTGGCGGAGGGTTTTTTAGATTTATTAATTTTTCTTAGCACTTGAAAGCCGTGAAACTGATTTTCGCTTAAAAATGAGTGAATTTGTTACTGAAAGATCAAAGATTATAAAGAAAATGTCTAATTATTACAGACCACTTTCAAAATGATTGAAAGACTTCATTTATGGCACCCAATGGTAGGTGAGTAGGTGAAATCACCTACGGCAGGCTAATCACCTACCCTGTCAGAAAAACCAAAAACAGAGTAACGAAATCAACGTACGACTGGGTCTTGTCGAGCCCTTATGCTCCAGAGCAAAGTGAAAAAGGGAGAAAAAATGTAGCTGAAATGGTTGAATGGTTTTGGTACAAAAGTGCCGTTTTGAGAACTCCAACGGGAAGATATCTGCAGTCAACCAGAGCTGTTGCTGTAACGGAAAAGGTTAATGCCCAAGTCTGCCCCCACTGCTCCAAGGCTGTCGAAGAGAAGAGCAACCAGTTGCCTTAAGCGTCTAGCTGCCAAACCTGGACATTCACAGATAAAGTTCTCAATAGTCTTCTTTTATGAAAGGGACCCAATGCAATGGGGATTAATTGGTTAGCCTAGTTTTTCTGCGTGTATGCCGCTCCTCCAATGCCCGGTAAACACAATTCCGAGTTTGGAAATTGAATGGCATGGAGTACCCGGGACCTTCTACGTCCTGCATTTATTGTACTGGGACCAAAGAGTTACCAAAATAACGCACGAAGAAATGCAGCTCCAGCTGACTTGCGCTTAACTGAGAATTAAGTCATAAATTTCTTCCAGTCAGGGGGATGCCGATAACCGGGTAGGACGACAATTAAGTCGTCACTGCGCCTGTCTGGTTGCTTGGAACTAGTAACACGCAGTGGATAAAGCTACAGACTTGCAAAAACACTGCCATTCGGACAGCGGCCGGTTGCCTCCTGATATCCCCTATTCAACACCTTCACAACGAGGCACAAATGCTCCCTGTTATGGAGCACAATAAACTGCTCAGCAAGCAGTTCCTGCTGGGATGCTACCGCAGGTTTCACCCTTACAGACACCTGCTTGAGCACGAGCCGCCTCCTAGGCACGTCAGGAGACTCCTTTTAAACTATACCGACGAGATCCAGGATAAAACTCACAGAAATCTACTGGACACCAAACAGTATTTAGACAGTCAATAAACGACATTCACCGGGAGACCGTCACCACCTTCTTAAGCTCCCGCCCTGTGAATGTATAATCGGAGACCAACCACCACCTATTGCAGACGAGTAGCTCCAGCTTCCCCGTGAGACACGCGTAACACTGGCGCAACTACGTTCTGGATACTGTAGCAGGTTAAACTCCTACTCCTAGACGACCGGTGATATACCCCACATTGAGCGGGCTTCTATTACTGTTAAAACAACAACAACAACAATTAAGTCAACCCCTTTCTGGCAAACTCATCAGCAATTTTATATCCCTCTATGCGCCTATGTATTCTGGAATCCAGATCAAAGAAATGTTACCTGCAGATTCAAGAAATTTGATCTCCTCCTTTTTTTTTTTTTTTTTTTTTTATTTTTTATTAACGCATCTTAAAATATAAGCAGAATAACGTTTAGAAATTACAACTAGTACAACGAAATAAAGATACTAACGAGCAATTTTTATTGAACATATATATTAAAAAGGAAAAAACTAAGATGCCCCAATATTCATAAATTCATTATAAATGTATAAATATATAAGGTACAGCTGCTACTGTGTGCCCATCTGGTCTGAAACTGTTTTACGCTTGAGCCGCCGACGATGAGTATTTGGCTGAAGCAAAGCCAATGCTTCAGCGTTGACATGTGTACTTAAACGTTGTCTGTGAGCTATGGCGTACTTTTTCGCCACGTCAGTGATGGGTAAGATACCAAGATCGCGATGGAGGTCGAGATTTCTCACATAGTATGGAGCATTGACGATGTTGCGCAACACTTTATTTTGGAATCGTTGGATAATTGTCATGCAAGATTCGCTTGAGCATCCCCATAGCTGAATGCCATACGTCCAGACCGGTTTGAGTATTTGATTATATAGCAGTAGTTTGTTGTTCGTTGACAGAATAGAGTGTCTGCCAATAAGATAAAGAAGGTTTTTTGTTTTTAATTCCAGCTCTTCACGCTTTTTCTTGACATGCGCCTTCCAACGCAGTTTAGCATCAAGGGTTATACCAAGATATTTTGCCTCGTTGACGTACGGTATATTTACGCTGTTTATGTAGACTGGCTTGTAAATTGTTTTTTTCAGGCCGAATACAATGTGAACTGATTTGGAATTATTTAATTTGATACGCCATTTTTTTGCCCATGTTGCAATAGAACTCACCGCTGATTGCAATTTCGTCGTTGTAGTCTCTATCACTTCTCCAACTGCTAGGATAGCCGTGTCATCTGCAAAGGTTGCGGTAACGTGTTGCTCGTGAACCGGTAAGTCATGCGTATACAAGAGGTACAAGAGAGGGCCTAGGATGCTTCCTTGAGGTACCCCCGCGCGTGCTTTTTGCAAAGATGAATAGGCGTTGTCAAGTCTGACACGAAAGTATCTGCCATCAAGGTAGGAAGAAAGGATTTCGCAATAATTCCTGGGCAAAATCAATTTTAGTTTGTGGAGTAAGCCCGTATGCCAAACTTTGTCAAACGCCTGCGAGACGTCAAGGAACACCGCTGCGCAAACTTTGTTTTCCTCTATCGCACACTCTATGGTTCTAACAACCCTGTGAACTTGGTCGATAGTGGAGTGATTTTTCCGAAAGCCAAATTGGTGCGTTGGAATAACTCTCTTGTTTTCTATAATTGGCAACATTCGAGTCAGTAACAGTCGTTCAAAAAGTTTGGACAGCATTGGTAGCAGAGAAATAGGTCGGTATGAAGACACATCATTTGGCGATTTTCCGGCTTTCAGAATCATAATTACTTCTGCTGTCTTCCAGTACATAGGAACATATTTTAACAAAAAACACAAATTAATCAATTGAGACAGACAAGTAACACAATTAATGGGCAATCTCTGAAGAATTTCTGCAGTTATGAGGTCGAAACCAGGCGTTTTTTTCGTTTTCATTTTGAAAATTTCGCTCATTACTTCTTCGTTACTAACTGGCTCAATGCTGACATCGCTTTCAATCCAATTTGACGAGATGTCAATATCTTCAGATCCATCATTGGCACAGAAGGTTTTACAAAGATTCTCTGCAAATAAATTTGCTTTTTGCTCATTGGATTTTGCCCATTGGGTGTCGTTTATCTTGATGGGTGATATGTGTTTCATCGGTCGGTTAAATGACTTTGCTGCCTTCCATAAAGAGTAGTCTGTGGATTTATCAGATGTGAGGCTCTTAAGAAATCGATTGAAATTATCATTTTTAAATGACTGAATTTGAACGTGTAGTTGTTTTGTTGTTTGGTTGAGTTTCAATTTGTCCTCAGGATATCTGGTTTGCTGCCAACGACGTCTAAGTTTTCGTTTTTTATTTATTAGCAACTTGATATATGATGGGTATTTTTTCTTGTTTGATGTGACTTCTTGCTGGGGCGTACTGTTCCAAGCTGCGTTTTGAATTATTTGCGTGAACTGAAGCACGGCATCATCAAGGTCATCAACAGTCACGATACGGCCGGTGTCTACCACTACAGCTTGTAGTTGCAGTTGGAAGTAATGCCAGTCGGTGAAGTTATTAAATAGACGAGGAGATGTTTTATTTAGTACCGCATTCCCTGATACTTCTAAAAGGATCGGTGAGTGGTCAGAGTTCAGATCGAAGCCTTCGGAAATAGAAAGATGGTTTGCGGGAATATTTTTGAAGACAAAAAAGTCAATCAAATCAGGTACTTTGCTAGTGTCTGTAGGCCAATATGTTGGCTTGCCAGTTGAAATTATTTCGCAACCTCTTTGTCTTATGGCCTTAAACATTTCGCGCCCTTTCGTTGTGGTAAGCCTAGACCCCCAATGTACGTGCTTAGCGTTGAAATCGCCTCCTATAATAAAACGTCCTTTGTATCTTTCGATGAGAGATACGTAATCTTCAGATTTTAGTTCATGTCTGGGTGGGCTGTATAAAGCTGTTAGTAGTATTTGTTGCTCGAAGGCCTCGACAGAAACGGAAGTTGTTTGAAATTCCTCGGCGCTGAGTTGGTCTTCCAAGTGGTGGGAAATATTATTTTTTATGAGAACGGCGCTGCCACCTCTTGCACAATTGTTGGGGTGAATAGTATGGTATAGGGAATAATGTTTAAAATTCAAATATGAATGTCTTGTGAAGTGTGTTTCAGCTATTAAGCATACGTCAATTTCGTCGTTGTTTAGCAGAACTTCTAGCTCTGTTTGGTGTTTAGCTAGACCGTTGGCATTCCATAATATTATTTTTAGTGTTTTATTCATAGTCAAAAAATTGCATGTTTTGTTCAAGGGCACACAAGCGTTTTTCAATTGATTTGAAGATTTGGTTTTGTTCATTTAATTTGCTTAATATAGCTGAAAGGGGATTTTGCACAATAGGTTCGTTCGGTAATAAATTTTTGGTAATTTGTGCATATGTAGCCGGTTTATTTATTATAGGGATTTTTGTGGGATTATTTGTAAGACTTTTAGTAGTTGTAGCACGTTTTGGGATTGTGTGCTCTTTGTTTGTACTATTTGCTGGTTTTGAATTTTGGGATCGCTTTTTCGTTCTAATCTTTTGGAGTTCTTTCGCCACTATACAGCCTCTGTAATTTGCAGGGTGGGACTCTCCGCAGTTACAACACTTTGGGCTTTCTAGCTCAGTTTTTTTGCAATCAATGGTGGCATGCTTACCTGCACATTTGACGCATCGTGAGGGTTTCCCGCAAAAGTTTTTGGTATGGCCAAAAGATTGGCATTTTTTACACTGCGGTATCAGATTTGTAGATTTGACAGGTTCAACTTTGACTATGGTGTTCAATATATTTTGAATTCCGTAAATTTTTTTCACATCTTCAGACGGATCGAAGGTGATGAGAAACATTTCAAGTGGTTCCTTTGTTTTCCACTTGAGTTTGTTTACGGCGCTTAAAGCATTTAGCCCTTGTGATTTTAAGTCATTCACTATTAAATCGCTGTCGCAGGAATGGTGAAGATTTTTAATTATTACCTTGATAGGTCTATTTTGCTTATTCTCATAGCTGTGCCAAGGAATATTTTCATTTGACAACAATTTTGTTACAGACCGATAGTCATACGAATCGAACGTTATTACTTTGTATGCATCGTTGTTTAAAAGTTTAATGAAAAATTTATTTTTTATTGTGCCAATAAGTTGACTATGAAGTTTTTTAAAATCATTATTACCATTGATAATTATTGGAGGAGGACGAGGTATTTTACTAACTTGTTCCGTTTTTGTTGGTTTTGTTGAATCATTAGCACTACTTATAGACTTTGATGGTGTTACAGCTTCAGGAGAAGATTCAGCTTTACGTTTTTTGGATGGCCTTTTTTTCTTTAGGATCCAGTCGGTTTCTCTAGCAAGTTCTTCTTCATCAGTTTCATAAACTTCAGCACATGTTTTTTTTGTGATGTTTAAATCAGTTTTATTATCATCAGCGCATTTAGCAGATTTAAGTTTGCTGTTTTCTATTTTAAGATGGGATATCTCATTTTCATTAGCACTACTTATAGACTTTGATGGTGTTACAGCTTCAGGAGAAGATTCAGCTTTACGTTTTTTGGATGGCCTTTTTTTCTTTAGGATCCAGTCGGTTTCTCTAGCAAGTTCTTCTTCATCAGTTTCATAAACTTCATAAACTTCATAAACTTCCTCCTGACAGGAATTGACCAGTTTGGATCTGCACCATGGCATCGTCAGAGTCTTGATAGTGACTTGAATATCGGGAAAAATGCTAATATCTCCCTCGCTTCCATGTTCCCTAAGTGTTTTACGTGCTCTCAAATATTCATAATTTCATTAATTTTTTCCGATCGACTTGATATTTTGATAATTTTTGTTTCTGAGATATTGTGCGGCCATCACTGATGTGAAATGTGGACACGAAACACGTAGAAAGCGAAAAAGTGGAAACAAAGGAAGTGACAAATCAAACCAAGGGAGCAACGTATATCAAACGGAATCTCCACATGAAGAAGCTAAGCAGCAAAAATTGGTATTCTATGCCATTTTTATGCGCCAGGTTAATTATTACGATCCCATACTTAACCAACAGCAATAACTAGGGGCTCAATTTGAACCTAATATTCATTTCTTATACCTAATATAAGTGCTGATCAGCATCAGTGATAATTTTTCCCATTTTTATGCTACATCAGCTGCCAAAATTTTCATTTTCTTCAGATTTGCCAATTTTTCAGGCATTGTTTTAGGTTTGTCGAAAATTAAAAAAAAATTCCGGCTCAGTTGCAAAACGCTGGTAAGGATGTAGACAAAACAATTTTCTAAATTTTGGCTCGGCGTCTATGTGAACAAACTAAATTCTCATTCATGCCACATTTGCCATCCATGCATCAATGTATGCACGCAGATTCAAGGTTTGGCGCCATTTAAAGCACAGTCCTATAAGCACCTTAAGTCCGAAATGATGAACGAGATACTTTTGCTCTCAGTGGTATTCTGTATAGAGAATTGCTAACTTCTGTGGTTAGAACTCAATAATTTCTATACCATATACCCAAGCTGTGGCTCCCAAAAGATTGCGCTACCTGCCATACAATCGACTCGAAATTCGAATTTGTGATGGAGAATTTTGGCGGAAAGTTTATCTCGGGGCGAATTGACGAACATTTGCATTGATCATACGACTTAATATCCGTCGATTATTTTCTCTGAGACTACATCAAACCCTTAGTCAGCGTTAAAAAGCCAACCATTTGAGATGAGTTTGAGATGCTATTGCCAGAATCACGTTACGTCTTTTACCGAGCCAAAATCTTACCGATCGCTTGAAGTACTGCTTAAATCAATGTGATATCTTATACTGTGACACGCTTGGGACTAAAAATAAAAAAAATATCTATTTTGAAAAATCTAAGTATGGATTTGGCTATTGGGCCGAAACATCTACCTGGATGTGGATATTGGACCGAGTTACGAACAATTGTGTCGAGCCAAAAAACCAAATATGCGGAATTGACAGCTAAACGAGGGCAAAAGCTATTTTCTTTATAAAGGGTGGTTAAATTTTAAAGGCCGATGTTGAATGTGAGCCACACCTAAACGTCAAGTTTCTTTCTGCATTTCATTTAATATTTTTTAATTTCATACTAATTCACTTTGAACCATGGAAAGATACACAATCGAGCAATGCGTTAAAGTTATTTAGGCTTATTATGAAAACGGGCGTTCAAATCAAAATGCATATCGGGCACTTCATCTTCAGTGATGAGGCGCATTTTCACCTCAGTGGATTCGTCAATAAGCAGAATTGCCGCATTTGGGTGAATGATAATCCAAGAGTGATTGCCGAAAAACCAATGCACCCACAAAGAGTGACTACTTGGTGCGGTTTATAGGCCAGCGGCATCATTGGGCCAAAATGAGGCCGGTCGGGCAGTTACTGTGAATAGTGTTCGTTCTCGTGAGATGATAACGAACTTTCGTGGCCCGAATTGGAAGATATGGATGTCGACGATATGTGGTTTCAACAGGACGGTGCCACTTGTCACACAGCTAACGAAACAATGGCTCTTTTGCGCGAAAAGTTTGATGGCCGAATAATCTCACGTCGCGGCGATGTCAATTGGCCGCCAAGATGTGATCTGACACTGTTGGACTTCTTTCTTTGGAGTTATTTGAAAGAAAAGATGTACATCGATGAACCAGCAACCATTCAAGAGCTAAAGGATGAGTTAATTCCCACATTAACGGCATAGAACATCAATTATGCCTCAGCGTCATCGAAAATTGGGACCATCGGATGGAGGAGTGCCGCCGAGGCCGCGGCGGCCATTTGGCCAATATTTGTTTTTATGCTTAATTGAGCCATACCAATATTATCAAAGGAATGAGAAATGACAATAATTTCTTAAAAATATTGTATTTTATTCAAAATCAACACCGGCCCTTGAAACTTAACCACCCTTTAGTTATAAACTTTATTTTACAATATTTTTTTTTACTTTCTACAGATCCATCAACGTTTCAGAGTGAATTGATGCGACTTTTTTCATTGTGCTTTGAGTCAGGTGATTTTTGATATACCAAGTTTTGTAAAGAAAAATTAAAATAAATTGTTTTAAAAAGTTTAAGTACTACATAGTAAATTTTATATTTTTTTCTATTGTTATCCCTTCTAAAAACAGTTGTACTTGTAGCGTAGTTTTGGCGCTGCTGGACGTGTGTAACCTCTTAAGTTCCATTTGATTTGGTTTTTGTTTCTGTTTTTTGAAGACATACGCACAACTTAGTCAAAATATTTGAATTCGTTGTGAAGTTATAATTTTTGTTTCGTGTTCTTGTATGGGAGGTGGGCATATTCGTTTGCTAACTTCAACAGCTTTTGTTATCAGTTACAAAATTGTCTGTAATGGTATCTATTTTTGACGCACTTAGTAGTGGTACGTGACACTGTGCGTCGTTGTTGTTCTATTTCAATATGTTCTCCTATCATTCTTCTCTGGCCACCCTTTACATTATTTCACTTAAATGCTTGTTCGTCTTTTATCTAATGAATGTATTACGCGATGAGCTCTTAATTTAATTACGACTTAAGATATCACACATAATTGGATTGGAGTCACTTAATTGATGCGTGCCCACAGGTAAAATGAGCTTATTGTTCAAGCAATAAATCAAAGTTCCAATTTGTTGGCAGGTGAACAGCAGAGATGTTTTTCGCCCAGAGGCAAAATCGGCATATACGCAAGCTGCTTAGCAGAGCAATTACAATAAATGCATTTTTATGTATAAGCGCAAATTATTGACAGATTTACAGTTAATTTAAGATATAATAAAAAAAAAAAAAAATTACACGCACGAACTTCGGCACAGGTAAAGTAAGTGAAGTAAAAAATACACCTCCTGCACTCAAATTTCGCAAATGGAAATTCTGCTAAAATTTATAAACACCAAACATGGCGACTAACCGTCTCGCTTGTTGAATGCCAACCTACAGGTAGGCGAGAAAGTTTCAAAATGAAACTGAGATTTCAATTTGCCACTCAACAGCGCTAATGGGCATTGCATGCAACCCCACGCATCTGTTGATGTTGCAACCAAAGCTGCTGCCACTGATGGATATAACGATAATCATCATGGTGGGAGCGATGATGCTGGACACACGGCAGCGCCTGTTCTACCTGGCACTCATGACGGCAATAATATTCAACTACAAGCGACCTACAGCTGGGGTCTTATGTGGCGTGCAGATAGCGCAAAAATGGCAATGACTGCAAAAGCAACAATTATACAGGCACACGGAGCTGTCTACATTCAGAGCAGAAATGGGCGAAGCGGCTGCAACGATGACGGCAACTCAATCCCCATGACCGCCACACAATTTCCGGTTCTACACATTTTGTGGTTTGCTATTCGTCGGCAACGTAGTTGGGTGCATGTTGCATTATATTGTGCTGCGTGTGTGTATGTGCGCGTGTGTGAAGTGGATGCTGGGCCTAGTGGTTGTGTAAGGACTTTAGCAGCGTATTTGCCACAGAGCATAAAAAATCATTTCTCTGGCTTTTCGCCTACACAATAACCAAGTAAATGAGAAGCCCTCACAGTATTTCCCCAAATCGCACGCGACCTCTCCTAAAGCACCCGCTGGTACATACGTATATAAAAGTATAATGTTGCACTGTAGGCAGCTTAGAGCAACTTGCCTAAAATATTACCACTTGCCATTCACTTAGTTTTTTGATCGTCGTCGCCCATTTGGTCACTTGCCTATTTGGTTGCCTCGAACCTCGGCTGCAGTTATTCGCCTGACCTGTTTTCGCATATATTGCGCTTTGGCTACAACTACAACATCACTGGCCTCCCTAGCCGGCTTCCTGTTTGTAACATGCAACATGTAATGCTGCTGCGGTTACAATGTACAACAGCGTGCAATGCGGCTTTAGCTTTGTATTTAGTTTCAACGAAGTGCTTAAGCGAGTAATAGGGGAGGAGGGCGCTTAAAATTAGTTATGAAATAGGTTTTTTCACATTGCGTTTGTTGCAATATTGCGTTTTGACTAAAAGTGTTTTATGAGAAATTATGAGTTTCATTTTCACTCAGCGCATTTGAGAAACGCTTTGTGGTCAAAGGAGAAAAAAGATATACATACCCAAATTTCTACAGAGGCAGCTTTGAATAGGCTAGTGACTGAAATTGAGTGATAAATCCTTAATAAAGAATATCAAAGTATTTATATTTTTTTGATATTGAAGGTGCTTTCAAGAATGGGTGCTTCCCATGGCCATAGCGAGTGCGTTAGCGGATTTGCGTATTCTCTAGGCTACGATGAATTTAATCAAACAAATGCTTTTATATATTTGATTTCCTAGTTCCTAGGTGGGACATAGACCATGAATAAACAAATTGTTATTTGATTTATTCAGAGCTACGAATTTAATTTTCAGGAATGACCTGTATTTTTCGCTTCAGCATCACTTTGTCGCTTCCATGTGTTGGCAGGCCTTCTGCGCCTGCGACTCCCTTGGCGGTTCCAGTCTAGTGGAGCTCTTGTACACAAAGTAAGCTTGATCCATCACCACTTACGACGCTTAATTCTATGTGGACTGTCACATCCCAAAGGTCAGCATTACTTATAACATTGGGCCAGAGCATTCGCATAATCCTACGCAAGCAGTGATGTAGAGAATATTGCAAAATATCATGTTCCATGTTGTACACCCTATAAAGTACTGACTTTACGTTTGTGTCGAATATCGTCAGCTTCGTACGTCTGGAGATGTGAGTCGCTCTGCATACTTTGTCAAGCATACCAAATTCGACACGCCCTTAGATACTTGGCTGCGTATGTCTGCTGCTGACACCCGCCAGTTTTTGAAATTGTGCTTCCAAGGTAATAAAGTTCATCCAGGTCTTTCAATGGTAAGCCGGCAATTTAAGGGCTTTCGTTTCGGTGGTGTTGATACACATTGATTTTGTTTTTATAATGCTGATTTTAAGTCCAGTTTGTGTTGAAACTTCGCTTATCGCTTGTAGTTTTGTTGATATATGCGAGTATTTATCTGATAGCAGGCAGACAGGTCTTGTAGGTGACCACACAAGCCCCAGGTGATACGTCTGTTACTCGCGCAGTGCGGCCAGCCTATGTGCAATTCTAGGTTGAGAAAAGCAGAGGGAGTACGCAGTCTTGTCTAACACCGTTTGGAACTTCGACGCCTTCACTTAAAATATTCTTACGTTTCATGCGGAAGGAAGCGCCCGAGTACAGCTCTTTTATAAGAGCGATAATTCTTACAGGATTTCTTTGCAAGCGACAGCTCGTGTTTAAGAGTATCGAACGCTTTTTTGAAACCTATTCAACGGTCTGCTGCAAAACCACTCCCAAGATATTTACATGGTCAACGTATGAGCAACGGGGGCGGAAGCCAGCTTGCTCTTTTCTTAGTCCTATTTGTAGACAGGTTTGTTAATTCAAAACTAGGAGCCTCGGAGATGCAAAGAGTCGTGAGCAAAGGCAACCCTCAAGGCGGCGTACTGTCTCCACTCCTCTAGATTCTGACAATGAATTAATTGCTGAAGAGCTTTGAAGAGAGGAGCACACACGTTGTTGCCTTTCTTGACAGCATTGAAAAGGTATCCACAGGTTGGTTCACAAAATATTCATTTTTACCAGGTTTGACTATTTTGTTTTTTCGAATAATTATTGTTTTTGTTTTATAAAGGTATGACTCATTGTTTAAGAAAAATTATATGAATACAAATTTTAAACTATATACAAAAAGTAACAAAAATTAAAATTCGTTTTTTAGAAAAAATATTTTTTGATTATTTTCAGAAAAAAAAAATTGGTATGCAGTTTTATGTCCTATTACATTTTATTCTAACCAAGTTCAGGTTACAAGTGGCTCAAAATTCTCCCAAAAACGTTATAAAAATTTGACAAATTTTCACATATCTCATTACATTTTATTCTAATAAGTTATTCTAATAAGTTTGAAGTAGCTCAAAATTCTCAAACTTTCACCAAAAATTAAAATCTTTTTTAAGAAAATTTTTTTTTAGATTATTTTGAAAAAAAAAAATTGGTATGCAGATTTATATCCCATTAAATTTTATTCTAACAATGGTTAAGTTAGAAATGGCTCAAAATTATCCCAAAAAAATTATAAAAAGTTTAGAAAAATTTTTATTTATTTTATTTTTAGATAAAAAATTTGGTACGCGGTTTTATATCCCACTCCAAAAAAATTTTTGATAATTTTTTGCCCCCTCCAAGTAAAAAAAATCCTGAATTCGTTATGTGGACAAAATTTGCAACACCGTCACGGAAATTATTAAAAAATAAATTAGTATCAAATTAAAAATCAATTAAAATTTTTACTAACTTAAAATTTACGTTTTATCATAATAATATTTGAGAAGCTGCGTACCCAATTTTTTTAAATTTATGAAAATTAAAAAAATCTACAACTCGTTTGATTAAAACTGGCAAAAATGTTAGGTTAGGTTAGATTTTTGTGGCAGTCGGCTAAGAGTAGCCAACTCACTTAGTCCGTTTTGAACGTTGTGGTGCCATTGTGTAACATGGGAACTTCAGTATTTACTTATCATGGAACCATTTAAACGCTCTAATAAAGGGTAGGATAGGCTTTACCCCAACACCGAAAAGTTCTATAAGAGAGTCAAAAGAGTATTTTCCTGGCAACCGTGCTCTACTTCTAGCTAAGGCTGGACAATTACAGCGGGAGTTTTCTACTCTTTTTTCCTCTTCTTCAAACCTACAACTGCTGCAGTATTCATGGAAAAGTATTTCTAGCCTAGAAGTGTGCCTATCTAACAGCTAGTGACCGGCGACACAAGCCACGACCTTCGAGATTTTCTCTCTTGCTGCCAAATTAGCCTGGTTGTAACACAAATATTTTCTTATCTTTATGATCTATTGACATCTTGGTGAATATTAATTTTTCTAAATTGCTACGAAATATTTATCTTTAGCCTCTGCATCAGCATTATAACAGTTAATGCACCAATTCTTAATACACAACAAAAATCTAATTCAATTTATGGCGAAAATCGCCAGTTTGGATCAGTTGAAAGGTTAATAAAAGTTGATGAATTAAAAAATAGATTAAAATTTTAAGAATTTTTTTACTATGAATTGAAATGTTAAAAAAAGTTTCCCAAAACAAAAACAACTAACTAACTAACGACTAACTTTGGAACTAGTACGACATCCCCCATCAAACACCTATTCAACTATCATAGTTTAGCTTCTCACTAAAGAGTATGGATTAAAATATTACAAAAAAAAATTTAAACTAAAAAACAAAATTTAACTGGTCGAATTGGATCAGTTTAGAACTAGTGCGAGTTATTCCATCAAATATTTACCAATTCAACTACCACAGATTAGCTTTTCACTACGTAGTAAGTTTTTATGTCATGGTTAGCATTTAAGAATTAAAATACTACAAAAACAAAAATGTCTAACTGGTCCAATTGAACTCACTCTGGAACTAGTACGACTTCTCCCATCAAGCACCTATTCAACTACAATAGTTTAGCTTCTCACTAAAGAGTATGAATTAAAATATTACAAAAAAAAGTTTAAATTAAAAAACAAAATCTAACTGGTCCAATTGAAGTCACTTTAGAACTAGTACGATTTCCTATATCAAATACCATTTCAATTACAACTACTTTAGCTTCTCACTAAGGAGTAAGTTTTTATGTCATGGTTACCATTTAAGAATTAAAATACTACAAAAACAAAAATTTTCAACTAGTCCAATTGGAATCACTTTCGAACTAGTACGACTCCTCCCAACACCTATACTAC
Source organism: Anastrepha obliqua (assembly GCF_027943255.1). Classification (NCBI taxonomy): domain Eukaryota; kingdom Metazoa; phylum Arthropoda; class Insecta; order Diptera; family Tephritidae; genus Anastrepha; species Anastrepha obliqua. The sequence continues at coordinate 122,333,573 of NC_072896.1, read as the reverse complement.
TACCAGTAGTTTAGCTTCTCACTAAATAGTGTGTTTTCGTGTCATGGCATTTCAGCATTTATACTTGCAAATTAGTATAGAGGCACGTTTGCTCCCTCCTTTGCGCTCTGTTGGGTTGCTCGGTGCCATTTTGCACATTACAAAGTGTGTGATTAGTTAGTCTTGGCGCTGGCTGGTAGAAGGACTGTCTTATCTACTACACATTTTGTTTGTGGTGGTCGATAGAACTTCTGTACATTGTAGCAACTAGTTTAGCTATTTTTGTTTTTAATATTCAGATGCGTATTTTGTTGTTCTTGCCGCATTGTTTCGCATAAGCCTCCCAGTTGCAATGCGAACGCAGTTTGGAAAACCAGCAAGACAAATTCTAGAGCAGTGGTCAAATTTTTGAACTGTGACATATTTGTGTGTGCCAGTGAGGTGTGGCAATTGTGTGGGGTATGTCGTAGTTTGAGTGTACACACATACACATACATACATGTGTATGCAGCTACACACAAGAAACGCAAAACCGAAACTGGCTTCCACATGCCAGCAATGAATTTGAATTGGGTCATGAGTGAGCAAAGTTGCGGTTGAAATGTATATTTAGATAATTATGAACAGCGTGTGAATTGGTTTATAGTTATGCAAAACAATGGAAACTATTAATATCCGAACTTGTAAGGTAGACTTCTGCGTGTTTATGGATTATGGAGAGAATCAATAGTCTTCAGGGCAAAGGACTCTTAGAACTCTTAGCATTTTTGGATTAAGAAATACGTTTTTTTAATTCTTTCGATAGAAGTAAATTATGAATATTATTATTAGAAGGCCATTACGCACTGCGACCAGAGCTGATCTATTGTGAAAGGCCTATTTTGTAACCCTAGAGTTTTAGGCTTTTTAGAAATTTTAGCACGGTTTTCGGTTTGTTGTTCCAAAGATTGCATGGAGATACTACGATACCACCAAGGTGGTGAAGTCTTTGTCTGCCCAACGCAGGACACTCACAAAGCACATGTTCTGAGCTTTCTATGTCCATTTCGCAAAAGCGGCAGACATTGGTCTCGGATAGACCAATATTATTTAGATGGTACCTCAGGCTGTAGTGACCTGTAAGGTATCCGGTTAAAAGACGCAGATCTACCTTGTTTAGTGAGAGAAGTTTGTCAGATATTCCTTTGTTGGGACTTAGGAATAGTTTGGCTTGACGCTGACCGGCACAGTTTAGCCAGTGTGCGGCAAGTTTTTTTTCTTCCCATTTCCTAAGGAATTTATTAATGTGGCCTTTTGTTAGTCCACAGAAAGGCTCAGGACCAGTAAGTTGCATATTTGCTCCTTGTTTTGCAAGGTCATCAGCCATTTCATTTCCCTCATGTCCTTCATGTCCCGGAATCCAGCATAGTGTTACTATGTTGAGGTTTGCTAACGTGTTTAGAAGGTTTAGGCAATCATTTACCAATTTAGAGGTGATAGTTGTTGATAGAAGGGCTTTTAGAGCCGCTTGGCTATCTGAAAGTAGATGTGAGTACCTCTCATTCTCCTTCTAAGGCATTCTCTCACACATATTTCAATGGCATGTATTTCTGCCTGGAATATTGTTGAATTATGAATAAGTTGAATTGAATTGTATTGCTTTTTATGCAAAATTTGGGCTTGCTCTCTTACGAGAGCTAAAAAAAATTAAAAAACGTTATTACCGAATTTAAAAAGCGAGGTCCTATGTTAAACCTAGCAACAACGGAAGAATATATGGCTAATTTTTTCTAATTTCATTACATTTAATTTTTTTCTAACACACATATATGGGTTGGTGTGTGACTACCATTCGGAATTCAGGGCGAACGTAGGTTCGAATCTCGGTGAAAGGCCAAAATGAAGAAAAAGATTTTTCTAACAGCGGTCGTCCCTCGGCAGGGAATGGCCAACCTCCGAGGGAATTTCTGCCATGAAAAAGCTTCTCATAAAAAATATCTGCCGTTCGGAGTCGGCTTGAAACTGTAGGTCCCACCATTTGTGGAACAACATCAAGGATGTATGCGCCAGTTATGTAAGTTATATACATATATAGGTAATAGCGAATTTCCTGTGCTATAAATAAACTAAATATCATAACTGACATTTAGAAATTGCCATAAGCTTCCAGTAAGTTGCTAGTACGCAAGTGATCATTAGTGTTGTTTTCACTTCCCACGCATTTCCGCATAGGTCGAGGGAAACATATTCCGTTCATTTCAACATTTTGAACTAATATTTTAGTAAATCTATATATGTATATAAAAGAAAGTCATGTTAGTTACACTATTTATAACTCGGGAATGGCTGAACCGATTTGGTTGAAAATTGATGGAGAGGTAGTTTAGGACCAGGAGACGGACATAGGATACTTTTTATCACTATAAAATGTGGTATAACAAAACGCAAATGACAGCTAAAAGTAATTTTGTCTATTGTTATGTAGAAAATTTGATAATATAAATTTTGTTAGAAATATATAATCACAGTAATTTGTATTCTCTTTGAATCATCATTATCAATGCCACGACCAAGACGATCGAATCTGTTCCGACAAAGCCGTAATGCAAGAAGGATACGAAACATTGCGAATGAATGAAACGACTGAAGAAGCACAAGGAATTGCCCGCGAAGAGCGCCGCGTTAGTATGGCTCGACTTCGTGCTTCTCAATCGCAAGAGAAGCAGCCCGTGAAACGGCTCGGTTGGCAATGCGAAATCGTCGCGTGAATAAGAGAGATCAACAAGTAGGTCATTTTCGACGCATAAGAAGAGAATTATCATGTGCTGATTTGAATCGAGCAGCCTTTCGATACGATTGCAACACTGATTACTGCTTGCATCCTAGCGTTTGCATTGGGCCAATGAACGTTGTTTGCGCGTTGTATTTTGGCGCATTGAAGTTTTCCATAGAAACGCCCGGATTGTACTGCCTTAGTGGAAGACTGAAATTGTCATTATTGACTTTTTTGGCAGGCGCAATGATTTTACTGTCTGGCGACTTCCACCAAACACTGCCAGTAATTCCAAGATTAACGGCTGCTGACGAAATAAACGCTTGCCTCAAATCATCGAATCTATGGCGCTATGTGAAGAAATTTCAGCTGACAATAAATATGAAAGTTGCATTACTTAATGATACATCTAGTGAAGATTTCTCTGAGCAATTACTGACTATCGGTAATGGTCGAGTGCCTGTCGACGAATCGAGCGGATGGATTTCATTTCCTTAGAATTTCATTTCCTTAGAATTTCTGTAACTTTGTCTCATCGAAAGACGAACTTATCAATAAAGTATTCCCAAACATCATTAATAACTACAAAAATAATGAATGGTGAGTGAGCGAGCAATTTTAGCGGCTAAGAATAAAGATGTAGATGACTTAAACTACATAATTCAAAATGATATCATTGGAACAATGCATTCATTCAAATCCATTGACTGTGTAACAAATGAAGATGAAGCCATCAACTATCCAATTGAATTTTTAAACTCCTTGGATGTGTCTGGCTTACCACCGCACAATTAAAAGTTGGCTCCGTAGTAATCATGCTTCGAAACATAAGCCCACCAAAACTTTGCAACGGTACGCGTTTTGTGGTGAATAAATTGATGAACAATGCGATTTACGCGACGATACTCAAAGGAAAATTCGAAGGTGAAGAAGTTCTCATTCCCAGGATCCCGATGATCCCAACCAATTTTTCGTTTGAATTTAAAATACTTCAATTTTCGATCCCTGATGCATTCGCCAAGACCATTAACAAATCACAAGACCAATCCTTGAAAGTTTGTGACCTGAATCTAGAAAATCAATGTTTCTCATATGGTAAATTATTATCATAATCATAATTAAATTATATGTGGCATGTTCACGGGTCGGAAAACTATCTGCGTTGTTTGTTCTTGCACCTAATAATAAAACAAAAAATGTCGTGTATCACAAGGTGCTTAACTGAAGACTGCAATCTATTAAAGCTTCATTGAAATACTTGATCAATAATATAATTAATAAAATCAAAAATCTGCTTTTTTATTGCCTCTAGGGCGGAAAAAAGTTCGCCGTGTCAGCTAGTATAAATATAAAATACAAAAAGTTTTTTTGAGAAAAAATTATATATTAGAGGAAACAATTTTTTTGTTATGTTCAAAATTTATGAAAAATATAATAAATATAATAATATAGAAATATAAATATAGTATAAAAAAAGTTTTTTTGGGGGAAAAAATAATAAAAAATATTTTTGTTCAAAATTTTTGCGAAACAAAGTTTTTAAGGAAAAATTTTTTTTTTATGTTCAAAATTTTTTAAAAATATAATAAATATGATAATATAAAAATATAAATATGGTATAAAAAAGTTGTTTTGGGAAAAAATCATATATGTATTTTTGTTCAAAATTTTTGCGAAAGAAAGTTTTTGGGGAAAAGTTTTTTGTTATGTTCCAAAGTTTTGAAAAATATAATAAATATATTAATATAAAAATATAAATATAATATAGAAAAAGTTTTCTTACGAAAAAATTATATATTTTTGTTCAAAATTTTTGCGAAAGAAAGCTTTTGGGGAACAATTTTTTTTGTTATGTTCAAAACTTTTGAAGAAAATTTTGTTTTGTTCAAAACTTTTGAAAAAAAAATTTTTTTATGCTCTAAATTTTTGAAAAAAAAATTTGTTTTTGGGAAAAAATATTTTATAAATTTTAGTTAAAAATTTGTGTCAAACAATTTTTTTGGAAAGAGATATTTTTTTTTGGAAAACTTTTGGGAAAAAATTTATTTTTGGGGAAAAAATTGATTTTTTGTCTAAAAAGAGGTTTTGCCAAAAAAAGGTGTTTTGAGAAAAAGATTATTTTGTTTTTTGAACAGGGCGAAAAGTTTTTTTTGATAAAAAGGTTTTGTTTTTTTTCATCACAACTTTTACGGAAATAATTTTGTGAGGAAAAATATACCTGTTTTTGTTCAAGAAATAAGGATAATTTTAGAATCATCACAGGAGTTCTCATAGGCTTTTCAGATTGAGTTGTTATCAAAGCAACCCGAAAATATTGTTTAATGGAACTTGCAGGATCTGTAGAGATGAAGATAAAATATGAAAATCGATTCTTCGAAATATAGGGTCCCTTTTAGTACTAGCATTTTAGCAGTTAGAATATGTTATATAATTTTTTTGAGAATTACAAATTTTTGTTCTAAGTTGAAATTTTGTTTTTATTTTTTTTTTATTTTTTTTTATTCTTTTATCTTTGTATTTTTTTTTTTAATTTTATTTTATAGGAAGATGAGCCTTGTGCCTAGAACTGTCGCATAAACTCTAAAGATATTTTACGAGTGAATGAAATGGTCACACTAGATCTTTAGAGTGCAGTGCCAAGTCCGCCCATAAAAAAAATTAAAATAAAAAAAATTTAAAAAAATCACCAACGCTTGGCGCCCCAAGAAGTAGTAAGAAGTTTCTATAGAAGTCATAATAAAGAAAAAAAGCAAACATATTTTAAAATGTGTGCCACTATTTGGGTGCACTAACGAGCTACAAATAAATTGGTAAGTACCTTGAAAACTATCGAAGTTTAATTTCAGAACTACACATAAATTATTGCCGATTTAGTGATTTTATTTGCCGTTTTTTGTTTTTTACTTCACACCTCTTTTTAGTTAATATCCAATCAAAAACTGTTTTTCTCCTTCTTTTGTGCATTTTTGGAAATTTCTTCTTCCTATCTTTCAACAAGTGACTCAGCCTCTACATCTGCTACAAACACACATACATCCAAAATAGTAGCACAGATGTGTTAAATACTTAGCCACGTCCATGCTTGGCTAAGAGATGTTGGTCATTAAATATTAATTTGCGCTTTTACCACAAACTTTTCCTGATTTTATATCGTTTTTAGCGTGCGCGAGTGCTGCATCTCCCATACGTACATACACACACAGATGCACACCCATACTGCTAGTATAACTAAAGTAATAAAAAGGAAATAAAAATGAAATCAGTCACTGCACCAACAACACGAAATGGATCAATAAATGTAGCTGGCGAATTTATTGCGTCTCTTTGCATGGAATGTAGGATGCCGGATGCCGGGCGCCGGAATTAAAAGCACAGTACATATATAAGGATGTTTGTGCATGCACTATTCGGCAGAAAAGAGATATACGTACACTATGTGAAACAAAATTCACACCTGAATGTGACAACTGGCCGACTTAAGTAAGCGTTATTGGATGCCAAGTGACAGAAATTTATTGGACATAAACTGAGTTAGAGATCAACAGTAATTAAATAATTTTCAAAAGATCTAAACCATAATTTGATGCAAAATGTGATGCGTCAGTTTTTATTGGAACACAGCAGTTGAATTAACGAGCTTTTGGAAGTGTTGAGAATATTGAATGAGAATGTTTTTTTTTTTTTTTTTTTTTTTTTTTTTTTTTGGCGGTGAGGTAGGGTTCAAAATGCCTTCGCACTTACAGTAACCGTCGTCTACTGCGTCGAATGGTGTAGCCACTAAAACAATCCCTCCCCATTCCTTCCCGGATGTTTCCTCTGCCCCGGGACTCCGGTAGTATTTCATCGTAGGCAGAGGAGATCCAAGTAGGCGTTCTGTTCAGAAAGAAGCCTTTTCTACTCCCCCTGCGTCCAGGGTCGCCAATTTTGGAGCCAGCATCACGCTATCGGCTCATCTTCTACTCAAGTAGGATGGATGTATGTATATTGATCATCTCTATCCATGTCAAATTTCTTGGCACGTAGGATGCGCTCCACGTACGTGTCAATAAGTTGCCAGCTTTCTGCACTTTCGACCATTTTTTGGATGATGTTGTCTGCTTTTAAGGGGCCTAGCCTATCTTCTATTGCTTTGCGCTCTGCTGTCCACCTCTCACATTTGAAAAATGTGTGATCAGCATCGTCAATGGGTGCATCTCCGTAGATGCATTCAGCAGTTTCTGCTTTCCCTATTGTGTTGAGGTATTTATAAAAGTACCCGTGTCCAGATAGCATCTGGGTGATGTAATAGTTCACCTCACCGAATTTCCTGTCATACCATTTATCTATGTTTGGTATCAGTCTCTTTGTCCATTTTCCTTTCGCCTCTGACGCCCAGCGCTCTTGCCATGTTTGGAGTGTGCGTGCTCGAGCTTGTTGCCTTCTGGTATTTGTGCGGTCGCGTGTGTGGTCGTCTGTGTCATTTGTCTCGCTCTTTTTGAGGTCCCATAGTTCTTTTCGTTCCCTCGCTAGGAGATCTATGGGTATCGTACCGCTGATGATAAGTACTGCTGCTTCCGATACCGTGCGGTAAGCTGAGGCAACACGGAGGGCAGCAGTTCTTTGGGCCTTGGCAAGAATCTTCCGACGACATTCTGATTTGAGTGTGTCCGCCCATACTTCACAGCCGTATAGCAAGATGGATATCGTTGTGTCCATGAGCAGCTTCCGCCTGCTTGCGATGGGGCCTCCGATATTAGCCATTAATCGTGATAAGTTTGCGATTATTTTGGCAGATTTTTCAGCAGCGTGTTGGATTTGTGCCCAGTAAGTCAGCTTGTTGTCAAGTCTGATGTCCAGGTATTTCACCACTTTTGAAGTCCTTATATTCTCCGTGTAGACCGGCATTATTACTTCTAGAGGTATGCGCGCCCTCGTAAGTAGAATTAGTTCCGTCTTTTCCGGAGCTAAGCTAAGGTCGTGCGAGTCGAGCCATGTCTTGATTCTTATCAGCGTCTGTGAGAGTTTCCGTCTTGCCGCGTCTAAATCGCGTGCGGTAATTACTGCTGCAACATCATCCGCATATCCTACTAGATAACACTCGTCGGGCATATCGATGTTGAAGATGCCGTCGTAGCTGACGTTCCAGAGATCAGGGCCTAAGATTGAACCTTGGGCCGCACCTGCAGTTAGCACTTTTGTCCGTTGTCCTCTACTTGTGTCGTAAATGAGTACACGATCTTTGAGGTAGCTATGGATCATCTTCATCAGGTATTGAGGTATTTTGTAACGCTTCTCAAGTGCGTCAATCATATCCTCCCATCTTGCGCTGTTGAAGGCGTTTCTTACGTCAATCGTGGCTAAGAGCACGATCGGTCGGGAGAAGTGATTTCTGCTCCGTGCTTTTTCTACACTCTTCACTACATCCTCAATTGCTCCGGTTGTCGACCTGCGTTGCCTAAAACCGTGTTGCCTATCTGAGAGGCCACCCGATTTGCTTATCGCTGCTGCTATTCGTGGCTTCAGCAGTCTTTCTAACAGTTTCCCTGTCGTGTCGAGCATGCACAAGGGGCGGTACGCTGATGGGGCTTCCGTGTCTCCTTTACCTTTGCTTATGAGAACTAGCTTTTGCCTCTTCCAGATCTTTGGGAAGATTCCTTCACATAAGCAGGCATTATACATGTTTAGCAGTACTTGCGGACGTTCGTTTGCGATGACTTTCAGCACCTCCGATGGGATTCCGTCAGGACCTGGCGCTTTGTTATTTTTGAGGGTTGCTGCTGCTGCCTTCAATTCCTCTACCGTGAGAGACGGTGGCAAGTCGTTTTCTTCTATGTATTCCCTATCTGCTCTGAGGTCGTGCGTAGGGAAGAGTGTATTCACTATGTTTTCCATAGTGGCTTCGCTAAGTTCAGGAGGGCGCTGCCTTGCCCCTAGCTTATTTAGCACAATTTTGTATCCTAGTCCCCAGGGGTTTTGGTTTATATCGCGTCTTAGCTCCTCCCATTTTTCTTTCTTGCTCTTCTGGATGACCGTCTTTAAGATGCGTTTTGCATCTTTGTATTCGGCGTGCTCTTCTATGGCGAGACCTGTTCTACGTGCTCTTGTGTACTTCCTCCTTTTTTTGATGCATATTTGCCTCAGCCCGCAGATTTCATCTGTCCACCAGTACACGGACTTCTTCGGGTGTGCGCCTTTTATCCTGGGCATTGCTGCCGAGCACGCTTGCGTTATCCTTCTCAGGGTTATCTGTATTTTTAGTCTGGCGCTATTTGGCTCTTCATGGTTTGACTCGTTTTCGTCAATTTTGGCGATGAGCTTTGGTCTATCGAGCTTTCTTGCGTTCCACTTTCGTGAGCTTTTGTTGTATTTCGTTGCGCTTGTATTTGTCTCTCCAACACAGTAGGTGATGTACTGGTGATCACTGCCATTGTAGTCCTCAAGAACTGTCCATTCACGTATATTACTAGCGTAACTCTCAGACACTAGAGTTATGTCCGGTATTGTGCCTTCACAGCCAGGTCTTCGAAAGGTTGCTTTGTTGCCCACGTTTGCAACGACGAGCCCTAGTCTTGCGGCCATGTCTAATATTCGTTGGCCTCTCGAATTTGTTGTTCGACTACCCCATTCCATGGCCTTGGAGTTAAAGTCTCCAGCGATGATGAGATTTCCGCTTATTTGGCGAGCTAAATCTTCAATATTTTCCAGTTTAGCTTGGAAACCCGCAATGGTATCACTTGGCGTAAGGTAGCAGCTTATGATTGTGAGGCGATGGCTCGCTATCCAGACGAATCCATTTCCTGCTCCGCTATTCGTCACATGGAGCTTGGAATTATCCTTGCACCATATTGCTGCTGTAGAAGAGAGGTCTTCTATAAACCAGCCAACACTTGGAGAGGCGTACTGTTCGCTTAGTACTGCTATGTCTACTTCATGTTCCAGCATGATTTGTGGTAGGAGTAAATCTGCGGTAGTGCATCTGTGCATGTTGCCTTGAAGAATTTTTATCATTTCGACATATTTTCACTGTATGCTAGGCATCTAGCTGACCCTAGAATGTGGTCAGTGTAGGCAAGACCTTTATCGCGGCATATACAACAGTCTGGTGGGTTGCTGCATTCCTTGATTTTGTGCCCTGGCTTCCCGCATCGTATACACAGGCCTTTACCTTTTCTATCAGGCCCCTTACACTCCCATTGTAAGTGTCCGGTTTCAAAGCATCGGTAGCATTTCTTTTTGTCAATGCAGAGCCTCATTTTGCAATTGATCCATCCGATCTTTATTCGTTCCTTCTGGAGAATTTTGCCCGCGTTTTCAGAGGTTAACGTCACGTACGCTCTTAGCTGTTCTCGGCTATTTGGTGCTGATAGCTTAACCATGGTTTCCACATTGGTTTCGTCTAGTATTCGGTTTACTGCTGTTACAATTTCGTCTGCTGTAGTCAGCGAGTCTAGATCTCGTATTTCTATTGTTGATTTATTCTTCAACTCGTTCACGGAGGCTATGTCTCTCATCTTGCCCCTCAAAGTTTCATGGAATTCTGGGCCGGCTTTTGCGCCTTTGTCAAGTTCAAGGAGAAGCGCGCCCGTTTTCGTTTTCCTTATTGCTCGAACTTCCACCCGGTTTTCATCTGACTTAACATACTGCCGAAGGTTTTGCAAAACTTCAGCGTAGCTTCGTCCTTCTACTGGTTTGAAGAGTACCGCTTCTGACCGTCTTTTAATTTTCCTTTCGCCTTTTCTTGTCTGGGGTCTCTGCTTGGTTTTTGTTTCTACGTCTTGTTTCTTCGTCTTCTTTCTTGTCACGGTTTGAATGAGAATGTTGAAATGAGAATGTTGAGAATATTGAAAATAAAATTGGGCACAAGAGAGACCATTTCAAAAGCGCTATATAAATATTTTAATAAACCAAAAACAGAAAATGAAAAAAAAAATTCAAAAAATTTAATATAAAAACAACAAATAGATATAAAAATATAACAAAAAAAATATATAATTACATATATATACATATGTTTTTTTTTAATAAATTGGTTGTATATTTATTTAAAAAAATATTCTTTTTTTTTAAGTTTTTTGAAGTGTTTTCTTTAATTTTTGTGTTTATTTTAAATTTTTTGAAAATTTAGTTGAGACAAAAACTAATATAAGAGAATTCTAAACAAAAATAAAACAAAAAAATAAATATATTATAAAAAAAACGAACAGAAACGAAGCTAAACTTTAAAATAAAAACCAAAAGTAAAACGCAACCTACCTGCACTTCCCAGCACTCCTCAGACGCAACCTACCTGCACTTCCCAGCACTCCTCAGAGTAATTATGGGAATAGATCAGATCTAATCAGCTCTAATAGCATCTCTACAGCAATACTAAGCTTTAAAAAATTTAAATCACCAGGTCCTGACAACATCATTCCAGCAGAACTTCAAGAAGGACTGGAAATTCTACTGCCTTGGTTAACAAGGATCTTTAACAAGTGTTTAAATCTCTCTTACCTTCCGACAACTTGGAAGAAATCGAAGGTAGTATTCATTCCGAAAACGGGGAAACCTTCACACTGCAAAGCAAACGACTTCAGGCCCATTAGCCTAACCTCTTTTTGCTTAAAGGCTTTTGAAAAAGTCTTAGATGAGCAAATCAAAACCCAACTTGATACTAAGTTGATCTCTGAGGCACAACATGCCTACACTAAAGGGAAATCGACTGAAACGGCACTTCATTCACTGGTGCAAACAGTGGAAACTTCCCTTCACAATAAGGAGTACTCTCTTGTCGCATTTATGGACATAGAAGGTGCTTTTAATAATATTGAACCCAACGCTATTTTATCTGAAATTGCCAAATTGGGTATTAATTACTCCATCCGAAAGATGATCGAACAAATGCTCCAAAATAGAATAATCACTTCAGAGCTTGGGCTAAGCCGCATGAGAATGTACGCCGTCAAAGGCACCCCTCAAGGCGGAGTACTTTCACCCCTTCTCTGGAATCTCGCTGTAAACAGTTTGCTTCGAAATCTCGAAAAAGCAGGCTGCAAGGTTGTAGCCTATGCAGATGATATTGCTCTCTGCGTGTCAGGCAAACACCTGAATACCCTCACTGAGCTCATGCAACGCTCAATCAATATTCTGTCAAAATGGCAGCAAAGACAGATCTTGTTCTCTTCAATAGGAAACAACAATCTCCTCCACTGCAAACAATAACTTTAAAAGGGGAATCATTACTCCTATCTGACTCAGCTAAATATCTAGGAGTTATTCTAGATAGGAAGTTGAGTTGGAAATTGAACATCGAAAACAGATGTAAAAAAGCTTTCATAGCTCTCTATACTTGTAAGAAAGCTATAGGCAAAACCTGGGGTTTTTCACCTCGGATCATTTATTGGATATATACCTCGATCATCAAACCGATACTCTTCTACGGTGTGGTTGTATGGTGGACAGCACTCGAAAAACGGTGCAGAGTAGCCACAATTGATCGAGTTCAAAGAACAGCCTGCCTCCTGATAACAGGATGCTTAAGTACAACACCTACTAAGGCTTTAAATACGTTGCTTCACTTGTTCCCTATCGATCTGGCTGGCAAAGCGATTGCAGCGAAAGCAGCGACACGCATGAATGCTATATCGAAATGGAATAAGTATCTTGGCCATTCGGCCATACTGAACAGGAACACTGTTATCTCTTCCGACATAGACTATCATGTAAGTCTTCCATCACCACCCTTGCTATTCTCCTGTTCACTCCCAACTAGGGAAGAATGGAAGACAAATCTTACCGAAATCGATGGCCCTCTGACTATATATACAGATGGTTCAAAACAAGACGGCAAAGTGGGATTTGGAATCTTTTCCAATTCCCCTCACATCAATCTATCATTTAGATTACCCGACTACTGTAGCGTATTCCAAGCGGAAGTATGCGCTATCTGGTATGCTGCGAAAACTCTCTTAGAAAATAGAATATCACTAGAGGATATCCGCTTTTTCACCGACAGTCAAGCGGCCGTTCGAGCACTCAGCTCCTCTTATACCCACTCAGATGTGGTTCGATCCTGTCTCTTATCTCTTAACGAGATAAGTGTTCAGAATTCTGTCCAAGTTATCTGGATACCGGGTCACAGTGGATTCGAAGGTAACTGCAAAGCTGATGAGCTCGCAAGAGCTGGAGCTGCGCAATCAAATGTTAGTAACTTACCCACAATCCACATTCCGCTCTCAACATGTAAATTACTCATTGATCGAGAATTTCACAGCATTGCTGATCGGAGGTGGCGAGTGGAAACTACTTGCGTTACGACCAGACAAATCTGGACATCCTACAATCTGAAACAGACAAAAACCCTTATAAGTCTTTCGAAACACGAACTAAGGCATATAATATCTCTTATCACCGGCCACTGCCTGTTGGGCACTCACGCACGTCGGCTCGGAGTTCCTCAAAACGACCTGTGCAGATACTGTGAGGACGAAGATGAGGAAGTATCGAGCAGACATTTGCTGTGCAGTTGTCCCGGTCTAGCCAGAAGTCGCCTCGCTCTTCTTGGCTCTCCAACAATTGACAATCTTTCAGTACTCTCGAACCTGAAAATCGAATCTCTCATCAAATTCTCGAAACGAATTAATATCTTTGACCAAAATCCACAATAAAAATCTCGGTTAGGTGGGGAAATCATGTAACATAATGAGCTCCAGGGCAACACAACGGACCCAACTTGCGGTCTATGTGGCACTCCGATGCGGGGTCACCCTTAAACCAACCAACCAACCAACCAACCGTTTTAACAAAAGCTTTTAAGGAATTTCCTTTCCTATAAACAAACTAATAAAACAAAATTAAATTAAAAAAAAGATTAAGATAAACAACCAAAGACGAAAAAATAATGTAAAAAAAATTGGGTAAGAACAAAAAATAAATATAAAAAAACCTAAAAAAATTAATTATTATTAAAATTAAAAATTAAAATAAACAAGCAAAGACCAAAAATAATATAAAAAAGAAAATCAAACAGATTACAAAAAAAAAAAACATAAATATAAAAAAAAACAAAAACGAAACTAAAAGTTAAATAAATTTAAAATAAGAAAAACTAAGAGTTAAAAAAACAAGGTTTAAACAAAAGTTTGTAAGAAACTTACTTCCTTTAAAAAAAACTAAAAAAAATTAAATAATAAAAATTAAATAAAAAGGCTAAAATAAACAACCAAAGACAAAAAATAATATAGAAAAATTAAAAAAAAAAAATGAAAATAAGAAACTAAATATAAAAAACTAAAAGAAATCAAAAAATTTCTTTTTTAATAAAAAGTTTAAAATAAACAAGCAAGGACAAAAAATAATATACAAGAAAACTAAACAAATTACAAAAACAAATTGCTTTCCAACAAATTCACAGAAAAAAAGAAAAGTAAAAACAAAAAAAAAAAATAAGAAAAGCAAACGAAAACGTAATTAAAACGTAACGTAAAATAAGGGCAAGAAAAATATTAAAAACCGTTTTACAAAATTTTTTAACAAATTTATTTCGTTTTAAATAGACTAAAAATAAAATTATACAACAACACAGTAGATTAAAATAAACAAGCAAAGACAACAAAGAAAATGAAAAATTAAAAATACTGAAAATAGAAAGAAACAGTATATGTAAAGAAAACAAAAATTTTAATTTTTCAGATTTAAAATAAAAATAAAGAACCACCGTTTTACAAAAGTTCTTAATAAATTTCCTTCTTTCAACTAAAAACAAAATTAATATAAAAAAGAAATAGGTAGCCGAATAGGTTGGTGCGTGACTACCATTCGGAATTCACAGAGAGAACAGTGCAAAAGTCATGAAAGGGAATTCAAATAACCCGAAAGGTGTGATAATTGCTGTTTTTTCAATGTCTTGTTTGGCGACTGGAATTTGATTAAACGCTCTGACGAGGTCTATTGTAGAAAATATTGTTTTCTTGTATAAATTAGCACCAAAGTCTTCTAAATATCGCACAGAATACCTGTCGGGCACTGTGCGGTCGTTGAGGCGTCGATAATCTCCACACGGCCGCGATTCGCCGTTCTTTTTAAGCGCTAAATGCAATGGAGAGGACCATGGACTTTGAGATGGACGAGTAATTCCCAATTTCAACATTTCTGCAAATTCCTCTTTCGCTACTTTATGTGGTGCAAGACGACGTGCTTTGCTTGACACTGGTGGGCCTTCGGTGGTTTTTATGTGATGCACCGCTGTGTGCTTCACAAATTAGAACGCACCGTTAGGTTTGATGATGACTGGAAATTCTCTTAGAAGAGCGCTGTAGGGCGATTGATTGGGAATAACCTTAATTGACATAATGTGAGATACGTTTCGCACTAGCCATTGAGATGTTATACCCGAATTTTCATCGCAAATTTGTTTGTTTTTTAAGTCAACTAACAAACCAAAATGGCTTATAAAGTCGGCTCCAATAAGTGGCTTCGTTACGTCGGCGATGACAAAGCACCAGATGAATTCGCGTCGCAAGCCGAAATCAAGCGTAAGCATATGACGCCCATACGTTTCAATTGTTGCATTTGTAGCTGTGTACAACTGGTACCCAACGGGAGTTACGTTTGGCTTGATTCGCGAACGAGGGAAAACGGATAAATCAGCGCCTGTGTCCACGAGAAATTGTGTCCCAGAAGCGCGGTCTGTCAAAAAGAGGCGGTGCGATGTTGTAATAAGAGAGTCTTTTATCGCCTTTATAGACCCTCTTTCGTGTTTTTTGCGAATTTGCAACCTGGTAGGCATCGTCGAGCATTAGCGCCAAATTTTTTTTGATAAAAACATTGGCCGTCTGTCGACAAACGCACGCGACTGTGTGACGAGCTACCTCTGCCACGAGGTTGTGGACTATGTTGCCTACGGTTGCTTATACGGAACGTTTGTAATTGCTTACGTATTTCTGATATTTCGGAGCGTAGTGACTGCTCTTCGGAAATGTAGGAAATGGAGCGTGCGACGTTTGGAATTACCTTGTGAATTTTGTCAGCTAGGCGACTGAGATGTTCTAGTGGGGCGTCGGGCTGTGCTGCCAAGCAAGCGCATGTTTGCGGTGAAAGTTTGTACTGCCATCTTGCTTTAATAACGTTGTCTGAAACGTCCGGACAAAGACTACGAAGGCGACGAAAAAATTGTGACGGGGTGCGGTCACCAATTTCTTCACCATTTAAAAGTTGTAGGAGCTTAGCGCCTTTTGACTTCGTAAGGCGCTCGATTAGGGCCGTCTTCAACGAGGTGTACGGTGTTGATGTAGAAGGACGTAGTATTATATCTTCTACCTCCGCTGCTGATTGCGTATCGATCAATGATACTGCATGGTGGAACATGTCGTCTTCATTGCGATTCCAGCTGGGCGAACCACAGCGCAGGCCGCTCTGCAGAGGCCGGTGGCGCGCGAACAGTCGTGCCCGTTATACGATATATTAGCGGAGGCTGTGGTGATGAGCCTGCCTCGTTGTTCGTTAGTGGACTTGCTTCGTTCGTCATGACCCTTTAGATGCTTACGTCGTGTTCAGTTCGCCGGAAATTTACAAAAATATACTCCTTGGTCGCTACGTATTTTTGTAGACTGTCGCACAAATCCAGTCTTATGACTATACCTTACCAATAATCGCCGATGTTAGTGGATGAAAGGGCCCACTTTTAATTAAAGTCGTATATGCTAATTGCAAAAAATTATTTATATATAATCCAAGTCGGGGTCACTAATGTAGCGAACGCGTGAGGGCCCTTCGATGTGCCATCTAAGAAGAATGTTCATACGGTTGCTTTCACATTGCTTTGCCTATCAATAGTTACAATAAATGTCGAGACTCGATAGCGGTAGATCTAATGGAAATATTGAGAGAGCTTTTGCTCTCTGTATCATAAGATAGTATCAGTGGTTGCCACATATATATATAAACAAAATAAAAAAAGAGAAACTTTTGATTCTCAACAACATTATATAACACATTTTAACTGTGCGATCCTTCTGGCAGAAAAATGTAAAACATAGATAGATGGCGGTCCAAGCAGTATAAAGGCGTTGTTCCTAAGCAACGACAGGTGGGCATTCCCATTATTTAGGACTGGTAGCGGCAGGCTAATCACCTACACTGTCAAAGATCAAAATAGATGAACGAAACGAGCGCAAGACTGAGTCTGTCAAGACCCTATGCTCCCGAGAAGAGTGAACAAGGGAAAAATATCTTCCCAAAAATCAATTTTAATTTTTTCAGCAATTCTGCTGAATTATTACGCAACTTTTTTCATGAAAAATGTTAGAGATTTTTTGCTGCATTAATTTTTTCGTCTCTGGCAAAATGTTAATAAAGAGTTTTTCAGAACATACCCTTAGATGTGGTTCAAATATAAAAAAAAATTTAAAAATTTCAATTTTTTCAGATATCTTTAGATTCTATTATTCTCATTTAAATGTCCCCCATGAGCAGGTCAAGAGGTGAAATCCGCAAACAATCGATTCATGAATGCCTAAGCGTAGAGAAGGTCGAGAAACCAACCAACAACAGAACGTGCAGTTTTTGGTCTGCCAGTCTTTTTTCTATAATCAACAAAACCAGTTTTTTGAAATTTTTTCACCCACCTTTAAGCGGTCGACTCATTGGGAGGATTATTTCCTCTAAAAAAATTACGAGTTTTGCGATATGTTGTTTTTGAGGATCGACTATTTTCATAATAAGTTTCAATAGCTTTAACGCGTTGTTCTATCGGTGACATTGTACTTCTGTCTACTTGATGAACGTCAAAGATGATGTAAGGAAGGGTACCATCCAGGAATTATTCACTACAACATCTAAGTATCACTTTTGAAAAGAAATGTATAAAAAATAAAGTGCATTCTCTCGAAACTTGTTAGCCACAGGTTTTCGGGGTCGCTGCTTGGGAATTTGCTATAAAATGATCGAAATTTGAGAGTGTTTTAAGACGGTGGGTAGTACTTAATATTTCTTAGAAATCTCTTAAATACTTAAATTTACCAACAAACATAATTCCAGTTATGGCAGTAATAATCATAAAAACAAAATATGATAATAATTATAGTACATAATATCAACTTTTGAAGAATTTAATATGTTTTATTTAGTTAAATTTGCTGCTTTGAATTGTGGAAAACTGTTAGCAGATTCGACCAGAAATGACCACAAACCCGTCGGACACCGAGTTTTAACTGAGTCCGATTATTATTTTTCAATTCAACCGCCCCATTGGATTTTCTATTTCAAATTTTTAAGAACTGCTATGTGTTTCATATATAGTAATCTCAAAAAGCGAAAAGTTTTTAGGTTTAAGGGAGCATGCCTTTTATTTTTATTTTTTTTGTTTTTTGATTTTTAATTTTTTTTTTAGCCCTTGAATACAATTAAAATTCGTATATGCAAAGTAAAGGGTGGTTAAGTTTTAAGAACCGGTTTTGATTTTAAATAAAATAGAATATTTTTAAGAAATCATTGTCATTTCTCATTCTTATGATAATATTGGTATGGCTCAATTAAGCATGAAAACAAATATTGGCCAAATGGCCGCCGCGACTTCGGCAGCACACCTCCGATGGTCCAAATTTTCGATGACGCTGAGGCATAATTGAGGTTCAATGCCGTTAATGTGCCGAATTATCTCATCCTTTAGCTTTTGACTGGTTGCTGGTTATCGACGTACACCTTTTCTTTCAAATAGCCCCAAAGAAGGAAGTCAACTGTGTCAAATCACATGATCTTGGCGGCCAATTGACATCGCCGTGACGTGAGATTATTCGGCCATCAAACTTTTCGCGCAAAAGAGCCATTGTTTCGTTAGCTGTGTGACAAGTGGCACCGTCCTGTTGAAACCACATATCATCCACATCCATATCTTCCAATTCGGGCCATAAAAAGTTCGTTATCATCTCACGAGAGCGAACACTATTCACAGTAACTGCCTGACCGGCCTCATTTTGGAGGAAATACGGCCCAATGATGCCGCCGGCTCATAAACCGCACCAAACAGTTACTCTTTGTGGGTGCATTGGTTTTTCGGCAATCACTCTTGGATTATCATTTGCCCAAATGCGGCAATTCTGCTTATTGACGAATCCACTGAGGTGAAAATGTGCCTCATCACTGAAGATGAAGTCCCCGATATGCATTTTGATTTGAACGCTCGTTTTCATAATAAGCCTGAATAACTTTAACGCATTGCTCGATTGTGTATCTTTCCATGATTCAAATTGAGTTAGTCTGAAATTAAAAAAATGTCGAATGAAATCCAAAAAAAGCCTGACATTTAGGTGTAGTTTATATTCAACATCGGCCTTTAAAATTTAACCACCCTTTAGAACAAATTTAAATATTGATAAAAAATGAAACAAAACTACTTAGAAAAACAGATACAAAATACTTCTTTCTTTGTAAAATAATATTTGGAAAATCAGTCTCAAGATATTTATAAATTTTGCTGAACACAACTAAGGCTCCAGCAATGCGAGCATTTCGTGCAAACAGGTCTTTAAAGTCAGCAGCATGGGAGCAGCAGAGATGTCTGGCAGGTACATTAAACAGAATTCACTTAAATAGAATTAGGGTTTTTTTTGAAACCATGGGTCCATTTTAACTGCTCAAGTTTGAAGTAATCATTTTCAAGGAAATAGCATATTTGTAAATTTTTTCTTCAGCACAGCAAAAACTCCCACCTTATGCACGGCTGATAGAACTTTAGTGAAAATTTTGTGAAAAACCCGAAGAAGAAGCTAAGTTCCGTAATCCTACAAATTCAGCCCTTAAACTTCCATTTCATCGTTTCGGTTTACGTCCACAGTCATATCAAAATTTATCCAATTGAAACCGCCTTTGTAGAACGTGCTTTGAAATATGAGAAAATATTTATGGTAGCTTCTTTTCTTCAAAAATTGTAAAGCGTCGGCTAATTAAACTTCTCTTCTTCAAAAATTGTAAATCGCCGATTAATTAAATTCATTGGCGAAGAACTGAAAAAGGCCTATAACAAAATAATTTTTGTTTTATTGACTTCAAAATTGCACTCGAATTAACTTTTCAAGAATTTTAACTTACGCACGGTAAGCACAAAAGAAAAGATGAATTAGTTGTCGTGTAACTTATTGCACAAAGTGTATTTAATTTATTATTTACTCATGTACGTATGGGAGGTTGGTTGTACTTGATAATAGCTTACAACATTTTTATGGCCTATCAAGTTCTTGCAGTCTCCGTATGCTGTGGTAGTTCTCGCATGTTTACACATACAAACTTACACATGGAGACGAGTGAGTGTCAGTCAACCCTGCAGAGAAATTCACTAATGTCGAGCTGGCGAGATTAAAGTGAATTAATAAACGTACACATCCCCATCCTCTGTCAGCAGCCATAGCCGCATAGCTGCTTTGTCACACTTTAAAGTCAGCTGTGTCTTTCAGCAACCTGAATAGTGAAACAGCCAGCAGTTATTTGGTGAACTAAAAACTTGTTGCACCAGTTCAAGTTTTCCCTGCAGGGAGTTTCGGTGCGCATTTATGTGGTTTACTTGTATGTGTGTGTGCAGGTATGTTATTGAAGTTTATGCCGCCGCTCCATGACATAAGTGCAAAATAATTAACTGCTATAAAATGTTATGGTTCCTATTTGTGGGGTATTAAGTAAATACCATATGTGATCATCATTTCTGCATTGCAAGCAGGGAATAACGCTTTCTGCATTAAATTGAATTTTACCCCACTTTTAATTCGTCAGGGCTTCACGTAGTTGAGGAGGGGAAATAAGTTTTCAGATTAGATAATCAATTTAACTTGCAACTCTATAACCTAAAATATAAGAGTGGATTTAAAATTATTCAAAATCCAAATTGATCGCATGAGCCTGATGTGTTTTGAAAAGCTCAAGCCTGTAGTGGCACCTACACTGTAGGTCCTACAGTCAGCAGTTGATTGCGTATACGCCGTGTAGGCCGAAGCGCGTAAACAGCCGGTGAGTATTTGGGGGCGTACGGCCAGTCAAATTTGGCATTTGCCTTACTACAAAAGTCAAAGATCGCCATTCAATGAAGGGGGGAACTCGATTCTGGAACGTAATTAAAACCGCACTCTATGCAAGTTTCGAGGGCAAGTTTCGTCGCCACAAGGGCTGAAGTGAAATTAAAATAGTTTTTTTTACTGAGAGCAATTGAAGTTTATTTGTTTTCATTATATTAATTAAATACACTTTAAAGTGATAAGTTTCATTTGAAGTTAAAAAAAAATCGATTTTGGTTGTTGTTTGTACACATTGTTCAGTACTAGACTGTTTCTGAGCCTATGTAGAGCCATAACATCGTTTGCTCTACCCAGTTGCTGATATTGCCTGCTCCGATGTGGCTTCCGAGGTTCAACAATCCATTGCTCGGTTTCAGATTGGCAGACTTGCTGCAATCGTTCTACTTTCTGAAGTAAATTTGCAATGAATTTAATATTGGAACTATCTGTAATCGTAATTTCGAAAGAGGAATGATATTGTCACTATCCCAGTCAGTAGGGTTTTCACACCGTTTTTGAAACCATGACTGAATTGAAGTTGCAGTAGGAGCATCCCATGCGCTAGCTAAAAAATATATTGTATTCTTCAGCTTGATATTTTGCAGTGACTCATCGAAAGTTTCTCTACGAGCAACAGTGAGACTACAGAGCGACTTTTTGTAGTTCAATTTAGTGAGTCTTGCAACGTTTTCATCCATGGACTGTATTAGAGCCGTGCAGTTTAGAGGAGAGCACATTACCGATATTTTGCCCTCATAACTGTTAGATTCGCTTTCTTTGGGATGCTATGGAACACTATAAATAAGAAGAATTGCCTTTTCCGGAAGATTTTGCGCACGAAGGAACTTTTTTACCTGTTATTTAAACAATTTCTGATTTAAATAGGATCCTTTAACATACCTCTGGAACAAATGTTCTATGAAACCACGCTTGAAATAAAGCTAAGATCATCTCAGCACTTTTATTTCCTTTGTAGTCAACAGTACGTCTTTTGAATGAGTCAGATCGACCATTTTCCCAAGAACCATTATTTTTACTTTATGATTTCCAACAGCATTTTTACAAGCAAGGAACTGCTCTTATGCCTTGAGAGCGAAGTTTCTTTTGAGCACACACAAGTCTTATCGGGTAATAGCTTCCAAAATAACCCAGACTCAACTGCATTGCATAACTGCGCTTTTGTCAAACTTAAATCCATAAAGTTTAATTTGTCCAAAAATGGATTAATGGAGTCAGTCCAAATAAGTTCAAGGTCACTTTAACAGGAGTCTCCAAAAAGATGTGGGGAATGTTTAATATTGTTACAACAATAACACAGTGAAATCAACTTTGTGCTTTAATATTGAGAGTAACACATCGGTCAATAAGTCCCAGATCTGACCTCTAGGTAGGACCCTAAGAGCTTATCGATTTTGTTATTTAATAGTGCTCACCTTTAAAGGTATACAGTCAAAATTTCAAGACATTCAGTTTATTTTTTACAAAGTTACAGGGCTTTAAGTGACGCTACTTTTGCTATTTTTAAAAACAATAAATTCAAAGTAATTTCGTGTGTTCATTTATCATTGTTTTCTTACAAAAAAAAAATACCGTTGAAGCAAAGCAATAGCTCGTTAAATATTATCCGGACTCTGCTCCATCGGAAACAACTATCAAACGATGGTATGCTGACTTTAAACGTGGCCGTACAGACACCACTGATGCTGAACGTCCTGGTCGTCCAAACGAGGCAATTACTCCAGAAAACATTGAAAAAAACCCTGAAAATCATCATGAGCAATCGCAAAGTGAAGTTGCAAGAGATAGCTGACATCTTGAAGATATCAAAAGGCAGCGGGTTCACTGTTTTGCACGAACATTTGGATTTGAAAAAGCTGTTGTCGAAATAGGTGCCGCGTTTGCTCACGCCGGAACCAAAACCACAACGGATTGATGATTCAAATCGCTGTTTGGACATTATTAAGCAGGATAAGTCTGAGTGTTTGTATCGATATGTGACAATGGATGAAACATGGACCCGCCACTACACACCAGAGTCGAAACAGCAGTCATCTGAGTGGACTGGACCCGGTGAAAGCCGTCCAAGCCGACCAAAGACGTAACGGTTACCTGGGAAGGTTATGGCGGCGGTCTTTTGGAGTTCTCATGGTATAATTTTCATTAATTATTTGTTAAAAGGCAAAACAATTAAATCTGATTATTACTGTGAAATATTGGAACAATTGAAGGAGAAAATTGCTGAAGAACCGCCCCATATGAAGAAGAAACAAATCCTCTTTCACCAAGTCAATGCTCCGTGTCACAAATCGATGAAAACGATAGTCAAATTGAACGAATTGCGTTTCGAATTCCCCACTCACCATATGGTCCAGTTCTTGTCCCCAACGACCACCGGCTGTTTTCAGAACTCAAAAAAATGCTCCGGGGAATGAAATTTCATTGAGATGAGAAAGTTATCGCTAAAACTGAAGCGTATTTTGAGGACAAAGATAAATCGTTCTACCAAACAGGCATAGCGTAGCTACAAACTCGTTGGAATGAGTATATCATCACCAAAGGGGACTGCATTGATGAATGAAGAAGAATTTTTGAAAAAAAAAATATTAGTTTCTTATTCAGGCCCGGGACTTATGCACCGATGTGTTAAGTCGGTTATGCCTGTAAATATGGCATGCAATAGAAGAAGCTTCCGTATACGCGACTCACTTAGTGTCATAAAATTAGGCTATTTATGAATTTTAATTTAAAAAAATTTTCGATGTCTTGCACACTTCGTACCACAAAATTCACCTCTCTTCTTGTATTCTATTTAAAAAAATATTCGTTGTTCGTTAATCATTAAATATTTCTGAAGATACAAAAAAACTATTCCTGTTTACAAGCAGATATTATTCTAACTTGTTGCTTGCTTGTTATTACTAATTTTCAGGGGACAAATATTAAAAGAAAGTGAACTAAAAAATTTAACTATTTCCATCCAATATACCCCTTGTGTGAATGTTTGTGTGCTCCCTTGGCTTACGAGCATCAAAGCAGCTATTATTACAATTTTGGCTTTTATATAACCAGACAATTTGAAACAATAGTAAAGCTAAAAATAAAAATAAAAATAAAAATAACAGAAAGTACAAGAATTGGTTGAGTTTACTTCCATGTCAATGTTTGATTTTCAAAATATCTGGGGGGAATTGAAGAGATGTGGTGAATAAATAGAGGATAATGACGGCGTGACAGAACTCGCTTTGAAAGGTGGAATGGAGGTGTTTATGTGGTTGTGGTAACATAATATTTATGACTGCAGGTGGGAAAAACCGAGCGCACTTTGTATGCAAGTGAATAACATATAAATTATTATTATGAATTAAGTTATATAAATTTGTATAAACAACAAATACAGGGTGGCCAATACAAATAGAAGTGTTATGGTTTTCAAAGATTTTTTTTTCATTGGTTGGTAAAATGCAATACAACTTCGTAGAGTTGACTTCCATGCCTGGCTCTACAGCAGACCATTTTCTTAATCCACATTTTTCAGCAAACTTTTGCAAGTTTCAGCACTTAACTTACACAAATTATACGCGTAAAGCTCCTATGGCCCGCGCACTAAGAGAATTGAATGAGAGCTCGAATACTATTAGAAATTTGTAGAATAGAAGAAAAATGGAGAAGTCTACGGGTCTTAAGAGAAGTAAATATTAACGAAAGCTTGGATATATCCATAGGGTTGGTGATAAAAACAGTAATAGATCCGACATTTCCGACTCAAAGTGCTGCTAAATGTGCAAAAAAATTATTTGTCCTTTTATTAATATACTAGCAAACCCGGTCCCCTTCGCTGGGCACACTAAAATAGAATAGATATGGTTTAGAACAGAAAATATATGGTTTTCATATTATTTATTTCTTTATTCTTTATTCAAGCGCTTTGGCATAAACAATATTTTTTGTTTTTCTAAATATTTGTTTTTGAGTAAATATAAAATATAAATTGAAAATCAGGTCAAAAGAATATTGTTTTTAAATTTCAAATCAACGCATATGAATAAACAATCGTCTTTTTTCCTGATCATCCATGAATTTTTCGTTTCAATTTATATGTTTTATTAAGCATTGGAGCTTTTTTAACCATTATCCATTTATATTTTTCAAAAAAACAAAAAACGAAAAAAATTGTTTTTTCCACGAACACATAATTTCATTCGGATTTCACATTAAATTCTCAAATTTCGTAAGAAATTATTCACTCTTGCAAAATCCACTCCAAAAAAATTCACAAACAATTTTTACATGTTGCACTTACGTTTTTTCCTTATGGCATCCAAATCAGAAAGAAACATTGACACATTGTAACTCACACTTTCAATTTGACAGTTCAGTTCCGCCCCAAGCGTTAAAAAAGTAAGCGACATTATGGCTGGCTCAAAAGAACGCTGTACCCGTTGCCACTGCTCCGAATTACAACCAAACTTTACGAAACCCATTTTCAATACTTACTTAACAATGTGCATAAGTTTGGTTTAATTCGGTGCAAAGACACGGCGGGTCCACGTTTTGGCATATATTTCGAGACCCTAGTCATCAATAAGTATGAAAATTACCCCGTATTAAAGCACTTATCAACAGCTTTCATTTGATACCCATATTGTACATACACAACCAAAGGTTACCCGGGTCCACGTTTTGACCTATATCTCGAGACCCTATCTACCAATAGGTATTCAAACTATACGGAAATCATCTTCAATACCTACTTAACAATGTGTGTACGTTTGGTTTAATTCGGTTCAAAGACACGGCGGGTCCACGTTTTGGCATATATTTCCAGACCCTAGTCATCAATAGGTATGAAAATTACCCCGTATTAAAGCACTTATCAACAGCTTTCATTTGATATCCATATTGTACAAACACATTCTAGGGTCCACGTTTTGGTCTCTATCTCGAGACCCTAGTCACGGAGCGGATGGAAATACTCTGAACTAAAGCATTCACCAACAGCTTCCATTTGATACCCATATTGTACATATACATCCGAAGGTTACCCGGGTCCACGTTTTGACCTATATCTCGAGCCCTATCCACCAATAGGTATCCAAACTATACGGAAACCATCTTCAATGCCTTCTTAACAATGTGTGTAAGTTTGGTTTAATTCGGTGCAGACACGGCCGGTTAGCGAGCGCACACAAAAAGTTGACTTTATTTTATATATAAGATTTTTTTCAGTTTGTGTCCGAAAAATCCAAATATCTTACGGAACCCTATTTTTTTCAAAAATAAAATGTAATCCATGTTACTCTTGGATAATGTAGTTTTCGAATGGTGAAAGAATTTTTAAAATCGGTCCAGTAGTTTTTGAGCCTATTCGTTACAAACAAACAAACAAACAAACAAACAAACAAACAAACAAACAAAGTTTTCCTCTTTATAATATTAGTATAGATGAAGAATATAAATATATGAAGATATCTAATTCCGTAGACTGTCACCACTGCTTAGCCTGAAAAACGTGAGAGGCGGTTAAAAGGAAAAGAGTGAGGAAAGGTATCATTTATACAACTATATATGTGACAAGTGAAATGCTTAAGTACTTTAATCCTACGTTCTGAGCTCACTACCTTTTACTCAACTGAAAATTTGAGCTCTGCTGCGCAGGAGTTTTAAGATTTAAAGCTGCTGATTTGAGAAGCTTTCACTGCTAGTGGTAAGATCTTAATTGTTATAAACTATCAGCTTTCGAATAAATTTATTATTTTATAAACCAATTGAGAATATAACTGATATATGACTAGGAGAAAGAGCATTATTCCACGCTTAAGCACGTGCTCTTAAAGCATCACAAAGTTGTGGGAATCCACCATAAAACTTGCAGGGTTTACTGAGCGTAGGCGAGTTAACATCATTTTCACGATATGAGAAAAAAAAATATCTTTTTATATTTTTATGCGTGTTTATTTTCGATATTCATAAGACTAACTTGTTACATAAATCTTACTGATATTTAAACTATCTAAATGCGGCGGTTGTTATCGCATTGGGATAATTCGTTGCTGATAGTGTATTGTTTACTTTTACTTGTATTACTTGTGATATTGAATTTCTATTGTTGCAGTTCGTGATAATGCGAGTGAAAACAAGTCCTATTGTCTTGATGTTGTTTACTTGATAATGCAAGTTAAGGCAGCTACCTGACTGCAATACGCTAGCAATGCGTATCCGATAACATATGCCCAGCAGCGTTAGTATTGTATAACCGTCGCTGCACCGTGTGAACCGCTATGTCAGCAGTATGTTAGATTAAGAATCAGGCTTAGCTTAAGTATAACAATAAATTGACAAGACACTTGAAGTTCTGGGCTGAAGGTAACCACAACGGATTTTTACTAGCTCTGCATTGGAAAATAGGAGTAAGTATAAAAAAGGGGCCAAGTGGTTGCCCCCCAACTTTGATTTTTTGGTGCTCCCTGAAAGGAGCACCTTAACTTGCATGTCTGTTGACCATGAACTGAAGTGATTAGAAATGCAGAAAATGAGGCCATGTCGTTAACTGGCGCGCTATTAATAAACTAAGTAAGAAAAAAGGCTGAGACGGAATGTTTAAAAAAATTAACAAAAAAGATTTTTTTCTTATTAATAAACGAAATAAGAAAAAATGCAGAAGTGGACTGTTTTTCAAATCCATGTTGTGGATGTGAATGTTTTTCATTAAAAATTTATAGTTTTTTTTTCAAATATTTGTATTTAAAAAAGGCATTTTGTATCTCAAAACTTGAAAATAAAATTTTGTTGTTAAAAAAAAATTACCATAAATTTTCATTAAAAATTTTACTTTTTTTCTAAAAAATTTGATTTAAAAAAAGCTATTTGCATGTCAAAAAATTAAAAGAAAAAATTACCAAACATTTTCATTAGAAATTTAACGTTTTTTTTCAAAAATTTTGATTTATAAAAGGCCTTTTGCATGCCAAAAAATAAAAAAAGGTTTTCAAAAATGACAAAAAAAATTTTATTACAAATTTAGAAATGTTTTCCAAAAATTTGTATTTGAAAAAAGCATATTGCATCCCAAAAAATTAAGGCAAAAAGTCTTTAAGAATTTTAGAAAGAATTGAAAATTCACTTTATAAAACCGTGTAAACAAAATGTTCAAAACTGATTAAATTTCAAAAATAACAAAAAAAAAATTTTGTTTCCCACAAATTTTTCTCAAAAATTTATTATTCTTTCAAAGCTTTCCAAACTAACAAAAAAAATTTTTTTTCATTAAAAATGTATAATTCTTTTCCAAAACATTTCACTCAAAAAGTATATTGTATTCCAAAAGTTAAAAGAAAGTTCTTAAGAATTTTTGAAAGAAACGAAGATATTTCACTTTAAAAAACTTTATGTCAAAAAGCACAATAAAGATATTTTAAAAAAATTTTGTGCTTTAGAGATTTATGCAAAGCTAAAAATTTCGGAATAGAATTCTTTAAAGTGAAACATCTTTGATTCTAAAATTTTTATAAAATATGTTTTCTAAAAAAAAAATGCTTGGCAAAAGATTTATATACATACCTTTGTTCAAACTGATAAAATCTAAAAGTTCTCAAAAGCTTTTCCCCAATTTTTTCATATTACTTATTATTATTCTCAAGCCTACAAATGAAATATTTTTGTATGACTTGATTTGGAATCGCTCCATATAGTGTTACAGATGTACATATATAGTTACGCGTATATGTACATACATGCATATAAGTATGATATTGTAACAAAAATGCTCGTTCGCATAGTCAAATACGAATTCGAGGTTTGCACATCCCTAAGGAATTTGTGAATGTAAACCACACTTCTTTGAGGGCGGCAAACCAACACGCGCACCGAACACCGAACACCTGTAGGCACCCTATGAACGTAAAGGTAGTGGATAGAATTCCAAACAAGTGGTCCCTGTAACACAGAGCACAGCTTCTCACGTTACTGGTGCTGCCCACGCAGTTGGTTTCGTTTATTTTCCTGTTTCGTTGTAGCAGCAGGCGCGGCACACCGCAGGCTATCATCTAGTGCTTGGCGGGGTCAACATGACAGGCGTGATAATTACGCGCCGAACACAATTTCCACATAATCAAAGAAATATCTAACGAGGCAGCAGTGCACACTATCTGCCTGCCTCATTGCGTGCCACTTCTTTTATTTTCGTTTTTCTTCTCGCACACATTTTGCTTGCTCAGCCAATGTTTACACTTGCAACAACAGCTCTGCCACACTGACACCAGGTGCACTTACGCTATGCCAACACAGCACTAGTACTCACTCCCCTTTAGCCTCGTGCGCTCCGGTTGCTAATGCTGCTACTTTTGTTGTTTTTTTCTTTTGCTTTTGTTTTTGTTGGTATTTGGTAAGTGCGTGCTGTTGCACTGTGTCAACACAATAAACACTTCATGCAGTATTCAGCGCGTAATCAGCTGCTTAATCGTTGTTTACAATCAAAATTTGTATGCACCATTTCTTTGGTGGTACTCTCTCGGCAGTTGCCACCGCTGTGGCTGCATGCCAGCATTGTGTGGTTTATTTGTGCAACTGTGCTCGGCAAGCACTGCAAAAGCTGGCTTTCTTGCAATTTTCTTAGCTATTCACCTGCTTAGCTAAGGCCTGCAGCTAAGATTCACCGCATGCTTTTCTTTGGCGTTTCTTGTGGCTTTCGTTAAGTTTATCGTCTTCTTTGCATCTCTAATAACGTCCTAGGGGCACGAGACAAACAAGCACATATGCAAACACTCACACACACACACACGCCTATCACTACTTATGCATGTGTGTGTGCAAACACAAACAATTTTGCTTACTGACTCCGGCAAAGATGCAGTGGCAGTCTCTTTGTTTATATCGTTTTTGGCGCACATCTCAAATTTAGATGAATTTCCGTTGCATATATTGCGGCGCATTCGCTAGTTGCCTCTTGCATGGGGCGCCCGTTTGCTTGCAGTTTTATTTAGCATCAAGAAAATAAATTTAAATTCTCTCTGGTGGCTGCAGGAATGTGGATTTTATTTCCCTTCTTCGGCTGCCTCTTCTTTTTCTCCTTTTTCTTAGCTATCAACTCCATTAGTGCTTCTTTGTAGTATTCTTTCTTCGTGCGCCTGTTTTCTTGCTTTTGTTGCAACAACAAATTGCTGTTTACTTTGCACGAAAGTATGAAAACTACTGTTACACACGTA
Source organism: Anastrepha obliqua (assembly GCF_027943255.1). NCBI lineage: Eukaryota > Metazoa > Arthropoda > Insecta > Diptera > Tephritidae > Anastrepha > Anastrepha obliqua. The sequence goes on along the minus strand of NC_072896.1, from coordinate 122,303,646 downwards.
AGCGCTCGTATGCGACGTTGATTTTGACAGCTGCCAGTGGTGCAAAAACATTCGCACACAACTACATACAAATGCATGCATGTGAGCCCATGTGTGCAGACACACTTGAATAGCATTGCCTGGGCACTTAGTTACTCGCTGGCAGAAGAATTATTTATGTGCTGAAATTGCGGTAAATTGTGTTGCAGCAAATTGGATATCTCAGAGTTCAGATCTTACAAGGCGCACATACAAAATTCACCAACACTTACGCGGCAAACACATACAGTACAAGTACATATACAGCTGTGTGCACAAAAATAGCAGCGCAAGTTGTTGCAAAGATTTGACTGTTTATTTCATCATCTTTTGGTGCTACAGCTCTGTGTGAGCTCCTATGTCTCCATTGGCCCCGATCCTTGGTTGATTCCTTCCAGTGGCATGCCGTCTTCAAGTTCATGAATCCATCTTAATCCTAGACTGCCGCTTGCTCTCGTTGCAAATGTTTTAGTGTCAATTATTTTTCGTTGAGTTTCCGTGCGCTCCATTCTCTCGGTATGGCCTAGGTCGCTATAAAAAATGTGATATGACAGGCAGAATTGGATGTATTGACCAATGCGTTCTCCACTGACGTACTTGGGGTTGCGCAGGGTTGGTACCCCAGCTTTGAAACCAAAATACCCAAGAAACGGAGCTTCGCGCTATGTTTCGACTAGAAAGGACACTAAATTCTAACGTTACATACATTTTTTTCGTACTCAATTCCGTGTCAAGGAAATAAAAAATAAAATAAAAAAAACTATGTCCATGCCCCTATATAGCTTGTTGTTGTTGTAGCAGCATATGGGGAATCCATACTTACATACGGGGAATGCTGCTGGTGTGACAGTTCTTGGCCGGATATAAATTCGGGTCGTTTCGGTAACGTAGAACCGACTGTCGTGGAAAAGTATAACTCGTACAGCTCGCTGTTTTACCGTAAACTCCCGTCATACTCCTCGTTAACGCGGAGAGGACCAAAAATCTCAAGGAGGAATTTTCTCTCGAAGGTTCCCAAAAATTTCTCATCTGCTGTTGACATCGTTCATGCTTCTGCCCATACAGCAAGACGGGAATGATGAGCGTTTTGTAGAGTGCCAACGTGGTGCTGCGAGAGGCAGCTCTACTTCTCAATTGCCTACTGAGCCTAAAGTAACAGCTCCTCGCAAGAGTTATTCCTCATTTCTTCCACAGACTTCACTTGTGATGTTGCTGCTGGCCTCTGGTTCTGAGTAAAAGGTTTGAAATTTTCTGATTTTTTTTTTAATTTTCTAACGGGTTTGAAATTTTTAATTTTATAATTTTTCTTTTAATAAGAACTATATTTTTATTAAAAATTAAAAAAATTAATTAAAAAAAAAAACGAACTACTCAAAACTTTGCTGCTATTATTGTGAATGCAGTTGTTTGCGCATTCACAACTGTATCTAAGCATCTTCTTTATAAACAAAACAGAATAAAAGCAAATTTGCTTAGAAAAATTTGTAAAGATGGAATCTTTCTTAGGATTAAGATTAAAGATGAACTGAAATTGAACAGGGGATGATGGATAATCATGTCACTTAAGGCGTGAAAATTAAACGGCAAGAAGTTTGTTTATACTCGCGAATGTTTGTTTTTGTACAGGCCTATTTAGCATGAAATGAGCCCTCTGTATGTTGGCTGAATGCGTCGCGAAGAAAGAATTCTTTTAATCGGAATTTTAGATTGCAAATAAATATTAAATTCAAGGCATTTTTCACTCCTCAAACAGCCGCTCGTTCATAGAAACACTTTTTAGTTACACTTTTTGTGCAAAACTTAATACTTAATAGAACTCAATGGTTTCACAATCACAGCAGACAAAATATGCCATACAGCCAGCAGGTCCAGCATTCGATTCACATTGCAACAGTTTTTTTTCTGAAATTCTTTACTGACAGCGTTCGTCTCGGATAATTACAAGCTTTCGCGCACATTTCTGTCATTAAAAAGTTTCTTTAAAAAAAACTAAAAAAATGAAAAAATGCAGGACCCTGAATTTTACGGAATAACGCCACGATGTGTATTGAAAATTTGTAGAGATGATTGGCTTCAGCCTCTTTCAAGATTTATGCACCTGCTTGTTATTATTTTATATTATATTTGGGGTTGGTTGATGACGAGTATCAAACACCAAACAAGGATGTGGCAACAAAATGGTGCGGAAGCGTTAGTTGGATTCTGGAATAATCACCACTTAAACCAACCAACCATCAAACACCAAATGATAGAAAAAGGTATCGAAGGTAATGACACGCCTCCTAATGAGTTTCTGTCATGAAAAAGCTCCTAATAAAGAACCAATGGCAAATTTGATTGCAACTTGGGCCAACAAACTAACTTGGCGTATCAAACTAAAAAATTCGAAATCGGTTCACATTATATTTGGCTTGAAAAAAACAGCTTACAAGTTAGTCTACATAAACAGCGTAAATCTATCGTACGAGGTTAAATATCTTGGTTACTAAGCAGCGCAGGAAGGCGCATGTCAAGAAAAAGCGTGAAAAGCTGGAATTAATACTTAAAAAAACCTTCTTTATCCCATTGGCGTACACTTTACTTAATCAACTGGAGAAACTATTGCTAAATAGCCAAATTCTTAAACCGGTCTGGATATATGGCAGTCAGGTGGGGGGATGCTCCAGCGAAACTTGCATTACTAGAATCCAAAGATTCCAAAATAAAGTGTTGCGCAACATCGTCAGAGCTCCATACTATGTGAGAGACCTCAACCCCCGTCGTAATCTATGTACGCTACTTGTCACTGGCGTGCCAAAAAAGTATGACATGGCGCACAGGCTACTTCTAAATGCACACGTCAATGCTGAAGCATTGGTTTTGCTCCAGCCAAGAATACCTGTAATGCAATCAGCTAACTAGTACGTGACTCTGAACCTGCATACCCCTGAAAACTCCTCTTTCGCCTGCATCAACTATGCTGGAGAGAATGGAAACAAAAATGGAAGAGCTGAGAGACTCAATCACCCAACAATTGACTATAGTAATGGAGAGAAGGTAGTGCGGAAGATTGGCGAGCTGGCTGCTGAAACGGCAAATTTGAAGCTCACGATAACGGGCATTGAGAAAAGAGTGACTGCTGTTGTGAGCAGATTCACTGATGTGAACTAGCCTCTGCTCAGCTCAATGAGCAGATATAATTATTAACAGCATCCCTCCAACAGCTGATGAGTATTTGCCAGAACTACCCGTTAAGATTTGCAATGCAGCTCAGCACAAACCTTTACCTTTACGGAAGACTTTTCGGCTGCGTAGTGTAAAAAGCAATGGGCCAAAAAGCAATGGGCCAAACAGCAACAACAACTGCCCTTTTCTTGATAAGCTTTTATCTGCACATGATCGTAATTAGCTCTTAAAATCTATTACTGTGTTTCGCAGATCCAAAAAGCGATCGCTTGCGCGCTCTGACGCTGGGTTGCCGGAACACGGTTCAATTATTGTGCATGAGAGCCTGCCGAAAATGATGCGTGAAGTAATGTCGAGTACCTCAGAGCTTAGGCGAAAAAAAAAACAAATAGCGTCAAATAGCGTCTATCCGTGGGAAAATTTTTGTGCGACTGAAACCAAATGAGGAGCCCCTGGTTCCCATGACAATCGGTTCTATGTCACCGGAACGACCTGGATTTATATTCGGCCAAGGACTGTCACCTCAGCAGCATTCCTCATATATGCATGGGCAATGTTTTTGTTGCTACAACAACTACAACAACCCATGCTGGTGAGCAGCACAACAGAGGTCAATAACCTTCTTAGCACTAGAACGTCAACATGTTTGTATTATACGCTGCTTGTCAATGTTTTTTCGCTTAGATATAAGCTTAGATTTGAATATAATTTTAAATTTTTACTAGTTATTCTATTTATTCTTTAAGATACGTTAATAAAAAACCCGTTTGGGGACTACATAAAAATTGTGATATTAGGCGCAGCATCTTCATACGTTTAACAAAACTATTTCCCTCGTCCCAAACCAAGAAACTTAATTTTGTATGCCGTCTTCACTATTGAATGGTTCAATATTTCGTACTTCTTGGTGCCTTATAAAACTCACTTATAAAAAAATTACAATAAGTAAAAAAATTGTATAAAAAGTTTACTCAACATTTTCGTCTTCTCATTGCTTTTACAAGGAGATTAACAAAAGTTAAGAAAATTTATAATATTTTATGAGTTCTTATAAAAACTAGAAACTTAAACATTTTAAATAATCCTACAGTCCTTTATTCAAAATTTCAGCAAAATCGGTAAGAATGAATAGGAGGAAACCTAATGAAATTACTGATGAGAGGTAGAAATTCCAATTTCAAGATTTAAGAATTTCTTGCATTTACTTGTAGCTTTTGGCGTTGACTTAAGTCTGTGGAAATATTCAACGAGTTCTAAGGTAAATATTAAATGCATGCACTACTTTTGAAGAGCATTTTTAAGTAATTTAAAAAATTAAAAGCTGCATATTTAGCCAATGACCCATGCCACTTGAGAAGCAGAGCTTACATCTTCGATTTACACGAAAAATGTGACTCTGGTGAAGGCAAAAATGAGGAAGACTCATAAATGATATATGAAATGGCAGGCAGTAAATTGGGGAAAAGGAAATAGTCGTCGTTCGGACTTTTTAATTAAATTTTTGCTTCAATTAAATAAAATATGTGATTATGAATTTTGGGTAATAAATATTAACAAACCTTTGAATAAATTTATTTCGATGCTTCCATGTACTCAGCTTTAAAATATTCGATTTAACATTTCCACTTTTCTTACTGCTATTTAGGTATTCCCTTACTCACACTGACTCTCCCAATCTGCTTCATTTATTACATATTTCTAGCAATTTTTCGTGAAAATATAAACAAAAAAGCACTGCAGGTTCCAAGCATCACTTTGTTGGTATATTTTTCATTAAAGTCGACTTGGTTCTTTCAATGGCGCAGAAGGTTTCAATGTTAATTCCCCAGTGAGAGGGTCGGCGAATGGCATTCAATCAGTTGAAAAAATGGCTGTGTCATGCAACATCACCGACTGTGGCAGGCAGAATCCAATGTACTAACACCAGTGTACCAAATGCATACCGTTGCAAATAAAATATACAAACGAGATCAAACAGAAAAACCCAGAGTCATCAATTCGCATTGCAACAGCAGACACAAAACTAACCAGTTTGCCCTGCTCTATTGCCACCGTTGCAGTTGCAGTTTTTTATTGTCGAGTGTCATTGTCACTACGTTGCCGCGCCACTAAGACTTTTCATGCTGCTGCCCATTGGGACCCCGGTTGATGCTTATTCTTTCTTTGTTACCGTACAATTGTTGGCAACGGCAAAGAAGTTAAGGCCACTCAAGCGCAATTCCACCTACGCTGTCGCCGACATACCCCGGTTTAGCCGGGAGTAAAAAAACAAAAAAAAAAAACAGTAAAAGTTAGTCAGCTTCAAACGCAAGTGAGAAAGCATAACAAATGAGAGTACATAAAGAGTGCTAGGAAATAAAACATAACAGCAAACCAAATAAGGAATAAAAAATTAAATAAAGTATTAAACTGAAACGAGAGCAGTTAGCAACATAGAGCACAGAAGAAAAAACAAACAACAACCTCCAATGTAGGCGCAGTTGAGCCGCTGCTATCTCGTACAGCTGTAGTTGTCGCTGACGGTTTGTCAGTAGCAGAGGTTTAAAAGTAGTGGAGAATGAAAACGAAAAAAGTGGGTGTTTATACAAACACACATTCACGCATATTTATATTGGTATGTACGGAGCTGAGATCCAAAGAGATCTCGTTTGAGGCGAAATTCATAAGTGTTGAAAGGGGAAACTATTTAGGAATGTGAGAGAGGGTGACTAGCTAGTCAGTATTTAACAGCATTGGGATTTTGCGATTGGGATGTAACATAAATGAAAGGAAATATGTAAATGTCTAACGGATACTTAAGCGTTGTAAATTTCACACGCTTAATGAAGTGTAAAGACAAAATAATTATTTCGTCGTACTAAGTACATGAATGTTTCTAAACTTTTGTGCATGGAATAGGGCGCAAAGAGATTTTACTGGGAGTAAGCAGGCTGTTGGTTTATTTTATAGTTGAACTGATATAACTTTTGACGTGATAACGTCTTATAATTCGATTTAACAGGCTGCACGCACGAAAAAATGTGTCGTTACCTTGCTCATTAGTGTTACCTTGCTCATTGCCGTTACCTTGAATGAACTGCAAGCGAAAGCGTGGAACGAACGACAAAACAAACGAACGGCAACGTTCGACATCTTGCTCTCTCCTACTTAAGTGAGCGTATATATGTATGTATATGCGCATATGTACATATATAAATTCACGTATTTGTATTTGCATATGCCATCTTATTGATTATTAATAATTTGATTTACTTGAAGAATTTAAAATAAAACCAAGTTTGTTAATAATACCTGTTGTTTTAATGTTATTATTATTAATTTTTTTATTATATACGAAGGAAAAAATGAATGGTATTGTAATATTTACCATATACCTTATAAGATATGTTGTATATAAACATGCATATATATACATATACAATTTCGCGCAATTTTCAAAAAGAACAAATCTATATGTAAAGATGCATACAAATCATATGGACATATCAAATATACGAATCTATTCCGTACGCAAGCAAATGTAAGCTAATGTGCTTGAACTGCAAGCGAGAGCGCGGAACGAACGAGAAAGAGCACAATCGGCCCCTGCGTTCGGCAACGTTCGACATCTGGCTCTGTCCAACTTGAGTGAGCATATATATGTATGTATATGCGCATTTGTATATAAATTCACATACTCGTACTTGCATATGCCTTCTTCCTGTGTGCATGGTAATGAACCATTTCTCTGTTGAGAATAGGACGATGATAGAAAAAGTAGGAAATGAAAGGGAGTGTTTCGAATGTAAAGTGTCTTGAAAAAGGCAAATCGATGATGGTGCCTCTTAGTGTTGTTGACTTATTAACGTCTGATGCACAATCGAAATTGAAGATATCTTTCATGAATTTGATAAGTGTTTCGTCATTTTTCACGTTTGTGTAAATGTAACTTGACCTATTCCATTGCAATTCCATTTACCTTCTCCTCTATATCCATACAAAATATCTATCAAACAAATAAAATTAAAATTTTGTTTTGAAAATTGCAATCTTTCCATGAATATTTTCTTATGACGTTGTCACGTTAAACTATCGTCAGTAAACCGACTTTACAGACAACCTCTTTTTTTCGTTAGATTTTTCTTTCAAAGTAAAGAATATTTAGTATGTTACCCTTTAAGTAGCCTTCTTTTAATCTTTTAATACTTTTTTATCAGCACAGTCCATCATATATTGAGCATAGGTTATGCAATGCTTCCTAATTTGTATCTGTAACCATTCGCTGTGTTCAATATTGCCTCACCCTGTAGTAAATGTTACATTCCTGGTGACTTCTTTGTCTTCCAAAGTCGATGTTTACCCATGAGCATGCTAATTTTTTCGTAGGAAATGGTTTAATGAAAAGGTTTCCATGATTAGTGCACTACCCTAAACTTGGATATGTTTATAAAAGGTGTATATGTAAGATGTACAGGTCAATAAATTCAAAATACAAAAAAAGTTAGTGGAATCAGAGTCACCTGGGTGGATAAATGATTTTCTAAGTGCAGGAAGTTTGCTTATTTACAAAAACTCTGAGCCTAAAAATCCAACCAAATCAGTTTTTACACTTTGAATTAAGTAGTGGCTACCCAATCAAAATAAGTTTTCAGACGTTGCTCTCAACATAAAAATGCGTTAGCTTTGGCAGTCATTTGTTGTCAGCAAACTTAAAATGCAAACAGAAATGAGCTGTTTCAGTTAATTCTCATGTAGGGGTGATACTTAACAGAGGGTTAACAGAGCTCATAATTGTGTTAAGTCTTAGTAGGAAATATGTTGTTATATGCATTTATATTAAGATCTCTGTATATATACAGTGAATAGAGCTACGCGTTAGTAGAGATTTTTCAATTAACTATTCACCGCGTTGCTTTCTTATGGACTTCACAGAAGCGTACCTGTGTGAATCTAAGAATATGGTTCAGGTTATGTTAGTCTCTCCTTAGTTGTAGCTGAAAGAAACTGAATCTTGGCTATTCAAAATGAGTGGCTGATAAATATATTTCCCCCTGTAATACGTATTTTATTACTTTGGAGTAAACTCAGTCTTTCCCAGAAACTTCTATAATAATTATGTATTAACTTGCCTTTAAAGCCTTCCGCTGGTGGATCACAGTTTTGCTAACACGTACACTCATGTGAAAGAATTCATGCATTTCTACAGAAAAAATTAGAAATATTTATCTTCAAGCGGTTACGTTGGCATAAACATATGTGCGCATGTAAGTTTGCATTCCCTTATACACCAACCGCAATGTACAGCACACAACATATTTGCATGCACGCAGGCTACATACATAAATACAAGCAACTGCACAAAGTAGTTTTGACACCCAAAGGACCGGCAGCAAAAACAATTCTTTCCATTTGAAGCAACATACACGAAAAAAGCAATCTCTTGGCTGCTGTGGAAATGCGCTCGCTCCCTGCTCCTTCTCCTCTCTCTTCCCCTCCACGTGCACTCTGTACTTGACTGTTGCTGTGGTTGGTCGATCCTTTTGTTGGTTCTCTGTTTTCTGGCTTTAACATATGATAGAGAGAAATGAAATAAAACCGCACAAAAAGGGGGCAAAAAAAAAATAGCGACAATAATAAGAATTACTACAGCAAATTCTTGTGCTTTTGACATTTCTGGTGCGCCGGGTGGCTGTCTGGCCTTGGTGAGACTACATGCGAATATTCTGCCACATTTTTTTCCGTTGCAGCGCACTTTCATTTTTTTTTGTTGGTTTGCCGTTGGTGTTGCTAACTTCTGGCGACGTGACACATATGAATACATATACACTTGTACTCGTGTGTGCTCACGAGTATGTATGAAGTGGTATGTGTGCCAGCAAGTCACCAGCGGTGTTGACACGGTCTATTTGCTTTGTTCAATTGTGATTGTTGTTGCTGGTAATGCCCTTGCACTATGTGTTTGAAATATGCGCCTTAATGAATTGCTTCGTTCTACATATGCAGATACGTACAGCTTCACATACACACACACACACACACACTTAGGTATAAGCTCACATGCATTCATATATGTATGTGGTTCGTAGCTGTGTGAGCGCGTGTGAAAATGCTTGCATCTTCCTTATTTCGTCTTTGCGGATATGTTTATTGTTTCTTCATTATTATTCAAATTTTTTTCGCATTCACAACTAACAAATGCGTTTCGCTACATTTTCATTTTCACTCTTACTATTTCTCCTGCTATACTTTCTCATTTTTATGCACATTTTTTTGCTTTTTCACCTTTTGTTAGCTGCTGCCATTGTGCAGATGCAGCGTAATGGCGCTCGCCCATTTCCTTTTCGCATTTTTTCCGACTGACTAGCACCTTCCAGCGTTTCTTCTCGTTTTGGCTGGCTCGCTTTACGCTGCAACGCTTTTCCTGTTTGTGTGCTTTCACAACAATTACAGTTATGGCCAACTACATGTAAATGTATGTATGTACATATGCAAATACGCTGCCATGCAAGCTACTAGTTCGGAACCAGTTTACGGCCAGTTTGCTTGGTAGCTAAAGTGGTATTGTTTTCTGACTTTTTGAAATGACCGTAACTGACGATATTGCTACGAAATTTAAATGCTAGCCTCTGTAGCAGTAGATAATATGCCCTATATTTATATAGCCGCAAAAGATTCTAGTTCGTTTTAGGGCCGAAATCACTGGTTTCCAGGTGGGGGAAAAAGTAAATAAAAATTGCTAAATGAGAGTTGCAACAATATTTTATTCCAAATGAAAATTTGTTTATAAAACGCGTTATTTCGTGTCAAAATACAATAACATTTCAATTTATAGGAATAAACGCAAATAGTTCCGCAGTGCCTGCTTGCAAGTACATATAAGCGTGAAAATGGAGTGTATTTCTACAGAAGTTTTACATAAACAAAATTAATTTGCTATTAATTAAAATATACAAATTATTTAAACAAACATATTTCACAAAACAAAGAAAAAAGAACAAAAAAAAAAATGCATTTCGTAGCTGGTCCAATTCAAGTCACTTTCGAGCCAGTAGTCGTACTAACTTCTTTCATTAATTACGAGCTCAACTGCCAGTAATTTAGCTTTTCACAGAATTTTTTTTATACTTAAATTTCTTATGCGACATAGTGCCGTTTTCTCAGCTAGCCTCGAACTCTATGAGCCTCTGGCGATAAATGCATTTTCTTTCTCTGAACGCTTTTTCAGCTATTGGGTCGATATAATCGAAGCCGATTGGTATTCCTTTTAAGATTCTTTAGGTAGATTCAATTCAATCTATTAAACATTTAGATACTTAAAAATTTTATATTTTCAGAAACTAAACTAAAGCAATTCCAAATAAAAATTGTTGAATATTGATTTTGAAAAAAAAAAACAAAAATTACAAATATTACAAAATTACATCAAAATAAAATAAAAAACATAACGAACGCATACAAAAATATTGGTTTTTTATACTGCCCGAAATCATAATTTTGCAACTAGTACAATTCTAGACAATCCGGTACTAGTTTCACTTTCTTCATCAAATACCAGTTCAGTTAGTGCCAATTTTTTCAACTTTTACAATCGTATTACTTTGGGCATGTAGTTGCATAAATCCCGTGATCGCGTAATTGCTTCCGGGATTGATATATTCGTTATTATCGATTAAATACACAGAGTTCGTTTGCAGTGTGTTTCAGCCATTTTTCTTGATGTATCGCCAGCTTACGACAAAGTATGGCACGAAGCTCCAAAAGCTCAGGCTCACGCTGCTACCACCATACAGCGAGGTGCTCTTGTCAGAAATAAGTTATGGATTTTTTATATTACTCATTGAGTATACTTTTTTTCTGGAGGAAATATGAACGATTTTTATACGCCTATAAAGGATGGTTAAGTTTCAAGGGCCGGTATTGATTTTGAATAAAATAATTTTTTTTTAGAAAATTATTATCATTTCTCTTTATTATGATAGCACTGATATAGTTCAATTACGTGTAGAATAAAATATTGGCCAAATAGCCGCCGCGGCCTCGGCGGCGGACCTCCAAAGACCACCAAATGCAAATAGTTCCTTATCTAAAGGGCGGTTCAGTTTCAAGGGCCGGTGTTGATTTTGAATAAAATAAAATTTTTTAAGAAGTTATTATCATTTCTCTTTGTTATGATAATATTAGTACGGTTCAATTACGTATGAATCCAAACATTGGCCAAATGGCCGCCGTGACCTCGGTGACACACCTCCAACCGATGGTCCAAATTTTCGAGGACGCTGAGGCATAATTGAGGTTATATGCCGTTAGTGTGCCGAATTAGTTGCTGGCTTATCGGCGTACATTTTTTCTTTCAAATAACCCAAAAGAAGGAAGTCCAACGGTGTCGTTGACGTTTAGGTGTGGTTCACATTCAACATCGGCCCTTGAAATTTAACCACTCTTTATAAATCAGGAAGAAGGCTTGGGAACTAAGTTGTGGTGTGTTTTTTAATTCCTATGCACCCCTTTAACATATATTTGTTTCACAATAATTCATTAGGAATTTCCAAGGATTAAAAAGATAAACATTTCAAAGGACACACACATTTTTGTTCAATTTGTTTGCTGGGACTTAAAAAACACCGGGATCTCGGAATGGACATCCCTAATACGCAGGCGCAAACATATGTACGTACTACTACTACGCGCAGTATGTTTCTGTGTTTCCACTACCACAGCTGCTCTGCTGCCATCGAAGTTGCCATGTTGCATTTTGTAAGTACATATAAATGTAGGTGAAGGACATACAAACGCATTTTGGCTACGTTCAAAGCAAAATGTGTAGTAAATATATTTTGTTGCGTGCATGTAGATATGTATGCCTACTGGTGTGAAACGAAATCTTTGTTATGCTGTACTTATTTTGCTGTACATTTTGTAATTTATTAAATTTTCACAAACATTCCATCCCAATTGATAATTTCTCCAACTAAATTAAGTTCAATTTATAGACCTCTTATTGGAAATTAATTAACATGTCTATATACATAAATATATTGAATTTCAGTGAAGCATAAAACCGTTTTGAAATTTTTGTCTTTCCGTATTTTGTCTTTCAGATATTAATTCTGAAATAATGGAAATGCATGCACCACATTTTTTCAAAAAAATGGTGATAAGCAACGCAAAGAAATTTAATATATTTCAGTTTTCAAGTCTAATAATAATAAATAATTGGCGCTTACATCCTTTTTTTTTTTGGGTGTATGGCCGATATTGACGACGGCAGTGTGACGCGGCTAAATTCCCTTTTAGCAAGCCCTGGTGCAGTAAATAAGACTCCGTTTGTTTACTGATTTGAAAGGCTGAAAACTTTATTTAACGATCAATAAGTTTACAATTAATAAGTGAAAATATTGTATGTGTCTTACAATTGTTTTTATGCGCGTCCATGCGCTTTCGTCAAAGTCTAGAATCGAAAAGAAAGCTTGGTTCTCTTTGACAGCTGTTGATTGGCGAATGAGAAAAATAGAGAGGTGAGAAAATGCGAAATGGGTTGCCAAAGTAACCTTTCGCAACAGCCGAGTTTTGAAGTTTGAAGGATGACTTAAGTAAAGCCTTTTGTTTTGAATAATGTATTATTCTGAGTCTCACAACCCTATCCTGTGATCCCAAGGTAGGTTTTCTCTTTTTTTTCTTTTCTTTTCCTTCCTGGTCAGAAACTTTGGATCTATTTCAAGAGATGCGAAGAAAAGTGTAAGAAAACTCAAAGAGTTGCGCGAAATTGGAAAAAAATGTTGCCTAAAAAATCGAACATAAAATTTGTATAGTCCGGATATTCATAGTTGAGTACAAATCTCTTTATTCGAGATTTTATAAGATTCTTTAAACAAATTTGTTTATGTCGCCCATCCCCATTGCTGATCCGTTTTCCAAGATTTCAAATCTTTTGAAAACTGGAGTGATTTGGTTATTAAGGCAGTGCTGATAGCCGTGTCTAAATCGGACTGAAAAACATGTATCGAAGTGACGGGGACATCTCCTCAGGAATATTAAGCCAAAGTTTATCAGTTTTTATTATATCATATAAATTCAAGTTTCCCTACTGCGATTAATACGAAGATTTTTTCGAGGTATGGGAAAATGAATGCGCTCTAAGAGTAAAGCGGAGTCCACTGATCCATTTATAAAGGGTGGTTAAATTTGAAGGGCCGATATTGAATGTAAACCACACCTAAATGTCAAGCTTTTTCTGCACTTCGTTTGACATTTTTTCATTTCAGACTAATTCAATTTGAACCATTGAATGATATGCAATCGAGCAACGCGTTAAAGTTATTCAGGCTTATTATGAAAACGGGCGTTCAAAGCATAATGCATATCGCGCACTTCGTAATTTTTTCGGTCAATTTAATCGTCAAAATGTGCGTACAGTCGGAAATATTGTGCAAAAGTTTGAGCAAACCGGGTCTGTAGGAGAATGGTGGCAGGAAATGGCAACAGTGAATGCCCAATTTTCGAAGAAAATCATCTTCAGTGATGAGGCACATTTTCACCTCAGTGGGGCCGTATTTTTTCCAAAATGAGGCCGGTCAGGCCTGATTATAGCCAACTTTTTACGGCCCGAATTGGAAGATATGGATGTGGACGATATGTGGTTTCAACAGGACGGTGCCACTTGTCACACAGCTAACGAAACAATGGCTCTTTTCGGCGAAACATTTGATTGCCGAATAATCTCACGTCGCGGCGATGTCAATTGGCCGCAAAGATCATGTGATTTGAAACAGTTGGGCTTCTTTCTTTGGGGTTATTTGAAAGGAAAGGTGTACGTCGATAAGCCAGCAACAATTCAAGAGCTAAAGGATGAGATAATTCAGCACATTAACGGCATAGAACCTCAATTATGCCTCAGCGTCATCGAAAATTTGGACCATTGGATGGAGGTGAGCCGCCGGGGCCGCGGCGGTTATTTGGGCGATATTTTCTTTTATACGTAATTAAGCTGTACCAATATTATCATAACAAAGAGAAATGACAATAATTTCCTAAAAAAATTGTATTTTGTTCAAAATCAACACAGGCCCTTGAAACTTAACCCCCCTTTAGATAAGGAACTATTTGCATTTGGTGGTGGTTGGAGGTGTGCCGGCGAGGCCGCGGCGACCTTTTGGCCGATATTTGGTTTTATACGTAATTGAGCCATGCTAATATTATCATAATAAAGATAAATGGCAATAATTTCTTAAAAAAGTTATATTTTATTCAAAATCAAGCCCATAAAAGTCAAGCACTCTTTACTATCGAAAACAAATCAAAGTGACAGTGTATTTCTTCACCTTGGATTGTATGAAGGAGCCTGATCAGTGGAGTTCAAAGATCTGAGTGTGAAACGAAGAAATTTCTTTTGAATGCATATATTGATATGGCACTGATGATGTGGCCTCCGGCATGGATCGTACGAGACTTCACAAATCGGAAGAGAAACGCCAAATGAAGGCAAGTGTAGAATACGATTTGGCGATCATAAAATTCAATGGACAAAGAAAGTGAAAAGTGGAGTCAATGATTACTCCCAATATTTAGACGCCAGTTCTTTATAAAGTATGTGGTAGAGATTAAATGCTTGGACTTAGAAAATGACACAAGAGAGCATTTCCTAATATTTAGTTGAAGGAATCCATCTCACCATGGCACGACGTTATTGAAGTTTCATTGAAGATCGTATGAATCAAACAGGTTTCGTACAGTTTCAACATTTTTAAGTCGTCTACATATACAAGAAACTCGGAGAAATGCAAACATTCAGATATGTCACTAGTAAAAATCACAAAGAACAAAGGGTCCAAAATGCTGCCCTGGGTCACATCGGAAGAGGCAATAAAATTATAAGAAGAATATTATTTATTATAAATAAATAAATTATTTCTAGAAGGTTTTGAGGTCCTATGTTGCATTCGGAACAAAAGGAATTGATGATGTTCATTATTAATTTTAGAAGCAAAAGTGTTAGTTATCTTAGTTTGATTAGACTGCACTGGCATTGGTCTCATTCCTCCTAAATACATCAGATGTAGAATTCTATATATGGATGATCGTCAAAAAATTCTAATCCAATGAATGAATTTATATCTGCTCCACAAAAGAGCATTTCCGCGCTAGTTACGTTATGGTATTTGGCTTCTATTAGTTTTTGCTGCTGTAAAAAATCGCTCCAGAGAGCTTAATCCTTCTCCCTTTTATCACTTATTTTTTTAGACATAGTTTAAGGTTAATGAGTATACAAAAAAATAAAGTAAAATAAAATTATTTAAAACAAATATTAAAAAATTTCAATACACGACCTTTTGAACATGAAAAATCTATATTATCTCAACAAATTTAGAGATTTTATTAAACTCAATTAAGGTTTTAGTAAGGAAGCATTTCGAGCGTAAAGAAATTTTGAGAAACCAACATAGTAAAACTCCAAACTATGAAGAGCTCTGGCCGGAATAGTGAAGAAAATTATCTCAAGAAAAACGAGGTATTTAACAGCATTATAATTCAAATCGAAATTAAAAGACAAAGACAAGTTTATTCGCTTGTTCTATGATGACTTTAAGTTAATCAATAAATATCCCGTTTCTACATAGGGATAGGATCTGAGTCGAATACTTTCAGAGCCGGATCGTCTGTATCATCATTCGGATAAAGTTAAACACAGCAAATAGCTATCAAATAAAAACTTGTCCGCACAGAACAACATTGTAACACCAATTTGTCCTGGATGATGGATTCAAAATACTTTGCTGTGTCGGATAGCTGTTTGGACGAATAGACTTTTGAAAGTAGGTGAAATGAAAGTCAATTTCCAAGCATTAATAAAAGTACCCGGAGTTCGTGATTTGTTAAAGATCAACTACAGAGAGAATACTCAAGAATCACACTGCTTGAGCAAAACCGCAGACAAGTCATAAACAACAGTGCGCAACATATTTCCCTTCAAAACTTTTTCGTTAATTTTTCCTCGAAACTTTAATACCGTTATTTCAAAACAAGTGCATTCCGAAACTAAATTTCAAAGTAAATATCTGTCTAAATTTACAAAATGCCACTCAACGCACACGTTTTTACACTCTTACTCATACACACACACACACACACACACACATATATGGATCCTTTCACTGACACATATTAACAAGATGATAGAACTACTTAAGTGTGTGTGTGTTTATTATAAACAGAAAAACCAGCCGAATGCCGGAGCGAGCGCTTAAAATGACAACTAAAGTAAACTGGCGTGTCGAATGGTGTGCAGAGTGAATGGAGAAAAGCGGCGTGTGAGCGTCGTTCGTGCCACGGCTAGGCAGGCAGTTATTTGGATCACCGTTTGTGTTGTGTCGTGTTGCACTTTAAACTTTGGCGTAAACTTATAAACTTGTCTTTAACAAATTTCCAAAGCCAACAGCAGCAGCTAAAACAGAAACAGCTAAAGAAGCGGTGAATCGACTAAATTCAACGAACCGAACAACAACAACTGTGAATGCAACGGAAATGCTAACTGAAGAGCTTCTAAAAAGAATTTTTATTGTTTTAACTTTTTGCTTCGCTATTCGAGCTTTTTTTTGTTTCTTTCGGTTTTTGTGTTCTTTGCCGCTTTTGGCTTTTTTCTCGCCGCCTAACAATATTGTTTGGCAGCAATTCTCCCAAGCGGCTGTGGCTTTGGCTGTGACGTCTAACTTTGTTGGTTGGCCGCCATTTGACCTCGATTCCCTCGTCAACTTAGCAAAGTGCAATAGTTTTTTCTGTGCGGCTTTGTTTTTATTGTAACTAACTGTGTATTCGAAAATCACATTTGTACGCAAGCCTTCGAAGGGCAAAGGACAATGACAGCACACGAATGGAAAGTGCAGACTCTTACGTGACACACACACACACACACACACACGGACACCATTTGCAGGTCGTTGGCAAATGAAAGTTTTGCAATTTTTATGCAATTGCATACGAGGAAATCTCGGCGGCAAATGACAATGGACAGGTGCACGTGAAACCACACATTATTGCACGCCAGCATGCAGGTGGAAGGACAAAAGTTCTGTGAGAAATGCGGGCTCTTTAGTTAGTTGCCTTTTTTGAATTCTAATAAAGTTGAATTGAGAAGCGTGCTTTTTTACACTAAATTTACTTTTTTACGCTTTGTGAGCTTTCTACTTATCAGAAAGTTTTTCGTTTTATTTTGCCAGGTTGTAGAATAGGCTACACTTCTTAGGCAATCTACCGCCACAAGAAAAGAGGGATAAATAAAAAATAAAACAAGTGAACAGAGTGAAAACTCAAATTGTACGGCCTTCATTGCAAATTTGTGCTTATTGGCAGCCTTAGAAGGCATGAACTTATTCTCATATCAGTTTTTTGTGGTATTCGAAATTTTCATAAAACATTGAAAAATCATCACAGATCACTTCCATACTTTCGTGAATGATTTCGTGACTATTAGACTTCAAAATATACACACGCCTCTGTGTAGCAAATAAAGTCCAGCTAACTATGCAAAGAATTTTTGAAATAGAAAAGATTTTCTATGCGCCCTTTACTCCTTTTTTCGTTCTCTGCCTGTTGTCGTTTCTGAAGAAATCGGATTTCGGCGAGCCCGAAAAAACAATTGGTACGATTAGTAATGTCGCGCTGTCGTTTGAAGAAAGTTAGCTGCCTAAGCCGCCACGCTGTGATCGAGCGCAAAATTTGATCAATTGAAGTCAAAAATGTAATGAAGTTTTGAAAAACAAAAAATGCTTCGCAGTCTGCGTTTGCAGTTCCACTGCTTCGTGTAATCGTTTGTGGGTTAAAACGGGTATAAACTCGAATATTTGCGCTAAGAAATTCTACATCCGTCTTCCTAAATTTGTACTTATAATCTGCAACCCATCCACCGTTGCCGAATGGCTGGAGCGTGACTACCATTTGGTAGTACGTAGGTTCGAATCTTCGGGGAAGGAACAGTAAAAATGTAGAAAAGGGTTAACGGTCACCTCTCGGTAGGCAATGGCAAGCCGCCAAGTGTATTGCTGTCAGGAAAAAGCTCCTCATAAAAATATTTGGCGTTCGGAGTTGGCTTAATTTTCTTTAAATTCGATACGTTTATTTATTTATTTTTTATTTTTTTGGTTTGGTAATGTATCTTGCATCATCCATAATTTCTGAAACTTTAGAGGCCTCATCTTGAAAAATATTTTATTTTAAAGGTAATTTTTTAATATATTTTGTGATTAGAGTTAAGTTTTATGGGTACAAAATTTTTAAAAATTAAGAGTAAAACCTCTAAAAAATTATTATTATTTTTATTATTTTGCAAAAAATATGGATACAAGTAAACTGAAATCCTACTACCAGCTTTCGATCGCCCAATTATTTAAGGGGTTAGGAAGAGTCAGAATTTTGCAAAATTTTTTTTGGCATTTTCTTAAAATAGAATATCTTAAAAATATTATGTGAAAATTTGAAGTGCATCTGACAAATACTTTTCGAGTTATTTAACAATTAACAAAGGGCGCTCGCGCACTCCGGAGCGTTCGAGAGCAAGTAGCAAAACTTTAAATCCTTTCTTTTTGTCAAAACTATGTTTTTTGAATTGGTGATCACTGTAACCTAAAAACCGTTTGGTAGTTTTTAATAAAATTTATACTGCATTTGAAAAACATAAAAAACTCGTACCTGATCGAAGGATTTTTTTCTTCAAAAATTTCAATTTTTTTAAACAATTAATTGTCGGGTTTTTCACGAAAATCTGAAATATATTTCCTAAGGCCGCCATGTTGTTAATTTTGAAAAAAGAAAAAGCTTTGATCAGGCACAGGATTATCTATTAATAAAACTAATTTCTCTTCTGCGATTGATTTTAGATGAATCTCAAGGGACTTGTGATAATCAACGCAAGGGACTTCTAGAGATACGGGCTCCACACAAACAGCGAAAACTTTTACAATTATTAATTTGTTTTTTTTTTTTGAAATTTTGCTGAAGTCAAGTCGAAACACGATGTATTAATGCTATGTTTCTATTTTTGTAAAACAAAGCAATTGACCAACAAAAAAAAATTATTGAAAATCATTATTTTTTCGGACCTATGACTACCCCTAACCCCTTAACACAGATCAGCAACTTTTAAGATACAACATTTTTGAAATCTTCTTGTTCGGGACTGTTTTGAATTTTGGCATCTTCATCGCTTCTATGAAAAGATTTAAAATTTTTTAGACCATTTCTGGCAGTGTGGGCATGAATTTAGGCCATGGGCAAAATTTCAGTGCAATCGGCATATTAGTGCATTTTGCAGGGGCTTATTTCGTTCAATATTGAATGGCTGCGCATTGTCTGTGTAAATATGTTATGGTCCTCTTAAAATGTTTATCATTAAATCATAAATAAAATTAAATCTTCTCTGAATTAATCAAAACGTGGCGTCTATTTATTAACTTAAATGTCGGTTGTTTTTTAGCTGCATGCAAACTATCGATATGGATAAAAACGGTTTGACAACTGAGATGACAAACGGTGTTGAGATTTCTGTTCAGTAAGATTTGGCAAGTCATCATGAATCGCTTAATGCCAGAACAACGACTCCAAATTGTACATATTTACTTTGATAGAAAAGGCAGAAATCCTTTTCGCGAAGTTCCTAGAGCGCAGTATTGAATAGGAACCCATTATTTGCCGTCATTCCCAACTTGTTGGCCATTGTTTTTGGACTTCTTCTTCTTCATTGGCGCGATATTTGCTTACGCGATTCTGGACGAGTTTAACAAAGCGTGCCAGTCGTTTCTTTCTCTTGCGAACCGGCGCCAGTTGGACACGCCAAGTGAAGCCAAGTCCTTCTCCACCTGATCTTTCCAACGCAGAGGAGGCCTTCCTCTTCCTCTGCTACCACCAGCTGGTACCGCATCGAATACTTTCAATGCCGGAGCGTTTGTATCCATTCGGACGACATTACCCAGCCAACCTAGCCGCTGGATCTTTATTCGCTGCGCTATGTCTATGTCGTCGTAAAGCTTTTTGGACTAAGTGGAATAATTTAACGTAAGGATCTTGGCTTACGTGCCTATAAAATACAGGTCTTGCAAGAGGAAGTCTGGTGTCCAAAGTCGGTGCATCGTCACCAGAATGGTAAAGGTAGGCTGATAAACTGTTAATCAAAATATCAACTTAAAAACGAAACCGGAGCGGCCCTTTGTTACCACACATCCCGCGACAGTCGGTCCTATGGTATCGGAACGACCTGGATTTACTATGTATCCGGCCAGGGACTGTCACTTGAGCAGCACTCCCCATACATGTAAGGGAAATTTTTTTGTTGACACAACAACAACAACTATATACCTATACATGAATATTAGGCCGGGTCGATTTGTGGGGAGGCAAAAAAATCGCCCATTGCTCTGTGAAAATCATATTCTTGGGATGAAAATAAGAAACTTTGCCGAAGGAACCATACCTCTAAAACGAATTCTGATGTTCCCCAATTTGGGTTAAACTTTTTAGTTTCTTTTCTCATGTAAATGCCAAAAATGGTGATATTTTGAAATTATTGTATGGGGAACCCCCCCAGGAAAATTCCAGGGGGTGTGCCACTGGCATGGGTGGATCGGCCGTCCAAAGTTAGTGGGGATCGGTCATACATTTGGACTCGATTGGAGCACTCTAAATGGGTCAAAGTGGGATTTTTCGTTCGACCCAAATTGGGGGACATCAGAATTCGTTTTAGAGGTATGGTTCCTTCGGCAAAGTTTCTTATTTTGATCCCTAGAATACGATTTTCACAGAGCAATGAGCGATTTTTAAATCGACCCGCTCTAATCAATATATATATATACATATATATAAAGGGTGATTTTTTAAGAGCTATAGGAAAGTTTTTCAAAAAAACTCACGTAAAATTCAGAAAAATGCATGCAATTTTTACTTAAATCGATAGTACGGTACATATAATTTAATGTTTGAAGATTATTTCATGCAAATGTTGACCGCGACTCCGCTTCAAATGGTCCATCCGCTTAGTCCAATTTTGGCATACTCTTTCCGATGTTTCGGCCGGTATCTCACATATATAGTAAATGCTTTAATTTGGTCTTCCAATGCGTTAATTGAAGCAGGCTTGTCTGAATAGACATGAGCTTTAACATAGCCTCACAAAAAATAATCTAAAGGCGTTATATCGCACGATCTGGGAGGCCAACTGACAGGTCCCGAACGTGAAATAAAATGTTCACCGAACTCGCTCCTTAACAAGTCCATTGTTACGCGTGCTGTGTGGCATGTGGCACCGTCTTGCTGAAACCACATGCCATGCAAGTCAAGCTCTTGCATTTTGGGCAAAAAAAAGTTGGATGTCATTTCACGGTAGCGCTCACCATTCACAGTTACGTTACGATTCGCAGCATCTTTGAAGAAGTACGGTCCAATGATACCTCCAGCCCATAAACCGCACCAAACTGTGATCTTCTCTGGATACATTGGTAGCTCTTGCAATTCTTCTGGCAGATCTTCACTCCAAAATCGACAATTCTGCTTATTTACGTACCAATTGATCCAAAAATGAGCTTCGTCGTTGAACACAATTTTTCGATAAAAAAGTGGATCTTCGGCCAACTTAAACTTTCTTAACAGAACACGCATTTTTATAATAAAATTCAATGATTTGTAAGCGTTGTTCGATTGTAAGACGATTCATGGTTAAATTATAGACCAAACTGAAGATGTTTGACATTGAAACAAAACACGAAACGTGCATCTACTGTTTAAACCAACTGTTTAAAAAGATAATAGCTAAAAAATCGAATATTCAAATTTATTCGAAAAAGTAGTCTAAACTTGGACAGATCGAATCGAAATGTAACTCGTAGCCGCGGCAAACATATGCCGGATGCCATATTCAAAATAATATAAATAATAAATGCGATGAAATTATAATACTGTTTTGGATTATCATTTTAAATAGTCAAGCTCATAAACAAACACCCTTTAGAAGTATTTTTTCCATACTTATTTTTCCTAATTATTTTGAAAACAAAATTTTTCCAGTTTGCATCATCAATAATGATTGAAATACTTCTAAACCATGAACAGTTGCCATTTGCAAAATTCCATTAGTATTGCTTAAAACAATCAATCAATTAATCAGTCGTCGTATTTTCTTCGACTGATAAAGCCCATGTTGCGTATACGCCCGGTGGTACACGTATATGATTTGTGGTATATTCATCTGTTTGCATTTATTAGCATCGTGCGCCGATTTGTGTGCGGTAGTAGTACTCAGCTCATTGCTCATATTTTCTGGCTGATACTTTTTATTTTTTCCTATTGACCGAATCATTACGTTGGGGAATGCTGTGGTATAGAATTTATGCAGTTGGCCTGAAGCGATGATACTGGTGGCGGTGCTTCCCTGACGATGAGGTATTGGAAAAATGAGAATATCACGTAGTAAAATTGTGATATAAATATAAATTAACATTTATAAATGTAACAAATGTCTTTCTGGAAATTCTAAATATTTTTGTTAACCTAAAAAACCAAAGCTTGATGCAGAGCTGCTACTTTAAATTAAATGATGAACGCAAATATGAACAGATAAAGAAGCAAATATGGTGATAGATTCCCCTATATGTATTTGTATTTACCATAACCGGGTAGATGACATAAGTATGATATTTCCATTTTTCCCTTAGCAGCAATAGCTGATTTCGAGTTAGTTTATCATTTTTTTGTTAACGACATCTGTGAAAAAGCGGCGGTGCAGTAATTCGCAGCTGACTAACTGACCGAGACACATATAAATGTATGTAAGCACGTTTGCATGTACAAATTGCTTGAGTACAGTCATTGAAAAATGGCATCATTTCGACATATTGCTGACACGTCACCAACGATCAATCGCAATAAATGTAACACATTGCTGATGTGGTTGTCAACAACTAGAGCAAGAACAACAAAAAAAAAAACTGCCAACAACCTCATCACCATCGTCATCAGTGGTGGTAGCTATGAAAATCCACAACACCAAGGTTGACCAGCGAACATTTACAGTTGACATTGCATTTCGTAGTCAATAACCAGGCAACCATCGATAAACTTGCAGAAACTGCAGCTGGAGCAATGTATGCAGTTGGCCAAGCGAGAGAAGGCCAGTAAATACGGGAATACATGCAAGCGCGCATATGGAAGGGCCGCCTGCAGTCAAATGCATTTGTGTAAACAGTTCATAAATTGGACCACCAGCTGAGAGTTTGCGCTTACATACACACTCATACATACATAAATGAATACATACATACATACATACTTATATACATATAGCCATAATCGCATTGCGGCGCGCTACAGTGCGGTGTGCTAATAAGTGCGATGAGGTGGTGAGAACTTTTCCAACCACTCGCCAATCGTCAATCGTCAATCGGCAAGCGACAAATGATCTCTTACAGTTGGATTATACATACATATATTACACGTATGTATGTCTGTATGTATGCAATTGTGCACATAAGTGTTGTTGTTATCTCAGTCGTTACCGTAGTTTCTCTTGGAATCTCCCATCAATGCGGAGATGCCACATTTAACTGGCAAACAAATTGCACATTCGGTCACTGCCCACCCCAGTGGCGAGTAAAAATTTTAATGAATTTGTCAACAAAGTCGTTGAAACGTGATGTGATGAGTTTCTTGTCATCGCTGCAAATGTCATTTGAGAAAAATCAACTGTGTTTCCAGTTCAACGATTGTGGCCAGTCATTTTATACGAATACGTTACAAAATTTATTTATATCGCGTATATTTTTATTTACGTACATACAGCAGAGTTGTATTAGTTATTTGTGTAAAAGTTCTTTAGTATAATAAAAAATGCATCTGAAAAAATGGACTATGTGACGCTGGTGATGCGAGGCTGTCAAAAAAGCGTTTCTGAAGGTGCTGACCTGATTTTATTTTTATTTATTATATTTTGATGTAATCTATTCGATCGTATCGTAAATTATAATTTACATTTTTGTCATCCTTGGCTTTTTTCAGCGCCTCGAGACTGGTGAATCTTTCAGTTCGGACTTTGCTCTCCAAAATAGCCCAAAAAGAATAATCTATCGGACTCGCGTCTGAGGAATTTGAGAGCCATTGTGTGGACGTTATGAAGTTCGGAACATCGTTTTTTAGTCACTCTTGGCTCACTCGAGCTTTGTGAAACGGTGCCGAGTCCTGTTGAAACGTTCGTGATCTGACACCCAAATGTTTGTCTGCCCATGGCTTCAAAGCAACCTCGCGAAAACTTTCCCGATAATATGTCGCATTTATCTTGACACCAAACTCAATGAAAACGATTGGAGAGCGCCCATCTGTGGTTACAGCGGCCGAAACCATTACCTGTGGCGGGTGCTGTCTCCTGGTGGCCAGTCGATGACTCAAAATCTCGGTCAGTCAAATGAACCCTATCGCCTTGGGAGTTTATGAATTGCTCGATTTGAGGAATTTTTCTCGTCAGAAAACACAAAGTTCGAAAATTTACTGCTTTCGCCTAAACGAAGCAACTCTTTCGCTCTCTCTAGTCTGACTTGTTGCTACGTTGGTGTGAGACAATGCGCCTTTTGAATCTTGTAAAGCTTGACTTTGGGATCATTTTTCAGTATGCGGCGGATGCTACGGTCAGATATTTTCAGTTCTTTCGCCATTTGATTGACACTTCGTCAGGGCTGATTAATGTCAGCAGTTTTTAGAGTCCATAGTTCACAACCATAGGTACGCATGGGGCGGGTTACAGTTTTGTATATCCTTAACTTTTGGTCGCGAGTTAATAATTTAGACTTAAGCAGATTCAAATTAGAAAAGTAAGACTTATTTCAATCTGGTCCGGGGGACTTGTAACCGCCAAAAGATTCGATTGCAAATCGAATGATGGCTTCATTCGCCACATATCTGGCAGCGTACCAGTCGCGCCGAGAAGGTGTAGCCCTTGTGACAACAGCCTCTTTCGTTAATTGCTGCTGCCGGCCAATATTTATCTGCTCACCTGGAAAATGAGAGTCTATCAGCAAGCCGAGTGTCTCACTTTGCTTCTCCGTGAAAGCGCCATCAGATTTCCTAAGTGACTCCAGCTTTGCGGCTGGATCCCTTTTCAGGATCCTAACCAATTTCGTCGTGTCGCTCAGAGATTCAATACCACCACAGAATTCCCTAAAAGAAGCCCTTTCGACTCACAAAT
This sequence comes from Anastrepha obliqua, assembly GCF_027943255.1. NCBI lineage: Eukaryota > Metazoa > Arthropoda > Insecta > Diptera > Tephritidae > Anastrepha > Anastrepha obliqua. The sequence continues at coordinate 122,278,277 of NC_072896.1, read as the reverse complement.
TCGCTTCTTGTAGTTCGTCTGAATACCATGGTATCCCTCCCAGTCCTCAGCAAGATTAGTCTTGAGGACCCTCCACTCCATTAAAATGAAAGAAAAATCCACACTTCCTGCCACCTGCATTCACCTAGGCAAACATGCTACGCATTACAGCGGGTTTACACTCTGAGTCGCCACTCAACTACTTTTCTGCAGACTCTCCTGCCGTATTAGTGCTGGTATTTAGTTTAAGCTCAGCAGTTCCGCCAATATCGTCTTAACGCCGCTAAGTAAGTTATTTACACCAAAGCGTAAATATCTGTGAATGCGTGTGAACTGGCAGCTGTCGCTTACTCAAATACTGAAATAAACTCAAATATGCACTTAAAGAACAAAAGCCAGAGAACACCTGAAACGTTGTGTACTCCAATGCAATCCACACATCCGCAACACACCAGCCCCAACTCAGCTTCCACCTCAAATTTAAGCCATTTTGCAGCTTAGCTCGCTACTTTTTGTTTACATCTCGTTTTGTTCACATGTGCTTGCGTATGTATGTGTGTGCCACATACACATATGTCCTTGCAATTCGTTCGTTAAGGTTTAAGAAGGCGCGCTAAAGGTAAAACGGAACTAGGAGGAAAATGTTTGCACTCAATAATTCAGTTGACTTTTCTTTTCTCACCAAGTTGTACATATATGTATAAGTATTCTCTCATGTGACGTGCGTATTAGGGGTGTCCTTATTTTTAAGTTATACTTATTATAAAGCGAAATCAAGAATTGTATTGTATTGAATAATGAGTTATAGTCTCAAAGTGCGTCAGATCGAGGTGCATTACTGGCAAATTTAGTCTCAAAGTTTTCTCCATAAAAAGTATACAAATTGTTAAGACTTCTTTGTGGAACATTAAAGCTTATCCACTCAAGTAGAACTGGACCATCGATGATGCCATTAACAACACTGAAAATAAACGAAAGTGAAAGGACTGCCCTTATAATTTCTAGGGATTCTAAATTAAGCAACTTTAACCGAACATCATAGGATTGAACAGGATACTTTTATCGTAGGGATGAAATGCCTATTTAAGAAATATTTTTTGAACCCACTCAAAGCTGGTCGTAAAGTCTCCAAATGATAATTTTAAAAACTGAGCGAGAACGAACAAGGGCCGAAAGCAGCAGTTAAAACATGTACGGATAAGACAATTCAGATGTTTTGCGACGAATGAAGCCTAGAACCAAATACGATTTGAAGGCATAAAATTAATGTGACCGCTGACGGAAAATATCGTATCGAATAAAACTGTAAGATCTTAAACTCTATTACTCTTTGAAGTGCATTATTAGAAATGGTGTAGGATGTGTTAATAAAATACATTGGGCTTTTTAATCTGACGCCTCGAAAATGTTAAATGAAAATATTATTTTCAACATATTCAAAAACAGACGCGAGCATTGGTGCATTACACCAAGATGAAGATTATTGATGGTGTCGCATTCAAGCTTCTGAGCATCCATTGATCCTTAACTGGTGAGAAAATGTTTATATCCTCCGCGAAGAGCAAGAAATTTGGAAAGGAAGAACATTTGCTTTAGAGAAGTAGGTGCAAATGCAATCAGCTTGAAATCCTTTTGGGAAATGATGACATACAGAAGATACAATAAGATTAGTAGCTTCATAGCGGCCAGTTAAAGACCCATGCTGGTTTGCGATAACTCAAGACTTGACCAGATAATAATTGTTGAAAATGCATTCAAACAGTTTAGAGATGCTTGAAAGCTGGGAAATCGGCCTGTAATTACGAACATTATTTTTTCTTCCACTTAAAACAAAAGAGTAATATTAATATGTTGCAGATTATGGATTATAGAGTCGCAGCCAAGTCAATTCAGCTTCAAAAATTTGCTTACAATTCTAATGGACAACTCTGCGTCTGCTGTTTCTCGCTAGATATGAATTCTGTGGTAGCCGCGAGACGAAATAGACGAACCTAAAATATTTTTGGGAGTTTGTGTTTCTCCATCAATTCATTTTCTCCAAAAAATATCCGTTTTTTTGCAAAACTATTATGGCAGTGAAAGAACAAAAATTATCGAAGATTCAGAGTTATAGGCATCCTTTAATTGAGTCATTGGAATGACTTAACAAACCATTTTGAAACAAAGTTCATTTTTCTCAGCCCAAATAGGTTCAGCAAATATCGCGCCAGTCAAGAAGAAGAAGAAGGTTTGAATTTTTAAGAAGCAAAGGCAATGGGTACTGCATGAAATGAAGGCGAGAGATGTGGAAGGGAATCGATTTGCTTGTGAACAGTTACGCCAAATGCAAATGAGAACATCTTTTGCCAAAGTGTCTAGAAAAATAAGTCAAAATTATCCTTCAACATAATATGCTCGGCCTCATATGGCAAAAGTCGTAAAAAATGCTGTAAAAGACTCGACTGGAGACCTTGCCTTACCGGCCGTACTCTCCAGTCGTTACTCCTTCAGACTGTAGTTTGTTTCAGTTTATCCCAAATTCTCTTGCGCATCAGCATTTTTACTCGTCTTAAGACTTGAAAACTTAAATTTCTTAAAAAGACGATCATTACTTCTTGAGCTGAACAGAGTTGAGTTGATTTCTGCACAAAACACAAATTCAAAAAGGGGTACAAGAAAAGAAAATATTTTTTTTTTAATTATAAAAGAGCTTTATAGGCATTTTTAGTTATCATGTTATAATATATTTTTTGAGCCCGAACACCGGCGCGGTAGGCAATTGAAAAACAGACCCGTCTCTCGACGCACGAAAAAACGCTCCACTCAAACAAACCTCCACAAAAATCATTCATCCTCCCGGTCTTAATATATCGCTTTCGACAGATCTATTGTCCGATTTGCGTGAGTGATGCATACCGAAGAAGATGGAACCACGAGGTGTACGAGCTGTAAGCCGACATCGACGTAGTGAAGCGCATTATTGTTCAGCAGCTACGCTGGCTAGGTCACGTTGAATATTTGGACAACAACGCGCACCTTCTGCGCACCTCTTTTCGAAATCTAATGGTGGAACTCGCAAAAAACGGCGCCCATATCTACGTTGGAAAGTCGAAATCGGCAATGACCTGACCGCCTTTGGTGTTTCTAACTGGCGTACACGTACACTAAATAAGCAGGTAAGTATATTTTTTGGCTTATTTCTCTATTTGGTATCATTCCTAAAAATGACTGAAATTAACAAGAAATAAATATGGAAGTCATTAATAATAATAACAACAATAATTGGCGCATATACTTCAGATAGGTGTTCGGCCGAGCTCCTCCTCCTATTGGTGGCGTGGGCCTTGATGTTGTCCCACAAATGAAGATATCTACAGCTTGAGCCGACTCGGAACGACAAATGGTTTTTATGAGTAGCTTTTTCATGGCAGAAATACTCTCGAAGGCTTACCATTGCCTGTCGGTGACGACCGCAACAGAAAAAATTTTCGCACGGAGCTACATGCAGAGACTCGAACCTACGCACTCTACGGTGGTCGCCTGGATGCCATTATTGCAGCAAATAAGTTGCGAACACAGAAGATAGCGACAAACTTAACACACAAGAGCATAAGACTCCAATAATACCACAGTTTAGCTTGCTGGGTAGCATCGGTGCTTATAAGGAATTCCATCAGCCTTTTTAGATCGGTTTCCACCAGTTGAGACTCTAAGAAAGGGGAGAAATATGCAGCATATGTGAAAAGATTCGTAAAGCCTTGTTGCATATTTCTCCTTACAACCAGATATAATCCCGATCATGGCAAATGTACCTTCTTATTTCAGTGAATGCAAGTCTCACATTCGTTTCCGCTCCCATTTCATCCACATAAGCCTTGAGATCCAACAAACTGGTTTTAGCTCTCACCTCCTTTCCTAGGGTAGCAATTTCCTAGTGGCCTCAGGCGGCATTTTAATACTTGCTTTTCCAGGAAGAAGGCCAATGACTTTTCTGCACAAGTGTTGAATTGAAAGCGAGGCAGCGCAGAGCACTAATTACAGTCCTTTTATCTCTAAGTATGAAGAAGTCACTTCCCATAAGTCGGATTAAGCTGCAGTGGTTGTGCAAGACAAAGGCAAGCTTTAGGCGTTGAATTTTTGAGTAAGAAAGTACGCAAACATGAAATAGCAACCCTAGGATATATTTTCAAATATGTGTGCGTGTGAGTGGATGAACCACGTACGCAGTTAAGTAGTTAATACCCTTAGAACTGGTAAACCATTTGTTGCTGTGAATCATTAACGAGCTTTTCGACTTTTAGCTAAACTTTGAGCAACTAACAGTTGGGCATTTTTCAAAGCGAGAGAAATACTAAGCAAAATAAAAATAAAACCTAGTTACTTAAAAAGGAAGCAATAACAAAAATAACTATTTGTTACATACAAGAAATATGAAATGCAGAAAAGCTTAAAGAAGAAAAGATGATTTCTAAAGGTTTTACAAGGAACGTATTTTGTCAAATTTATAATAATTTCAGTGAAAATATACAGGGTCCGAAACTTGAAGTGTAACCAACTTCAGAAGCATTTGGCTGAGAGTAAACGCGGTTCAAAATGTGAAGAATCGACTTGAGCGAAATCCCTGACGAAGTGTCAATCAAATGGCGAAAGAACTGAAAATATCTGACCGTAGCATCCGCCGCATACTGAAAAATGATACCAAAGTCAAGCTTTACAAGATTCAAAAGGCGCATTGTCTCACACCAACGTAGCAACAAGTCAGACTAGAGAGAGCGAAAGAGTTGCTTCGTTTAGGCGAAAGCAGTAAATTTTCGAACTTTGTGTTTTCTGACGAGAAAAATTCCTCAAATTGAGCAATTCATAAACTCCCAAGGCGATAGGGTTCATTTGACTGACCGAGATTTTGAGTCATCGACTGGCCACCAGGAGACAGCACCCGCCACAGGTAATAGTTTCGGCCACTGTAACCACAGATGGGCGCTCTCCACTCGTTTTCATTGAGTTTGGCGTCAAGATAAATGCGATATATTATCAGGAAAGTATTTTGGAGGTTGCTCTGAAGATGTAGGCAGACAAATATTTCGATGGCAGACCATGGACGTTTCAACAGGACTCGGCGCCATCTCACAAAGCTCGAATGAACCAAGAATGGCTAAAAACCAACGTTTCGAACTTTATAACGTCCACACAATGGCTCGCAAATTCACCAGACGTGAATACGTTGGATTATTCTCTTTGGGCCATTTTGTAGAGCAAAGTCCGAACTGAAAGATTCACCAGTCTTGATGCGCTGAAAAAAGCCATTGCCAGCGAGTGGGCCAAAATACCTGCAAGTCACATTCAGGCAGCTTGCAATTCGTTTTTGGATCATCTCAAGGCCGTAGTCATGGCAAAAGGTGGACATATCGAGCAAAAGTAAGTTCATTCTTAATTCTTTATCATTTTCCCTTTTTTTTTTTAATTGAATGAAATTAATTTTCCAAATTAAATGTATGGCCTTGTGAATTGGTTACACTTCGAGTGTAACCGGACCCTGTATATATCAAATATGCCTTGTTATTTGATATATATTTAAAAAAAAAAAATAAGCATAAAATCAGGCTGCCTTAGGCCAATACATACAAACAGCACAATAGGCAATTAAGTCGCAAAGTGCCTAATTCACAACAACAATCTGAAAATTCAAGCGCTACTAAACAATACTTGACAACAACAATAATAATAAGCGTGCCACAGTACACAGCTGGATTTATTGATTTCATTACAGCCCCGGAAACAGTAACGCACACATGCACAAATCGGCGCACATACACACGCACACTTTGTTCCTCCGAAACCAAAGCACATCGAAGCCTTTTAATTACATGCCCTAATTCCAGTTTTGCCGCAATAACACAAAATTATTTATTAATAATGAAATTAGAACTCATGAAAATTTAATTTGCCATTATTGTTGCCTAGCGAAAAAAAAGCGCATGGGAAGTGGGCGAGGCTCTTCTTAGTACTTATATGTATGCTTAATTATGACTTACTCAGCTGAAACTACTATGTGCGTGGGGGGGGGGGGGGGGGGGGAGGGGGAAGGGGAGGGGTGCATTTTTGCCACCTTACTGTAAATTCTACGTTTACATGCGTTAGCCTTTGATTACAAGCTGCTTTGCTCATTCTGTTCCTCAGTTTACGGCATGAAAACCAATTCACATACACACACACATACACATTTGTTTTGCTTTACAACTACACCTACACTCCTGAAAATTAAAAGTTTTCCAACTCATCATAAATCCTAACTTGAAGTTAAATTTAACTGGAAAACTCTTACACAGATTTCGATGCTTTCTTGTTTTTTTTTTAATGTTTTGTTTTTGGTTTCTTGTTTCTCTGCTTCAGACTTTCAGGTTGATGTTTGTTCGAAAACTTCCAGACGCCATTTCAATAGCAGCTAATTGAAAATTTAATCCGGATTGAGTATGAGCATGTATGGGTGTGTGGGCAAATAGGTGTAATATACGCATACATACATACATACAAGCATTGGTGAAGTTTTAAAGGCGAGAAAATAGCTTTTGTTGAGCTGTTCAGTAGGCGGTTGTAATGCCACAAAAGAATTAAAATAAGCGTTGTTGGCTCCAAAGAACTTTATTTATAAAATGGATGCGCTAAAATGGATGCGCTAACAACAAATGACTTTAGCATTGGGCGAAAGGATTAATGGCGAATTCAGGATAATCTGTTTTTCAAATGAAATTTTTTATTAAACATTTTTAAAATTTTCCAAGAGCTCATATTCGTCATTTTTTGCTAAATAAAACAATCAATTTAAGCGACATGCCTACAATAGTGTTGCTTTAAAATTTCGACCCTATTTCATGTGGAATAAAACTTTGAACTAAACACAGAAAAAAGTCAGGCATTTTAACTAACATTATACAAAAAGTGGCCGTACAGCAAAAAAATAGTTTTTCTAAAGTCATATTTCAAATCGTAAAGGGTTGTTAAGTTTCAAGGGCCGGTGTGGATTTTGAATAACATACAATTTTTTCGGAAATAATTATTATTTCTCTTTATTATGATAATATTAGTGCAGCTCAATTAGGCATGGAACAAAATATCGGCCAAATGGCCGCCGCGGTCTCGGCGGCATACCTCCAAACACTACCAAATGCAAATAATTCCTTATCTAAAGGGTGGTTAAGTGTTAAGGGCCGGTGTTGATTTTGAATAAAATAAAATGTTTTTAGGAAATTATTATTATTTATCTTTATTGTGATAATATTAATTTAGGTCAATTACGCAGGGAACAAAATATTGGCCAAATGGCCGCTGCGGCCTCGGTGGCACACCTCCATCCGATTGTCCAAATTTTCGATGATGCTGAAGCATAATTGAGGTTCTATGCCGTTAATGTGCCGAATTATCACATCCTTTATTATGCTGAATTATTGAATTATTGCTGGCGTATCGACGTACACCTTTTCTTTCAAATAACCCCAAAGAAAGAAGTCCAATGGTGTCGTTGACGTTTAGGTGGTGTTCACATTCAACATCGGCCCTTGAAATTTATCCACCCTTTATGTCTCGATAATGGCTAAGTTTTGAACAACGAGTCATATAACCAGACTAAAAAATTACCTAAATAATATTGCGCTTTAGTACCCAGGACGACTTTCTTGGTAACCCGGTATATGCAAAACATATCTCATAAAATAATATCAAAAATATTTTCAAAAGAATAGAACTCACGCAACACCTTTGACTTATAGCGCAATCAGGGTTTTAAATGCAGGCAAAGCTTTTTCGTTTACTCACCACCGAATTCTCTTACTCACAACTTGAAGTTCTCTTTTTCGTAGCCCTGAGGGAAATCTAATCAGGTAGTGGACACCGTAGCCGAATGGCTAAGAAGTGCACAGGTTCGAAATCTCTGCCAAAAAAGAGCAAAAATTGTTGGGTATAATTGAGGTTATGTAACATTAAGAAATATTTTTCAAGGGTCGTAATAGTAACAACAGCCTCTATAGCCGAAGGAGTTTGTGCGTGACTACCATTCGGAATTCACAGAGAGAACGTAAAATTAACACAACAACAACAAAAAAAACTGTGCCACAAAAGTCTGCATACACCTCAATTAGCTTAAAAACAACAAATTTATTCATTTTTTTTTTTTTCCCCCTTTATTTTATACATCTGTCCATTGACATTAAGTACGTTGTTTAACAATTTGGCCAGGATTTACATACATCGCTTAATGACCAGTGCCAAAGCGATAAAAATTAAAATAAACGAATTAATAATTACTATATACAATTAAATACAATTAAATAATATTCAATACAAGTTTTACTCTACATAATACAAATTTTACAACAATTTAACAGCAATTTAAGCCCTTTGCACATTTATTATTTTCTAGCATTCATTAAGTCGCTTGGTCGAGTTCTCTTTAAGCGTCTTTCAGTGTTTTTTTCCCTTTCCAGATGTTTGTTGATTTCTGCATTATTGTGTCCCTGTATTTTTTCAAAGTGGCTTCTTGCTATTTTTTGGTCTCTTCGTCTACTGTTGCTATATTAAAAGTCCTGTGGATGTCATCATTTTTCGTGTACCTGTCAGACATGGTCAAAATTCGAAGAATCTTCGATTGCTGTCGTTGAATTTTTACTAGGTGAGACTTTTTAGCCGTTCCCCATACCTGTAGTCCATATAGCCAGATTGGTTTAATCATGGCTTTGTACAATAATAGCTTGTTCTGTATAGTAAGTCTGGATTTTGTGCTGACTAACCAATGAAGTTGTCGAAGCTTTTCTTTTATTTGTTTGACCTTTTGCTTTATGTGGTGATTCCAATTTAGTTTCGAGTCCAAATGTATTCCAAGGTATTTCGTAGTTGGTTTAATTGTAATTGCTTTGCCATTTATTTTTATTGGAACTGCAGTAAATTTTGTTTTGGTAGTAAATATAACCTGTACGGTTTTGTCTTCATTTATTTTTAGGCACCAATTATCGAACCATTCCTTAACTGCGTTTGTGTATCGCTGCAGTTTTTCAGTAGCGATAGTTAAGCTTTTATCCGATGCCAGTAGTATTGTATCGTCTGCGAACGTAGCAATTGATGAATTAGTTTCGTCAGGAGGTGGTATGTCTGCGGTGAATAAAACATATAGTAGAGGTCCAAGAACGCTTCCTTGCGGAACTCCAGCAGTTATTTGATGAATATCTGAACATTGATTGTCATATTTAATATAGAAACTTCGATTAGTTAGGTAGCTTTTTATGATAAGATAGTAGTCAAAAGGAATCATTATTTTTATTTTGTGGAGTAAGCCTCTGTGCCACACTTTGTCAAACGCTTTAGCTACGTCTAAGAATACTGCCGCACAATAACGATTGTTTTCAAAGTCTGATTGGATTTTATTTGTAATTCTGTGGATCTGTTGGATAGTCGAATGTTTTTTTCTAAATCCAAATTGATGATCCGGTATTATACGTTTTTTCTCCAGAAATTGGGTTAGTCGGTCATGCAGTAATTTTTCAGCAATTTTAGATATTGTCGGTAGTAAGCTTATTGGTCTATAAGATGATACGGTAGTTGGATCTTTACCGGTTTTGGCAATGCAATAATCTCTGCCACTTTCCAGAGTTTCGGAAAATATTGCAAGCGAAACATGGCATTGAAAACGTTTCGCAAAAATATATATGCTTTGGTTGGTAGCTCCACTAATGCTTTTCCTGTTATCAAGTCATATCCGGGTGATTTTTTATGTTTTAGTCCTTTTTTGATGCAAGCTATTATTTCGTGTGTATTCGTCCTTTTTATTTTTGTAAAGTCATAATGGTAGTTGTTTTGGTTGTCAATTTTCTTTTCTTCGTCATTTGATAGAACCTCTTCAAAGTATTTTGCTAAAGTTTTCGCTTTTTCCTCTTTTGTAACGGCCCATGAATTGTCATCTTTCTTTAGTGGTGGTTGATGTTTTATTTGTGTTTTTAATGTTTTGGTACATTTCCAAAGAGAGTAGTTTGTATCTTTGTTGGGAGTCAGGTTCTTCAAATAGTTTTCGATTTCTTTGTTATTTCTTTTGTTTAAAGTATCCTTAAGAATTTTTGTGGCTAAGTTTAGTTTTCTCTTGTCGTCAGGTGATCTGGTTTTTTGCCATCGTTTTCTTAACTTTCGTTTTTCAATAATTTGCTTCTTCATAGAAATGTCAGTTGCTGCTGAATCTGTTCTATTAGCTTGCTTTGGTGCCGATCTGATCCCTGCTTCTAGTACTACGTCATTGAAATGGATAATGGCACGTTCAATGTCAAGTTGCGTTTTTAATATCACATTTGGTATAAGTTGATCGTCAATATGGTGGCGGAATTTTTCCCAGTTGGTTCTGTCATTAAATACGCGAAAAGATGTATCTATAGATTTTATATAACTTACATATTGAAGTAATATCGGCGAGTGGTCAGAAGAAAGTTCATAGCACGACTGAATTGGTTATGGCTTATGTTTTTGGTTATGCAGAAATCGATCAAGTCTGGAATTTTCTTTACGTCAGTTGGCCAATAGGTAGGTTCTCCGGTACTTATAAATCTGCAATTGTTTTTGTTAATTGCGTTAATTAGAATACGGCCCTTTTTGTTGGTGAGTCTTGAGCCCCAGTCGATGTGTTTTGCATTGAGATCTCCAGCTGCAATAAATCTATTGTTAAGCGTTCTTATGTATTTGTCATATTCATCCGAGTTTATTATATATCTAGGTGGACAGTAAATGGAGGAAATAGATACTGGTCCATTTTTGTCATATATTTGCAATGTCGTGGATTGAAGATGAGGCGTCGAATATTGGAGTTGTTCTATGTGAGTTATGCTTGATTTAATAATTATAGCTGTCCCTCCATGGGCTCTTCCATCAGGATGGTTTGTCACATACATTTTATAATTAGGAAATTTCAGAAAACTTTTGTCAGTAAAATGTGTTTCTGCAATCAATGCTATGTCAATTTCTTTGTCAGCTAAGAATTGTTTTAGTTCTAAATAGTGCTGTATTAGTCCATTTGCATTCCAAATTAGAATTTTAATTTTTTCACTTTTGTCCATTCATATTCTTTAAAAGCATTGTAATTATATTCATCATATTTGTCATCTGGTTGACTAGCTCTTTAAGCTCTTCGATATCATTGTTTTTTTCAGATTTGTTAGTCAGCTCCTGCTCTGCTTTATGTTCTCTTGAAGAAGATGCAACATCAGCATAGCTGACTCCGGGAATTATGTTTGTTACGGCTGTTGTTATTGGCGTATTATTTTTATTTGTATTTGATGTTGGTTCTTTATTTCGCAGAGGTGGAAATCTTTGGACTTTAAGTGCCTTATAAATTTCGCATCCTTTGTAGTTGGCGGTATGGTTACCTCCACATAAGGCGCATTTAACTTCTTTTATTTGGTTATTGCATTCTATTGATAGATGTCTACCAGCGCATTTCACGCATACTGGATCTCTTGTACAATAATTTTTTGTATGACCGCATTTCTGGCATTTCGTGCACTGTGAAATGGTGCGCTTATGGTGAGGTGCCTCAAAGGAGACTATGCAGTTCATTAGCTTGTTTATATTGTAAATGTCTTTGTTGTTATAACTTGCTTGTAGTTCGATGAAAAAAAGTGATAGTGGTTTTTTTGTTGTTCTTTGTATTATATTAGTAATGTTAAGTACTTTGTGGCCATGTTCGCTTAGTTCTTTTTTAATTTCTTCTTGGTCTGTAGAGTGGTGCATATTACGTAAGACTACTTTAAATCCTCTTTCCTTATTCATTTAAAACTAGCCTTTTTGAACCCTTTTAGTATTTAGTTGGCCCACTACTTTCATTCAATCACTGCTTGAAGGCGTCGAGGCATTGATCCAACCAGTTGATCCTGTGCCTCCATCAACTCTTTCTTATTCCAGTTTCTATCAGTTACCGCACTTCATCGCATTTTTCTATCTGAAAGCTCCCAAACATGCTTTATCGGATGTAAGCCCGAACTCAGCGGGGGTGTATTTAGTTGGCTGGGTGCGCAATTCTTTGACTTTGACAATTAGTATGCTATGCTTAAGGCTGTTTTGTTGGAAAACATACTGATGGCTTCAAATGTTGTTCCAACATGTTTTCGTATTCACATTGGTCCATAGTACCTTGAATAAAGGCCATCTTTCCAACGCCAGATGCAGCTATGGCTCTCGAGACCATTACGCTACCTCCGCCGTGCTTCATAGTAGGTATCAAATTTTTCATTTCCATATTCGCATTTCAACTCCCCAGTATTTCAGCACGGCCATCAGTTCAAAATATATTGAGCTTCGATCCTCGGTAAATAAAACTTTGGATCGGCAATCCATTTCCTTGCCAATATGTGACAGTACAAAATCAAGCCGAAGGCTTCGGATTTTTTCTAAAATTAGACGCTCTTTACGTGGTGTCCTGCTGAAATATCCGCTATTATTAGGCTGTTTCTTAATACCTGTAGTTCTTAGGTGAACACTATTTGCGGATGTCTCGACTATATGTTGAACTGATTTCGGAACACCAGTTCTAGGATTTTTGTCTCTTTCCCTTAAAATGGCGCTTACAGCTCGCTTACGGTTTGCTTTTTATTTTCATATGAATTCGTACGAATTATCACATGTACTTGTAAGTATGTATGGAATAGCAACGGCGATTTATCAACTGAAATTTTCGAATACCGGGAAATAAGAAAATGTGCTGCTCTATACAGACTCAAGTGCTTCTCTGGATATATTCTTAATCCTGCTACAAGTAAAGTCCCTTAAAGATATGAATATTTATAATACTTTTTTAATGAAATTAGTTGTATTTAATCATGTAAGAATTAAAAAAAAATGAAATTTTCATTCGAAATGGTCACGCTATTTTTTTACACAAACCTTCAAACGATTAGGCCATCCAGCTGTTGAACCACGCACGGTTTCCGTGGATGTTGACGTCGCTGCTTGAATTAAAGGTTGTTTGAAACTCTCCAAATTTCTGTAAGGTATACGACAGGCCATGTTATCCAATTTTGATCACAAACTGTGGTCCAATGGATTCAGATTTGGACTTCCAGATGGCCAATCTTCTGCGGCTAGGAACCCAGGAATATTCGTTTTTAGCCACTGCTGGGTGGTTTTCGCTGAATCTTGCTGGAAGATCCAACGCTCTTTATTAAAGCGAGTACTGCTAAGCTATCTTAAATGAAATTAAAAAAAAAATATTTATCTAAGGTGGTTAAGTTTCAAGGCCCGGTGTTGATTTTGAATAAAATACATTTTTTTAGGAAATTATTATCATTTCTCTTTACTATGATAATATTTGTATAGTTGAATTATGTATGGAACAAAATATCGCCCAAATGACCGCCGCGGTCTTGGCGGCACTCCTCCATCCGCTGGTCCAAATTTTCGATGACGATGAGGCATAATTGAGGTTCTATGCCGTTAGTGTGCCGAATTCTCTCATCCTTTAGCTCTTGAATTGTTGCTGGCTTATCGACGTACACCTTTAATTTCAAATAACTTCAAAGAAATAATCCAATGGTGTCGTTGACGTTTAGGTGTGGTTCACATTCAACATCGGCCCTTGAAATTTAGCCACCCTTTATTAATGTGAGGAAAAAGAAGTCCACTATTTTTTCGGTGATTGGCTGTAGTGTTCGATATCTCGTAAAGTATCGGTAAACTAATTTAAAGTTTATGCTCTTGTTAAAAGTCAAATTTTATACTAACCAAATTTTTTTCTGTTTTTTGTTGCATCCATTCAGATAATGTCGATCAAATCACAGAAATAACCGAAGCTGACCGGTATGTCATTTGTCATAATGGATGCTAATGTTCGACCACAAAAAAGTTTTTCACCATTTGCGCAAACATTTTACGCAAAAACTCTGATTTTCTTTTGATTTGAAATAACTTATGAAACAATAGAACAACAGAAAACAGCTTCATGTTAATATAAATTTTCTTAAATAATAAATTTGTGTTGAAAGTGTTTTGTTAAAAAGGCAATAAAAAATTAAAAAAAACATTGAAACTCTAACACAATTCAGAGGCTTATGAAAACACACTCATATGTCAATGGCACATTACCCTTCAAACTATTATAAATGTATGTATGCATGTGTGTTTGTGTGCCTCGCAACATTTTTCCATTCGTTTCGCCTGCATTTGGCCAGTAAATTTTCTTGCTGTCGCCTTATTGCTGGTTAGCCATTGGCAAAAACTAACGTTTACTTTGGACATTTAAGCAGACAGCAAAAGCAACCACAACAAAACCAACAATGCCAAGCGCAATAACAATTGCCAAAGCTGCACCAGGCGACATGCATTCACACACACAAGACATTCATGCCACTTTATGAACTTAAAATCGCGTATGAATGAATGGAAACTGGAAGCAGGGCAATGCAATGGCCGGCGTAGCGGGTGAGGAAGATGAGAGTTGTAAGAAACACTTTTGTGGCATATTAGAAGTCTTGCTTGTGTGCCGAACTTTTTTGATGGCCCACCCGGCTGGAGTGGGGCATGAAGTTTTAGATTTTCAGTGATTTATTCGAACATTTTCATATACTGGTTGGTCAAAAATGGTGGCCACGGGCAAGAAAGGGCACGAAGGCAAGCATAGTAAAGAGAAGGAATAGTAAAAATAGTAAATTGGCTCCTTAGTTCTACTGTCGGAGAGAATGTAAGCAGGATTTATGTACGTTTTCATAGCAAACTCATGCCGATATTAGGTTCTCGCATTTTGAGTGGCTGGCTTGCATGAAATATTTTGGTTATTTCTAGCAGCTAGCAGAGTTTTCATTTTCCTTCACTTTCCATAAGCCACACATTCTTGCTCCACACACACACACATGCATACACAGACAGATAATGGCCAATATGCTTTTGTTAGCAAAGAAAGTCACGCAAGCAGGCAAGCAAGCGAGCAGCCGTTGTTTCACAACAGTGCCCGGCTGTCGGCCAGTGAAATACGTGAAATTGAATGCCATTCATTTCGAATAAGACCGGCCAACATAACCAATAACATGCCATGCAACAAATATGTTGCCAACGTGTGTATGTGTGCGAGCATATGACGAACGTGCATGCGAATGTTACAGCCGCAAATTGCAATCCAAATGCGTGTGCGTATGTGTGTGTGTATGTGCCTTGTCTTGTGGCTGCCACAGGGATTTGAGAAAATGTATTAAATTCGATTTTGATTGTTAGCCATTGGGTGTGAAATATGTAAGCCGCTGCGTGTTTGGGTGTATGTGTGTGTGAAGACTGAGTTGGCTATGAAAAGTGAATAAGTAGCTGTGTGCGTATGGACTGATGACTACTTTCCATTTCAATGAATCTAGGCATTTTAACTTACTGAAAGTGCGTTTTCTAAGATTTTGGTAAAAAATAGTAAAAAAATTGTTTATTCCCTCTACAAGCGGAAGACGCTTTTCCCGCAGTTTAACATTGCCATTGGTGCAAAAATGTTTTTTACTTTTCAATTGTTCAGCTATCAGGGATGTGACTTTGAGCAAGTCTGGCAAAAAATGTGTGCGTATAAAAAATAGAATGTACAGAGATGTTAAACTAGCTGGAATATGCAAAATGTCTTGTAGTTTATGTTATTCCTGCTTGGCGCTAATACAAACATACGCACACGCACAAGTTCTTCGGTTTTTTATTTATTTTTCTTTATACTTTTTTTATTTATTTTTTATGTTTTTGTGCAGTAGGTCAGTGTGCACGCATCCGCATGGTCGTAAATGCATATTTATAGCATAAGTACTCGCATATATGTATGTGTGTGTTCTATGTGTGTGCGCTGGTGGCTCTTTCCCATACACGGCTACATCTCTTGGGCAAACGCAAATTCAAATTCGTATAACTGTCGCTCGTACGTAAGTGATGAATGTTTTCATGTTTTCGAGGCTTTTTCTCGTTCTATTTTCCTCACAAGTGCTTTTGGCTACAAATTTATTTATTTTCTGCTAACATAACTTTTTCGTTTTTTTTTCTTTGATAGTTTTTCGTTTTTCGTACTAGTTTTGAATTTGTGGTACATTCTTGGCTTCCAAATATGATTTATGATTTTGTGGCAAATTTATTGAGTGTGCAGACTAGGTTGGGGTTTTTGTAATTGAACAAATAACTTGTCAAATAGGGCTGGCTGCATGAATATACAGTTCTATAAATAATTAAACTTAAATTATGGTGAAAGAAAGTTGGCATTTAAGGGTTTAGACGACGGTGATGAAGGAAAAAATAATCATATTTTGGATGCATTTTTTTTAAGGACAATAAAATAAATCATAATTTTGTGGCTGTTTTTGGACCATTTAATGTGCATGCCATAAATTGTGCGAAGTGGTTTTTATATTTTATTTTTACTTCTACTTTTTTCAGGTAATAAAAAGGAAAATGTTAGCTCACTTCGACGAAGACTGTGTGTGGAAGGCGTGCGGCCGGATCGACTGCACCTGCAATTTTTAATTTACGGTGAATGAAGAGATTTGTGTTGATAATACTTATATTATAAAGTATAATTTTGAATGTGAACCACACCTAAACGTCAAGTTTTTTTCAGCATTTCATTTGATATTTTTCAATTTCAGACTAATTCAATTTGAACCAAGAAAAGATACATAATCGAGCAACGCGTTAGAGTTATTGCGTTCAAATCCAAAATGCATATCGCGCTCTTCATTTTCAGTGATTAGGCACATTTTCAGCTCAGTGGATTCGTCAATAAGCAGAATTGCCGCATTTGGGCGAATGATAATCCAAAAGTGATTACCGAAAAACCAATGCACTCACAAAGACTGACTGTTTGGTGCGGTTTATGGACCGGCGGCATTATCGTGAGATGATAACGAACTTTTTATGACCAGAATTGGAAGATATGGATGTGGACGATATGTGGTTTCAACACGACGGTGCCACTTGTCACACAGCTAACGAAACAATAGCTCTTTTACACGCAAAATTTGATGGCCGAATAATCTCACGTCGCGGTGATGTCAATTGGCCGCCAAGATCATGTGATTTGACATCGTTGGGCTTCTTTCTTTCGGGTTATTTGAAAGAAAAGGTGTACGTCGATAACCAGCAACCAGTCAAGAGCTAAAGGATGAGATAACTCGGCACATTAACGGCATAGAACCTCAATTATGCCTCAGAGTCATCGAAAATTTGGACAATCGGATGGAGATGTTCCGCCGAGGCCGCGGCGGCCATTTGGCCAATATTTTGTTCTATACGTAATTGAGCTATACCAGTATTATCGTAATAAAGAGAAATGATAAGTTTTCCTAGAAAAATTGTATTTTATTCAAAATCAACGCCGGTCTTTTAAACTTAACCACCCTTTATATTCACTAAGAAATCCAAGGTACCAAACTTTAATCCCCCAAATCTAAATGGCGTTGGTCGTACGCTAACCCAACAAAAGTCTGCTCAGCCCTTGCTCGAACCAGGCTTGAGGACTTTGGCATTGATGTGTTAAGAAGAGACCACCTTGGCTCCTCTGCAACACAAGATCCACTCTTTCTTCTATTTCTTCGGAGGTCGAGTTGGTTGGATGGTTTAAGTGGTGATTCTTCCAGAATCCAACTGGCGCTTCCGCACCATTTTGTTGCCACATCCTCGTTACCAACTTGTTTACCAGTTATTTACAGCATAATTATATCCAGTCTGTGCGATTCAGGAACCTTATCAGGTTGTTGACATCTAAGCCAGACAGCTGTCCCAGACTCTCGAACAGCGGTTTACCCAGGGTAAACATTTTGTCCTTCCATAGGGTAGGGTATCCGCAGAGAAAATACAAGATATGTGTTGTGAGGGATGCCCATTTTGGCTGCTTGTTCTCCAAAGACCAGACCAAAAGCCAGTTATGACTGCCGTTAGTCTCCAGGCGTCCCGTCGTTTCATGTTTATCAATATTGACGATTGCTTGAGGTTGTAGGTGGGCCATTACGTTCTTCTGATTTTGCATTTCGTCTGGTTTCTCCGTCTACAATCCGCGATTGGAAGGTATTTTAGGGAAATTACACTCTTGACAGCACCTAGTGGTGTGAATACCGATTCTGCAAGAGCGCTATTAATGACAGATCCTCTTCTTGCCAGTTCATCCGCTTTTTCATTACCTTCAATGGTCCGATGTACCGGGGCCCAGATTAAGGTATCTTAATGGTTTTCGCTCAAGGTGGTAAGGCTAGTCCTGCTTTGTTCCATCACTTTAGAGGTTGTTGTAGCTGAACGCAGTGCCTGGATTGCAGCTTGGCTATCCGAAAGAATAGCGATATTGTCCTTAAAGGAGGAATCTGCGATTAGTAGTGTACAAGCATACCCAATTGCCAGTACTTCCGCCTGAAAGACACTGCAAGCATTAGGGAGGTCGAGTAGATTAAAAGAAAATTAAAAAGCAAATCGGAGTGTATACATTGGACTTAATTGTGTCTGAGTACTGTACTTGCCAGTCTGTCCCGACAAAAAACTCTCATTATTTTAAACTGGGTGTAAAGTTAAGGGTGTTAATTATACATATAACATTTGAATTAAAAATGAAAAAATTTTAATACAAAATTCGAATACAATAGCAGCACTAAAACAAATCAAAGCTATAGAAGTATCTTTAAAATCTGTACTTGTGTAAAAAAGTAGTAATACGAGGAATTTATTAGAATTAACAAATACTTGTTCGAGCTATTCACCAGCGAACTGGGTTTATGTCGTGTTGACCATTTAATGTTCTATTTCTTCCGATTGATGGGAGAGCCGTAAAAATAAATCACTTAGAGGCCACGTTTGATTAACCGACGAAATTGATGCTTCATACTTACAAGTGGTATACAGTTGTAATGATATTACCAGCTTTATAGTTTTGTCTGCTCTCAATTGCTTAAATAAAAAAGAACTACAACTACTGGCATTTATAATTTCGAAATAAAATCAGATATCAGACCAAGAGAAAATCAACGATACTATTTCCAGCCATCAACTGTAGTATTCAAAACCAAAATTGAAGCATTTCATCACTTTCCTTCATATCCTTTTTTATTGCACTTGAAGGCCAATACTAGTAACTGATATTTGTTGATTATCACCCGCTGGCGCAAATAAACATTAAACTCGAGAATGGATACATTTATGAGCAGCGAAAGTGTTGACCACCAACGACACCTCCCGGGCAGTGAGAAAGTCAAACAAAATAATATTGGACATAAAGACAAGTGCAAGTATGTATGTAAGCACAAATGTATGGAGGACAAGCAAAAGAGTGCAAAAAGAGTCTACCAGTAAATATGAAGGCAAAGCAATAATAGTGAAAAAGACAATGGCTATGCATGCTGTTATGAGGAAAGCCGCAGGCACTTGACAATTTCAGGCACACGCACCCAAACATAATATATATGCACACATACATACAAGCAAATTCCCTATGCTTTTGTAAGATTTTAATAAAGATGCAGAACAACAGCATTTTTATAGTTACTACTCATGTGACACTCTCGGCTATGTTTATGTGCATCTAGGAACACTACATGCATGTATGTGTGTATACTTATAATACATGCATGTGTGCATATGTGTTTGAGTGTTTCTCTGTACCCATACAGTCGTGCCGATGGGGGATTGTGTGGGTCCGTAATGTACTCGTAATAAACTTGTATTTTAAATCCAATGGACTTGGCGCTCTGCGCATACTTTTATAGTTGGACTATATATCCGTGCGCACAAACATACACATATATTTGTATTTTATATAGTTTTATATATCTACAAGCGTGTGTGTGTAATAATAAATGCTGCAAGCTCAGTTGTTAAAACTTAATTAAAAATCGTATGTCTTTTGGTAAGTTCAAGGATAGCACTGCCTGTATTTACTTACACACACACACACACACGAACACATAACAGCATACGCTTAAAATGCATTCGGTACGCTGCACAATATAAGAAGAATGCATTTCCTTTACTACAGAAAAAACTCACACACACTCACATAAGTGTGAAATGGCTCAGTGCCAAGTTGCTATTTGTCGAGTTATGCGATTCTTTTGCATTTCCACTTTGGTTTCTTTTACTTTAATCTCATTTAGTGGGATACATGTGTTCCAAGCTGCAGGGTGATTAAATGGTGATGGACTTATACCAAAATATTTTTGCTGACATTTTATAGGCTCTTATTTAACACATTCGCTGTCATGTGGAACTACGGTGGGTTAACACGACCTAGTAAATTTGGTTCATATTCCTTTCGACTCTATTAATGTTAAGCTAAATAGTGAATCTAAAGGTTACAAAAACAAAAAATTATGAGAAACACTTTAGCTTTGTGTTTATAGCGCGTTTTGTGAGGTAATCCTACTGATACTCGTAAGTGATAGCTAAAAATATTTGTTTTATTTGAAATTTTCTACATAGGAGATAATCTTTTACATGAAATATATGAACATATTTTATTATATAAAAAGAATAATTATGTGATGCATCGAAAAAAGGTGTTTTGTTGGCGTTTTGTAAATTGTGAGATCAGTCTTCACATTTAAGGATGACAATTTTTGGCAATAAAATAATACTTTTTCATTTAATTAAAATAAATTTCCGTTATTCCTTTAGTTAAAAAAAATTTTAACAAGTAGTAAACAAAACACATCGACGTTTTGTTTGGCTCACAATGGGTTAAAAAAAACATTTTCGTTTGAGGTCATTTGCAATAGAGTTACTATTTTTCGACAAGTAATAAAATAAATTTTGGTATTTCCCCATCAAATTTTTTTTGGCGCATAATCGGTTAAAGGAAAAATTGATTACCGTTTGTGTGTAATAGCGGGGGAGCCTGACATTTGTTTTAACGAGCAATAAAGAAGTTTCGATATTTCGACGGGAAAGACTTTTTTGGTTCATAATAGGTTAAACGAAAAAATTTAGTAGAGTACGTGAACAATATCGTTAATGCAATACAATTTGACAAGTAATGAAGGAATTTAGTTTTCTCCACAGCAAAATTTTTCTTTTGGCGCATAATGGGTTAAACGAAAATATACATTAAACGTAGTAACGGTGGAATCAGAAAATAGTTTTTAGCAAGTAATGACGGAATTTTATCATTTTCACAGCAATATTTTGTTTGGCGCATAATGGGTTAAACGAAAAATTCGTTAGCGGCTGGTATAATAGCGTTGAAGCCAGAAATTAGTTTTTACAAGTAATAAAAGAATTTTGTTATTTCTACCTCAAAATTTACTTTGGCGCATAATTGGTTAAACGAAAAGATTCATTAGAAGTAAAAACGGTGGAACCAGAAAATAGTTTTTAACAAGTAATAAAGACATTTTGATACTTCCACAGCAAAATTTTATTTGGCACGTAATGGGTTAAACGAAAAATTCGTTAGAGTCTACATATGTACAGTGCCGCTCAACTGAATAAGTTTGAAAATTATTTCCTTTATTTTTCTTCTCTCTTTGTTCCTATGGCATTTTTTCCTTATTTCTTTTTTGTTTT
This sequence comes from Anastrepha obliqua, assembly GCF_027943255.1. Classification (NCBI taxonomy): domain Eukaryota; kingdom Metazoa; phylum Arthropoda; class Insecta; order Diptera; family Tephritidae; genus Anastrepha; species Anastrepha obliqua. Next base: position 122,256,818 of record NC_072896.1, on the reverse strand, counting down.
GAACATTCATTTGTTTACTCCTAACATGTATAGTATGACAAAAAAATGTAACGGGTTCTATGCAACGGTAAATCAGAATTTTGCTTTCATCGTGAAATTCGCTAAATGCGTGGTCTATTTTTGGCTCATCTGATTAGGTTTGACAACTTTGACTTTACTTTTTGATTGACTGCGTGATTGAAAACATATAATTTCTTTGATCTACTTAAATTTAAAGTAATTCTACCATTTTTTTTAATATGGGTCGGGGAAAATCTTTAACCGATTTTGAAAAAGGTCAAATTAAAGGTTATTTTGAATCTGGCCTAAAAAATAATGAAATATCAAAGAAGATTGGTCGAAGCCAAAACGTGGTAAGCAATTTTCTTCGTAATTAAGCCGATTACGGGGAAAAGGAGGAAAAAAATATGCTACAACGGCATCAGAGAAGCGACTAATACTTCGAACAGCTTCGAATTCTCACCTCTCTGCCAGTAAAATCAGGGATAAATGCAGTGTAAATGCTAGTTTGGCAACGGTAAAACGAGTTATTCGGAATGCTAAAGACTTAAAGAGATTAAAAATAAAAAAAAAACCTCCTCTCAATGATGCACGGAAGGAAGCGCGACTTCGATTTGCGCGGGATCACATGACATGGAACAATTAGTGGAAGGCTGTGGTCTTCTCCGACGAAAAAAAGTTCAATCTCGACGGACCGGATGGCTACAACTATTATTTTCACGATATGCGAAAAGAGGAATGCTTTTTGAGTCGTCATCACTCCTGTACAGGAGGCGTAATGGTTTGGGGAGCCATATCGTTTAATGGGATTTGCGAGCTGCAGTTTGTTTCCCCAGTTTTCCGAAATTTTGGACCTATGCAATGGACGTACCAACAAGACAACGCCACCATCCATACAGCCCGGGTTACAAAACAGTGAATTAAGGACCAGAATTTCAACTTGCTGGAGGGGCAGCTATACTCCCCAGACATAAATATTATCGAGAACATTTGGGGACTTTTATCCAGGAGAGTGTATGAAGGGGAAGACAATTTCAAGACTCGGCGACCGTGGTTGAAGCGATTAAAAAATCCTGGCCAACTATTTCACTGAGTGAAATTGAAATATATTACGATTCCTTATCAACTCGAATGTTTGAAATAATTAAGAATAAGGGTGGTCATACCAAATATTAAATAATGCATAAATAGTGTCTTTTATTATTTAAGTTACCAAGTGCCATGAAATATTGCTGTGAATAATTTTTTTTTATAGTTTTGTTGGTCAAACCTATTCACTTCAGCCAAAAATAATGTAGATTTTCAGTTATGTTTTTGAAATTAAAAAAAACTTTTGCATTTTATAAATAATTGATCATTTTACTTAACAAAATTTATTTGGTTTAAATCCGAGTGCTCGTTATGAAGATATTATGCTCTAAGTCTAAAAAAGAAGTCAAACCTATTCAGTTGAGTGGCACTGTATAGTAGCGGTGGAGCCAGAAATTAATTTTTAACGAGCAGAAAAGAAATTTTGAAAGAATAATTTTCATAATGGGTGAAACGAAAAATTCAATAGAGTCCGTGTGAAATAGCGGTGAAATTTTGATATCTCTACAGCGAAGTTTTCTTTGGCTTAGTCTTTCATAGTGGACTAAAAGAAAATATTTTCATTAGAAGTTATGTACAAGTTAGTAAATGCATTACTATATTTTTTAACAAGTATTTAAAGAAATTTTCATACTTCTACTGTGAAGTTTTATTGGCCTCAAAATGGGTTAAAACATTCTCATCAGAGACCATCGCCTTATGCTCTTTTATTGAAGGTTTTAATGTTATTTTTCTGTGGAAAAACTTTTTATGGCTAGGTTGCATAGCTATGGTAATGGGGCAGAAGGGAGGTTGGAAAGCGATACCATCTATTGTGATAGTATTAGAAGCAAGCTAAAAATGGTCAGACTGCTGACCCACGATATTTATGGTTTGTTGTCGTCGTGCAGAACCCACAGTCCCAGTCTACAAAACTGGTAAGTTTTTTAGATGCCCCTATACAAATGCTTTAAAGTAGCCTTAGGAAGAAGGTATTTGTAAATGTTTGTTTTCCGGATGTTTTCCGTTTTTTTAAGTTTAAATAAAGTTTCTCAAAAAATTTTTGAAACTTTTTGAATGTCAATGTAATGACGATCAAATTTGATGCACCTTCAGAGCAAAGGATCAGACTGCGCGTTTCAGAGGATGTTTCAAGAGCAGAGTACTGAATTTTGAGTAATTCTATAAACCACTTGTGGTGCTGATTGCTGACGATGATAGTTAAATGCTATCGCTATAAAATAAATACGAATTGATACTCGCTTACCTTCACTTACAAGTCGGCAAGCTCTTACTATTAGCACTAGTTACAAACAAACGCAATTTTTAAGTTATTTTGCAACTTTCTTCAAATTCAATTAAATTGTAGGACCTCAAATTACCAGTCATATTCATTATTTCATTATAAAATTATAAATGCTTGCGCACATACACAACTTCAGAAATCTCGCCCTTTCCTCATCGGCTCAACAGGGCGTATGATTTTCATGCTTACCGTGCGTTTGCCCAACACCAACTCAAGCAACAAAGGAAAATCGCCTAATTGTAGATGCAAATCAGTGTCAAACATGCACGAGCACACACACAACTACACATACGCTCTGAAGTAGTCCCAATATTTATCCCAAGTGTTAGATAGTTGTGCTTGGCACTTCGCACATCTACGTACGTATGTATGTGTGTGCGCGTGTGTTGGTTAGTTAGTTGCTATTTAGCAGGCGAGTAAGTGTTGCTGACAGGCTTATGTGCCAAACTTATGTAAAAAGTTATATGCTTGGGATGCTTTTCAAAGTAGCTGGAGACACAACCTGTGCATACATACACATGTGCGCATGTAGAGTAAGTATGAGTAAGTAGGTGTGTGCGTTGCAGCTATGAACATTGTGTTTGTTAGCCAAAGTGTAGCAGTCAATGACACTAAACGTTATCTGGCTACTTGTTTGCTGGTATTGGCTTAATGCCCGACCTCCAATGATGACCACAATCGAATTGCGAGCTACCTGAAGCTTTCTGTCGTGGCTTCAGGACCTCGTTGGTTAAACTGGTTTTTTTGTTTTTTGTTTTTCTTATACATGTAACGTACATATGTATGCAAAGCTTTACAAGCGTTAAAGTTGTTTGCATTTAAATGTATGTATCGACTTTTTATCCCATAACAAAGGTTCCAGGGAGGAATGGGATGGGATACAAAATAAGCAATAAGGGAGCACTTTCCCAGGCTATAGTAAATGAACTTGCAGCCATCTATTATATACGAGCATACATGCAAACATATATACTTAAATACTAATGAAAGCATATATCCTGTGTATATCCCAGGTATTCAAATATTCCGAAAGCTACTCTTTTAATTTTGCACTAATTTAACTTTGCGCCAAAATGAGAATAAATAAGTTGAGAACAAATCGAAGTAGAAACTCTCACAGAAATATTCATTGCTTATAGGCCTGTTGATTGCTTATAGGCCTTTAGTACTAAAATGGTAAGAATAAAGTTAAAAAAATAATAATAATTTTCTTAAGATTAAACAACTGACTGTCAATAAATATCAAAATAGTTACACGTTAGCATCTTAGTTTATTCAATAAACAGCGTAGGTCGTAACTCGCTGAAATTCATGACATAAAAAACGAAACAAATAGAAGATTTGATTGGTTTTCGTATGCATAAGACTTCCACACGAAAAGATATGGCATTTTTAAGAAACACCCTTTTATTGGGACAATATAAAAGTAAAAATATTGGCTATTTCTAGGGCGTTCGAGTAGGATCCTAACTTTTAAGTTGCATTCATTTTGAAACTAACTACAGAAGATAAAGTCTTTCTAGGCGGCAGCAAGCTAGTTCAGTTATCAGTTACTTATGCGAGACTATATCGATCGAATGCTTTGGAGAAATCTATGTATTTATAGATGCAGTCGACTTGACATCCAGAAGAGAACGCTGAGACACAGTACTCAATAAGAACTGTAAGGTTTGAAACTGAAAAGAATGCCCCATGACAAAACCATGTTGGTTAGAGCAAATTAAACTTTTAATCGGTGTGGATTATGGCTGGTTTGCAAGAAAATGGGGAAAAAGAAATCCGTTATTTCTTGCGTAAAACTCAAAACTTTATTTAAAATGTTTCGGATTGTCCGACTTGTGTCAAATATGCACCGTGTTTTTGTGTATATGGCTGCAATTTTAATTATTTTTATTAGTTGCTATCGCGCCGTCTTTCGGCGCATATTGCCCAATCAAATGCTTTCCAATGTTGTCTACTTCCCGTCTTTATCAAAACGGCGCTTCAGTGCTACTGGAGGAGTGCCAGACTGGCACTTCAACCGTTTCACTTCTCGCTTTCGTCTTAATTTGAGTCCATGAGAGAGATTCGATAATTTTGTAAAAATTCTTCATTAATGCTACGTCGCCAAGCTATCATACTTTAGAGCGTCCCTTGTGGCGCGATACTTGTGCGTTCCAGTCCAATGCCATTCTACTTATGTCGGTCGCTGGCTTGGGCAACGTATGGTTAATCCAGTTCCATTTGCGCTCTCGTACTTCAATGCCAATTGGTTTTTGTCTGCTTTGATTGAGGAGTTGTGCATTTTAAATCCAATTGCCTGGCCACCAGATACGCAAACTTGCTCTTAGACCTCGGTTCACAAATGCGTCTGCGTTGCAGACGTCTCATCGCCATTAAAGATTCGTAGTTTGGTACGCATTGTCAGGTGTTTGAAAAACCAGATCTTTTTGAGGTTTGCAAAAGCTTTGGCTTTTTTGATTCGAACATCGAATCGTCTTTTGCTCCACCGTCCAAGGTCCATAAATGGGTTCCCAATAAATTGTGAACCTGTTTTGTAGCAAGGTGTTGATTTCGATGGACTCAGTTTTCCCGACATTCATGCACAGACCAACGTTTTTGGCTTGGGAGCTTAAGTCAGTAAGTTTGCTCTGTATGTGTCCGCCATTCCTTGATAAGAATGCTATGCGATTGGCGTAGTCAAGGACGTCTAAATGCTTCATATGGATAGGATTTCGGAGAATTCCGCTACCTGGGCTGAATAGTCAAGACTATTTGGAAGAAAAAGGTGATAGTATATACCCTTGTTTGACACCAGCCACAGATTCAGTAGGCTCATAATGCCTCTCTCATAGAAGTCTTGGTGCTTATTGACAAAAAATTCTAGTAAGAAACATTATAGAAAATCTTTTAGAAAATACAATTTTGCTTTAACTTTCTTTCCAAAAACTATCGTTCAAAATCGTTGTTGCCTTCAAACGATAGTTTCAGATTTTTAATATTAGTAAGTGCAGTCATGATAATTGGGCTCAAATATAATCAATTCTTCAGTCAGTAGGACTATTTCTTCATTATCTAACCATTGCCGCCGTAGCCGAATGGGTTGGTGCGTGACTAACATTTGGGAGTGGGTAGATTCAGCAAAATTATAGAAAAAGTTTTTGTAATAGCCCTTCAGCAGGCAATGGTAAGCTTCCAAGTGTATTTTTGCCATGGAAAAGCTCCTCATAAAAAAACCACATGACATCCGAAGGCGACTTAAAACTGTAGGTCTCTCCGTTTGGGGAACAACATCAAGACGCACACCACAAAGAGGAGGAGGAGCTCGGCCAACACCTAACGCGCTAATTATTTCTTTATATATTTTTCAACACTTGCAACTTTTATTTCATATTATAGTCTATAATTTCTTAAAAAATATCCTCTTCTTCTAATATTTTTAAATTTCTAAGAGTAGTTTTACCAACTAAGTCACAACCTACGTACGCTTTGAAATACTTAGAAAATATAAGAAAAAATGTTGATAAAGTGTTAGAGTACCGCATAAAAACCTGCTTCATAGATAGAAGCTCGTTAAATTTGGTGTTCTGGGAAACACTTCGCTATATGTAGCCACGTTAAGTTTGAGTATAAAAGTAATTGTGAGTGCGCTCGGTGGCTGCTATGATGTCAGTAGCTGCATGAGATGTGCAATTAAATGGCTCGTATTGAATTTCACACCACTAAACACTCCATATATTCAGTTGCTAATGAAAGGTCCTTGGCGAACGCATGCGCATAATTAATTTATAGGCAGGTGGGATGCATTTATGCTTTCACCAGCGCATACACACACACCAACACAGACGCACACATATGCATAAAAAGGTAAACAAAAATGAAGCTACTCTTGTATGGAGGTGATTAAGTGTTGCTGGCGATTAGGTATGTGCAAGTGTGCCGTGTGTGTGTGAGCTGCTGCTGTTCCACCATCGAAAAAAAGGAAAAACTAATACAAATACGAGTAACTGAGCGTAGAGCAGCTGCTACCTGGATTTATATTTAGTTAGCAGGCGTGTGTGGCAAGTTGCCACGTCTAACAAAGTTTCGCCTGATTACTCCCAGTAAGGGATTATTTTGTTCAGTTACATGCGTACTCGATGTAGCTGCACGGTGGTTTTATACATCCGAGTACAGTGCCCGTGCTTGGTAATGAATGCTCTGTAAAGTGTGCATGTGTGCGTTCGGGCGCTGTCGCTGAGCTATTAAAAGCAATTATCTATTAAATGTAATTACTTTATGTGCATCTCAGCGCTTGCGACTATTCTGCTAAGCATAAGCCAGTTATACTGTTATATTGTTACATGGGCACACACTCACATACACATACATATATAAGTGTGAGGTATGTATGCTCATATCGAAAAGTATATATGGAAGCGGAGAAAGGTAGCGGTGTGTTGCGATTCAGTAAAACTTTTACATTTACTTATTTTTTGGTGGAAAAGATATTATGATAAAATCGCAGACGTTCTACGCTCTCAGCTTCGGTACAGTAATTTGATTTGTATGATAAAACTATAAATACAGAATTTTTTTATAACGTTTGAAATGGGCATTACCAAATTTCTTAACATTAACTTAGACATTGCTGATGGAAAACTCTGCAATTCTATTGAGATCAATCACCTCCTGCCTTCGAGCTGTTGGCTGTGAGCCCTTGTTATGTATGTCTAGGCAAGAGGACGCGATAAATTCGAATAGTCGAGAGCCCCGTCCATTTCACTTGCTGCTGTCCCAGTTTGCATACTGGGCGTTAGCATCACAACATAGAATGAGGCCCAGATTGCGCCGCTCACACAACCTCACGAGATTAGTGGCCTTCTTGAGTGGTGGCCCTTCCAGAGCATCGTAAGGAAAATAAGCAGATGCAATCACAAACTTCGACCATCCGCGTCTACCTCTGTAACCCACCTCAGCCGCTACCAGGTATTGGCAACAGAATTGCTCAAGACCCGTCACAGTGAGATGGGATGATGCTATAAAACCGGTCCTAGGTCTACTCGAACTCCTGTCATATAATAACGTGGCCCCTTTCAACACGCTTAAACCACAGAGACGGCCCCTAAAGACCCAGAGGTCTTGCACTGCTGTTATGTGGGGTAATGTGTGCAGCTGGGAAAGCCTTCTACTTAGTAGTGCAGTAGCGGCTTTGGAATGCTGCAAGTTAATTTGCGTCACCGTCAAGGGACGGTAGCTACAGGAACCGTCCGAGCCAATCATTTTCGAAAGACATGGCAGCTGACCGTCCCAAAGAAGAGCTCAGACGGTTCCCGTACCGTGAGCCCATGACATCAACACTGGCCTCGTCCACTCGCACCACAAGTGCAGCCCCTTCCTTTCCTTCCCGGTTTTTGCTCTTGGTGTACGAAAGGACTCGCCAAAGCTTCGTGCTGATGCCCGGATTCTGGGCACGTAGACATTATAGGACATCCGTCGTAGACAGGTCTGGATCCGGAATCCAGCAGATGTCCTTCCTGAGGGCTAAACTCTCCTCGCTGTAGACTGCGAAGCGAGTGGTCCCCTTGGGGGGCACGTTATTGACCACTCGAAGTTGGCCAGAGACGCGCACGTCACCTTTATGGTGACGTCCTCTGTCTCATAGCCCGTTGCGTTGGCTTCAGGACCGGAGGCAACAACCTGACGCATCGGTTGACTTTTGCAGTATTTGATTTCTGCATCCGTCAGCTGATGGTCAGGCCCCAGTTTACCAATCACAGCCACAGGTCGCGGGCCAGCAGCCTTCTTGCTATAGGATGGCTTGGCCGCTCCGTTGGCACCACCCGTGCCCACCGAGGATTCGGTACCTTCAGTGAGTGTCACTTCCGCTGACCGAGGTCTTTTGGAAGACACAGACGCAGGAGGGCCGGCAGAGCCACATGAGGATTTCTCCCACATGAGCCTTGCCCGCCGCTTTCTTCTCTCCCTCATTGCCACGTTCTTCAATTTCCCGTCTTCTTTGGGAGGTCTTGCAGCCGCCCAAGAGACCTCACAACCCAGGCCCTCCGAAACAGGGAAACGTTGTTCATACTTTGAAGAAGAGGAGTATGCGATGACAACTCCCGTCTCCTCCAGGATGCGCTCTCGCTCATAGAGCTGAGTTGGAGCCTCCAGAATCCATGCCCATGCCGCCGAAGCTGGTCGATTGCCACTTGTGTGGATTCCACCTGGAGTAATATCCTCTGAGTTGTCCATTACCAAGGATGGTTTTTATGCGGGACTCCTCCCTAGCCAGTTTGGTTCGCAGATGGCACCCTGATTCTATGCCAAGTTTGAGTCATCACACGAGTGTTGAACCCACCCCATCAGGGAAGGCTACTCGTGTGATGTCGGAGCTTCCCTATCCACCACCTGGGACGCGTCCGGTGGGAGCTCAGGCAACTCCACACGGGTCACAATCCTATTAGTAGTTTGTGGCTTCTCTACTGCATCTTTTGAGGTGGCATTGAGGAAAAAGATAATATATATCCATACTAATAGTTTAATTTTACAAGGAACTGGAAACAAGGGACACACACAGACATACTGTGATCATAATAATATTTTTGCGATAATGGTTTTAAACTGTTTTATGGTCGATCTTTAGCTCCTGGGCGATGCTACGACTACCAAAATTCCCGTCAACTTTTAACACCAAAAATGCCTGAACGGAATCGGCGAAACCAAAATTGCACGTAATTCGCTCTTTCAGCATCGGCACCATAGAAACCATTCACCATTTTCGGCTTTATCAAAACAGTAAAATGTACCGAAAATTATGTTTGTTGACTTCTATTGTTAACCCCCTGTAACGCACAACTTAAAGAATTTTTTAATGTGAAATGTCACCTTGAAAATGAGCATAAAATTTAAATTGTTTACGAGATATCGATCACTGCAGCCATCTACCTAGAAAATAATGGATTTATTCAACCTCAAACTAATATTTGCTATAGTAGCTGTAACTTTGGGCTATCACAGCTGCAACAACACTGAGGGCGGAAGAAATGGTAGAGCGGCTTCCCTGTACATAGTTGTTGAATGTTAAACTATTAGAAGTTGATGTCCGAGAGAACTTTTTATGATAGTCTAATCGAAATGAGCAACGTTAATTACTGCATATGCAAAGACGCAGATTTAACAGCAGTAAACGGTTTTCACATATATTACTTCCTCATTAGCTTACTTATTCTTGAAATTTGAAAAGGCCAGCCAAGAAGATTCTTTGGTAAATCTGAAAATATCCTCCAGTTTGAGATAACGTAGTTCAGTCATTCTCATGACATCGGATTCCAAAATTCGTAACCTCGCTCTAACACTCTCAGATGAATTGCTCAGTGCTATCCGGCTTCTCTCGGAAGTTCCGGCTTCAATCGGGTCATCAATGATTTCAATGGTGGTCAGAAGTAATACTATAATGATACCGACCATCAACCGAAAGTTTTTTCTTTCAAGTTTTAGAAGAAAGTTCGACAGTTTTCTGTTCGGGTTTGTCACAAAACACTATGCAGTTCTGCATCGTTCTAGACCGGACCATGGCTCTTTATGTAAATCGCATATAGTACATAATCGTTTCTTAATGTTAGCCTTGCGATATTTTATGTGTTGTGGTGTTGAAACGAACTTTTATGTTACTTGCAGTCGTAAACCTTCGGCATCCGAAGTAGCCAAATAACCCTAATGGGTGGACTGAATTTAATAACAGCAACGATTTACCGTTACTAGCGTTCTTCTCTCATCTGTTTAGTCTAAATGTATTGTATAATATAATTTTATGATTTTGAAATACTTGGAATTTGTCATATATTTTAACAGTTGAGAAGATTTATCGATTTTTCTGAAATGTTAACAACAAAAAAGGGTGAGCTTGTGTTAACCCCAAGTTCGGAACTGGTGATAAAACTATAATTTTGTGGGTGAGTTAGTGGAAACAAATATTTATTTTATTGCAAATAACTTTTAATTTATTAGCACTGGTAAGGACAAATTCGCTAAACGGCATCATAACGAGCTATGAGCCAGAGTGTCACACAGTGAACAACCGCCTCAACCTAACCTAACCTAAGAGCACTGATAGGCTTAAAGATAAAATAACTCATTGAGGTGTTTCATTATTGCCTTTTATTGATGTCTTTATTATTATTCGCCTAAATAATACGCCAAAAATGGTTTTTTAATAAGTTTTCCGGTTTGATAAAAGAGGGCCTTGCTACTCATTTCATTCTGTCAATTCATTCAATTAGTATAGACGTGTCACAGTATTTTCTACATTGGAAAAAATCAAGCATCCTGCAGAGATTGAATTATTATTTTTGGAAGGTATGAAAGCAAAGGAAATTTATGAACAAATGTTGAAAGTTTATTAAGACTTTTCACCGACAATTAGTATATACCTATGAAATGAGGCTTTCAACTATTGGTCCATAGATGTCGCTAGAAGTATTTTTAAACCTTCTCAAATGTCTTATTTTTTTCGTCTTTCGTCTGTCAACAATATTCAGTTCATTGTTTGTTTCCTTTCATACAACAATGCATTTTTGTCGCTCTTCAAAATGCCGAATTTCGTGCCTTCCAACTACGATTTGCGGACATCGAAAAACCACTTGTGAAATGCTGCTCTCCCGGTTCAAAGAAAAGTCTTTTTTGCATCTAATCGTTACGGCTGATGAAAAATGGGTGTATTTCGCCAATCTCAAGCGTAAACGATCGTACGGTACGCCCGGCCACAAGCCAGAAACAACGGCCAAACCAAATCGCTTCGGCCGCAAGGCAATGCTGTGTGTTTTCTGGGATCAGCGTGGTATGATTTGGTACGAGTTATTAAAACCAGGTGAAACAGTTGACGTTGCATGATACCAATGACCATTGGCCGATTTAAACAGCGCTATACACCGAGAACGCCCAGAATACCATGGTATGCCGATCGGCGTCACAAAGTAATGTTTCTTGATGTCAATGCACCGCCACATCGAACAAGAGCGACCCGGGAATTGGTGGAGACGTACGATTGGGAACCGCTGGTGCATGCGGCTTACTCACCAGACTTGGCGCCTTCCGATTATCATTTGTTTGCATCGATGGGGCACGTACTTTCCGACCAGTGCTTCAATTCTCACGAAGAAGCGAAAAATTGGTTCGATGATTGGTTTGCGGCTAAAGACGGCCAATTTTGCCTGAGAGATGGGAAAAATGTGTCGCTAGCGATGGCTTTTATTTTGAAGATTAAATTTGTAACCATTTTTTGTTAATAAAAGTTTGAAATTGAAAAAGAGTCTCATTTCATAGGTATAGTACAAAGATGGGTTGATGAATTTAAAAGTGGTCGTATAAGACTTGATAAGCAATATTATCCTGAAGTATTTGGTAGAAAGCTGTGTGCACAAAGGCTGCCGCATTCGCGAACAATGAAACAAAAACTCATTCGGATGTGAATTTGTCAGCAACATTTAGCGTGTTTTCAAAAGGATAAGTGGATTTTGTGTATCGATTCATCACTATGGATGAGGCTTGGGTCTATCACCGTAATCCTAAATCAAAAATAAGAGGCTGAAGAGTGGTGCGAACCTGATTCTTCGGCTGCGAAACGAGTTCGGGTTCAGAAATCAGCCAAGAAGGTATAGGCACCAGTTTTTTGGCATGCGAAAGGAATTTTATATGTGGATTTCCTGCAAACTGGTAAAATAATAAATTCTGAATTTTATGTACACGCAAACGTTGTTGAGCCCCCTAGAATACGATTTTTTTAATATTATTAGTGTACTCGATGGGATATTAAAAAGAAAATATATTTTAATGTAATTTATCTAAATATTTAACTGTTTCTTCTTTGCCACTACAGCCCCTATATGTACTTTCATTCATTCGAAAATGGAGGAACTTACATTTTGAAGTTTCCTCCGAACGGATGATCGTTTTTGTGATGACCTTTTTCATGGCAGAAATATGCTCAGTGGTTGCCAATGTCGAGAAGTGGATACCATTAGAAAACACTTTTCCATCTTTTTATGCCCGAGGTCTCGAATGATAACCATGCACTAGGCCATTTGGTTACGGGGACTGCTTATGTAATGTTTTAATAAGCCAAATTTAAGCCCGGAAACTGTTTATAGGGTGAGAGCTCGAAAATTTTCCCGACCAGAAGCTAGCTGAGAAGAACTGACAATAAATTCTAGGTCACACTGAATAGCGAGAATACTTTGTTAGCCATTTGAAGCAGGAAACATGTCTTATCACAGATTGAAGTAGCATGCAGAAGAACTCAAAAACGTTGCCAACTCCTGCACTAAAAGCAAATGCAAAACATGCTAGAGACTGCTGGCAATGCCTTACTTAAATTCTACGAGTGAAAGGGAGACATCCAGTTGAAGCATGCACACACCCACTTGGCCATATTCTCGAAAGATTATTTGTTTCCTCGTATGCCAAATTACATTGGCAAGAATCTAATGGAACTAATTTAATAATATTCAACATCCCTGAAGATCCATTTTGCCATCAGCTACAAGAATTTTGAATGCACAGCGCATATGAGTGGCCCAGTTGTTGCTGGCATTGTTGGCATGCATATGTGGCATGCAAATCCCATTGTAGCGATAAAATAAAAGCGAAACTAAGTAAAATTATACACTGCAGAAAACACGCACACACTCACAAATTTATATATACACACATACGTATGGATGTGCGCCGGTTTGTAATACATTTTATTACAGAGTATAAACAACACAACCAACAGCAACCCGACTACACAATAAAATATCCATTTATTCTTAATCCTGGCAATTTCGCTGAAGTAAATCCACTCAAAGTCACAACTTGCAGCACAAGCAGTGCAGGAGGGAAGAGCGAGATAGAGAGAGGGAGAGAGGGGGCACACAATCAATGCCACTGTCACGCGCACCCACACACAACCGCTCTTGCGCATATCTGTGGCGTCTGTGTGTATGAGTAGGGATAAGCAAACAAACACCTATCACCCGATCACGCCACTTACCCGCACATCCAGGCACCCACTCGCACCGATGCCAGTGTAACGCATTTCAGGCGCATCAAGATAAAATCGACATTGTGTCGTTGTGATGTGTACGATTTGCGGCTGAGTCTATGTGTTTTGCATTTTCTCATCGTAGTTGTGTTGTCGCTTAGCTTCGACATGCGTTTGCCTATTACGGCTGTGTTTGTGTATGCGCAACGGTGTTGTTTTGCGGCGCGTCGTGTGCTTTTAGTAGAACAGACTTCATGATCTATGTACTTGTGTGGGTGTGGATGCGTATAGCAGCAACAAAGCCTTGAAATCGCTTATTGTCGCACATGCGTTTGCTACCGTTGTTTGGCATCGCTTTAAGCAGCATTTGTTAGCGCACACACACATACACACTTGAACGCGTATTGACGGATGTTTATCCTATTTGCGCTTCCCGCATTACAATCGGCGCGCAATTTTCGAATTTTTCACTTTACTCGAGGCGCGGGGTCACAAACATTTATTGATGCGACAATTTTGTAAATATTTCGTTTCCTTCGACGCTAATGGCCATCTTCCCTAAGCGCTTCAGTAATGCAAATGTTATAGTATTAGACGCTAATACAAATTTAATAAAAGCTGTTGATGTAATTTTTATGTGCGATGAAATTTAAGAAAACATCAAACAATTTAGTGTTTCTTGTAATTTATTTAGAGTTTATTTTTATTTAATTAGAGATTTTTTAAAAATGAGCAGTGCAATGCAGGCGCATGGGTTAAGGAGTTAGACCTCCTAAGCGGCGGAAGAAATAGGCATATTTTATATATTTCTTAGTGGGTCAATGGAATAAATACAAAAATTATTATGAAATAGCTACTTTATCGTATGATGCTAAAGTGACGCTAGTGCAGAGCGATACATACACAAATGTAGCGAATTCAACGCGAGAGGAGCTTTGAAACAACTACTTTGCCACTGCCCTGTACTTAGCAAAACACGAGTAAACTACTTAGGTTCTGCATTATTTTTAACCTTAGAAAGCGTGGCAGATCAAAAAATTAGTAGCCCACTTAAATTAAAACTAAATTAAAGATAAAATATAAAGGTCTTAAACTTTCCATACAAGCACTTGGTAAAAACTTGGTATAATGCCGGTCTATGTGGATCAGCCAAGTCCAATCTAACCTAACCCCTTACTTCCATCAACTATAGCTATAAAAGTACCCAAAATGTTTTATATACAAATTTCCAACAGGACTCGGCACCATCTCATAAAGCTCGTGTGAACCAAGAATGGTTAAAAAATCATATTCCACACTTCATTTCGTCCACACAACGGCTTTCGAATTCGCCAGACGCAAATCCCATGGACTATTCCATCTGGTCCATTTGTCAGGACTAAAAAATATGCTAGTATGGATGCGCTGAAAAAAGCTATTATACGAGAATGGGCCAAAATACCTCAACGACACATTCGTGCAGCATGCAACTCATTTTTTGACCGTTTGAAGGCTACAGTCAAGGCAAAAGGTGATCATATCGAGCTAAAGTGAATATATATATGTTAAAATTGTAATAATTTTTGAACAATTTTGTCTTTGAAGTCAATAAAAACTAATTTCACACAAAAAAGTTATGGTGTTTTGAATAGGTAACACTTCATATCGTTCACCCTGTAGAGCATAATGTTAATCTGTTTTATGTTGATAGGTGCACTCTTTATGGTTCGGATAGAATTGGGCATGGCGGTGATTTTCCGATGTGTGTAAAATCTAGTTCGTTCTGTTGAGCTGAACAATAAACTAGAGCATATGAAAATAAACTCCAGAAGTGTACCCTACGAGTAGCCCAGGAGTGGCTTGAAGTCCCAGAAGGCACAGGCGGCCCCAGAACCAAACGCTTTGTGCAGATGGGCAGAGATGAACTTAGACAGAAATTTCTGGAATGAGCGAATTGTCATTCTGAGTGACAGTCAGGCGGCACTCATAACCCTATCGGCCCTGTAAGATCGAATCCTCACTGGTACTTGCATGTATCGAGAAACTTAATATACCAGGAACGTACAATTGCATCCAGCTAATTTGGACCCCAAGACAGAGGGGTATAACTGAGAACGAAATAGCCAACGCATGATGAGAGAGGCTGCGGGCTCGCCTTTAATAAGACCCGAGTTTTTTTTTTTGGTGTGGGATAGCACACCACCAAGGAGAAGCTTAGGAGTTAAGAGGAAAGGCTAAGGTAGGTTTGCTGGCGCCAAACTATGGTTTGTGCCATTAAAAGGGGTTTAAAAAACTCATAACCCTCCGTAGGGATAAACCGAGAATGCTCACAGGCATTCTTATAGGCCACTGAAGATGTTTGAAAATCGGTTGTGAAACAACAACAGAATCGAAGGAGCAAAAGCGCTCTCTAACTGGAAGTTGGCCCGAATATCCTTTTTCAGTAAAAGTGCAATAACTCCCTCAATTCTGCTCCGATTGCCTTAACACTTTCATTGCACGATAGCTAAGGGTTCAGGCTTTCCAACCATGTACAATTTTTGAAAATTGTAAAACAACAACAGAATCGAAGGAGCAAAAGCGCTCTCTAACTCGAAGTTGGATCAACGTAGCGCATCTCGAGCGGAAGAGTGCAAGTGTGTAACCAGCTATAGCGTATTTAAGAATCATAGAAGAAAAGCCATTAGGTTTCAAAAAAACTTAGAAATGCATTCGTGAGATTGAGATTGGCACTAAATGCAATTATGTTAATGAACTGAATGATAATTTTTTTCAGTTGTCCGATTATAATAGTAATAAATATCGTGAGTGTAGGTATGGTACGATACCTGGTTTTTGGTTAATAAATGTTGTTGATTGTGAAGTTGTTACGTCCGTACTTAGTGTCAAATCCAATGCTATAGGTCTGGATTTATCCTATATTCTTCAAATATGCGACTAAACTTTCTACCGTATGTTTTTTATGTCTTATATACCACTTTTCGCACTCCTATCTTTCCCAATGGTTACAAGGTGGGTGAGGTGATTCCAATGTATAAACCCTAAGCGGTTATAGCCCTATCGCAATTTTATCTTTCATGTTAAAAGTGCTCTAGAGGATAATGCATTCTTAGATAAACTCTTTCCTATGGCGCAACACTAATCTGGTTTTCGATCAAAAAGGAGCTGCACCACAGCGCTTATTAAGGTTTCAGATGATATTAGACTTAACATTGGCAACAACTTCGTAACATTTTTAAATATTGTGGACTATTCGAAAGCTTTCGACACCGTCGATCACGGACTACTTGACTTAAAACTTAGAAAATGATTTAGCTTTTCAGTGCCAGCACTGAGTTTAATACAATAAAATTATTTCTTAGTGATCGTACGCAAGCTGCATGTGCCAGTCACAGCTTATCCAGCTATTTGCCTATAACAAAGTGTGTTTCCCCGATAATAACTTTTAACTCTGGCTTGGAATACCCACATCTAAAGTGCGGCCGCCGTAGCCGAATGGGTGGGTGTATCACCACCAATTGGATTTCAGAGAGAAAGTGAGTTCGAATTTCGGTGAAAAACCTCTGAGTGCCACGAAAAAGCGCCTCATGAAAAACCAGCTGCCATTTCAAGGTGGCCAAAAACTGTCGGCCAAACACCTAACAAAGGATGCAGGTGTTAATTATTATTTTTTTTAATATTTTTTGACCTCAAATTGGAGTTATAAATATAACTATTCCCGTTGCTTTTAATTTATCTCTCCTCGGTAAATTTTGCTACTCCACTCCCTTATATACGATGCAGCCTTTAAGGATGCTTAAGACTGATACCTCCCTATTTAGTTCCACTCAATTTTTAAATAAATTACCATGAAGTTGGTGCCGGTATGTTTCTTATCATCTTCGTAATCTATAAGTCATTTGCTTTACATTTCATGGCTCCGAGCTCATTACTGCTATTTTGTATGCAGGTGCATTGATACTCGCTCCACCAACAATAATGAACCAAAGATCCATTTCTTCAATTTAATTATTCTTATTATTTGAAATTTCATTTATTTTCTCATATTTTTTCATACCGTCCTTCTATCATATCCTTTGATTTGCTGTTATACATCAAGAAATTAAAATAAGTTTAGTATTTCTTCAGCCCGCGGCGCTATTCGAACGTACACAGTTGACGGAGGTTTCTGCTGCTGAAGTCACAGATCATAATGAAACTGGCAATGCTAATTTCTTATTATTGCAATTTTTCCTTTTCAACTTCTGCTCATTACGCTCGGTAACATTTTTATTCCCTTTTCCTTGTGTGCGTAACATTGCATGCACAGTTTCGCTTTCCATTTGTGTAAGTGCATTTATCGATAGCCATGCCGTATAATTTTTCATAAACGTCAGTCTGTGTCCCTAAGCCATTCGCCATTCCTTATGCACCGTTCGCCGAAGTGCAGCTCCCACCATCATCATGAAATACCAGCACAATGGCATTTATACGAGTAATCTATTCTTTGTGCTTGTCTGCCGCCAATTCTTTTTTCGAGTTTCATTCTCTGATAAGTAATTTCTTATGGTCTGTTACGTCGTCCGCTAGATAATTAATGCATTTATTGTTTTCTATAACAATGAATTGGAAAAAAATGAAAAAGTTTTTAAGTGTTCTTGCAGTACACGCGCGCCCGCTTTGAACGACGCGCCATTATGGTTGGTGTGCAGTGCAATCACTTTGATCCCCTTTAAATGAATTATGAGTAATTGTGAAGCACGGAATTCGAGTGGTTGTATGTAAGTAAGACAATGCTTTGAAGGAATTTCCGTTGAACTTTGAATGGCTTTAACAAATGCTTTCTTTGATGAATGGTGTTGAATTGGTGGTGGTGTTGCCAGGAAATAGAGCCACGAGGAAGGAATTGGTTGAGATCATTTAAATGCATTTTCCAACATAGTTTTAATACCTTTATCAACTTTTTCAAGCGAGACTATGGGTAATTTTTTTAATTAAAATGACGAAATGGCGAAGCAAAGCAGCATTGGAATACCTTAAAGATGAGTCATATAAGAAGAGGTTCGTGGACATAAAAATAGCAGTAGCCTTTAAAAGCTACAATATTTTGAATTCATATGTTTGTATAAATCATACAAATGAAAAAATCAACACCAGATATCTACAAAGGGTTAGGGGCTTTCAGATGTGTAGAGTTTATCCGAAAGTTTATGGTGCTGAAATCTGGACACTGAAAGCTAATGATATAAACCAGCTATTGCGATTTGAAAGATCCATAATGAGAAAAATCGACGGTCCTATTTCGCTTCAAAACGGCACGCATCGCATCCGTTATAACAATGAAATTGAAAACCTTATTGGTGGTGAAAATGTAATAAGTTTTATTAAAGCGCAGTGGATTAGATGGTTTGGCCACATCATAAGAATGCCCAACGAAAAAATCCAAAAACGTGTGTTTTCTTTGCGTCCAATTGGAGGAAGCAAGAGAGGCCGACCAAGAAAGAGATGGCTTGATGACGCAGAAGCAGACTTAAAAGCGATGAACGTTCGTAACTGGAGAGATAAGGCAAGAGAGAGACTGAATTGGAGGAGGATTGTTGATGAGGCTATGGTCCAGCACAGACTGTGAAGCTAACAGAGAGAGAGAGGGAGAGTTTATCCGAACAAATTTAGCAACTACATAAATGACGACTGTTCATTGGTGTAGTTACGTTTTAAGGAGACTGATACCTAAAAAATTTCGAAAAAAAAATTGTTATAAAATGTTAATATAATTCTTTAAGAATATGTCACGAAATTTGTAGAACGTAAATTTAAAGCGCTAGGAGAGGTATAGTTACGTTGTATTCAAACTTTAGACTCGTTTTTATCAAAACTAGTTTTTCGAATTGGTTATTGACCGACCGCGGCGGTCGCCGTAGCCGAATGGGTTGGTGCGTGACTACCATTCGGAATTCACAGAGAGAACGTTGGTTCGAATCTCGGTGAAATACCAAAATTAAAAAAAACATTTTTCTTATAGCGGTCGCCCCTCGGCAGGCAATGGCAAACCTCCGAGTGTATTTCTGCCATGAAAAAGGTCCTCATAAAAATATCTGCCGTTCGGAGTCGGCTCTAAACTGTAGGTCCCTCCATTTGTGGAACAACATCAAGACACAAACCTCAAATAGGAGGAGGAGCTCGGCCAATCACCCAAAAAGGGTGTTCGCGCCTATTATATATATATATAGATATATATATACATTGGCTGATCTCCCTGAAATTTTGCACCCATCTCTTTTACGATATTACTTTCTATGTGAAGTTTCGAAAATTTAGTAGACAAATTCGCCCCAAAATTCAATTTATTTAAGCATTTTATTCCGCGAATTTTTTTTTCCATTTTTGTGTAGACAAAAAAATTTTTGGTTTTTTGTATTCAGGTCACTGACGCCGATGCCACAATGCCCGGCTGCGACCTTCCTGGAAGAATTTAGTGTACATCCGCCATTTTAAATGATTAAAATAAAAAAAATCTATATTATTTTCATGTATAAATAAACTGTATGCCAATTTTGACAAAAACATATTGACTTCTTCATTTTAAATAATTTTAACGAAAATCAGGGAAAATCTCTCTTTTTAAGTAAAATAAATAAATAGATAATAAATAATAGAATAAATAAGTGTAACATTGAAATAGCAGTGCTTAAGTTTTTTGAGGTTATAAAAGAAATAATAATACAATTTTGCAGAAATTTAGATGATAAGTACGGTTTTTTATGTTTGATTTATGTTTTTTTTTCTAAATAAAATAAAGCAACTACAGCTACCAACTATTCTCTATGGAAAGTAACTAAAGAACTCACTAAAACAGCCATACACAAGCCTCTAATAAAAATCAATTCCAACACATGGGCAAGAACAAGCAAAGAGGAGGCTGAAACATCAGCTGATCACTTTAAAACAATATTTACAAATAGTTTGGGTAATAAAAACATAGAGCTTTCAAACACAATTGAAAATGCAGACCACGCAATACAAAACGCGACAAAAGAAGAAATAAAATATTATATAAAGAAACAGCATCTCCATAAACTTTTTGTAGCTCTTGATGCGCTTCAGCCGCCGTTTTTTTCGAATGAAAGAGGAAAATCAACACTTCCCGCAAATGACGATTATTCGGCACAAAATCAGACATTTTCACAAAACAAAAAGTATAGGATACCAAAACAAAATCGCTAATGCGTGGAAGCAGTTTGTTGACCATATGTCTAAGCTTGGTTTATGACGCTTAGGTTATGTTAGAATCGACTAGCGCACAGTGCTGGCGGTATCTATTGACAAACAGCGGGAACTTAGTTGCACACTTAATAAGTTATTTTATAGCTGATTTAAGTGGCACAGTGCAAGTCAATAGTAAGCCAAAAATCACATTGAGTTTGTTTAGTCACGGTCTTGAGACTTTTTTCCATTTAACGCTTGCTGCACATTTTTTATATGAAAGAAAATACCCAACAGCGTCAGTAGAAGAAATTGCTGTGTATGAAATTTTTATTTATATTGGCAGCATTAAATGTAGGTCGCAAAAAGTTGAACGAAAAGAGGTGTTATTTGGGTAAAAGAACATTGTCTCGATAGCGCAATCCATTCACCATAACTGTTGCTCCAGCTTCATTTTCGAAAAAGTAAAGTCCAATGATATCGCCGGATCATAAGCCGCATCAAACAGTCACACGTTGAGGATAGGGAGGCTCTTCAACAATAACTCTTGGATTTTCTGAGCCCCAGATCCCACAATTTTGCTTGTTGATGAAGTCACCGAGGTGCAAATGGGCCTCTTCAGTCAAGATGATTTTTCGATGAATTCCGGATCATATTCATGCATTTCAAGACACGACGTTGTTGATGGTCGGCCGACTAGAGCTCGTGTGTTAAGTGGACTTCATAAGACTTAATATCCAAATCTTTATGCAAAATACGGTGTAATGACGTTTGTGGGATGCCTAAATCCAAACAACGACGAGGAATGGACAAACCTGGGTTTTCTTCAACACTACACTACGGCTACAACAGCAATATTTGCGGCTGTTCTTGAGCGACGTGCACGGGTTTTATTCTTCACATCACTAACTTGTCCCAATCGAATTTTTTCATCAATTTCTGTATTGCAGTCCGACAAGGTGCTTCATGAGGACCCAAAAATGTTCGAGTTTTACGAACCGTCTCTGCCAAATTTTCACCATTTTTATAGTGAATTTTAATAATTTCAATACGTTGTTTAAGCGTGTATAGTTCCATTTTTATTAATGACGTAGTTTCTACTTGTCAAATATAAAAAAATGACAACTTCAAAAGTGACCTCTACCAAAATAGCGGGCTATTCAAAATAACACCTGTTATTGGAAAACCCTTTACATAAAATATATAAAGTTAATGAGCACTTACTGTCTCTATTACAAAAAAAAAACAATGTTTCTCTGCTCAACCACCTGCATACATACATGAGCCTAAGGCCTTAGCAGCCCCGCTCCCATTAAAGCAGGACAATAATTATATTTTATTCTTCTTATAATAAATAACTTTGTGCTACTATGCAGCTTCTTCCAATATTTTCCTTCTGTACACAACTACAAATAAACACCGAATTACTTACACATACATGCACATATAAATAAATCTTCAACCAAATTATCTTTCTGCTCTGCACTAGGATTCGATCGATGAAAGCATTTGAATTGCTAACAATAAAATGTGCCTGGTACGAGGGGCAACTGATAAGTGCGCAACGTAAGATACTTAGCGATGACTCACAATGACTTTTTTTACTGTAAACACGAATTACATTACAAAAGGAAATTAAAAAAAAATTGAAACATTGAAAATTAGAAAAATTATATAACCAAAGTTTTCACTCATATACTACCACAGGCCGCGATCTCATCCTCCAGCCCTCGTATTTGCTCTCCACACACGCATGTGCCTGTGTATGAGTACGCGTGTGCAGAGATTTGTGATTTCATTTACTATCAGTAATGTCATAAATCAGAACTAATCTCAGCAGACGCCATCTTATCGTGGGCAAATCTACTTTTGACAGTTACACACATACATATGCATGCATGTATGTAAGAGAATAAGAACAAATACAAATGGTTGAGCACACACGTACGAATATGCAGCTTATGCCAGGTTTATGAAAGAAGCAGTGCTCCTGTATGTGTGTGTGTGTGGGCCTGAGGTACGAATTATGATTAATCACGCTGTCAATCGTCACTCATTTAGCCGTTAATAAATGACATAACTCAATAAATATATGCAATAAATTGTTTAATAGAAGGCATACTTAGGCATGCACGCATACATATGCACACACGCGTCTGCGAAGGAGATAAGGCAACGCGTGTGTGTCATCCAGTGTATGATAATTAATCAAGTGATAAATAGTAAAGAACAACGTGGCCAAGAGCTTTGGACTACTACAGGGAATGTTGTGATTCATCTGCGCCAACTTAAATTGTGCGAATTGATACAGCTTCCTCATCTTTTTAAACACTGAGTAGTTTCAGGTAAGAAATAAGTACATCTACTAGATGCAAGTATGACAGCTGAAAACAGAAATTCACTTGGATATTTTCTTAAAATACCAGAATTGTTTGATTTTCATGCCGTTGTCAGTGAACCCAATGCAACTCTAAGCTCAGATTTTACTGCCTTTTAACGTAATTTTTCTGTCTGTAATTTTTTCGCTTTATCAAGTGATTTTTAAGAGCTTGAGAGCTTTAAATATTAATAATGAAATATCATTAGAATGAATTGTTTTTATTATAATCTGGTAAATAATTTTATGGGATTTTATTTTTATAGTACATATATTAGTTTGAATATCCTTTGTCATTCGTCTACGTTCAATTTTTCACTTCACCAGGGCCACATTTACCTCCTCGGTTGTCGATTTTGGCCGTTCTTCTTAAGACTCGCCCTGCACAGAAAAATGTTCAGTCTGGAATTATTGATACCACTTACAAGAGATAAAATGTCTATTTTATTTAGTTGTGTTCGGAAATATTTCTCCAATCACATACCCACTTGCCTCAATATGTACCAACAATACACTGCTCTCTGAAATCTATAAAACCGGTATACTCAGAAAATGTTTGTAGATGAATTTTATCTGGAACTCTTGAGCAAGTCGCAGTTCATGCGATTATACGGCCAAAGATCTAGCTGATATTGCCATGAAAAGTTACATGTTCCTTTTTGAGTGCTTCAGCAGGTTCCGGATTCTTCGCTTAATGAGTGTTGAGCAAAGGGGATGCTACACTCTGTCTGAGTTATTTGAATTTTTTTATTCGATTCCTCAAGCCTTGTGTTAAACGTTTTCCCGTCGCACTCATACACTACTCATTCGTCGCTGGCGGAATTCCTACTGACATTGCATCAATTATTTTACGTTTGGTCGGCTCCATTTCGAATGACTGTTATGAAATTTTAGAAGAAACATTGCAAGACCATAACAAAAGTTATTGAAATTTTATTATTACAAAAAAAAAAAAAAAATACCACCGACCTACCGAACTTTTGTTAGTCCCCCATATAAGTAGCGCTTACAGCCTTTGTCGGGTGATTGGTTAAGGTTCAATTAGGGTGTGAGGCTTGATGTTCTTTTATAAATGGAGAGACATACAGTTTCATACCTTTTTCGAACGGCAGATAATTTTGTTAATGAGGAGCTTTTTAGTGACAGGATAAAAGACTAGATAGTAAGGATAAGGTATACGGTGTAACGGCTACGGAGGGACACTATGACCTAGGAAACCACTTGATAAAATGTCATTCAATCACGGTGCCTAGACTGTTTAAGTGAGGAAAATGAACGCCTAGTAGGGGCATCCCAAACAGCGAAAATATCTTTTAGTCATTTATTTATTTATTTAGTCCAAGAGATTACAGTCATCAAGTAGATCCAGTCAAGGTAATATTCACAACAGAAATTCTAAGTTGGAACTTAACTAAAACAGAAACAATTCCGAGATGACAGAAAAAATAAAAATTTGTAGTTGTAGTCTTCTTAAATGACAAAACAAAATTCTTTGCTCAACATTTTTTTATAAAAAAGTAATTATTTTTGGTCAACAATTTTTCAATTAATTTAATTTTTTTGTAAAAAATTGTTGATCAAAAAAATTAAGTTAATTTAGAAAATGTTCAAAAAAAAAATTAACTTTTTATTAAAAAAAATGTTGAGGAAAACTACTCATTTGAGCAAACTACAACAAATTTATTTATAAAAAACCTATTTTTTTTTTATAAGAAATTATTGGAAAATAATTTATTTTAGTGAAAAAAAAACAAGTTGTTTTATAAACATTTTTTGGAGAAAAAAGTTAATATGTATTGTCAATTAATTTTTTTGTTCATGAATTTTTTACAAAAACTTGACAAAAATATTAACGTTGAACAAATTATTGAACATTTTACAAACATTTTTTATATAAAAAATTTGTTTTTTTTTTTTTTATTAAATTATCTGTTTCTTATTTACGTATTACTAGCAACCCGCCCAGCTTCGCACGGGTATCACTAATAGGAAATTGAACAGCTTCTTCCAAATCGAGAACAGTATCGACCGAGTAGTATATTTTCGTCGGCGCATCAATCTTTGAAATAATCAAGTTATTTACTTTATCTACTTGTTCGTTAGTTGGTGACAGAATAGCTCTTTCTTTAAACCAAGATATTGTCTTATAACTTATGTTATCAATGTCAGGATAGACATTGTTGACTAACTCTTGGATGTTGTCTATCAAAACACAAAGGTTTTCTAGGTTAATCCTTCCCTCACTTTGTGTTAATTCTCCATTGCCAACTTTTAGCAGCATCTCTGGAAATAGCCTGTTCTCACGTGAAGATGACGAAACCCTCATATTAGTTTTAAGATCTAATTTATTGACATGCGACCAAAGGTGGGATCTTTTTAGCGAAGCATTTATTTCGTCAGCACGTGTTCCTCGAGTCACAACTGGTAGGATTTGACGGAAATCTCCTGAGAACAGAATTGTACATCCACCCATAGGTGAATTTTTGTTGCGCAAATCGCGCATTGTCCTATCCAGTGCTTCCACAGACGTCTTGTTTGACATGGTAGCTTCGTCCCAGACTATTAATGAGCAGTCACGCATCAATTTTCCTGTATTGCTCTGTCTAGAAACACTACAGACGCTGTTATCATCA
The DNA here is from genome assembly GCF_027943255.1 of Anastrepha obliqua. Classification (NCBI taxonomy): domain Eukaryota; kingdom Metazoa; phylum Arthropoda; class Insecta; order Diptera; family Tephritidae; genus Anastrepha; species Anastrepha obliqua. The sequence continues at coordinate 122,231,292 of NC_072896.1, read as the reverse complement.
TCGGTTGCGATTTTGATTGCTTGATTGTAGAGTGTGTGGTTCGGCCTCTTTCCAAAAGACTCTTTCCAAAAGAGTAGCGGCAATGCCGGATGACGCAACAGCTAACGCAATTTTTCCGATAGATCTCAATTACTAATTACTGATGTAATATCTTGAAAAATATTGTTTTTAATTATATGCTGTAAAGAGCCATATACATAGATCTATATGAAAACAACAATGTATTTAAGGTATTTAATTGGATAAGGATTAATGTTGTACCTATTTGTTGAAATCGCTTCGGAAATAACCTATTAGTTGTCGTAAAAAGTAAATGACAAAAAATGTTATTGTATGGAATCGATAGCAAACTAAACGCGCTCCGAATCAATAAAAACTATTCAAAAACTGTATTTTAATTATGTGCGATTTACTAATATAGAACGTGAAAATAGCGTTTTATTTCGCTGTAAAATTGTATGTACATATAATTACATGGAATTCAGTACATACATAGATACATATGTACATACGTCCGAAATGAAATAATGCGAGCGATTCGTAAATACATACATACACACGTCACCATACGATGTTATTCAACATTAATGAGGTGTGGTGAGATTATCGCTTAACGCCTGTTGTTTCATTCGGTTGACAGCAAACAAACACACAAACAGCTTTTTTTGGAAAAAGAGCTGCTTTTGTTTAAACAATTTTGGTTAAATAACAAATAAATCAATTATTTTTTTTGATGCAGAACGAAAGTAAATATTTCAAAGTTAAACTTCAAGAAAGTTTCATTTTAATTGGTTGATTCGTTTATGATTTATGGCCGTGAAAACAAAAAATTTATGTTTTTTTGCCACATTTTGACCGATTGCCCCGCCCCCTTTATATATTTCTTCACATTATATAGATATAAACCTTCCTCTTCAATCAATCTATCTTTGAAAAAAAAAACCGCATCAAAATCCGTTGCGTAGTTTTAAAGATTTAAGCTTATAAGGGGACATAGGGACAGAAAAAGCGACTTTGTTTTATAATATGTAGTGATATATATTATTTATTTTTATTAAATTGTTTTTTTTTTTACTAAAAAAAATTTTTTTTACAAAAATTTCTTATAAAAAATTAGTTTTTTCTCCAACAGATTTTTATATAAAAATTAATTGACAAAAAAAAAAATTAAGTTTTTGTCAATTAATTTTCTTTTCCAGCAATTTTTTTATAGAAAATTTGTTTTTTTGTTCAACAATTTTTTATAAAAAGATTAATTCATTATCCAAAAATGTGTTATAAAAAATTTATTTTTTCCCCAATAATTTTTTATAAAAAATTATTTTTATTCCTCAAAAATTTATTATATAACTAGCGGACCCTCACCCGCTTCGCTGGGTGAAAGAAAAATATAAATGAAAAGTGTTCTTTGTTTTTTTGTTGTTTCATCATTTAATTCATGCTCGGCCATTATTTTGTGAGTTATTCTAATAACAATGTTTTATTTATTTTAGTGACTTACTCTAATGATTGTAAACTAACAACTTATTCTAAAGCCTTCTAATACACAAAATTTTTGGTTTTATTTTCATGCGGTGTATAAATATAAAGTAACGATGGTTTCCCTACTCGAGAACATCCTACATACAGTTGCCCATGTCCAAAGCATGGATAAGTTAGGTCAATTCCACATAATTGAAGTGTTTGACCTTGAGACTTATTGATAGTAATAGCATCTTCACCTTTAAATTTGCCTTTCAAAATTGTTGCTTCAATTACATTGTTCATTGTCCGTTTCACTGCTAATCTTGTCCCGTTGCATAGTTTCGGCTGATTGATATTTCGCAACATAATGATCACTGCGCCGACTTTTAATTGCAAACGATGTGGTGGCAGGCCAGGCAAATTAAGTGAATTCAAAAATTCAATTGGATAATTCACTACATTGTCGGGATTAGTGATTGAATCAATTGATTTATAGGTGACAACTTCACCTGGAATTTGAGTCAAAATACTGGCATTGATTTCATTGACATCGACATTTTTGGCAGCTAATATAGCTCTCTCGCTTAGCCAGCCTTGATTTCGATAGTTTTGTGCAATATTTGGGAATACATTTTGCACTAATTGTACTCTTGATTCTGTTAGGGTACAAAAATTAGTTGGAAGTGTGCTCATGCCTGTACTCTTATCAATTGGCTTTCGTCCATTTCCAATTTACAACAAATGTTCGGAAAATTCAGCAGCTGTTGGATCATTCTGTAACTGCACACGAACATTAGTAGTTAATGTGAGTTTTTGAACATATCTCTACAGATTAGAAGATTTAAGGCACGCTCTCAATTCATCAGCTGCTGGCCACCGGCCAATAGAATTAGTGCACCACCAAATATGTGTGTGTTATTTCGAAAATCTTTCAGTGTTCTATTTAAGGCTTCCAGTGATTTTTTATGAGCCATCGTACATTCATCCCATACAATAATTTTACATGTTTGTAAAACCTTTCCCATTCCAGAATTTTTAGAAATGTTGCAGAAGAAGAATAAAAAGATAAGAATATGTCTATTACAAAGTTTAAAAAATATTAAAAATATTCCCTTTTAATTTAAATATATAAAAAAAACTGTAACGCTAAAGCTCGAAGGGATTTGCTTCAATTTTTGGGAAGCACTCCAAACTCCTATACAAAAGTATTGTACAAAACTGTAAAGAACGAAAAGCACACAGCTTGAAAAATAACTTAAGCTGCATACAATGCGAGCACATGAAACTTGCAATGTTGCATCATTTTTTGGCACGCTTAGGTGAAGTGTAAAAAATGTATGAGAGCACCAACAACAAAGTGCAACAAAGTAGTGTGGAATAGGTGCGAATCAGCATTCACTTTTCCACACCGCCTTCGTTCCATCTCACACAAGAACCTTCCTCCCATCTATTGATTTTATTTTCACTTCTGCTTCCTTTGTCACAACGCGTTGTGTTAGCGGTAAAAAAGCAAGAAACGTGCACTTCGAGAGTGACAGATAAGTGGGGCGCAAAATTGATATTTAGTCATAATTCAACAATGTGTCTGCTATGTGCCACATTGACAAGCAACAGCAAGAACAGCCGCAAGTGCAGAGAAGCTTGCAACAGTTGTTGCAAATGACTGCGAACGAAGCTGGTGTCGAGTGTGAGCTGCGGTTGAATTTATATATATACTTTTTTTTGCAGTCATTTCTTTTGCATTTCGAGACTTTTGCTAAATTGTGCGTTATTTTGTGTAACGAAGAGTGCATTGAAATGGTAAAACTATTCTCTCTGTTGCGGTCTAATACTCTTAAAATTCGCTTGACATACTCCTCGAGGTGAGTGGTAGCTTCCAAAGACAATGTCAAGCATTGAAGAATTTTCCAGCAATTCTGGTAGATATCCGATTTGCTCACTTTTTTGTTATGTTTAGAAATAAAACTTGTTAGGTGTACAAATGCCGCTGCAAGTTTTCTAAATTCTTAGATGAGCATAAATCATATAACATTTTAGGTCGCCCCAATAATAATAATAACTTTTCCATAACCAATAACCATGTCCGAAGAAGGGAATGCGAATCGCTATTCTGTACGTGAGTAGAAGCTGTAAAATGCAAAAGCTGAAAATTAGTTCCTTCACCCAGCTTTTGCAAAAATATCTTGAAGTAATCCCAAGTTTCAGCGCATGGATACCTAACAGAAAATGCCCGGTAAGGATACGCATCAGCTGCGGCTTTGCTTGCCTTAAAAGTTGCTTCGAGCGCCTCTGATCTACCCATGGCCAGAAGTATATCGCGATTTTGCATGTATGTGCACTTACCCAACGATATCTGAGTCGACGGGAGACTGTCACTTAATTGCGGCTATCACTGGTTGGAAAAGACTAGAGTGGTCCGGAAGCCTAAATTTGAGCTTGATGGGTGCTACTCGCTGGATACTCCTCCATCAACACTTCTTTTCAGCTTCGAGCCATTCGTTAATATGTTTGCCATGTCCTTGAGAGAATATGAATGGAATCCAGTGAGTGTGTACACTGATCAAGCATTATGGGGATGAACTCTAAGTTTTTAAGAATACTAGAGTGTTCGTAGCTTAAGGCTACCTTTTGGCCAGACCACCTCAATCTGATTACGTCGCACGTGCACGAGGACGTTTACACTTTCGACAAAGCATTAAGCGCTAGAGTAGGAGTAGTCCGAAGTGCCCCACTGATTCCAATGAGGTCAGACCTTTGCACCTTCTTCAGCTTCTTAATTGATGCCGTCCTTTTCAGCGACCAGACGTCCACCAGACAAGGAGTACATACAATAAACTTGACTTTTGTGTTATATAGCCAAAATTTAACTTTAGGCATATGAGGAACGGTATACCGAACGTTAAAAACGTTGATGACGGCTCCGGACAAGGCCCAAAAAAAAAAAATAACAAAGAACAAATTACCTCTCCAAGGTAAGATTAGAAGATCATTGATTTATTTGTGACCAAACCCGAGTTTATTGCTGCATTAAGCTGAAGTACTTTTTAGGGAAAATGGGTTTAATGTATCCAAAATCACGATTCGAGGACGTTTACGTGCAGATAACCTAAAATTCCGGAGCACATTGAAAAATATTCACATTTTAAATACTCACGGGTGAATTTTGTTTTTGGGCCACGTAGGTCCTGATGTACAGCTGATACCCAATAACTTCCACGAACTGTTAAGCATCCAGTTAAGGTTCAAGTTTGGTGCTGCTTCTCCGAAAAAGGATTTAGCGGCTATTTGTATTTACCGCTAACTGGAACGCAGTTTTGATGTATGAAATTAACAAAAACCGTCATTGCGATCAGTTGCGAAGATATTTGGATGAACTGGTCAACCTTGAGTTTTACAACAGGACATCGACCTAAAGCAACGAAGCCGAAGATTCATAGAATGGATTTGCCAAAATGGGATTGATATGTTCGATTGGCCTACACAGTCGCCTGATGTCAACTCTGCTAAAATGGTTAGGCAAAAGTTAATCAGGAACTCAAAGGAAAACAAATATGGGCTGTCAAATAGTCGATTACTCCTATAACTTGCTTAGAAATTAACACATAATATGCCTGTAAGACGTGAAGCCATCATAGCTAATGGTGGTGGCTATACATTTTCTGGAATATTTTGCTTTATTTAAACCCATAAACAACACAGTTTCATATAATCGAATAGGTCAAATAGTTTCCAAGTTAAGGCGGTCACGCTACCATTAGACAGACTCTAAGTTCAATATGAATTATGCTCGTAAGGCTCCTGTTGAGCACTTCGTGATTTTAATGAGATCGCCATTTCTTACTTTCTGGAATTTTCAGTTTCAAAGAAAGAATTCTCTGTACTATTGAAGAGAATAAGGGATGGGATTCTCTCTAAACAACAATAAGGGATTCTCTCTAAACAACTTCGATACCACAGTCTATACAGACGGCTGTAAAATGGACTGTGGTGTTGGAGCTGGTATAGTATATTCTCATAGAATTGGAATTGAAAAATCTGTGCGTCTTCCCAATACCAGCAGCGTCTTCCAAGCGGAAGTACTAGCAATTGGGGAAGCCTGTAGGTTACTAATCGCAGATTTCTCTTTTAAGGGCAATATCGCTATTCTTTCGGATAGCCAAGCCGCAATCCAGGCGCTGGACGCGACTATAACAACCTCTAAAGTGGTGGAGCAAAGTAGGAATAGCCTCACCAACTTGAATGAAAACCATAGAGTAACCTTGATTTGGGTCCCGGGACACCGGAACATAGAAGGTAACGAAAAAGCTGATGAACTGGCAAGAGGGGGATCTGCCATGAATAGCGCTCTTGCAGTACCAGTATTCACTCCACTAGGTGCGGTCAAGAATGCAATTTCTCTAAAATACCTTCGAATTGCAGATTGTAGATGGAGAGACTAGACGAAATGCAAAATCAGCAGAACGTTATGGCCCACCTACAACCTCAAGCAATCTTCGGCATTAATAAGAATGAAACGACGGGATGCCTGGAGACTAACGGCAGTCATAACTGGCTTTTGGTCTATCGGAGAACAAGCAGCCAAAATGGGTATCCCTCACAATACATACTGTCACAGTTGTAAACAACCGGAGGAAAAAGAAACAATCTTCCATTTCCTCTGTGAATGCCCTGCCCTATGGAAGGACAGAATGGTAACCCTGGGCAACCCGCTGTTCGAGAGTCTCGAGCAACTGTCTGGCGTAGACGTCAACAACCTAATAAGGTTCCTAAACCGCACAGACTGGATATAGTCCTGCTGCAAATAACTGTTAAACAATTTGGTAACGAGGATGTGGCAACAAAATAGTGCGGAAGCGCTAGTTGGATTCTGGATGAATCACCACTCTAACCAACCATCCAACCAACTATTGAACTCTATTTTTTAGTTGAGTTTGACGTAAGTTTGCAATTTAATTAAGTCCATAACTTCATTATTTTAGTTTTAGGTATCAGTTTGAAATCATGACCTTGAAATAAAAAAATAAAAAAATATTTTTTATAACTATATAATAATTTATTTTTTTATTTATTTATTCATTTAATAGTATGAAAATATACTATTTCTTATGACCTATGAAAAACAGATTAATGCTAAGTAACTCAATCCAAAATGAATTAATTCCTTCAAGTAGCGAAGGGATTCAATCGCCTTATCAAATCGAAAAGGAAGGTGAAAGAGGGAATAGTCCTTCTAATATGCAGTATTTTTAAATTAATGAGCAGGCCTCGACTTTTATAGAATGGAATTGAATTGCACAGAATGTAAAGATGACACACAAAAACCTTTTGGACACGTTCAAGTCTACTAATATCTTCTTCTTCTTAATTGGCGCAATAATCACTTACGCGATTTTGGTCGAATTTAGCAAAGCGCGCCAGTCGTTTCTTTCGCGTGCTAACCGGCGCCAGTTGAACACACCAAGTGAAGCCAAGTCCTTCTCCACCTGATCTTTCCAACGCAGAGGAGGCCTTCCTCTTCCTCTGCTACCACCAGCTGGTACCGCATCGAATACTTTCAAAGCCGGAGCGTTTGTATCCATGCGCACAACATGATCCAGGATCCTTACTCGCTCCGCTATGTATATGTCGTCGTTAAGCCCATACAGCTCATCGTTCCATCGCTTGCGATATTCGCCGTTGCCAACGTGCAAAGGTCCAAAAATCTTACGCAGAATCTTTCCCTCAAACACTCCAAGCGTCGCCTCATCGGATGTTGTCATCGCCCAAGCTTCTGCGCCATACGTTAAGACGGGCATGATGAGAGTCTTGTAGAGTGTTAGTTTTGTTCGTCGAGAGAGGACTTAACTACTCAATTGCCTACTTAGTCCAAAGTAGCACTTGTTGGCAAGAGAGATTCTGCATTGGATTTCAAGGCTGACATTGTTATCGGTGGTAATGCTGGTTCCTAAGTATACGAAGTCCTTTACAACCTCGAAATCATAACTGTCAACATTGACACGGATGCCGATATGCGAGTGTGCCGACTGTTTGTTTGATGACAGGAGGTACTTCGTTTTATCCTCGTTCCCCACCAAACCCATTAGCTTTGCCTCTTGATCCAGTTTGGAGAAGGCAGAACTAACAGCGCGGTTGTTAAGGCCGATGATATCGATACCATCGGCATACGCCAGCTATTGTACGCTCTTTTAAAAAATTGTGCCTGAGCGATTAAGTTCTGCGGCTCGTACGATGCTCTCCAACATCAGGTTAAAGAAGTCACACGACAGCGAGTCACCCTGTCTGAAATCTCGTTTGGTATCAAACGGCTCGGAGAGGTCCTTCCCAATTCTGACGGCGCTGCTGGTGTTGAGCAACGTCATCTTACATAGCCGTATTAGTTTTGCGGGGATACCAAATTCAGACATCGCGGCATACAGGTAACTCCTTTCCATACTGTCGAATGCAGCTTTGAAGTCGACGAAAAGATGGTGTGTGTCGATTCTCCTTTCATGGGTCTTTTCCAAGATTTGGCGTATTGAGAATATTTGGTCGATGGTAGACTTTCCAGGTCTGAAGCCACACTGATAAGGTCCAATCAGTTGGTAGACGGTGGGCTTCAGCCTTTTACACAATACGCTCGCTAGAACCTTATAGGCGATATTTAGATTAACATATGGATTAACAAAGTCTGCACTAAAACTTTGAATAAAATCAATAACGGATTAAGACTTTGAAATGGTGTGATTTAAATGTCTTTGAAAAAAGAATTTATAGTCAAACACCACCAAGATCAATAATTTCACTTCGATGGGATAAACTATAACCACAAATGTGCTAGGAAGTGGGTATAGGGGAACAAGATTTAGAATAAGAGCCATCTATATATTATATAATATATCTATATATATGTATAAAAATTAAGCCGAAAAAAAGTGTGCATTTGTCCGGGGTAATCTCAGCAACGCGTGTAAGGAAAACAATGAAAGTTTCACAGATTGTTGGTGTTTCTTTGGCAAAAATTTCTGTGAAGTTTGGTTGAAATCCGATAACGCGTGTGTGTGCGGTGCGTCGGTTAAGTGAGTGTGTTTTTGCTATTTGCCGCACGTATTTTTTGTACCGCACATAGCATTCATTAGAATTGAATACATTTTGGTCGTGTGTGTCTGGGCCGATTATTATGAAATTTGGTATATATATATATTTTTCCACGGTGAAGGTTAGTATAATATGCTTATTGATTCCACTCGCCACCAGGTGGCGCTGCCGAAGGCCAAAACGAGGACCCGGGTAACCCTAGGATGTGTTTTTGCATTGTGGGTATCAAATCAAAGCTACTGATGAGTGCTTTAATACAGAGTATTTTTTAGGTCTCTGAGTGACCAGGGTCTCGAGATATAGCCGAAAAGGTGGACCAAGGTACCCTTGGATGTGTTTGTACAATATGGGTATCAGATGGAAGCTGTTGATGAAAGCTTTTAAGTCAAGTAATTTTTACTGCCCGTTTCCGGGATAAAGAAAGGAGATGGAGCTGGAGATGGAAGAAGGAAAGAAATAGCTACAGGAAGAGGAAGAGAAAGAGGAAGTACTTTTTAGATGCCCCTGGAGGTGCAGGAAAGACTTTTTTGCTTTCAATAATTTTGTCAGCCTTAAGATCGCAAAATAAAGTAGCCTTAGCACTTGCTTCATCCGGAATTGCTGCCACTTTGTTGGATGGCGGTCGAACGGCGCATTCTGCTTTAAAATTGCCATTGAATATTGTCATATAGTTACATAGTTACATTTAAGGTTAGTCTAAGGTAATGTTAACGACAAAAGAAACAACAACTGTTAAATATTGAAAATAAAGAGAATAATTAATAAGTAAATAGAAAGTAAGAGCATAGTTATAAGTTATTAATGTAACTGCATTGAAATAAAAGTTAGTTCTTGAAGTGACATTGAAGAGGTTTGTCTGACTTGAATACTTAACTATATCCATACAGAAGAAACACCCACCTGTAACATATCGAAAAACTCTGGCATGGCTAAAGTTTTACAACAGTGTAAAATAATGGTATGGGATGAGTGCACGATGGCACATAAAAAGTCATTGGAAGCGCTTGATAGGACATTACGAGATTTACATAGTAAAAATGAAATGCTTGGTCGTGCCTTAGTGCTGCTGGCAGGTGATTTTAGACAAACACTGCCTGTTATTCCTCGACCAACTGTAGCAGATGAATTGGCTGCATGTTTGAAATCATCATATTTGTGGAGAAATGTTCAAACACTCATACTAACTACAAATGTACGTGTTCTTATGCAAAATGATCCATCAGCTGCTGAATTTTCACAGCAATTATTGGATATTGGAAATGGCAAAGTTCCTGTCGATAATTTAACTGGCTTAATAACTGTACAACCAAAAAACTTTTGTCAAATGAGTCAAACGAAAGAACAGTTAATTCAAAGTATTTTCCCAAATTTGCCTTAAAATTACAAAAATCATGATTGGCTTAGTGAACGAGCCATCATGGCTGGCAAAAATAAAGATGTGAATGAAATGAATGCGGCTATTTTGGCTAACATACCAAGTCCAGAACAAACATATCGATCCGTTGACACTGTTACAAATGATGATATTGTAAATTATACCACTGAATTTTTGAATTCCCTTGATTTACCTGGATTACCGCCATACATGCTAAACTTGAAAATAGGAGCACCGATTATTATGTTAAGAAATATAAATCAACCACGACTATGTAATGGCACAATGGATTAAGAGTTAAGAGATTGATGAATAACGTCATTGAGGCAACAATTTTGAATGGAAAATACTCTGGTGAAGACGTTTTAATACCGCGAATACCAATGATACCATCGGATATGCCGTTTGAATTCAAACGTCTTCAATTTCCTGTTCGCCTTGCATTCGCGATTACTATTAATAAGTCAGAAGGCCAAACTGTATCAATTTGTGGTATTGATTTAGAATACCCATGTTTTTCTCATGGCCAACTTTATGTTTCATGCTCAAGAGTTGGTAGGCCATCTGTATTGTTCATTTATTCAACAACGCATGGAAAAACGAAGAATATTGTATACCAAAGAGCATTACAATAAAAAAAGTAACAAAGTAAATCACATCAAACGTTGTTTAGTTGCTACTACTATTCAAAACTTCTTTCATTACTATTCATGCGCGAGAATTTTTATAAAATACACACAGTATTTTTCGGCTTAATTTAATTAATTAATCTAGATTTTTTTAAAGACGACCAGCGGAACGGGCGGGTTTTCGCTAGTAAAAACATATAAATTTAACTTATTTCTTTTGCAAAGACGTTATATGACTCAGTTTGAAGATTTATAGAGTCTGCTGTACTTGCAGTCACCGAGTATATCTTTAAATCATCAGCATTCAAAGGAAAATTTAGGTTATTAAAACAACAGGAAATGTCGTTAACAAAAATTGTAAAAAAGGAAGACCTAGTATACTTCTCTGGGGTACACCAAAGGACACAAACCGGACACATATTTGAGAGGAGAGGTAGGATTTAATCCATTTAAAAGTGTGGAATGAAGTCCTACAGCCCGAAACTTGGAAACTAAAACCCTGTGATTAACCTTATCAAATGTTTTTGAAAAGTCTGTGTACGCAGTGCCAAGTCGAACTTTATTTTGAAAAGCTGATGTACAGTATTCAGAAAACGCTGCATGATTTGAAAGAGTGGATCTACCTCTCATAACATCGTGCAATATAAATTTTATCTTTCACTATAAGTTCAAGGGAAACTACACAATTTCTTTCTCAAAAAAGCGCAAGACAGATGGAGGTCTGTCTCATCGTGTGCTATTTCGAAAACACTATGACCTCAATACGATAGAAACAGAACGCTTAAAATGATGAGAATCCCCCGCCATTCAATTTCCAAACTCATTGCGGTGCTCACTGGTCACTGGGTGATCGGTACTCATGCGGAGAAGCTTGGAATTCCGTACAAACCCTATTGCAGAAGCTGTGGGGATCCTGCAGAAAAAGAGACTGTGGAACACTTTCTCTGCAAGTGTCCGGCTCTGGCGGCTAGGCGCTTGAGATTCGTTAGCGTGCCCTTTGGGGTTGACTTCAAGAAATTTTCCAGCCTAGATCCCTTTTCTCTCCTTCACTACATCAACAGCACTGGATGGCTGTAGACGGGTTTTTCTCTTAATCTTTTCACAGATGGTGGTCCACATTATGGTATCAAAACGGCACGTAAGTGCAACTTGAAGTGTACCTGGGGTCCTCTTGCCATCTTACCTACCTACCATAAGTTCAGATACTTTTCAAACTGCCACTAATTATTTTTATTGCCACTTTTGAACCATGGATTAATGGTTGTTACTTACCAGATATCTCCCCGTTCAAGGGGTTTTTTGAACATTCATAAAAGTGGATAGTCGACTGCGGAGCAGTTTTTAAAAAAATACGACGATAGCCCACCTACTTCAGATTTTGTTGAAGGCTTGAGTTACTGAAATCCATCTTCAATATACGATAGCATTAAGATTAACGAACCAATATATTTAAGTGACTCTCATGAATCAGTTCCGAGTCTACTTGTAAATTTGAACGGAAAATATTTGCAAACAGATTAGCTGCAGCTATAGAAGAATATGCTTGAGTTTAATTACCGTAGACAGCAGAAGGAATAGTCGTACTTGAGCATGATTTCCTGAATGTAACATATCGCCAGAAGGAACTAGGACTTAAGGTACCACCTAATATTTGCTTCATTTCTTAATTAAAAACTTCAATTGAGAATAGCAAAAAGTACACAAACTAGCGGCGAATTTTTTAACTTTTCAAAATTGAAAGACGATTGCTCCAAACTTTTAATGGCTGTCGGATACTGCATGCTATTTCGAGGCCTTATCTTTCAACTCCAATGAGAAGGTGGAGCTTAACTTTAAATTTCAAAAATATTTGTGAATGAAATACTGCCTTTTTAAGCGCCTTATTTTCCCCTACTATTCTAACTTCAAAATACATTTGCTTTGCTATTATTTTTGGTATAAAAGAGCGATAAACTCAACTTGTTTAAAGTGCAATTTTCATAAGCCACAAACACGCTCGGCAAAATAGTTAATGGGCGCAGAAGAGAAGAATTGAAATGAGGCTTGTTGCAAATTATAATGAAGTATTAAGCAAACGAATAAATTAAAATGCTTGATTGTGTTAGTTTTTGTATGCACAAAAACTCACTCACGCACACACACATACGCGTGCACACTTTTCTGCATTCAGTCGACGAACTCATCACACAAACAACTACGAACCGCAAATCGCGGAAATGCTCGTGACACCTGCCGGCAGTGCAGCAGAAGAAGAGGCGTCTTTTATTCAACTCGACGTGAAGTATTGTTTATTTGTTTTCAGATGACTAAAGTTTGCGAAAACGCCAAAAACAAAAAAAAAAAAAAACCAACAAAACAATGCAGTTTCTGCAACCACTCGAGTGTGTGGCAGCTGCAACAAAACAAATAGTCAAATGTCAACGTGAATGTCACCAACGAATGTTGTTGTATTGTTTATTCCCGTTTTTATACTTCGTTTTTGCAATTAACTGTCGCGTTGTCGGCCGCGACGGAGTCAAATGTGGGCGATGGACGGTGATGACGAGAGGCACATGCGAAAAAACCGCAGTCTTCAAGAGTGGCAGCCAACAGAACAAAGGAAAAATCAACAACGACAGCACAACGACCGACAGGATGACTGTAGACAGCTGATACACAAAGCCATGTACATGAAAGAACAAAAAAAAAAAAATAAGAGAGTAAAAACAACAAAAATAAAACAAGCAGATGAGTGCGCGAGCCAATGCAAGGCAGGCTGCAACAAAGCTAAGGAAAAGCAGCTGGTTGCCGGATTGCAAAATGGGTAAATTAAAAAAATGACCCGAAGCGCTGCTAAATCTGACGCCTTACACACCGTTAGTTGCGTATTGTGGCTAACGGTATAAATAGCTGCACCTAAGTTGGCTGATTTAAATGTTTAGTTCTTTTTCTTTTAATTAAATCAAGTAGAAACTGAGCGGTTAGTACCAATGCGTCACTTTTTGTATACATTTTGTGTGTAATTAAATAAAATATCAAAATATAGCCAACCAAGAATGTGAGATTTGAAGATTATGCAGAGTGAGTTGAAAAAATTAGTTCCAATTTTTTGTGACGTAAGTGCGGCAGGCGTGCAGAGTGGGATAACTATGAAGTGAGTGCCAAAAGTAAAAGAAAAGTTTCCTACAAGTGTGCACTAGCAAACAAACACCAAAAAGTAGGCAGTGTTATTTCTCACTAGAAATTAGCAACCGCAAGGCAAAACTCAGGAAAAATAGCCGAAAATCTATCTAAGATATATATAAGGTATAGCTCTCTCTCTCCCTTCCCTCTACGTTATATCTCTTTTCTCCCTCGCGGAACGAAAATGCCCAAAACGTTACATGGCCTTGAAATTTTACTCTCCATTCTCCCTCGTCCGTTGACGCCTAAGAAGTTTCACTTCAAAAAAACTAATTACAATATAATAATTGAATTATGTAAAAATGAAATATATTCCAACCGAAAGTAGACCAGAGTTGTTACATACTTTTTTCAAATATCCCCACGCATCTGAATAAAAACCCTTATTTCCCCCACACTCATATATTTTCCCGCTAGGAAATTCGTTACACTTTATTTTTGACCCATTTCAATTTTATACTAATTATTTGACTCAAAAATATTGCTCTGGATAATTATACCATACATTTACTGAAGTTATGTACATATTTTTAGCAAAATTTTTTAGAGCTTATATTTCGAAAATGTTAAGGTTTTCCCAGGTACTAGTACATACAAAAATACATTTTACTCAAATAGTTCACTTATATGCGGGCATGCTGATTGACACCAATACCCTTAAAACGACCAATAAGTATGGGTCTCAAGGGTGTCCAGATCAATCTACAGTGCTCTAGGATTGTAACGGACAACCTAACCGTTCTCCTATCGTAGGAGGACGTAGATATTGCATTGATACGGGAACGTAGAATGTAGAGCATTGAGGTAAGCGGCTTCTCTCTCAAAAGCTACAATTTATATTATAAGCGGACCCAAGGCAACCCGAGGGCATGTATTGTTGCAAAAAACATCCCATCACATTTTCAATGCCATCCTATAGCTCATGCGGTTTGACGATCATTGAAATGGAGGCTGCTGACAGCGTCACAATTAAAATTGCTACCATCTACATGACACCTGATCAACCATCACCGCCTAACGAGGCTCGTAGGCGCGTGCTTGACAACGGAAACAATATTCTGCTACTAAGATGTGACGCAAATGCAAGACATACCTTATCGAGGAATACCGAAACGAATTATCGAGGTGAGTCCTTATATTAATTTATCATAAATACTAACCTAACATAATGTAACAGCTGTAATACTCCGACTTCCATTTTTTCAAGCTTTTTTAAAAATTCTGTTCGTTTTCTCTACAGGCATTATTTTTCAAGGAAAATCTCTATGTGTAAGGATTTTTTTCTACGTGATATATGAGACTGGAGTAAATAGCTGTGGCGTTCGTAGTAGCTATTATTGCTGAATTCACTGGCTATCCGAGTAGTTGTACCGTCAAATGTATTCTCTCAATAGTGATCAGATAAGAATTAGTAAATTTTTGAGAAAGATTTTTGATTTATGCTGCTTTTTATTATAAATATTTCATTTCTTATTTAAAAAGTTTACGTATCCTATTTTACAGAAAATTTGAGAAAGTTTTTTTAACACTAAAAAAATGTTCGGGGAAAAATATTTATAGGTATATGCCATACGGATGAGGCTTAAAAATTTGAAGGAGTCAAAATGTGCACCAAAAAGTGCCAACTACTTGCAAGAGAACATTTTTCTTATTCATTGCTGACAAAGCTGCAATTGCGACCTTCATATTGCGTGAGTTATTTTTAAACTCTTTCACGTGGAAAAAAATTTATATAAAAAAAATAATAATAAAAATGCTTAGAAAAATAAAAAATATTAGAAACAAAGTGTTATTATTATCAAAATTATTATTAAATTATAGCTTTTCTACATTTTTTATTATAAAGCAATTAAAAATAAGCGTTACAAAAATTTAAAATATTTAGCAAAAACTTTCCCCAACTTTAGTGTGCAAAAAAACAATAAATTAAACTGCCTTACAACCAACTAACCAACAGCGCAGCAAACATATTTTACATTTCACTTTATTTTTGGTGAGTTGTTAGTCTCTAATCAACTACAGAAAAATGCCCTTAAGCTGCTTGCGCTCATACACACACAGTTAAGTGCATACACGCACACATTTTCTGGCGTCCATAGATACTCTGCATTTTTTTGTTTTTTGTTGTAGTTGTACCTTCTACACTTTTTGCTCAGGCCGCAAAGTCTAGCTGTGCCTATTTACGGCACTGTTAAGTATGTGTCTATGTATGTGTGTGCACATGCATGTATGTATATCCGATACAAATGTGTTTGGAAAGACTCACGTGCCCACATCCAAATGTTACGTATACGCCCATGCATGCTAGCCGCGACGTTGGCATCTCATTTTGCCCTGAGTGCTATAAAAATTTCAACAGTTGATTTTCATGGTGGATTTAGCTTAAACATTCAACAAAAATGAAACTTAGACAAGCGTAAATGAACCACGAACCGTTTCACTTAGCTTCACTTTCTTTATCCCACATTTGGTTTTGGATTCTCACAACTTTTTTCTAGCCCCATGTCAAAAGTAGAAGTTGTAATGGGTGAAGGGTTGGAAAAAAATAAATACATACACATATGTATGTATGTGTGAAGCTATGCGCATACAAGGTAAGCACTTTTTTGGTGGGAAACAGTGTATTTTAGTCGACGTTAGTGTAGTAAATGTGGATTATTTATTATAAAAATAAGTTTTAAGCATAAAAATAATAATATATATATATATATAATTGGCGCGTACACCCATTTCCGGTATTTGGCCGAGCTCCTCTTCCTATTTGTGGTGTGCGTCTTGCTGTTGTTCCACAAATGGAGGGACCTACAGTTTCAAACCGACTCCGAACGGCAGATATTTTTATGAGGAGCTTTTTCATGGGAGAAATACATTCGGAGGTTTGCCAATGCCTGCCAAGGGGCGACCGCTATTAGAAAAAACTTTTTCTAAATTTTGATATTTCACCGAGATTCGAACCAACGTCCTCTCTGTGAATTCCGAATGGTAGTCACGCACCAACCCATGCGGCTACTGCGGCCGCCAATAAAAATAATAATAGAATCAGTAAAAAGGACGCATTATGAAGATCGCGAAAAAGAAAAATATATTCCTCAAAATAGTCGGTGCTAATTTTTGGTGTACGTTTTTATGCTGTCCTATGAATGGGACCCCATGAATTTGTAAGACGCAACCGTATGTCA
Organism: Anastrepha obliqua; assembly: GCF_027943255.1. NCBI lineage: Eukaryota > Metazoa > Arthropoda > Insecta > Diptera > Tephritidae > Anastrepha > Anastrepha obliqua. Next base: position 122,214,409 of record NC_072896.1, on the reverse strand, counting down.
TACAGTTTCTCACGAGCCTTTTTTAGCAACAAAATTAACTTTGTTAAGTTTTATAAAAAAATATGATATTTAAACCTTTTCAATAAGAAATGAAATATTTATAATAAAAATCAATATAATTCAAAAATATTTCTGGAAAATTTACTAATTCCCCTCTTACCACGATTGAGAGAATGCTCCTGCATATAAACGTTACAGGTACTCCAATCTTAGTGAGTTTAGTGTCTCATATTGCATGAATGAATGTTTTTTACGACAATTTTATGTCCAAATTTGATCGAAACCAAAGAAACAGTAATATGATTATGACCTCGGCTTGTGATAAATAGACCAAACAAGTAAATATCAAATACCCCTCTCTTCTATAGTTCATAAGCCTTAAACTTCTTGAAAATCGTAGGTCTTTCTTATCCTTTCTTTTTTTATAAAATTATCAATAATGCAATCTCTAGCCATATTTGTTGAAAATAATCAGATTTAATTTTCCTCAACGTAACTTACTTCCTCCTCTTCGTAACTTACTTCCATTCTACGGGGATCATGCTCCAATTGTGTTTTTTGAATACTTCCATCGCTCGATCTAATTGAGAATTTTGTGCTATTAATCCTGCCATCTTCCTTGACTTATTTCTTTTAAGGGTAGCTTTGGGTAATCTTTCCAATTTCGTCTTTTAGCTGCAGAAATTATTATATGTAATTCGTTTTAAGTTTGGCGGCCGCCGTGGCCGACTGAGTTGGTGCGTGACTGCCATTCGGAATTCAGAGGGAGAATGTCGGTTCGAATCTCGGTGAAAGATCAAAATTTAGAAAAAGTTTTTTCTAATAGCGGTCGCCCCTCGGCAGGCAATGGCAAACCTCCGAGTGTATTTTTGCCATGAAAAAGCTCCTCATAAAAATATCTGCCGTTCGGAGTCGGTTTGAAACTGTAGGTCCCTTCAGTTGTGAAACAAAATCAAGGCGCACACCACAAATAGGAAGAGGAGCTCGGTCAAACACCCAAAGAGGGTGTACGCGCCAATTATAAAAAAATAAAATTCATTTTAAGTTATTTCATGCCCTCACAAAAGGCCTTAGTGGTCACCTTGTGGCTTGCCTTAGATAAGCAACCTAGGTGATCTAACCTAACCTGCTTAATGCCATTTGTTGATTTTAACATTTTAGATCTTAGATCAGGAGATCCTAGGTACGAAACAATTAATTTTTTTGTTTTAAAATTTTTATTTATTATTTCTTAAGGGGGAACGCCACTGTGAAAATTCAAAAAAATCGTTTTTTTTCACAAATTGTGAGTATAACTACTCAAGAAAATGTGGTGAAAATTTTAAAGCGAAATTCGCTTTATTCCCGATTTTATGTGCACCTAAGTGAGCGCCCGTCGCTTCTGCCCCATAGCGCTTTCGATACACTGCTTTATTTCAAACGCGTTTTTCTCGAAACGACTTTTTTTGATACGATGGCAACCATTTCTATTAATGAACCGATTTTAATTTTCTTTTTTTCAAAATTTTTGTTATCGCAATGGCTATCGTTGTACGTAGCCGATTTTCAAAATTTTGAAAATAACTATTTTTTTGGGCCAGTTGAAAATCAAAAAAATTGTGAAAAACACACACATCGAAATTCAAATCACCACCATTTTGTCAAAAAAAAAAACCGGTACGTACAACGATAGCCACTATTGTGTAGATTATACGATTTTTCGTTTTTTGATTCCAGATGATTATTCATTGCTGTATCGCTGCCACCAGATGACGTAATTTTTTTTTAACTCGTTAAGTTTATTTAAATACATTTGTCAATTTTCAATATTTTTTAATAAAAATTTACATCAACATAGTGTAATATACATATATATAATAAATTGCTTTTTATTCGATCCTCGAATAATCATTCCTACTTACAAAAAAAAAGGGGTCTAGAAATTCTGGACTAGAAATTAGAAAAAATAGACTTTCTTTTGCATATTTTCAAAGTTTAGACCTTCAAAAATATGCCCTTCAACGGATTTTTCAAAATTCGAATTATTTTGGGAGATGCAGCGGATTTTATGACGTGGCTTCTAAGCCGGCCGAGTGGAGCGAATCGCACAATGAACGGCAGATGTTACCGGACGACTTGAGGACTCATTCTTTCCAGAAAATATTTTGTATCCTACACAACCTTTATTTATTCTATCCATGCAAGGTTACCCATATTCGACGAACCCGACGGATTTCGATTACTCTTTGGCCCATTCCAATCGACGGATAATCTGTTGTAAAGTGGCTCGAGTAATGCCCAACTGCTGAGAACGGCGTTTTTTGGATGTCCTTGGCGACGTCTCAACACTGGCCCGTACAAGAGCAATTGGATAAGAAAGAGCATCCCCAGTCAAAAGCCTTTTGTACAAACGTTCAATGGTGTTCTTAGAAGGCGCACTTTTCACATTATTAAATTTTTTATACGCACGTTGAGTTTTCACAATTGACTTCTTTTGCTGAATGTAAATTTCAACAATTTGGGAGCGCTCGCGTGGCATGTGCTGTTCCATGGTAAAAATTTGCTTGGACTGACGCTTCCAACGCGGTACATCATTAAGCGATGTGACGTCTCTGTCAAAAGATACAGGGTTGCCATATGGGTCCATCGAATATTAACAACCCTGTATATATATACTTTATACTTTTATAATACCAGGTATATATCTATGAAATGAGACTTTCAGCTATTAGTCCATAGATGCAGTGTTGCCAGTCTATTACAATTGTAATTGATCTATTACATTTGTTCTCAGTTTATTACGCTATTACACTTCATGTGAAATCTATTACAATTTCCAATTCTAAGAGGAAACAGGAAAAAAAAATTCATGTTTTAAATTACAATTTCAGCCAAATTTTGAAAAAAATATTTTATAAAAGACGTATTGGGAAACCTTCTTTATCCATCGCTGCTTATGTAAGTCCCATTGTTAACGAGAGAGGGCGAGCAGCAGCCATAAAAGTAAACATGATGTATACTAAAAGGACATATGTCTGGAGATATTTTTGTTTCATTCGCCCTTTTGACAATAATTTCTCCGCTACTGCACATCGCAAATTTTGAATATGTATAACAACACGATACAACACGTTGCAACTTGCAACGTGCGCATTGGCCATAAAGGCTTAAAATATTAAACCCGCTAATGTTGGAAGAATATATGTTAATTAGTGATATCCCGTGTTACTGACTGTGTTATGACGTTTATTTGACTCTGCCTTTCTGAATGAGCTTTACTGCTTTGTTAGAAGTTTATTCAGTTCGAGAATTGTCACTGTGATGAGCATGTCAGTGTGATAGTGAGTGTTTTGTTTTCGTTTTAGTCAATTAAATCCTGTTGATACATCAGTATGGAAAGGTGAGTGTTTGTGAACATTTTCTCACGTGAAATAATTGCGGATTATTTTTTTAATGGACCATGAACAAGAATTTAATATAAAAGAATATCTACATGTATGTATAAGAAGGAATCCGTATTTTGTCTTGCAGATTTATTATTAAACGAAAATTAGACTTCTGTTAGGTGTTTGGCCGAGCTCCTTTTCCTATTTGTGGTGTGCGTCTTGATGTTGTTCCACAAATGGAGGGACCTACAGTTTCAAGCCGACTCCGAACGGCAGATATTTTTTATGAGGAGCTTTTTCATGGCTGAAATACACTCGGAGGTTTGCCATTGCCCGCCAAGGGGCTACCGCTATCAGAAAAATGCTTTTTTTTTTTTTTTTTTTAATTTTGCTTAGACTCCTATTACGGAGTACAGCAATCTATTACTTTTTTTGATCATCGCTTTAGTACGCTGCTGTGATTGGTTCTGGCAACACTGCATAGATGTCCTAGGAGTATTTTTAAACCTTTGCGAGTGCCTGTTCTTTTCGTCTGTCATCTGTCAATAATATTCAGTTCATTGTTTGTTACGTTTCATACAACAATGCATTTTTGTCGCTCTTAAAAATTTCGAATTTCGTGCCTTCAAACTACGATTTGCGAACATCGATGATTTTCTGTTATCAATTGAAGACAAACGCTTCTCAGCCTCGTCAAATGCTTATAGAAGCTTATGGTGGACACGCTCTAAGTAGAGTAAAGTGCTTCAGGTGGTTTGAAAAAGTCTGAAGTGGTGATTTTAGCGTGGAGAACGAGGACCATGGCCGGCCACCGAAAAAGTTTGAGGACACCGGATTGCAAGCATTGCTGGGTAAAGATGATGGTCCAACGCAAGTATTAATGGCAGAGCAGTTGGGAGTGACCCAAAAAACCCATTTCCAAGCGTTTGAAAGACATTGGCATGATTTTAAAGGTCGGAAGATGGGTGCCACATGAACTGACTGAAAGACAGCAAGAGAACCGAAAAACCACTTGTGAAATGTTGCTCTCCCGGTTCAAAAGGAAGTCTTTTTTGAATCGTAAACGATCGTATGGTCCGCCCGGCCACAAGCCAAAAACAACGGCCAAACCAAATTGCTTCGGCCGCAAGGCAATGCTGTGTGTTTTCTGGGATTAGCGTGGTATGATTTGGTATGAGCTATTAAAACCAGGTGAAACAGTTGACGATGCACGCTACCAACGACAATTGGCCGATTTGAACAGCGCTATACACCGAGAACGCCCAGAATACCATGGTATGCCGATTGGCGTCACAAAGTAATTTTTCTTGATGACAATGCACCGCGACATCGAACAAGAGCGACCCGGTAATTGGTGGAGACGTACGATTGGGAGCCGCTGGTGCATACGGCTTACTCACCAGGCTTGGCGCCTGGTTTTTGTTTGCATCGATGGCACGAAGAAGGCATAAAATGGCTCAAGGATTGGTTTGCAGACAAAGACGGCCAATTTTTTTGGCGCGGCATCTACAAATTGCCTGAGAGATGGGATTTTATTTTGAGTATTAAATTTGTAACCATTTTTGTCAATAAACGTTTGAAATTGGAAAAAAAGGAAATATATCGCCGATTTATCCAGAGTGAGTAGTAAATATTTTGATCTAAGTTATTCTATTGGAATTGTTGCTCAAACTTCAAACGCGATTTTCTCAAAACGACTTTTTTTGAGATGGTCGTCATGATATCTCAAGTTCTACTTGACCGATCGCTTTGAAGCTTGATAAGAATTTTTTATTATACATCTGTCTATCGCGCCTGCCTCGGGTTTTGAGAAATTTAAGTTTTAAGTTTTTTTTTTTAAATTGAAAAGTAAAAAAGAGGTAAAATTTTTTTTTTTTTCGAGTTGACGCCATTTTGTGAATTTTTTTTCTTTTATTTGGCGTAATCCGATAGCGACATCCTAACTAATGAAGAATTTTTTTAGTTTGTTTGTTTTAGATCACTACAAGGGTTGGAATCATATCTACCATGAAGCATTGTTTTTTATGTAGCCCCCACTCCGCCGGCCTGTAATTCCACGGATTTTTAATTTTTTTTTATTAATTTTTTTATACTTTTTCAATATTAATAAAAACCATAAAAAATGGATAGTAAAAATGTTTTTCATTTTTTTTATCTTAGTTTTAAAAATACCTAAAACTAAAGCGTCTAGACCAGAATACCCCCCTTAAATAATTAGCTTTCGTCTTTTTATTTCATGAGCCCGGTTTGGTTTTGAAACAACAAATAATATTATTGGTATCTTTTATTTGACGATATTTCGACCACACTTAGAAATCAAATTCATAAACTGTTGTCAAATCCTTGCAACTTAATTTATAACTAAATGAATAAATATTTTGTGAAGTAAAAAATTTTCTAAATTTTAACGTATGAACTCCCTACATACACCATTTTACCGACGTATGGCATCGTTTCGTCATTTCGATGTCCATCTCAGAATCTTAGCTTAGAATCGTTGGCACAACCGCTCTGTGGATGCACACTAAATACGAGTACAGTACAAGTCCATAAGCAGCACACATTTTTTTGACAGCCTGTCCCCACTGAGGTGCGCTGTAGCAATGAAAAACGTGTAGAGTTTCTCATTTTTTACCTTTACTTTGGAAATCTAGAGTACATAAAGCAGATTAAAAAACAAAATTATTACTTTTCCTCTTTATTCGCTCAAGTGTCTCAAGTGCAGAGAACGTTTTCCGTATAATGCATCGCTTTTGTCAGCTTTTAAATTTAAAACCTCTGCATAGTAAATTTTCCTTTCTTGTCTGAAATTTTAAAGGTTGTCTTGTAATTAATTCAGTTAACTGTCTTAAACTTTTGGAAAAATTAACTTTCAATATTCTTGTATGTGATTTGTGACGGGTCTCAACATTTTATGTTGGAATTGCATAGCAAATTTATGTATAATTTTCCATTTTGACTAGAATGCTATCAGAGTTAAATGATGTTCCTGGTTTGGACCTTTTCCAGCCGTGTCGAGTCGCTCGTAGTCCATTATATGATAATTTTTAGGTGGCTTTCAAGTAGTGGAGTTTTTTTAGTTTTCAACATTGTCGCCTTTTAGGCCTTTATACTTCGTACAACGCCATTTCAGTTTCCTGATCCATTGCGAATAGTAGGATTTGTTCAAATCAGAAAAATAGCTAAGCGTTTCCGCTTTCACCTCATCGTTTGAATAAAATATTTTTCGCGACAGCAATTTCGTTGAATTGGAGAACAAATAGTGTTCCGAGGGGTCCAAGGGAGCCAAGTCTTAAGAATAGGGGGATTTGAAACCAGTTGCAACCCTATTTCCATTAATGTTGCGACCATCACTCGACTTCCTCGATTCAAACGAATGACAAGCACATAAAAATAAACCAATCTGGCTGAAATTTGGTGTGTGTTCTTCCAAGAGATGCTACCAACTAAACATTAGCGCGATATGCGCCATTAGTGCAATTTCCCTGACTTTACGCGGACTTTCATCCATCTTATATCTGCCAAAAGAAATCTAAAACGTTATACTTATATTATAGAAAAATTTGTCTCTAACATCTTTTTAGTTTATTTATAAATTCTTAAGTTTTTAAATATACTCTCTCCTCAACCACTGTGCCTGGAACACGCCATGCCACCACTTCATCAACAGTTAAGACCTGTCATACATCCACCATCAACTATTCTCACTTGTCAGGCATAAGCGCGCCCACTCCTTGTATGGATTAAGCAAGTTGACCCTTTTTATTGATTTACTGATGGGTCAACGAAATTCATATAGCAAAAACCACACATACCGTTATGTACATAAACATGTATAGAAGACATATCACAGAAAATTTAAGGAAAAAATTGAACCTAAAAAGGAAGTACCCTTTTAAAATTTTATAAAAACACCGGAGTCAAGGATTAAACTATGAAAAACTATACTAAATTCTGAGCCTAGTAAATTCATTTTTGTGTTTGAAATTAGTGAATTTTATAGTCTGCAGTCTTCTGTTGTTTTAGTGCTTACTTTGTAGTAATGAAGTTGGATTCTTTTTTTTTTTTGTTATAAAAACAAAATTATATTCTCTAAAATTTCAGCCTTTTATTTTCCATAATCACTAGATAATCTTTCATAATAAGACTAAACCGAGAAAAAGGTGAGACTAATTAAAGGATTACCTGAGTTAATCGAGTTATGATTGACCCAGCAGAAGTCAATGCAAATAACAGTATTTGGCACGTAGGATTCAAAATGATGTAGGGAGCCATGAATTTAAAAAGAAACGCGTATTGAGACCTTGGCTGCCAGTGCATAACCAATGTAAGTCGTTTTCTACATGTCAGTGTTTTACCGGTTATCATATCGAAAAACTACTCTCCGTTACCAATACGACACTGCTACAGGCCTCTAAAATTTCGGATATACGTGTATGTGTATATGTACCTGGTCTTAGAAACATAGAGGAAAATGAAATTGCTGATGATCTTGCCAGGAAGGAGTCGACTGAAGTGGTCTCAGAGGTCACCTACCCAGTTATCGTCATACCCTTGACTGTTGTTAAAGGGGAATTCCACAACTTATTTCTCAGGAAAGCGCAGAAAAGATGGAGCTTTATTTCGTCATGCGCTATTTCGAAAACCCGCCATTACAATATACGGAGGACGTAGAAAGTCCTGGGGAGTCCCCACCATTAAATTTTCAAGCTCACAACTTACCGGTTATTGGACGATCGGCACACACGCGGAAAAGCTATGTTCACCATTTAACCCCCAGTGCAGAAGCTGTGGGGACCTTTCAGAGAAGGAGACTGTTGAGCACTTCTCTATAAATGTCCGGGTTCGGCAGCTAGACGATTAAGATCACTGGCTGCTCCTCTCTTTAATAGCCAGAGGCTATGCTCCTACCTAAGTCTCTTCAACTTTCTTCGTTACGTCAACAGCTTTGGTTGGCTGTAGGTAACTGCCTGTTGGAGGTCTCAAAATGGTATCAAAACGGCGCTTTAGTGCTACTTGGGGAGTGCCAGCCTTGTACTTCAACCATTTCAAGTAGATCCCTGTAAAAATAGTATGTAGCAGCTTATACAGGGTGGGCCATATAACGTTTGCTTTTTGAACAACCTATTTTTGTGAGAATGGTAATACAAATGTCATGCCAAATGTGTTCATAATTTTGAATATTGAAAACCTACTTTTAAAGTGGTGAGTCTTTTTCTTCTTTTCTGATTTTCTCATCGGTGGCTACGTCAATAAGCAAAATTGTCTGATTTGTGGCTCAGAAAATCCACCCGTTACTGTAGAGAAGCAAATGCATCCACAACGAGTCACTGTTTGGTGCGGGTTTTGGTCTGGCGGGTTTTGGCTACCATTTTTGAATTCCGATATCAATTGGCCGCCTCGGAGCTGTGATTTAAGTCCGTTGGACTATTTTTTGTGGGTAGCCGTTAAGAACAAATCCTATGCGAACCATCCAGAGACGATTGATGCTTTAAAACACGAAATCGAAGTTACCATTCATGAAATGGGAGCCCAAATAATCGAAAATAAGCTTAAAAATTGGGTTGATCGAATGGCCTACTGTAAAGCCAGTCGTGGCAGTCATTTGAACGATATTATTTTTTATTCATAAATGACAATGTTCAATCTTCACAATAAAAACAAAGTTTTGAAAAAATTTGATTATTTTTTTTTTATAGCCGATTCAAAAAGCAAATTTTACATGGCCTACCCTACACATTTATTTGCAAATAAAACTTATTTTATTCCGTAGAAAACAAAGCATTTGGTCCATATCACTTGAAACAAAATAAAGAAAAGCACGAAATACAAGTCTTATTGGTCTCCTTGTTGTGGTAATTAGGCCTTAGTGGTGGTTTAACCCCCTTCCTTTGGAATTTAGTTCCCCGCGAACTTAGATGGAAGCTCCGTATTGGAATTGATTGGCCACCCACCCGCGGGATAAGATATCGGCCACCAGCTTCTGACCAAGCCACGGTTTCACACCCATCTAATTCATTCAGTGTTTCCTTTCACGGCAACGAGGACTCTAGCAAGTCTTCTATCTAGAAATCCGGAGCATGACCCAAGGCAAGTTAGATATGACAATCAGTCCACGTGTGATGCCGGTAGCAGACCATCCCACACAAATACCATTTGGGAGGCAATGGTAGTCCTGCCAAAAACATGCTCACCTTCTCATCCCTGTCCCTAAGCGTGTTAAGAGAGCTCCGAAAATTTGGCACCCTAGGCGGCGTCGACGCCATAGGCCCACATGGCTCAGCCAAGGGTACCTAACGTTCGTCCCTCTGACATCATCGCTAGCCCGGGTGGCTCGAAAGCATGTCAGTGCAGCAGTGAGTTACTACCGTATCAACAGCTCCACCTTCAGAATCCTGGAGAAAGTGAAGGATACACAGGAGAGAATGAGTCGGAGTCCAGACCGAGGAACAGTCAGATTCCAGAGGGTGAGCAGAATACTTCATCTCCCAGCACCGGAAGAATGCGAAAGCGAATTTCTTGCGACAAAAGGGCAAAGAAAGGAAGAGCTATTGGCTGATGTCAAAAGGTCAAAAGTGTCTCTGAACTAACTCTGTCTGGAGCCAACAAAGAGATAAAGAAGTCTTTCGCAGAAATACTGAAGTAATATATTGTAACATCTGGACGGTGATAGAGCGCAATTATCACTCGAAAGCAAGTTGGGACTTGATTTGAAAGAGTTTATTGCGTGCATACTGAGATATTCTGAAGAAGTATCCAGGAACTCCACCCAGTTGCCCGATGTGCAAATAAGATAAGATTTCTGATAAGATTAGTTGTGCAGATCAAAGATCCGCGGCCATTTTTTCACACTAAACGATCGTTTGGGCTGGTTCACTGCAATATTATCATGATCGTTTTCGACTGTTATTTTTGTATGTGACTCTTTTTTAATAACTAGTGGCCATGTGATCCAAAAATGCGTCAACTTTGCCACATTTCAGCAAAGAATCGCTTTCGTCAATTCCATTCGAAGTTTCTTTGTGTAACAGCCATACAACCAAATTATTCTTGAGACCAGCCTTATGGAAGTGGCTCCTATCTGTTTCCATTTAATGTCTAGTCCCTGGGCTATGGAGTAATTGCTCACATTCTGATCCGAATCCACGGCTTTCATAGCTCCATCGACATTTTTGTTGATTGCTCTATCAGAGCGCGTCTCATCTTCGTCGTCCATACAACCAGAAAGGTAGCTGCTTGGCTGTAGGATACGATGTTGTGTTGGGTTCATAAACAGCAAAAATTGTACTTTTCATCTAAGCCAAAGCGTAGTTTTTAGAAGCTTTTTCTAATAGCTTAGGATGTGCATGTAGCATAGCCCACAACTCTGTCAGCAAAAAGGCTGCAAGTTCAAAAAACACATTTCCTTCGCTTTACCTCCCGCATTCGCTCTCGTTTTATGTCTACTTGTTGTGCAAACTTTCTAGTTTGCATGCACTCCTAATTTCATTAATAAACCAAATAAGGCACGTTTTTCGTTAGCACACCGTTTCGGACATACTCAACTCGTTTCAGCACAAATCGAATTCAACAACACAAATCACTTTAGTAGTCGAAGCTCAGTGGCACTTGTTTTTTTTTTTTTTTTTTTTTGGTGTCTCAAACTAGAATCATCCAAATCAAATAAGGAATAAAATGAAAAATATGTTACCGAATAGAAAACAGTGCAATCAGGCGCACGTGCAAACTCTACAAAAAAAAAAACGACCAAACGTCAAAATTTGAAAGTCGTATGACACTCCCGTTCGTCCATCTACAGACTGTCTATTGCTCGCTATCCACTGTGCGCCACCTCCAATGGATGGCCTCGTTAAGCGCTCAAATATTTACTCAATAAATTTTTTACGCTGCTACTTGCCGTCAATTGCGCCTGCTGTTGGTGGTTTTGTCTCTTTGCTTGTTTCCCGCTTTTTCGGTTCATCAATTGCAGTTAGTGCGCTAAATTCAGTGCGCGTCTTCATCGTTTTTTTTACCAATAATTTGCGTTTTTTATCGATACATTTTTAGGTTTTTTTAATTTTTTTTTTCACCCACTTTTTGCGCGCTTATTTACTTAACTCCCTATTGACGTTTCGCTTGTTATTCTAATTTCAGCTCTGCTCCTCTGTCTTTACTCCTCTTTTTTGTTTGTTTTCTTTGCTACTCGGTTTCGTAGTATATTTCTAGCCATTGATGAGGTATTCAATGGCTACCCTCTTCTACTTCTGTATGATTTCTTTACATGTAAATTTGCTCTCTTCCGCATTTGTTTCAATTTGCACTCATTTGCGCTGACGCACGGCTTAAAGGTGTACGAGTATGTGTCACTTAATGGCAGCGGAATATAATTATTTGTAGGCTACTTTTGGGCTGCGAATTCTGTTTGTGAGTGATATTGCAAATTTAAACGCAAATTTCTACGGATATGTTTCCTTTTCGGAAACTTATTTGCATGACTAAAATGGACGCAAAAATAAAAGCAAAAAAAATCTTTTTTCGACCTCCCTTAGTGGGCCGCCAGGAGGCCTAAAAATCCAGCGAAAGTGTTTTGGCTTTTTTAAGCGGAAAAACAGCGAGCGCTACATTTATTTATTTTTAATGAGGTTTTATTTATAGCTACACCATTCGTGCACTTAATTATTCAGGCGTGGAATTGCCAGAATGCGAAATAGTTAATTGTTTCATAAATAAAATTAAATATAAACATTAATTCACATTCGAGTGATTTCGATATTTTTCACGCTCAGAAATAAATTACAGTAGTTAAAAGTATACGATTACTGCACGTATGTTTTCTGTTTGCACACATCATGCGTCGCCTACAACAACAACCACAATAACAGGCATCACCCAGTGTCACCTGTTCACAATGCAGGCCGCGTGGCTGGGTTGCGCGCTAAACGTCCTCGCTGCACAAAAAATTGCCATGCAGCCGGATGTATTGCAATAAAAATGTATGCTTGTTGCACGCAATAACAATAACAACAACAAATTACTTGCTACACACACATTTACTACACGTGCAAGCGCAGTTGCCTGTTGTGTGCGTGCAAATTTTACATGTCAGTGCAGCGTGGCGTTACACAGGCGGCAACAGCGGCGGGAGCATTGACTACGGCAGCGCCAGCCCGGATGTTGAGTGCAATTTGACGCTTCCGCTTGTTGCGGAAATACGCACTGGTAGAGCAGCGAGCGTGGCAACTTGGTCAGATGGCTACGCATTGGGGTTTCAGTCTGTAGCTAAATTTATTTATATTCTGTGACAAAAGTGACGAGTATTGGTCAATAAGGCGACCAAGAAAAAAACTGTTTTCTTCGGTTTCATAATTTAATGCATAAATGCAAATGCTAAGCATAGAAAAGCACACAATTTTACATTCTTATCTCTCAAAATTTTCATTTTTCTGTTTTAGGTCGAGAAGCAAGTTTTAAAGATTTTAACTGTTTTTACAGGCTACTAGAGGGTGCCCGATGGCAGAGTTGCGTTTGAAATTTAAAGTTTCTCCCTAACCGCTTTAAGTTAGATTAGGTTAGGTTTGGCAGCAGCATCGCACATAGAGACTGCGATCCCATATATACCACGTAATGGGTCCGTTGTGAGCCTCAGGGGATGGGCTACATGGGAGATGGGAGATGGGCTCCTTCGAGATTAACCACTAAGCGCATAAGCGGTGAGGGTGCCGCGTAAGTTTTGTTATTCGTACGGGTTATTTAGTCAGGAAGTCGTAGTGAACAAGTGAGCAACCGGCGCTTGCAATCATAGCATATTTTTCAAACGGCCCACTGCCGTAGCCCTGTCGTATATATATATATTTTCCCGAGGCTCCTAGATGGAGCATAGGGCCTCAATAAACAAATTATAATTAATTTTATCTAAGGCTAAACATGTAATTTTGTTCCACGCTCGGCCTGCTTTTCTTGCTTCTGCGTCGACCTTACGCCTCCCCTTATTGGCTGGTCTCCCACGTCTGCGACTGCCTTGGGGGTTCCAATCCACTGCTGTTCTTGTTATGTCATCGTGGGGCTTTCTCTTCTTACGGCGTTGAGTTTCTATGTGGACTGGTGTTTGCTTGGTCACGATCCAGAGATCAGCGTTACTAATAACATGGGGCCAATATATAAAGGCTTGCAGCGACTGTAGTACACATGCCGATATGTTCGAAGTTTCACACCCATACAACCCAAATGCAGGGCACTCCTTGGATGTACGGCTACGTATGTCAGCTGCTGACCCGCCGGTTTTGGAAAAAATGCTCCCCAGTTAGCAGAATTCATCTACATCTTCCAGGGGTGTGCCGGTAATCTGAAGAGCTTGCGATTCACTGGTGTTGATGCGCATAACTTTAGTCTTTGCGATATTGATTTTTAGTCCAGTCTGTGCTGCGGCCTCGCTCACCGCATGAAGTTTTGCTAATATGTGCGAGTATTTATGCGACGGCAGACATATGTCGTCAGCATAGTCTAAATCCTTCAGGTGGTCACACATACCCCAGGATATGCCTCTGTTAGTCGCACAGGCTTGCCGCATTACTAAATCCAGAACTAAATTGAAAAGCAGCGGAGATAGTACGCAACCCTGCCGCACACCGGTTTGCACCTCGATCCCGTTACTTAGAACGTGTTCGTGTTTGAGGCGTCAGCAAGCGCCGCGTACAGCTCTTTGATGATATTGATTATTTTTTCAGGCACTCCATTGCAGGCGAGCGCTTTCCAGATAGTTTCGTGCTTAAGAGTATCGAAAGCTTTCTCGAAGCCGATGAAGCATATGTAAAGAGGCGTCCTCCACTATACTGACTGCTCCCCGGTGTTAACATGATCAACGCACGCGCAATGTGGGCGAAAGCCGGCTTGCTCCTTGCGTAATCCCTGCATCAATGAGTTGGATAGCCTTTTGTGAATTATGTGAGCTATAACTTAATTTATCATACTTAACAGCGTGATCCCTCTCCAATTTTTCCACTCTGATAAGTTACCATTCTTCGGGAGAATAGTGACGATTCCTTCTTTCTACTCGAATGGTATCTTTTCTGAGCTCCAAATGCTCTTTAGTAGGGGCAACAGAATAAGAGCGCTCAGCTCGGGGTCAGCTTTAAGTAATTCCGGGTTGATGGGGTCAGGGCCAGGCGCTTTGTTATTTTTTAGCATCTTGATCGCGTTTATTATCTCAAGCTCATCCGGGCATGTGGTGGAGATATCACGCCGAACTATGTGGCGCTGGCAGCTACAGGGCTGCACTGGCTGTGCGGATGGCGCTGACAGTAATTTCTTATAATAGCGCTCCCAGATGAGGACTTGCTGGTGCTTTGACGTTGTTAATACGCCGTTCTCGTCTTTAAGCGGCTTTGTGGTTTTAAAAGCGGTGTTTGTCAGTTGTCGTAGCTTGCGGTATAGGTCTCGGGTGCGATGCGTTTCCGTAGCTGCTAAATGGTTACTGTAGTTCCTCTTATTCTCTCTTGCACTTCTCTTTATCTGCTTAGCGACGGCGCTGTACCGTTGCTGGAGAGCTGCCTTGCATTGTCTGGTCTTCGCGCAGTTTAGCTGATTTTTTACCTTACGGCGGTCGTTTATTAGGTCCCATGTTCGATCCGACATCCAGCACTTTCGTTTATTCCCCTTGTGACCGATGTGATTTTCCTGCCGTACATCGAGAATAATTGAAAATATTGAACTCGTTGCTACAAACTTACAAAAACTCTTATGCATGAAATATAGAGGAAGAGTTTAAGACTTCACTCCTACAAATTTCAGCTTAAGCTTAACGAGTACAATTGGCGTAAAAATGTCTACGAGACATTGTTGGAGTGAGGTCATACGGAGTGCTGAGGCCCACTTGTATTTTTATATATATTACAAAAACTTTCACGCGCGATTCCTCGGTTTTTTATTTTTACGATTTTTCCTAATTGGCGGGAAAGATAGGGAAAAAGTTAAACGCCCTATCAAAACGGGATTACATTGATTGTATCGGAATTAAATTCTCTTCTAGTTGAATTTGGCTTCTTTCGATCCTTTTGCACTCTCGACCAACGTTTATTGCCTTCATAATACTTTTAATTTACCATTTGCTCCTCAGCCGGGAGTTCTAAGCTCAAAAGTAGAAAACAAAATGAATTCCCGGCTTTAGGGGCACAGAATGTAAATGCCTATGGCTTTACGCACACTCACTCATACACATTCAGTGAAGCATATACAACCCATATAATTTTAAATAAGCAAAATGAAAACAAAAACCTGATTTCACAATCAAACTATGCATTTGAATTTATTTTTCCAATTAGGAGAAGCTTACGTCTACGAATATATGCAAATATATTCTGAAACTAAATCGCCCAAAATATTTTGTTGACTAATTCCAGTTTATTCGCTGAATCAAAATAATTTTGCTAATACTGGTCCGCGCTCGCAATTTGTTAGCATTAATATTTATTTGCCGACATAATGCAGCCACTCGTAGTTATTGCGAACGTTTCAAATAATTTATGCGTACTCGCGTTTTGCTAAATTCGTCGAATGGAAGTGATTTTGGAACAAAAATTGTTGCTGCCAGCAGTTTTATTTGGACTCCATTGAAGAGCAGTCTAAATTATAGTATTTTGCGTTTGCTGTTGCTTTCATTATTTGTTGATGTTGCAATGTAAAATTTCTGGGAATTTATAATATTATTTGAGGCGAAGGGGGTCCAAGGCTGCCCAACGAACTAATTGTGCTTAAAAGTCAAAATAAAGATTAGAGTAAACACATTTTACGAAGCATATTTTTTTTGTTTTTAGTAACATAAGGGATGAATAACCGGATAGTTAAAAAACTCGAGTAATTTTTTCAACTAGTAAAGGTTTGGTTTGCTCAGGTTAGCGAATTTGAATAGGCTTTTAGAATATCCCTGAACTGTGCAGGTTATCGAAGAATTGGTTCTTTAAAAATCTGAAGCGCTTTCCTCGAAGTGATGCGCATTTCCCCCGGAAAGTCCTGAACGGACTCTATCTCTTTCGCATTTCTACAGCTTATTATGCGGAGTTCCGAGCCTGATGGCCATATACTCGAAATTCTAGTGATCCGCTAGCAGTCATACAAAGCCTTGTTATTTCTAAACTTTGTCTTGAGGGCCTTGAAAGTTTCTCGTCTTGAAAATTTTGAGATTTGCTCAATGTTGAAAATTTTGGTATAAAGTTATTTTTCATATTTAAAAAAAAATTTTAATTCTTAGAATGAAATATAATTAAAAAACTTTCTTTTCGCTCTTCTTCTTTCTGTTATTTTTGAAAAATGCCCTTTAGATTCTTTGAAAATCCTTTTATTTTTAGTCTCTAAATGGGCTTCCCTTAGCGTTTTAAGTTATGTATATTCAAAAGTTTTTGAAAACTTCAGTTTTTTTGTTTAAAGTTTTTGGTCTGCATTTTAGAAAAAGATAGGTAGATAGGTGAAATGGTTGCAGTGCCAGTTTGGCACTCCTCAAGGTGCACTAAAGCGCCGTTTTGATACCATTATGAGGCCCACAACAGAAAGATATCTACAGCCATCCAGAGCTGTTGATGTAATGGAAAAGATTGATGGCATCTAGGTTGAAGCTCTGGCCCAGGCTGTCAAAGAAAGGAGCGTCCAGTGACCTTAGTCATCTAGCTGCCAAACCCGAACATTTACAGAAAAAATGCTCTACAATCTCCTTCTCTGAAAGGTCCCCACAGCTTCTGCAATGGGGGTTAAATGGCAACCCTAGCTTTTCCGCTTGTGTGCCGACCGTCCAGTGACCGGCAAACACAGCTACGAGTTTGGACTTTCTGAGTCCTTCGTATAACTTTTTCGGGCCAAAGGGTTTTCGAAATGTACATGAAGAAATGAAGCTCCATCTTTTCTGCGCTTTCCTGAGAAATAATTTGTGCAGTTCCCCCTTAGCAACTGTCAGAGGGATATAGATGACCGGGTGGAAGGTCTCTGAGGCCAATTCAGTCCCCTTCCTGGCAAGCTCTTCAGCAACTGCATTTCCCTCTATGTTTCTATGTCCTGGAACCCAGATCAGGGAAATGTTACCTGCACAAGAGATTTGATCTTCTCCTTACAGGATTTTATTAACTTCGTTCTGCACTATGGCGTCATAAGAGCTTTAATCGCGGCTTGACTATCGGAGAAAATGTTAATATATCCCTCGAGTGCAAAATGACAATCAGGCCAGCACTGAGGTAAGTTTTACATTCTCTGTTGATGCCAATTCATGCAGTCATTTGCACCCTCCCCAGTTTAGTGATGATACAGCTCTTCCAAAGAGCTTCACACCCAACCAGGCATCTATACGTTAAAATTGAAGAACCACTACGTTGTGCTTCCACAGCACGACCTGTGGCTTGAGTCTCCATTTTTAAGGAATATAGATTTGCAGGAGAAGAAAACTATACTGGCCTTCTTTATCCGATTTCCAATGGGTAGCTTCTAATGGAGTTTGGAATCTAGTATCACTCCAAGATACCTAACTTTCGCTGAGAGCGGGAGAATGTGGTTTTTTATTTTATAAGTCGAAAGGTGGAAGTTTATATTTTCTGGTAAATAGCACCAACTCCGTTTTGTCAGTGTACACTCGGAGGCCGCAAGTGGTAGCCCAGCGACTGAGTACAGCCAGTGACCTTTCCAAAATCCCAGCTGTGACTATCGGCGTATGCTATTACCTAATTCCACCCTTATTTAGCATTATCAGAACTTCGTCAATAGCAACTAGCCAAATCAGGGGCGAAAAGACACCAGAAAAAACTCTTCTTAGATACTTTCAAGTCTCTTTTATTCTAAGTCTCATAACATAATTCCCATAGATTTCCGAGTTTGTTATTTGTACATTCAAAAATTTTTCAAAAAATTTTTAAAAATTACAAAAAACACTTTTTTTGTGGAAAAGAATATTTCAATTTTATTGTTTAAAGTATTTGGAAATTTTGTTTCCTTTTGGAATTTTTGAAAAACGCCCCATCAGATTCTTTTAAGTCTCTTTCATTCGCATGGCTTTTCAAGTTTAATATTTATTTTCCAAACTTTTTCAGAAACTTTTCAAAAAATACAACAAAAAATTTTTTTTGTTGAAAAAATAACATATTTTTTGTTCAAAGTTTTTGGGCCAATATTTTTTGCCATGGTTTGTAATAAACCCTCATATTCTTTCAAGTTTCCTGCATTTTAAGTCTCATAATGGGACTCCCATGGCTTTTCGGGTTATAGGTATGTATTCAAAAACTTTTCAAAAATTACAAAGCAAATTTTTCTCAAAAGTTTTAAACAAAAATATCTACGTATTGTTTTGCCAAAATTTAATTTTTTTTTAATATATTATTTTGTATTAAAGGAATGTTAAAAAGAACGACGATGTCTCTTTTTAAAAAAGAGCTGCACCAAAATATTCTACGCTGAAGAAGTTTCAAAATTTCCAAACTCAGATATTACTATTTAAGATTTTCAAAAACTTAAGTGGACATGACACCGCTTTTTCTTTAATTAAAACAAATTGATATTTGCAAACTTTATTGGATTCTAAACTGAACTATTAGTTAGGACAAAAACAAGGCGATGTTCGAGGGAAAATGGCATAAAGTGAATTTTGTGTCAGCCGCTCATGCGATAAAAAATGAAACAGATACAATACAAATTTTCAATGCCATTTGCATATGCACGGAAAATTTAAAAACAAGAATAATATTTTTTTAATACGAATTATATTTTAAATAAAAAAATATTTTTAAATGAAAAAATAAAATAAAATATTTAAATAAAAAATTATTACTATAAAAAATATTTTTAATTGGATTTAAAAAAGATAAAATAATAAAAAAATAATAAATAAATAATAAAATTTTTAAATAAAAAATATTTTTAATTTAATTTAAAATATTTTTTAATTTGACTTAACAAAAATACTTTGCTTTAATAAAAAAATAATAAAAAATAAATATATTAACAAAAAACAAAAATTTTTATAAAAAATAAAATTACAAAAAACGTTTTTTAATAAAAATTATTATAAAATTTAAGAAAAGTTGTTATAAAAAAAAAAATATTTTTAATTTAATTAATTTTTTAATTTATTTATTAACAACAATATTTTTTTTAATAAAAAAAATTAACAAAAATATTTTTTGATAAAAATAATTATAAAAAAATTTTATTATAAAGAAAATGTTTTTAATATAATTTACCATACGTTTTTTTCTTATAATTTTTTAAAATTAATATTACAAAAATCCAGCAAAATCCCACCTTAAGTTGTCTGTGTGTAAAGTTTGCCATTTGTTTGCTTTGTTGCTGATAAGACAAATGGACTAATATTATGTCTGTTGATGCACGCATCCATATGCAGATTTAGTTAGATATGCAACCAAATAAACTACAATAAAGTGAGCACTCGCAAATTTGTACATATTTTCAGCGTAATTCCATGAAAATTGAAAATTCCCAATGAGAGCTTTAATAAATAGTAAATAACTGTCATATAAATTAGTGCTTGATATTCCACCAATATTGAACTGATTGAATTTGTAAACGGAAATACGTTATTCTAAATTTTATTTTTTATTTTTTTTTTCAGAGTATGCAGCTATCGCTTCTATCACCGCCATTTTGAGTTTCAATAACTTTTTCGAAGTTAATTTATTCCCTTTTAACGTTTGCTCATCCAACCAATAAAGGAAGCTTTACTGAGTGTGACATTTACTTTCCGTGTTTTGCTTGATAAAAAAATTCGCTAATTCCGTAGAGTAAATATTTAATTTTTATTAAATAATTTTCAAGCCCTGTAATGGGGGTGAGACGACGGCCGCCATAGTCGAGTGGGTTGGTGGGTGACCACTCTTCAATCGCCCCGCTTGGAAAAGTCTTTTGGTTGTGCGAAGATTCAAATGATAGAAAAAGTTGTTTATAATAACGCACAGATTTCAGATTTTTACAAATATACCTCACGGTTTCTGCAGGCTTAAGTTATATTGGTCAGCAATGATAGAATGCATTAAAGCTACGCATGTGAACCGTGGATATGTACATATAATTTCATGGTACAGATTTCGGATAAGACTCTCATCCAGACATACCTTCTTTTTTTTAATTCAATTTCTCTCTGCGCAATTATTTAAACCTTTTAAAGTCTATCTTTCATTCTTTTAAAATCCATGCCATAGATTTCTTGACTTTTGGTGCATATTTAGACTATCAATCAAATTGAACCAATGTCAACAGTGGCAGTCACAGCCACACAAAAAGTGTGGTGTAGGAAAAAACGTAACACAGTGAAATTCTCACAATGAAGTAAGTCAGGGAATCTATGAAATTTAACAAGCAAATCCCATATCACAGAGGACCAACAAAGGAAAAATAAAAACTCAGCGCGGAAGGAAGGAAGTCGGTTGTGTGGGTAGTAGTGGTATTAGTGCTTGCCACACAAAGCTTAAATTTACACCTCACCTACGTTGCATGGAAAAATCAAACAAATAAAATTTATTGTAATCTACCAATCGCAATTCTAAACTAAACTAACGACAATGGTGGGGAGGATTAAGCAAATGGACCCAAAAAATAAGCGCTGCTGCTGCTTTCATGGCAAGCGTTCTGCCAGCGGTTGTCAGCAACAGTTTTGGGTAGTCGCCCTTTTCGAAGCTACGAGGTGTTGCCACACACTTTATTATATTATACATTTTTGCTAAGATTGTATTTTTCGTTAGACATTCATACGCCATTCGCTAAGCATGCGTGTACTCGTATGTGTGGTAGCTGGCGAATCGATTTTTTATGTTGATTCCTGTGTGACTTTTTATTGTTATGCTAAAAGTGTTCACAAGGTTTCCGTAGACAAAGCCTTCAGAAGGTAGCTGAGAAAGGTGCTTTGTAAAATGAATATAAAAGATTAGGTGAGGGTCAAAAGTGACTATGTTTTTTTTTTTTTTTTTGTTTCGAGCAAAAGGAAGTCTCATTGTCTGTATTTATTTTTTAGAACCCAAGCTGTACAACGCTTTAAGTTGAAGAATCGTGCGCCAAGATTAAAGCTCTAAAATGACTGCTATATGTGGGTGTACTTTCGTTTGCTGCATCGACAGTAGGTTGTGGACTCAAATAGTATTATATATAATAGAATAGAATTGAAATAGAATTTGAGGCTCGCAATTCGATCTCGTGGTCTTTTACGCCTTCTACTTATCACAGAACCCCATCCAAGTCTAGTTCTCATACTAAACTTAAGATAAAACTGGGTTTAGACCTACCTACATTACTTTCTGCTGGCTACAAGGATGTCTCAACCTTCTCTGCGCTATACGCGATATTCAAGGAAAAGGTGTATGGGAGTCTCCGAGGAATGTATCGCAGAAACGACAAGAGCCGGTTGTCCATAATCTAATCCTGTGCATGTGACTGCGCAATCTTCAATGTCTTAAGAGAAAGCCGAAAAGCATTCTCAGCTTATACTTAGGCAAGGTTATGAGTTTCCTAAACCCCTATTGATTATACTCCTCCCCAGTAAGAACTTCGCCTGGCATAGATCCCTTAGTTTTGTCGATTTTACAGTCGATATATAAATCATTCTGACCGAGAAAAAGCTTATGGAAATTGTAAATGTCGCGGAACAAGCTATAGAAGTCCCTCAGAGATGGCTAAATGCGAAATGTCCAAGGCCTACTCACAAAACAAAAGCTGTACTTATTAGTAGCCGTAAGTGAGTTTAAAAGGTCAAGCTTAGAGTTGGTGACGGCATCATCGAGTTCAAGCCATTCATGAAATACTTAGGCGCCTTGATAGATCACCAAATAAGCTTCCAAGACCACTTGGAGTGCGCTAGCAACAAAGTTGCGGCTGCGACAGTAGCCCTTGCCAGAATAATAAAGTTCTGGCCGACCCAAATTGGGGGACAACAGAATTCGTTTTAGAGGTATGGTTCCTTCGGCAAAGTTTCTTATTTTGATCACTAGAATACGATTTTCACAGAGCAATGAGCGATTTTTAAATCGACCCGCCCTAATGTGTACGAAGCAATGCCCCCACGAACCGGGAGAGGAGGGGAGGATAATAATGTCAGAAACATTCAATTGGTGGCGTCCCTCAAATGATATGTGAGGCATGCTCCCACTAAAACAATCCGGGAATGCATGTGTGCATTATATCTAAGTCGAGCCGTGATTGTGTCTATTGACCAGAATAGGAACCTGCGTTCAAGCCCTCTGCATGGGACGTATGGAAGTATTACGTCGAAAAAAGTCTCCAATTGCTTCCATTGTAGGTATGAGAAAGAGAAATATCGAAAATATAGTAGTGTCATGATTTAGTCGTGAGTTATAAACTCAATCGTCTTTGATTGTCGTCAGTTCGTTTATATTCAACCTCCTCTGGAACTCTGTTTCTAAATGAATACAGGCTTAGACATCATAACTATCAGCCTCTACCTGTTGCCGTTGAAACCGCTCTTTTCTGCGCTTTTCTTCATCGAGCTCACTTAGCAATTGCATCACCAGCTTAGAAAACCTGCACGCTGCAGCCTAACAACGTTTTGAGTGCTTCTGTGCTCTTAGCGTATACTCTGCCTTCAGAATAGTCTCAGAAGATGCGGCGCTTATCATAGCTGAGCTGTGCCTACTCGAGCTGATAGTGCAGGAAATGTATGAAGTTAGAGCGATGAAGCACAATCAAGCCCACAGCGATCAGTTGGCACACAGAAAATGCATAAGTCAGCGCTGCGTAGACCAGTGCCAGACACGATGGGACAGTGCAAAAAAAAGGCAGATGGACCCATTGACTTATCTCCTTAAAGTTGAAGCTTGGCTCCACTGAAACAAGAGCGAAATATACCATTACCTCACACAAATTCTGAGAGGTTATAACTGTTTTAAAGGGTACTCTTACTGCTTTTAGGCACGAAGATACTATATACTGTGAGCAGGCGAGCAGTCCACACCAGCAGTTGACGAAAAGGCGCAATATGTGGTTTTCGTGGGACTCTACTTTAGAAGTCTAATGGCTAAACTGGAGCATAGCCTCGGCTGCAGCGTCATGCCGTCTCGCCCGAGAATCTACTTATAAATAGTGCCACGGATGCTGATGAGTCAGGACACGTATAACAAAATACATCCCATGGCTGCTGAAATAATGCAGCAACTCCGCTATAGAGAGCAGGCACGACGGAGACGCGAACACCGAGAAAGTGCCTAAACCAGCAAACCTACTCAAAGGAGAAAACGCAAGTAAGCTGACGATACCTAACTGACGAAAACTAACTTTTCTATTATATGGACAGAAGTGCCTCCCGACAGAGGTGGCTCTTTCCTTAAATGATTTTACAGCGGGTGGTAACAAGTAAAAGGTCAAAGGCAGACCGAAGATGGATAAACGCAGTGGAGAACGATCCCAAGGACTTGGAAATACGTAACTATGAAGCAAAGCTCAAGATCGACCGTTTTGGAGGAGCATTGTGATGGAAGCTTTAACGAACACCGCGTTGTAATGTTGTGAAAGAAGAAGAAGAAGAACGTAAAAAGTAAATGCTACTTCTGATGCATTGCATTAAGACAAAAACTAATGTTGAGTGTAGTGCTTAAGCCACCTCCCGATGACTTGACGGTAGTACCGGGGGATCGATACTTTGACGCTAGAGGTCTGGGATGGGTTAAAGTGCGACACTGACGGGTTAGGCTTTCGATGATTTCGCCTCAAAAAAAAAAAAAATTGAAATAAAAACCATTTGCCAATGAATTATTAATTACCCAGGTCCATAACCACAGCTGCTAGTTGTCTTACCACTGTAAAGTATTTATTTATAATTATAATTAATTATATTAATTTTCCATTCAATCTACGTGGCGTCTATCTCTGCGCTTTCTTCGTGAGTTTACATTTAAAATTCGTATTTTATACTTTTTTTGAATTTCCTAACACCCTTCTAAATTTGTGTGCCCGTTCATAACTCCGTAATGGGAAATTTTTGGTCAGCAAAAAATTTATACTCGTATATCAAATCTTAAAGCCAACATAGCAGTACTGCCATGCACACACATGTATATACACACACACATACATATGGAATATTTCAAACAAAAACTGAAAGCACATTAAAATAAATGAAAAAGTAAATAAGAGGCAGAAATGTGGCAATGATGGTTGCCATCAAGGCAGAGGAGATTTGAGATGACTGAAAAAGGCATATCCTTGCGAAAAGCAAATTACCAAACATATCAGAAAAGCAGACAGACAGACAGCACCACACAAGCACGCACAGGCAAGAAGTAGCGCACATATTAAATTTTTGACATTTATCCTTTGGCAATATTGGGCGGGGCGCACAAATATCATTTTCATATGCAAAAACATATACGAGTATGTGGATATGCGGCCAAATCAAACTAAAGGCATACATCTGTGTATGTGTGTGTATGTGTGTGGGAGGTGGTGGGCTTTTGATATATTTCCAACTGCTGCGGCTCATATCATCGGCAGTGCAGATTGCGATTTCTCAGCAAATGGTTTGTATGTGCGCGCCTTTGTGTGAGTTAAAGAAAGTGTGAATGGAAGGGATTGTTCGACTGCCTTTGCGTGTGTGTGTTTGTGTGAGAAAATGCGCGTTCACATAAAGTTGCGAAGTGTGAATTTAGGCCGCCTCCGCCGGCACAAACCGCTGCCGATGGATTTTATAAATTCAACTGACATCTGCACATTACAGCCGCAAATATTACAACAAAAGCAACGAACCGAATTTGCTGGAGGCAAAGTTGCGGCTGAGAACAACACAAACACTTGAAGCAAACAAACAAACAAATAGACAGACAAACAGACGGACAGGCAGGCGGTTAGAGAGGCAGGAATTATATAAATATGTATGTATGTATGAGTGTGTCACGTGTAACTGTATTAAATGTGCATGTAGTTGTTGTAGTAGTATTTTGGTTATTGCGGCACATTTCGACAAACTTACAAATGATAAATGATTGTACGGTTTACTTGACCCCGATACTTGCACTGCCTAAGACTTTCGGCAGTGGGCGCATTCGGAGGACGGCGCGCTTACTTACATACATACTCACATACATACACACATACATGCATATATAAATGTTTATGTGTGTTTGATTGGTGCAGATTGATTTTTGTGTTATTTTGTTGATTTTAGTGAGGAGGAAAGTATTCGTATAATCCCTGTAGGAAAAAGCTGTAGTAGTAAGAAAAGATACTAGTTCAGCACTAGTAGTTGCTTTGGCAAACGCATCGACGTGTGACCAGAAGTTAATTTTCACTAATAAATACTAAACAAATACTAAAATAGTCGAGTAATAATAGAATTACCTATGTGCTTAGTCCTGCCATAAATTCTGTTACAAGTTAAGTCCGTTATAGGTATGAAATAATAATACTTTTTTCAACGAAGTTAGTTTTATTTAATCATGTAAATATTAAAAAATAAAATTAAATTTTTATACGAAATGGTCACCATTTGTTTTTACGCAAACCTTCAAACGATTCGGCCATTCGGCTATTGTAGCGCGCACGGTTTCCATGGATATTGGCGTGACTGCTCGAACCAAAGATTGTTTGATCTTCTCCGAATTTCTGTGAGGTCATCGTCAAGCCATGTTATCCAATTTTGATCACAAACTGTAGTCCAATTTTCTGCGGCTATGAACACAGAAATGTTTGTTTTTAGCCACTGATGAGTGGTTTTTGCCTTATCGGCTGGCGCGGAATCTTTATGGAAGATCCAACGCTCTCTATTGAAGAGATAATTGCTCAACTGCTTCACCACGCTTTCTAAGACATCCTCCTGGTACGCTTTTGTCCCGGTCTTAACCCCTTTTTCGCATAAATGAAAGGAAAGACGTTACTTACAAGACATTCCCCACGAAACGATTTCGGAGGCTGAAGGGTGGCCACGTTGAACCCTTGCAACAACATTTTTTGCGTCCTTAGAAGTTTTAGCACAGACTTTGCTTATTAAAAACTTCTTCAGCAGTGAACATTTTCTCATCTGTGAAAGAATATTTTCATGGCCGTTCTCATGGCATCTGTCGAGTCAAATATAATATCTTTAATCGGCTTTTCAAAAGGTGACCAGTTCAGCGACGGAAAGCTTTCATGTGGAGGTTATCTCTAATTAGTCTTGAAATGGATCTGGTCGATACGTTTATTTCTCTGGACATGATTTTCTGCTTTCTAAAGGGGTTTCTGCGAATTCTTTCTCGAACGGCTTTTTTTGGCCGCACTGGTTCAAACTACCGAAGGTGACCACTTTTTGTTCTATGGGTAACTTTAGACTTTTGGGTAAAACGATCGTATGATTGATCGTTAGTCGTGCAGTAAACCAACATTCTTGAAGTATTAAGTTTTTCCAGAATTTTGTAAATATCACTTGCATTTTTACCTATTTTCCTCCACTTATGTATTGCAATCACTGCAATGTGATTTTCTTCACCTCTCCACTCCGTCGTTAACAAACGAAATTTACCACGAAACTGAAATCAAACTAACTCTTTCGCACCATTTTGTTGCCGCATCCCTGTTAGCAACTTGTTTGACGGTTATTTACGGAATGGCTATGGCTAGTCTGTGTAGTTTAAGAACCTTATTAGGTTTTTGTCAGGCAGTTCTTCGAGACTCTCGAACAGTTGTTTGCCCAGGGTTGACATTCTCTCCTTCGCTTAGGCAGCGCATTCACAGAGGAAATGGAAACTCGTTTCCTTCTTCTCTGGTTGCTTACAACTGGGGCAGTGTGTGGCTTCTTGTTTGCCAATAGTCCAAAACCCAGTTATCATCTCCGGGAGTCCGCATGTATGCCTTCGTTTCATATTTGTCAGTACTGATGTTTGTTTGAGGTTGTCGGTGGGCCCATAACATTCTGCTAACTTTGCAAGTTGTCTGGTCTCTCAATCTTTTCTTTTATTTATTTTTTTTTTTTTTGGTGGGTGAGATAGAATTCAAAATGCCTTCGCACTTATAGTGACCGTCGTCTACTGCGTGTTGCCCCTAAAACAATACCTTTTCCTCTTTTGGGAAGACTTCCTTCCCGGAACTACTTTCTGCATAGCTTCGGGAGGACCCAGAACGGTGTTCATGAAGTGGATAATTTCTATTCACACGCGTCTAGGTCCACTATATTTGTAGCCAGCTTCCTGCCATAGGCTCGACTTCTTACGTCTCCATCTTTGCCACGTTTGTTTCTATTGACCACAATTGGTTCCTGCGTCTTCTCCTTTTGACATACGGGGGTTTTGTGTCATCGATAGTCTCAATTCCTCTGCTTTTTGAAGCAAAAGGAACATCGGTAGAATGCGATATTAAATTTGTCTGATATCGTCATGAGCCAGTCTGGTTTCTCTATCTGAATTCCGCGATTCGTAGGTATTTTGTGGGGATTGCATTCTTGATTGCACACAGTGGAGTTATTCGCCCTCTTGCCAGTTCGTCTGATTTTTAGTTACCTTCAATGTTCGAATGTTCCGAGACTCAGATTGAGGTAAATTTATGATTTTCTCTCAAAGTGGTAAGGCTATTTCTGCTTTTTTTCACCAGTTTAGGGGTTGTTGTAGCCGAAACCAAACCCCGGTTTACAGCTTGGCTATACGAAAGAATTGCGATATTGCCGTTAAAAGAGAAATCTGAGATTAATAACCTACAAGCTTCCCCAATCGTCAGTTCCTCTGCATGGAAGGCACTGCAGGCATTAAAAAAACGTACAGATTTTTCAATTCCAAGTCTATGTGAATATATACCAGCTCCAAAACCACCATCTATTTTAGAGTCCTCTGTATAGGCTGTCGTATCGAAGTGGCTTAGTGAGATTTCCTTACTTCATTTCTCTTGAGATGGAAAGAGAGTGTCACATTTCCTGTTGAATGTTACGGTCGGGATGATGTAATCCAGTCCTCTTCCAGGTACACTGGGCTTGTCGAAATAATAGACTGGCATTACTACACGTTTTTTCTTTCCAGCGACCCACTTCATTTAACCTAAACGCACTCATTGTTGCCATTTTCTTGATATGCCGTGCATTAAGAGCCTCCCTAGGACATGATCTGATAGCACCGACCGTTTTTGCACAGGCTGCTCTTTTTATTCTGCCAACTAAGTTGGTATTGTAAGTATAATCTCTCCCTAGGTCAGTCATATGACTTATACGGCCATAAAGTATACTGAGGTTGAAGTCTCTATATTCTTTCTAGCTTATATTTACAGGCATATAAAGCAATTTCTGCTTCAGTGTTTAATTTCCAACTCAATTTGGACCCCACTGTATAAGAAAGAGAGAGAGAAATGGAGAGAGTTTGTCCATTAATATTTCATCATAAATTCCTAAAGTTCCAGTGAGGAACATAAGGACAGAACGAATGTCGTCCATTCGAGCCTGTTTTGCACCAATCTCTTAATTTCATTCCAGCTAAGCTGCATCGCGCGGGTTTCTAACTCCAGCAGTCGTCTCCAGGTATTTGCTGGTGTTCCACGTCTGCGGTTACCTTGGGGCTCCAGTCTGTTTGGTAGGGTAAAATTTGGTACCTTGTAACTGGAGGTAAAAATCGTAAGTTCTGTATTAAGTGGGTTTTAGTTCGGCAGCGCCTTTTGTATGATCTCACTGGTCGTATTAGGACACAGTCCTGATGCCATTAACACCACAGCATCAGCGTACGCCATCATTTTTACCCCACCTCTGTGTATATGTAAATAAAAATAAATTGTATTTAATGCCAAATTATTCAGTATTCGCTAGAGCTAAATTTAATATCTTTCGCAAAATACTATTCTCCCATATTTCTGCAATACCCAAGCGAAGGACAAGCCACGCACACCAGCCAATGGTTCCAAATTGAGTAGAGGGACACCAGTTCGTAACCTCGGTATTTATTTTCTGGGTTAACTCTCCCCTTTATTTCAAACCATTTCATAACATACACACATACACTCACACATATGCATATGAATGTGTGTGCATTTATGTGGAGTAAAATTTCATGTTTGCATAAGAAATTGGATTTTTGCATTAGTTATGAAAATGGTAAAAAGTTGAGCTTATATTTCTTACTTCTCAATACGCGTGGCCAAGTTGTTTGTTTGTGTTGGAGTAAAGCAACCAATATTTACTTACATTTGCGTGTGAATGTACGTGCCGAAGAGGTTTGTCTGTGTCGGTAGGTAGTTAAATCAGTGCGGAAAATGCATTGGAACATAGTTTTCTAACGGAATTGTATAGTAAAATATTTTGCTGGTGCCTCGTAAAGAGGGTTGCAAAATCACTTTTAAATGCATTTGATGTGGCTGTAGATTTTAATTTGCACAGAATGCAAATACACTTACATACATACACTTTTCCTTCTACATTTACTCCTCTATGCAAATTAATATTAATGCTTAAAAGGTTTTAGCGTGGAATCTGGTAAAAATTAGAAATAGGGATAATAATAACTGTAAAGGTTTATATGGCTGTAATAATTCTAATTTATGGCTTATGCCAATGCTTAATAAAAAATATTTGAATGGAAAGAAAATATTTCAAGTTAGAGAGGTGAATTTTTGTGTTTGGGTTCAAGCTTGAGAGTTTTACTTAAATCTGGGTTCGGGCTTAATTTTACTATAATAAAAAGTAATATTTTAAATATCTATACATTTTCAATTTAAATTTGAATGTTGGGAAAACATTTTTTTCTATTGATTTTTATTTAAGGCGGGAGCCGGCTTTAGAGGCTTCATAAAATCGATTTTTTCGTGGATTTTTTTGGGAAGGAAAGAAATATTAGATTGAAACGAAACTTTCAGGTGTTATTGTTATATACTTCAGCAATCTTCCCAATTTTTTTCATTAAAATATATATCATATTATGCCTGGTACAAGCATTTTGTCGGGGCGTCTCGAGTGTGCATGTTCGTGCGGCGGGACAGATGCAGGTCGCAATTTTCATTTCAAACCAAAACCCAAAAAAAATTTTATTTTACTAAAGTGTAGCATCTAGTTAAACCAAAAAAATTAAACAAAAAGTGAAAAATTCAACACAACACTTCGCTAATTTAAAAAAAATTCATTTTTTTTGGAAAAAAAAAATTCACTTTAGATTGCTTAAAAAGTGGGTTAATCATAACTTTCTTAAGGTTTTTTGGTTCAACTAGAAGAGAATTTAATTCCGAATACATTCAATGTCGTTTCGATAGAGCGTTTAACTTTTTCCCTATCTTTCCCGCCAATTAGGAAAAATCGTAAAGTAAAATCCGAGAAATCGCGCGTCAAAGTTTTTGTATATAAAAAATTCGCTCGTGTACCTCCTTGACGCTTGCTCACAATTTCTTCTGTAACTGCGAAAATATTTTGAATTTGCTTCTGAAATTTTAAGGACACATTCTTGGATAGTTTGGGAAGACATTTATGCAAAAAAAAATAGATTTTTTGAAGCCTCTAAAGCAGGCTCCCCCCTTAAGGCACCTTTCTGGTCTAGAGACGTGAAAATTGAAGAACACATGCCACTGGCGTAACTAATTGATGCGTCTTGATGTTGTTCCACACATGGAGGGACCTACAGTTTTAAGCCGACTCCGAACGGTAGATATTTTTATGAAGAGCTCTTTCATGGCAGAAATACATTCGGAGGCTTGCCATTGCCTGCCGAGGGGTGACCGCTATTAGAAAAATGTTTTTCTTAATTTTGGTGTTTCACCGAGATTCGAACCGACGTTCTCTCTGTGAATCGCGAATGGTAGTCAAGCACCAACCCATTCGGCTACGGTGACCGCTCAGGTACGTCTGAAAAAAAAATTCAGTCGAAATATGTAGCCATGGTGGGTAGTAGATTTACAAAAAAAAATTGTTCTAGGTATTTTATCTGTTTATTGGAAAACCAAAAAAAAGGATTATTCTTCACGTTCTCGCTCTTAAAAAAAAAAGAGATTGTCTGTAAAGTCGGTTTACTGAAGATTGTTTAACGTGACAACGTCATAAGAAAATACGGATGTAATGGTTGCAATTTTCAAAACAAAATTTTAATTTTATTTGTTTGATAGATATTTTGTATGGATATAGAGAAGGAGGTAAATGGAATCGCAATGGAATTGATCAAATTACATTTACACAAAAGTGAAAAATTGCGAGACATTTATCAAATTCATGAAAGATATGTTCAATTTCAATTGTGCATCAGACGTTAATAAGTCAACAACACTAAGAGGCACCTTTATCGATTTGCCTTTTTCACGACACATTACGAAAAAAATAGTTTCGCGAATAACACGGTTAAAATTGCAAATGCCTGGGCGTCGTTCAAAAGTTCTAGTTCAAAAAGTTGTAGAGTTTGAGTTTGATTCAAGAATGTATTGGAATTTGAGTATAAAAAGTAAGAACTTCGAAATAAGTTTGAGTTTCCGTTTGATATTGGGATTGACATTGAGTTTGAATCAGAATTTGAGTTTGAATAAGAATTGGAGCCTTAGTTAAAATTTTGAAACGAATCTGAATGAATTTGAATTTAGATTTTGATTTGAATTAAATTTTTAGTTCGAATTTTAAATTAAATTGAAGATTGGACTTCAGTTTGGGTTTGAGATTGAGATAAAGTTTAAGTTTTAGTGTTTAAGCTTGAATTTAAATTTGAATTCGGGTAAAAATTGGAATTTAAAATGTCAAATGAGTTAAAATTTTGAAAGGAGTTAGAATTTGAACTTAGATTTTAATTTGAGCTTTAATTTAAATATGAATTAGAGTTTGAGTTTGAGCTTGAATTCGAATTTCAATTTGAGTGGAAGTTCGAGCTTAAAATAAGTTTGAGTGTGAACTTATGTACTCGCATGAATCTGAATTTGAGTTTGAGTTCGAATTTTAAAATGTGGTTTAGTTATAGTTTGAGTTGGAGTAATAAAATGAGTGTGAGTGTGAATTTGAAGTTACATTTTAATTGGAGTTTGAATTTGAATTTTAAACTGAACTTGACTCTCAGTTTGAGTTTGAGTTCAAGGTTTGGTTTTAGTTTGATTTTAATTTTGAGTTCCAATTGTGAAATGAGTTTGAGTTTTAGTTTAAATGTGATTTAGAATTTAAGTTTGAGTTCGAATTTGATATGACTTTGAGTTCAAAATTTTAGATTAGTTTGAATTTAGGTTTTAGTTTTAGTTAAAATTTAGATTTGGATTTGAATTTGAACTTGAACTTGAATTTGAGTTTTATTTCGAATTCAATTCAATTCAATTCATAAGTTTGAGTTTCAGTTTAAATATGAATTTGAATTTGAGTTTGAGTTCGAATATTAAAATAAGTTTGAGTTTCAGCTTGAGTTTGAATACCAAAATCGATTATCGTCTCAATTGGAATGGGAATTTGAATTTAATTTCGAATTTTAAAATAAGTTTGAGTACAGTTTAAGTTTGGTTTGATGTTTAGTTCCAGTTTGAATTTGAATTCTAAAATGAGTTTAAATTTTAGTTTGGGCTCCAATTTGATTAGAGTTTGATTTTCAGCTTGGGCTTAAGTTTGATTTTAAGTTCTAGTTCGAGTGTAAATTTGTCAAAGCTGGAGTTCCAATTTAAAATGGGTTTGAGGTCAGATTGAATTTTAAAATTAGTTTTAGTTTGAGTTTGAATTTGAACTCCAAAATGAGTTTGAAGTTGATTTCGAATTTTAAAACGAGTTTGGTCTCAGATTTTGTTTGAGTTTGATTTCTAAAATGAGTTTAAGTTTCGGTGTGGATTTTAGTTTGATTTTAATTTTTAGGTCAAAGGTGAATTTGAGTTTAAATCTGAATTGAAAATTATTTTGTATTTGCATGGGATTTATAGTTCGGAGTTCAGTTCGAATATGAGATTCACTTGAAGTTTCAGCTAAATATCAATTTGAGCCTTAACATAAATTTGAGTCTATTCAACAGTTCAAGTGAAAGCTTTTGGTCAGTCTAGTAAAGTCAAGGGTTGAGTTTTATCTTAACTACTTTTTGATACCTCACTATAGCTTAGATCAAAGCTCCCGAAGCTCCACATTCTTTCTACAGATAAAATAGTTTTGCATGAATTCTCAGCTCTTATTTATCTAAATAATCATCGTGAATTTGCATTCTTAACGCTTGTTGTTGTTATTTAGACTTCTCTTTACTCTCAAGTATGTAGTTATTTCATACCAAACTCATTCCATTTCTGTTTCATTCACACCCGTCCACTCGCATGCTTTGTCGCATACTACCGTTGAAAATTCAATTCAGCGACGAATCAATAAGAAAGTAATTGCGAGATTTCCTTTATTGAAGGTGTTCAAAAAGTAATTTCGTTATTCCCATTCAACACTTGAAAACAAAGATAGAGCCATATTTCAAACGATAGAGGTGGAGAGCGACGAGGTCGGAGCGGCACAAAGAAAACTATTCTGTGAAAATTCATTAGTGTGTTGTTTATTTTTACAACAAGAGCAACATCATTACTCAGGCAGTCGGCATGATGACAAAGGCTGTGGCTAAAGCAAATACGAAGGAGGTCAGCAACAGCGAAATGAAGAAAACTCAGCAACTTAGTTTGATGAATTCTGCGCAAGAAGCAAAAAAACGAAAAAAAAATCGCCAACAACGATTCGATTGTACAACTGTAGAAAGGGAAATATACGTATTCCAATTTTAGAAGTTACAATAGAAATGCAAAAGCAACAGCAATTACTAAAATGATGACGGAAGCAAATACCGATAGCATTTGGGAGAGCCGCCAAACAATTGAAAGGAATGAGCAAATCGGCGGCAGCTAACTGCTAAAACACAAACAAACGGTTTCTCAATACGTTCACTCTACCAACAACTCCTAATGGTCGGTCAAGCTGGAGAGGTCATCGAGTTGTGAGCGCAGCGGAGAGAGAGCAGGAAAGTGCATACCGAACTATTAACGCCAAGAATATTGGCATTCCGGTAGCAACGCAGAGTTGCATCGAGAGGCGATGCGTGGTAGTCATTTTTTTTTGTTGGCTGTGTTTAGCTTTGCTGCCAAGTGATGGTGGGATTTTTCATTTGTCGATGGGGCGTGACGTTGAAAGTTAAATAGTGAATTTGGCGAATTGCGAATCGATAGGCCCTGCAGCGAAATGGCAAGAAAAAATGTTGTATCTAATACCAATTGATATAAAAAACGATTAATACGATTTCTCTGAAATTCTGTTTTCTCCCTTTGGTGATATTAAGAATGTGAGCCAACAATAACCCCGGCAGCAGGATAAGTGAAAGGAAGCACAGAAACGTGTCAGATGAAAGTAAACAGCTCAAAGAATGTTATGAGGCCACTAAATAAACGAACAGGGCGAATGTATAAATAAAAAAAATATGATTCTTAGAAAAAGACACTTTTACTAGTCCATCTTTTTTTTAACCATTGATACAATTTTTTTGTTTGGATGCCTCGTATTCATAGCACCATGCGGTACAGTCTGTCTAATAAAAGCGCATATAATTTCTAGTTGATTATAAGCCCAATGCATTATGTTAGAATTGCGTTGGTCCAATAGCTTCTAAGTAATGGCGGTTACAGACGGTATATGCTCAGCATTTGTGAATTTATTAAAAAAAAATTACTCTTGCTTCACATTATCGAATGCCAAAAACCATTTTCGTCCCATGTGCACCTTCAGAGTAGTGAACAGTTGATACTGAAGAAAATCAGCGCTCCAAAAACTCTTTGGACATCTGCACGCGATTCAACCTGTGTTCTTCGGTCAGTTGCATCGGTTCCCATCTCCAAAACTTTATCTGATATCAGAGAGTTTTTGAGATTGCTTCAAGCAGCAAAGACATGGAAAATTGCAGGAGCATTGCAGATCCATTTGCGATCGTTTCGAACTACATTATCGATTTTCTACAAATGTAAGTTCATCAGTTGCTATTAAAGATCTTCCGGTCCTGAGACGGTCATGCATGAAGTACGGCCAATTTTAAATTTGCTGCAACATTTATAAAGACTTTCATTATTTAGAAAGCCATCACCATAGTTTTGACATCGTCAAGAAACAACTTAAGTTTCTCCCTTCAACAAAGAAGGCAGCGGATGGCGCTGTGAACTTCGCACCTGACAGGAGATTGGATTAAAATTTTTCGTAAGGGATGCGAATTGGTCTCGTTTCGAAGGGAAGTAGTCTGGCTGACATGGAAATCAGATAGTCTAAATTTTCCATCTTTGTCTGGTTATTTCCAATTAGTGAAGCTGGTCGCATAACATAATCCTCGTAGCATTTACAGCTTGGGGTGAGTTAATGCTTCTTTTGCTACTGGGCTCCCTTGTCATCCATTCGAAGTACGCGTTCTTGACAACGAAGAAGTTGCACCTTTTGCACCTTCACGATGTTTTGTCTATTTATAAGGTATTCTCTCTCTTTGCTATATTTTATTCTATATGACTTTCTTTCCCGTTCAGAATCGAAAACTCTTCTCAAAATTTACACTCGGTTCTTTATATTATTGCAAGTTGAACAAATGTTAATAACATTGATGTAGCCAATAACATTAGAAACTTAAGGGGGTGGTAGGGTTTAGCGCTAAAAACAAAAACACTTTTTTTTTGAATTTTTTACAGAAATATGGCTTAAGATACTTTAATAAAATCAGTTGCATGTTATTGTACATCTTTTCAATAAGTTTTTAAAAAATATTAATAATAAAATATTGACAAATAAGCCCATGACAGAGTTTTTTTGGAGATATGTTTTTCGAGAGGTGCTCTGCGGTGCCAATCGGCATTCGTCGTAGAATCATCTGAAACTAAAAAAAGTCGAATTTTTCAGTTAAAGTATGACGTAATGCTTCCCCCCCCATTAATAATTTTTTTTTTTTCATTTTTGTAGTTTTGGTGGCAAAAAAACGTAAAACGAGCATTTTTGGCGAAAAATTTCGCCATATTTGTAAGTGAAAAACAACCTTAAAAAAAAAAAATAAAAAAAACAGTGAGGGGGCGAGGTATTTTTGATTTAGAAAACGTGTGCCAAATTTGAAAAGAATCGGTTGAATAGTTTCGGAGTTGTGATTGGCACCGACTTTTAAGAAGTCGTTTCGGGAAAAACGCGTTTGAAAAAATGACTCTGAAAAATTATCGATGCTCCGCATTCGAGGTAGAGTGCCTACAAAGGCTATAACTTTGTGAGTTCTGCTTCGATCCACTTAAAATTTTGACACAACATTCTTGAAATGATTTACTATAAGATGAGTGAAGAAAAAAAATTTCGATTTTGTGACCCTAACAGCAATTTTCGTCGCTTCAAATGTAAATCTGTACTTGTTTTCTTGTCACTCGCGCTCTCCCGCCAATTTGTGCATTGGTCTTGATACGACTTCTCATGCCAGCGCACACGTGGTTTCGTTTGGCTGCTGAGTCTAACACCGCTCCTGTTGTTGCTTTTAGCAGTGATACTTCGTCACCGGCCTTGAATGCCTACTCTTGGTGACCTTCTACTAAAGCCAAAGAAATTCTGTATGCTGTATCTACTTCGGCTGCTGCTACTACGACTACTTCGGCCTCATACGATGCTGATATTTGTTTTATTGATGCTAATGCTAGCGATCAGCACCGGCTGATGCTGCTAATAATGTGACTCGTAGTAATCCGCCCTCGTCATTGAGTACTACATCTGCTGTATTTGCTACTTGAACCAGTACTAGTTTATTGCTGGCTTAATCAAGATGTAGACTTAAATTTGGTGGGTACGATTCCCTAATATAGTCATACACGCGTAATTCCCTCTGCTAATTAATTAAATATCTTTAAATCATGGAAAGCTCATCCTTGTGCTGTCATTTGTGTGCTCATCTCTTTCATTCTTAATTCCATATTTTGTTTTACCAGAAGCTTTCGAATTTTTGAGTGAAAAAATGTTCATAAAGTTCATCTTGCTCTAAAAACCTGGGGGTTTCTTTGCCCCTGTCTAAATTTAATGTTTAATTATTATATTTTTAAATTAAATATTTTAATAGTTTTAAATTATATGTGTTACACTACTCACATTTAATAAACAAAAATGCAGTGTAATCATTTCCTTTACAACCTGCTCGATTTGGTCCCATTTTAGCAGTGCTTCGGAGTAGCAAACTCACTACAATAAATTGGTCAACACACCCACACATCGAGCTTCTACTTGTGCGTCTATGTAACTAATCTCTTTGACTCTCTTTTAAGTACTCAGAAAGTATTTTTAAATGCACGCTCGAAAATATAGTTGCAAATTTGCTGCACTCTGCAATTCACTACCCCGGGCGAACTGCTGCCGTCCTATTTATTTTGAGCAAATCCATTTACTCCTACACTGAGCAGCGCAATAAAATTTTTTATTGCTGACGATGTACGAAAGCGTGGGTTTTGCTGCTCTTCGCTCGGTTATTTCTAGAGTTGTCGGTAGGATGCTATAATGCCAGCATCAAGTACTAGCTGCAATCGTGTAGTGTGCCATATATACCTACAGATATATGAAAACTATAAATACCAGTTGTACCGGGCTGCAATGAACGCCTGAAGTGATCAGTTCGTTTACCAAAAAAAAAAAAAAAATTACCTAACTACCGTTGCTATAAATACTCATCAACCAGTGGCGATTATAGGCAAACCAATTGACAAACCGAATAACTGACTGGCTGACAGACAAACTACACAAGTGATTCCATGTGGATGACACACTAAGCACACAGCCGACAGACCAATTGATAGTTTGTCAATAAAATATTTATGTAGTATTTTTAAATGGGCTCGCATGCCAGAGCGTAGGTGTGTGTTTGTGTGCACGTATGTGTATGTGTACGGTGATGTACAAACAGGGTGTGCCGAAAATCTAAGTGTCCATTTTGTGAGGCGGTAGACCAGCTCATGAGTATAGAAATTAAGGTTAGATTAGGTTAGCCTTTTTTTTTATTTTTTAGTCAGGAGGTGTAAATCAAAATGTCTGAAACATCATCAAAGGTGCCGTCACACCAATGGAATGTGGGTTATGCTCCCAATAACATTCCTCCTCCTCCGCTGATTTCCACCCTGGAACCACGTTAGCATTTCTTCAAGGTGGAGCCGCGTTTATGTCTACTAACACAACAGGTTCCTGCGTCCAGGTTCCGCTCCTGTGAACGTAATTAGATTTTACGCCATCGATAGTATTCACTCCTCCCACTGCCTTTGAAAGCGGTTGTGGGGGGAATGAAACATCGGAGAAAATGCAATAGTCCGATACTCACAAACTGTACTGTTGTTTTGTCTTCAGTTCAGTACTGTTATGAGTGTTGGACTCAAGCGTCTGTGTCTGTCGTCGGTTTGTCTAAAATAGTACAACTCCACTGTCCACCTGCTAGCAAAGGTACCAAAAACTTTGTAATCAACGAATAGGCTTTATATTTATAAGGTTGTTTTGCATTTTTTTCTTCCTTTTCTCCTAAGAACTGTCAAATTATGACTTAGCTGGATTACGTACATTGCATAAGGACTATTAATAAGTTCGTGCGGTTTTTTTTCGAAATTTGAAACTTTATTGACGTAAAATGGTTACAAATTTAATATTCATAGTATTGTCCATCGCTTGCTACTACTTTTTCCCATCTTTCTGGCAATTCACGGATTCCCTTTGTGAAAAATTCGGTCGGTTTTGCCGCGATCCACGAATCGATCCATTTTTTGACTTCATCGTAATTACGGAAGTGCTGGTCAGCCAGGCCATGTTGCATCGATCGGAAGAGATAGTAATCGGATGGCGCAAGGTCTGGACTATACGGCGGGTGGGGTAGGACATCCCATTTGAGCGTTTCTAAGTATGTTTTGACCACTTGTGCAACATGTGGCCGAGCATTGTCATGTTGCAAAATAACTTTGTCGTGTCTATCGGCGTATTGCGGCCGTTTTTCTCGCAGTGCTCGGCTCA
The DNA here is from genome assembly GCF_027943255.1 of Anastrepha obliqua. Classification (NCBI taxonomy): domain Eukaryota; kingdom Metazoa; phylum Arthropoda; class Insecta; order Diptera; family Tephritidae; genus Anastrepha; species Anastrepha obliqua. The sequence goes on along the minus strand of NC_072896.1, from coordinate 122,175,232 downwards.
AACGCATCAATTGTCGTCGGTAGACATCCCCCGTAATCGTTTCATTCGGTTTCAGTAGCTCATAATACACAACACCCAGCTGGTCCCACCAGATACACAGCATAACCTTCAGGCCATGAATATTCTGCGCCGACGTCGATGTTGAAGCATGGCCAGGGTATCCATACGTTGCCCGACGTTTTGGATTGTCGTAATGGACCCACTTTTCATCGCCAGTCACAATTCGATGCAAAAAACCCTTTCTTTTGTGCCGTTGAAGCAGTTGTTCGCATGCCATAAAACGGCGTTCAACGTCTCTTGGTTTCAATTCATACGGCACCCAATGGCCTACCTTTCGGATCATTCCCATGGCTTTTAAACGTTTGGAAATGGTTGATTGATCAACTCCCAAAGTTTTTGCAACCTCTTCTTGCGTTTGAGCCGGATCTTGATCGAGCAATTCCTCCAATTCGGTATCCATGAACTTTGGCGGCGCACCCTCGCGTTCTTCGTCTTCCAAGCCAAAATCACCACTTTTAAAGCGTGCAAACCACTTCTGGCACGTTCGCTCAGCTAGAGCATGCTCACCATAAACTTCCACCAAGATACGATGACTTTCGGCTGCTTTTTTCTTCATATTAAAATAATGAAGAAGAATTCCCCGCAAAAACACATTATTTGGCACGAAATTCGACATTTTCAAGTGTGGTAAAAATATTGTTGTTTACGCTTCAAATAAAAAACTTATACTGACGTTTGTGCCTTACGACAGTAGCTCTCCAATGAATGTTTGGAAATGTGGATCGATGGAATAATAATCAAGTTACGCCATCTGTTGTAAAACCGCACGAACTTATTCATAGTCCTAGTAATAGCTGGTCAGGTTAGGTTAGAATTAAGCCACGTATTGTCGGTTTCTAGCGATACCAGATGGAGGCCGACCTCAATGAATACTGAAATGTAGGTGACGTCCTCCAAACCATCAAACAGAGGTGTTTTAAATGCCGGACAGATACAGAGAAGGTGTTCTAACGTTTCCTCAACATCCTCTCTGCTTTTTCTGCATTTGTCTGTGCTAGCAATCTCTATTTTGTGAGCATGTGCGGCCAAGATATTATTACCTGTCAGCATACCTATAGTTCTGCAGTCCTTTCGTGAGAGTATAAGCACGAATTGAGTCAGTTTTTTTGCACTTTGTTCTACACATGACTTTTGCTGTTTTGCATGTGGTTAGATTGGTCCACCTGGCTTCCACTCGCTTTTTCATGTAGTCCTCCATTTCATTGTTACTGTATTTAGCGGTTTTGGTATGTCGTTCTCTTGTTCAAATGGGAGTCTAACTGCACTTTTTGCTATCTCATCTACTATTTCGTTTACCATAATGTCTTTGTGACCAGGTACCCAGTAGATGCGCAGCCTTCTGTTTGCGACTAGCCTTTCTATGACCTGCCTGCTCCGTTGAACATTTTTGGACTTGATACAATATGAGCTTATTGCTTTTATTGCTGCTTGACTGTCCACGTTTATATTAATTATTGAGTTCTTTGTTGTTCTGGTGTAGGTCAGCTCCGCGGCTTTCCCGACAGCAAACACTTGAGTATTTAAGAACAAGAAGAAAGAAAATAGCCGCAGTAAAATGATCTGATTTTCGGGATTTTGTGTATTTTTGTTAATATTAAACATTCTTCTTCAAGATTTATTTAAATAAATGTATTGAATTGCCTTGAAGGCTTCGAAACATCGAGTGGAAGGTTGCTCAGCAACACTTTGCGCTATGGCATCAATATTCTCAACAGAACGTACAGTTTTTGGTCTATCAGTCCTCTTTCGATCCCCAAAAGAAATACTTTCTTGAAAATTTTTCACCAACCTTTGAATTGTCGACCCATTTCTACTATTATTTCTTCCAAAAGAATCAATTATTTGGCGATAAGTTTTTCTTCAAGAGCGACTATTGCCATAATAAGTTTCAATAATTTTAACGCGTTGTTCTATCGTGGGAAATTGTACATCTGTTTGCTGAACAAATGTCAAAGATTCCATAAAAGAAGGTACCGTTTAGGAACTATTCACTAATGACATTTAAACGTAATTTTTATAATTCGTTTAATTTTCAATCGTTTTCATCTTTACTTAGAGGCTTTAACAATATATACACTCACATACTAATTAAGAGTGAGTGATACTACGTCTATTTTTGTAAATGTATATAAACACATTTCTTTCTTTGATCTAATCCGTTTGACCATGTCCGGCTGTCATTAGTTTGAATGATATTAAATTGTTTGCACTTTTTAATATTACCCGTCTATGGAAGGAGAGAAAGAAAAAGAACAAGGAAAGGAAAAATAGAGCATTTATATTCTTCTTGACTTTTTATATCCATACTTTTATGTGGCAAAAAAGAAAAACTACTTTTTCAGAAAAAATATGAAAATTCCCCAAACATCTGTCTATTCCACTTGAAATATTGATTTGATAAAAAAGAGCTTTAGGCATAAATTGATGGGTTTTAGCATTCCCATGCCCATAGCCACTTGTAAATTACTTATAGACAGGGAAACCATCAAAAAGGTAAATACAATCTGGCAAAACCTCACAACATGCGAACTAAGCAGACAGACATGGCCGAACTGGAACAGCGGTCGATCGAAGATCTTGTTAAGATTTAACAGAGAAGCTATAAGAAAAATGATAGGGGTATTAACTGGTAATTGTTTAATAGGCAGCCACGCTAGAAGGTTAGGACTCCCGTACTTCGATTTCTGTAGAAGCTGTCTTAATACAGAAGAAGAGGAAACAGTCAGACACCTTTTATGTGAGTGTGAAAGCCTAGCTATGAGAAGGCTGCGCACTCTCGATACAGCATTTCTAACCGATGTAGCGGACATAGCCCATCTAAAACTAACGAAGCTCTGCTCGTTTATTAAAGCAACCGGATGGTTTGAAAAGGAACACGTAGAGTAAGGATAAGCTCCAGTGGTATCACAATGGTATCACAACCACCCTACCTACCTACCTACCTAGCATTCCCTCGGATTAGCATATTAGATGAGTTAAGCGTAGTTAAAATAAAAATGCCGCATAAATCGATAAAGCTAGAGAAAAATGCTACGGTTATTTGTTTATAGATTTTTATAATTTGGAGATGGAGCTAGAAGAAAAATTCTGACAATGCGGGATGAAAATTCATGTTGTACTGATCGGTACTGCTTTCTGCTTGCGCAAATTATTTTGAAGAAATACTGAGATTTAAATGAGATGGACTGATTTGAGATGGACTGATTTGAAAATACATTTTTCATGGTCCCTATATACAGTCCGCGTCAAAAGCAATTGTACACCTTATAGTCAAAAGTTTTTGGCATTAATTTATATTTATATTTTTTAATTTCAATTTGATTTTATAAAAAATCCACGAAAAACCATATAAATTTCAAACTTTATACTAAATTTCTAAAATTTTGGCAAGCTTTCATAAAAAATTCAAAATTAGAATTTTGGGAAAAATTTCCCGTATTCAGTTTTGTAGAACATTGACGAATTTTCAACATTTTTTTATTGCAAAACTAAGAATCATTACAAAAAGATAAACAAGACTTAAGTACATTTGGAACAAAAAACCCCCATAGACGAATAGGTTGGTGTTTGTCTACCATACGGGAGGTTCGAATCGCCGTGCGTGAAACAGCAAAAATTATAGCAAACGCTATTTCTAATAGCGGCCGCACCTCCGCAGGTAATGGCAAGCCTCCGAGTGCATATGAAAAGCTCCTCATAAGGAAAAAAAACTAAAACTAAACTAAACTTTAGATCCTCCATTTGTGGAACAACATCAACACGCACACCACAAATAAGAGGAGAAGCTCGGCTAAACACCAAACAGAAGCGTACGCGCCAAATTTCTTCTTTAATTTTGTAAAAAGAACTTTTTGAAAAAATATTCCAAAATGTATAACTACTCGAAGTTACTCTCATAATTTTGCTTCGAATGGCCAAACCTATCTATCCTATAGATCTATGATCTTTGAAATTATCGAATATCTGCAAAGCTGGTTTTCATCAATGCTGCCTGTGCTTGGAACTCAATTTCAGCTGCATTTCGTTGTAACTTAAATAAGAGCAGCTTTAAAATATTCTGTATTCATATTTTTGTTAGCTCATACAAAATTTTGAATGACTAAATATTGCAATGAGATCTACCTTGTATTTTACCAGTATATCTTAGTTTAGTATGGAATCATATTGTCCCTTTATTTTCTTTAGGGGGCGTCCATAAATTACGTGAGGTGTTTTTTTTAATTTTCTATACCTCCCTCCCCCCCTGGTGAGATGTCGTGAGATTTTATTCAACCCCCTCCCCCATCCCCCAATCTCACGTGAGATTTTTCAAAATGTGGGTTTCTTATGTAAACGCATTGGATTGTTATTGTAAAAAGAGAAAAAAAAATTTGCTTCGTGCTTTTATTTACAATTAGTTAAGACTAGTAATCAATATTGCTGAGAGTTATAAGTGTAAAAAAATTTAACAATAGAAGACTTAAATCGTAACTACTGCGATTAAAAAAAGAATATCTTCTCTAATTCAGTCCATGGAGAATCATGCGCGGTTTCAAGAGAGACTATTGGGACCAACATGTCCGTATGATTTTCAGTAAAATCATCTGCTCCTTCAACTTCGTTCTGATCTAGCCACTCTAAGCAGTTGACGCTCGCACACAGTAACTCATTAGCTCGTCTTGTGACAATCCGTGAGCTGCTTAGCTGGTGCAATGTGAGCTGCTCGCCTGTGCTCTGCAGCTCTTGTGATAGATGCGAAGTAAATACCGCATGTAATGCAGCATCTTTTCTCTAAATTATCACGTATACTTGGGCAATACAGATCATAAGGCGTGCTGATGAAGGCATGCAGCGGTTGAATCGGTAGGCGTATTAGAAATGGAGCAAATGACTTTCCGTTATCTTCTTTAAAGTCCGAAATTGTCAAACGTCCATCAACCTGAGTGATAGGGTATGGAGGTGGCAGAAAACGGTCGTGAAGAATCATATGCAGATCACTCCGGCGTGCGCTGCAGCACTTAGGTCAAGCTCCATATGCAGCTTAGTAATCTGTTTCTTCATAGTATCTTGTGCTGGAGTGGGACGTACGTTAGATGGTGTAGTGTTCGACATAGCTTCATCCACATATTCGCTGATCACAAGAAGCTGATTTTGAATTATGTGAAAACAGTGAAGGAAATGACCGCGCTAATATTTTGTAGTTATGATTTTAGCATATTTTATCAAGAATTTCAGTGTTTCAGTTTTTTTGATGCTATTAATTGTAACAATAAACTTTATATAAAAAAAAGTATTTTCTTAAAAAAATATATATAATATTTAACCTACCTTTTGAAGGAATGCTAAAGTAGACCGAACTTTTCTCTCAGTGGATTCCCTGAGAAGCCGTTCAATCTCATGTTTAATGTGATGTATTAACTCTTCTTTCTTCGGGAATTTTTGCTTCGCAGTATTTCATAATTTTATCACATCGTCGTGGCAGGACTTCTTCGCCTTAAAGACGTATCTTTTGACGTTTGCGTTATAAAAATCTTGATAACTCATTTTAAATTAGTAAGAGCATGAACTGAGTCGAGTAAAACATTTACAAGAATAAACAAAGAAGGTTGGAACCTGTCCGTGTGGCGCTGCCACTCAGCTCGTACGCTCTTGTTCATTGAGTCGCGCGTTCGGCTGATAGTGGCGCGAAAACAAACGACGGGCTCCACTGTACCGTAAATTCAGATTAAATTGAGCTATTTGGTATAAAACAAATATGGTGGTTTGACAGTAGTAATGTACATATAACGTCGAAGTATGCATGAAATTATTTTCTTTCGAACGAATTAGTGAATGATCTTAATCATACTACGATTACGCTTAAGATTAAATCTTAAGCATGTACAATCTGGATAATGGACCAAATAGTATAATTTTTTTTGTTTTAATCAGAAAAAAAATTGCGTGATATTTGCCGAGACCCCCCCTCTCTCCAACGTAAGATTAGATGAGATTTGATTCGACCCCCTCCCCCCTTAAACATCTCACGTAATTTATGGGCGCCCCCTTACTTGTTTCACGGATATTCGTGTACATTTCGCTATTTCTATTCTAAAGGGTGCTTAAATTTAAGGGCCGATGTTGAATGTGAACCATGGAAAGATACATAATCGAGCAACTCGTTAAAGTTTTTCAGGCTTATTATGAAACGTGCGTTCAAATCCAAAGGCATATCGCGCACTTCGTGAAGAAAATCATCTTCAGTGATGAGGCACATTTTCACCCCAGTGGATTTGTCAATAAGCAGAATTGCCGCATTTGGGCGAATAATTATCCAAGAGTGATTGCCGAAAAATCAATGCACCCACAAAGAGTGACTGTTTGGTGCGGTGTATGGGCCGACGGCATCATTGGGCCGTATTTTCTCCAAAATGAGACCGGTCAGGCAGTTACTGTGAATACTGTTCGCTATCGTGTGATGATAACGAACTTTTTATGGCCCGAATTGTCACACAGCTAACGAAGCAATGGCTCTTTTCTGCGAAAAATTTGATGGCCGAATAATTTCACGTCGCGGCGATGTCAATTGGATGCCAAGATCATGTGATTTGACACCGTTGGACTTCTTTCTTTGGGGTTATTTGAAAGAAAAGGTGCACGTCGATAAGCCAGCGACAATTTAAGAGCTAAAGGATGAGATAATTCGGCACATTAACGGCATAGAACATCAATTGTGCCTCAGCGTCATCGAAAATTTGGACCATCGGATGGAGGTGTGCCGCCAAGGCTGCGGCGGCCATTTGGCCGATATTTTATTCCATATGTAATTGAGCCGTACCAATATTATTATAGTAAAGAGAAATGGCAATAATTTAAACAAAAAATTCTATCTTATTCAAGATCAACACTGGCCCTTAAAACTTAACTACCCTTTACTTATAACCTTCGTTGTACTATACAAGTTTAGCTCATTCTCTTTATTGTTCTACAAATTAATTGTTCAATAAATAAACAAAATATCAATAAATATTTCTGGCACACCCTGTATGTGCTTTGTGTTGTGCTCGTTATTTCAAATGAATTTGTTTGCTGCGCTCGCGTTACATCTTTCACATTCATTTGCAATTTTCCAATGCGTTTCTGCCATAGTCGTTGTTGGCGCTGCAACGGAGCTTTTGCTCTTATTGTCATTTCAACAATATTGCATGCCTTTTTTCTACACTTATTGCCATATCTGAGTTTTTATTATTATACTTTGCCACATCCCCTCCTGCAGCGCAACTCTCTCGGTGATGGCAAAAGTTTTCGCCGCACCCTACTTTCAGTGTTGTAGGTGAGGTGTCAGTCTGTGTGCGCCAATCTGTCTCTTTGACTTTTATTGATATTGTTGCATGTACGAATAATATCAGCAGTAGTTAGTTGAAATAGTGCGAGTTGTGTTTAGTTGTTGTATGATAGTGGCATATTGTTTTTGCTGCCACCAAAGTTGTTTCGGCTGCATGCGACTATGTCAGTGGTTCTTTGCTTGTTTGGTTGTTGTTTTTGTTCTTGTTTTTGCTATTGGTCTAGCTTTGTTGGCAGTGCCAGGAAGTTTTTATTGCATGACACATTTGATGAATTTATTGTGGCTGAGAGGCATAAATACAAACACACGAACATGCACACAGACCCAAAATAGTCGAAATAAACAAAATTATTTGCATGGAAAAAATTGTTCGCAAAATGAAATGATTACTTTTTTGGCTGCTTTTGGCTGCTTTCGCTTGATTGTTAATGATGTGTTTGCGACAGCTGCCTGGCAGGGCGTGTGCGTGATGAATTTGAATTGGCAGTGTACGGCAGTTGGTAGTTGGTAGCGGCATGCAAGCGGTTTTTAGACATATTCAATTAAGTGCAAAGATATCAATCTGAATATTGATAAGCGGATTGTTTTGTTGAAAATCCAATTATTTACTTTGATTGGTAAGTCAGTTGAGAAATTTCAAATAATTAGACAGCCGCATTTATTTTCTGGGTTGTCAAAATACTAGGGGCGGCTGATAAGTACGAGCTCTAAGGGGCTTAATGAATGGAAAGTATGGCTTTATTTCATATAACCAATGCTCAAAAATGTCTTATATGGGGGAAAACACCCAAAGGCGTCAGCGAGAAATTGTCAAAAATCAATGCGATTTTTGGCCACTTCAAACTTACACTTCGTATACCGAAATTCAATGGGCCACTAAACTGCATACTCAAAGTTTGTATAAATTTGCTGATTAATCCTCCTTGGCTAACCGTGGATCAGCGGTGCCCCCACAGGGGCCAGAGCCAATAATCGGAATCAGTTCCACAGGAATCAAGAATTGGATCAGCGATTATGTAGGCAATCTACATAAAGAGCGATGGTCCGATCCAGAATGCAGCAGAGCTGCATAGTGTTTTGTGACAAGTCCGAACAGAAAACTGTCAAACTTTCTATAATACTAAAACTTAGGAAAGACATTCGGTTGATGGTCGGCATCATTACAGGACACAACCCATGGGGTCAGCATAAGACCACCATTGGAATCATCGAGGACCCGGTATGCCTGTCATGTTTGGACGAGGCGGATAGCACTGAGCACTTTCTCTGTGAGTGTCCTGCCTTTGCTAGAGCACGGCTACGAGTATTGGGTTCTGATGCCATGAGAATGAGTAATATTCGTTCTCTAAAACTGGAGGATATTTACAGATTTGCCAAAGAATCTGGAAAATTCTCACAGGACTAACTATCTCTGTCTCTATTCTTTCCTATCGCTTTCTCTGATACTTTTCTCCTTCCCTCCCTGACTATCTACCACCTTTCCAGAGCTCTAAATACAATGGGCTTTTAGCTTGAGTGTCTTAGGAGCCACCAAATCTCCTGGTGCTCCTTGGCTCGACCTTTTAAAATTTTTCAACCCTTCTTGGGCAACCGGGTCTGGCTACAACTACACCCGGGTCGACTAACGACTTGAGCTTGCAGGTGGCTTCCTAAATTCTAATTTTTATCGATTTATGAATGAACTGTTTGAAAAGAGTCTTCGAACAGTACGAAAAAAAAGGTTTTAAAAAGTTAGACCTTCCGTTGGGCACGTTTTGTATTTGCAAAGAAGTTGATGGACTCAGAAAAAGTTATGCGAGACGAAATTTTTTGACGACTTAATCGAAAACATCGGTCCTTGCAAACATCGAAAATCATATCAATAATCCAACTTGTATTTCTCAATTCACTACTCGTTTGGCTATGAAACCAGTTTTCAACATACCAGTTACTATCCCAGGGAATATTGCAGTCAACCAACCAATCGGAGCCGATACACTCACAGCGAAGAGAGATTATCGTCTTTTTCTACAGGAGGTGAAAAGCTTCGTCGAAAAACTCGTTTCCATTCGTATTGAATGCAAGAATCCAGTATGTCAACAGCACTCAAAAATCTCTCATACATATTTGACGTGCTTCCCACCAATTCCACTTCATATTTTACCATAAATTTTATAGTAATCAACTTTTTTTTCTTCAGCCTTCTTCGAAATGAGTCAAAAGAAAAAACAAAATAAAAAAATTCTTTTCCTTTGAAAGCAAAATATTTTCCGCAATTTTTTTTGCTTCCGTAGGTAGCTCAATGCGTGCCAAAATCAATGGAGAAGGTAGGAAATTAAAAATATATACCTGCGATACTTAAAAATTAATTAAAAGCGAGGCGCTTTTGCTACATATTTCCATAAAAATGCTTCTAACGGCACAGGGTCGGGCTAGACCCGGGTACCCAACCGAAGGTTTTAAAAAGGTGTCCAACGGAGGGTTGAAAAGCGCGGAGCTTTGATGAAGATTTGTGGAATTTTTTTTTATTTGCACAAAGTTTGAAACTACGATTTGTATAAGCTTTTTAGTAGAATGAAACAGACTTTCATATAAAAATTATTAAAATTAAATAAGAGACAAAAATATTGTAAAAACTTGCCAATAAATTAATAAGCTACAGTCATTTAACGCAGTATGTTCTTCGGATTTCTTTTCAAAACGATTAATAACTACACCGACTGACAGTACTTCCAATTGCATTTACAGGCTGTAGTGGTAGACACCGACCGTATCGTGACCATTGATGATCTTGATAAAGCCGTGCTTCAGTTCAAGCAAATAATTCAAAACGCAGCATGGAGCAGTACGCCTCAGCAAGATGCCACATCAAATAAGAAAAAATACCCATCATATATCAAGTTGCTGATAAATAAAAAACGAAACCTTAGACGTCGTTGGCAGCAAACTAGATATCCTCAGGACGAATTGAAGCTCAACCAAATATCAAAACAACTATATGTTCAAATTCAGACATTCAAAAATGATAATTTCAATCGATTTCTTAAGAGCCTCACATCTGATAAATCCACAGACTACTCCTTATGGAAGGCAGCAAAGACATTTAATCGACCGACAAAACACATAGCACCCATCAAAATAAACGGCACCCAATGGGCGAAAACCAAAGAGCAAAAAGCAAATTTATTTGCGGCGAATCTTCGTAAAACCTTTTATGCCAATGATGGATCTGAAGATATTGACATCGCGTCAAATTGGATTGAAAGCGATGCCAGCATTGAGCCAGTTAGTAGCGAAGAAATAATGAGCGAAATTTTCAAAATGAAACCCAAAAAAACGCCTAGTTTCGACCTCATAACTACAGAAATTCTTCAGAGATTGCCCAATAGTTGTGTTACTTGTCTGTCTCAATTGATTAATTTGTGTTTTTTGTTAAAATATGTTCCGATGTACTGGAAGACAGCAGAAGGAATTATGATTCTGAAAGCCGGAAAATCGCCAAATGATGTGTCTTCATACCGACCTATTTCTCTGCTACCAATGCTGTCCAAACTTTTTGAACGACTGTTACTGACTCGAATATTGCCGATTATAGAAAATAAGAGAGGTATTCCAACGCACTCCACAATCGACCAAGTTCACAGGGTTGTTAGAACCATAGAGTGTGCGATAGAGGAAAATAAAGTTTGCGTAGCGGTGTTCTTTGACATCTCCCAGGCGTTTTACAAAGTTTGGCATACGGGCTTACTCTTCTTTTTTTTTCATTTAGGACATGCCTCTTTTTCTTTACTCAATTTCTTAGATGCAAAATTTTATAATTTATCATATTAATAATACTGAATTATATACGTAATATTTAAATACATAACTGATATTAATTTTCTATTGCAGATGATATCCACCTTTGCGCCCATCTTTTCGGTGGTCTTCCAGGACGTCGCTTTCCCACTGGAATTCCGTCACGTGCATTCTTAATTAATCGGTTGTTGGAGGCTCTTGAAACATGCTCGTTCCATGCGCGTCTTCTTGATCTTATAAATTTGACAATGTCATCGGTGTTCGTCTGGATTCTAATATCATGGTTTCTACAGCAATTAAACCTCGTTTTTCCTGCTATCGTCCTTAATGTGTGCATTTCTGTAGAGCGCAATAATTGTTTCGTTTTTGTGTTCTTCGCACGTGCTTCTGCACCGTATGTTAATATCGCTCTTACGATTCTTTTACACACATGCGTTTTGCTTTCTACATTCATATATTTGTGCTTCCATATAATATCTCGCAGAAAACCTGATGCTTTCGCACCATTTGTACATCTTTCGCTCACTTCTGTGACGATGTTCCGATCGTTCGATACATCTATTCCCAAATATTTGAATTGCATTACTTGTTCTATAATGTTCTGGTTAATTTCTAGCTTACATCTTATTGGTTCCTTAGATATTACTATTGATTTTGTTTTTGCAGTTGAAACTTCCATATTAAATTTCAAACCAGTAGTAACGAAACGGTGCAAGAGCCTTTGAAGATTATCTTCACTATCAGCAATTAAAACTGCATCGTCTGCATAGCAAATAATTGTTAAGTATTTAGCCTTGAAGTTGGTTAACTTCAGAAATAATCTTATCTATGATTAGATTAAAAAGTTGCGGACTTAATGAATCCCCTTGTCGTATTTCTGTGGTGCACTCTATACTGTTGGTAAATTTTTCATTTACCATAACTTTAGTTGTGCAATTGGTACTGAAATTCCTAATAACTTCAACAATTTGTCGAGGAACTTTTCTCTCTTTTAAAATTTCCAAGACGTCCTTCAGCCTGACTCGGTCGAAAGCGTTGTTAAGGTCTACAAAACACAAGAAGGCTGGACAATCGAACTCAATTGATTTTTCCATTATTATTTGTAGGATAAAAATGCAATCTGTTGTAGATCGGTTTTTACGAAATCCTTGCTGTTCTTTTTGTCCGTGTAGCTGTATGGCTGTAATTTTGATGATAGGAGTTTTGTGAAAAGCTTTTGGGTGGAATGCAGGGGCGTTATTCCGCGGTAATTATGCGGGCCGTCTTTTTTCCCCTTCTTAAAGATCGGGATTGTTATACTTGTTTTCCATTCTGATGGTGCTTCTTCGTGATTCAAGATGATATTGAAAATTTTATAAGCTTTTGTTGAAGCTGTGTTCCGCCATATTTCAGCATTTCATTTGTGATATTGTCATGGCCAGGTGCTTTTCTGTTCTTCAAAGTTTTTATCGCATATTCAATTTCGTTAAGCGTTACAACTTCGCTTTCAGTTTCATATTCATAGCAAGAATCAGATGTTCTCGTGATGTAGTTTTTGTTTTGTGAAGCTCTTTAAAATATGATTCCCATTTGTCAATATTTATTGGATGTAATTTGACGGTTTCATTTACTTCTATCTTCCTGTTTCTTAGCATCTTCCACACTTTCCTTTCCATACATATCTCGTTGCATCGATTTTGTAAAACCTTCCCAATAGGATTCCTTAATTTCTCTTATTCTTTTATTTGTAGCGTTCCTTTGGTCTTTGTAGCATTGGTCACTTTCTTTAGTTTTCAACGACCTATACTTCAAGTAAGCTTTCTTTCTCTCATTGCTTATTCGCTTACTCCACAAACTAAAATTGATTTTGCCCAGGAGTTATTGCGAAATCCTTTCCGTACGTCAATGAGGCAAAATATCCTTGATGCTAAACTGCGTTGGAAGGTGCATGTCAAGAAAAAGTGTGAAGAGCTGGAACTAAAAACAAAAAACTTTCTTTATCTTATTGGTAGACACTCGATTCTGTCAACGAACAACAAACTACTGCTATATAATCAAATTCTTAAACGGGTCTGGACGTATGGCATTCAGCTAAGGGGATGCTTAAGCGAATCTTGCATGACTATTATCCAACGATTCCAAAATAAAGTGTTACGCAACATCGTCAACGCTCCATACCATGTGAGAAATCTCGACCTTCATCGTGATATTGGTATGCTACTCGACACTGACGAGGCGAAAAAATATGTCATGGCTCACAGACAACGTTTAAGTAGACATGTCAACGCTGAAGCATTGGCTTTGCTTCAGCTAAATACTCATCGTCCGCGGCTCAAGCGTAAAACAGTTTTAGACCAGATGGGCATCCAGTAGCAGCTGTACCTTATGCAGCTGTACCAAATACCTAAAAAGGGTGCACGCGTCAATTATATATATGTATATAAAGTAGGAAGTCACTGAGACCCAGATCCCGACTGTAGTGTAGGTAGTTGGTTTCTGCAAATCCTTAAACCTTCAAAGGCATCAAGTCGGAAATTTTCAGCTCATGTGTTATATTCATTAATTTTTATAATTTTTGCTTATAACTTTTTTGATTTTATTTTGATTTTTATTTAAATTCATATTAAAGATCTTGTTTTTTGCCTCAAGCAGACAAAAATATTTTTTTAAATGTTAGCTCAGCAACACATCCATTTTCCATGTATTTCAGCAGCTAAGCGAATAGCGCTGTGCCGTTGTTTAGACCTTCAGGAAGTGTTACGTCACTAATACACTGTCGACTTCCGATTAACGCCAAGCAGCAACACATTCGTACATGAACTGCCGAGTTTTATTAAAGTTTTTCGATTTTTTTCGATTTTTTTCAACACAGTTTTTTCTTTCTCTCTGCTCTCGCAGCTCAATCAAATCGAAGAACAAAAGTGCAGGCGAAAGTAAAATCCGGAAAAAAAATTGTATTTGTGCGGGCCCTTAAAACAAATAAATAGGAGAAAGTTGCAAAAAGAGAGAAATCCAAATAAGACGTTTACTCAAAACTTTTACCACTGCGCCGACAAACTGCTTACCATAATAAAACGAAATGTCACTATGATGTCCTTAACAACACGGCTTGATACAACTTTTCGCACAACAACAAATAAGTACAAATTGGAAGAAAAATGCTGGCACAATAACTAAGCGCAAAGTGCAATGGCAGTAGCAGAGGCAGAGCCAATGAAAAAAAGAACACAAATTACAAACAAAGTAAGTAAGTCTTAATAAGACGGCAGGTTAGAGCAGAAGAAAGAATTGTTGCAAAATGTATGAAGCTATGAAGGAAAGCAACGAATACGAGCGTTTGGCATAGAAATGCTGAGCGCACGAAAAGAAAGGGAGAGCGACTTGAAGGCACCTCCACACACATACGAGTCCTTACATGTGTGGATGTGAATGCTTCACGCTCGAATACAGGTGGAAAAGCAGCAACAATAAATCGGGCGAATTCAGCAACTGTTGTGCACCGACAAGTTGTGGCAGCACTCCACATACTTTCATAAACACACACACACATACACACTCAAAAGGCAGCGATATTGTACTTACATCATCCCCACACAAAATACTTATAAAAGAACGAACAACTACTAAGAATTCTATGTATGTATATGTGTGTGTGTGTGCGAGCGCAAGTTCAACAAACAATAACCACAGGCCGCATCCTCTTCAGCTGCGAGTTGGCAACAATGGCAATGTCAGCAGTAGAAAAAGTCACACAAAAGTGAAACGCTCAATTTCAATCTTGTGCTTAAGGCGCACAATAAGCAATTCATTGAAGCACCATTTCACTTCAACAACTCATGTCGCTTGTGCAGAACAAAAAAACGAACAAAAAGAACGGAAAACAAAACAAACAAAAAAACTAGGAAGCATCTGTAAGGTTGCAGTTGCATTTTTTGGGCATTCTGTAAGAATTTCGCACAGTTGTGAGTGTAAATGGCGTACAGCTGAACTTTAGAGTGGGGCAATGCGTGTGCGAGTGTGTGTGGGTGGTGCGAGTGGGTACGCATGAGTGGGACTGAGTAAGGCCAATTGAGTAGTGAAATGGTTGCACAACTCAAATTGGTCTCAAATGCTTATAAGTTTAAGTAGTAGCGTGATTTCTAATAGGTCTGTTGCGGCAATGATCCATTCTGGCAGGCGTATAAAGTACTCACAAGCTCTACATTGATAACGATATTACATTTTTTATACGTTATATCAAACAATAATCAGTTCGATTGTCATGGTTTTCAATTTTATTTTTGAAGGCGCTATGCCACTCTTATTGTATCTAAATTGCAAGATCCGGAACTCGAAGTGTAACCAAAAAAACCTACTTTTATTCAATTCAAAGTAAAAAATATGTGAAAATAATACAAAATTAAGAATCAATTTACTTTTGCTCGATATTACCACCTTCTGTCTTGACTATGGCCTTGGGACGATCCAGAAACGAATCGAAAGCTGCCCGAATGTGACTTGCAGGTATTTTGGCCCACTCGCGAGCAATGGCTTTTTTCAGCGCCTCGAGACTTGTGAATCTTTCAGTTCGGACTTTGTTCTCCAAAATAGCCCAAAGAGAATAATCTATCGGACTCGCATCTGAGGAATTTGAGAGCCATTATGTGGACGTTATGAAGTTCGGAATGTTGTGTTTTAGCCATTCTTGGCTCACTCGAGCTTTGTGAGACGGTGCCGAGTCCTGTTGAAACGTCCATGATCTGCCACCGAAATGTTTGTCTGCCCAAAGCTTTAAAACAACCTCTAGAATCCTCTCCCGATGATATTTCGCCAGGTTCGATGAAATCGATTGGACAACGCCCATCTGCGGTTTCAGCGGCTCAAACCATTACCTGTGACGGATGCTGCCTCCTGGTGGCCAATTGAAATTCTGGTACGAGTGGTCGGTCAAATAAACTCTATCGTTTTGGGAGTTTACGAATTGCTAAATTTGAAAAATTTTGTCAGCAGAAAACACAATGTTCGGAAATGGACCGCTTTCGGCTAAGCGAAGCAGATGCTTTTTCTCTTAAGTCTGAATTGTTGCCTTTTGGATTTTGTAAGGCCTGACTTTGAGATAATTTTTCAGTATGCGGCGGATGCTACGGTCAGATATTTCAGATTTCTTCACTTTTTGAACCATTTCACGTGACGTTGAAGTCTTTTGATAACCACCTCCATGATGTTTCCTGATGCTACCAGTATCATTGTAACAGTAATGATGCGATATACAAAACCTTTATATACTTTAAGATGCTCGAGCTCATGAATAATTGCTGATTGTGATTTTCCTGCCAAATATAATACAATCACACTATTCACGTTTGAAATCCATTTTTTCTTTTTTCTTGATTAAAAAAAAAAAAATAAATAATTGGCGCGTACACTTCTGTTAGGTGTTTGGCCGAGCTCCTCCTCCTATTTGTGGTGTGCGTCTTGGTGTTGTTCCACAAATGGAGGGCCCTACAGTTTCAAGCCGACTCCGAACGGCAGATATTTTTATGAGGAGCTTTTTCATGGCAGAAATACACTCGGAGGTTTGCCATTGCCTGCCGAGGGGCGACCGCTATTAGAAAAATGTTTTTTATTAATTTTGCTTTCACCGAGATTCGAACCAACGACCTCTCAGTGAATTCCGAATGGTGATCACGCACCAACCCATTCGGCTCTCGGCAAAATGCTTCAGCGCGCTTGTAAACAATACTCTGGACTATCATTTAGCCAACTAACAGACTGCGGAAGCCCGTGCATCAGCTGCGCGAGCGGTCTGAAGTTGGTTACTCTTCGAGTTTCGGACCCTGTCTCTAAAGTAGTTCAGCACACTTAAAGTTTGAGGGCTCCCAAAAGGTTAAATGGTTGCATAACTCCATAGTTAATAGCTTTTCCATTTTACCAAAAATAGCTGTGGACAGCCTCATCATCATTGCTTCTGCAATGGTAGCTCTCCACTTCCATCGATCCTCTACTACATCTTTCCAATTTGTCTTTCAAAATTTCCGCAAGTCAGCTGTGACCTCATCAGCCCAGCATTTACTTGACGTCCCTCGTTCTAATTGGTCCTAATCGGTAGTCTATGGAACGCTAAACTGGCAGCTATGATTTTCGTCATTCTATACATATGCCCTAACCATCTTACTCTTTCACTTTTAATGAAACGCATCACATTTTCATCATGTATGAATGCATCGAGCTCGTTATTATTATCTGATTCGATTCATTCCGTCATCCAGTCGTAAGGGACCAGTTATTTTTCGTAGTGCCTCATCTCAGTACTTGGACGGTGTCTGTTGCCTTAACGATCCATTCTTCACTGCTATGTGCTAGTATGGGCCACCTTAGATATTTTCGTCTTTAGAGCTCTTATTACTAGCCGAGATTTGAACGGCTTTAAGTGAGCGAAGAAAGCTTTATTTGCCACGTTTACTCGCTCGTTTATAGGCCTAAGTATTTAAAATTGTCAACTCTTTCTAAGTACTCTCCATCGATTCCAATATGCGCATCATCTCTTGTTTTCTTTGCAAAGTGGAAATATTTCGTTTTCTCTATGCTAATGCGCAGATCCACGTCTAAGGCTGAATTTCTTTGGTAAAAATGTTGAATACCTGCATTTGCTTCAGCCTAGTACTTTTTTGATGTGAGCAGTCAAAATGTTCTCGTTTATCAAATAAGCGTTTCAAGGAGATTGAGATAATAAACTGAAAATCTACTACAAAAGACGATGCGATATCTCAATCGGCATAAGCAAGAGCGTGAAGGATTAGACTAAGGATGAGCAAATGTCAATATTTTCAAAAGAGACAAACTTTGACTGACCCCAAACCCTCTTACTATTCTAAATGCCTGCTTATCAATTTGACATCTCTGATCTCTGAGTGATCTATTTTGTCTTTATCTCTCGTGTTTGATATTATTTAAGGTGTTGTGTGCTGCCTTCTCTTTCTGCAGTGAATCTATATTTATACCACGTCTAGAGCGCTTTGTTATTCTGATTTTTTCCATATTGGACGATCTAAGAATAATAATAATATGGAAAATTATTTCTCTGCCTCATACTGAAATAACTTGTAAAGCAAAAAAAAAAAAAATACCAGTCTAACGGTTGGACGCGATAGAAGTGAAACCTTCCGTAAAACAAACTGAGAGAGAATAAGACGAAAGCAGCATTAGGAGCGGGATAATTATAGGTTCATTATAATATTGCTATAAAGTTCATATTTTATTTTCTTCATTTTATTATTATTCATCCTCAATGTTTTCAATTTCAACAAATGATACGAGTGGCTTATGATAGCTAAAATATGATACAAATGCTTTGGTTTCGATGTTGTCAACATATCTTTGAAATACCGTGTCAATGGATGTTTTTGATCGTGTTGTCGATTCAATGTTACACATTTTTAAATAGAATGTTGTAGTGAGAACGTCAATTAAAGGAACCGCTGTGTCCAATGCAAAATTTACATTAAAATCGCCACTTAAAATCATTGGAACTTTATTGTAATCTTTTCTAAGTATCCGCGATACTTCTGGTGTATACTTTATTAAATTTTCGTGAATGAATTCCGTGATGCTATTTATTGATTTTTTTTCTGTCGATATTCACGACACTTTTCTGCATTATTTTTCGGCATAATTGCGGTAAATATTTAAAAATGAAAATATTTACGAATATAAAAATACACACGCGGTTGCTATTATGAGCGTCCCCAGCAAAACCTGCGTGACCGAAACTCTAACACAATTACATTTTTTTGAATGTTACAAACACATATGCACGCAGGTTTTGCTGGGGCGTGACCGAAACTCTAACACAATTACACATATGCACTCGTATTTGTTTGAAAATCGACTTTTTTTTTGGTTCTCCGTCACCTTTGGAAAATGTGTAAACAGTAAGCAAACTTTATTCATATATTTTTCCTCATTTTTGCATCAGTAAAATTAAACAAACGCCGTAGCCGAATGGGTTGGTGCGTGACTACTATTCAGAATTCACAGAGAGAACGCCAGTTCGAATCTCGGTGAAAACACCAAAATTAAGGAAAACTATTTTTCTAATAGCGCTCACCCCTCAGCAGGCAATGGCAAAACACCGAGTGTATTTCTGCCATGAAAAAGAGCTCCTCATAAACATATCATAAAATAAAATAAAATAACTCTATAAAAAAAATTTTTTTCTTGTGATTCGAACCAAGGATTTTGGATCGGAAGCTCACATTGCTAGCTGCTCGGCTATCGCGCCATGCTGTCGGCGCTGGCCTAAACGTTATTTAGTTCGTCGCTACGTTTATATCAACATATAATATAACGCTTCGTAGTCAAGAGTGTCGCTTTTTTCTTTTCACTTTTTCTCAAATCACTCCCAACGATTCTAAAGAAGTTTTCACTTCAAAAAAAAATTATTACACTAGAAACTGAAGGGTTAGCAACTCCAGTGGTGAGCATAACTGATTGCATGATGATTTTTTTTTTGAATGTTGTTCATTCAAAACCATATACGATTATGTAGCTGGTAAATCAAACTTTCAAATTTGATACACAATTCAGAAAAGCCCAACAAATTTCGCTCAAAATTTTATAATGTTAATGTGAATCTTTAACAAATGTTCGGGTATGCAGTAACATAGGCATTTTTTTGATAGCTTTGTGCACTTTATTTTATATAAAAATTTACTTTTTGTGAAAGAAAAAAAAAATTAAAACATTAAAACGAGTCAACTCCCGCAAAACAACCGCAGAAGACATCACCGAAAAACAAATTTTCAAAAATATCAACGCGTTTAGGGTTGCCCAACACTTTTTTTCACGATTGAATCTATTTAAACACAAAATTTAATAAAAACTCGTTGTTACAAATTCAAATTCATTTGTAAAACTGTTAAAAAGGAAAAATGCAGAAGTTGATTTGCTCAAACCGGCTTTACTTTTACAAACGCCAACCAAAAGCGATAAAATTTTGATAGGAATTTTAATGACAGATGTGGCAGTCCAAGCAACAAAAACAAAACTTAAATCAATGGACTTAGAGCGTCATCTGCCGGTTGTTCTGGGAACTTTTTGATCAAGGTGGTATCTAAAATTTTTAAATTCGGTTTTCTTTTGATAAAATATAAATAATTAGCTTGAAGTTTTTGCGAATTTATTTCATTAGCGTACAAACAGCTAAGAAAAACAGCCCTGTTCGTATTTTGATTAGAGGCAGAGCAAACTGAAAATTCAGAAACACAATTTCGGACTATTGAATAGCAAAGAAAAATCTAAGCCTTAACAACGCGCACTGGTTCTTCTTCTTCTTACTCTTCTTCTTCATTTTATTCTTCTTCTTCCTCTCCTTCTTCTTCATTTTTCTTTTCGTCTTCTTCTTCTTCCTATCCTTCTTTTTCTCCTTTTTCTTCACCTCACAGTCCTTGGTGAACCATTGCTTCATTCACAACCTTGCGCCATCTGTCGCTATCTAAGGCAACCTCCTTCCAACGCCGGGCGTTTAGCTTTTCAAGGTCAAGTTCCACATCTTCGAGCCATCCCTTTATGGGGCGTCCCCTGCTTTGGCCTCCAACAGGGCGTAGTTCAACTGTCTTCCGAGTTCCGAGCCATCTTATCCTTAGAGATTTTATAAATCACATCACAGTTTCATTTTTGCTTATAGCTCCAACTCATGATTGTATCTAATTCGATACGGTACTTCGTCCTGCAGTTCTACAGGTGCGTATATTTTTCGCAATATTTTTCTTTCAAATATCATTAGCTGATTAATGTCAGCAGATTTAAGCGTCCATAAAGGTTTTATGTATTCATAACTTCTGGTCGGAAGATAATAATTTAAACTTAAGCAGCTTCAAATTAGAAAAGTAAGACTTAGTTGCTGCTGCTGTCAATGATGTATCCTTATTGGCTGATATTTTGATACCCAGATTGGAAAATTCTTGTGCAGTCTCGAGTGCATAGTCTCCGATCAGCAATTCATCATGCCTTAAAGCGAAGCTGGATCGGACCATAAACTTCGTTTTCTCTGTGTTCTATTTGGGTTTTTTCTTAGTTACTGCTACGTGTTGGACTAGGCTCAATATCAATGGTGATAAGGCGTCTACCTGTTTAACTCCCGATATAATGGTAAATCTCTGAGCACTCTCCTTGCACGATGATCTTCGCCGTGGCAACTGTTAGCGGGATGCCTATAGACTGCAGCAAAAATTCAATTTGCCTTCTATAGGGTGGGCCATGTAAGATTTGCTTTTTGAATCGGCTATAAAAAAAAACTAATCAATATTTTTTCAAACTTTTTTTCTATTTTGAAGATTAAACACTGTCATTTATGAATAAAAAATAATATCGTTCAAATGACTGCCACGACTGGCTTTACAGTAGGCCATTCGATCAATCTAATTTTTAAGCACATTTTCGATTGTTTGGGCTCCAACTTCATGAATGGCAACTTCGATTTCGTGTTTTAAAGCATCAATCGTCTCTGGGTGGTTCGCATAGCATTTGTCCTTAACGGCTCCCCGCAAAAAATAGTCCAACGGGCTTAAATCACAGCTCCGAGGCGGCCAATTGATAGCGGAATTCAAAAACGGTAGCCAAAAGTTCGAGTGTAACTTTGGCTGTGTGACAAGTTGCACCGTCCTGTTGAAACCAAATGTCGTCCATGTCATCCTCTTCAATTTTTGGAAACAAAAACTCGTTGAGCATGTCACGGTAACGCTCGCCATTTACTGTAGCCGCGGAAGAAGAAGAAGACTCACCACTTTGGAAATAGGTTTTCAATATTTCCCAATTTTGTTCAAGCGTATAGCGTCCCATTTCGTAAATGTCAAACCTTTAAGTAAATTATGAACACATTCGGCATGTCATTTGTGTTACCATTCTCAAAAAAATAGGTGGTTCAAAAATCAAGCACTATATGGCCCACCGTATCTATGCTGTCGAATGCTTATTTGAAGACCACGAATAAGCAGTAAACGTCAATACCACTTTCGTGTAGCTTTTCGAAAGTTTATGTCGCTATGAAGCTTTGATCTATTGTAGTCCACTTGGCTCTGAAACGTGCTTGGCAAGCATCAAAAATGTGTTCAGAATATTCGCGTATTTTTTAATAAGGTATTTTTTTCCATAGAAAGTATATGACATCCTTATTTATATTAGGAAGGTTAACGTTCGAAAAATTGAAAAGGTCGAGGAGATTTGGTGGCTCCTAAAACACTCAATTTAAAAAGCCCATTGTATTTAGAGCTCTGGAGAGAGGGTGGATAGTCAAGGAGGGTAGGAGAAAAGTATCAGAGAAAGAGATAGGAAAGAAAAGGCCAACGTTACTGATTGTACCTGTGTGTGTCTAAAATACCACAATGGTAGAAAAGCTTCAGTTATAGAAACTATTT
Source organism: Anastrepha obliqua (assembly GCF_027943255.1). Taxonomy (NCBI): domain Eukaryota; kingdom Metazoa; phylum Arthropoda; class Insecta; order Diptera; family Tephritidae; genus Anastrepha; species Anastrepha obliqua. Next base: position 122,152,720 of record NC_072896.1, on the reverse strand, counting down.
GGCGTTCAAAAACTTCATGAAATAGTATTTTCCTTTAGCAGTTGTACTCCTCTTTTGACATGCCTTAAAAGTAGACACAAAAACAGCTCAGCCTTTCTATCTGCCGATTATGCGATTCTTCGGCATCTTACTACCTTTTCGTTCAAGTATTTTTGCAAGTCAGTATTTCTTATCCACTATCCTTGTTCATATACAGGACAGTAAGCAATGCAATCACTTCACTTGACGTTGAAATCTCCCACAGTCAGTTTCTGTCACTAAAGCTCCACACGACCTGCTGCTGCTCTTAGGAGTTCAGTCCGCTAGTTGTTCGCTTCGCTGTTTTAGCGTCTTGAATGTAAACTTTACATTTCTTTACAGTCTTTCATATGTATTTGTGTGCGTACGCAATGCGCACCTCCCGTCTAACACCTACGGAAGCACTCAAATACACACGCGCACACGCACACACACACACACATAAAAGCATGTCATAATAATTTCACATCGATTTAAGCTGGGTATACCCAATCAAATCGCCCTCACCAAGGACTGCTGTTCGCATCGCCCCTAACGGACGGGCAATAACAACGTATGTATGTACGTGTGTGGGAGGTATTTGTGTAGGTGTGAGTGTTGCAGTGTACCCACCGCACACAAACATGTTTTATGTGAGTTCATGCTTTGGATTACATCGCATTAGATTGTAATGTGTAATATATTTGCTATTTGCAGGAAATCGTTATTTGAAATTGTAATTTACTTTTTACTGCATTCATTATGAAGCATTGCAATTCGCAGCGAATCCCAGTAGCGCAACGGTATTATGCTCGTAGTAAATTTTTCAATTTATTTTCACAGAATTGCATTTCATTTACTTTTCATATAGCTGTTATACGTAGCTTGTGGTTGCTACTCCTGTTGTTTTTGTTGTTATTGCAGCTTATTCGCATACATTGATTGAGTGTGCGCGAAAGTTGGGTTTTTGTTTTATTTTTTTGTATTTATTTACATTTATACAGATTAACATTTGTTGACAACAGGCGAGATTCAATCATTTCAAGCAAACTGCACATGAAAATAAACTCAAATAAAAATATTGACAAAAAATATAAATAAAGATATCTGATGTACGCAGATATACACATTTCATAAATATAGGAAGTGGTAAAAAATAGTCCATAAAGTTCAATACAGCTGAGTAAAATGTCAATAATTATAATGCCCGTGGGAGTCAATTGCAAGAACAGACGGGGTGTCAGTGTTTATGTTTAACGATTTTGTGATTTATTTTATTTTTTAGGAGAGCATTTTTTTCTAACCTTTCAAAACGTCAGTTTTAAAAATTAATACAATAATTTATAATAACTAATTTTTTTAAATTTGTTTATGATTTTTTTTGGCGGTGAGGTTGGGTTAAAAATGCCTTCACGTCGCTACTACGTGCGTTGTGATTCCACTAAAAATATTCCTCCTCTTCTCTTGGAATTTTCCTTTCACCCCGGGACTGCTTCTGCATTGCTTCGAGGTAGAGGGCCAAGACGGCGTCCTAAGAAGGACACTTACTTACTCGCCCTGCGTCCAGGGTCGCTTGATTTGAAAAACCTATGCTCAATGCTCTTCAACATAATTTTCCATTTCACGCTTCTTTTTTCGGATAATATCCTCTACGAAATTTGCGACGGATTGCCAGTTTTCTTCGCTTATCATCATTTTCTCGATCCCCTCTTCAGGTGTAAATACACCAAAAGCTCGTTGCAGAGCTATTCTCTCTATGTTCCACCTTTCGCATTTAAAGAAGGTATGCTCCGCATCATCACACTCAGTATCTCCATATATGCAGTTTGGTAGGCTCAATTTTCCCATTCGCCACAAGTACTTGCGAAAGGACCCATGCCGGAAAAAGCTGTGTGAGGTAATAGTTAACCTCACCGTGCTCTCTTTCTACCCACTTCTTTAGATCGGGTATTAGTCTCGCTGTCCATCTACCATACCGTTCAGAATTCCATCTTGCCTGCCAAAGCGTGAGCGTTTGGATTCTAATATCGGGGAAGCGAGGTAATGGGATTCCTGTGATTTTTGCCTCCTATCTCCGTTTGCGCTCTGGTGCTAGAATATCTATAGGGATGGTTCCGCTGATAACTAACACCGCTGCTTCAGATAGTGTTCTGTATAAAGAAGCCAATCTGAGAGCGCAGGTGCGTGGCACAGATTGCAGAGTTTTTCGCCGGCATTGCACTTTTAGCGAATCTGCCCATATTTCGCATCCGTATAAGGGAATCGAATTCGTTGTGTCCATTAAAACTTTTCGCTTGTTCTGCGTTGGACCTCTAAGGTTTGCCATGAGCTTACTTAACATGCCACTTACTTTGGCAGCTCTTGTGGCAGCATGATTTATGTGCGCCCAGTAAGTTAGCCATGTGTCTAATTGCACTTCTAGGTATTTGACCACTCTTTTTGTCGATAAAGTGGCATCGACTACTTGAATATCTATTTCTAATGGTATACGTGTGTTGGTTAGAAGGAAATTTGTTTATGATAAATTTTCGTGGCATCTGTAGGTTCTAATACATCTTACCCCATTTCTAAAAATGCACTACAAAGTGTAACAGAGTTTTAGAACCTTGGGGTCTTATTCAATACGAAATTTTCCTTCTTCCTGATCTCATAAATTTTATTATTTCAAAATCGTACTCGGTTCTACGCTTTATTCGTCGCATTACATCCGAATTTTCTGATCGGTATAGGTATAAGCAGTCTCGGTAGTCTAGCGTAAGTGCACTAGCCACCCATCTCAGAGGTTGTGGGTTTGAGCCCCACGTAAAGCACGGTCCTCGCACTTTTCCAAATTTACCTACTTTCCCTCTTTCGAAAACAAAAAAAAAAAAACAAAAATCTCATTCCTCAACCCCAATCAACCCCAAAAAACTTATCCTTCCCATCCTTTCTCCTGCACAATGGTCAGCGCATTATTTGCATTGTGACTGCTAAAACAAACAAAAACAAAGAAAAACACACAGTTATTCAATGCATCAGTGGTGCCAGCAAGAGCAAGCGGGCAATCGGGATAATAGCGCAGACACACCAAATTTAGGGAAGTCCTAAACCATCTGTACGATCCTTCTGCCAGAAAAATTTGACACACAGATGGCACTCCAAGCAGTAAGAAGGCGTTGTTCGTAAGCAATGACAGGTGGGTATTTCCACCACTTAGGACTGATAGCGGCAGGCTAATAACCTATCCTGTCAGAAATCAAATAAATTAACGAAACCAGCGCAAAAGAAGTCTTGTCGAGGTCCTATGCTCCCGAGAAGAGTGAACAAGGAAAAAACAAAAACTACCTATACGCTTAAAGGGAATATAGAGAGTCATGAAATTGTTAAAGAGCTTGCCAGGAAAAGGACTGAATTGGTCTCAGATACCTGCTACCTGGCTATCAGCATCCCTCTGACTGTTTTTAAAGGGGAATTGCACAACTTATTTCTCAGTAAAGCGCAGAAAAGATGGAACTCCATTTCTTCATGTGCTTTTCCGAAACCCCTTTGACTGCAGTACAATAGAAGAAGGGTTCTGAAAGTCCTAGGGATTCCATTCCATTTTCAGCGAAAGTTAGGTTTACCAACGGCAGAAGGTGTGAGTACCTTTCAGAGAAGGAAACTGTTGAGCACTTTCTCTGTAGATGTACGGGTTTGGCAGCTCAACGATTAAGGTCGCTGGGTGTTCCTTTCTTCAACAGCCTAGTACTCTAATCTAAGTTTAATTTCTTAAACACGCATTACGTTCTCTATGATTGGAGGTCCCTGCTCCATCCAATAATTCTCGGCTAGGTTAGGTAAGGTTGAAGCGGTTGTCTCGTGTAGGACACACACAGACTTATAGCCCACTGTGATGTCGTGTGGGGAACTTGTCCTTATCTCTTCTATGGTAAAACCAGAGTGTACTTTTCAAAAATCTTAGAAGATCCCTGATTTCCACAGAATTAGTTAAAAAAGTGTCTCTCTGATGTGATGAATCTTCACGTAGGTAAAGCAAGACAATGGCATGGAAGGAGTGAAATTGTCTCTGCCTGCTTCGCATCTAAACATATTTTACAGAAGTCATGAGTTTGCATACCCATCCTCTGGGTGTGCCTAGCTATTAGACAGTGCCCCGTTATGACTGAAATCAATGTGCTAAGACTGTGTTTATTTCGGCTCAGCAGAGATTCTGTGCGCTTAGCATTGAGAGGGGGCCACAATTGTCAAGCAATACTGCAGGCAGTTTCATTACGCCATCTGTCGTTTGCTTTCCTTACTTTAAGGATGATTAGCTCACATTTTTGTGAGGGTACGCCTATATCATTGGCTATGTAAAAACCAATCAATTTAGTGTCGAGTTGCGCTACTTCATCGGCGCTGCAGTTAACCTCAACCAGCCAATGGCCAAGAACCCATGTTAACTTTAGGTGGTATGACTCAGCCATCTCGTTAAGAGATGTACGGAAATTAGTGGCTACCTTGGAGGTTGTCAACTGCTTTATGAGGGCCTTTTTCGTAGCCTAGCTATCAATGAAATTGTAAATATCATCTCCAGTAATCGTATCACACTGTACCAAAGGCGCAGCTTTCATTATTGCTACCAGTTCAACCCGAAAGACAGAGGAGTAGTCGGGAAGCCTGAAACTGAAGGAGATCGCCAGATGCTCAGAATATACACCTCAGCTCACCCTGTCCTCGGAGTTGATGATGGACTCGTCTTATCTTACATCGTTCCGTTCTCACTCTTCGAGTAGGGTAGGAGAGTCGTGAACATTGCAATGGGAAGTGTAGGCGAGAGTGCATACTCAACCTGCCCGGGAACCGCGAAAATGCCATGGCCGTAGGCCATGTTTGACCACTTACTTAAAGTGTTCAACCTTATTTCCGCATTGCGCGCGATATATCTTGGCTGCAGATCTTCCAGAAGGGAGTTGAATCTCGTATATAATGCTTTCGATGGTGTGGTTGATATTGCAATGGTTATAAGAACGCTAATGCTAATTAATCTAGAATCTAGAGAAAAGGGAAGGAAAATCCTTTCACTTTCATTTATTTTCAATGCTGTTAATGACATCATCGCCAATCCAGTTCTACTTGAGCGGATAAACTTTCATGTCCCACATAGAAGTACTTACAATTTTTGCTCTTTTTAGGGGAAAACTTAAGAATAAAAGTTGGGAATAATGCAGCTATCGCTGACGTACTCCGAGATTATAATTCTTTAGCTAGTTCCAGCTTTCTTGATTTCGCTTCATCTAGATCTGAGATTGTAAAAAATTTAATGACTTTATTTTTTATTTATATTGATTGCCAATATTTTAATTCTCAAATATGGCTTGGTTTTCTTTACATCTTTCTAGTCAAGTCTGTAAGTTACTACGTATTTTATTAAAAAACTAGCAAACCCGGCCCCCTTCGCTGGGCACACTAAAATAGAATAGATATGGTTTAGAACAGAAAATATATGGTTTTCATATTATTTATTTCTTTATTCTTTATTCAAGCGCTTTGGCATAAACAATATTTTTTGTTTTTCTATTTGTTTTTGAGTAAATATAAAATATAAATTGAAAATCAGGAAAAAAGAAGATTGTTTTTAAATTTCAAATCAACCCATATGAATAAACAATCGTATTTTTTCCTCATCATCCATGAATTTTTCGTTTCAATTTATATGTTTTATTAAGCATTGGAGCTTTTTTAACTATTATCCATTTAAATTTAAAAAAAAACGAAAAAAATGTTTTTTCCACGAACACATAATTTCATTCGGATTTCACATTAAATTCTCGAATTTCGTAAGAAATTATTCACTGTTCCAAAATCCACTCCAAAAAAATTCACAAACAATTTGTACATGTTGCACTTACGTTTTTTCCTTATGGCATCCAAATCAGAAAGAAATATTGACACATTGTAACTCACACTGTCAATTTGACAGTTCAGTTCCGCCCCAAGCGTTAAAAAAGTAAACGAACTTATGGCTGGTTCAAAAGAACGCTGTACACGTTGCCACTGCTCCGAATTACAACCAAACTTTACGAAACCCATTTTCAATACTTACTTAACAATGTGCATAAGTTTGGTTTAATTCGGTGCAAAGACACGGCGGGTCCACGTTTTGGCATATATTTCGAGACCCTAGTCATCAATAGGTATGAAAATTACCCCGTATTAAAGCACTTATCAACAGCTTTCATTTGATATCCATATTATACATACACAACCAAAGGTTACCCGGGTCCACGTTTTGACCTATATCTCGAGACTCCAGTCACGGAGCGGCATGAAAAATACTCTGTACTAAAGCATTCACCAACAGCTTCAATTTGATACCCATATTGTACATACACATCCGAAGGTTACCCGGGTCCACGTTTTGACCTATATCTCGAGCCCTATCCACCAATAGGTATCCAAACTATACGGAAACCATCTTCAATACCTTCTTAACAATGTGTGTAAGTTTGGTTTAATTCGGTGCAGACACGGCCGGTTAGCGAACACACACAAAAAGTTGACTTTATTTTATATATAAGATTTTTTTCAGTTTGTGTCCGAAAAATCCAAATATCTTACGGAACCCTATCTTTTTCCAAAATAAAATGTAATCCATGTTACTCGTAGATAATGTAGTTTTCGAATGGTGAAAGAATTTTTAAAATCGGTCCAGTAGTTTTTGAGCCTATTCGTTACAAACAAACAAACAAACAAACAAACAAAGTTTTCCTCTTTATAATATTAGTATAGATAAAAGTAAAATATAATGGAATTGTGTAATGGATGAACGAAAGTTTTTTTCCAACACTCAGGCAATATTATCCATTGCTCCTAAGAGAGAGTATTTAAAGGATAGGGAGAATCAGGTGGGATGGAAACTCATTACTTCTCTGAACATAGTTTTTAAGAATCTTAGCGATGTGTAGAGAGAAAGAGAATGTAGTTTGTCTACTCTCAATATAGCCGACCGAAAAATGTGTTCTTTAAAGCTGGCGATACAAAAAATGCTCTGTACTATCTTTATTCTCGTCCTCATGGATTATACTCTGTAATCAGACCGATCGAGGGTCGTAAATTACTACACTTCTGGCTGAGAAGGAATTTTACTATTACCCTGTGAGGTCTTTTCATGTAATTCGTGGTTGTTGTGCAGGTACACGACTATTTCCGATATTCGTGGTCCAAGTAATCGCAGTTCACCAATTCATCATCCCGTCAGCCACATTTGTTAAAACTCATTCCATCTTGAGACAGAGTTTAGCCTCAACTTACATTCTTCAGTATTTTTTAAGGATATGCAAGCGGTTTTAAGGGCTTTAGAGTAACTTGGGTGCCACTGCAGGCTCTGATTTTAATTTCTCGCCGCCTGTCGTCATTTAACCAATCTACTACTCATAGTATTGCTAGGACTTCCGATTGAAAGGACCTTGTCTTCATACCTAAGCAGGTAAGCAGTTGATGTCATTCTTCAAATGCCATGCCTCTCGACTACTATTTCCAACCTTGGATCCGTTGGTATATAAAATTGTTACCGAGCTTCCTAAGAGAGTGTTTTGTGGATATCTCTATTGCTCTTTTGTGGGCAAATTAACGGCATACTTCCTTTCACAAGAGATTCCATTTATCAACTCAGACGTGCATGTAGTATTAATAAACACTATATGTGCGTGTAAGCTGCCCAGTATTTAAATAAAAAAAGATAATTTTATATGGTAGCTACTTTTACTGCACATTGCACTACCTAATTTGCAATTAATAATATCAACAACATCAAAAGATTCACCTTACAAGCAATTACGTTTATTGTAAATTGTATTAATGTTGACAGGCATAACATTTTTATTCGGTTTTAAATTTGACTTTGTGGTGAAATCAAACAGTGATTTGTCATAACCATATCCTACCATTTTAATCCACAAATTGCAATTACAAATAGAGGGTGTTTTTGTTTTTTAAATATCAATTTTCTTTTTATTGAAGATTGCTGTTGTCGTGGTAGCAGTATAACAGATCCTCCATAAATTTTTGAGGCATGTAGCTGAGGTGACGGTGCTTCATCAGATATAAATTCAGGTCGTTCCATTAACGCAGATCCGACTGCAGTGCTTATACAGTTCTGCTATATAGCTCCCTCCCCTGATTTTTATGAAAACCGAACGCTAGGTCTAGGTTAGGTTAGGTTATGGTGATAGTCGGTCTATATGAACAACGCAGGATTGATCCCATCCCCACGCCAGACAGTTCCGTAACAGAATGGAAAAAGTATCTACCTAGAAAACCTGCTCTGATTTTAGCTAAGGCTGTACAATTGCAAAGGAAGTGCTTAACTGTTTCTTTCTCTTCCTGGTGTCTACAACTTCAAAAATATTCTTGGGAGAAAACTTCTAGTCTCAAAGAATGCCTGCCAAATAGCCAGTGACTGGTAGGTCTAATTTGGAACCATGTTTTTCAGCACCAACGCCTTTATAGGGCTAATAGCGTACCGACAATTGACCTTAAAGTTATCAATTGCAGCTGACTTATTAGCATGGATCACTGAATTGCCGCCACTCTACTATACATGAAGTAGCTAAGAGGGGTCAAATTACTGACCTGACTTAAGCTTTTCTCTTGAAATGATCCGTTTACCGAAAGCCACGCATTAGATGACATGCTATACTGCCTTAATGGAACTGGCCAATTGAAGATTTCCAAGACGAATGAATAGAAGGTGAGTTCGCTAAAGCAATTCTAAACAAGCAGCATGTAAACAAGGAAATATTTACATATCAGCAAGGCACTTTGACATTCTACTCAGAAAATCGCAAGAAAAAAAAAGTACGTGTAGCGTAGTACACATAGCAGAAGTGAAATTTTCAAGGCAAACAAAGTAAGAGGGAGAGACCCGAGAGAGAATGAGAGAGAGAGAGAGAGAGATAGAGAGAGAGAGAGAATATATATATATATATAATTCACAACATTTGCAGAGAAAACAAATAGACAAAATTTACAAAAAACCGAGAAGGGTCGACCGGTGTAGGTAAACGCCGGACGCAAACCGTGGCAACAACGCGCACTACTCCGAGCGCTTATCACCCGCACAAACGCAGCGATTCCAGGACCGCAGCAACGGCACAAATTATCGCAAGGCAATACCAATTAATCCGACGCCGGAATGGATAGCACTTTATAGAACGCACAAGCACTAGCCAGGAAACGGAAATAAGCGCCAAAAAGTAGGCACCAAAAAAAACGCCAAAAAATTGGGACCAAAAAACGCCCCAAACAGTAGGCACCAAGGAAATATAAGGCCAAAAAGTAGGCATCAAAAATATAATATATTTTCTACAAGTTTGCACCAACAAAGAAGCGCCAAAAAGTAAGCAGTGTTATTTCTCACTAGAAATTAGCAACCACAAGAAAAACCTCAGGGATAATAGCCTAAAGTGTATCTAAGGGTGCGTGCATGTCAGAGATGCGATAAGCGATAAGAGCGTCGATAAGAGCAGCGACAAAAGCATAGCGTCGAGCTTTAGTTTTGTGTGGTGTATAAAACAGAGCTGCGATAAGAGCGTTAGTTGCATTTGCAATTTAAGTTTTGAAAAGTGAAGAGTTATAATATTTATAATGATGAGTAATTCAGAGGAAGAAAATATGTTGTTGTTGAGACCTACTGCTGCATATTATCATCTACATAATACTGTAAGGGAAAAACGCCAGTTTTCGGCGCATCCTATAAACCAAGCAAGACTAGAACTCGGAGAATTTAACCATCTCTATAATAGTTTGAGACAGGATCCAAAAAAGTTTTTCGAATATATGAGAATGACAAGCGATACATTCGATTATATTCTGTCTCAAATTTCGGATCGACTGCAGCATAATTGGCAAAACTGACAAACAGACCAATCTGGCAAGAGGAGCGATTGATGCTTACAATAAGATACATACGTACGAATAATTTTATTAGAGAAAAGTTAACATATTCATTGGTAAATAACAAAAAAAATGAAATATTTTAAACATTTAGAATATTGTGAATCTAAATCGGATATTCATTGTTTTGTGCATTGTCATCACATCTAGCCGTGGTGTTTTCAGTGTTACATTCAATATAAATAGGTATTGATTTATTAACCAGTTCATGTGTCAGCTGCAATACTTTCATCCAGTATTCTAGTTTATGCAATGAAGTAATATTTTTAATAAATAAACAATAATGCAAATTTTAAAATTTATTTTGTTAAATTTAAAAAAAAAAATTTTTTTAAAGATATTTATCAACTGGTCAATCATTTCGGAGTTTAGCATTTTCGTTTCGAATGGGTGCTTCAACAGTTGGACAAATTGTAAAAGAAGTTGTTAACGTTATATGGGAAGTGCTTCATTCCAGCCACATGAAAGTTCCAAACGAAAGTGATTTTTTAAAAATTGCGGAGGAATACAAAAAGTTGTGGGATTTCCCTAATTGCATTGGGAGTATAGACGGGAAACACGTTCGTGTACACAGCCCTGCACATTCTGGAACAATGTACTACAATTATAAAAATTTTTTTTCTATTGTTTTACAAGCATTAGTGGACGCTAATTACAAGTTTATATGCATTGATGTTGGTGGTTACGGTAAACAGAGTGATGGTGGAACATTTAGGGCTTCGAATTTATTTGTATTTTTAACCGACGGAAGACTCAAAATTCCTGATGCCTGTGCGTTACCAAATTCTGACATCATTGCACCTTTTGTAATTATAGACGATGAAGCTTATCCACTTTTACCTTATTTATTAAAGCCTTATAGGAGAAACCAATTAGATGCGGACAAGGAATATTATAATGCTAGGCTGTCAAGGGCGAGAAGAACGGTTGAATGTGTTTTTGGTATAATTTATTCCAAATGGAGAATTTTAGCTACAGCCATTCAAACCAACCCAACCTTAGCTGACGTTATAATTAAGTGCATTTGCTTACTGCATAATATAATTATTGATAGAGAAGGAATTGAGCACCATTTGACTCAAAACTGGACTTCAGTACCTAGAAATATTGCATTAAACCAAACTGTTGTAGGGCGACAGAATCACAATGCAGAAAATATTCGCGATATATTCAAACTGTACTTTTGTCATAATCCAATTTAATAAATATGAAATAATGACACAATAACAAAAAAATAACCGTTTTAATGCGACAAACAAAAAGAAATATGTACTTGTACATGCTCAAACGAAAGAAAACGGTAATTTTTTGTTGTTACTATTAGTATTAATTACTATGTATTATTGATATTTGAGCAACAATTTTTCAATAAAAAACATGAAAACATATTATTGCACTTACTTGTTGTATTGAATTGTTTGGATATCTCTTGCCACAATTTATCCAAAATAAACCTGTTGTGGTGATTTGGATCTTTTTGATCCCAAATTGCAGGTTTTAAAAATACTGCACTTATAAAATCTTCTGTGTCCATCATCGATAATAGCGAAGAAATTACTAACCTACAATTTCTACGCTCTTATCGATGATAGCGAGCGAAGAGTGAGTTAGCGCGCTGCTCCGACATGCACGCACCCTAAGATGTATATAAGGTATATCTCTTTCTCTCCTTTTCCTCCACGTTATATCTGCCCAAAACGTTGCATGGCCTTGAAATTTTACTCTCCCATCTCGCTCGTCCATCGATGCCTAAGAAGTTTCACTTCAAAAGAATCAATTTTGTTGGAGACGCTTCTCCCTTCGTAGTGCAAGACTGAACCGCTTGTGCCATTCACCGAATGTTAGAAGGAATTGTCTATGATTTCAGTGGCGCTGGTTTCTTGATAAACTCATTACTACACTATTATATTTTATCCATGTCTTCCTTGAACGTATAGAAATGAGTTATTGCGCAGGGCGTCAAATCAACAGTTTTGAGGCCTTGGTTGATTTCAGCTTTCCAGAGCGATACTAGCGTCCTTGGTATCTCCATTTTGAACTCGTATTGAATAAATTTTCACCATAGACGGAAATCGAGACATACATTGCGCCATCCTATTGGGGAAATCGCACAATTTGTTGGCTCGGTGTAGTCCTTAGCTTTTGTAGCAGCGCAATTAGTCAAAGCATACTGACCAGAAATCTCAAGCAGATGTGCTTAATTGGACATACCTACTTCTTTTGACACATACACGCATTCCTACTTAAAGTTTTATATATCTAAAAAAACACCCATTACATTTTGTTGATATAATACTCGCATACTTAAACAGAAGTGCATTGAAACAGGCTCGTATGTCAGCAATCGTAACCACTCCACTTGGATGTAATAAAATGACAATGGCATTAAAAGTGGCTCCGACCATTACACAAGAATGCAATATTTGAATTGCCACTCGTTGGCATTGGTTTTCGAAGCGTTTTGTGTGCACGCGTGTGTAGTAAGCATAGGAGCATGTGTGTGATCAACAGTATACCCTACAAGACAGTGCTGAGCACTTTTGACAAAAATTCCAACACATTTACAAGTATTTTATTAGTCTCTAATACATGCTCATTATCAGAATAGCATATACAACATTTTTTAATGGGGAAATCAAATATTTCATTTGATATTATTTTCCCCTGTTCGGTGTGACTTCTATCTCTCTTTTACCAATAGTAATTTTATATAAGTGAAAAATATATCTACTGTACTTTAAACGCCAAGGCATTAGTGTTGATTAATTTTAACGAAATAATGTGGCTGCTCTGAAAACAGTTCTAGTGTGATATTTAGCTATCTTTGTTTCATACTTGTTATAGCCGAGCGAGTAGATGCTTGGCTAAGACTTGAGAATTTGTGAGTTCGAATCTATGTGGACGAAACACCGAATTGGTGTGTACAAGTGTTTTAATGTAAACAAAAAAATATTGAAAATTCGTGAGTTCGAATCTCAATGAAAAATATAAATTTTATACTTTCTAAATAAAACAATTTAACGAAATTCATCAGCCTGATTACTTTTTAATGAGGAGTTATTGAGTAGTTGAGTAGTTAAGAGCATAGCAGATATATTTTTCAGTTATAAGAAATTTCTATTGGTAAAAGAGAGATAGAATATCCCACCGACAAGGGGAAACTATCAGAACTTTCCCATGGCTAGAACAAAAATGTGTAGTTGGATGATAATAGTGATGATGATAATATGAGTGCTAATATGATAGTCAGCTGTCTTGTAGGGTATGTATTCCTATACAAGCATGTTTGTGTATATGTGTGTGTGCAAGCATGAATTGTTCACTGGCACTCAACAATCACATTAACTGCTGATTGCCGCTGTTTAATTACATATTTTACAGCTGGCAACGAAAAGTGGATTACCAACAAATGCCGAAATGGCGGTAGTCTTTCAGTATTACTTTTTAGTCTTTGATTAAGTTTATGGATGTTTCATGAATGCTACGAGCACATAATTTCCCACGTTTCTTGTTTGCCTTTGAGTTTTCTTTTTCAGAAGTTGATGAGAAGACTTGAACAGCTCTTAGCTCAGATAGGCTGAGTTTTTGCTCGTTTGGAGCATCAAATAAATTTGTTTTAATTAAAAGAATAATAATTATTATCCCCTATTCGACCCTCGGCCGCCGTAGCCGAATGGGTTGGTGCGTGATTACCATTTGGAATTCACAGAGAACGTTGGTTCGAATCTCGGTGAAACCAAAATTAATAAAAACATTTTTCTAATAGCGGTCGCCCATCGGCAGGCAATGGCAAACCTCCGAGTGTATTTCTGCCATGAAAAAACTCCTCATAAACTCCTCAAGACGCACACCACAAATAGGAGGAGGAGCTCGGGCAAACACCCAAAAAGGGGTGTACACGCCAATTATATATATATATATATATTCGACCTTCGGCGGCAGGCTAATCACCTACTCTGCCAGAAATCAAAACAGATCAATGACACCAACGCAAGCCTGAGTCTTGTTGAGGCCATATGCTCCCGAGTGGAGTGAACAAGCAAAAAGAAATACGACCTTCTGCACGCATGACGTATGAATAATTCTGGTTTTGGCGCAAGGCCGAGAAAGGCAGAAGTTTGATATGCGTTGAGATCTATAAAAAGTTAAAAATATACCAAGCGTGTGTGATATAACAAAAGTGTTGATATGAGAGCTAAATTTTGGCAAGAGGATTAAAATGGTTCACTAAGATCTATAGCAGCTTTAGAGATATGGAAGAAGTAGAGTTCATTCAGAATTTCTTGTGTGTGCACTTCGAAGCATCTGCTCTAGATTTCGTCACTTCGTATAACACCAAACAATTTAAGGCTGCTTGTGTGGGCTAAAATACTGCAATCGTGTAGGTGCTGGACTAACATTCGAAAGTGCACAGGTTTGAATCTCCGGTCCTGAAACACCAAATGACAGAAAAATTTGTAATAATAGCGGTCGCCCCTCGGCAGGCAAAGGCGAAAAATTTCATCTCTCGTGCGGAGGTGGCGTAAGATCATAGATCCATCCATTTGTGAAAGAATATTAAGACGCACATTACAAATTGAAGGATGAGCTTCGCCACACACCAAACAAAAAGTTTTAGTATAAAATATATGTTTGTGAAAAAAGAATTGCATTATTTTTGCTTAAAAACTTTATACAAATAGTTTAAAACTTTTTTATGACCGATCTTTAGCTTCTGTGTGATGCTACGACTACTAAAATACCGGTCAACTTCGATTATTTCTGTAATTTCGTTGACTTTTTCAGCATTATCTATATTTCCTTGAACATCAAAAATGCTTGAATGGAATCGACGAAATCAAAATTGCACGCAATTCCCTGCTGCAGTATCGGCACCATAAACACCATTCACAATTTCAGCAGCCTGGCTTGCATTTCGGCTTTATAAAAAAAATTTTAAATCTACCGATTTTCGCTTTGTTTATTTCCATTTTTAACACCCTGTAACTCACAACTGAATGGAACAAACAAAAAATAGTAAAAGAACTCTTTAAGTGTGAAATGTCCCCTTCAAAACGAGGATAAAATTTGAATTATTTGATCGACACTTTGCGAGATATCGATCACTACATTCATCTACTGAGAAAATAATGGATTTCTTTCTGCCTAAACTAATTTATATAAAGGCTTGTTTATTCTTGACAAGAAAATAATTGAGTTTATGCTTGAAAACGTTGCCTGAAAATGTTTAAAAATTGTATCCACGACACCAAAATAATGAGATTTTCTTGGCCATTTTAAACTTCTAAGGAATCACTGAAAAGGTATTTTTCCGCTGTTTTAATTTCTTTAAGAACTTACTCATTCATGTTCCAATGTCTTTCCCATAAATCATTTTTTTGATTCTGATTAATTGTAAGTATCAAAAACACGATCTTTTGAGGTATTTTCAGAAACATCCAACTCACGTAAGTCTTAGTATATTTTCCAAATATTTTAGCGGAAATTTTAAAATATAATACATTTTTTTTAATTTTAATTAATTTAATTTTTTTGTATAAAGAGCGATTCACTTAAATATCCGTATATAGTATTTAAGTCCTTTTGTAAATTAAATTATGTGGCAAGAGCTCTCTTTGAAGGTTAGGTTAGGTTAAATGGCTGCCCTAGCTTAGGGCACACTTGGACAAATATTAAAAATTCGTCCGTTGTGATGCCATACATGGGAGAGGAGAAAGGAGAAGGGAAGAAAGAAGGAGCGTTGGGATTTGAGACGATGATGACCATGCATCTTACGACGACGCCGACGGATGCTGATTTGCGTTCGTAGTTATCCGCAACAAGCTACTGATGAACTTCACCAAATTTATGATATTTACACCGGCTATATCCGCAGGCGAAGCGAAAAAGTGAGAGCCCAGATGTCTAAGTCTTTGCCAGACGAGAGCAGGGCAGCTGAGAAGAAGGTGTTGAGATGATTCCACCTCGTCCTCCAGATAGCTTCTGCAGAACGGACTTGAGGCAATCCAAATTCTCACGGCATGAACACCTAACGGACAATGTCCGGTTAGGATACCCACCAAATTCGAGAGCTGGGGCTTTGTTAGCCTTAGGAGTTCCCTCGAGCGTCCCCAATCTACCCGTGCCCAGAAGGATCTCACGACCTTGCACGTTTGCGCACTAGTCCAGCGCTCGCTGAGTTGACTCAAGGCCCATCTTTCCTGGAGCAGACCACAGGTTCTTAAGGGAACCCCAATTCTGTCATTTCGCGACGAAACCGTCTCCTGAGTTCCCTGTCTAGCCAGCTCATCAGCTCAGCAGTTTCCCTCTATGCCGCTGTGACCAGGAACCCAAATGAGCCTGATGTCGAATTATTCGGATGCAATCGAGAGAGAAGCCAGACATTCCCCGACCAGTCTCGAACGCACAAACAACGAGCCCAAGGCCCTAATTGCCGCTTGGCTATCGGAGTAAATATTTACTTCCTTAACGGTAATTATTGAAGTAAGCAACAAGTCCACCGCTTCCTTAATTGTGGATACCTCCGCTTGGAAAACACTACAGTGGTCCGGGAGCCTAAATTTAAGTTTGATGGGAGGCTTCTTACGAGTTCCCTACAACTTCGAGCCATCCGTGAACATGTTTGCCATGCCTTGCCGCCAAATGTTGCACCCCGCCCAGTCGGCCCTTGAGGGAATATGAGTAGAAAAGGTCCGCTTGGACCTGGCGTGGGTGTACAGTGATCCAGGACCATGGGGATGAACTCAAAATTTTTAAGAATGCTTGAGTGTCCGTAACATAAGTCTAGAATAAGGCCCGAACCCCTTAGTCTGATTGCGGCGCGTGCAGCGTTAGTTTTTTCTACAATGTCCACGGGTGCCTTTTTCAGCATAGCGTTAAGCGCTAAAGTAGGAGTGGTATGGAGCGGCCCACTGATTCTAATGAGGGCAGACCTTTGTACCTTCTCCAGCTTCTTAACTGATAACATCCTTTCTAGCGAATTCCACCAGACAAGGACTCCGTATAGCAAGATTGGTTTTATAATCGTGTTATAAAACAAAGAAGTGACTTTAGGCGAGAGGCCCATCTTTTGCCGATAGCGCCCCTGCAACCATAGGCAACTGTTGCCTTCCTAATTCTCTTCTCTATGTTAGGCTTCCACGTAAGACCTCTGTCAAGGATGAGTCCTAGGTACTTCACCTTGTCAGAGAGCACCAATGGAGCGCCCTTTAAGAGGGGAGAAACACTCTGGGTATTTTGTATATCCTCGTAAATAAGACGAGCTCCGTCTTCAGAGGATTTATCGATAGGCCGCAATTTGCGGTCTAGTTCATAATCAGATAACCCTGCATCAGTTCCATCCGAGTATCTAGGATCTTGCCTCTGACAATAAGTGCAACGTCATCAGGCAACCTTACAGCCCCTCCTCTCCAGCTCCTCCGGCAGACCGTTTAGTAAGGCAATCCAGAGTAGTGGCGAGAGAACACCGCCTCGCGGAGTGCCTCTGTTCACTTGTCGGTGGAAAGAGCTGTTACCCCATTCTGCCACGACCGTTCTAAAGCTAAGCATCATGTGGATAAGCCTTATAAGTTCAGTTCCGACTCCTAGTTTACCCAGCGACCTGGTGATTGCCTCCGGGAGGACATTATTAAAAGCCCTCTCAATGTCGAGGAAGGCACCTACAGTGAGCTTCTTCTGATGGAGGGACACCTCGATTTTCTTAACAATTGTATGCAAAGCGGACTCTACCAATCTGCCTTTAAAGTAAGAATGTTGAGTGTACCCTAAACACCCCCGAGGAATTTCACTACTTATGTGAAGATCATTCAGCCTCTCCAGGGTTTTTAGCAGGAACGAGGGGAGACTGATTGGTCTGAAATCCTTAGGGGATACATGTTAAATCTTACCTGCCTTGGGTATGAAAGTAGCTCTCACAGCCCTCCAAGATCTGGGTATGTAGCCGCTTCTATGCAGTCCGCGTAGATAGAAAAAAGCCAATCACATGATACCTCAGCAGATTTCTGCAGTTCTCTTCGAAAGAAACGTTTGATTTCTTACCAACAAATGGGAACCTTGTCTTTTTGTTTTCTTATATGGGACTGAGTTCATATCATCTGTTCGAGTGCTCTGTCTCTTCTGAAATAACTAACTCCCCGTTATCTGCGCCAGCTAAAAGAGACAAATTCGTATTATTAATTTACACTGACGCAATATTTTCTTATGTCAACACATTTTCTAATGCATTTAAGTTATTTTCTACGAAATGTATATAGACCATAGAAAAAGCACAAAAGCCACGACACATAAAAATTATCTATCAAGAGGCGGTGTTGTTGTGAAACATGGCACTAAATACAGCAGCAATCGCTAACCTCTCAATTTTAAGTGGCTATAAGCCACTAAAAGTTAATTAAAAAGTGACGTTGACGTTTTGGAAAATTGTGTTTAGAAAATCGCTTTTTAATTTCCTTTCGGATCAAACCGCAAAAACGTCGACAAGCAAACGCAAGAAACAGCAGCATCGCCCATGTTTGCATTCACAACGCTTACTGCAAACACGCTGCAAAGTTACTTGTATCATCGTAGAAAGAAAGAAAGAAAAAAAATTAAATAATAAAAAAACATCAGCAATAGATACGTTGAACCGCCCTGTAGGAAAACTAGCAAGTACACTAGCAGTAGAACGCCTCTGGTGAATATAGAATCGTGACTCGATTTTTTATTTGTCATTCTCACATAAGCAATTAGTGAATTTTGCATGGCGCTTAAACTCTTTGGCGATAGTGCGGAACTAATAATAAATTGGAATTGGTACAAAATTCGGAAAAATCTATCTTTAATTTAGCTCGCCTACTGTCGTTGGCGTGGTAGCCAATAAGGCGGGATATTTTGGTTTTGTGTCCTTGAACAAGCGAAACAATTTATTTTTTGTTTTACACTACAAATCTAAACTCTGTCTATAAATTTTTAATAAAAACATATTTTTGGTAATTTTCAGATCTGCATATATTAATGAAAAAAAAATCTGAGATAGGGCATTTTTTCAAAAATGATAAAACAAATGTTATCCACAAATTTTTAATATAAAATTTTATATTTTTCTAAACAATTTTCTTTTATAAATTTTTCTTCATAAATTTTTCTTTTATAAAACAAATCTTATCCACCAATTTTTGAGTAAAAATGTAAAATATTGGAATAATATAATATACTTTTTTTAACTTTTTTTTTAATTTGAGATAGCATAGTTTTCAAAAATAATAAAAAAATATTACTCACAAATATTTTGTAAAAAAATGTTTTTGTAATTTTCAGAATTAGTACCAGCTATTAATGAAAAAAAAAATTGAGATAGTGTATTTTTCAAATACAAAAGTTATGTACAAATTTTTAATAACAAATTTTATATTTTTCCAAAAAAAAAAAAAATTGTGTGATACATATGTTTAACAAATTTTTTTTTAGTTCTTTTTTTAAATATAATTTTTGCTAATAGATTTTTTTTTTTAATTTTGAAATGGGTTATTTTTCAAAACTGATAAAAAAATATTATCCACAAACTTTTAATAAAATATGTGCTTGTAATTTTCAGAACTGTTAGTATCAGGTATTAATGAAAAATTAAGAAAAGAAAGAAAAACACTCTAGTACCACATAAAACATGTTATTTTTTTCCACTATATTTTGTTCTTAATAACTGTTTTTGATAAATTTTTTTAATACAATTTTTTTTTATAAAACTTTTTTTAACAAAATTTTTTAAACAAATTTTTTTTTTTAATTTGAGATGGGGTATTTTTCGAAAACGATAAAACAAATGTTATCCACAAGTTTTTAATAATTTGTTTTTTATAAAATCCGCTCTTTAATAAATTTTTTGTTTAATAAATTTTTTTTAATGCATTTTTTTTTATAATTGTTTTTTTTTTAATAAAAAATAAGTGAAAAAATTTGAAAACCAAATTTTATATTTTTATAAAAAAAAATTTTAAATATGTTAAATATGCCAAAAAATGAGCAGAAAAGTATGAACAGAAGTCGAGGATATTTCGGATTAAAAATTCTATACCAAAATGTTCAGCATTCAAGAAACTCAAAATTATTCACTTTTTTATTTTTTTCAGCTTATTTCTTACTACACTTAAGTCAATCAATCTTACATTACATTATACATTTTTTTTTTTCAAAATTCTCCCATTTTACTCAAGCCACTTGCCATGAAATCAATCTTCGCGTCATATTTTTTAATATATTTTGTACTGCGATTAAGAAGAAGTCCGAGTTTTGAACAGAAAGTTGCGATCAACTTTTTAGTTAAGTTTGCCAAATATTTCACGAAAATGCACCATAGCCTCAAAGGCATATCTCGTAAGTGGCATTTGCCGAAATTATGCCAGTTCGGAACCAGAACTTTCATTCATTAACTCATATCTCTATCCTGCAGGGGCTCTATCGCTGCTTAGTGTGTGCGGCAGTGCGAAATGCAGCGGTGGCAGGGTTTGAGTTTCATGGCAAACATGCACGAAATTTGATGTTTTTAATGATTTACTTAATAAAGAAATTCCAAAGCGAACATTTCAAAACAACCCACAAAGAATTAAGCAACGCATACTCGTAGTTGTAGTAGTTGTAATAAACTGATGGATTTCTGTTTTTAGAGCTGCTGTTTGTAGCAGAGTACGGTTGGTGATGGTTTGAGTGCAAGTGTGTGTCTGTGTGTGTGTGTCATGTATATATTGCAGATATATGTCTTGTGTGGTGGATCATGTCGAAAATCCGACGACGGAAATGGATAACAAACTATTGGAATTTATTTGTTACTTAAACAAAAAAAAAACCAAAAGCAACCAAGTGAATTAATGACAGCAACAGCAGAAGAAGCCGAAACAGCGAAAGCAACAGCAGCCAAATTCCAGTATATAAATTGCTGCTGCCAGTGCAAGTGGGTGTGGTGTTGGGCGCCTGCCAACTTAACCACTGTCGAAACGATAATCCACCGAAAAATCAATTCAATTGTAGACAAAATCTTGAGTTGTAAAGAAAAACAAAAGAAGAGAATTAAAAAAAAAGCCATTTAATTTGGCAGTAAGTGCTAGTGAAACTGCGGTGATGGCGCGAAACCAGCACTCTAAAGTCGCTTGAGAAATGTCACTTAGCTGTGGTCTTGGCAATAAATTATTACTTGCTACTGTGCCCGCCGTTGCTTCGATGTCTGTTACCAACCTCTAAATATTTTCTATTTCGTTTATTACTTGTGACGAGTGCTCGTACTTTTGTAGCACTTAAGCCACTAACAGACAGGCTTTAATGAGCTTGGAAACTTTCAGTTCAAGGATTTTGCCTGAGCCTGCACCGAAAAAACGAGTACTGCTGCAAAGCGATGAAGCAGGCATTGGCCAAGTTTGGGCTTTTAATTGGCAAATATTATTAAAAATTAACTTTTTCTAAAAGCGAACGATGTGGTTTTTTTATATTCGAATTTTTTTCTTTGCCCTCACTTTACTATGACTTTCATTCTATATCAATATATTTTTATTTTATACCAATAAATTCTATATTCTATTGAGATGGGCAAAAATATGCCAAAGTGAAGAAGGAGGACATACAATTCGATCCATGTTGCCGCGAAGAGAACTCTTTTTCAAAAAAAATACCAAAATTTAGTAAATTAATCATTTTCTCGGCCTATTATTTGCAAATGCTTCACGGCTTAATTTTTATAAATAAATTATTTAGAGAATAGTGATTGCTGCGACTGCATCCTATAAAAGCTAGTCGATCGAAATAGCAATTAAGGAACATAAGCTTCCTTAACCCAAAACTGTAGGCGACCAGTTTTCAAGTAGGGTAAATTCACTAAATTCAATATTATTTTATTATATTCGGGTGGGTGCTTGTGTTAGTTCTAACAATATTTGCTCCAAGTGAAGAAAATAGGCTTTATTTATTTATTTATTATTATTTTTTTTTTTTATGTACGAAGTTTTCGATTTATATTGTAAGAATTATAAATGGTGGTTAAATTTTAAGGGCCGATGTTGAATGCAAACCACACCCAAACTTAAAGTTTTTTTCTACATTTTATTTGACATTTGCGAATTGCAGACTAATTCATAACCATGAAAAGATATACAATCGAGCAACGCGTTAAAGTTATTCAGACTTATTATGAAAACGGACGGTCAAATCAAAACGGGCGTTCGAAGAAAATCATTTTAAGTGATGAGGCACATTTTCACCTCAGCGAATTCGTCAATAAGCAGAATTACCGCATTTGGGCGAATATGACGAATGTGACGGTGTCACACAGCTAACGAAACAATGGCTCTTTTGCGCGAAAAATTTGATGGCCGAATAATCTCACGTCGCGGCGATGTCAATTGGACTTAGCTTAGGAGATTATTTGAAAGAAAAGGTGTCGTCGATAAGCCAGCAACAATTCGAGAGCTAAAGGATGAGATAATTCGGCACATTAACGACATTGAACCTCAATTATGCCTCAGCGTCATCGAAAATTTGGACCATCGGATGGAGGTGTGCCGCCGAGGCCGCGGAGGCCATTTGGCCGTTTGCCAGATGACAGCAGACTATATAGATTTGTGTTGACAAAGCCGGTTCCTGCTAACACGCAGTATTAAATTGGCTAAGGTGGTAAAGAGATGACACTTCACACTATGAAACTTTTTTTGCTGTTTTTATTTGTTGCATTCAGTTGGGAGTTAACGGATGTTAACAATGGAAGTCCAACAAAGAGAAAACTCGGAACATTTTACAGAACAAGCGAGGCCTCTAAAATTGTGATTGGTTTTTATGGTGCCGATACTGCAACAGAAAATTGCGTGCGACTAGTGGTTGCGTCGATTCGGTTCAGGCATTTTTGATGTTAAAGAAAATGTCGATAATGTTGGTAAAGTCACAGAAATAATCGAAGTTGACCGGAATGTTGGTAGTCGTAGCAGCGCCCAGATCGGTCGTAAGACAGTTTGAAGATATTTGCACAAAATAATAAAAAATATTGGATGAATAGAGTTTATGTTATGTTTATCCTTTGAATATTAAAGTGTTGTAAATTAAATTTACAAGACTTGGTTTAGTTCATTTGAACTGCGGCACCCCACACAAATGGAAAATTCTCATATTTATGCAATAAAATCGTTTCTTCTTAACTTTGCAAATATCTTGGCATAGTTTATTTTTCATGAAAAATGAAGAATGAACGAAAAAAGGGGGAATTTAATTTGATTAATTCAATATATCAGAGGTTAGGTTCAGTAAGTAGATTATGTAGATATTAGGATTTTATCTTTAATCATTGGCAATACCTCGATAGCTTAACAAGTGAAAAAAACGTTTCGTACCCAACGTGCAATTTTATGTAGGAATTGAATGGTCTGGTCCTGGTCTAATTTTCTTGGCTGTCAACTGATGTTATTAGGACTAGTATTGTTCTCTTTCAATGTTAATCAGCGTAATCAGTCAAGCTTAGGTTATGAACATTTATTTATGTGTTTATTATTATTAAGTGTGGTTAACTCTTAAAAAAATTTAAAATTTTAATTCAACTTTTTAGGAAAAAAAGTTTTCTTAAATTGTTTTTTGGTGCAAAATTTTGTTCACTTAATTTAAATATGATTTAGAAATCTGGTTCGTACATATCAAAATGAGTTTCAAAAAGCAAATATTTCATTCCTATATATATCATGCCTCAATACATTTTCCGATTATACAATTAAAAAGTATTAAACATTTTGATTTACAAGTTTTTTTTAAGTAAAATTCTGAAATATATTTGAAAATATAAGGTTGTCAAAAAAGTCTTGCGGTATTTTTATTGAATTTTCAATTGTTCATAAAATTGGTTATAATAATGCGATTTAAGTCAAATATGCGCCGTTTTGTTCGATGACGAGTTCCCAACGAGATGCCAACGTCATAATGCCCCTCTTATTCTTATTCTTCAATTCGGCCTCTGTTGATCAAAGATGGCCTCTTCTGCATGAGTGCTGCATTCAAGCGGTCCAGTTGTTAGCAGTACAGGTCCGAATTGAGCGTTTGGCCATAGGGGAGCAGCTCATAGTGGATGATTCCCTGCCAATCCCACCAAACACACAGAAGAACCTTCCTGGCCGTCAATCCAGGCTTGGCCACCGTCTGGGCAGCTTCACCGCTTTTCGACCTCGACCGTTTGCGCTTCACGTTGTCGTAAGTGATCTACTTTTCATCGCCAGTCACCATCCGCTTCAAAAACGGGTCGATTTTGTTGTGATTCAGAAGCGATTCGCATGCATCCATACGGGCAAAAATTTTTTTTTGCGTCAAGTCGTGTGGCACCCATACATCGAGCTTCTTTTTGAATGCAAGCTTCTTCAAATGGTTTATAACGGTTTGATGACTCATGCCCAGCTCTTGGCCGATGCTACGGCTGCTACTATGCCGGTCTCTTTCGATCAATTCAGCGATTTTATTGCAATTTTCGACGATAGGCCTTCCGGACCGTGGCGCATCTTCGATCACCTCTGCACCAGAACGAAAACGTTGAAACCATCGTTGTGCGGTGGAAATGGAAACTGTATCGGGTCCATAAACTGCACAGATTTTATTGGCAGCATGAGATGCATTCTTGCCTTTATTGTAGTAGTAGTGTAAAATATGCCGTATTTTCTCTTTATTTTGCTCCATGTTTGCGACGCTATAACTCACGAACGACTAAAAGCAAACAACAATTAATCAAACACGTGTTAGTACGTGAAAAGAGCTTTCCAAAAAGCTCTAGCGTGAACCGATGCGACGAATACAACTAGAACTACGCGCTTGCAAAGACAAGCTTGCGGAAATACCGCAAGACTTTTTTGACAACCTTATATTTCGCGGTCTCTAGCTGCTTCTAGAGGAGACCCATACGTTGTATACCGGTCCACCGATGCCAATACCTCTTCTTCCTTCAATCTTGAGGATATGTGCAAAGGTTTTTATACCGATATCTTTGTTGATAGTAACGGTACATTTTTGTTTGGTATGCCAAAGTCTGCATTTGCAGTCCAACTTAACTATTCGGTTGTAAAATTCTTTTTTAGTTATTATTCTTAGTACCGTTATTACAAATTTGCGTTGCGAGATTTGGTTTTCATATGAAATAAGTAAATATATGTGCAATCAGTATTGATTTGGCAAGCACTGAGAGCAAGTTATAAAAAAATTTTGTGTTATTTGCATTGGTATCATAAGGAAAAATCTAAGTAAAATAGATTACTTCTTTTGAACAAAGAATAATTGAATTATTGATGGGTTAATCTGTAGAATGCCACGTGGAAGACATTTATCCGATGAAGAGCGTGGTCTGATTAGAGGGCTAAGCGAAAGTGGCAAAATTATTTATGAAATTTCTGCTAGAGTAACTTAGCATAGGAATACCATCAGCAACACCATTTAAGTCTTAAGGTCACCGATAGACGAATACATCAAATTTGGTCGAAGACGGAACACTTAAATATTGTTTGCGGTAGCCGGTACCAAGACTATTGGCACGCCACATAAAGGCTCGTTTAGCAATTGCCGGAAAATATAAATTTTGTACTAACGAATTCCGAAACGTTGTATTTTCGGAGGAAAAAAGTTCAACTTAGATGGTCCAGATGATTGTCAGAAATATTGGCGGGACCTTAGGCAACCACGGCAAACGCGCCATAAGCGGAAGCACGGTGGCTGGTCTTTGATGATTTGGGCCGCTTTCGGACATGGTGGGAAGTCTCTATTTGGTTTTATTCCAACAAGAACCAACGCAGAATTCTATGTTGAAATATTAGAGGATGTTCTCATTGAGTTTGCGGGAAACATATTCGAAGACGACTGGGCTTTCCAACAAGACAACGCCTCAATCCATACGGCTCGTTTAACTAAGGCCTTCCTATCGGCAGGAAAAATTTAATTTCAGGATTGGCCAGCACTAACTCCCAATTTTAAACCAATTGAGGACTTCTGGGGAATATTTTCGGCCCATATTTATAAAAATGGTCAGTAGTTTGCGACAATCAAAAGCCTGTAAGGTGCTTTAGTAGAAGAGTGGGATAAGATAGGTGATTCCACTCTTCAAAACTTGGCAGGCTCTAAGCCTAAGCGAATAAATGATGACATTTCTCAAAATAAAAAATATATTAATTATTACAAAATCCGAAGTTATGGAAAAGTTGAAAAAAAGTGTAAAGAAAGGCCAATGCACATATACTTATTTTATATGAAGTTATTTTAATTTCTTTTTTAATTTAATAAGTTTAGTCAAGTTGAATTTTTGTTGAATAATTTTTTGTTCCTATTTTTCCTAATTATATAATATATTAAAATTATTGGTTGAACCTTTCTCCTGCTCCTTATAGTTTTTCATTTGAAAATATCCTTGCACATATACTTATTTCTGTAAGGTATATGAAGTTTTTCGGCGTTTGATGTACTTGATTATTTGTCTGTCGCCGTGAACTCTTCGCAACACTTCTTCATTAGAAACGTGGTCGGTCCATGATGTCTTGAGCGGAGAAGCCACATTTCAAATGTTTCCAGTCCATTCATGCCGGAGAGTTTTATGGTCCATATTTCCATGCACATTTTTGCTATAGGGTATGGAAATATGGACCATAAAACTCTCCGCCATGAATGGACTGAAAGCATTTGAAATGTTGCGCATTTTATGAAGCGCATTTGTAGATGAAGATTGAAGCCGCTTTTTCTACAGGAGCATTTGTTGATTTTTTTTGCTAACAACCATGTATTTAGTTTTGCTGATATTGATTTTGAGGCCGTATAGTTGACTGTGCATTGCAACTTTATCGACTAGTTTTTGAAGGCGTACTTGATGCTATTTATAATGACGCCATTTACTTTGATACCATCCTCAATGTTTTCTAATGCTTCCTGAAATATTCTTTCGTAGTAAATATTATATCTATGTTGATATAAATATTCGTTCCGAAAGTAGGTTTTTATACTAGTCATATCCTTTAGATTCGTTTCGGACACATAACATATTTTATGTCGCCTTTCAAATTACCAGCTTCGTAAGCAGAGGCTGTAGCCTATGTATGTACGTATTTAAGTATACAAATATTTACGCATGTCCAAGGAAGCTGACAAATTTAGGAGTCATGAAAACAGGAAAGTGCACTATGCGCCACCTTTCGTGGTCCTACATCGCAGTCATAAATTTTATTACATTTTCGAAAGCCTCTAAATAAGTTACGACTTTCGTTTTATGAACGTTTTCCTGGTCTGTCTTTTAATTGCCTAAAGTTGAGAAAAAATGCTGCGGTGGCGCATACTTTTAATCATAAAAATCCGAAGTATATTTTAAAGGGGACATAATGAGCGAGCCAAACATAGAGTAACAAATTAAGTGCGCTTCATACGCTTTTTATGAGCATAAAACCTCTCTTTAATTATTTGATGATAAATATCAGATAAAATGGCATCAACATGGTCAATTAAGTTATAAGAAACAAAGAAAATTAAGCTAATCCAAAACATAAAAAATGTCAGGCGCTGCTGTCCAAAGAAAAATGTATATCTGAAGTAAACAAAAACAACCGATTTTATTCGAGTTTTGAGAGACTTACTTCGGTAGTTATTGCGTAATTGAATTTAGTTTAAGTTTTGAACTAAACATACCAGTATATACACACACATATAAACATACCCTGCGTTAAGTAACTATAGCACACAAACTTATTAATAAATTTTGACGACTTATTTGCTACTCATCTAATTTTAATAGTTTTTCTAAAAAATATAGTTTATTCTAAAAAAAAGTCCTTCTTTCTGACACTGAATTTCCAGTTTTAAGGTTATAACTAAATTCGCGGAACTTCACTGTCATACCTTCCAGATATTTGGCAGTTTGGACGAAATGGATAAAAGCAACCGAAATTTTAAATGGTTTCAAAAAAAGTTGTTAAAGTTCAAACTCAAAGTTGTCATTCGACTCCCTATATATATAATTTTCAAAACCATATATATAATAAAATTGTATACATAATACCAACCATTGTGAGCTTTCTATATTTCCCCATTATTTTCTCTCTACTGCGATCCATACACTCAATTTATCTTCAACTTCCATTCTACTCCAAAAAATCTTCCGACTCAAAACTCACTTTTCTTTTAAAATTTCGAGACATTTTCACTAGCGATCATCAGTTTTATTGCCCTTTGCTTTTGACTATAATTGCTTCTCCCCCTAACGCGCATTTGCTTTTAAATATTTGTGCAAAGTTTTTATATCATCAATCAAAGCTGGCGTTGCTCATTAGTAAAAGTGAGCATAAATTATTAAAATTCTGCACTTAACCACTCGCCCATCAACTAGTTATTGTACTTACACATAATGACAAATATTGACATTTGAAAAAGTAATGCCTACTTAGCTCAGCGCTCAAAGGTAAAGCCACCAAACAGAAATGCTGACACAAAATTAATGCTGCCAGAGAAAAAATGTGGATTGAGTAATAAAAATTGCTAATGCAAGTGCGGAGCTGTAAACAGCGAAAGTGGAAGTGGAAGAAAGCGAGTAGAAAATTTAAATAAGATGCACTTGCATATGTATACTCACTGGTGTCTATGTGTGTGTACAGGCACAGCATACAAATTAGTTGCGTGTAGTGCTTACGTCAAGAGCACAAAAGCACTTCGTTACACGATTTTGTACAGTGGGGTTCAATGAAATGGAATCAGTTTCAGTGCATTTTACGCCGCTTTTAAAAATTTGTGGACAATTTTAATGTGTTTGAAAGTGAATTTCTTTTCTCAATTAATATAATTTATGTACTCAATATTCAAAAGATCTTCGGTAGTACTCACTATTAAATACTTAACTGCTATTTCCACTCGGTATCGATAATAATACCGAGAAGCACTTAAAAAATAGGATAAGCTTGGCCACACGATCAAACTAATTGAAATTTATCAAAAAGGCTTTATGACATTTTCTACTTAAAAAACTGCTCCACTGCTCCTTAAAAAAATAAACGGAATTGGGTCTTCAAAGACGGCAATGTTTCAAATTATAGGAGCCTTCATTGTAGTGTGTGGAAGCAGAGAAATTGTATAAAAATAACGAATTGGTTATCACTCACTTCCAGGGTTGTGACGCTTTTCTAAGTAATGTTGGGGCTCTTATGAAAAAAGGAAAAATACCATTAACCGGTAATCGTTGAAAATAATAACAAAAAAATCCTTGAAACCGGTAATTTTGAAAGGCATGACGAAAAGATAAAAACTTCAAACTTTTTTTTAAATTTCAAATTTTCTTTAATTAAATTTTTTTTTTATTTTTAAATAAAAAATTTGTTCTTTTGATTTTTAAATGTATTTGTTTTAGTGATTTTAAATTTTAATTAAAATTATTTTTTTTAATTTTTTAATTTTTCTTTTTTAATTTTTTGATTCTTTTTATTTTTAAGTTATCTTTCTTACTTTAATTTTTTTTATAAAAAAAAAAAATTTATTTTTGATTTTTAATTAAAAAATTAAATTTTTTTAATAGTTTATACTTTAAAACTTAATTTTTTTTATGTTTTTTAATTAAAAAAAAAATTGTGTTTTTTTTAATTTTTAAAATAAAAATTTAATTTTTTGTGTTTATTTCAAGTAATATTTTACTCAATATTAATTTTTTAAATTAACATTTTTTAATGTTTTTTAATTTAAATTTTTTTAATTAAAAAGTTAATACATATTTTTAAATTTTAAATTAAAAATTTTATTGGTTTTTAATTATTAAATTAAATATTTTTTTTTATAGTCTTTTTTTATTTTAATTTAAGTTTTTTTTTAAGTTTTCAAATCAATAAATTTATATTATTGTTGATTTTTTTTTTTTAATTTTTAAATTGAAAATTATATTTCATCTGTTTATTTAAAGCAATTTTTTGCAAAATTTAATTTTTTTGATTCAAATGTTATTTTTTTAAATTTTGAATTAAAAATTTTAATTTTTTTTAGTTTTTAAATTAAACGTTTTCTTCTCTTTTTTATTTTAATTAACATTTGTCAGTTTTTGTTTAAATAAAATTTTTTTTATGATTTGTTATTTTTTTTTTATTGTTAAATGAAATTTTTGCTCTTAATTTTTTATAATTAATTATTTTTGTTTTATTTTTAAATTGAAACTTTTATTTTTTTACAATAATTTTAATTTTTATTAATATTTTGTGCTTGAATTTTTTAATTAAAAATTTGATACCGTTTTTTTTTTAATTTGTAAATTTAAGTTTTAAATACATTTTTTTTTTAATTTTTTTTAATTTTATTACATTTTTTTTTAATTAATTCTTTTTCATTTTGGGTAAACTTCTACACTTGAGCTTGCATTTGAACTACCTAGTCTTATTTAAAAGTAAAAAAGCAACATACTCAAAGCATATACAAAATTTTAATGTTCCTATTCTATTGAACACTCTCTGCATGTAAATATTTCAGTGTATGTGTTCATCTTTAGCAACATGCCACAATCTTCTTACGCCTCTTATGCCCACTTTTCAATCGAGAAGAGCTGAAGTATACCCGTTTCGCGCACATTAGGCATCTGACTACTGACATAGGGAATTTTTCATTTTACTCATTACCATTTAGTCACATCTAAAGTGCAGCACAAATATTTGTATAGCCAACGCTAATGTATGCAACATAATTATAAAATGTTTGCCAACAACCCGCACGACATGCGCAACAGACACGCCTTCTATACGCGTGCGCTCGTATCTACTTACGTACTAACACACACTCGTACACACATATAATCAAGTGTATTTGTATGCATTTAAATACCAGCTTATCGCTGCAGTGAAACACCAAACGAGGCAGAAAAAATATTTGTTTAAAACCAGAATATCCCAACTGAAGTCGAACTAGACCCTAAAATACTAGATTTGCACCGATTTTTAAACGATTTTTTCATGTCTATTTTATTTCGCTTCAACCTTTTAATTAACTTTTGTTTGGGTATACCATCTTGACCAAAAGGTTCTCGGAATATATTCAGAAAATTCAAAATACAAGTATATTCCTCAAAAGTGATATTTTCACCTTCAAAATGCTCCACATCAACTGCAACTCGCAGATGCCAGTGCTTGATTTAGCTCTCAAAACATTTTTGGAACTCTATTCTCGATTTAGCCATAAGAACCGTCTTCGTTTTTCCCATTACTTCCTTTCGGCTATTAAAACGCCGAATTGGTTCTCTGTAGTAGGGAGAGCCATATCAGGTGAATTCCATGGCTGTTGGACGATATTTGTTTTGCTCTGGGTCAAAAATTCACGGGTAATAATAGCACAGTACGACGGTGTGTTATCGTAGTCCAAAACCCACAAGTTGTTTTCACAGAAATCCTTTATTTTTTGACGAATTGCTTTATGCAAATATCTCATAACGCCCAAATCATACTTCTTATTAAGTACCTGACCTTCTGGCAAAAATTCATGGTGGACACTACCGTGGTAATTTATAAAACCCGTGAGTAGAGTTCTTTTTTTTTACTAAAAATCACGTTTTTTATTTGGTCTGGCCTCATTCGGAGCTCTCTACTCACTCGCCTGATGTCTGGATTGTGTGTCATACTCATAAGCTCCCATCTCGTCTCCAGCAATGATGCGTTTGATGAATGTTGGATCAGATTCAGCCTTGGAAATCATGTCTTTGGCAACATCAACGCGAAAGAAGAGTTTTTATTATGTATTCATGAATATATTTAAATTTTTTAATTCTCTGGTTTAATCTCAAATTAGTAGATTTGGACTAATATTTTTGTAATATATTTAAAACTTGTATATTATGAAACTGGTGCATTTCTGATCAAAATCTGGTAATAGATATCTCGTAAAACATCACTATGTAAAAAATTCATGTCACCTCTATGGAAAGAAGGCACTTGGCTGACTAGTTGCACCTGCAATTAATACTAGTCCTGAGGTAGTTTCCAATTAATGCATTTGACTACAAGGTTGCTATGCATGTTTATATCCGCAAGTGTTTGTGTTGGTGTGTGAATATGTGGGTGTGTACGCGTTGATTGGTGGTTTTGTACTTAGTGCAACTGAAAATGGTTTTGCTTTCCATAGCCGGAGATGTTACTCCTTTAGTTTCTTTATGCGGCTTTAAATGATGCAGATGGGAGCGAGAGAAAATACACTTAGCACTTTTTTCTAATAAGAATTGGTCTACACAGAATTAAGCAAGAAGATTTTTCATTTCAAAAAAATCATTTTCTAGGAATCCAGTTGAGAATAAATTGCCAACTAACAAATCCAAATAAATTTCAATAATTTTCAATATGTACGGCAGCGAAGTATGGGGAATTCTGCTAAACTGCAAAGCCAAGCGCAATGCACTGGAGGCTGTGCAACGAATAGCGGCACTCAGAGTTGCCTCAGCCTACCGCACTGTCTCAGGCGCTGCAATTTTTGTGATCAGCGGTCAGGTCCCCATCGACCTCATGGTCCGGGAACGAATGGATGCGTGGGACTCCAAGAAGAAATACGTCTTCACTAACTTCTCAGAACGGAGATCCAAACCATGCTGCGGTGGCAAAACGGATGGGACGCTGAACCGAGTGGCAGATGGACGGCGAAACTTATTCCATCAATTGACAAATGGGTCCAAAGGAACTTCAGGGAAGTGAACTACTTCTTAGCTCAGTTCTTCTCGGGCCACGGATACTTCCGGAGATACCTATACCGTATGGGCAAGGTAACCGATACCAAGTGCATATACTGCGAAGCGCTGCGCGATGACGCTGAACACACGTTTTTTAGTTGTGACAGAAGGCTCGCAGAAAAAAATGCTCTGAGGGAGCAGATTGGCACCGAGCAACATAATCAGCAAAATGCTCGAACGCGAGGGCAGCTGGAACGCAGTAAAGAGGTATATCGAGAACGTACCACGGAAAAAAAAGATCGACCTCGAGACAGTGCAACAAAGCGAAGCCGCACAGATAAAGACACAAGAAGACGAGGCTATAGCATGAAAGCTGGCTACAAATATGGTGCA
Source organism: Anastrepha obliqua (assembly GCF_027943255.1). Lineage (NCBI taxonomy): Eukaryota > Metazoa > Arthropoda > Insecta > Diptera > Tephritidae > Anastrepha > Anastrepha obliqua. The sequence goes on along the minus strand of NC_072896.1, from coordinate 122,119,803 downwards.
CCCAGACGTGGGTGAATAGAATTGGTCCTTTATGGATACCGTTCTGGGACCTCCCGAAGTAATATAGAAAGCAATTCCGGGAAGGGTGTCTCCCCAGAAGGAGAGGAGGGTTCGTTTTAGTGGCCACACCCCACGACGCACTAGGCGACGGTCGCTGTAAGTGCAAAGGCATTTTGAACCCTACCTCGCCCCCCAAAACAAAAAGAAAAACAACAAAAACAAGCGTTCAAAGGCGCTACTTATTCGGTCAAGGAAAAACGTCTCTATGTTAGTTCCTTTAATCATAGGCCATTGTTGCATAGGCCGACAAGGTCAAATATTGAACGTTCCTCATTTCGACTATAGCAGAAGCTGAAAGAATGAGAAGGAGAAAGTGAGTGTTGGACATCTCCTTCGTCACTGTTCTGCGTGGCATACCACTAGGATTAGTTAGTTCCGCTCTTGAATGAGCTTATTGAAATTAAAAATGCTTGAAATGGACTACAATTTTTTATTCAAGTGTATGGCTAGAATGATGTAAGCATGCATAGAGAGAATCTGTCCGAGGTGTCACAAAATTAATCATACACTTTTGTTTTGGAGTAACTTTTTTACAAAATAAAAAAAATGATTCAGAGTGATGGAGATCTTTATTTTGGGTGGTTCATCGCCTTTCTGTCTGCATACTGCGGCTGTCTGGTTGGAATCATATGCGAAAATTATACATCTTCCAATAGGGTGACTTATTATGCACTACCTTGTATAATAATATGCAGTTGGAGATGGTTTTGGAAATGTGTTTTTCTAATGATATTGAATACCCCAACTTTCCAAAAAATTAAAGCTTCGGGTTGGCATCAGTTTTTTAGGATACGAGACTAGTTTTGGTGGTATCATAGATTACTTGCAAACTGGTAAAATTATAAATTGTAAATATTTGATTTTTGTTTTTCTTGTTTGTTTTGTGTTTTTTTGTTGGGACAACTAACAAATGCAGCACTCAGACATTAACTAAGTCCATTGGACTGCACTTCGATTCCCTTTTAATTTCCTTTAAATCTACTCGACCTCCGAAGGAATCTGAGTAGATCTTGTAGAGCCAAGAAGCCAAGGTAGGAAGTGGTCCGCCGTCTCATTCTCCTCTCCATATGCTTTGCAGCGTGCATTGTCTGAGATGCCTACCTTTTCTATGTGCTTCGCCCACAGAAAGTGGCCCCTCATCAGTCCAACCAGCTTTCTGTACTCCTGCTTAATGCCAGGAGGATTTGCGTCAGTCGATCGGCCATGACAGGTAACATCAGTTTAGTCCATCTGCAGCCTCTCTCAGCCTGCCAAGCTCGCTTTGCTAATCGTTGCTTTGATGGCTGCACAAGGGAGTGGCAAAACGGGCTCGGGGCCAAAGAGGTTGGCCTCAGACTAAAATATTACTGCAACCTTTTAGATTATAAATATTGCTGTAACTTTTTAGATCAGCTGAAATGAAAACTTTGTGAAAAAGACCCAATATGCAACCGAAAAAAAATATTTTTATTAAGACAAGGCATCGCGTCACAAGGGAATTTGGACAATGACTAAAATCCATGAATGAATGTTCGAATTGGTTGAGCATCCACCAGAGTTTTCACCAGATTTGGCTCCCAGCGACTTCCATCTGTTTCCAGACCTAAAAAATTCATGTATGAAAGGCGTTTTTCATCAAATGATGAGGTCATAACAGCTATGACAGCGTATTTTGCAGCCATTCCATTCTCAGAGATGGAATTGATAAATTGAAATCTCGTTCGAAAAAGTGTATTGATGGTCAAGAAAACTATACGGAATAATAAAGTGCATTTTGAACCATAAAATTGTGTTTTCCTCATCGAACCGCTAAACTTATTGAAGAAGCTAGCGTTTTCTACTGGAAAATGTACTAAATTTTCCACACTCTTACTTTTGTTTACTTAGGTGCCTTGGTTTATATTTATCTTCAAATTTTTTAAAGGTTTTAATATCACAACGAAATCATAATTAAATAGAGATTTTCTCAAACGAGAGCTTTACAAAATCACTAAAAATACCATTTATGATTTCTATTATTATTTTGATTAAATAGCTGAATTGTAAGCTTAGCCTGTGTGGATGCAATAGTCCACTGACTTGAAGAATTAAATAAATAAATAAAATTTTTTTCAAAAACCTGTTAACCGGATGTCGGTAAATGCAGGAAGTAAAATTAATTAGAAACAAAAAAAAAAGGAGAAACACATGCGATTCCATGCTAAGTGTTATTTCTTTCATGTAAATAATTTCAACAGATTTGGTTGCACTTGTGTTTTACGAAGCATTGTTGTTGTTATTTATTAATGCTAGTTGTTGTTATGCGAAAAAATACACCCATTTGGCTATGTATGTGTAATGTATCGCAAACTATTGTAACGCTTATTTGCGCATACGTGGTTAGGTGTGTGTGCGTGTGCCAAGCGCAAGCATTTTGCATATGATTTATTTGTTGTTACAGCTGTAATTCTAATGTAAACATTTACCTGTAACTCACTAAGCCGTAGTAGCAAACAACAACAAAAACAAAAGAAAACACAAACCTGGCAGTGATAATAATCGCTTAGTGGATGTGTGTGTTCACATACATATTGACGCTGCTGCCACATTCCAGATAGTCAATGCAACATATTTTGAAGCGGCTGCCGACTGCCAACAGCCGAATGGTGTTACCTGATGGCATTCAAACGAAAAAAGTGGTGCATGCCACCCGTGCATTTGCCCAGAGTCGTCAAGTTGGGCGACTTTCGCGACTACTTTCCCTTTCGCCATTTCACTCAATCAACCGCATCCTCTGCACTGCCACTAATTTGTACTGTATTTACTGCACCACTTTTGCACTTCTCATTTTGTCAGAACTTTGTTTCGTGTTACCTTCAGTTCTCGGTGCGTGTTCGATGTTCCCAATTTTAGATTTGCGAAACGAGGTGCAATAAATAATTGAAAAACCGATTACAAGTTTGCGTTGGTTTTGTTTTGTTTTCGCTATGCAATCCGCATGTCGACATGAAAACAATCGGTTTGTGAGTTAGTAGTTGTAATGCTGAAAACTGAATGAGGGCACATCACCTGTTGTCGACGAAATTGTATAATTTTTAAAAATATTCTAATCGGATGGAAATAGGCAAATATTTGTAAGATTTTGCTGCCAACAGGTGATAAGCAGGCAATTCATATGCATCAGACAGAGTTTGTCATGGTTTAAGAGGTTAGGTTTTCAGAGCTCGGTCTTGCCTATTTGTGAGTAAGCCCACTAAGCAGACGAACTCAGTGAATCTTTTGAGTTATGATAATCTTTTTCGTGCGGACTTAAGGTCTTCATAGGACAACGACTCTCTAGAACTCAAAATACTCTACTGACCGGGTATCGCTATTCAGCTGGTTGATGCCTTCAACAATTACAAGGCTGACATCGTCCCATTTTAGAAAATGCGATGGTTTGAGCAAAGATGCTATAAAAAGCCTTCCTGCGACACTTACTACAGCTGCCATGAAATGAAGCATGAATTCGGGGCATGTTTCACCACCTCGACTCCCAGTTCAAGTCAGTGAATGAAAGGCTTGTCATACTACGAGTCAAAGCTAGATTTCATAGCATGCACCTAATCTGTGTGCACGAGAAGGACGAAGAGATCAAAGAACTCTGCTATGAAATTGCGGGGTCTACGGCACCTGCCTCCGACACGAAATTTCGAAAGTTGTCCCTGGCGACTTTAATGCCAAGGTGGGCAAGGAAAATGTCTTTCGCTCAACAGTCGGAAAATTCAGCGCGCACGACGGAACTACTACCAACGACTAAGGTGGCTAATCGACTTCTCAGCTGCCTTGTTAAGATTGTCCGAGTTGGGTTAAAGCTGTACCGCTTTATTGTAAAGGGTGGTTAAATTTCAAGAGGCGGTGTTGATTTTGAATAAAATACAATTTTTTAAAGAAATTATTTTCATTTCTCTTTTTTATGATAATATTAGTATGGCTCAATTACGTGTGGAAGAAGAGAAGAAAGCGGCGGGCAAAGCTGATGCGGGAGAAATCCTCATGTGGCTCTGCCGACCCTTCTGCGTCTGTGCCCTTCAAAAGACCTCGGTCAGCGGAAGTGACACCCACGCAAGCTACCGAATCCTCGGTGGGCATGGGCACTCCCAAGTTGTCTCGCTCTCGAGGTAAGCGGAGAAAGACGGTGGCTGAAAGCAGCACACCTCCCTGCCCTGCGGTTGCCGCCAATGGCCGAGCCACGACCCCAGAAGGAACGAGCGCGGTCTTGGCGCCAGTCAATGTGGCGGGAAAAGGTTCTGCTGAGCCACGTCCCTATCGGCGCCTCGACAAAATGTCCAGCACAGTTGTCTGCCCGGCGAAATCTTCGTCAGTGGAGAATCGGGAGCTGGACCTTCGCCCAAGCACATCCAAGGGTGCGGCCAAGCCATCCTATAGCGGGAAGGCTGCTGGCCCACGACCTGTGGCTGTGATTGGAAAACTGTGGCCTGACCATCAGCTGACGGATGCAGAAATCAAATACTGCAAAAGTCTACTGATGCGTCAGGTTATTGCCTCCGGTCCTGAAGCCAACGCGAAGGGCTATGAGACAAAGGACGGCACCATGAAGGTGACGTGCGCGTCTCTGGCCAACTTCGAGTGAGAAAATGAGCCCGGCAAACACTGTTTTCGCATTTTTACGGATGGCTCCAGGACCGATCATGGCTCCGGCTCTGGGGTCTACGTGGAATCCAGCGGGACAAAACTGCACTTTGCTCTTGGAATGCATGCATCTGTGTTTCAAGCGGAGGTGTATGCAGTTCAAGAAGCGATGAAATTTGTTGTGGAAAAACGATAGAGAGGCAGATCTATATGTGTCTGCAGCGACGGCCAAGCTGCGCTTATGGCCCTAGACAGCCCTCCAACCACATCAGGGGTAGTCAAGTGCTGTAAATCCAGGCTGAACTCTGTCGGTAGACATAATAGCCTGATGTTGACATGGGTCCCGGGACACGTGGGTATCGCGGGTAACGAGACCTCTTACTCTTTAGCACATGGAAAGGTTGGGCATCTCAGACAGTGTACTCTGCCCAGCTTGTGAAGAGGAGGATGAGACTGCGGACCACTTCCTGTGTGTCTGCCCCGTCTTCGCTCGAATCAGGTTTGAGGTCTTTGGCACTGATGTGTTAAGAAGCGACCATCTTGGCTCCTTGGCACCACAAGATCTACTGAGATTTCTTCGGAGATCGGGTAGATGTAAAGAAAATTAAAAGGGAATCCAAGTGTAGTACAATGGACTCAATTAATGTCTGAGTGCTGCACTTGCTAGTTGTCCCGACAAAAAAAAAAAAAACGTGTGGAACAAAATATCGGCCAAATGGCCGCCGCGGCTTCGGCGCACACCTCGAATTATCTCATCCTTTAGCTCTTCAATTGTTGCTGGCTTATCAACATACACCTTTTCTTTCAAATAACCCCAAAGAAAGAAGTCCAACGGTGCCGTTGACGTTCAGGTGTGGTTCACATTCAACATCGGCCCTTGAAATTTAAGCACCCTTTATAATTTGTATAATTTGTTGCATAATTTTAAAGTTAGCTTCATCATGCTCCCGCTTACAAGCCTTGCTTCTTATTAGCGAAAAATGCTGGTAATCGATTTTGATAATCTTCCCGTGATACCAATTTCGTATCACTTAGGAAATTTTGCAATGAGAGAGAAAAATGGTAATCGCTTGGTGCTGGGTCCCGGCTAACAGGTAGATGCATTAAAATTTTCCAACTCAGCTTCCGTAGTTTTTGGCGAGGCACTATTGAAGAGTGTGGCCTTGCGTTGTCCAGCCGGAATACAAAACCTCTTCTGTTGGCCAATTCTGGTCATTTCTGGTCTTCTTTAGCTTCAAATGATCCAGTTGACAGTAGATATCTGAATGTAGTGTTTGGCTATATCAAATCAACTTAGTATAAATAATTCCTTTCGAGTGTCACTAAATACACAGTAGAACCTTCCTGCCCGCTAATTATCGATTGACCACCGTTTGTACTATCTCATCACGCTGTGGCTACGATCGTTTTAGCACAATCTTGCCATATGTGACCCATTCACCATCCCAAGTAACCATCTATTTAAGATTCGATGGGTCGATTTATTCCGTTTTGTCAAGGCTTTATAGATGGAAATTCGATCCATTATGTTTTTTGCTATTAATTCGTGTGAGTTTAGTTTCTTTTTGAATCCAACTTTGCGGAAATCGTTTAAAACTGGTCGATCTTTAGCTCCTGGGTGATGCTATGACTACTAACATGCAAATATATAAATTCTTCAAACATGGATTCGTACCACGTTTTTACGACACTCGGAAGATTTTGAATCGAGATCCTTTGAAGTACTGCCACTTTATTGACGCTCCTAAAAATTTAGGGAGAAATGTCTGTTCTATTAAAAATATATGGACGGATGCCAGTCTCTTCTTGGGCATATGCAAGTCGAAGAAATTTTTGGCAGGAGTTATTTTAAAGCCTCAGTGCCATTGTCACTGGGAAAAATCAAATACTTAAATTCCTAATAAGGGTGATGATATGAATTCTTACATCTTCAAGTTACTATTATTTCTTACTTACAGCCTGTCCTGAAGAAAATGTATACAAATGTATGTAGTAATACATTTTTCCATCTGCAAGTATTTCTGCCGTTGCATTGGTCTTGTCTGTAGTGAACCCAAACAAGGCCAACATAAGTTGCTGCAAGAAGAATAAGAAAAAAAAGCATGTAGAGAAGCCTCGAAATGCGACAACAATACGTTATGCAAATCTGTGAATAAAACAAACTCACACAGCAGAAGAATGGCACCAAGTGTGCTTGGTATTGCTGACAGCAAAGTTCTCAAGGCGAAAGGAATAATACAAACAGACACATCTACGTCTGTAAACAAACGTATAGAAATGCACAACAGTTGAAATGCGCAGCAAAATGCAAATATGGTAACACAAATATGTGTAAATAAATGTATATAAGCGTCGTTTTGATAAAAATTCCAGACCGAAAAAATGTACAATAAGTAAAAAATAACCATATCGCATGAAATCTTGGCAAATTGGGGCCGAGCTTATCACTGCAAATTATGAATCGAATGCGGTGGAAGGACGCCTTCGCAGCTTTTATTTGCCGCTTACTCTAAGAAATAAGAGAAATACGAGCATTAGCGCAGTGATCGCACTTGTAAACTGGGACAGTACAATTCTGATTTACCATTCACCAGTTAAATGCTACGAACCTTGGGTATTTGATTGTTATACATGCATGGATGTATGTATGTGTAAGGCTATTTATTTCTTGTCATAAGAACTGCAGATGCGCTCTGTGTTAGACCTTGTCAAGATTTGCTTATGCAAATTTCCATTGCGGGTATTGGGATCAATTGTCATCATGCGCCGGCATTTATGCAAGAGCCAGAGCGGAAGCGTATACTTAACATTAAGTTGGAATGGAGTTATTTGTTCGGAACACACAAGTAAAGATATTTGCTTTCGCTGGATTAAATAAATAAATATTGAATTTAATAAATACAAAAAGAATGTATTAAATATAGCTTTAGAAATATTTCTCAAGGAGACTATTTCTTCAGTGCAATCTGAACGTTTGATGCCTCTGTGCTTGTCCGGTTGTAAAGCGAATTGGTAAATTTTCATTTATTTCTGTGTAAGATAAGAAAACAATGGCCATAAATGTGAATGAGTGCTTCCAAAATTTGTTATATTGATCTCAATATAGGCTTTTTGGAATTTGAACTTTGGCTTCCCAAAACACAAAAAAAACAGTGAAAAATGTAGGCGCAGAACTAATTTAATAGGTGTAAGACATAAGTTTTGTTGCCCTGAACTGAAAAAAACAAATTGGGTATTCTATAGTAAGTTTCGTCAATAAAAGAGGTTGCCGCTTTAATCGGGATTTCTAAAATTTTATATATATTTTATGATATCCGCCAAACTATTACGGAAAAATACTATGTTTTACGTGAACCAAAAAATCGATTTTTTATGCAATAAAGTAAAATAATTTTTTAATCATTGGAGGCGACTTCGTTGGCTGGGTCATGTCATCCAAATAAGTCACGTTATCAAAATGCTCCGAATCTGAAAGTATTCGATGTGGTCCAGCTGGTGGTAACAGAGGAAGGCTGAGTTGGAAAGATCGGATGGAGAAGGACTTGGCTTCGCGAGAAACAAGCGACAGCCGCGCTTTGTTAAACTCGGCCAAATCGCTTAAGCGGTTATTGCACCAATCAAGAAAAATTAATAGTATACCTATGAAACCGGAAATTTCTCATATTTATCAGTTTATGACTATTTGAAATAAATTTGCCACTTGCTTCGATGGTTTTGTGCTCAGCCTACAACACTCAGTTCACAACATTATAAATTTCTTACAATAAATTTTTTCTTTTGCCATTTTTCATTTTTTCGATTTTTGTGGGAAAGAGCGGACAGCTGTGCTCATTTTTTTACAATTTTGTGATCTGGCGTGAGACTCTTAAATTAAGTGACGCTATTTACATTTAAGGCTAGCGCTACAAATTAAACACATAATGGCCTGGTTTGCTCTAAAGACGCTCGGCATACAAAAACAAAAAAAAACAAAAAAATAGCATAAGGTGATTTTTCTTCACTTCAACCAGGATGTCCGGGAAATAGTGGAGGCACTTAGTTGAAAAGCAATGCCTTATTCGACTTATTCACCAAACTTAGCTCCAATTTATCGTTCCAAGTAGATGCAAAACCGAGTTTCGCTTCTTGGGAAAAATTAAAAAGACATGGATTGTTTGATTTGATCGCAAAGGCGAAATATTTTTTTGCTGAGCCATTAAAAATTAGCTGAGCAATAACAGAGGCCTCCATTGCCAATGATCACTTCTTTGAATGAAATAATTACAGTGCATTTCGAAGCATTTTGAAAAATTCCGGTTTCATAGGTATACTTTCGATATCTCAATCTGAATTCCCGAATTGATTTCTTGCCTTCCTATGTGACAAATTACCTTTTGTTCTTTCTGGTCTATGGAATATAACGCATTCAAAATTTCGTAACTTATGAATTCATATATTTGTTACCGAGAAATAAAACTAAATGTGATTCTCCAAGGAAAGAGGCAAGGGCCCTGCATGCCCTTCATATAAAGTTGAGCCATATCTTCGCTTCTTGTTTCAGTTGTCTTTATTAAGCACATTCAAGTTCCTGAGTAAATCCAAAAAACAGTATGAAAATTCAATGCTGAAAGTCTTATTCAAGCTTTGTCATATGTACTGAAAAAGAGGATAGCATTTGTGTTTTATGCTTCTAGTTTGAATTTTATTTTCAACTGAAAATTGGAACAGCCAGCAGCTGTCAAGTAAGGTGTGCGAAAATATCCATCAACGCAGGCAAAGTGACAACGGCATATTGCAACTGCCAATCCAATCGATCATAACTTCACCAATTAATCGCATACTTACGCACAAACATGGCTTTGCAATTGGGCTTCTCCAGCTATTAATACAAACACATTCTCGACTGCAAGTTGTTCTGCTGCTGGACATCGGAAGCTCCCACTTATGCCAGTAATTCCATTAATCGTGAGCACTGCGAGCAATAAATACGAAAATACACATGAACAGTACAGTGTGTCACAAAAAATTGGAGCTGCCATTATCGGAAGTCTTCTTCGTTTTCATGCTTGCGTGCTTCAATCAGTTATATTCAGCGAGCTTTTTTCCAAGTCGGTTCGCAGCAGATTAGGAAAGAAAAAAGTGTGAAAATAGCACTAAAAACTATTCGTAGATTTTCTTTACTTTGGAAAAGCCACTGTTAAGTGAAAAATATGTCAAAATGCGTGCAGTTAGTGAAAGAAGAAAAATGTTGACTAGCCATCAAAATAGCTCTCTGCTAATTTCATCAAAAAGCTTAGAACCCAAGTCAAGTTTCACATCCTTAAAAGTAGCTCACCCGATTAATTCGTGTAGTTTACTTAAACATCCGCTGAAAATCTTCAGTAAAATATGCCTCGAAATGGTTAGTGCAACTAGATAATGTCCTAGAGAGGCTCCTAATGCGCTGACACAGGTAATTCCGATAGATCTGCATATCAAGAAAATGGCAACCATGAGTGCATTTAGCTTAAATGAAGCGTGTCGCTGGAAGGAAAAAACTCAGTCCACCTCGTGGAAGAGTGATTACATCGTCCCAATGGAGTTCAATAGGAATTTTGCCACTCTCTTCTTCATCTGAAAAGGAATGGAGTAAGAACTTTCAATAAATGACTTCGACACTACAGTCTATGTATATTCCAATAGACCTTGCATTTAAAAATCTGTGCGTCTTCCTAATGCTTGCAGTGTCTTCTGGGCGGAATTTTTCGAAGGATATACCTAGTATTTTCGATTCTACAACTGTTTTAGCAGGTAGAGTCAGATTCGTCTTTAAAACTCTAAACTCAATTATCTTAAAACTCGTTTTTTCGGCCTGGTGTTGTCAAAAAAAAAAAAAAAAATATTCAACCGAACCATCTGAAATTTTGTCAATTTTTTTTTATTCGGGGACAATAGCGGGACATAGCTATAGTTACTCTGTTTAATAATTTTTTGGTTTTTGTGTTTCAGATAAATAAGAGAGCCGAAATTGACAACACCATCTAGGTCCAATGTTTCGGGAGGGTCAACTTCAGCGCCATTTTTAAATTATTAAAATTAAAGAAAAAATGCCTTTTTTTAATTTTGGGAGAAGTTAAATTCAAAGCCCAAAAAACCTAAATATCTGTTTTCATTTTTTTTAATTGTAAACAAAGTCCTGAAAGAATCCCAAATTTTCGAGCTCTAGACCACCGGGATTCCTTAAAGGCAATACCTTTCGCATAGCCAAGCTGCAATCCAGGCACTGTATTTGGCCATCACAACCTCTAAACTGGTAGAACAAAGCAGGACTAGCCTTACCACCTTGAGCGTGAATCGTAAAGTTACCTTAATCTGGATGCCGGGAGGTAGGGGCATTGAAGATAATAAAAAACAGATGAGCTGGCAAGAGGGGGATCTGCCATAAATAAGGAACTTGCAAAATTGGTATTCACACCATTGGGTGCAATCAAGAATACGATTTCGTCAAAATATCTACGAATCGCGGATTGTAGATGAAGGATCAGACGACAAACAACCGTCACCATTGATAAACATGAAACGACGGGTCACATGGAGACTCACGGCAGTGATAATTGACTTCTGGCTCATAAGTCAGCAATCAGCAAAAATTGGTATCCCTTTCTGGTTATAGTCGAGAAAGAATAGTCGCATAACTTGCTGGCAGTGACGATGTAACAAAAGAATGGTGCGGAAGCGCTAATTGGATTTTTCGTAAACCACCACTTAAACCCACCAACCTACAAATGTCTCGAATATGACAGGTTACGGAAAATAATATGTGCTTGCTGAGCAACTGCTAGTTATACAAGGTGGCACAAAATTAGTCACCCTTCGGAAGATTTATAATTTCTGCAAAGGGTGCCGTGTGCCAATTTTATTTCACACTTGTGAACTAAACAGCTGCAGTATACAAACAGACATCCGCGTAAAGGTCGAAATAAAAATTTCCAGTACTCAAAACGTCTTGTTTTTTATTTAGCAAAAGCGTTAATCAAAACCAAAACTGCCTAATTAATTTTGTGCCAACTTGTTCCGTAGTTCTGAAGGTTTTGAAGGCTACAAATAAAGCAATGCATTCCGCTGTAAAAGTTTCTGAATAATTATTAAAATCTCTTGCAAGCCCGCGACTACGCTCTTATGTGACACACTGTACATAGCAGTGACCAGTTTTTCTGAAGCAAAATTATATGAAAATCAAATGTGCGTGGAAATTTTGTATTTTTACTTTCGTGGTCATTGATATGCGCACGCACACACACACACCCCCACACATATAACTAGGAATATTCGCGGATGCCAATTGCAATAATGAAATTATTTCTTGACAGAATTGCATTTAAATTTCTGTCACACAGCGAATGAATATAACCGATTTTATGTGTGTGTGTGTGCATGACCACGAGTAAAATATGAATGCGCGCTGATATTAATACGAATCTCTCCCGAGGCGAGTCGGCTAGTTCGCTACTGGTTGGGTTTAAGTAAAATTTGTTTAATTTTTAATACGAGTACAATAAATGAAATTAGAGTAAAATATCAAATAATTTGAAACAGGTGGGATAATAATAGACTTTGTTTTAATGCAATTTTTGGGTAGCTTTAAATGAGTTTGGAAGTAGCGAAAGTTAGAGTGAAATAAGTGAAATAGCTGGTTAAGGAGTATAAATTTAAACTCAGTCATGGTCATAGCTATAGCCTTAGTCATAGGCTCACTGGTGAGCGTTAAATTCGGCGAACTAGGCACACTTAATGGGTGCAATCTCAGAATTTAAGGTCCTTACTTACTTACTGGGAATTATTGGCGCCTATTTTAAGAACAGGATTCTGACAGGCGGCGTACCGCAAAGTTCTGCACTGGGGCCGACTCTCTAGAGAGACTCAATCCTCCTACAGGAGTAACACTCGTTGGTTATGCAGACGGTATCGCGTTGGAGATCGTTGACAAACGTCTCGACGCTCTGAGAATAAAGTGAATTGATGCCATTTTGCGCCTACAGAAGTGGCTGATATAGGCAAAGTTAGAGCTTGCAGTGCAGAAGACGGAGGTGGTCCAGCATAGCACGATGAAGGCGCGCGAGAAGTTGATCATCACTGTGGGCGAGTACTTAAAGTATTTGGGAGTTGTCATCAGCTTGCAGCAGTTAGCAAAAAGGCGTAACGAGTTCATAAATTCCTATCAAGACTTATGCCAATATAAGAGGACCATGCGAAGCAAAACATCAGTTACTTTTCTTAGTTACCACGTCTGTTAAAATTTATGGAGCACCGATATGGACCGATGTGAAAAAATCTTTTATAAAGGAAGTAAAAGCGACACACAGACTTAGCGCGTTAAGAGTCACGGGCGCTTACTAGACGATTTCCGGCGATGCTATAGCCGTAATATCGCGCAAAATCCCAATTTATCTGCTCATCGTGTAGCTGAAGAGGTTGTGCAAGCCAATAGGGAAAAATAAGTCTTGCGGCGTTAAAAAAGAGGAGCTGAAACGTACCATAAGAGAAAGGCAACAGCGCTGGGAGTATTCAACAAAGACTCGACTGGATCTATAATCTAATACCGGCCATTGCGAAATGGGTTGGTAGAAATCAGGAAGAGGTTGACTGTTATGTAACACAACTGCTGAATGGCCATGGATGTTACAAGGAATATTTGCACCGCTCTCATTTGGAAACCTAGCCTTTTTGTCCTGTCTATCCTGACGCCCTAGAGAGTGCAAGCCACGTTTTATTATTTCGGTCTTGCGTTGATAACGAAAGAAACCAACTTCTCAAGGTTTTCCGTGAACCCCAAAGCGCAAATGTGTGATAAGGCAGAAAAATGACGTACCTTTAACGTAGCTGCAGCGCATATAACAAAAATGTACCGTGGGGAGGAATGCACATAAGGGGGGGGAATTCAGACAATAACACCAGCACAGGAGGCTACTGAAAATAGCGAATAACTGCCTCAACGTGAACATCGGACAGTTATCGGTACTCACATAGACTGACGATCTGAGCAAAAGTACTCGATAACGGCCTTCCGACGCATTACTTAACAGCATTCGTGAGGAGCAACCGTTTGGACGAGAGGAGGTTTTAGTTAGGGTTAAAGTTCCACACCGACGGTCAACTGTCCTATTAGAAAAGAAAGTCACAGGCTTAATCAAAGTAATAGATCATTCGTGTTTAAATATTTATTTTTATTTATCACATTTTCTAAGATCATAAAGATATTCTCGCTTATAACTAAAACTGATACTTTAGAAGGATAAAGAAGAAAACCCAACTTTTGTTAGTTATAACTATATTTAGCACTTTAAAATATCTTGAATTATTATACATAAATAAATCTCAAAGTCAGTCGAACACAATCAAGCTAGTTTTACTACATTTCCGCCTGTGTTTGCAAATTTATTTATATACCCCCAGTATCCACATTTCCATTTATCCATCCATTCATTCATTTTTTCAAGCTCATCACTGGCAGCTTTCCCCGTTGATTTCGCATGTATGTACAGGCAATAGTCTCGTAATTGAAATGAGTTCACCATTCAGCGATGCATCCGCATTTACAACGTCAATTAATCCAAAGTGGGTTTCGTTGTCTTCGACCAGACGCAGCGGACTTAATAAACGGGAGTTCTTTCTCGGTAACGATTTGCAAAATGTGACGTGACATTCATTGGATTTCATTTGAATTGCTACTGAAAAATATGCAATTCACAGTTATCAATCAGCGTTCGTTGCTTTGTTGTTCGCCAATTGTGTTAACACAATTCGTTATTCGTCATAGTTGCGGTGTACTGTAATAGATGATGCAGTGTCCACTTTTTTCTTTCTTCGTTAAATGCTGGCTATATATGCCAGCAGTGCCATATGGTAAATGCAGTGCGATCCAGTGACTTCTAAAGAAGTTGTAAAAAAATATAAAAAATCAATATTTATAAGATTTGACTTTCTATTAATATTTTCAGCGGAAAAGAGCTGTCACTGTCAAAATAACATATTTATGAAAAAACAAAAAAATAGAAAGTTGTATGAACCACGCAATGTAGAAATCGTATTTCCTAGTAAACGTGCCATATTATTTGGGAAAAGGATATATATTTATATGTATTTATTTATTTATTTAATAATCTAAAAATGCATTATTTCTTACAGCCTGTCAAAACCAGATTAATGCTAAACAATCCAATCAAAAATAAGTCAAACTTATAATTTACTTATTTCTTTTTAACTCGCTAATACGCAGTATCGTCCTTTGGCAGGGCAAAAAAAAAAAATTGTCTACAAAGTACAAAAAGAAAAATTTTCTAAAAATTGGATTTCCCAAAATTAAATATATAATATATGCTAGCTTTGACTTATTCCGATTCGCAAAAAATTCATTTGAAAGTCAAATTTGGCAGTGCTCGAGCATAAAAAAAAATAAATTTATTGAAACAGTGATTTTTATATGAAGAAAAATTATTTTCGATATCGGCACTCAGAGTAAAAAAACACTGGTGAGTAGAAAATTTAAATTATTGGGTATGGGACTGAGCTTCCGTCCTTTCTTAAAAATTCGAGTTCTTTTGACTTCCATCCATTCATTGAGCCAGTTTGCGATGATCTCGTAAGAAGTGAACCGTTCTCCAATAAGGGCTGACTTCATACACCGGAACAGATGGTGATCCGAAGGAGCAATGCCTGGGGTATACGGCGGGTAGGACAAGACTTCCCAATTCAGTCCCTCTAAATACTTTGGAACCAATTTAACAACGTGTGGTCTGCCGTTGTCATGCAGCACTGATTTTGCTGATTATATCATGTCTACCGCGCATGCACCACTCCGGCCACTTTTCTTTGAGAGCTCGATTCAAACGAATTAGCTGCAGTCGGTAACGATTGCCAGTGATGGTTTGCGATGATTAAAGAGTTCATAATAGATGACACCCTTCTGATCCCACCAGATGTACAACATAACCTTTGAAGCATGAATATTTGTTTTCGCTGTCGATGGACCTGGTTCACTTGGCAGGCTCCAACTTTTTCGACGCGTAGGGTTATGATAGTAGATCATTCTTCATCGCCAGTGACGATGCGATGCAGAAAATATTTCACCTTCTCGTTCCTGCCGTTCAAGCAGCATATCACACGTCACCAAACGTCTCTCGATATGTGGAACCAAGTTACCTGCTTTCTTGACCATTCCCATCGAGTTTTTTTTTTTTTTTTTTTTTTTTTTTTTGTGGAGGAGGGGAAGCATCAAAAGCCTGTGGCCGAAGCCGTAGTGTGGGACTTTAACCCAACTAAACCCCCCCTCATGTCCTACGGTATGTCCTCCTGGAACTTCACCGTTAAGTAGTACGTCAGGAGGCCGTTGTGAGTATATTATTACTCAATCGTCTGTTTTTGTCATTCCGTTCTGTATATTGTGTTAAGGAGCTCTTTCTAGGGACCTACGTGAATATTCCGCCTATTGAAGGTTCTTCATGATATTTGCGGCCACTACACATGTAATTTTCCAGTTTTCTTCGCTTTCGCACATATGTGGGATAAGATTTGTCTCACTTATGTTTTCACCAAACGCTCCCTCAAGTATATTTCGCTCATTAATAAACCGCGGGCATTGGAACAAGATATGCCTCGCCGTTTCTTGTTCTTCGGGGCACTGCGGGCAGTACGGGTCGTTCTCAAGATGGAACCTATGTAGGTATGCTTTAAAGCAACCGTGTCCATTCAGCAACTGTGTGATACAAAAATCAATTTCTCCGTGTTTTTGCTCAATCCACCTCGCAATGTTTGGAATCAGTTCAAAGGTCCACCTACCTTTCTCGGATTGTTCCCATCGTATCTGCCATTCTTCAATTGTTCGCAGCCTTTCTTCCTTTTTATCCACGTTCGACGGTTTCTGCCCAATGGTATTATGCAACCTATACATCTCAACCGCGAGAAGGTCGATAGGCACCATTCCCGTTATCACATGGATTGCGTCATCTGAGACAGTGCGATAGGCACTGGCTACTCGCAGGGCGCCAAGTCTGTATGTGGCTCGTATGTGTTGGAGGTACGATGGCTTTGTGTTTGCCCAGATTGGTGCTGCGTACAGAATCACTGAGCTTGTGACTGTTAACAGGAGTCTTCGTATACTTGCGCGAGGGCTGCCAGTATTACGCATTAGTCTAGTCAACGCGTTATTTATTCTTACGGCTTTTTCACTGACTGACTGTAAATGATGCTGAAAGGTCATTTTCGAGCCAATGAGTACTCCCAGCATCTTCAGGAAGCTCAAGCTTGAGGATACCGTCATACATAGCATTCCAAAGAGTTGGGCCAAGCACCGAGCCCTGTGGGACACCGCCAGTTACTTTATATGTGCCTATTCCGTTGTCAGTATCATAAAGCAAGAGCCTGTTTTCAAAGTAGCTTGATATGATTTTTTGCAGGTATTTCGGCACCGCGAATCGAGTGCAAGCGTTCACCGACGGTTGATCTGTCAACATCCAACTCTTTAGACACATCATCAATAATTCTTGTAGCTGAGTATCTTTGAATTTTTTCGGTGCCCCTTCGCGATTTTTATCACTCCCGTCGAAGTTGCCACTTTGGAAGCGTCGAAACCACTCTTTACAAGTTGTATTAGATGGGGTGTGATTATCGTAAGTATTGATGAATATACGACACGTTTAAGCTGCACTTTTCCTTAAAAGGTAATAATGAAGGCGACTTCTCGCAAAAGCTGTTTTTTCGCGACGAACGTAGACATTTTTGGCGTCAGATAAAAAAGGATCTTTACCCTTCAAACGAATGTCAAATCACCAGTATATTACTAAAGCGGATACAAAAATAATATCAGCAGCGACACCTTTTTTATGAGGACGGTAACTTATTCCCATACCCAATATTGTTAGAAAAATAAAATGAAAAATATACTGACATTTGGTCAGTGGTTTTTGTATGCTAGCCGTAGCTGGGGCATCGTTTAGTTACTCACAGAACTTTTTTCATAAGTTTCTTTTTAATTTTCTCCGTTTCTTGTTAACCTTTACACTATGTTTTCCTATATTCAGCTCAAGTTTGGTAGCTCTTTGCACCATTGAATTTTTATTTTTCTAATTGACGCAACTTTTCAAGTTCTTTGTTCCACCAAGGAACTTTCTTTGTTGAGGTTTTTCTCTTGAGTGGACTAATTGTATGATATGGGGATATGATGGAGTCAGTCGAATGACAGTCACGCACCAATCCGCGGTTGTGTAATACAAGTACTAAAAAGGACATTCTTCACTAAATTCTTAGATGTATTTGTCAGAAAGTTTGCTTGTGACTTTTGCCCCGTCGAGTGTATCACTCATGGACATAGCTAAGTAATGCATTCATATTATGAAGAGTCTAGAAATAAGATGGTTTCGGAATCGGTTAAAAAAACGAAAATATTTTTCGAAGCGGAATTCATATGCGCTCATAAAGGTATAAAAAGTAGTGTCTTGTGACGCACAATCATTTTTTAAAAATATATTAACAACCAATCTCGCACCATAAAATATTTAATTTTGTGTGAAAAGCTTCGACGCTTGGTTACGAAGTATAGACCGGATAATTTTTGTAAAAAATAATTTGCAATTTTCTAGCTTCAAGCTGCCCTCCAGGCCTGGCATTCGTTAAATTCTGCATATTTGTCCATGTTGCAATAATATTACATTGAAGTGTAAAAATTTAAGAAGCTCTAAATCACCATTTTATTAATATACACCAGGCCTTGCAATGTATTTTGCTATTGTTTTTGCACAAAGAGAAAAGTCTCATAAAAGTTATAGTAAATGTGCGACTTATCTAGTTGAATGAATTTGAAAAGGTCGAGCCAAGGAGCACCAGGAGATTTGGTGGCTCCCAAAACACTCAGGCTAAAAAGCCCATTGTATTTAAAGCTCTGGAAAGGGGGTAGATAGTCAAGGAGGGAGGGAGAAAAGTATCAGAGAAAGAGATAGGAAAGAATAGAGACAGAGATAGAGATAGTTAGTCCTGTGAGAATTTTCCAGATTCTTTGACAAATCTGTAAATATCCTCCAGTTTTAGAGAACGAATATTACCCATTCCCATGACATCGGAACCCAATACCCGTAGTCGCGCTCTAGCAAAGGCAGGACACTCACAGAGAAAGTGCTCAGTGCTATCCGCCTCCTCCAAGCATGACAGGCATACCGGGTCCTCGATGATTCCAATGGTGGTCATATGCTGACCCCTTATCTAGTTTATGTGGCCGTAAAAAAAGCTCAATGCCTCAGTGCAAATGTTGCAAGGCCAAAGTAAGTGTAGCCACCAGGTGTACAAAAACACGCACACCATAAAGGCTGCCATCAAAACAGCCAAAATAGTACCAATCGCATGCAACTTTCATAGACAACACGAAAAAGCAACAACCACTCACGCAAGCACGCTGCAATGTGCCATATATTTGACTATATACCTCCGTTGAGTTGTTGTACTAAAAACTACTAACATCAACAACTATTGAGCGCCAGCAAAATACTTAAGCACCTTTACGCGCTCAATCTGTGAAACAAACTTCTCAGCACTCTACAATTTTTCCACATAATAATTTTTTTTTATTTTGTAGCTGCCCCCTTTAGTGCCCCCTGGCGTTGGCTCAATTGATAGCATTTTGTGGCCACAGCAATACGATTGTGTACGTAGTGTTGTTGCATGAATTATGTTACCTGTGCAATTTTGTGTTTCGGTTATGTTTTCCAGCTTTTTGCCTTATTTGCAGCCCCCCTTTCATATGAACTAACACAGCCGCACACACATACAGATGCCTACACAAATTGCAAAATGTTTTATTGCTTACTTCTTGTATATTCCACATGAATTATTTCTGATTTAGCTGAAAAACACAAACTAACTGTAAGGCCACCAATTGCCCACCACCTGCCAGCGGTGTGCCCTCCAAAGCGCGAAAAGTGAAACTGAAGCGTTGCAGTCCAGCGGCAGACATGCGGGCAAAGTTAAAGCTGTGCAGAAGAAGAAGAGGCAGCACAGCACCGAAAATTGTATGAGCGAATGTATGTATGTGTGTGTGTATGTATCTACTTATATGTAGATATATTTGTATGCAGGTATGAAAGCATACAAAAACACACCGGTGCGAGCGCAGTTGTATGGTAAAAGCAGCAGCGTCAACAAAACGTTGGAGAACATGATTCATGTGCGAGTACACTTACATATATATAATACACCCATATGTATAAATGTATATAATATATGTAAGCATATTAAAATCCATGCCGAGTTGAACGTTTTATGGTCTTCTGCGTTTTTCGACATTTGGAATTCGGCTACAGCAATGTCGTCGACGGCAGTGGCGTTGGCCGTGAAAGTCTACATAAAAGTATTCACTGCTTCAGTTATGACTACAACCAGGCAGGCAGACAGCCACACATTTACAAATAGTTGCATAAGTAACTTTAGTATAGCCGTGCATAAATAACTACCATAAGTGTGTAAGGACACAAACATACATACGCATAAAATACTTATTCGGCCTCATACACTTAAGCGTTCACATCAACATATGCAAATTTCAGTATACAACATTTACGTCAAAAGGACATACATACATACTTACTTACATTACACACATATTTTGCCCAGAAAGTACAGTGAATTGATAATTTAAGAAGCTCGTTTAAAAGATATGATGCAATTTTAGAAAGGAGCTGGATCAGACGGTAGATAAAGAAAAAATTTTTATTTTTTTTTATTCTTTTTAATTTTATACTTTTGTACAATAATAAATTATTTAGCATATAATTGCTTAGCAGCGCTAACAGCAAAGGCCTTCGGCTGTCTCTAAATTAACAGTAAGTTGATATTGGATTAGTGATCGAAATTATATTCATCCTAATAATTTAGTGTCTTTCAGAAATTTATAAATAGTGATCAGATAGGAGGTACTTTTTGCAATAGTGTTTTTTGAGAGACCACGCGTGACAACTGTCACACTAAATACATAATTTTTTTCAGTATTCAACAGTGTCAACAACGTTTACTATACATCTTCTTATATATAAAATAAAGTCAACTTTTTGTGTGTGTTCGCTAACCGGCCGTGTCTTTGCACCGAATTAAACCAAACTTACACACATTGTTAAGTAGGTATTGGAGATGATTTACGTATAGTTTGGATGCCTATTGGTGGATAGGGCTCGAGATATAGGTCAAAACGTGGACCCGGGTAACCTTCGGATGTGTATGTACAATATGGGTATCAAATGGAAGCTGTTGGTGAATGCTTTAGTTCAGAGTATTTTTCATGCCGCTCCGTGACTAGGGTCTCGAGATAGAGACCAAAACGTGGAGCCTAGAATGTGTTTGTACAATATGGGTATCAAATGAAAGCTTTTGATAAATGTTTTAATACGGGGTAATTTTCGTACCTATTGATGACTAGGGTCTCGAAATATATGCCAAAACGTGGACCAACCGTGTCTTTGCAACGAATTAAACAAAACTTATACACATTGTTAAGTAAGTATTGAAAATGGTTTTGTAAAGTTTGATTGTAATTCGGAACACCGGCAACGCGGACAGCGTTCTTTTGAACCAGCCATAATGTCGTTTACTTTTTTAACGCTTGGGGCGGAACTAAACTGTCAAATTGACAGTGTGAGTTACAATGTGTCAATATTTCTTTTTGATTTGGATGCCATAAAGAGAAGACGTAAGTGCAAAGTGTAAAAATTTTTTGTGAATTTTTTTGGAGTGGATTTTGGAACAGTGAATAATTTCTTACGAAATTTGAGAATTTAATGTGAAATCCGAATGTTCAAATGAAATTATGTGTTCGTGGAAAAAAATTTTTTTTTCGTTTTTGAAGTGAAGACTTCTTTAGAATCGTTGGGAGTGATTTGAGACTCGATGAAACGAAAAAGCGACACTCTTGGCTACGAAGCATTATATTATATGTTGATATAAACGTAGCGATGAACTAAATAACTTTTAGGCCAGCGCCGACAGCATGGCGCGATAGCCGAGCGGCTAGCAATGTGAGCTTCCGATCTAAAATCCTTGGTTCGAATCACAAGAAAACATTTTTTTTTATACAGTTATTTTATTTTATTTTATGATATATTTATGAGGAGCTTTTTTTCATGGCTTTCCTTAATTTTGGTGTTTTCACCGAGATTCGAACTGACGTTCTCTCTGTGAATTCTGAATAGTAGTCACGCACCAACCCATTCGGCTACGGCGTTTGTTTAATTTTACTGATGCAAAAATGAGGAAAAATATATGAATAAAGTTTGCTTACTGTTTACACATTTTCCAAAGGTGACGGAGAACCAAAAAAAGTCGATTTTCAAATAAATAGGACCCAGCAAAACCTGCGTGCATATGTGTTTGTAACATTCAAAAAAAAGGAATTGTGTTAGAGTTTCGGTCACGCAGGTTTTGCTGGGGACGCTCACAATAGCAACCGCGTGTGTATTTTTATATTCGTAAATATTTTCATTTTTAAATATTTACCGCAATTATGCCGAAAAATAATGCAGAAAAGTGTCGTGAATATCGACAGAAAAAAAATCAATAAATAGCATCACGGAATTCATTCACGAAAATTTAATAAAGTATACACCAGAAGTATCGCGGATACTTAGAAAAGATTACAATAAAGTTCCAATGATTTTAAGTGGCGATTTTAACGTAAATTTTGCATTGGACACAGCGGTTCCTTTAATTGACGTTCTCAATACAACATTCAATTTAAAAATGTGTAACAATTGCACTGAATCGACAACGCGATCAAAAACAACCATTGACGCGGTATTTCAAAGATATATTGACAACATCGAAACCAAAGCATTTGTATCATATTATATATTAGCTATCATAAGCCACTCGTATCATTTGTTGAAATTGAAAACATTGAGGATGAATAATAATAAAATGAAGAAAATAAAATATGAACTTTATAGCAATATTATAATGAACCTATAATTATCCCGCTCCTAATGCTGCTTTCGTCTTATTCTCTCTCAGTTTGTTTTACGGAAGGTTTCACTTCTATCGCGTCTAACCGTTAGACTGATAAATTTTTTTTTTTTTGAAAAATATAAATAGATAATGGTTAAAAAAGCTCCAATGCTTAATAAAACATATAAATTGAAACGAAAAATTCATGGATGATCAGGAAAAAAGACGATTGTTTCTTAGTTATTTATTTACGTTGATTTGAAATTTAAAAACAATCTATATTTTGATTTTCAATTTATATTTCATATTTACTCAAAAACAAATAGAAAAACAAAAAATATTGTGTATGCCAAAGCGCTTGAATAAAGAATAAAGAAATAAATAATATGAAAACCATATCTTTTCTGTTCTAAACCATATCTATTCTATTTTAGTGTGCCCAGCGAAGCGGGCCGGGTTTGCTAGTATAATATAATAATGATATGGGGAGTATTTCGTATTTATTAACTTGATCAAACAGTTTCCAAATAGAGACTAAACTTATAAGCTATGAGAAACTTAAATTAGGTCTTAAAGAAATATTCAAATGTATGTATTAATGTGTTCAGGGAAATTCAGCAATGGAAGTACGTATATATGTGAATGTGTATTAACATTAACATTACTAAAGCTAAGAGTCTATGTCCAAGTTACAGTAGATGTAAGATAACAGATGTGAGTGTAAATGCAATAACAGTAGATTAACATTATTGAGAGTTTATAAAAGGTAAGTATGTTTAATACTATGTATGTATGTAAATTAAGTATGTGTGCATGTGACGTGTTAAATGGTAAGAAGACTAAGTATAATTAAATATAAGAGTATGGTTATGATTATAAGTATAGTAGGATGTAACATTATAATATAAATATATCGTAAAACTGTATTACAAAAAACGACACGCTGTGAAAAGTGTTCATGGTGCGCTCAGGCCAATTTATGGTGTTCAGCGATGAGACCCATTTTTGGCTTAATGGCTACATCAATAAGCTAAATTTCCATATTTGAGCTGAAGAGCAACCCAAAGCCATTTAAGAGCAGATATTATACCCATTGAAAACAACCGTTTGGTGCGGCCTATGGGCTGGAAGAATCATCGGTACCACAACATTTGGTACCAATAAGACGACGCTACTTGCAATACCGCCCGTGAAACAATGGATTTACTGGATCGTCGTTTCTGTGAGCAATTTATCCCTCGTCTCGGACCAGTGGATTGGTCGTCAATATCGTGTGATATCACATCATAGGACTTATATTTGTTGGGGTATGTAAAATCTAAATGGCTTGTGCCCAAACCAGCTTAGATTGAGGTATGTTTTCTGAGTGAAGTGGAGTTTAGACTAACCAGAACGGCGTGATACTGGTTGAAGAATTGTAAATTAGCCTAAGTTATGTATAATTATCTCTAAGTCTAAGTCAAAAGCCCTCAGGATGTAATTTTCCTTAACGCGTATGAATAAATTTTTAACACATAAATGTTTGCCCAGAGCAGATGCAAAATCATTATTTTTATGTTTACTTTGTCTTTAAGATAATTTTCATGGATACTGAAGAATAAAAATTCCAACAGATATTTACAAAGTACTAAAATTTGATGTAGAGAACAGTTTTAAGTATTTTGAGGAATAAAACTGTCGATGGACTTTCGCAAGCGATTACTACTTACTTTTGAGAAATTAAAGTATTGAAACATAAAAATTTGAAAGGAGATTCACAAATGATGTAAATTTGATTAAAATAATATATTTGCAAAGTACTAATATTTCATCTAAAGAACATTTTCGAGTATTTTAAAGCATACAAATTTCAATGGAAAATCGAAAAAGATTAATATTTAATTTCTAGAAAACTTTTTTTAAATATTGAAAGATAAAAATTTCAAAGGACATTCATAAACGATAGTTGGTTATTTTTAAGAAAATTTTCACAGTTATGGTTGCATAAATTTTCAATGGTAATTCGAAAAGGATTAAAATTTAATTTTAAGAAAACTCTGAAAAATATTTAAGGAAAAAAATTTTGAAGGAGATTCACAATCGAACAAATATCGGAATAAAATTTGATTAAAACAATAAAAAGATTTGATTTACAATTTTTTTTTAATATTGAAGCAAAAAAATTCAAAGGACATTCACAAGTCCTTTGCTTTTAAGAAAATGTTCATAGATGTTGCAGGATATGCAGAATAAAATTTGTAATGGACATTTGTAAAGGCTTAAAATTTGATTTAAAGACATTTTTTAAAAGAATTCAAAGATACAAATTTCAAAGGACATTCACAAGAAAATTTTCATGGATGCGGAAGAATAAAAATTCCAGGGGATATTTACAAAATATTGATATTTGATCTGAAGGAAATTTTCAAATATTGTAGGATAAAAATTTCAATGTACCTTCACAAATTATTATAATTTGTGTTAGGCCACCAAGCTTTTTTGTCAGCTATTAATTTTCGAATTATAAATTTACAGAATTTGGAAGCATAAAACGATTCATCATTACTTGCGGAACCTTACTGAAAAGAAATCTCGACATATTTTGCCATTTTCAGCTGTCAAACTATCTAAATTTATGGATATCGGTAGTTCTCATGCAGCTAAAACAAACACCCGGCAGATTCGATATAAATAATTCAACAATAAATTCAATAAAATAAGTAATTCCGCACACATACATAGCCGTCTAGGTGAATAAATTTAATCTCGCACTTATTTGTGGATTTACAAATGCCAACGCCTTTTAGTCTGATTGAATTCACTTCAATTATTTACATTTGAATTCGATTACTTCAATCAAATATCCAACAAAGTACCCAAAATGTTCGATTGTGGTCTGACTTGCGCAATGAATTTGCGGTCACATTTACACACACACGCACACGGAAGTGGTCAAAGTTGATTGCTATTAAAATTCATAAGTTATTATAATTATGCAAAGTCAGGACAGTGGCGTAGTTGGGCAGCACTGGTTTTTGGTTGTAAATCCATAATTGAATTAAACGATCGACGCACTCAGCAAATTGTTAAGTGACATTTTACGCTCCAGCAAATAAATCAGCATTTATGAAATTAGTCTCTTGTTTATTAATTAAAGTCACTCGTATGTAAAATTAAGCAAACAAACACACACCAGCAGACGTGCCGCCACTATTACTTTGAAATTTAAAATTTAATTAATTCACACAGACACACACACTGCTACGCCATTCGGGAGGCTGATTTTTTATGTAAACCCAAATAAAATTCAACTATTGCCTTAGCTAAGGCGTCGTACGTTGGGGCAGTACTCGTACAATTGAAGTCGCATCTTTCACGTACTCAATTGCAGCTTATCTTGTTTAGCGAGGTACACTCATGGGAGCATGTATGTGTGTATGTATAAGTAAATATGCACCAGGCAGGGGCAACTAAGCAAATTTTGCAGCCCCATTGAAATCAATAATCGCCTAACGGCCATTTTGCAGATAATCACTTGCGGCTTACGGCCACTAAAGTTAACTGGCAGCAAGGATTAGTGGCAATGTTGTTGTTGTCAGTGTGCCCATACAATCAGTTAAGCACATATCTGTATAAAAGGATCAACGTGCGCTGTAAATATGAAAATAAAGGGCAATTATTTATAAAAAGTTAAGACAAGTAAACAAAATCTTATTTATTCATTTTTTAATAATTATAAAGGGTATTCCAAAAGTGACGCCTAGATGTCCGTAGGGATAATTCCTTTTTATGTTGTTTTTGTGATTTGTCAAATAGTCAGATATAGAATATTACAACATAGCACAAGGCGTTAAGATTATTGAAATTTATTGTGAACATGGTCGATCATTCAGAAAAACATATCGCAAAATTCGTGGTTTTTTCGGTGGAAATAATCATCCGGATGGGTCGACAATTCGATGGGTAGTGAAAAAATTTGAAGAAAACCATATCAAAGCAAGTATCTATGCAAGTATCCAATCATACGATTTTGTTTTTGAATATCTTTTTTGCTAAATAAAAACTACTGAATTGAGAAATGGAAATCTTTACTTGAACCTTGGAGGCATTGCTCAATGGCGATCCGTGTCAAACGGAAGAAGAGCTCGCTTCAGTATTAGGAGTTACCAGCCAATCCATTTCCAAGCGATTGCAAGCTTTGGGAACGATTCAGAAACAGGGGAGTTGGGTTCCTTATGAGTTAAAACCAAGGGATCTTGAACGTCGACTTTTCGCTGTGTCGGAATGGTTTCATTACAGCAATCCAAAGAAAAGAAAGTCATAGGGACTCTCCGGTCATACTTCTACGTCGTCGCCTCGCCCGAATATTCACGCTGCGAAGGTTATGCTATGTATTTGGTGCGACCTAGTTGGTGTTATTTATTATGAACTGTTAAAACCAAGCGAAGCCACCACTGGGGATCGGTATCGACGTTAATTGATGCGATTGAGGCGAGCACTGCGCCAGAAGCGGCCGCAATACGCGGACAAGCATGAAAAAGTAATTCTACAGCATGATAATGCTCGGCCTCACGTTGTCAAACCCGTTAAAACCTACCTGGAAACAGTGGAATGGGAAATCCCGTCAACCCGCTATATTCTTCAGATATTACGCCGCCCGATTTTCACCTGTTCCGATCGATGGCACATGGTCTAGCTGACCAGCAGTTCCATTAATATGAAGACATTAAAAAAATGGCTTGATCCGTGGATAGCTTCAAAAGACGAACAGTTGAACAGCGACGGTATACGAGATCTACCAGAAAGATAGCAAAAGGTATTAACCAGCGATGGGCAATACTTTCAATACTTGTAACCAGTTTTTTCACAGCGAGAACTTAGTTGCGCACCAACACAATTATTATCATTTTTTTTTGTTTTTTGAAAATTTGCCAAAGTCAAGTCGAAACACGATGTATAATAATAAAATAATTAACTAGCAAAAAGATTCTTAAAACTCATTATTTTTTAGGGCCTCTGTCTACCCCTAAACCCATAAGAAATATTTAGTTAGGAAATGCTTTTAGTAAATATTTTTTGAACAAGAATTACTTCGGAACCCGATTGTAGGTCAAGTGTCTCCTCCCTCATGGAATATTAACACTGCACTATACCATAAACACACAGGGGAAGTCAGGCTGGGTAAAGTAACTTCAATGCTTTGTTATGCTTTGTTTAAAGTCTATGGAAGGTCGATTTAACATTGTTTATTAATTCATTCTTTCGTCCACTTAAGTACGTAGAAAGATTCTAGATATCCTTTAAATTTCTTACGAAGAAGGTAAACATAGATCTAGACTTGGAGACATTTTGAATGCAAATATGTTCTCAAAGTCTTTGTTTTCATACAGTTTAATGAGTGCCCAACATAGGTGAAATGGTTGAAGTGCCAGTCTGGCACTCCGCAAGTAGCACTGAAGCGCCGTTTTGATAAAGCCCAACATATAATCGAAATCAAGAGCAACCTTGCGCGTTCTCTTGAAGTCTTATACGATTGTAAATTTTCAAGTCATCTGCACACAGCAGACAACGCGTCTGGAATATCATTAACAAAAATTAAGAACAATAGTGGCCCGAGATGGCTGCCTTGAGGCACCCCTGAGGTAACTTTGTGGCATCAGGTTTTATATTGCTTATACGAAATAATTGAGCCCTATCTGGGAAATAAGATGGAAGCCATTTAAGAAAACATTACTTAAAAATGGCATGGAGTATACCTAATATCCTGTACTCGAAAGAGAAGGCATGAGAGTAAAAAATAATGTTTGATGCTTTCCATTTCAATTCAACCGGGCTATTCGGGTCATGTTCTTCGATTTCGATGTAACTCAAATATGTTGCTCTCTGGTCAAAATATTGAGACACGTATTTTTTTGTTCGCCCGAAAAAAAATTTTTTCAAGAGTTATCGGCAATTTTGTTTTTCGGCTCAAACTCGATTTTTTTAATTAAATAAGAAAAACAATTTTTTAAATGCCCATAACATAGTCAAAAATGAACCGATTTTAATAATTCTGGCTTCAAAATGATTATAATTACTTACACGAGCGACTTCATGTAGAAACAATTGCAAAAAAGTAATTGAAAATTTTTTATTTAGCAAAAAAGAAAAAAAATTGAAATTTTTTCGAAGTTCAATATTTCAAAAAGTGTATTTTTTTTTTTTTAATAACTTTTTCCAAATCAAGAGGACACCTCAAACTTCAATTAAGCTGAATGCCCAGTAGCTAAAATGAGTTGTTTTTGAGTAATGAATTTTTGAGTAAAAAACCTGTTTCGCACTTTTTGTTTTTTGCAAAATAAAAAATTTTCAACTACTGTTTTGCAACTGTTTCTACACGAAATCGCTTGCGTAAGTAATGACGATCATTTTGAACCCAAAACTATTAAAATCGGTTCATTTTTGACTAAGTTATGAGCATTTAAAAACGAAATTTTCTTATATTATTAAAAAAAAATCCATTTTAAGCCGAAAAACAAAACTGCCGATAAAGCTTGAAAAAAATTTTTTTCGGGCGAACAAAAAAATACTTGTCTCATTATTTTGACCAGAGAGCAACATATTTGAGTTACATCGAAATCAAAGAACATGTCCCGAATAGTCCTTTTGAATTGAAATGGAAAGAATCTATATAAGAAAATTTTTTTAATTACTCATAACTTAGTCAAAAATAAGCCAATTTGAATGATTCTGAGTTCAAAATAATCGTAATTACTTACACGAGCGACTTCATGCAGAAACAATTGCAAAAAAGAAGTTGAAAATGTTTTATTTTGCAAAAAACAAAAAGTGCGAAACAGGTTTTTTACTCAAAAATTCATTACTCAAAAACAACTCATTTTAGTTACTAAGCATTCAGCTCAATTAAAGTTTGAGATGTCCTTTTGATTTGGAAAAAGTTATAAAAAAAAACAAAATACACTTTTTGAAATATTGAATTTCGAAAAAATTTGAATTTTTTTTATTTTTTGCTAAATAAAAAATTTTCAATTACTTTTTTGCAATTGCTTCTACATAAAGTCGCTCGCAAAGTAATTACGATCATTTTGAACCCAGAATTATTAAAATCGGTTCATTTTTGACTTTGTTATGGGCATTTAAAAAAAATTTTTTCTTATATAATTAAAAAAAATCGAGTTTGAGCCGAAAAACAAAATTGCCGATAACTCTTGAAAAAAAATTTTTTTGGGCGAACAAAAAAATACGTGTCTCAATATTTTGACCAGAGAGCAACATATTTAAGTTACATCGAAATCGAAGAACATGACCCGAATAGCCCGGTTGAATTGAAATGGAAAGCATCGTTTACAATTTTTTTTCCATAAACCACAACACCCAATGATTTATGAGCGTGGGGTGAGTTTTTAGTGGGTGAGCCGAAAGGCAGGTCTCACACTTTTCGGCTTTCAATGCTTTGTGCCACCTCCATAAAAAAAATAACAAAAAAAAAAAAGAACGCGCAGGTATATCCACACATTCACTCAGTTTATTCACCTATTTATGGGACAGCCGCCTATTGAGAATTTACAACTGAAAGTAGCATCCAAAAGCATTTCCTGATTTCCACAGATACGCAATTTTTCATAAAACAAAAGAAAACAAAGACATTCAATTCTTTAAACAGCAACCATTTTTCGCAGTTCTTACACCTCTGCCCCAATTTATTCCAATCACCGAATGACACAAAAAAATTGCTTGAGTCATAACGAATTGTGCAAATCATGCCCACAAATTAGGTTGGACTCTTCCAGCAGTGCAATTTTTTCTCATCCATAAAAGCGATATTTATTATGCCAGCAATGGGTCTACATACACACATAAACATGTTTATATGGCTACAAGTGTGTGTGTGCATATATTCTTACTCAACTAATTTACTTGTTCACTCACAGCCAGCCATTTACTTCATCAATTCCACGATGATTCGTGGATGTAATCATTTGTCGTGTATTGTCTGAGATCGGTTCGTTGTTGTCTGCGAGGTGAGGTGCGCAAAATTCAATTTTCTCACACTGCATATGCACAAAAATACATAGACACGTATGTATGTATGCATGTACGTAGACACTCATTTGTCCTGTGGCTTGATTGTTTTCATTTGTATTACCAACAACTAACCATCGACGACTTTGGGCGAAAGAACGAAAAACTTCACACATATTTGCCAAAAACAAAAACAAAAAATATTAAGTACAAGAAGTGATGAAAATTAACGATTTACTCTTGCATGTATACATACAACTCGTATGTTTGTTTGTATAGAGGATTGCGAACTACAGCGCCATTTCTTAACTCTACACCCTCCTGTCCTGTTTATGCTTTCTTATCCTGCTGTCCTTGTGCTGTCCTCATATGGATTGTTTTCTGCACTCATTCAATAGCTGCAACATTTATTTGTCTGCTCTCAGCTTGACACTCTCATGGCCAGCCAATATATATACATACATACAAACATACATATGTATGGTATGTGTGTATCTGTGTTGCATACATAGTTTTTTCTTGTAATGCGGCTAACTTGCGAAATTTCACTCCAACTAAGCGAAACTAATACTAATTCTCTGACAATATTTTTTGCATTGAATCGACGTTGGCTAATTGAAATCGTTTTTGCGTCAATTTTCTCGGAAACTCGAAGGTACTGTAGCTACAAGGATTGGGTAATACAGTGTAAAAAATTTTACAGTTCAAGGCAGTAAATTTGGGCATACGAAAAGAAGCGACATTTTTTCTGCATTATATTACATGGTTCAAACGTTTGTTGATATCAGCCGGGACTTAAAAATTTCATTGCGCGTACCAAGTGCAGATGGCTGATTCTTTCATTGCGGTCCCTTATTTTGCTGCCAACCATTGCTAGCCTTTTTTTGTTTTCTTGTCAGGACTGAGTAGCTAGTACAGCACCCAGACAGTCCATTCTACTGCACTCAGGCTCTCTTCTTAATTGCTTTTAAACCTATCCGAGCCCCGAAGAAATCTGAGCAGATCTTATAGTGCCAAGGAGCCAAGGTGGTCGCTCCTTAACACATCAGTGCTAAAGACATCAAGTTGGATTCGAGCGAAGTCCGGGCAGATGCACAGAAATTGGGCATTCTCTCCACATGCTGGGCAGAGTGGATTGTCTGAGATGCCTACTAGAAATGTCTTTGCCTATAGAAAGTGGCCCGTCATCAGTCCAATAAGCTGCCTAAAGTCCCTTCTGCTTAATCGACGGTTCTCTTTATCAGAGCAGAATCGCTCATACAAACGACATGCCCGGTCATTCTTGTGGGTTTAACTGCTTATATTCATGTCAGCAATCATCATTCCATCTTCTACAGTGCCCATCGCTTACGCAAATATGGCTACACGATAGTTTCCTTGGATGCTTCCAAAGTATCCTAACCCTTGTTGCACATCGTCTACGTTTCTGTGTCATATAAAAGATCAGGTATGATGAATGCTGTGCGGAGTTTTTTGATCATCGAACGAATCCGAGGTAAAACCTGTTGGCGAGAAACATCCTTCACTTGATTTTCTTGCTGAATTTATTGGTGGTGTTAGCGCTAGATCTTAAGTAAACAAGAGAATCAACAGCTTTAACTACTAACAGTAATGCGCATCTTAATCCCAGAAGATCTTTACATGTGACCAGGAAGTACGCTTTGTCTCTTTTCTTCTCTTGTACTCTTTGTCTTGTTCTCGTTGATTTCTAGTTCAATCCATTTTGCTTACTTCTCTTAAAGGATAGGATAAATAGCTACCCATACGAGGAGGCCCAATTGGAGATATAATCAAAATTAGTCCATTCTGATACCATTCAAGTGGGGGTTGGTAGAAGGAAAAGAGCCAAACCTGTGGAAAAAAGAAAGAAGGGTCTTTGGATTAGGAAATGATGACCAACAGCGGCTAATTACGTTTGCATTAACTGCTTCAGACTACTGACGAAATTCACCAGATGAAGCAAATCCGCAGGTGAAGCAAAAAAGTGAGAGCCCAGATATAATCTAGATGAGAACCAGACAGCTGAGAAGAAGACGCTGAGATAATTCCACCTCATCCTCAAAACACCTTCTGCTGAAGGACTTGAAGCAATCCCAAGTCCCACCGCATGAATACCTAACGGACAGGGTCCGGTAAGGATACCTACCAAATTCGAGAGCTGCGACTTTGTTAGCCTTAGAAATTCTCTCAAGCGCCCCTGATCTAGCTGTGGCCAGAAAGATATCGGAACGTTACATCTTTGCCCAAATGGGGGCAAACTTTAAAAATTCGAATTCAACAAATAAAAGACGGATGCTTTAAAGCAAATATTTTAAATTTTGAATGAAAGAAATCTTGAAGAGGGAAGCAAATACTTTGCCATTTACATATAAAAAAGGGTTTGCTTACAATCTTATAAGTAAGACCACGTGGTGCAAATTAATCATCCAGTTTTGTTTTTGAATAACTTTTTTACTAATTAAAACAAAAGATGATTTTGAGTGATGAAAATCTTTACTTTAGCCCGCTTTGCCTGTTTGTTTGTAAACTGCAGCTGTTTAGTTCACAGGTGTCAAATATGTCGTTGAAGTGGTTGAGTATTTCCACTAAAATAATCCTAATTAGTGACCAGCACCCTTTCACTACCACTGTCCACGTGTGATGATGTTTTTTTTTTTTATTCTAAGTCAGATCCATTTAGTGAGGTCCAAGGGCATAGCATCAAATTCTTTATCTCGATGTCTAAGATCCCATTAATTTGCAGCAAGAAAGGCATACAAAAGGAGCGGAGTCGTGCCTTAGCCAGCCCTGGACATTCGCTTAAGTAGTGGAAAAGACTTTCCTTCACTCCTTCCTCTCGACAGCTCCTGCAGATTGGATTGAAGGGTAGGTTGAGTCTAGCTGCATGATCCCCTACTTTGCAATGACCTGTGAGGGTTGCAGTGATGCGTGTGATGTTTAGCCGAGAGCTTCCCAACAGATCATTCGTCCTTTGGGTTTTGTACGAGGCCCATTTTGTTTTGTTGTATTACATGTAGTTAATTGCTTCCATCTTCTTTCGGCTAAAGCATGATAGTGTGAAGCAAGCGATGCTTTTATTGTGTTCAGTGGGGTGGAAACAGCCACTGCCTCTGCTATTTCTAGTGTCGAACCTTTTCTTGCTAGCTCATCCGCTATTTCATTACCCCCGTATGTTCCCATGACCGATAACGCATATCAGAGAGATTTCAAGCCAATGATTAAGCAATTCCAGCTCTTACAGTGTAAGACTAGTTTGGATGAAATGGGGTTGGAGTCTAAGGCCTTTGTAGCTGTTTGACTGTCTGAGAAGATAGCTACTCTTGCACCAGCTTCCTTGTAGAGTTTTAGTGATTTACATGCTTCTCTGATCGCTAACAGTTCTTCCTGGAACACGCTGGCAGAGTCAGGAAGACGAATTGACTGAGATAGGTTGAGTGGCTCCGAATGGAAGCCAGCTCCCACACCACAGTTTATCTTTTAATGTGTAAATGGTAGCAGATGAATTAGTACATTGAGCGCTTCAGTAGGACTGGTGCTAGGCGCTCCTGTAGTTAAGATACATGCTGTTCTTTGTATCTTGTTCAGCTTAGTTTTGTTGTATTTCTTTTCTGTTGCAAGCCACCAGACTAGTGCCGCATATGTTAGTATTGGCCTTACAATGGCTGTATAGGACCAATTGGATAGTTTAGGTTGGAGACCCCATGTTTTACCTAACATTTTCTTACACGTGTAAAGTGCTATATTCGCTTTCTTTACCCTGTACTCTACGTTGGACTTCCAGCTGAGTTTGGGGTCTAAGATAACACCTTGGTATTTTGCCTGTTGGGTTGGCGTGAGACTAACGCCGTTTAGTTGAGTGGTACCTTGGTTTTCTTGGTCAATAGCATCAGTTCACACTTAAACCGCAGTCCGTGGCCCAATTGCTGAGTAATACCAGAGCTCCTTCCATAATCTCACTGATTATGGTTGGAAACATTCCTGAAACCATAAGAACTACGTCGTCCGCGCACGCCACTACTTTCATTCCCTTTCGGTTGAATTAGCTAAGGATGTTGTTGGCAACTAGTAACCACAGCAGAGGGGATAAGACTAGTCCCTGAGGGGTTCCCCTGGGTTGCAAAAATTATAAATCTTCCGATTGGATGATTAATTTTGGACTTTCTTGCAAAATTCTCTCAACAATGTTTTACAGAAAATGAATAAAAAAATTGTCTTTATAAATAACCAGTGTAAGTTGAATTAATTTGTGGAATACGAAACTGAAATTATTCAAATTCCAAAAATTCAAAACTCAATGCAATTACAAAAAACTTTTCCGCACAGTGTCCTTGAAATGTAATATAGCCACCTCCCAAGCCATCGGGGAAGCCCGCACTTACTGAAATGCGCACACAGCTAAGCGCTAATTAAATGATTCAATGATTTCCTTCTATTGTTTTCATTGTTCATTCAATTGCTTTCATGATTTTGTTACTCATTACTGTTCGACCGCCCATTGCGTTGGGTTTAAGTTGCAGCCAAGAGAAAATAACAACCTTTTCAACTCCTTCGTTAGTAAGCCAAAGCAGCGACAGTGCGACGACATGTGGCCTTTTTATATTGATTAACATACATACATACATACATACATACATATGAACATTAGGGCGAATCAATTTTTCGTTCGACACCGTTCCTAGCCGAGTCGGATTCTGCATAAATTTTAATAAAGAAAGTCCGAAGCCAATTTTAGCTCCGAAATTTTAGAAGAAGCGAAGTTTAATTAATACGAAGTTAAAGTTAAATAGAATTCCTGCTTAAAATACGAGTGACGCCAAAATCATGAGCGTGGTCTAAAAACCGCTTTTATGCAGCTCTGGTGCTTTAAGGACCCCAAATAAAGCGCAGGAAGTGATAATGAAGTCGCCTGCACTAAATCTTATAGGGAAACACGTGGCGGACGCCTCGGCGCTTAGACTAAAAAGTAAGGTGATATGGAAAGACCGGTTGTTTGGCCACGCCTCTAGTTTGCACACTGTGAATAGTCACAAACAAGAAATAGACTATTCTACTCCTAAACTTACCTTCGATTAACTCTTCGAAACAAGCTTCCAAGGCCATGGAGAAGGGGCGAATTAAATTTATATATAAATACAGATGGTTCCAAGCTAGACGATAGAGTTGCCTAAGGCATATATTCAAAGAAATTAGGACTTAAACTATCCGTTCGATTACCAGACTATTGCAGCGTCTATCAGGCGGAAGTTGTAGCTATAAAAGAAGTGACTACATATCGAAATACGCATGCCGTAACAAAAACTACTTTAAATATATAGTACCTATACTCGGAAAGCTAGGCGGCTAATAAATCAAAAAATGCGGCTATACTAAGACCAAAGGTTGTACAGGAATACAAATCAGCTGTAAATGTTATTAGTGTCACATTCCAGGTCTCCATTATTTGGGTTACAGAGATATTGAGGGAAACTGCAAAGCCGATGAGCTAGCCAGGAAACCTCCTACTCTTCACCTGCTCATTGATAGAAATACAGGGTGGCGCACGAATCGTGCTACAAAAACAAAACGTAATAACTTTTTTTCTGTGTGAGTAATCGGCTTTTTTTTTTATTTTGCAGATTAGTATTTAGATTTACAAAAAATGGAGGCTTGGGATACCGAAAAGAGGATTTGGATAGTGCAGCGGTACCATGCTTTGCAGTCCATCATTTCCGTCCAAAGGGAATTTAGGCGGGAGTTTGGCGGCACTCCCCCGAGCAGATGGACCATTATGAGGCTGGTGAACATGTTTGTTGAATCTGGAAGCATCGCACGCAGACCGTACCATCGAGATCCCCATGTTCGGGTCGAAGCCACAATCGCGGCTGTAGCATCGTCAATTCAGGCACATCCAAGAGTTTCGACTCGTAACTTGTCGGCGCAAATTGGAGTTAGCAGACGGTCATTGCAGCGGATAGTTCATGATGACTTAAACTTGGTTCCGTACAAAGTTCAAATCACAAGCAAATTAAACCCTCTGGATTTGCCTATTCGCCTGGAATTTTGCCAAAAAATTATTGAAATGGCCGAAGAAGACAACAACTTCATAAATTGCTTGTTTATGTCTGATGAGGCCCATTTTGATCTAAACGGCAATGTAAACAAGCAAAATTGCCGTATATGGAGTCAATCAAATCCGCAAATACTCCATGAGAGGGAACTGCCCCCAGAACGAGTCACAGTGTGGTGCGCAGTTTCATCAAGGTGCATTGTCGGGCCATACTTCTTCGAAGAAAACGGTGTAACAGCGACTGTAAATGGGGACCGTTATTTAAACATGTTGAAGGAGTTTTTTTATCCAGAACTGCGGCGAAGACGTATCCCTTTTAGCATTTGGTTCCAGCAAGATGGAGCAACTGCACATATAGCCAGACCGGTTATGGAGGAGCTCCAACGAAAATTTAGAAATAAATTGATATCCAGAAATTCCACTTTCCGCTGGCCCCCAAGGTCACCTGACCTCTCTGCACCAGATTTTTTTTTATGGGGTTATCTCAAACAAGAGGTGTATAAAACAAAACCAAGTAATTTGACTGAATTGAAGCAGTCCATCACAACAATAATTGAGGCGATCCCGACTTCAACCCTTCAGTGCGCAATGAACAATTTTCTCATCAGGTGTCGCATATGCGTGAATGAGCATGGAGGTCATTTACGTTCTATTATTTTCAAAACTAATTAGTTACATAAAAAAAAATTGAATTATCTATACAATAAAAAAACAAAAAGTTAAATACATTGATTAGAAAAAAAGTTATTACGTTTTGTTTTTGTAGCACGATTCGTGCGCCACCCTGTACCATTGGGAGGCCTATGGTCACAAGCAAATTAAGAATTAAGAATAACATTTTCCAAGGGGCGATTAGGGCCCCTGGAAAAATGAAGACACATGCATAATAGTTGGGTTACTGTGGCGACAAATAAATAGAAAGTCAAAGGAACTATTTAGCCTTTCAAGAGAGGATATCTCGAAGGTCGTGGCTTGTGTCACCAGTCATTGGTTATTTGGCAGGCATTCCTTGAGGCTAGAAGTTTTCTGCCACGAATATTGTAGCAGTTGTAGGGATGAGGAAGAAATAGTTGATGACTTCAATTCTAACTGTCCAGTCTTACCTCAAATCAGATCAGGTTTTCTAGGTAGATACAGACCATCATTACTTAGCTACTTTTAATATTTCCTCTAGAATTGTTTGCCATTTGGAATTCATTACGATTGTTTTTTTCTAAAAGAAGTTGTGGCGTCAACGCTCCCACATCAAGAATTTGTGCTGAACTAAACATTGTCTTCAATGCTTTACTTAGAGATTTCGATTCCACGCAATCAAGACCGTCTTGAGTTAAATCTTTACGAATGCGTCTTTCTCTGCGTCACATCGATAATATTTTATCTTAGCTCATGTATTTTGTGCTAATTTTAATATTGGTCTACATTTAGATTAATAGTCGGCGTACTCCTCACCGTTAAAAGTTATGATTTCGAGGTTGTAAAGGACTTCGTATACTTAGGAACCAGCATTAACACCGATAATAATGTCAGCCTTGAAATCCCACGTAAAAGATCTCTTGCCAACAAGTGTTACTTTCGACTAAGTAGGCAACTGAGCAGTAAAGCCCTCTCTCGACGAACAAAACTAAAAATCTACAAGACTTTCATCATACCCGTCCTAACGTATGACGCAGAAGCTTGGACGATAACAACATCCGATGAAGCGACGCTTGGAGTGTTTGAGAGAAAGATTCTGCGTAAGATTATTGGACCTTTGCACGTTGGCAACGGCGAATATCGCAGGCGGTGGAACGATGAGCTGTATGAGCTTTACGACGACATAGACATAGTGCAGCGAATAAAGATCCAGCGGCTACGCTGGCTGGGTCATGTCGTCCGAATGGATACAAGCGCTCGGGCTCTGAAAGAATTCGATGCGCTACCAGCTGGTGGTAGTAGAGGAAGAAAAAGGCCTCCTCTGAGTTGGGAAGATCAGGTGGAGAAGGACTTGGCTTCACTTGGTGTGTCCAATTGGCGCCGGTTAGCACGAGAAAGAAACGACTGGCGCGCTTTGTTAAATTCGGCCAAATCGCGTAAGCGGCTATCACGCCAATTAAGAAGAAGAAGAACTCTATAAGAATATTTTGTACTCAAATAAATAAAAGTTAATGTATCTAGTCTGTTCTTCTGTTCTTGTCTTAAATAAATAAATAAGGGAAATACAATAATGAATGATGGCGTTATAAAGCAAATTACATATAGTTTTTAATATTTTGATAGGAGAAGTGGTTATTTATTTTTTATGTACTTACAAAAAAATAAAAAAAAAAACAATCTAAATAATTAAATCTCTCAATATTTCAAAAATTGGTGTTGAATTTTTTTTTTCTAATCATAATTTTTTTTAGTCAATTTTTTTTACTAATCATATTTATAACTAACGACATATTTACAACTATTTTGATACACTAAGGGTTTTACTTTACGCAGGATACACATTTTTTTAACTTTCAATCTTCATTGCCATAACCCCCTCTCAGTTTTTGTACTAATTAAAGTTATCTTAGTGCATGGTTTGGTGGACTTTCTTTCTTAGAGTTTTATGTAGAATTCTGCTACTGCTTGAACCTCAGTAAAAATTATCACTGCAAAATAAAGTACTTAATATCGAAGTGGAATTGCATCTATCTGGAAATATGGAATTGAGAATTAGCACACTATTGCAACAAGCAATGTGGCCCAGGGTATTCGGGTAAAATGGGCCACTAGATAAAATCACCAAAAACAATTGTAAGAGTAAATAATAAGCCAATGAATTTATTCATATATTTTTTTATTTTAATTAATGACGTTATTGGTCGACTATTTGAAAAAAAAATTATTAGACTTAGCTAAATATAAATCCACATTTTATATAGCAGGTGGTGAAAATTTGTGTTTCTCATACTCTTGCTCAAGTAAATCGAAAATCACCTTTACATTTTCTTTTGTGAAACCCATTGCTCTGTTAAAAGACGTTCCCGTCGTGAGCGAAACCTAAGCTGATTTTTTGTGCCTGCGCAGGAATCCATGCAGGCAACCTTTCCCTGCTAATTGCTTAAGGACCGAAAATTTGTTTAGCACTTTGGCAATTCCGTCAATTGAAATGCCAGGGAATATTGTGCCTTGTGAGGCCGCAAAGTCTTGATTCCATATCTAATGTATATTTTATAAGCTATTTTTCTGTGGCTTCGTCCAGCTTACGTCCAAATTGGGTTTTTAAAAGCAGGCTAGGGGATGCAATACTCCTTGCCATTCTTTGCAATGTAAAACACAGCACATCAAAAGTCTTTGATGCGAAAAGTGTGCCCATCTTCTCATGCCTAACAGCTACAATGGCTTTTTTTAACATACCGGGGTCCCATTTCCTTATTTCTCCATTTTTGGCATGTCTAAATATGTATAATTTGTAAATACAAAACAGGAAAATTACCGAGAATTAGGAAAATTCTAGGGGAGTAATGTGGGCTACTAGTTTACCATACCCCACGCTGTCTAGCCCACATTAGCCACTGCACCACTTACAAGAAAAAAGTATTACAAACTTTTGTTTAAATAATTTAAAAAGAGTTTCTTACCGCATCAAAAAATGTAGAATTTGTAATTTAATAATTCTATCTGATCTTTCACACTCTAAAAATAATCACTTGCTCAAAAATACCATTAATATTACACACCACTGAAAAACAAATCGACTGCACTTCACAAAATATTTTGATCAACTGCTCATCAGTAAAGAGTCCAATTCAAAGGCGAGCAGTGCAAAACATCCGTTATATGAGTTTTGAAGTTCATAAGCAATCTTTCTAGTACATGTTCGTTATTATAGACAGACGTTGATCACATTCTAATCTAAGCTTAGTACTACCACCCCTTCCTAATTACCTAACTCAGAAATTCATCATGACTTTCACATCGATACTATTGACGCAACAAAGCACTAGCAGACGACACATAAGCAGACTACTGACTCACACAGATTCTATGGCGACAAGGTCTCCAAATAAAAAGAAATCTACCCAAAGTCGGCTTAACCGTCTAACACCAACAGATCTTGCAAAATCTATGTACCAGGTCAGTCCATAAGTTCGTGCGCATTTTACCCATAAGTTCGTGCGCATTTTACCCACTTTTGTACGATTTTTGCATACAAAAATTATTCGCGGAAAAATTATAACGGAACTATTTATATTTTCTTTGATATACAACATTCAACAAGTGATTTTAATCGCGGATAGAAGCACGCGTTGTTAAAAAATAAAATGGAATCTTCGAACGCGGATAAGAGGCATATTTTGTATTTTTTTATAAAAGTGGTAAAAATGCAACAACTGCTGCTGCAGAAATAAACACTGTTCACGGAGAGGATACCGTGAGTGTAAGGACTGCGCAAAAGTGGTTTTCAAAATTCCGAAGTGGTAACTGCGACGTGGAGGATGCCGCGCGCGCTAGTCGTCCTGAAGCCTTTAACTCCGACGCCTTTCTCGAACTCTTGGAAGCTGAGCCAAATTTGACAGTCGATATGTTAGCTCAGAGGTTAAATTCATCGCATGGAACAGTTCACAGGCACCTGGTTCAGTTGGGAAAGGTTTTAAAGCTGGGGAAATGGGTTCCGCATAGACTTTACGTCGTCAACTTTCAGCAGAGAATGTGTGTTCTCAGCTGGTGCGACGGCTTGAAAATGAAAGTATTTTGAACCGTATCGTTACTGGTGATGAAAAATGGGTCCTTCACAATAATCCTGTTCGCAAACGTCAATGGTTAGATAAAGATGAAACACCATAACCGACCCCTAGAGATGGCCTGCACCCCAAGAAGATTCTCCTGTCTATTTGGTGGGATATGGCCGGTATTGTTTATTATGAACTTCTGGAACCAAACCCGACGATAACTGCTAATTATTATTCCCATTATTATTCCCATCAGCTATGAAACCTGAATGAGGCACTTAACAAAAATCGACCGTCTTTAGTGAATAGACGCAAAGTTTCGTTGACCTCATACCGCAAGGCAAACATTAGGCAAGCTGAACGAGCTCAGATGGGAGCTAATGCCACATCCACCATACTCTCCGGGTATTGCACCTTGTGATTATCACTTTTTCCGTGGACTTCAATTCAATATGAGTAACAAGAACTACTCCTCAAAAGAAGCTATAAAAAGGGATATCGAAGCGTATTTTGGCTCCAAGGACAAACAATTTTTTGAGCAGGGAATTACAAATTTGCCTAAACGTTGTTAAGACATTGTAAATAATGAAGGAAAATATATTATTGATTAATAAATACTTTAAACATCTTTTTTATTCATTTTAAAACCACCTTTAAAAAACGCACAAACTTATGGACTGACCTTATAGTTAGGTGTCAAGTAGTCGTATTTGTCATTATTTGACAAGTCAATCGTTTTAATGAATATTTCGTTTAAATGCGCTTGAGGGCATTCTCCCTTCAGTATCAGTATCTTTCCATCTCGTTGTAAATTAAATTATTTATTGCCTAACGACAGGTGTAATATTGTGTTGAAATAAATAATAGATTACAAATCTGGCATCACCTATATGAAAGACTAAATGTCTATTCATTGAATCACACGTTTTCACCATTCTCTTGAATAGAATAAAAGAGAACAAGCCTAGTAAGCCCTCGTTTTACTGCATATTTTATGGAAGCGAAAAAAAAAAAAAAATAATGTAGGATCCGTATCTACTAGGAAACTTGTCTAGAAAATCCTTCCACAAACACTGAGCGTCCCTAGTATACCTACATATATCGCGAAATTAAATTAATGCACTCCTATACACCCATACATATTTTTGTGTTTCTTTTCATAAGACATACTGACAGTACGCATTCCTAGTTAGCCCACTGCATGTGTGGTTGTGTGGTTAAGCTCGTGCGCATGTAAGTGGACATTTTCATTTGTGCTTTTGTTGGTTAATTAAATTTTATGTCATAGTTTTACGCTAATAATAACACAATTGAATTCAATTCTTATACACATTGATTTGTTCTGCATTGTATTTTGCAATACATACATACGCATACTCACATAAATATATTGGACCTACTGAAGTGGTTGCCCAGTGTCTTGTGCAGAATCATATTTTCTGATATACATACGTCCCCTTGAATACATTTCTGCATTGCTTTTGCTTTGCTGAACCACACAACCGACTCAATTGACTTTCTTGGATTAAATCAGGCGAAATATCAGATAACAGCAATTTTGGACAATTCACTTTAAAAGTACAACAAATTTTAATGTTTTTTGATTGTAACAGAAAAGCGATCATATAAATCTGAAAGTATAAAGCAAAATTTATTTTTTTTCTTACACTGAAGTCAGTCAAGGTTTCCAAATGTAGTTTCAGGAATAAAATAATAGTATATTAAATATATGGCGGGTACACTTCTGGTAGCTGTTTGGGCCGAGGAGGGACATACAGTTTTAAGCCGACTCCGAACGGCAGATAGTTTTTGTGAGGTGCTTTTCCACGGCAGAAGTACATTCTGAAGATTGGCAATTTGCCTGCCGAGGGGCGAAAGTTTTTCTCTCAATTGCTGTTTCATGCACGGCGATTCAAACCTATGCACTCCCGAATGGTAGTGATGCACCAACCCATTCGGCTACGGCGGCCGCGAAGGAATAGATGATATAATAATAAGAAGCCAAATCTGTTGTATCCAATGGTGCATGAAAAAAATTCACATTTCAAATTCATAACTTCATAACCGCATACGTCCCATTCTTGCCACCAAGTTTCAAGTACATGCCTCCAGTGATTTAGCAAAATCAATTAATTGAACTAAATTCGCTTACAATCGTAAAAACAAAAGATTACAGTTTTCTGAGAATTCCGACTATTTTTTGGGCGATTTTGCTCAGTTTCCTCAATTTACCACTTTAAAGCTTAATTTGCGAAGCAATGTCTCATCACCTGTAACGTTCTGTCTCAGAAATAAGCATATTTTATGGTGTCCTTGCCCAATTTGTTCAATTAGTGTCTTATTATAACTGTCAGGTTAAGTGGCCAAACACTCAAAAAAGGTGGCACAAATCTTTAATTCACCTTACGATGACCTGAGGAAAAGGAAACCTCAACGGGATCTCAATAATTTTCTAGAAATTTTTTATTATTTTTATTCGAACCACTCACAATTTCGATGTTTTCTGAGGACAATCCACTCCACGAATGGCTCATATTTCATATCCATGAAGTGCTTCCTTATCCGAACAATTATGACTTAAGCTATCGAGACACGCGCAGACACTATGGTTATACAGGGTGCTCTTACTACTACCGAAATGCAGACGCTTAGATCATTATATGGACACAAAAGAGTAGGTCACATAATAAAGAGGATACGAGAGAAAATGTGAAATATAAGACACTTGTAAATGGGGCCAGAGATGGCGTAAAGAATTGCATAAACATCTTAAAAGGATGAGACCTGACCAACTGACTAGAGTTGCAAATGGATAGAAGGTTGCGAGCAAATCGGCCGCCTGGACGTCCTCCCAAGCCCTTTTACTAATGTAGGAAAGTTTGAATACTTTTAATAGTTGTAAAAAGAAAGATGAAATCTTAATTAAAGTAGAAGAGTAAGAAGTTGAAAACATGCAACCAAATGGCGAGCCTACTCAAAGTACGGCAAAGCAAGCTGGACTAGCAATCAGGCTGAACAATTTTCTAAAAGAAGCTGCCATATTTGTTTTTTAATAGAGAGCGATGATTTACATACACACATATTAAATGACTGGAGTGGTTGTCTGCAGGCCCTAACCACCAATTCATATTCCTAAGATTGCTTCTCATATGCA
The DNA here is from genome assembly GCF_027943255.1 of Anastrepha obliqua. NCBI lineage: Eukaryota > Metazoa > Arthropoda > Insecta > Diptera > Tephritidae > Anastrepha > Anastrepha obliqua. The sequence continues at coordinate 122,075,336 of NC_072896.1, read as the reverse complement.
CCACTTTGCGAAATTATAAATACACAAAAAAGTGTTCGGCATTTTTTAACCAGAATTCCCAGAATTTTTTTAACTACTAAATTTTACAGCCCATTGAATTTTAGTATAACAAAGTGCAAGTTTCAAGTGACTGCAAATTCTGTTCGTTTTTGATATTGTTTTTTTTTTTTTTAAGGTGTTTTCTCATATATAAAAAACAAAAGCCAGTTGTTCTTTGTATCGAAAAGAAAGCCTGACATTTCATAAAAAAAAAATTGCGAAAAATCAACGGTATTTTGTAGTTGTTTGAAACTCGCACTTTGTTGTACTAGAATTCAATTCAAAACTTAGTAGGTATTCAAGAGTATTCTAAAAATTTTGGTTAAAAAATAAATTTTTTATGAAATTTTGAAAGTTTTTTCGAAAATTTAAGCTTAGCAAAACGGCAGACCTGAAAAAATTCCGGTTAAAAGGTAAAAAGTATTGATTAATTTTTCAAAAATTGTGAACGAAGTTTATAACTCTAACATTATATGGATTTTGTATTAGTAGCAGTAGGGACTATATTAAAAAAAAAAAAAAAAACAAGTGGTGTGCGTGAAATTTTGCCACGGGCTGCATTTGAGAAGACATCGCAGGGATATGACTCGGTTAGGACTCGAAGGACTTAAGAAAAAAAATGGGACGTAAATGGATTAATGGATTTCAAGAAATTGAAGGAACCGTTTTAAGCTGACAGACAGCCCTTTCTGTCCAAACAGCCCGAATACTGACGAAAACGCAGAACCCGCCATGTTTTATTGCTACCGCCTTAGAGAAGAAAGAGCTATCCGGCAGTAAGCCCTGGGTCATCAACCATCCCCCAGCACCCTCGTACGAGATATGTATGTGCGCAACCAGCGGTAAGTGGGATTCAGCGCAAACGTTCGCAGGCAAGATCATGACGCCATTTCGCCATATTGCGCAAAGTGTTTCAGCAACAGTTGCAGCAACAGAGAAGACACAGACGTTTGAGTGAAACACTCAATACAGTGTCGTACAAAAGACAAGACGGTAGTGAGTTAAGATAACACTACTGCAAGTTTTCCGATGTCTCCTTTACTTTGGAACCAACTATAAACACAGTGGGAGTGATTGGGACTATCGACGGTGTATAGCTTTCATATGTCTGCAGGAGAGGAACCTGGAAGAAGGTAACTGTTGTGTCATCGGACTCAAACGCGGCTCTACCTAGAAGTTATAGCTTTGTGATCCCAGGGTAGAATTAGCCGAGGTGGAGGATTGTTATAGTATTAGTGGGAGCGTGGCCTACATATCATTGGTATGACGGCACCTCTGAGATGTTTGTGACATTTCGATTTTAACCTCCTTCAAAAAAAAAAACAAACAAAAAAGTTGAAGGAGTGAGAAAATACCCAATGATACCACAGAATCGGTCAAGATATGGTCAAGGTTTAGTTATTATTGAAATTTGAAAAAGGCAAGCCAAGAAGCACCGCGGGAATCGAAACCCTTGAAACACTCAAGCTAAAAAGTTCATTGTGTTCGAAGCAGTGGAAAGTCAAAGGGGTTGATAGTCAAATAGGAAAGGAGAGATAACTAGTCATGTGAGAATTTTTCAGATTCTTTGCCAACTCTGAAAATATCTTCCAGTTTGAGAGAACGAATTTGACTCATCCTTATGATATCAAAACCCAAAATTCATTCATTCCGATTATTGGATGTGATCACTGTGGGGTAACCGCTGATCCGCAGTTAGCCAAATCATCAGCAGTTTAATTTCCTTCAACACCGCAGTGTCCTGGAACCCATATAAGTGCAAACTTATTCTAACTTGTAACAGAATAAAGCTTCTTCTTCCATTCTTGAACAATTTTGAAGGTTTACCTTGCGGTTACTAAAGACTCCAATCTGCTTCCTGCTCCATCTCCTCTCAATTATCCATTCTGATACTTTCGGAATGGCAAAAATTTCCGTTTGGAAAACAGTTGACATTTCTCCCAGAGCGTAATGATATTTATTACTATCGTTTTGGGAATTATTTTTGAGTATGTAATGAAAGATACAGATATAGATATTGTTAGATATAATAAATAAAGTCTTAAATTGTGTAAACAAAATTTTTTTTATTAATTTTATTGCATTTTAATGTACAAAATGGTGGCCGCGCGTAAACGCCTTAAAATCGAAGTGCAAAACGATACCAACCAGATCTCGGGAACGGCTAGTCTGAAACAAAAAAATCAAAATGGGTTAGATTCAGTATAATAAATACTAGTTAATCCACCTATAAAAATTTATCGAAAAATATCAAAATGGTGGACAAAAATGGAAAAAAACACTTTTTTTTCGCTGTTTTTAAATAAACAATTAGTAACAATGTAAAATTTTAATATTTTATAGGTGGACTACCTCGTTCAGTATGTGTAGATTATGTGGTTTAAATTTCAAAAGAATCGGTCAAACAGTTTTTGTAAACTCCTTGGTACCGTTTTTAAAACGTTGTTTTGAGAAAAACGCGTTAAAATTTTTTTTTTATTATAAAAAGCGCTTCTAGGTAGTGATGTTCAGGTAAGAAAAAAATATATTTACACTGCTCCGAACTCTAGTGCCATCCGACGCTGGAACCCATTTCATTCTTGGCCTTATCGGTAAAGAAAATATTTGTAAAATTGAATGAGATCTTCGAATATTAAGTTATTATAATTTTCCATAAAATTAAAGGGGCTTAAATTTCAAGGGCCGATATTGAATGTAAACCACACCTAAACGTCAGGCGTTTTTCTGCATTTTATGTGACATTTTTCAATCTCAGACTAATTCAATTTGAATTATGGAAAGATACACAATCGAGTAATGCGTTAAAGTTATTTAGACTTATTATGAAAACGGGCGTTCAAATCAAAATATGCACTTCATCTTCAGTGATGAGGCACATTTTCACCCCAGTGGATTTGTCAATAAGCAGAATTGCCGCATTTGGGCGAATGATAATCCAAGAGTGATTGCCGAAAAACCAATGCACCCACAGAGAGTGACTGTTTGGTGCGGTTTATGGGCCGTTGGCATCATTGGGCCGTATTTTTTCCGAAATGAGGCCGGTTAGGCAGTTACTGTGAATAGTGTTCGCTATCGTGAGATGATAACGAACTTTTTATGGCCTGAATTGGAAGATATGGATGCGGACGATATGTGGTGTCCCCAGGACGTTACCACTTGCCACACAGCTAACGAAACCAGGGCTATTTTACGCGAAAAGTTTGATGGCCGAATAGTCCCACGTCGCGGCGATGTCAATTGGCCGCCAATATTATGTGATTTGATATCGTTGGGCTTGTTTCTTTGGAGTTAATTGAAAGAAAAAGGTACGTCGATAAGCCACCAACAATTCGAGAGCTAAATGATGAGATAATTCGGCATATTAATGGCATAGAACCTCAATTATGCCGCAGCGTCATCGAAAATTTGGACCAAGGGATGGAGGTGTGCCGATATTTTATTCCATACGTAATTGAGCCATACCAATATTATCATAATAAGGAGAAATGACAATAATTTCCTAAAAAAATTGTATTTTATTCAAAATCAACACCGACCCTTGAAACTTAATCACCCTTTATTTTTTCCACCGAAAGTCTAAAATAGCATCACAAGTCCCATTACTTGTTTTAATTCCACAAACTTTTGATGGGAGCACTAAAATATAATAAATTTTATAATTTCGTTGGAAAAACCGCAACTGCGTTTGTGAATTATCTTAACGCATCTACATACGTGCATACGCGCTTAATGGCTCAGTTTTATTTTATTTGCTACTTGACATCTTATCAAGCAGCAATTTGAGCGCATACAATAAAATCATATTAAAACAAATTCTTAAAAATATACGAAGAAATTTCATAGAGCGCAGAAGTTGACGGTTGGGATCACTTCAAATAACAACTGCACGACTGCTTGACTGCTTTAACATCAGCAACAATTTTAAAGTATGCAACAAAAATATGTATGAATGTGTGTTAGTATGTACCATATGTATGTATATACCGCATTCAATGTCATTAAGTAAATTTCTTCTTTCATCTAATAATAATCTCTTGGCCACAGAGAATATTTCAAGTATCACTTGCAAAGAATGCTCCTCCTGTATGCGTTATATTTGTTAGAGTAAATTGAAATTCTTAGTAAAATGTAGAAAATTCATAAATTTCAATGAATCTGCAAATGTTATATATGAAAACAAGTATGTGAATATGTATGTATCTATGTGTGTATGTAGATGCATGTGAGAGCATTTAACAAAGCCATTTTCCATAGAGAAATGCCGCTGACATTTACAACGAGTATATTAGTGTATGTATTATATAACAAACATACTGGCAAACACTTACACACATATATATTTAAATCTCCATTTATACATATTTACATGCACATACACACCTAGTTACTTGTTCATATGCCCAAAGTCTGACTCAGCCTGGGCGTGCTGCGGTGGCACAGTGAAGAAATGCGACAGCGAGCACTAAAAATGACTTGTCAGACAGATGAAGTAAATTGCAGACAAGGCATTACAGCGTAATAAGTATATTTGCAAAGCTATTTATGTGCATATTCGTGTGTGTGTGCGCGTGTGCATGCTTTGTTGAAAACATAGTTCGTAGTAAGTTGAGAACTTTACAATTTTTAGCAAGAAAAGTTGCTACAAATACAAAAAGCATCTGGTAGATATTTTGCTTATACGACGGCGCATGAGTAAAATTTTGTTTTTTATATTTTCTTATTTGTAAGATGAAATCACTTAAGAATACAATAAGTTTCAACAAAATTTTTTTATTAATTCAAATAGAGAAATACGCAGCTGTATGTGGCAGTCTCAAGGGCATTTCAGGAATTATATATATTTAAAAATTTATGTAGCTTTTTCTCTCATAGCTTAATTACTTGCACATTTGTGTATGTGTGTATTTGGACATGTAAGTGCACAGTGGTAGACGTCTTATAAACTCAAGTGGGAGAGTAGATGTGGGATTTTTATGATTTATTTGAAATTATTATTGGAGTTATTCGAAATTTGTTTCTTTATACAAAAATTAGAATACTTTTATACTCTTAAGAAATTTTTTTTTTTTTTTGGCGGTGAGGTTGGGTTAAAAATGCTATCGCACTATAAGTAACCGTTGCTACTACGTGCGTTGTGATTCCACTAAAAATATCCCTCCTCTTCTCTAGGGCTTTTCCCTCCATCCCGGGACTGTTTCCAGGGTCGCTTGATTTGAAAAACCTATGCTCGGATAATATCCTCTCCGAAATTTGCGACGGCATTCCAATTTTCTTCGTCTATCATTATTTTCTCGATAATCTCTTCAGGTGCAAATACACCAATAGCTCGTTGCAGACCTGTTCTCTCGACGTTCCACCTCTCGCATTTAAAGAAGGTGTGCTCCGCATCATCATACTCAGTATCTCCATATATGCAGTTTGGTTGGCTCACTTTTCCCATTCGCCACAAATACTTGCGAAAGGACCCATGCCCGACAAAAACTGTGTGAGGTAATAGTTAATAATTAATAATAGTAAAGGTACCGTGCTCTCTTTCTACCTACTTTTTTAGATCGGATATTAGTCTCGCTGTCGGCCGCCGTAGCCGAATGGGTTGGTGCGTAACTACCATTCGGAATTCACAGAGAGAACGTAGTAGGTTCGAATCTCGGCGAAACATCAAAATTAAGAAAAACATTTTTTTTCGCCCCTCGGCAGGCAATGGCAAACCTTCGAGTGTATTTCTGTCATGAAAAAGCCCCTCATAAAAATATCTGCCGTTTGGAGTCGGCTTGAAACTGTAGGTCCCTCCATTTGTGGAACAACATCAAGACGCACACCACAAATAGGAGGAGGAGCTCGGCCAAACACGTAACAGAAGTGTACGCGCCAATTATATATATATTAGTCTCGCTGTCCATTTACCGTACGGGTCACAGTTCCGTCTTGCCTGCGAAAGTGTGAGCATTTGAACTCTAATATCGGAGAAGCGAGGTACTTGATTTGATACAGATACGATTTTTTTGTAAATTAAACAGAGTATGCAGGCATTTTACAGTTTTGCTTTATTTCATATCTCAACATAAAATACAAAATCGAGTCCACTCATTTCATTGTAAAGCAAAAAAAAAAAAAAAGAAGTAAAAAAACACGTAGAGAGTTCACGCCGCAACTTAAATTATAGGGCTAAAAAAGGGGAATTATTTGTTTCTAATTTTTAAAATTAAGTATTTAGTACTTTATTGGATATACTTTGCTATCAATGAAGTCTACCTGAAGTCTATGTGGCGTGGCGTATCGTCAACCAATTCTGTTGTGTATTCTGGGCCAATTTGGTTCCACTCTTCAAGCATCACTTTTTTAAAATCAGATTTATGATGGATTTCATATGTTTTTATTTTATATTTGTCTTCAAAATGGACCAAAAATTTTCGAAGATTTTCAAATCCGGTGATTGAGTAGAAGTTTCAACGATATACGAGACATTTATACTCGTATACTAACCATCCCTGTATTATTTGTGACTTGTGCTTAGGGTCACTATTTTGATAAAAACGAAGTCGTCTTTAATTTGTAATTTTCTAGAGCTTTGAACCAATTTTTTTGTAATAAAAATAAATAAACATATTTTTTCAAATTTGTCAAATTTGTAACTCCATTTGATAATATGAATGACCAAATCATAACAATGCTACGGCCATCTTTTATAGTAGCTCGCAAATTTTGGTGTTTGAGCTCCGTATTGGCCTTGCGCTATATAAAAGGTCCAAATATGTTTATTTTTACCTCGCTTAAAAAAAGTATGGACCTCCAAATGCTGTGATCCAATTTAGATAGCCACGTGCAAACTGGAATCTCTTACTTCTACTCTTTGTATTTACAAATTTGGTTACCTCAGTGTTTTTCGATAAATTTCTAGATGTCAAGTCTTACCAAAATCGTTTTTGGCTATTTCAGTAGACTTTGGAGCGCTTGTTGCTGGGTTTTTCTTCACTTGGGCACTAACCACTGACACTCTTTCGCCATGGCAGTTTTATTTGGGGCCTGTCGTCCCTTATTAACCTCACGATATCCCTGTACTAGGCGTTCAAAAAAGTACTGAACTGACAACGAACTTAAATTTACAATTTTAGTTATTTTATGATGCGACATTTATTTTTTGAAAAGCTCCAAAACTAGCCCACGGTTTTCCTTTGAATTACGTAGGACCGCGTGGGAAAGAAAATTAAGCGTAAACAATTTAATTTAATAATTTAATGTTGCTTTATGTCAAATACACTCTACAAATTCTCGCAAACTGAAAATACAATTTCGTTTGTTGAAACTTGCGCCAGGAATAGAGATACCTTTTTTCTTCTTTTTAATTGCAGCGATAACCGCTTACGCGATTTTGGCCGAGTTTAACGAAGCGAGCCAGTCTCGTGCTAACCGGCGCCAGTTGGACACACCAAGTGAGGCCAAGTCCTTCCCCACCTGATACCGCCAGCTGGTACCGCATCGAATACTTTCAGAGCTGGAGCGTTTATATACGTTTGGGCAACATGACCCAGCCAATGTAGCCGCTGAATCTTTATTCGCTGCGCTATGTCTATATCATCGTAAAGCTCATACAGCTCATCGTTCCATCGCCTGCGATAACGCTGCCAACGTGCAAAGGTCCAAAAATCTTACGCAGTGAATTCTCTGTATTTTTTTGTTGGATTTTATGTTGAGAAATGAAATAAATTAAAGTAAGGACACTATCAGTATACTCTCTTTTATTCATTTTCCCAACATATTATGATATATTGAACACTTTATCGTATCTGTATCAAATAAGGTGAAAGTGACTGTATATACATTTATACATAAATACATTTAAGTAATTGCAATGACATAAAGATACTAGCGAAAGAACTTGCCGCAGATAACGCAGCAACTAAATGGAACATTTATCAGCATCCTTATAAAAACTTTAACCCCTTTGGGGGAAAAAATATCTACCCTCCATCTGCATTATGTCACCAAGCAAAAATCTTTACTCAACTGAGAATCGGTCACACTCTCATGACACATGCCCACCTGCTCAGCGGTTCACCGAAGCCTACATGCCCTTTTTGTGGCTCCGACGAATTTACTACACTTCATCTGATAGATACTTGTCCTTCCCTACAAAATATCAGAACATCCTTTTTCTCAAGCATCAAACCATCGGAACTCCTCAAACAGACAACGGTATACAATTTAAATAAGATTTGTGATTATGTATCTAGATGTAAGTTAAGGCTATAAGACACCCTGTCATCTTTTTATTATACTAATAGCCGAAGGCCATAGTAGCCAGTGCTTTAGCTCTTTAAGTGGAATAGTTATTTATAATTGTTACTCTTTTCATAAATAAATAATAAAAAAAAAAAAATAATTAAAGAAATTACACATAAGTTTTTGTACATTCGTATATAATGAATACAACTTTTATTAATGTTGTGTGGGATTTTCTGTTGGTGTCAATATCCAACCTTCTCGTCTTTCTGGTCGTGGCTTTCTTTCTGGTATCCCATTATGAGCTATTTTTATCAACCGATTGCTAGGGGCTCGTATCTCATGAGTGTTCCATTATCGGCTTCAGGCTCTTTTGAATTTTACAATATCTGTTGCACCTGTCCGAGTTACACCACCCTGTATGTTAATAAATCTCGCGTTCTTCATAAATTTGAGCCCAATTCGGACGAAACAGTCAACCAGAAGTGACCCACTAAGATGCACCGAAGCCATTGACTTATAATTATATTCCACACTTAACGAGAATGTCACGATCTTTTTGATTCTTCACTTTATCTCTGGATTCACGCGCCTCTAATGAAAATATATTGTAATAAAAATATAAAATTTAATAAGTTAAATTTCTCAACTAAATCCGTCTTGAATTTATAAAAATTTACGCCACTGTAAACGCATCAGATATTCTACTATAAGTGCTTACCTCAAGTACATTTTTACTATCAATTCAAATAGAATATACTTATACATACATATGCACACACACACACACATGCATACGCAGTACACTCAAAGTGCTGTAGTTGTATTCAAAGACATTCACGAGGCATTCATTAAATTCCTCTTTTCTTTAGAAATTTTCAATGCTAACTACACTGTCTAGTGCTCTTCTGGGCCATTGTTTTATTTGTGTGCGCATAAAGGTAAAATAGCGTGGAGAAAATTTTTATATTGCATGTGATATTCCATACCCTCACCCTTTTTTCGAGCCAGCCCAGTCATGCACGCGAGCGTACTTCAATTATTGATTATTTTGGTGTACGAGTAATACAATATTTTTGTAGGTTATGCCTGCAACCCTACAAGGGTGCAGCTGTATGAGTTAACCATTGCAAGGGTGTATGTATGTATATGTGGGGTATTACAGGTGTGCGGGTGTATGTGAGTGCATTTAATTTATAAAATATACTACTAATAATTATAGTTCCATGCATGTCACGTTGATAGAATTGGGCCAAGTTTCGCCTCCGATTGAAGCTTGTGCTCTTGAAGCTTTTTTGAAAGAATGAAAAATAAATAATTTTTTGAGAATTTTTTTTTTAAGCAAAAATGCTCGTCCTTGCCTGCCAATGGTGGATGACTAATATCCTTCTCACAATTATCAGTTCCTGTTTCTTTCATTGGAAGAAATCCTTCTAGTCGATTGAAATCTTTAATGTTGGTACTTCAAACCCAATAAGTTACATTCGGACCAACAAATTTTGGGCTAGGAACCAATATGTAACGCAAAAGCATATTCTGCCTTGAACATTTGTCTTTGTATGTATTTATTTATTTATACAGTCACTCAAACCTTATTTGATACAGCTACGATTTTCTTGTTGAAACTTGCATAATCACAAGATTTGAATGTCATCAAAATTTGTGGACCGTTTTGAAGACAAATATAACATAAAAACATATGACATTCAGAATAAATCTAATCTTAAAATGGTGACACCTGGAATACACAAAAAGCTTTGCTGACTCCGCGCCACGTAGACTTCAAACTTAAAATGATGATAAAGTATACCCCAACAAAATACTAAATACCTTAAAGTTTTAGAAATTAGAATTAAACAGTTGTCCTGTTTTAACTGTGTCAGTGAAGTTGCGGCGTGAATCCCCGTTTTATTTTTATTTTATTAAATGAGCAGCCATTATTTTGCATTTTATGTTGAGAAATAATAAGAAATGAAATAAATCAAAATAAATGAAATATCTGCATACTCTGTTTTTCCATTTTCGCATCTGTACGAAATAAGGTGAGAGTGACTGTATGTAAAAATATATGAATACCGCTAAATTCATGTGAGTACTGTATATTTAATGTACTCGTATGCCATTGCGGGGGTATGGGAATTATTGTAGACCAGTTCACGTGCCTGCACTTAGGTAGTGATTATAGGCACAAAGTACCGATTGTAGAATTATTTGGAATTTTTGTTATATAAAAGAATAAATAAGTTAAAAAGCATAAAGTGGTTGTCAGAGGATTCACAGGCTTCAAGGTGCAAACGGATACATGTTTGAGTTCGCTAGTAGTACTTAGCTTTGCCTGCTTAGATAACTAGGTCAAGACCTTGGTTAAGTTAGGTTATACTGGCTGGGCGAAGCCATGTAGAGACCATTTTGGTCCATAACAATACCAGATCAGAGTCCTATTTAGCGAAAATATGCATCACTCAAGATGCGCGCACTACTTCCGAATTTTAGAAGTTACTCAAGCTTCAGTTTGGGCATAGATTCTAGCCTTTCAAAGCTGATAGCGCCCGGGTAGCATAGTCTAGTTTTCGTGAAAGCCGCACAGTAGCATAGAAGAAGCCAAAGACACAATTTGCCAGTAAAATGGCGGTAGTTAATCTGCCTGGACAGAAACATGGCTTTTTAGATAGCATCGCATTCCACTCTACAGACCGTCTCAACGCAATTTTTTCCAAGAACTTGATAGTTTAAATTGATAACACAAAACAGAAATATTGATGATTGAGAAAATGATTTTTTTTATTATAATTTGGTAGGTAATTTCATGTTATTTGTTTTTGAATAAGAATTTGAATAAGATATCCGACAGATATGCGCCGCGTCAGTGCAATTTTTTGCAACTTTTTCCAATAAATCTGAATAATAAAAAATGTGACCAAAAATGAGAAGGGATGTTCGTTTGGCTTCAATTCTTGCACGAGCCATATTTTATAGACACGCAAACCAAGGTCCTTACATACAATTTTTCACGTAGTCGAAGGACAAAGACCAATAATTTGAGTACGACGACCAACTGACATTTCGGTGACTTCTTCACACTACGCGAATAAATTTATTAGATTAGATTATATTTGTGGGGGGTTGGACAAGTCCAAGCACTCAGTCAGTAGACCATTGTACTACACCTGGATAGATATCAGTAGAAAGAATGGATTGTAAAAACGGATAAATTAGTTTTAGGTCACTCTTCCACAAATCTCTTCGATTCTTTGATGAACTTTAAGAGATCCGAAAGAGGAAGAGTATGAACTTTGTCAGTGTATTGCAACCCAATATCCTGAGTTTGATTCTGGAAAATACAGCTACTGAGAAAATGCTCTGCAGTGTCGTCATCTTCAAGACAGGGTAGGCATATCGGGCTGTTCACGAGATCCACGGGTCCAATATGCTGATTACACCCACCAGTACTCTCAGGTCCTTCGTGCTGAGTTTTAGAAGAAAGGTCGCTGTTTTCCTGTTTGGTTCTTTCACAAAGCACTTGGCAACTCTGCACGCGATCAACTTAGACCAACGACCTCTGTGAGTAGACCTCATGAAGTCCTCAATCCATAGTTGAATCGATGCGGAATTGACACCTAGAAAGGGTTCAGGCCTAGTGGCATACTTGCAGGGCCTTCATTTGCCAATTTATCAGCTAACTCATTTCTTGCAATACCACAATGTCCAGGCACCCAAATAAGACTAATGTTGTTGTGTTTTATAACACTGCTTATTTTTGTCCTACATTCACCGACTAACTTCGAAGACCAGCGCGGGTTAGCAAGGGCATTCAGTGGAGCTTGGCTGTCGCTACAAATTCTAAAACTGTTGCCCCGCCACTTTTTCTCAATTAGCCAGTAAGCCACATTCAAGATGGCATAGATTTCCGTACGGAATACCGTGGCCATCTGTCCTGTGGCATAGAAGTACTTAGTGTTTTCGTCTGAGTACCATCCAGATCCGCTTCCATCACTGGTTTTGGATCCGTCGGTGTATAAAGTGTGCTGATATCCCGTTAATATGTTCTCTGAACTTAACCATTGATCTCTATTTGGGATCAAAACGTCATACTTCCTACCGAAGCTAATGACAGGAATAAATTTATTACTATTTTTTGTTTTTTGCAAAGTAAATTTTCACATCTGAAAGCATTGATTTGGCGTTAACGCTTCATGATGGCTCCCGAAGTCTTATTGAACAGAAATATCAACACAGTTGCAATTCTCAGATATCAGACCATATTTATCGATATCGATAATTGGCATGTAGCAGCTAAAACACACCCTATACTATAGTTCCGTCCACACAAGTGGGAATGTTTTCGAGTGCTCTTGCCCAGTGGAAGAGGCTAGAAACGTTTATTTTACAAATGGTTTAAGCATCAGAGGTATTGCTGCAAGTATCTCAAAATATGCACATTTACCCTGCTAGAAATCGCTGGACAGCTTTGTGCGTTGAACCTAGAATGCACACATAAAAGTCACTATCAATGAAAGCACCGATGATGACTCCTTCACGGACTTCAGTTATGTATATAATATAATATTTGTAATCACAATTACTGAGATATAGGAATAAGTTGAATGTTGTCTCATAAATTTTCCCATTATTCCCACAAGGAGTATAGGGCCATTATAAAAATATTCCAATTTTCTCTATCAAAAGCTAGGGGTTTTATTTCTCTCGAGCTGTTGTTTCGGGCTGCAATTTCGCGCCCGATCTGCCTTTCCAATATGTGCTGGGCGTCCTGGCCTACGGTTGTTTTTCGGATTCCATTCGATGGCTATTTTTTACAGGAGTACTGACTTTACATTGCAGTTGAAATTTTTTATTTTGATGTGCGTTGACAAAAAGGAGGACTTCCAAACTGGTTGTAGTCGCCCAAAGTTCTATCTTGCTTTCTGAAGTCTGTGATGTGACACTAGCCCCAGATCCGGCACCGGAAGTAATAATGCTCCCCACGTAGCAGAAGGATTTGACATCATCGATCGGCTGGTTATTTATTCGTAGGAGTAGAGTTTTGGTATTATTAGTACTGATTTTGAAGCCATAGCTGCATAGTTAAAGTCACTAATACTGCCGTAGAGACCACAATTGACATCTCTTCCTTCGCGCTTTGCATTCATCATAATCATTCAAGAACAATATTAAAAAGTAGTGAGGACAAAACGCAGCCTTGCCAGACCTTCTGGGATTTTATTGCTTGTGGTTTATACCCACCTGATAATCGATATAAGTTTTAACGGCATTCCTTTACATGCCAGTGTTTTCCATATTACATTGTCGACGAGTCCATCAAATGCCTTTTCGATGTCTACAAAACAGAGAGACGGCGTCGATTTGTATGCGACTGACTGCTGTGCCATGATTCTTAGGCAGTTAAAGTGGTCTATGTATGACTTTTGTTGACGGAAGCCACACTGTTCAGGTCTCAGCTCTGGATTTATTCCTACTGTAATTCTTTTGCCAACTTTTGTTTACTGTATTTAGTAGGAGTGATGCCATGCCAATTGTAAGGTCTCACTTCTTGGGGATCTTCACAATCGCTCCTTCTTTCAGCTCTTCTGGGAGACATTCGATTTTTGTTAGTATAGTCGATAAAACAAAGTCATTATATTTTTCTACTTCATTCTAAATTTCTGTAACAGTCCCTTTCGAGCTTTTAGTTCTCACATAATTCACCTCGCATGCCGCTAATTAGAGTAGCATACAACTGGTTTCCTTTTCTGGTTCAGCAGGCACCACCTCCTGCAAAAAAGAAGAAAATAGAAATAAATAAAAAAATAACAAAAAACACTGAAAAAAACAACAACGGTGTAGGATGTAAACAAGTGTATGTAAATTGTAGAAATTTTCACACGTAGTACAAAAACGGACCAGACGAAATTTTCATTCTTACGCTGAAGGAATAAATATTTTTAGGTCAGTTCAAAGAGGAAAAAGTTTTACGTACTCACTTATGCATTAGTGCAAATATGCATACAATACTACTTATACATATATGTCAACACATACACCTGTATGAATACACATAAATATACTTTCGTGCATTTTAATAGGTAGTAAATGTCGGATTTTAGAAACCGAATGTAAAATCAGCTTATTTGCATATCTAAGCGTGTTAGCTTGGACGGCGAGAGTTCAGCTACCATTCCGCGGATGTACAGCTGTAGTAACGTGGACAAAGGCTCGTTCAATAACACATTTTTGTCATGGAAAAGCTTTTCTTAAAACCATATGCGGCCTGTAGCTAGAGAAATATGTATTTACTGGAGACCACAAAGGGATAGTAGCGCAATCTTTGATAGATGATATGCGTCACTAAATTTGTAATAAAGTATTTTTTATTTAGTGATTTATTTATTATTGATTGATTTATTTATTATTGATTGATTTATTTATTATTTATTGATTTGTTTAATTCTATGCATCAAAATTCTTGCAGACAATTTAAAACATATGGTATGTATGAAGATTTTATTCATTTATTCATTTAGTGAATCTAGAACTAATACTTCTAGTAACAAGTTTATAGTTGTTCGGCTTAGGCTAAGACCTTGCAAGGCCAATTATATGTTCATATTATATGACAACTATTTAAATAATTCATTGAGATATTAATATAATTGAAATTATATTTAGATAACTCAAAATCAGAAGCCAAAGAACTTGAAATCCATACGTCCAGAATAAAAAAAAATCGATTTCTTTTTTGTTTACAGATTATTATTCTTTATAGTATTTTTGTCAAAGTCGCATGTAAAAATTCTCCATAGATACACGGTGCTGGTCACTAATTAGGAGCATTTCAGCTAAGAAATGTTCAACCACCTCAACAACAACAACAACATAGATACAAAGTTATGGTAAAAAATATAACTGCCTGGCGAGAGTTTGATGCGCTCAGGTAGCTGTCCTTCGTTTGAGGCAGCGAAATTGGACCTGAAAATTTGATCTCGTTTTTGACTACTTTTCCCATCACGGTCTGCATCATAACTAATACAGTTTTTAATATTTTTTGATGCGTTTTTTTCTTAAAATATTCGAAATTGTTTTCTCTATAGTCTGTTGAGTCAGATTTTTGATATTTTTGAATAAAAAATTTTATAAACATAATGAAAGTGTATCATTTAAATTGCAAAATTTTTTTAAATTAAAAAATCCGGCTCGACAGACTACAACTACAACTTTATTTTACAAGATTTTTTTTACTTTTTTTCAAATTCATCAACATTTCAAGCAGAAATGGTGCAGGACGTGGAACAACTTTTTTTCATTGTACTTTGGGTCAGGTGATTTTTTATATACTAATTTTTGTAAAGAAAAATTAAAATAAATTTGTTTATATTTATTTCTATTGTTAACCCTTCTCAAAACAGTTTTTATTTGGCGATTTTTGGTGCTGGACGTATGTTACTCATTCGATGTTCTAGCAAGAATAAATCATTACTCCGAAGATTTTTTAGAGATATGTGAAAATGAATGCAACAAAGCAAAGTGAAATTTTACTTCTTCTACTAAGGATTTCAAATTTAGTAAGGCACACCATTCATTGTATGAAGAAATTGGACCAGCGAAGTTTAAAGACCTGAGCGCAAAACGAAAATCGAAGAAATTTCTTTTGAATGAGTTCGAGTCTATTAACATGGCACTGAAAATAAGGCCTCCAAATAGAGGCGACATATTCCAGCTTAGACGAGTCAATTAAATAGTGACGTTAAAGTGTTTGGTGTATACGATTAAAGTTAAAATAAAGTAATAAAATAAAAAAATACCATCAAACGTATACAAAAGCTGGTATTAGAACATTTTGGAGTATTATATTAAATTCTCACCTTGCTTTGGATAAGGGAGCATTGATTGCAAACAGCATTTCGGAACATTAAAACCAATCCTTTCTAAGAGACAAAGGCAGTCAGTCATTTCATCAAAAATATTGCATGCAAAAGTTGTGGGTAAGGTAAACCTACGTCTTTCGAGAGTTTGCAGAATTATTAACATAAGATGAGATGCGAACGATGGCGTAAGAGTTTGAAAATTAAGAAAACAACTTTAGATTTGATACTTCTCCAGTCGCGCTATTTTTACGATCGCGAGTTGATTATAAGTTCTTCAAAAAACTAAAACTTATTCTAGAAGGGAACGGACAAAGCTGACTAAAAATGGTTTAACGTATACAGCGCAGTAAACTTCACACTAAACCAAGAACAGAGTAAGGTTTCGCAATAACGAAGTAATGGTGACTATGAAAGCTTATAAAGTGCCAGCTTATATCAAAAGTAAGTCTTAGTTTTTAGTTGCATTAACGTTTTGCATGATATGTTTGATATATAGGGTTGCGCGAAATTAATCACCCTATCAAAAGAGTTATAATTATTGCAAATGCCGTCAATCATATTGCACCTTGTGAACTAGAGAGCTGCATCATACAAACAAATACATACAACAGATAAGCAGAGGTCCAAATAAAAATGAAAAAAAAAAAAAAAATGAAAAAAAAATTAAATCATATCCAAATGAGGGTTCGGACAGCCAATCGGTGGTCAAAGCCTTGAATAGCTTCACATTTAAGTCAAAAGTCCTAATAGAGTGTAATAATGCACTCAACAAACTGGCCACTCATAATCAGGTCTCACTGATTTTGGTACCCGGACATGAGCGACACGAAGGAAACGAGAAAGTTGACTTTTATACCAAAAAAGGGGCAGAATGGCTATTTATTGAACCAACCCCAATTTTCGGCTTTAACGAAAATAATATATAACAGGAAACCAAAAAATGGATCCAACCAAATATCATAGAACACTGGACAGCACAAGCGCCCTTAATCAACCCAAAACATTTTTGAACTTCAATGCCAACAGAGCAAAATCTGCTCTAACCCTAGATAAAAAGAGGTTGTCTGTAAAGTCGGTTTACTGACGATAGTTTAACGTGACAACGTCATAAGAAAATACTGATGTAATGGTTGCAATTTTCAAAACAAAATTTTAATTTTATTTATTTGATAGATATTTTGTATGGATATAGAGGAGGAGATAAATCGAATCGCAATGGAATAGGTCAAGTTACATTTACACAAAAGTGAAAAATTGCGAGACATTTATCAAATTCATGAAAGATATGTTCAATTTCGATTGTGCATCAGACGTTAATAAGTCAACAACACTAAGAGGCAACATCATCGATTTGCCTTTTTCACGACACATTACACTCGAAACACCCCCTTTCATTTCCTACTTTTCCTATCATCGTCCTATTCTCAACAGAGAAATGGTTCATTACCATGCACACAGGAATGTAAATTTGTGTCAAATTTTGTTTGCGGAATGAAATTTCGGCTGCGGAAACGTTTAGCATGCAGAAGGTATTTGGTGATTCGATCATGTCGGAGAAAAATGTTTATAAGTGGTACAAAACTTCAAAGAGGGTCGAGAACTTGTAGATGACCTGGAACGCTCCGGACGACCATCGACGTCAACAGATGACGAACACGTCAATAAAATGAAGGAGTTAGTGCTCAAAAATCGTAGGTTGACTGTTAAAGACCTTACTGATATGATCGGAATATCAGAAGGATCTGTGAAAACCATTTTGAAAGACCATTTGGGCCTACGAAAAGTCAAATCTCGTTTGGTACCGAAAACTCTCAATTTCTTGGAAAAAAGTCGTCGCGTTGATGTGTGTGAAACAATGCTTTCAGACTATCAGGACAAGCTCAAATGCATCATTACGGGAGTCGAGACTTGGATTTATGCTTACGACCCTGAAACAACCGACCAATCAAGCGAATCTCGTGCTAAAGGCGAGGCCAGTCCGAAAAGAGCACGTCAAAGTCGTTCAAAAATAAAGGTCATGTTGACAGTTTTTTTCGATTTTCGTGGTGTGGTGCACTATGAATTCCTTCCACCTCCACCTGGCCAAACTGTTAATAAGGAACATTATTTGAGCGTTATGCATCGTTTACGTGAAGCAATTCGTCTAAAAAAACCAGAATTATGGGCCAACAACTCTTGGTTTTTGCATCACGATAATGCACCGTCTCCCACTGCACTCGTTCTTCGTGACCATTTCGCCAAAAATTCCACGCATATCGTTCCGCAACCACCCTATTCGCCTGATTTGGCTCCGTGTGACTTCTGGCTATTCCCAAAACTCAAGAGACCACTCCGAGGAACGCGTTTCGAGTCGATTGAGGAGATAAACGCTGAATCGAAGAAGGTGCTGATGGCTATACCGGAAATTGACTATTTGGCATGTTTCGGGGATTGGAAAAATCGTTGGCATAAGTGTATTTCATCGAGAGGCGATTATTTTGAAGGGGATGAAACTAATTTAAAGGACTAAATAAAGATTTTTCATTTTACAACCAAATTCACCTTACTTTTTGCCCACAGTAGTACATATATATGCTCACTCAAGTAGGAGAGAGCCAGATGTCGAACGTTGCCGAATGCGGGGGCCAATTGTGCTCTTTGTCGTTCGTTCCGCGCTTTCGCTTGCAGTTCAAGCAAGGTAATGACGCATGAGCAAGATAACGACACATTTTTTTGTACGTGCAGCCGGCTAAATCGAATTATAAGACGTTATCACGTCAAAAAGGCCTCAGGATAATCTGTGGAACACTTATAGGTCACTTTGTCTGCAATAAATACTTTAACACAATGGGCTTATCCCAGTACCAAAATCATGCAGGTTCTGCTGCGATGAAGAGGAGTCTACGGAACACTTAATCACCAACTGTGAGGCATTAGGCCACAGAAAACACAGAATTCTTGTGCTGGGCTAATTATGTAATCAGGGGCGTAAATCACCCTGCTAAACTAAAAGGTGGTTAATAAAATTTCTGCAAAGTTGTCTTAGGATCACCAAGAATGCAGGTATCAAACTGGAATACGACAAAATCCATAAAAATATATTGGGAGGTTGAATTAGTTTTAAAGGTGACACACAGATGGCGCTATTTATCACTTTATCGCGTTGGCAATACTGAATATATATTCATGACAAAGCCTCATCCCTAGGCTGTGTTTATCAGTATCTGTTATTTCGCTGAAGTATAAACAACGCAGTGTTTTCGTGCTCCGAGTATGTCAACTTTCGTGCCGTCGAAACGCAATTTGCGGGAAGCTTTGCTTTTCTGCTTCAATTTGAAAAAAAAAATACAGCCCAAGCCCGTGAATTGCTGCAGGAGGCCTACCCAGACCATACTCCATCGATTTCAACATGTGAGTACTGGTTTCGACGATTCAAAAGTGGTGACTTTCACACCGAAGACAAGGAGCGTCTTGGCCAGCCCAAAAAGTTCGAGGACGAGGAATTGGGGGAATTAGTAAACGAGGACTCGTGCCAAACCCAAGAAGAGCTTGCTGAATCATTGGGCGTTGATAAATCAACCGTTTGCAAGCGTCTAAAAGCGATGGGAATGATCCAAAAGCAAGAGCATTGGGTCCCGTACGAGTTGAAGCTGCGCGACGTCGAACGGCGATTTTTCACGTGCGAATTGCTGATCGAGCAACAAAATCGGAAGGGTTTTTTGCATCGGGTGGTGACCGGCGACGAAAAATGGATCCACTACGATAACCCAAAACGCAAAAAATCATGGGGTTTGCCCGGCCACGCATCAACGTCGACGGCCAAGTAGAATATTCACGGCAAGAAAATCATGCTCTGCATTTGGTGGGATCAGGTCGGCGTCGTATATTTTGAGCTGCTCCAACCGGGCGAAACAATCACGGGGGATCGTTACCGACTGCAATTGATGCGTTTAAGCCGGGCATTGAAAGAAAAACGGCCGGAAACGGTAAAAAGGCACGACAAGGTTATTTTGCAACATGACAACGCTCGGCCGCATGTTGCTCAACCTGTCAAAAAATACCTTGGAACGCTTGGCTGGGAAGTGTTACCCCACCCGCCGTATAGTCCAGACATAGCTCCCTCCGATTATCATTTGTTCCGGCATATGAGTCTCGATTTGGCGGACCAGCGGTTCTCCTCGTACGAGGCTACCAAAATATGGGTTGAGTCATGGATAGCCAAGCAGCGGCCATAATTTTGGAGAAACGGCATCCGGAAATTGCCCGAAAGATGGGCGAAAGTTGTAGCTAGCGATGGCCAATACTTCGAATAAAATATTTTGTACCGTTTTTTCACAATAAACCCCCAAATCTTCGAAAAAACCTTTAAAACTAATTCAACCTCCCAATATTTAAAATTTCTTCTATTCTACTTTATTTTTGAAATAAAATTTATTTTCAAAAGACATAAAAATTTTCGCATTCGCGGTCCCAGCGACGGACTTTACATAGGAGCTGGATGGTCAGCTTCTTGGGCGCTTTTTGGCTGCAAACTAAAGTAATCAAACTGAAGAAAGGTGTCGGTCGCACTTAATTCAAATCCCCACCAATTTCTCGTAAATCGGGGAATAATTATTGCTCTTCGATTAGAAAACCACGTCACAACCGTTATATCTATCACACTGAGCTTTCTTGAATATCTCGATGCCAGCATAGCTCACGGGTTCCACAATAAAAACTCGCCAAGTTCTCGTTTGGGAATATGCGCACATGCAAAATGTTCATTTCTATATATTAAAAGTAGTGCACCTCTTTTCTATTTTAAATTCAATTTTACTAAATTTAAGTTTAAATTCACTTTAATTAATTTAGTTTGCTTTGTTTTCCCCTATGATTTTTATTCACCTTTTTATTTTCCATTCTAGTATTTTTTTGCAGCAGCAGCCCTGGAACTAATCTAATTTTCAAACGCTAATAACCTTTGGGCACGCAATTCATAAATAATCTATCATTATTATGGGTGCAAAAATGTGCGTGTGTGCTTGTGCGCGTGTTTGCGTGTCTGCATGTTCGCTCCCATGCATGTTTGTTGAAAGGCAGAAAAAAGGCATTGATCACAGCCATGAAGGCGATGAAGGTAAGGCGGAAAGAGTTAGTGGCGCAGCTGGTGGGGTGGTCGAGAAAAAATATTTATGTGTAAGTAAATCTGGTTGAAAGTTTGGATTTGCAGGCGAGGAGTTATATAAATTCCCATTTCTAAGAAGCCTCCGTATTAAATACTCGTATTGACTTACTTCATAAATTTGCTAAAAAAAGCCCACATTTTTTACTCTACCTTGAAAAAAGAATAAACCAAATTAAAAGCTTTCGCGAAATTGGAATAACTGAATCGGAAATAGCATTTGAAATTTCTGGATTTTACTTTTTATAAAGGGTGAGAAGAATTTGAGTTAAAAAAAATTAAAAAAAAAACAATTTAAAGCAAAATTCTTGCAGCTAAGTTTATACCACTTTTTTGAAAATAAAGGCAAAGACAAAAATATAAAAGCACTGCAATTTGACAAGCTTTGATTATTTATTTTTTAATTTTAGTTATTTTTTTTAATAAAAAATATAGGTTATTCCATAAAAAATGCAACATTAACTTTTCATCAAAGTATTTAGTCAGAACTTTTTAAACAAATTTAAATAAGCAGTGTTTTAGCGCAGTGAATGGTAATAAAATGTAGATTTGCGGTGGCTCAAAATTCTAGTTCGTTTTTGACATCTCCATATAAAAGAAATGTCGTGGATTTGTTACATGCAGAAAATCCAATAAAACTGCATACCCGAAAATTTTCTAAAAAAAAAAAAAATTGAAAGTGTGAAATTCTGCGATTCTCCTGAGAACTCTATATGTATGTATGTTTGTTAATGACTCCAAAACTTTTGATTTAAACCCTGATGAAAAAGGCTCTAAGGTACCTAAGCATAAGACCGGGCCCAAATAAAACAAGCAGCAGAGAAAACCTCTAAAATGGCATCCCTACTTAGAAGGCTGATTACAAATATGTGGAACTAACTCAAACGAAGCGGGAAATAGGAATGGCTACCATACTCTCCCTTCTCTGATACGGAGCTGAACTGTGGGAAAATGCGCTAGAGGTAAGTGACCAGTGCAAACTCTTAACATCGGTATAACGAACGGCAGCCCTGAGAGTTGTGCTCGCCTACCGCACAGTATCAGGGCCAGCCGTTCAAATAATAAGCGTTTCAATACCGATTGACTCTCGCAGAGAATAGGCGAGGAAAAAGTTGTGGACATTAGAGCAGCGCGCAAAATAAAGGATGGCAAAATGGCAAGATCGCTGGAGTAACGAAACATGCGCCAGATCGACGGCAAGGTTAATAAAAGACGTCGCCACAAGGTACAGCGGGAACTTCAGTGAAGGCAATTTTTATACAACCCAAATGCTTTCGGGGCACGGGTAATTTCTGAAATGCCTGTTCCAAATAGAGAATTGCCAACACCCCACATACAAATACGGAGATGTCGCCGAAGATGACGCTAAACACACTTTATTTTTGAATCAATGCATTGGAAACGAAAACGTCGTAGGCCGGAGAATGCAGACGGCCGTATAATAGTGAAATTGTAATCTACAAATGCTAAGCAGCGGGGAAACGTGGGAAATCATCAGTTTCACGGAAATAATTCTCTGGATAAAAGGGCGGAACGTAGACGCGGGCACTCAGGCCTGATTTCAACCATATTAAAAATGGTAATGCGTCACTTGAATGAAAAATAGTACTTTTGTTAAAAATATACCTGCCAGACTACCGAAAATGTGCTTTATATGGAAGAAAATTTTCCACGCATGGAAAAAAAGTATCAAAAATTAACGAGATTTTTCATCGACTTCAAACTTACACTAAAATACACACTAAAATTAAATGAGCTATAAAACTGCGTACCCAGATTTTTTCTAACAGAGCTAATGAAAAGTTGAACACTTTTAAGGGTTTTTGCCATTTTCACAAGTTTTTCTATATAAATCCAACTACAAGTATAAATGTTTTTTTTATTTATTTCTAAAAAAAAAAACAAATTGCATGGAAACTGTTGCGCATAATGTTAATAAATATAGTGACCTAAGATGTGAACACAAGTGTACATACTCCTACATATGGATTAAACGTAGACACATAATTGAGATAAAAATGGATACTCTATTGTCCCGAAGCTGGAAAAAGACTTAGTTAGGCAACATAAAAAATATATCACTAACACAAATCCTTTCAGGTTTTTAGGCAGAATGAAATCTTCCCAAAGTAAATAGAGTTTCAGGAGAAAATAATAGACCATATTTTTTGAGAATTACTAAAAATTATTATTAGTTAGCATCGGTATCCCCTTGGCCGTCGTTAAAGGGAAACTACACAACTTCTTTCTAAGAAAAGCGCAAGACAGATGTCTCATCGTGTGCCATTTCAAAAGCACTGTGGCCTCAATACGATATTAACAGAACGCTTAAGGTGATGGGAACCCCCCACCATTCAATTTCCAAACTCATTGCGGTGATCACTGGTCACTGGGTGATCGGCACTCATGCGGAGAAGCTTGGAATTCCGTACAACCCCCATTGCAGAAGCTGTGGGGATCCTGCAGAAAAAAGAAACTTTCTCTGCAAATGTCCGGCTCTGGCGGCTAGGCACTTGAGACTCCTCAGCGTCCCCCTTGGGGATGACTTGATGAAACTCTCGAGCCTAGATCCCTTTTCTCTCCTCCGCTACATCAACAGGACTGGATGGGTGTAGACGGTTTTATCTCCTCCCTTAATCCTTTCACAGGTAGTGGTCCACATTATGGTATCAAAACGGCACGTAAGTGCTACTTGTAGTGTACCTGGGGTACTCTTGCCATCTTGCCTACCCGAAACCTCGGGCATAAAACACCAAATAATGGAAAATGTTTTTTTCTAATAGGAATAGCCCTTGGAAATACACCTGCATTTTGTGTCTTTTTGTCATGAATAAGCTCCTGCTGCACTTTATTTGTGGCAAAATATCAAGACCGCATACCACAAATAGGAAGGGCTCTCGGTCAAAAGGAATTATACATCACTTATTGCTAAGTTTTGATTATTTGTTTATTTATTTTGTAATTTTATCAAATTGAATAGTTCATACTGCAACCAAACCCGTATGAAGCCATGTATGGTTTTGAGAATTTTTCCATCTAGCTATTACTAACTATTTTACAGTTTTGCTTATACTATTTTTTAAAACTAAGCATAAAACCAAAAATATAAAGCAATTATTATTGACATGTTTTGACTATACATATGTATATATATTTGTTTATTTTGTAATTTCAATTATTTTGTTGTAAGAATATAAAGGGTGCTTTACTTTCAGGGGCCGGAGTTGATTTTGAATAAAATACAATTTTTTAAGAAATTATTGTCATTTCTCTTTATTATGATAATACTGGTATGGCTCCATTACGTATGGAACAAAATATCGGCCAAATGGCCGCCACGGCCTCGGCGGCACACCTCCATCCGATAGTCCAAATTTTCGATGACGCTGGGGCATAATTGAGGTTCTATGCCATTACTGTGCCGAATTATCTCATAATTTAGCTCTCGAATTGTTGCTGACTTATCGACGTACACCTTTTCTTTCAAATGACTCCAAAGAAAGAAGTGCAACGATGTCAAATCACATGATCTTGGCGGCCAATGGACATCGCCGCGACGTGAGATTTTTCGGGGATCAAATTTTTCGCGCAAAAGAGTCATTGTCTCGTTAGCTGTGTAACAAGTGGCACCGTCCAATTCAGGCCATAAAAAGTTCGTTATCATCTCGCGATAGTGAACGCTATTCACAGTATCTGCCTGACCGACCTCATTTTGGAAAAAATACGGCCCAATGATGCCAACGGCCCATAAACCACACCAAACAGTCATTCTTTTTGGGTGCATTGCTTTTTCGGTAATCACTCTTGGACTATCATTTGCCCAAATGTAGCAATTCTGCTTATTGACGAATCCACTGAGGTGAAAATGTGCCTCATCACTGAAAATGAAAAATCACGAAGTGCGCGATATTCATTTTGATTTGAACGCTTGTTTTCATAATAAGCCTGAATAACTTTAGCGCGTTACTCGATTGTGTAATTTTCCATGATTCAAATTCAGTTGGTTCGAGATTGAAAAATCTCAAATGAAATGCAGAAAAAACCTTCAGGTTTAGGTATGGTTTACATTCAACATCGGCCTTTGAAATTTAACCACCCGTTAGTTCACACTAGAGCAGGTTCCCTTATGTGAAAGTTTGAAAAATTTATAAAATTCGACAAATTTTCATCAAAGTTTTAAAGCATTTACTCAGAATTTCTGGAAAATTTTCAATTACGCAATTTTATAGCTCACAAAATTTCGGTAAAGTAAAGTGAAAGTTCCAAGTAGTTGAAAAATTGTGGTTTTTTTGGCTCCCGGGATTGAGCATTTTCTTCCCTATAAAAAATGGAATGTTAAATAGAGAAAATCCACAATAGCGCGACCGAAATTTTTTACCTACTTGAAACTTTTACTTTAGTTTAGGTTGACCTGGCTAGTTGAAAGCCATTATATAGACCTATTGGTCCTTAGTGGTATCAGATGGAGCTAGACTTTTACGTTTCTTTGAAGTAGACATCTTATAATGAGTCCGCGACTTTTTCGAATCTGAGTAAACTTTGAAACTCTAGCTCCGAGATATATTTCAGCTTCTCATATTGTAGAGCTACTAAGCACTTCATTCGTGTTTAGGCTAATGCAGGGCAAAAATATAGAAGGTGTTCTAAAGTTTCCCTCTCTTCTAGTCTATTGCAAAATCTGACAATCGTATGTAATTCTTATCCTGTATGCGTGTCCCGCTAGCAAATTGTGGCCTGTCAGCATACCTACGATAGTTCTGCTTTCTTTTCTAGATAGAGCTAGTACGAATCTGGTATATTTATTTGTATTTCCGCGGTTTTGCCAGAGACTAGGTTGTTCCACCTCCTTTCACGTCCGCAGCGATGTCACTGTAGATTTTCTGTAAGGGTTTTATTACGTCGTTTTCTTGTTCAAGTGGCTTGTAAACTGTGTTATTGACAATCTCATTTCAAATTTCATTTCCTGCTATGGTTAGTCACTCATACGCCCCGTAGACCCAATCTTACTTATATGTAGATTCTAAATGGTCACTGCACGCTAATTACGTTCACCAAAAACTTTCGCTTTAATGTTTAATTTCATATGAACAGACCTTTTGTTGCATTTAAACCAGCTGGAAAGCAGCAAACAACAACAATACAACGAAAATGCTTGTCAATATGCTTGAAAAAAATTCTACTTATATGTAAAAAAATGTTCTGCGTATATGAAAATAAAAAACACATAACGCAAAGTTATAAAAACTTTTGAACAGCCGTGAATGCATGTATGTAGTGAGCAGGGTTTGCGTTCATAGACTCTCAGGTGAAAGTTTTTATTTTATGTCACTCAAGGGTAGTAGAGGATCTTTGGCGCATGCACGACAGACATACCTATGTATACGCAGCAGTATTACCTACAAGGTAACTTTGCAACCTACCATAAAAATAGAAACACTATGCAGCCTTCTAAGCATGCCTAGAGGCATGTGTAGGTGGTAGTGGCAAGGACACTCTGAACTCAAAATACCTCGCTGCAGCAGATCGCAATGCATAATGCCAAAATGTGTGATAGACGCAGCTTTAAAATGTCACTGAGCGCATGTTTGTATGTGTTGGTGTGCACTTGTACGCGTACTATATACGTTGCTAGTGCATTTGTGTGCACTTAGAGTAGCTCTCATGGGCATATTTATTTTATGCGACTGCAGTTAATATGCGAAGGCTAGAGTAGCATAGCGTCCGAGTCATGAGCGAACGTATTTGCGAGTAAGAGTATGCCACAGACCGACAATTTTGTATGCAGTTATGTGCATGGCTACATAAATACAGGTGCATGCACGAGACCTGCAGCCATGCCAGCACTGGCAACAACACACCGCAGCCAACAAATCTATAATTCATTCTATTGAAGTCATTAAATCAAGCCGCACTTAGGAGATACCACAAACAACTCATGCCGTCCATTGCCCATAACTCGATGCTGTGTTTGCTGTGCTAGTTTACAATTTTAACACATTTCTCTTTTCCGGTTTTTATGTGTGTTTACTGTTTTTTTGTTTGTTCTTATTTTTTTTTTTGTACAGTAATAAAATATAGTCATTCTCTTATTTTTCTGCCACTCACTCAAATATTCCTGTTTTATGGCTCTCTTGGTCGCTGTTCAGGTCGGCATAAAATTGACATGTTGATGATGTTGACGTTGCCGCATCAGCGAGCATGCAACTATGCTCCCACACTGTGCACATACATACATACATTTGCTACCTACTTTTGCACATATCGATGTGTATACCTTTAACTGAACAAAAACCTTTTAGGCATGCCTTTGCGTGTAAGTGTAGGTATGTATGTAGGTGTGTGTATGTAGTGTTTTACATGCATGAGTTTTCGTAGCAGGCTGCATGTCTGCTTTGTTAAACGCCGGTATTAGCATAACATAGGAGTCATATGCCCTGAAATATGACAGTGCTAACTAACAGTTATACATCAACCTTTGGTTGGGCCTGTGGAGCGCCGAAAATAAGTGAGTGGATTGGATAAAGGGTGTTACTTAGAATTAGCCCAACAGTTGTTGTAGTGTGTTTGATGGTTGCAATATGCTTATAACTCGAAAGATGCAAAAAATGACGTTTAAACAGTTTGATTACCCCAAGTCCATTGAAATTATCTGCGTATATAAGGGTGACCATATATGAAAACGACTATATCAGCATATTTTCTAAAATTTAGTATTGCCGAGCAGAAGCACTTAGTACATCACCCGACAGATACGACAGCAAGTTTTTTTCTTCATACAATATACGCAGTCTTAAACGAGGCACTCAATATTAATTACACACTTAAATGTTCGTACTCCAAATTATGGCCGGGCTGCTTCTCCTATTTATGGCGGGCGCCTTGATGTCGTTCCACAAATGGAGAGACTTACAGTTTTTTTTTGAAGTGAAACTTCTTAGGCGTCGATGGACGAGCGAGAATGGAAAGTACAATTTCGAGGCCATGCAACGTTTTGGGATTTTCGTTCGGCGAGAGAGAAAAAAATATAACGTAGAGGAAAGAGAGAGAGAGAGCTATACCTTATATATATCTTAGATACACTTTAAGCTATTTTTCCTGAGTTTTTCCTTGTGGTTGCTAATTTCTAGTGAGAAATAACACAGCCTACTTTTTGGCGCTTGTTTGTTGGTGCAAACTTGAAGGAAATATATTTTTGGTGCCTATTTTTTTTCGTTATATTTCCTTGGTGCCTACTGTTTGGGACGCTTTTTGGTCACATTTTTTTTTTACGTTTTTTTTTGGCGCCTACTTTTTGGCGTTTATTTCCGTTTCCTGGTTAGTGCTTGTGCGTACTATAAAGTGCGGTCCATTCTGGCGTCGGAATTATTCGTATTGCCTTGCGATAATTTGTGCCGTTTCTGCAGTCCTGGAATCGTTGCGTTTATGCGGGCGATAAGCATTCGGAGTAGTGCACGTTGTTGCCACGGTTTGTGTCCGCCGTTTACCTACACCGGTCAACCCTTACCCGTTTTTTGTAAATTTTGTCTATTTGTATTCTCTGCAAATGTTGTGAATTTATTTAGATATTATTCTTTCTCCATCTCTCTCTCTCTTCCATTCTCTCTCGGGTCTCTCCCTCTTTCTTTGTCTGCCATGAAAGTTTCACTTCTGTTATGTGTACTGCGCTACACGACCTTATTTGTTTTAAGTTTTTGGGAAAATTTGTTGTAATAATAAATTTTTTTTATATCTGTAGTGTGCCTAATGGCCCTAAAGATTTTGTTTGTCCTGTTACATACTTTAGAAGTAGTTAATACTCCTATTGACAGGCACTACTACCTGTAAATGTTTTACATGAGGTCCTATTTAAGCTAAATGTTCCCTGCCTCAGGCTGGGAATTGGTTGATAGCCAAATTCCTTAAGCAAATTTTTCGATTTGCAAAAAAATTCTAAGAAATCTGCAACAGTAGCATTCTTGCTGTCATCGGGACTCATTTGATATCAATGAAAAGTGTGCAGTCTTGTTTTTGGCATGGCAATACAGTTGCACAAGATATGCTCTGTGGTCTTGTCACTCTCCATCCAGAATCTACACTTTGTCTCATTTTCAATAAGAATTGTTTGAGAGATGTTTATGTAAGTAATAGCCGTGACGTATCAGAAAATCTACCATTTTCTTGATGTCTACTTTACGCAAGTTACGCAATTCCCTATTGTAGGCAAAAGGTCTTTGGCGGAGTTCTTAAGTGATTTCCAAATGGGGCATTTCTTGGGTATTTTCCCCTACTGTTAACCCTGCATTTCGCTTCTGCCAGTTGATACCACAGTGAGATTTTGGACCGTGAAAGTCTGTTTCCGACTCTGCTCTAGCGAGTGCATCAGCAAATTTCATTACCATTTATTCCAACTTACCCACTTTAATGTACCCATTCGTGGCGTCTTATGGCAATTTTTTGTATCATTTTTCTAATAACAGCCGGAGTATTTCGCTGGGAAATCAAAAGTAAACCTTCCCACCCAATTCTACTGCGAAAAGAGCACAGCCATTGCTTCTTAATCCCTTACAATTAGATGAATTAACTCACCACCCCCTATTCAAGAAAAAATTTCTTGTGCCCGGACTTGTTTATTATAGTGTGTACGGGAATAAGTTTCCGCCCTCGTAAAAGAGGTGTCGCTTCTGATACTATTTTTGTGTTCGCTCTCGTAATATACCGATGATTTGAAGGTATATATATGAGGTCTTGATTGCAGTAGTTGGCATTAGGTTTTGAGCGTAAAGATAGTTTTTTTATTTGACGTCAAAAATCGTCACGTTCATCCCGAAAAAGCAGCATTTGCGGGAAGTCATCTTCATTATTACCTTTAATGAAAAAGTGCAGCTGAAACGTGGCGTATGTTGATCAATATTTATGGAGATCACTCTCCATCAAATAAAACTTGTAAAGAGTGGTTTCGACGCTTCTAAAGTGACAACTTCGACGTGAGTGATAAAGATCGCGAAGGGGCACCGAAAAAATTCGAAGATACTCAACTACAACAATTATTTGATGAAGACGCATGTCGAACCTCGAACCCTTCATAATATGTCAAAAAAGTTGAATGTTGACAGATCAACCGTCGGTGAACGCTTGCACTCAATGGGAATGGTCTTGAAAGCAGGTAACTCGGCGCCACATCAATTGAAGGAGCGGGATACCACGAGACGTTTGGTGACGTATGATATGCTGTTTGAACGGCAGGAAAGAGAAGGTGAAATATTTTCTGCATCCCCTCGTCAGTGGCGATCAAAAATGGATCTATGTAATATGACGACCTTAGGCGTTGGAGCCTTCCAAGTGAACCAGGTTCATCAGCAGCGAAAAAAATATGAATGCTTCAAAGGTTATGTTGTGCATCTGGTGGGATCAGAAGGGTGTCATCTATTATGAACTTCTTGAACCATCTCAAGCCATCACTGGCAATCATTACCGACTGCAGCTAATTCGTTTGAATCGAGCTCTCAAAGAAAAGTAGCCGGATTGGGACGGTAGACATGACCAACTAAATTTGCTGCATGACAACGGCAGGCTACACGTTGTTAAATTGGTTCAGAAATATTTAGAGGGACTGAATTGGGAAATCTTGCTCCACCCACCATATTTCCCAGACATTGCACCTTCGGACTACCATCTGTTCCAGTCTATGCAGTCAGCGCTTATTGGTGAGCGGATCACTTCTTACGAGAGCATCGCAAACTGGTTCAATGAATGGATCAAGTCAACAGAATTCGAATTTTTTGTCAGAGGAATCCGTATGCTGCCTGAAGGATGGAGTAAAGTTGTAGCTTCCAATGGCATATTCTTCACATAATATCCTGTATTATTTAGTTGCTTAAATAATTCATAACTTTGGCTCAGAAAGGACGTGTATCTATTCCCATACTCAATATTAATTAACACTAAATAAATAAAACAATTATTTTGATCTTTAAATCCTGTGCCAAACTCACGTTCAATCATTCTTAAAATTAGTCCTTTAAATTAGTGCAAGAAAGGTGTGTTAAAAAGGTTTGCACTTAAAGATATTTTTTAAGAAATCAATGTTTTGGTAAAGATTACAGACTCTCTGGTTCTTTAACCCTTTGAAGACGAGTGTTGGCATACAGCCGCCCAGGCCAATTTACCGTTCCGGACGCTAGGTGCCCAAATTAGTTCGTAGCTAAAAGGTTGTCGCGAGCCTGTCTGTCGTTATGAACGATAAGATACGCATAGGTATAGTAAACGAGTGACGTTTTCATTCAAAGACATTAGGGGCCCTTAGCGATGAAATCTTATCTTCTTTATAATGTAAACTTACGATGTGAGACGACTGTAGAGTCCGAACGAATTTCAGTTCTTCGATTCAGTCTCTCAGTGTCACTCCCAGAAGAACTGCCAGGCCTTTTGTATATTTTATATTTAATCCTACGTACGATGATGACAATTCTGATGACGGCATTACTTCGTCAAGTGGAAGTGAAATCCGTGCAATAAGGAATCCACTCAGGCATTTCAACATTAGCAGTGATAGCGGTTTGTTTATAATTATTTTTTGATTTTATGAAAAATTGCTTTTGTGTTAAGGGGATAGATACCTGTAAAATTTCGAAAAAAAATTTTTTTTTCATAAAATGTTAATATAACATAATCCTTTAGGAAAATGTCAAAAAATTTTTAGAACGTAAATTTAAGTATTTGTTATGTTATAGATCGTCTACCGTGACGACTCTATTCTTTGCGTTCGAGCGCAGGGAGAGGTATAGTTACGTTGCATTCAAACTTTAGACGCGTTTTTTTTTCAAAACTATTATATATTTTTCGGATAACTCCAAAAGTTATTGACCGATCTCCCTGAAATTTTGCACACATTGTTTTTATGATATCACTTTCTATGTGAATTTACGATTCGAAATTCAAAATTACAATTTTTCGAAAAAATAATTTTTTCGAAGCAAAAATAGTCACAAAATTCGCCCCACAATTAATTTTTTTTTTTGAAACATTTTATTCCTCGAATTTTTTTTTCCATTATTGTTTAATTCATATAGAAATAATGACATTAATAATCAAAAAATGTTTGGTTGTTTGTATTCAGGTCACTGACGCCGATGCTACAATGCCCGCCGATTCAGAAGCGCCGCTGCGACCTTTCTGGAAGAATTGAGCGCACATCCGCCAGTTTAAATGATTAGAAACAAACAAAAAAAAAACAATTTTTATATTATTTAAGTGTATAAATAAACTGTATGCCAATTTTGAAAAAAAATATTGACTTCTTCATTTTAAATAATTTTAATGAAAATCAGGGAAAATATGGCTGATTACAGGTATCTGCCCCTTAAGTAAAGCTTTAGTTTTTTAACGTTCTACGTATTTATTTTCTTTACTGCGCACTCCAATACCTCTCGTCCTCAGCAGCGCTCGGCCGTCGAGCGGCTCCATCTCCAAAGGGTTAATATGTCTTTAGCAACTTAGGTAAGATTAAGTTGACCAGGCTGGCTGAAAGCAATCACATATACCTATTGATTCTTAGTGTTACCAGATGGAGCTAGAATCTAAGTAAACCTTGGAGCTCTATCCCAGAGAGGTTTTCTAACTTCTCATATTGTAAAGCTCCTAAGCATTTTAATCTGGTTCTAGCTAATGCTGGACAGGAACATAGAAGTGTTCCCTCTCGTTGTTTGTGATTCCTATCTTGTATGCGTGCGCCGCTAGCAAATTGTGGCCTGTCAGCATGCTTACGATAGTTCTGCTTTCTTTTCTAGACAGAACTAGTATGAATCGGACGTATTTATCTGCATTCTGGTTACAAATGGTTTTCGCGGTTCTGCGAGTGGCTAGATTATTCCACCTCCTGTCTATCCGTATTTTCATGTCCGCAGCGATGTCTTTGTATATCGTATTTAAAGGTTTCAGTATGTCGTTTTCTTGTTCGAATTTTCTGTAAACAGCGCTTTTGGTAATCTCATCTACAATTTCGTCTCCTGCAATGCCCTTATGTCCGGGTACCCAATAGATATGCAATTGTCTGTCTGCGGCGAATCTCTCTATGGCTTCCCTGATTTTTAAAACATTTTTAGATGACATTTCATATGAGTTTATCGCCTTTATCGCAGCTTGGCTGTCAACGTATATATTTATTTTGGAGTTGCTTGATGTGTTTGCAATTGCTATTTCTGCAGCCTTTCCTACCGTAAAGAGTTCTGCTTGAAAGATACTACAGTGATGAGGAAGCTTAAATGGGCTTCTGCCATTTAAATCTTCAAAAAACCCCTTCATAAGCTGCAATTTGCTTACCAAAAAGGAAAATCCACAGTCACAGCACTGCACACACTCGTTGTCAATATAGAAAAGGCTATAAATCAAAAAGAAATAGCCCTATGTTCCTTTATGCACATAGAGGGAGCCTTCGACAACGCAAATTACAAATCTATGGAAACAGGACTCGAGAAAAGAGGTGCAGACCCAATATTAACACATTGGATAAGCCAAATGCTTAATCAGAGGATTATTAAAGACTCGTTAAGCCAAGCTGAACTTAATGTCACAACAGTAAAGGGATGTTCGCAAGGAGGAGTTCTTTCTCCACTGCTATGGTCCCTACTAGTTGATGACTTGGTGCAGCACCTAAACAATAAGGGATTTATAACCATTGGTTATGCAAATGACATATCTGTTATAATAAAAGGCAACCATGAAAGGACACTAACAGACTTAATGCAAAATGCCTTGAACGCAACATGGGAATGGTGTAAAAGGGAGGGGCTGTCGATCAGCCCTAACAAAACCACAATAATCGCCTTCACAAGAAAAAGAAAGTTAGAGTTTCCTACTTTGAAAATAAATTAAACAGTGATAGAACTAAAGGAAGAGGTCAAGTATTTAGGTGTAACCTTAGATAAACACTCACTTGGGAATCACATATAAATAATATAACAAAAAAAGGCACGAAATGCATGTGGACAACCAAACAATTACTAGGGAGATCCTAGGGAGGGGCCTCAGTCCTAGTATGGCCCTCTGGATATACACCCAAATGGTTAGACCAATCATACTGAATGGGGCACTAGTATAATGGAGCAAATCTATCCAAGAAACAGCGATAACCAAACTGGGAAAAGTACAAAGGCTTGCTTGCCTATGCATCACAGGGACTATGAGAACTACCGCAACAGCAGGCATGGAAGCACTCCTTAATCTCCCACCACTTCATATACACATGAAAGAAAATTTCAAATTAGGCAACCTCACCGGTCACCTAAATATCCTAAATAAAATCAAAAACACCATAAGCATGGCTCAAGTCTCAGACCACATTGACCCAACCCTCTGTTTCACAAAAGGATACACAGTTACCTTTCCTGAGAGGATCGAGTGGAAAACAAACCCATAATGGATGAATGATGATTCTCAAAAATGGTACACTGATGGATCAAAAATACCTTATGGTGTAGGAGCAGGAGTAGTGGGGCCCAGAATCCACAAATCATACACTCTCACCAGGGACACCAACATCTTCCAAGCGGAACTATACGCAATAATGGAAGCAGCAAACATCATGCAACGTAGAAACCACAAGAGAGTAAAGATCAAAATACTCTCGGACAGCCAATCAGTTCTAAAAGTCTCATTAATTTGGGTACCGAGCCAAAAAAGGGGCAGATGAAAACTTCATCGGACCTAGTCCCATGTTCGGATTCAACAAAAACAGCCTGAACCAAAAAGTAAAATACTGGGCCAGAACTCTATTAAATCAGCATTGGAACAACGTAGAGGGTCTTAGACACTCCAAAAAGTTCCTAAGTTTCAACGCTAAAAGAGCTAACATGGCCCTCACGTTAAACAAAAACAGCATTCGCACTCTCACAGGCGCCCTCACGGGTCACTTCACCTGCAACAAACACTTATATAAATTAGGCATGACTAACACCAGCATCTGCAGATTTTGCTGCGAAGATGAGGAGTCTATAGAACATCTCATTATCGAATGTCCGGGATTGACGCATAGAAGGAAAAGGTTTTTAAACAAGTTCGTGCTTACAGATGAAGACCTTCAATCACTCCCTCAGAAGGAGCTGGTACAATTCATAAGCATACTTAACAGTCAATAGACAGCATAGGGTGCACAATAGATCAATATGGTCGCAGTGCTAAAGGGCCATACCTTAACCCTTTATAACCATTAACCATTAACCATTTAAATTGAGTGTTTACTTTATTACTGTTTTCTTTATCAAAGTATTTTATTTCAGTTTGACTTAAAATTTCACCTCATTACCCAGAATTATATTTATTATTCAATGTTACCCAGTGGAAACCAATTCCAATTACTTCAATTAGACATTACTTTCAGTGGAGAGTTTAATACTTCACTTGAAACACTTCTAAGTTGGCATTATTTTTCCAGCGAAATAAGTTCACAGAAGCCTGCTTTGTTTGGTGTTAAATTTTGTAAATCTATTTGATCTGCACGTTGCAAAAAATGCCTTAGAAAATTGTTCTTTCACAAAATATTTTGTAGTATAAAGGCTTGATGCAAAATACCAATTAAGGGGAGCCTGTTATCAGTGGCTTCAAAGAAAGGAGTTTCTTCTCAATTTTTTTCGAGGCGAAAAAAGCGACATACAGGAATCATCTTTTCCATTTATTTGAAGGCATGATTGAAATAAAAAAACAAAATGGCGGACATATGAGGGATCTCGCACAGCTTCTCGTTGCGCGCCAGTAAAACGGCGTTTAAGATTGCGGTCGTAGTTTTCACCTGAAACACAAAAGAAAAATATTGTCTTATTCAGAAGGCTTTCCCGCATGTAATAGACTACTCTTTTATAAAAATATGAAAAAATGAACACACAATTAATTATTGAAAAAGGGCTTTTTTTCGCTATTTTTTTTTTTTGTTTCAAAAAAAGTGTTAATTAACATTAAAAAAATGAATTTTTTTTTGTATTTTGTTAGTTAATTAAATAGTTGCGCATTTTAATTATCTTTATATAGAATATCGGTTTGAAACGATAACTTTCGTCGTTTTTTTTTAACCTTACACGTCATTTTCAAAAAAAGTTTTCAGAAGGTAGATAGTAGATATACTCACACAAGGGACGGTACACTGGCCTGTAACTCTGAAATCCCTTTGAATTCCGCTATACAATTTTAAGGGCATATTCTCCTATAATATTATATGTCTACCGATTGCAGTAAAAAAATCGATTTTTTGAAGCCGACTGATAAGGGGCCCCCCTTAAGTGGAATACACACATAAAATTTCATTGAAAATTATTCTCTTCCACAACTTCAGTTGGCCCCGTCCCGTCCGTCGCCGTCCTGTTAATTTCCTTTTTGTCGGCCGCACTTTGTTTATACCTGCTTGGCAGCTCCTCATATGCGCAGCTCGAGTGCTTACGTTGCTTTCATTTATACTTAAAACAAAATTCGCTTAATGTCTCCACCCTTTATTTTAATACTTTTATGACAGAAAGAACTTAACAACTCTGTAAGTGAAATGCGCCACAAATTCTTTCTTTCGCATGGCGCTTGAGTGTGTGGCTTCTTAGAACGCCGTCATGTGAGTTCATCATTTGTATTTCCTAAAGCCGTTTCGCGCCCCATTATGCTGTCAGATGTTAATAGACTTTTATGCCCTCGCTTTGCATTCGTTGACATCCCTTTGACGGTTGCCATTATAAATATTTAAAGCTTTCAATTTTCATATGCTGCGGTTGTTTATAAATTTCAAACATGTTTCCAAGTGCCTTTACTA
Organism: Anastrepha obliqua; assembly: GCF_027943255.1. Taxonomy (NCBI): domain Eukaryota; kingdom Metazoa; phylum Arthropoda; class Insecta; order Diptera; family Tephritidae; genus Anastrepha; species Anastrepha obliqua. The sequence continues at coordinate 122,038,318 of NC_072896.1, read as the reverse complement.
TTCTGTTGCCAATCTTTCATGCAATGCTTTTTTGTTCGTGTTTTTTTCGCTTTCCGTTTTTGGTAGCTACTCCTTCAAATACGCTCATTAGCATCGAAAGTGTCCCTCTTTTGCCAACATTTACTATGTTTTATAAAAGCATATGTAAAAAGAGCTAGTAAAAGCGCCGCAAAAAAGAGGCTCGTAAAATATGAATTATGAGCGCATATTGGCAATTTGAAGGAATTCTACCACCACACAACCTCGGCCTAACAGTCTTCAGCACCCGGTGGGCTTTTCTGCCTCTCTGCTGCTCTATTTTTTGCTGCTTTCACATTGTCCTTTGCCTTAAGGCGCTCTGCTCGCTCTGCACAGCAAATTATCACATACTACGTCAGTCTCTTGACATACTCATTATGCAGTCAATAAAATGTTTTGCTTAGTCTACTTTTAGGCATTGGCGACGGCAAAGTATTACCAATGCCATCGACAAGTGCTTAAGGCAATATGAAATGTTGCACGACAAAAGACAAAACCATAATGGATAAAAAATATATGAAAAAAGGAAATCAAAATACAAATAAAAACAACAATAACTATAAAATAGCAGTAAGCCTTCGCGATTCCTGCACGGGCGGCGCTCATTAAATCATAATTTCGTACAAGTTCCTTTGCGCCAGTTCTGAAAGACGTCACAGCGTTTGCGTACGTACATAAATACGAGAAACTATAGAAATGCAAATTATGTTTAAGTAGTAAGTAAAAGCTTAAGCAAAAAAGATGACAACAAAAAATACGTGCAAGGCAAATGGTGAATAGTAAATGACGCAGAGCCGAACGGAAAAGCATAAAAGTAACGACACACTGGACAAAAGATACACGAGAAGCTTTGAAGTACAGGAAGTGCCACTAATAAAGATGATTTACGCAGTGTAGTTACGCCTGTAGAAGATTACGTACTTGCAGTTATGTATGTGCGTGTGTGTGTGTGTGTGTGAAAGTTATTGTTGGCAACGAGACAATGAGTAGAAAAACATATCTATGCAAAGTGAGGCTAAGAAAATACTGCAGTAATAACTATTTTCTGAAAGTTGCAAAGACCCATAATGATAAAGTAACTGGCGGTGTAGTAGGAAGCATAGCCAAAGCCAATGCAAATGGTTGGGCCGGTTCAGGATGCTTTGATTTCCTGCCCATTAGTTGGAATAGCGCATTACTAGCTCTGCTGGCAATTGGAATTTGGAATATCAAATGCAGAATGCGGCTTAGGGGAAGTTTTCTTTGTTAATAAACACTACTTGGTTCTACCGTAAATTCTGTTACAAGTTAAGTCCGTTGCAGGTATGAAATTATGATACTTTTTTAATTAAATTAGTTTTATTATAATTAGTAAGCACTAAAAAAGCGAGCCGCCGTAGCCGAATGAGTTGGTGCGTGACTACCATTCGGAATTCAGAGGGAGGACGTCGGTTCGAATCTCCGTGAAAGATCGAAATTAAGAATAAGTTTTTTCTAATAGCGGTCGCCCCTCGGCAGGTAATGGCAAGCCTCCGAGTGTATTTCTGCCATGAAAAAGCTCCTCATAAAAAAATATCTGCCATTCGGAGTCGGTTTGAAACTGTAGGTTCCTCCATTTGTGGAGCAACATCAAGACGCACACCACAAATAGGAGGAGGAGCTCGGCCAAACACCCAAAAAGAGTTAACGCGCCAAATATATATATATATAAGCACTAAAAAAAGTTAATTTTCATTCGAAATGGTCACCATTGGCTTTTGCACAAACCATCAAACGATTAGGCCATTCAGCTATTGCAGCGCGCACGGTTTCCATGGATATTGGTGTCGCTGCTCGAACCAAAGATTGTTTGAGACTCTCCAAATTTCTGTGAGGTTTTGGACAGGTCATGTTCTCCAATTCCGAGCACAAACTGCAGTCCAATGGATACAGATCTGGACTTTCAGACTGCCAATATTATGCGGAAATGAACCCAGGAATACGGGTTTTTGCCACTGTTGGGTGCTTTTGCTGGAGCGCGATCTTTATGGAAGACCCCAAGTTCTGCATTGAAGAGAGTACTGCTCAGCGGCTTCACCAGACCTTCTAAAACATCCTTCCGGCACACTCCTACTTACAAGTTTTTTTGAGCCTGATTTCTTTTTGTACAAGGATCGATTTAAAAGTCCGCGCCAATTCAGACATATCGCACTACTGGCGATATCGGGGAAGAACACGCACTAAATTTCAGCCAGATCGGTCTATGTTTTGTGTGTGACATTTGTTTGAATCAAGGAGGTCGAGGGATTTTCCTTTTCTATCAGAACAACGTGCCAACTCACGCCGCAACAGCTGCGGTCGCAAAATTAATGAGAATAGTGTTCGGAGTTGTATCTCATCTTTGCTATTCTCCAGATTTGGTTCCCTCGGATCCCTCGGACTACTATTTGGACACCAATTTGAAAAAAAGGCTGGCGTGAAAAAATGCATGCAAACGACGAGGTGGCTACAGAAAAGAGTGGCTATTTTTCGGACTTGAAAGGGATCAACGAAATAGAGCAGCGTTGGATGAAGGGACGAAAGGTTCAACACTAAAAAGACACTATGTTCGAAAATAAAAAAGATGTGCTCCCAACAATTATGCAGTTTTTTGGTTTTTGCACGGTCTTTTTAAATGACCCCCGCACTTTAAGCGAGCAATTTTTCAGTGTTTTGAATATTTCAATCTTAAATGATTTTATTTAATTTTATTTAATTTTTATAATATTAAATGCCCTAAACCTCTAAGAACCTGCAACCAATATCGTTATTCTTGAATTTATATTCCACTTTAGCATAAGGATAATTTGTCTTTTTAGTAAATACTTGACGGGGTGCCTCAATAATTCAAAATCATTTCCATATCCTGCTTTATCTTCGCAATTCCAAGAATTTATTTATTTTTCCTTAGCTCTCAAGAAACAAAAAAAAAAAACATTTCGTATTCCCCCGCGAACAATTTCAAATGCGTGTGAAATATGTGTCACTTGTATTTTGTTGTCTTATCTAATCTGCCTTAAAAGCCTTACACTTTCACTTGCACAGTTGCGCGCGGACTGCTTCTCATTCTCGCCACTTCATTCGCATTCCTTTTGCCCACAACATCTGCCTGTACGTCAATTGGACCTTCTCGCCGCACATTCTAAACGTTTATTTGCCATTGTAAACATTTCGCACATTTTTCGCGCAAATATTGCTTTCGCTGACAATTCGTTGTGCTATCGACGGCACTTAATGCCTGTACAGCCAACAACAAAGCCAAGCTGAGCTTGTACTATGTCAGGACTGCCTGTAAATCCTGTCAAAGGGATAACAACGGTTGTTTACTTCTCCGTTTTTTTTAGTTTTATTTTTTGTTTTCTTCAGCTCCTTTCAGACACATTCAGCTACCATTTATTCTCTTTGCATGTCAGCGAGTGACGTTGGGGGAAAACATTATTTTCGCATGTGCCGCTTCAACAAATATTTGCATTCTTTAGTGAACGCATTTTTATGCTTGTCTTCCACTTTCTAGAAATCCACTTACACGTGCATACCTACGTACAACAATAAAAACATTAGTACGCACATCTTGCATACACGCGGCTCAGCTCAATCGAAGCCGCCGTGGTGTTACATTTGCCACTATTTGATTTTAGATACATTTTTGCGGCTATTGTCGTAGCCGTGCGAGCTTGGGCGTGGTAAGGATTTGGTTGTTTCGGGTTCGAAGTACACTGCGAAAATAAAATATCAAAATAAATGAAATATCAAAGGAAAAGGTTTTCCTACGCAGCAGCAATCGTCTCTAGGCAGGTAATGGCAAGCCGCGACGTGTGTTTCTTTTTTTCAAGAAGACGTTTCTGATAAATCTTTTTCTATAATTTGTTGTTTCATGCCCATGGTTTCGAACCTGAACACTATCGAATGGTAGTCACGCACCAAGCCATTCAGCCACGGCGGTCGAATATAAAGGGTGGTTGCATTTCAAGGACCGATGTTGAATGTGAACCACACCTAAATGTCAAGCTCTTTTCTGCATTTCATTTGACATTTTTCAATTTCAGACTAACTCAATTTGAACCATTGAAAGATACCCAATTGAGCAACGCGTTAAAGTTATTCAGGCTTATTATGAAAACGGGCGTTCAAATGCAACAGTCAATGACCAATTTTCGAAGAAAATCATCTTCAGTGATGAGGCACATTTTCACCTAAGTGGATTCATCAATAAGCAGAGTTGCCGCATTTGGGCGAATGGTAATCCAAGAGTGATTCCCGAAAAACCAATGCACCCACAAAGAGTGACTGTTTGGTGCGGTTTATGGGTCGGCGGCATCATTGAGACGTATTTTTTCCAAAATGAGGTCAGTCGGGCAGTTACTGTAAATAGTGTTCGCTATCGCGAGATGATAACGAACTTTTTATGGCCCGAATTGGAAGATACGGATGTGGACGATATGTGGTTTCAACAGGACGGTGCCACTTGTCACACAGCTAACGAAACAATGACTCTCTTGCGCGAAAAATTTGATGGCCGAATAATCTCACGTCGCGGTGATGTTAATTGGCCGCCAAGATCATGTGATTTGACATCGTTGGGCTTCTTTCTTTGGAGTTATTTGAAAGAAAAGGTTTACGTCGATAAGCCAGCAACAATACAAGAGCTAAAGGATGAGAGATTCGGCACATTAACGGCATAGAACCTAAGTTATGCCTCAGTGTCATCGAAAATTTGGACCATCGGATGGAGATGTGCCGCCAAAACCGCGGCGGCCATTTGGCCAATATTTTGTTTCACTCGTAATTCAGCTATACCGATATTATCATAATAAAGAGAAATGACAATAATTTCTTAAAATAATTGTATTTTAAAGAAAGAAAGAAAAGCGTTATGGACCCTCCGCTTCATCAGAAGCAACAATAAACCGATGGTCAGCTGACTTCAAAAGTGGTCGTAGAGACACCGATGATGCACAACGCAGTGGACGTCCAAATGAGACGGTAACACCAGAAAACATCAAAAAATCCACAAAATCGATTTGAATGATCAAAAAGTGAAAGTGCTTGAGTTAACTGACATCGTAAAGATATCAAAAGCACGAGTTGGCTTTATACTGTATAAGCATTGGACTATGAGAAAGCTCTGTTCAAAGTGGGTGCCGCGTTTGCTCACTGTTGACCAAAACAAGAGCGTGTTGATGATTCTGAGTAATGGCAAAACTAAAGGAATGGAACTTCGAATTGCGCTCAAATCTACTCTATTCGCCAGGTTTGCCTCCCAGCGTCTACTATCTTGGTTCGCAGACCTAAAATAAATGCTCGCCGGTAAGATATATATTTTGCTCGAATGAAACTGGTCCCATTCGCTATTTTGAGGCAAAAGATAAACGACCTACAAAAGTGGTATTGAAATGTTAGAGCGCCGCGGGAATGACTGCGTTGTTCTTGATGGAAATTACGTTGTTGACTAAACCTAATTTAGAACAAAAAACAAACGTGTTCTCTTTGTTCGGAACTTTCATGTGTTTAGTCTAACCGCGTGAATATTTAACGGGCGGCGTCGGGAAAGGGCGCCCAGAAAATTTGTTAGCCCTCAAAGCTTCCGAGAAATGTATTGAAGTGAAGGAAAATTAAAATGACTTTAGAAAAATAGTTTCATTTAAAAATTTACATTCCTTTATTTTCGCGTTCTTACAAAGGGTGGTTAAATTTCAAGGGCTGATGTAGAATGTGAACCACACCTAAACGTCAACGACACCGTTGGACTTCTTTCTTTGAGGTTATTTGAAAGAAAAGGTGTACGTCGATGAGCCAGCAACAATTCAAGAGCTAAAGGATGAGATAATTCGGCGCATTAACGGCATAGCATCTCAATTATGCCTCAGCGGCATCGAAAATTTGCACCATCAGATGCAGGAGTGCCATTTGGCCGATATTTTGTTCCATACGTAATTGAGCCATACCAATATTATCATAATAATCATAATAAAGAGGAATGACAATAATTTCCTACAAAAAATGTATTCGATTTAAAATCAACATCGGCCCTTGAACCTTAATCACCCTTTACTTTAATTAAACTGTATTGCTTAAAGGTTGGAGGAAGTGCAAATTCACCGGCGTAGAAATTTTTTTTTTTTATTAATTAGAAAATTCTTTTACTTTGAAGTGATTCTTAGCTACAAACGGAATTTTTTGTGTAACAGAAATTTATGTACGCATAAGTAGAAAATTGAAAAGAAATTCAGTAACGCAGGAGCGCTCCCACTCTTGTTGATTAAATATGCGCGCATGTAACGAATAAAGTGCTTCAAATTTAATGCGTAGGCAGTACACGCATACATACACACCCAACTTTTAAACGCTCACTGAACTATTTCATGTATGACTGGCAGTAAAATCAAGTGGTGAATGAAAAATTCTACGGAAATAGTGGAATATTACGAGAATGTTTGCCAAAGAAATGTAAGAAAATCTTTCTTCAACGAAACTGAGATAAGCATTCGAACGGCAACAACAGTAACAAAAGCAATGTAAAAGTTACATTAACGAAATAAGAGATATAAAGCAACTACGGCGAAAGCGAGGAAAACTAAAAGTTTTTGTACCCAAATCCGCCGACCTCCGCTCCCCATTAGTGAGGGCATGAAAGGAGCAGCGGCAATGGCACACAGTAGTGGTCGCGAAAAGCAACAGCAGCATAACGGCTATAGTGATAACGTGGTGATATCGTAGTGGTAGTGGTAGTGGCGGTGGCATTTCAACTTAAAATTGCTTTATTTTTCTTGCACCGCAAACAGCGCTCAAAGGATTAGGGAAAGTTCGGCATTGGCTTTAAGTCCTCGCCCATTTCTATGCATAACTTTATTTGCGAGTATATAAACATTTGGTTGTGTGTGAAAATAATATAGCGGATGCGAATGCGATTATGATTGGGACAGGGATTTTGTCTGGCTAAATATTAGGTGTAGTAAAAGGATTTGAAGCTTGCCACTGTATGGGGTGTGTTAAAAAAAATAAGGCAAATTTTGAAATTCCACGGGCTTTCGACTTTCGATTACTATTTTTTTACGTTGGTACACTCGCCTCGAAGATATGTTGAGGGTCTCAGCAAAATAGCCCACTTAGTTTGCTTATGAAAGGCATAAATAAGAGAAGTGCTTTGCGTGTTCAGCGATTTTCCGCTATCGACTCTTGGCTCTTTTGGACTCGTCCATTGTCATTATAGCGCATCTGCAACTTCTACTAAGTGTGGCTTAAATTCAGCACAATTTTTGGCCTGTCTTAACGTTTTTGTGTTTATTATATTTTTAATTATTTTATTAACAAATTAAGCAAAATGCGCGCGATAATGAGAGTTGATGTTAAAACACAGAGGGCAAGAATTTCGGTAAGCCATATGAACGATTCCATGTCAATTGATCCAAGGAAATTACTGTCGTATATTTATCTGAAAGTTGATTTATTTGTAGGCTTTACAAGCAGTAAACAAACAAAAAATTTCAAATTTTGAGATTTATTCAGGGTCAAAAATTATGGTATAGAACTATGAAGTGAATCTTTTTCAGTTTTTAATATCTTTAGACATGTTATTTTTTTTATTTTTTTCAATGAAAATTAAAAAAAATTGTTTCGGATAGAAATAAGACTTTCCTGTTAGAAATTTTTTTGAAAAATTGTTATACTTTTGCCATTTTTGAAAAACCCCACCCACAGACTTTCGTCTTATTTTTTTCATAAATAGCTGAGACCTTCCTCAGTAATCCCTAACATTTTGGTCTAGCATAGGTTCTTTTTAATATTTCCATAATTTTTAGATTAAAATATATTTAAAAAATAAATTTGTGTTAAAAAATGGTTTTGATTGAATTGATATTTTTGCTACAAGTTGTGTTAAAAATTTTTTTGGGAAAATATTTTTTTTTGTTATTTTTGAACACAAACCACTCAGGTTTTTTATTAGTAGTTGAAGCTATTCTATGCCAGAAATTTAGAAACTCTTTTAAAGAAACTCTTTTCGTTTGATATATTGTGCATTCAACAAGTGATTTTAATAGCGGATAGAAAGAAGCTCGTGTTCTTAAAAAATAAAATGGATGCTTCGAACTCCTATAAGAGGCATATTTTGTATTTTTTTATAAAAGTGGTAAAAATGCAACAACTGCTGCTGCAGAAATAAACGCTGCCTTGGCCTTCACCCCAAGGAGATTCTCCTGTCTATTTGGTGTCTATTATGAACTTCTGGAACCAAACCAGACGATAACTGCTGATTATTATTCCCATCAGCTATGAAACCTGAATGAGGCACTTAACAAAAATCGACCGTTTTTAGTGAATAGACGCAAAGTTTTGTTTCACCACGACAACGCAAGACCTCATACCGCAAGGCAAACATTAGGCAAGCTGAACGAGCTCGGAGCCATTCCCATGGCAGCCGGTTCTACGGACCGAAATGACTCGGGTTTTTCCCGACCAAGGGCTGCCACCCCAGTATACTAGCCCTGTCTAGTGAAACCCATATCATCCCACCCTTAACGTCACAGGAGCAAACTCCCGCAGCAATCCTGCTCCAAATACTTCTCCTCAGAGCTGGAGTCGAATCCAACCCTGGGCCAGAAGTATTCTACTGCTGCGTCTGCCACAAACGGCTTCACCCGAACTCCACCTCGGTTAGGTGCAACAAGTGCAACGGGTGGACCCACCTTAAGACCTGCTCGGGTCTTAAGTCACATAGGGAGTGGTCCACACGGTATGTGGCCACGTGTTGCTCCCGCCAGCAGGCGTCTGATGCCTCCATGGCTAACACACCCCCTGATAGGCCGGCACTACCAACCGCCACCACGACCAACACCTCCACGGTGAGGAGCCTATCGGAGCAACACAACTCCCCCTTAACCCCTCCCCTTCCTTCCAGCTCCAACCCCAGTGCGGGGACAAACCAGCAGCTCCTGGTCCCCCGCACAGTCTGTTCCGTGTGTCAGGTCGTAATACCTCGGAATCTGGTAACAGTCCAGTGCAATTCCTGCAATGGCTGGTGCCATTTTCGGAGATGTTCCGGCCTGCGCACCACCCGTGAGTGGACAACTGCCTACGTTGCCCCTGCTGCAGAGCTCTGCACCCACTACCGCCCTCGGAGGCGCGGCCGCCCACCACCATCAGGCCGCAACAGCCACAGTGGATTGCGCAGCAGGCCCAACGCAGACAACACCACGCGTCCCTCACCCCCCGGATTACACTGACCTCACCGAGAAGCTTCAAGCTTCTCCAATTCAACTGCAACGGACTTATGAGTAAGGTCGACGAGATAGTCGACTTCATGAGCCGGCACAGTATCAAGATACCTGCGGTCCAAGAAACAAAGCTGCACGCTAGGTCATCTCTGATCACCAGGGATGGCTATAACGTGCACAGACACGATCGCGAGCGAGACAACGGTGGTGGCCTAGCGTTCATAGTCCACCACACTGTGCAGTATCGTCTTATCGATGAAGGAATCGACCGCAGGGACAGCACCTTAGAATGTCAAGGCATAGCTGTCCGGTCAGGCGATTCCGAGCTCGAAATATTCAACATATATATACCCCCTGTCACCTGCTGCCCGGCAGGATATCACCCTGATATAGGTGCGCTCATCAGAGGTGAAAACCGATTGGTTGTAGGTGACTTCAATGCGCATCACGATCTTTGGCATTCAAGCCTGCCAAATGATCATAGGGGACAGCAATTGGCAGAGCAGATAGACGACTCGACATTCAGCACAGTGAACGACGACGCCCCCACCAGGGTAGTGGGCAATTGCAGCAGCTCGCCTGACCTAACAATTGCTAGCGCTGGTCTGATAAATAGCATAACGTGGCGACCTATGCTATCGCTTGCATCAGACCACTTGCCCATTATCGTCTCGATCGAGAGACCTGCCGACTTCGTTTCCGCGAACCACCGGTCCTATTTTAACTTTAAAAAAGCTAATTGGGCCGGCTTCACGGAATTCACTGAGGACACCTTCGCCGCTCTCCCCATCCCCACTGATGTGCGCGTAGGCGAACGCGCATTCCGCAAGGTGCTCACTGCCGCTGCGGCTCGCTTCATTCCAGCTGGAAGTTATAAGGACATTCGTCCTCATTTCCCAGCCGAAGCAGCCAGTTTAGCGAACGAGCGTGACCACCTACGCCAGGCCGATCCCGGGGATCCCCGAATAAGGGATCTCAATTTGGAGATCCGGCAACTGGTAAACCAGCATAAGCGGACTAAATGGGTTGAGCACTTGAAGACCTGCAACCTCACCTCTGGGGTGGAGGGAGAGTGGTCCCACTGCTGAAACCTGGGAAACCCGCCAACCAAGGGGAGTCTTATCGGCCGATAACTCTCCTTTCCCCAGTAGTGAAGACACTTGAAGCCCTCCTGCTCCCACTCTACACGAAACACCTGGCCCCAGCCCCACATCAGCACGGTTTCCGACGAGTGCACAGCACCACCACTGCACTCACCGCCATAAACGCCCAGATAAATCGCGGGCTTAACCAAAACCGCCCCTGCGAGAGGACTGTCCTAGTAGCGTTGGACCTGAAAAAGGCTTTCGATACAGTCAGCCATTCCACGCTACTAGATGACATTTATCAGTCGACACTCCCGCCAGGGCTGAAGAGGTGGTCCGCGAACTACCTGAGCGGCCGGCACTCGTCAGTGATTTTTCGAGATCAAATGTCAAAGCAGAGGAAAATTAAGCAAGGCGTACCGCAGGGTGGTGTCCTTTCACCCTTGCTTTTTAACTTCTACATCTCGAAGCTCCCCCAACCACCAGCGGGAGTTTCCCTGATCTCATACGCTGACGATTGCACGATAATGGCGTCGGGCAATGACATCAATAGCCTGTGTTCCAAAGTGAACAACTACCTCACCGACCTTTCTCGCTTTTTCACTGCGAGGAATCTCCAACTTTCCCCCACCAAGTCCACGGCGACCCTATTCACCACCTGGACAAAGAAGGTCAAGCTGTCCCTTAAGGTAAAAGTCGATGACACACCAATTCCGACTGTGAATAACCCCAAAATTTTGGGTGTAACCTTCGACAGCTTGCTCTCCTTCTCTGCGCATACAACCGCAATTGCCACTAAAGTCCAAAATCGCAACAAGGTCCTCAAATCGCTGGCCGGCAGCACTTGGGGCAAAGACAAAGAACTTTTGCTTTCGACATTTAAGGCAATTGGTCGGCCGGTTCGCAACTATGCTGCGCCTGTCTGGTCGCCTGGAACTAGTGATTCGCAGTGGACTAAGCTACAGACCTGTTAAAATACCGCCATTCGGACAGCGACCGGGTGCCTCCTGATGTCACCTATCCAACACCTTCACAACGAGGCACAAATGCTCCCAGTTGCGGAGCACAACAAATTGCTCAGCAAGCAGTTCCTGCTCGGATGTTACCGTAGGTCTCATCCCTGCAGGCACCTGCTTGAGCCCGAGCCGCCTCCCAGGCACGTCAGGAGATACCTCCTTGACTACGCTGGCGATATCCAGGACAAGACCGACCGTAACCTACTGGACCGGACAGTATTTAGACAGTCTATAAACGACATTCACCGGGAGACCGTTACCACCTTCTTGAACTCCCGTCCTGTGAATGCCGTAATCGGAGTCCAACCACCACCCATTGCAGATGAAGAGCTCCAGCTTCCCCGTGCGGCCCGTGTACTGGGCACAACTACGTTCTGGATACTGTAGCAGGTTAAACTCCTACATATCCAGAATCGACCCCGACATACCAAACACATGTCCGGCATGTGAAGGTACCCCGCACGACACTAACCACCTCTTCACATGCCCCCTCAAACCGACTCATCTAACCCCCCTCTCCCTTTGGACCCAACCTGTCGAAACAGCATGTTTCCTGGGCCTACCCTTAGATGAGCTTGACGAAGACGAACGATGATATGCCTACACTGACAGGGCTACCTATGCTGTTAACAACAACAACAACAACAGCTCGGATGGGAGCTAATGCCGCATCCACCATACTCTCAGGATATTGCACCTTGTGATTACTACCTTTTCGGTGGACTTCAATCTCATATGAGTAACAAGAACTACTTCTGAAAAGAAGCTATAAAAAGGGATATCGCAGCGTATTTTGGCTCCAAGGGCAAACAATTTTTTTAGCAGGGAATTAAAAAATTGCCTAAATGTTGCGAAGACATTGTAAATAATGAAGGAAAATATAATATATTATTGATTAATAAATACTTTAAACATCTTTTTTATAAATTTTAAAACCACCTTTAAAAAACGCACGAACTTATGGGCTGACCTGATAGTTATCTTTTTTTTAATTCTTTAGATAAAAAAATATTAAGCATAAATTTGTATTGCAAAAACAATTTTTACATTTGTTACATTTTTTGTAACAATTGTTTTCTCTCCATTAAAAAATGCGTTCATTTTTTGTTAAAATTTTTGGAAAAACATATTGTTTTCTTTAAATTATTATTTTCTTTTAGAAAAAACACCCCTTAGGATTTCCTTTTTAGTTTTTCATTAATAGCAGAGATTAACCTCAGAAATAACTGAAATTTTGGCATAGAGTCCTTTAAAGATAAATGTCGGTGGCTTTCAATATTTTCATTTTTTTTCTATACTTTTTGAAAAAAGTTTTATTGAAAAAAAAATATATATTTGTTAAAATTTTTTGCAAACATTTGTTTTTCCTAGGCTTGGAAAAAGGGGGTCCTTGTTAAAAAAAATTATATTTTTGTTAAAATTTTTTGGAATTTTTTTTTCTTATTTTAGAAAAACACCCCTTTACCAAAAAAAAATAAAAAAAAATTGTTCAAATTTCTAAAATTTTTTTTTTTTATTTGTGAAAAATACCTTTTCAGGCTTTTGTTTCATTAATAGCTTTGAAATTTTGACGTAGGGTCTTTTATAGAGAAATATTGGTTCTTTTTAATATTTTTATAGTTAAGCTCACCTGGTTGGCTGAAAGCCATCTCATAGTCCTTTGGTTCCGGTACCAGATAGGCCTTTACATTTCTTTGCAGTAGGCTTCTTGTAATAAGCCTGGGTCCTTGTGAATATAAGGAAGCCCAGAAGCTGGAACCCCACGAGATATTCTACCTTCTGATATTGTAAAGCTCCTAAGCATTTCAATCTGGCTTTAGCTAACTCAGGGCAAGAATATAGAAGAAGAATATTTTTATGTTTTTCTTGATTTTTAGATTAAAATATTTCAAAAAGCAACAAACAATAAAAAAAAAATATATATATATTTTTGTTAAAATTTTTGTGAAAAAATTTTGTTTTGTTAAAATTTTTGGGGAAAAAATGTTTTTTTTTTGTTATTTTTAAAAAACGCTCGCTCAGACTTGTTTTATTTTTTTTAATAGTAATTGAGACTATTCTCGATAATGGGGGATATTTTGTATAGAGTCGAAAAAGCGAAACATCAGTACTGTGTAATATTTTTATATAATATACATATTTTTTTGATTTGAAATACTTTCAATAAAAACTTTATTAAAAAAATGTTTAATTTTATTAGAAAAACCTTTTGTTAAAACTCTTTAGGCAAAATATTTTTTTGTTTTTAATTTTTAAGAGTACAGTATAATTGTAAAAAGAAATTTTATTGCGAAAAAGTTTGATATTTTTGCTCCATAAATTTTGCCGAACATTTTCTATCCTATTTTTGAAAATCGTCCCTTCAAATTTTTGTCTTAATTTATTCACAAACTGAGGCTCAGTAATCTCTAAAAATTTTATAGTGGTATTCGCATAACTTTTTGAGCTAATTTTTCTGTCCTATTAAAACACAAACAGCGAATTAGTGGAAAATACTTTGTAGGTACCTCCGATCGATTTGGACGTACTGCGAGTCTGGATGTAATACGCGAGTACGTATGGTAGCGCTTCGCTAGAGCAGTGTTTTGCTTTGAACATAAATCTGTGGAAATACCTCTTCTGAAGCATAAATCAGTGTATAAAAAGATCAGATGCAGTGCCTACTTTAGGTCGCAAGACGTGGCTCACTAATTGCACAACTACGCCTCCTACAGATTTATGATGATAAAAAGCTCTACTAAAACAGTAATTTTAGGTGGAATCGCCTAATTGCCACTACTAGAACATACCTGAGTGAGACATGAAATCTCTAGTGATCTAAGTATTTTAGACAATAAGGTAAATATTTCTGCGAAAAGGTTTATTTGGGGTCCAAAATAGGAACAAAACAGAGAAAGTAAGATACATCCTTCGGTACCACTAAAAACAAGTCGGAGTGTTCAGCCAAAAAGATACTTATTATGAACCCAATGCAATATCGAATACAACAGCAGGCGGTGGTTCAAACCATTACGTTCTGACACGCCAATCGTCGAAAGCGTGGATGAAAACAGGAAATCGGCCGGTCGGACAAGCACCATGCCTCCTATTGCATTGCTCAGGAATTGAAGATTAAATAGAAAATTATTTGGAACCTCTTGCATTTTAATAATTTAACTTTATTTAAATTTACTTCATTGTCATTGTTGAAGTGAAGCAAAAAAAATATATTTTTTATTTTCTTCTTCTTCTTAATTGGTGCTATAACCGCTTACGCGATTTAGGCCGAGTTTAACAAAGCGCGCCAGTCGTTTATTTCTCGTGCTAACCGGCGCCAGTTGAACACACCAAGTGAAGCCAAGTCCTTCTCCACCTGATCTTTCCAACGCAGAGGAGGCCTTCCTCTTCCTCTGCTACCACCACCTGGTATGGCATCGAATACTTTCAAAGCCGGAGCGTTTGTATCCATGCGCACAACATGACCCAGCCAACGTAGGCGCTGGATCCTTACTCGCTCCGCTATGTCTATGTCGTCGTTAAGCCCATACAGCTCATCGTTCCATCGCTTGCGACATTCGCCGTTGCCAACGTGCAAAGGTCCAAAAATCTTACGCAGAATATTTCCCTAAAACACTCCAAGCGTCGCTTCATCGGATGTTGTCATCGCCCAAGCTTCTGCGCCATACGTCTGAGACTCTTGTAGATTGTTAGTCTTGTTCGTCGAGAGAGGACTTTACTGCTCAGTTGCCTACTTAGTCGAAGGTAGCACTTGTTGGCAAGAGAGATTCTACGTTGGATTTCAAGGCTGACACTGTTATCGGTGTTAATGCTGGTTCCTAAATACACGAAGTCTTTTACAACTTCAAAATTATAACTGCCAACAGTGACGTGGGTGCTGATTGAGAACTTTTCACTCCACCTAATATTTAATAATATGAAGTGGGTTGTGTGCGCGGGTTTACGCACTTTGTGTGCGTGTGTGCGTGCAGCAAACACACATGCAGTTATAACTACATACACACCTATATGGTTGTTGTTTATTTAATGCTCCATATATGAGTATGTGTAAATGTGAATGGGTACGCTTTGCTCGCTGCAACTCCACTCCGCTGTTGCGCTGCCGCGGCTGCTGCTGCGTCGAAGTTCTTAAGCGTACAATTTTACTGCAGTGGGCTAACGATTATGGTAGCTGAATATAAATTGAGGAATTAAGCAAAAGTAATGCTGCCAGTGGCAAGCAAGAAAAAATGGAAGAAAAACTGAAGTATATTTCAGAGAAGCCAAAGAAATTCGCAATTTTTTTGCATTATCCTTATAGTAGTCCTTGAGCTGGAGCAAATATGAGCTGATGCTGCTACATCGAGTGGATGGAGGAGTGCAAATGTTTATAGTTGTTGTAGTTTTGTTATTGGTATTGTTGTTGTTTTTGCACATTCTACTTATTTATGCTGGCACTTGAGTGAGTGGCGATTGTTGCTCTTCACGCTTCAGCGTAAAAACGAAATAATAAATATGCACACCCATACATCTGTAATTTTATATTGTATATTTATGCGTGCGAACACACCTACACGCACATAGGAAAATTACGTTTGGCGCGAGAAAAATAAGACCGAATTGAGTAGGGAGCAAAATAGCAAACAGGCACCCATTCAAAACGCATTGGCCCGCCGGTGGCCACTTCAATACAGATCGCCACCTCCCGCCCCCTCGTTCAATTGCCTTACCTTTACTATTCTGTACTAATGCTGGTAGTTCGATGCTGTGCACTGGTATGGACGTATGGCTCACCTTTTGAATTATTTCATATAGTTGCCATGCCCACTGAGCGTTGCCCCACCTGCCTTCCATTGAATTTCGATGCAGGAGCACCGCAATTTAGTGTAAATATATATGTGTGTGTGCTATATATTTCGTATTCAGCCCACATTCGCTTCAACTACAACAACAATTGCTCGCCCATGCCCATCTCAGCTAAATCACACGAGTTTTTTGCGATTTTTCTTGGGCACTTGGCACCTGCAGTTCTTGCTCTATTAAGCCATTATATTTTGGAAAAAAATAAAAATAAAAAAAATAAAATAGTAATTCTGTGAAGCAACCAACATCTACCGGATTTGCGTAAGCTGCGTATGAAT
Source organism: Anastrepha obliqua (assembly GCF_027943255.1). Taxonomy (NCBI): domain Eukaryota; kingdom Metazoa; phylum Arthropoda; class Insecta; order Diptera; family Tephritidae; genus Anastrepha; species Anastrepha obliqua. Next base: position 122,021,873 of record NC_072896.1, on the reverse strand, counting down.
ATCAAGTTAATGTGGCGTGCCTGCGTGCCCGAACCAGTAACAGTCTCCAGCAGCACTTGATGTTTGTGGCGTGTTGTTTTTGTTTTGGCTTTTTTTGCGTTCACGCACACTTTTTACTTTTACTTACCACTACACTAGCATGGATAATCTGCAGTAAATCCGGCTCATGATCCTCTTTTCACCAAGTGTGCCCTTCGCTGTTCTTTGGTAGAAGGGTCAGCACGGCTTCAGCTCTAAGGTCAGTTAAGAAAGAGCGCTGCTATGTATGTACGCGTATGTTAGGGTGTAAGTGGTTGAATAAAAGTTTAATAATTTTTTACACGCCACCGCAAAAACGTGCTAGTAATGACCGCAAATGCTCATAAGCACAAATTCCATGGCATTGGATGTTGGTCTGTAGCGACAAGGACACTTTTGAGCAACATTTCACTGCCTTTTTTGTAATGCGTATGAATAATTCAAATGAAATTATTAAAGCAATTCTCGGTTAGTTTTTCAGCAGGCAAAGAGTCCAGGCTTCACTTTTGCTGTAATATTATATAAGCGATTTAAATGAAATAAAGGAAATACTTCGGGTTTAAAATTCCCATAAAACTATGTTCAGACATGCATCTCAATTCTAGCAATTAAGTTTTTAATTGAGCTTACATTTGCGTTCCCAAACACTGAATTATATTAGATAAATAGATAGATTTGATTGGCAGTTTCATGCTGCTTCTGAACGGTAGATGTTTTTTCATAAGAAGCTTTTTCATGATGGAAATATAGTCGAAGCGCAAAGTTGCCCTGCCGAGAGTTGAACACTATTAAAAAGCAGCTTTTTAATAACTTTGTGTCGGCTCCCGCGGCTCCGTTGTTCTTTAGCCGCGTTATCGCTATTCTCCTCTCGTCATGGTCGTGTAACGGAACGACAATTTCGTCGTCAACGATTGGGGTATCGGGATCTTCACATTCTCTGTGACTTGCGCAACAGTCACTATGTAATAAGTCCAAGAAGTGTTCCCTCCATAACTTATGTATGCTCTGAATGTCAGTCTCCAGATCGCAGTCTTTGTTCTTACAGGAAAACGCCCTGGTCTGAAAACCTGCTATAAGCCGCCAAACTTTCTGGTAGAATTTTCAGGCGCTATTCCTATTGGTCGGTTTCTCAAGCTCCTCTCACTAACGTATCTCGTTCTCTCGTTTTTTCATTCTTATAATACGCCTCTCTTCCTTATTTGTTCCCAGTAGCGATCCTACAAGGCTCGCATTGCTCCCGATCGCAGCTTGGCTCTATAGACCGCATCTTTTCTTTCCGCGGCAGCCTGACATTCCTCGTCATACCAACTGTTTTTTGGGGCTCGCCAGAATTCGATTTCTTCTACGGCGGCGCTACATAGAAAATGAGAAATGTTGCTTCATTGCTTGTGCATGCCAGATTGCTGGGCAGTACTCTCTGAGAGCAGGAGTGAGAGTCGTGCGGCGAATCTTCTAGCTATCTGTTGTGATTGCAGCTTTTTGATGTCGAACATTCTTTGCGTAGATAGATGTACGTTTTTTGCTGCACAGAGGCGGGTGCGCAGTTTGGCTGCAACAAGGTATTGATCCGAGTCGATGTTGGGTTCCCGGATCGTACGTAAATCTAAAACACTAGAAGCGTGTCTTCCATCTATCACAACAAGATCGATCTGGTTTCGCGTTTTTCGATCAGAAGACAGCGACATAGCTTGGTGTATCTTCTTATGCTGGAATCTGGTGCTGCATGTTTCGAGTCCCAGCGAAGTCGATCAACCTCTGTCCGTTACCGGATGTTTCGTTGCGTAGGCTGAATTTTTCGACTGTGCGACCAAAAATTCCCTCCTTTCCCCGTCTTCAACGCCGAGAACGATTTTTTTGTCGTGGTGAGGTCAGCAGTCATAGGAACGTTCTAGGCGCTCATAGAAAGAATCTTTGGTCGCATCGTCCTTCTCTCCCGTCGGGACATTGGCACAAATTAGCGAGATGTTAAAAAAACGGGCTTTTATGCGGGTTATTGCAAGACGCTCGTCCACTGGAGTGAAGAACAGTACTAAGCGACGAAGTCTCTCTCCCACAACAAATCCAACACCGAATTTGCGCTCCTTTACATGGCAGCTGTAGTAAACCTCGCAAGGTCCTATGTTTTTCTTGCCACTCCCGTCCAACGCATCTCTGGAATGGCAGAGATGTCAGCCTTTACTCTCACGAGGACATCAACCAGCCGGGCAGAGGCATCTTCTTCATTAAGGGACCGGATATTTCAGGCGTATGCCATTTCTAGTTCGTTTGCAGGAGTTGTCATCAGTAGTGGAAGTTATCATCCGAGTCTTTGTTCGGTTTTTAACTGGATTTTTACGTGGCGGGTCGCAAACTCAGCGCACAACTAGCCATCTGTGGATGTGTTTCCTTCTCACATTAGCTCGCTCCGGAACGAGTGTTCGGGAGCTCTACAGAGGATACTTGGATTAATCCCGGAAGTTGTGAGGTGCTTGAACCACATGGAGAAGAATTGGACTTTCCACTCCTAAGTGAATGGCGATCAGTGACTTTCGCCACTTGTGTGGACTTCTACTTATGGAACCATCCTCCAGATGATGTTGATGTCAACGTAAAATAGTTGAAATATTACCAACTTTACTCGGTATTAGTAATAAATGTTTTAAAAAGCAAAATACATGCAAGGCATTGCATACCGACTTTTAATGACTTTTCCAAATTATCATAGTTTCTTTTTCGCATTTTTCCTTTACAAATCTGTTATAATAATTTAATGTTTAGCCTAATATCAGCATATGCACACACACATACGTAAGGCATATAAAAAAATGGTTCATAATCTTAGAAATGCTTTTCCAGCATATTTAGTTTTGATTATGAACATCTTTTGTTTCGTTTTTCTACACCTTAACTTGTTTTTTTTTTCATGCCCATTTAGCACCAGAAAATGATTTCTGGTTTCAGCTTCAAAGGCATTCAATTCACACACTTGATTGGAAACACTTCGTAGAAAAGATGACGTGTATTGAGAAAAATGTTTAAAAGAAAATGTTTCATGAAAGCTAAACAGGTTGTCAAAGGCAGAAGTGCTTTGAAATGCAAATGTGAACATTACTAGACCAATCACATTTTGGTATTTTCATACAGGCACACCCAGGCACTGCCATGTGTAGGGGTAATTGTAACTATGTGTATGCCAAGGTGCACAAAAGTGGATGGCAACTATAGGCAAAGTAAAAATGTGACGATGGAAGTCTGGGAGTGGCATTAAATCAGCATCAAAAAGCTCGAAAACAGACATAAAAGGCACTAAACTATAGCCAGACTATTTTTATAGAAAATTAAATTTTGTTCTCATTTGAGTTATTTATAAGCTTGGCGTCAGTGCTTTGAATTTTAATACAGCAAGAAGAAAGTTAAAATAAATAAATAAATAATATAATTGGCGCGTACACTTCTGTTAGGTGCTTGGCCGAGCAAGAAGAAAGTTAGTTAGAATTTAATTAAAAAAAATAAATAATTGGCGCGTACACTTCTGTTAGGTGTTTGGCCGAGCTCCTCCTCCTATTTGTGGTGTGCGTCTTGATGTTGTTCCACAAATGGAGGGACCTACAATTTCAAGCCGACTCCGAACGGCAGATATTTTTATGAGGAGCTTTTTCATGACAGAAATACACTCGGAGGTTTGCCATTGCCTGCGGAGGGGCGACCGCTATTAGAAAAATGTTTTTTATTAATTTTGCTTTCACCGAGATTCGAACCAACGACCTCTCAGTGAGTTCCGAATGGTGATCACGCACCAACCCATTCGGCTACGGCGGTCGCCAAGAATTTAATTACTAAAAAATAAAAAATATAAGAAGAAATTATAATAAATGTGTAGCGAAAGAGATCCTCCATATTTGTATAACAAAGAAGGCTTTATTTAGCATAAATTGATTAAATTTGGTTCAAATATAAAATGTTATGGAAAAATCTTGTTGGTGGCTTAAAGGGAATTCAAATACGCCTCTCTCAAAGTAGCTAACATCCCTTTTGGATAAAAATAGGAGCAGCCGATAAAGCGTCCCTTGAGGCAAATTTTTCAGAAGGAAAATCGTTCAACAGAACATAGGCAGGAACATCTGGTATTGCAAAGTCGGCACAAGGGAGGGCATAGATACATAATAACCTCCCAAACAAGTTTCATGAATTTTTGGCGAGCCTCTATTCATGTGTGACCTGGCGTTGAGCTGACGGAACACAACTCCTTCCAAATTGGCGAACGCTGACCGATTTTGGGTCGATTGGTAGGCATAAGTGGCAACCGATCTCTAAACTCTCTCACTTATACTGCTGCTGATCCATTGTGATACCGCAGTAGCAGTTTACCTGCTCCCTCTCGTTAAACCATTTTGTTTTAAGTGAAAACCCTAAGGTCATCAGTATTATTCAAGCACGATGAGCAATAGTATTTAAATTTATTGGCATGCCACGCAGGATGTCTGACAGACTCTTCCTCATTTTCATTTTTGCAGATTTTGCAATAGTGGAAATGAGGTAGGTTCAATCTTTGAGCATATCGATCTAGGGGACAATGACTGTGATAAAAGGAACTAACATAAAGATGTTATTGCTTGACCGATTAAGTAGCGCCTTTGAGCGGATGACGCCCCATTTTGGTCATATTTTTTTTTTGTAGCATTACATGTCAGACTGTCATCCCATCTCCTGTTGGCTGAAATGGCAAAGTGTGGTGGAAGTAGCAGTCTGTAAGTTGAGAGGGGTATACCTACAATCTCTATATCAAGAGATTGACGAGTGGTAGTGCCCTCTCTCGCTAATTTGTCTGCCTTACAATTCCCTGGTATGTCTGGATGCCCTATATCGCCATATCGTTAAGAGATGTGTGGCATTTGCGAGCAATGTTAGAATTAGCGACGGCCCTACCAAGAGATTTAATCGCCGCTTGGCTATGGAGTAAATATTGATTACTCTGAGGGTGATCGCATTTTTTCCGCTTAATGTATGGCTAGAATCTCAGCCTGAAATACGCTACAGTGACTAGGAAGACAAGCCGCAACGCTTACTTTTGGCTTCTTACAGTAGAAACTAAAGTCAACTTTATAGTCAAGCTTTGAGCCATCAGTGAATAACCGCGGACAGTTTTTCCGACCAGGTATATTCTCAACTCACTCACGTCTAGCTGGAATTCTAGTAATAAATAACCAGGGGACCAGACCGAGTAGTACCGCCGAATATTCAAGACCTAATCGCGCCATTGACTAGTTGCGGCAACCCGATTTACCAACTAAATCTAAGTGGGATAAGAGGAAAAGAGAGAGTTTCTGGTTAACTGCTTCCTATATTTGTTGCCAGCAAAGGCAAAATCACAGTAGCGGAGTCTAGAAAGCCAAAATTAATAACTGGCATCCTTTTACAGTTTTAGAATCACATTTACTAGTCACATTTTCAGCTGTCAAATATGGCGTATTCTCTATTTTCTAGTGGCTATCTTTTTTGTATATTATGCGAATGCTTTATGATGAAATACAGCATACCGACTTAACTTGGAACTCGTAAGGAACGAAAAGAAAAGGCAAACCACTAATCACTTGGCCAGGTTAGCTTCAAATGGTTGCCCATAGAGAGGACACACTTGGATGAAATTCAAAAATTTGTCCTTTGCGATATCATTCCAAAGGAGATAAGAAAGCTGGGAAGAAAGGAAGAAGGACGCGGGAGGTGTGTGTATTTGGTGAAGACAACTGAACGACGACTGATTCACGGTGGTGTAAGTCGCTTCGTACTACTGATGAAATTCAGCAGTCTTTTAATATCAAAACTGCTATATCAGCAGGCGTGGCCAAGATGCTTACATCTTACCCTTCGAAAACATGGCAGTTATAGAGACAGTGCTGAGATGATTCGACTTCATCCTCCCAGCAACTGTCGCATAAAGGTCTCGAAGTAAAGACGAGTCTCACAGCATGCATACCATGCGACCAATGTTCGGTAAGGAGACTTACAAAATTCTAGAGCTGAGATTTTGCCAAACTCAGGAGATCCCTCGAGCGCCTCCGATTCACTCGTGAGCAGAAAGATTTCGAGACCTTACAAGTTTGAGTTGACGCATAGCCCACCTCTCCAGAAGCAGACCGTAGGTGGTCAACGGGATCCCAATGCTTTCGTTTCACGGTTGCTAACTACCTCACAAAATCCCTGTCTGGCCAGCTCATCTATCTCACTGTTTCCTGATGACTTGGAAAAGGACCGTCTTCGTTCCACTCGTGGCCAGAAAGATTACGCGACCGTACAAGTTTGTGTACTGCCGAGTGCTCTGAGTTGACGCGAAGCCCACCTCACCAGAAGCAGACCTCAGATAATCAACGGGATCCCGATCCTCTCGTATCGCGGAGTAACTGCCCCACAGGTTCTCTGTATGGCCAGCTCATCTGCCTCGCAGTTTCCTGATGACTTGGCAAAGCAGCGCCTCCGATCCACTCGTGGCCAGAAAGATTTCGCTACAGTACAAGTTTGTATACTTGCCCAGAACTCGCTGAGTTGACGCGAAGCCCACCTCACCAGAAGCAGACCATAGGTAGTCAATGGGATCTCAATTCTCTCGCTTCGCGAGGCCCCTGTCTAGATAGCTCATCTGCCTCGCAGTTTCCGGGTGACTTAGCAAAGGTCGATTCGCAATGAAATTGGAAAAGCTTTTAGTAAACTGAGGCCAATAACTGGAAATAAAAACTTTTGTTAAATTCTTAAGCTCCTAAAGGAATACGGAATAAATAATAATAATCTTTATTGCGCGATAAAACAATATTGAGCAAGGCAACCAGAAAAGTGTCTCAGTAGTTTTTATTCGAAATCTTATCTTTCTTAGATTACTATCCAGTAGCCATGTGCTTTATTATAATTATGTTTTATTTTTACATCCAACTCCAATAATCATCTTAATCAGTGCCTCATTCAGCATAACTTTTTTTCATTTTTAATTATACTTAGTTTTCATGAAGACCTCACTTTGAGGTACAGTTAGAGCAGCGTTTGCCAAAATGCCAGTTAATCATTCGCCACTTTGCATGCCTACAAAGAAACATAAAGGGGCATATAAATAATTCTTAAGAAAAATTCCCACAGCTCACGCAGTGTAAGACAAATAGACGCGTTACCAGACGCTGACGACGATTACAGCATCGAAAGTGAGTAGGTGTTACAGCGTATTCGTGGGTCCTTGAACTTTGCATTTCATTCATTTTAATACCGAAATCCTACCATTGACATTCTATTCTCTCTCATAGAAATAATGGGGATAAATGCCGCACTTGCAGAGTGATGAGCAAAGCTGTTTGCGAGCTGAAATTGTTGCTGTAGGAATTGAATAGAATTTGAATAGAATTCTGCTTTTCTGTTTTCTGTTTTTGTTTGTTTATTTTCGGTGTTTGTACTTTTTGTTACTTAATAGCTTAGCTATTATCGTAATAAATATTGCTGACATCAAATGTCTGCCATTTGAGTAATGAAATCCAGTCGTAATTCGTCTCGCTGTGCAGACCTAAGGCGAAAGCATAAATTATTGCATAAGCGTGATTTTTGTTATTGTTGTTTTATTACATATTAGTGCATCGTGTGGGTCTAGTATACTTTAAGAAATGAAGCCATATTTTTAGCGAGCAATTGTGGTTTTATTATTTATTAAAGAATTTTCTGTGGTCTTGGATTAAATTCTGTTTTCTGTTTATTCATAAATAAGTGATAGCGGCGACTCCTCACTCTTTCACAACCCCAAAATTGTGGGTGTCACCTTTGGCAGTTTGCTCTTCTTCTTGGCGCGCACAATCGCAGTTGCCACTGAGGTCCAGAACCGCAGCAAGGTCTTGGTAGCCATTGGGGCAAAGGCAAAGAAATGTTGCTGGCGCCATTCAAAACAATGTGTCGGTGGCTACTAAGTCTCGCTGAACACTTCTGGTTGTCTGGTACTAGTGATTAGCAGTAGATAAATATCCACACTTGGCAAAATACCGCTATCAGGACAGCGTCGGAATGCCGTTTGATGTTTCTCCAGACACACCTTCATAACAAGGCTGTCATGCTGCCGGTCAAGGAGCATAGTAAAATGCTCAGAAAGCAATTTCTGCTTGCGTGTTACCACAGATATCCCTTCTACAGACACTTTTTAGAGCGCCAGCCACCTCCCAGGTGAGTTAGAAGGCATCTCTTCGACTACACTTTTGAGATCCAAGACCAAGCTCGACTGTAACTACTGCATCGGATAGTATATAAACAGACATTAAACGAAATTCATAGGGAGACTCTCACCACCTTCTTAAACTCTTGACCTCCGAATGCCGTTATCGGGGTTTAGCCACCGCCCAGTGTAGACGAAGTGGCTTAAGCTCTTACTTATCCCGAATCGAGCTCGATATGTTCAATATAAGTAATGCAATAATAACCACCTATTTACATCCCCTCTAAACTCACCCATCTAACACCCCTTTCCCTCTGGACCCAACCTACAGAAACAGCGCATTTCCTGGCCCTACCGTTAGGTGAGTTAGACGATTCCGAAAATCCCGACATTATTTGTATAAAATTCCGGTATTTTCTGGACTGAAGGCCCGGGGTTCATACGCCTAGTATATACACAAATATCTGTGTACCTATAAATGTACTACATACGCATATACGGGTGTGAGAATTCGCTTGCACGTGCCTCGAATCCTCGTATGTGATAGTTCATACGCCCCAATCTTTTTTTATCCACATAGTTTTATAATAAGTAAGTGTGTGCGTGCGTAACTACATGACATTGGCTTTTCTAACTGTTGCTAACAGAGAATGTGTAATATTCCTATATAAATGCTCCATAAAAACTCTAATCACTATAAACGTATTTTTACATGACGTTGCTCAATTCATTGCCTGCACCAGGGCAACCCATTCAGTCGCAATATCCAACCGCCTCACTTCCATTCGCTCATACCCTTCTGCCTTATTTACTGTTCAGCTATTGCCTTTTAACATATCTGTGTGTTTATTTATTCGTGAATTCAAACTTTTTTCGTTGCTTGCTTTCGCTGCTCACTAAGGCATTTATCCATTCACCCATTCATTTATTTAGCGGCACAGATGTGCGGCTATGTGTGCGTGAATGTAAAGCATAAAGCCAGGAAAAAATAAACTACGTATATTTTATTTAAATATGCTTGAAAGTATATTATTATTGCGGATATAGTAAAAGTTATTGAACTTCCGTATGTAGCGAATGAGCAAAGGGATAGTATTTTCCATACCATTTTTAATAATCCCTTTTTTTTGTGAATGTATTGAACTCTCAGTTAGAAATACATCGAATGGAATGAGCAAAAACAAAATAAATCAATGATAATATGTTGATGTGCATATATTCGAACAAATTACTGTCCATTAAAAGATATTAAGGAGTGTAACAGAACTATTATGATGGGAGGAGGTGGAACACGCCCAATTGAAGTAGTAACCAAAAAAAAAAAGCAGAGAATCATTTGAATAATTCAAATTAGTAATCTTTTTTAGAAGGCGCTTTGGCTATAATTTTGCAGACCTTTCACGAAAAACGCCCACTGGTGCTTAAAAGACTTATCCATAAATATTATCAATGTAATCAAATAGATTTTGCCTAGATTGCTCAGCAGACTGATTTAAACCTTCTGGGCTGACCTTAGGGTCTATACCAACTCATATTCTTCTTTGTTCAATTAAAAATGTTAAAAAGGAATTGAAAATCATCGAAGCAATTTTTTTTATTAATGTGTTTTATACAATTTACATCGAAGCAAATAGCGTTCAGAAATCTCATAAAGTTGTAGTAATAGTAATTTTAAATAAAATTTAAGTTGAAAATCATGATAAATTTATTTTAGCATAGTTAGTTGTCGATTCAGATTTCATTCTTCATACAAAAATGCCTTGAAGTTGGGGTACATGACTTGCCTTCTTGTTACACGCTAGAAATTTCCTAATTTTCAAAAACTCAAAATAAATAGATAAATAAATAACTGTATTACCTAAGACATGAGTCTGTTTTCAAGTGATGAGTCTGCCGTAAAAGTTGGGATACAGCAAGTTTCCACATAGAGCCCTCTTCTATTCAACCTGCTAATTAACTACGTAACTGCCAACACTCAACGCGATGACCCTGGACTATACTGAACGCTGACTATTACGCTGAAGACGACACGAAGTCGCAAATGAGATCCAAGCCACACTCAATCAGTGGAAAAAAACCTCGATACGCATGGGCTAAAAATAAGCTGAAAAGAGACAAAGGGTATGCGCTGTGACTTTTCCTCAACGTCAACAAGCTTAATATTGCAGCCCACTAAATAAGGTTCCCATGTTGAAATGCTTAGACTCTGTTATAACAAATACTGGAGAAGTTAATGAAGACGTGCGGCATTGTTAAAATTGAAAACTCTAACCGGGGTGCTATGTGACAAAAGAATGCCACTTCACCTAAAAGGCAAAATATTTCTACAAAACGGCAGTGCGGCCCCCTTTGTTATATGGAGCCGAATGCTGACCCATTAAAAAGTTCCACGAAAGAAAACATCAGACGGCAGAAATGGATATGTTGGAATGGTCAGGCTCGGTCACTATGCTGGACAAAATGCCTAATGGATTCAATCGTGGAAGTCTTAAAATCGCGTCGATTGAGCAAAAAATGCAAGAAAATCGTATTCGCTGGTATGCGCATATCCAGAGGAAGCCGCGTCAGATATGATATATGTGGCGCCGAGGAAGCCAGATCGACCACAACATGCATGGACGAAGCAGATCGAAAGCGACATGAAACGTGCGCACTTAAACACCGAGACGAGCCAAAATCGAAGAGTCTGGAGATTACGTACTAGGAGAGCTGACCCCAAGTGAAATGGGATAAAAGCAAGGAAGAAGAAGAGGCATGGTCTGCTTTAAGGACTAAAAAAAGAATTGTTTTTGCTTTAACAGATTCTGGTACTTTGAAATTCGTTTTCCGGCCTTCTTATTTTTTTTATGACTTCTCTGAATAATAAAGTAAAAACTAATCGACCTGTGGAATGTACCGTTTTGGTACTTAATTCGCTTTTATTTGAATGAAAAATATTTAAAAAAAATATTTATGAAAAAAAAAAATTATGAAATAAAAGTTTTATAAAAAAAAATGTATCAAAAAAAAATTATATGAAAAAAAAATTTATGGAAAGAAAATTTGTGAAAAGAAATTTTTTAATGAATTTTTTTTCAATTAAAAAATAATGTTTAGATATACATACATATGTGAAAATTTGGTGAAAAAAATTTTGTCAAAAAATTTTATGAAACGAAATTGATAATATAAAAGTTTAATAAAAAAAACTATGAAAAAAAAAATTTATGAAAAGAAACGAATTTTTTTTTTATTAAAAAAGAATATTTAGATATATATAATTAAAAATTTGATGAAAAAAATGTATACAAAAAATTTGATGAAAAAATTGTGTGAAAAAAATTTATAAAAAAAAATTTTTGATATAAAAGTTTAATAAAAAAAAATCTATGAAAAAAAATTTTAGGAAAAAATTTTATGAAAATGTATTTTTTTAATTAAAAGGGAATATTTAGATTTATATGAAAATTCCATAAAAAGAAATGTATGAAAAAATTTAATGGAAAAATTGTGTGAAAAAAAATTACGAAAAGAAATTGATAATATAAAAGTTTAATAAAAAAAAACTATGAAAAAAAAAGTTTTATGAAAAGAAAAGAATTTTTTTTTAATTAAAAAATAATATTTAGATACGTATGAAAATTTGATGAAAAAAATGCACGAAAAAAATTTGATGAAAAAATTGTGTGAACAAAATTTCTGAAAAGAAATTAATGACATAAAAGTTTAATAAAAAAAAATCTATGAAAAAAAAAATTTAGAAAACATTTTATGAAAAGAAATTTTTTTAATTAAAAAAGAATAATTAGATATTTGATGAAAAAAATGTTTAAAAAAATTTGATGAAAGAATTTCATGAAAAAATTTTTTTTAAAAATTGTGTGAAAAAATTTTGTGAAAAGAATTTTTTTTAATTAAATAAGAATATTTACATATAAATAGTGTATGAACTGTAAATATTAAAAAAAAATTTTTATTTCAGTTTAAATTTTTTTCTCAAATTTACACTTTTTAACTTCAAACGGCGGAATTTTGGGATTTCTTCAGTTTTTTATCTCACTCAGAAGGAAAGAGTTATGATAATTTAAACTCTCTCTGATTTTCTTGCTTCAGAGAAAAATTGTGAGCTGCAACTTTCACGCCATTGGGAAGCTATAGCTATGAAGCGTGGCGAAAATTTTCATGTCAACCAAATATTATGAGATAATTGAAGTGAACCGTTTTTCCCACCTTTCAAAATGAACTAAAAACTGGACAGAGCTCTACTGATCTTTTCCCACAAAAACCAAACCAAATTTAGAAGAAACGTCTTTTGAAGACCTCCAAAGCATACATACAGGCAAAATCCATCTATCTTACAAATATGCTTGTAGTTACAATCGTATTTGTCTGATCTTTACTCCAAAATCGACAATTCTGCTTATTTACGTACCCATTGATCCAAAAATGAGCTTCGTCGCTGAACACAATTTTTCGATAAAAAAGTGGATCTTCGGCCAACTTTCCAAGAGCCCATTCACCAAAACTTCTGCGTTGCGGTAGGTCGTTCAGCTTCAATTCTTGTACCAGCTGTATTTTGAAAGGCTTCACACCTAAATCCTTTCGCAAAATTTTCCACGTTGTTGAGTAACAGAGGCCCAATTGCTGCGAAACGGCGGCGAATGGATAATTGATGGTCGTCATTAACACTGGCCGATACAGCTGCGGTATTTTCTTCAGTTCGCAGTGTTGGTGCTTTGATGTCCAGTAATGTAAATTTAGTTCTAAATTTAGTCACAATAGCTCGAATAGCCGCTTCAGTGCGTTGATTAAACTGACCATGGAAGATGCGCGCGATAAACTTTCTTAACAGAACACGCATTTTTATAATAAAATTCAATGATTTGCAAGCGTTGTTCGTTTGTAAGACGATTCATGGTTAAATTATGGACCTAACTGAAACAGTGAAACAAAACACTAAACGTGCGTCAGCTGTTTAAAAAGATAATAGCTAAAAAATTACTCGTTAGTGTTTGATAAATAATGATCACCGCGAAGGTAATTTTCAAAAAACATGACTTCGACATAATCGAGTCTAAAGTTTTGCGTGCACTTCGTTTATGGATAATTTGCGCGCTTCCACGGTCTGTAACTTTCGTTCTAGTTCTCCGATCTTTATGATTTTTTGAATTTACATATTTAAGATGATGTACCTTTAGAATATGCTATAAAAAATTTTCGATTTTTAAGTCCAACATAAGGTATATAACCCCTTAACTGCTTTGAAACTTTGAACGCATTTTTCCTTAAACTCTTACTTTACTTTCTTCTTCTTCTTGATTGGCGCGATAACTGCTTCAACGATATTGGCTGAGTTTAACAAAGTGCGTACAAAAGTATAAAATTCAGATAATTCAGTTTTTGAAAACATATCTCTAAAAGTTCTACATATTTTTACCAATTTGTTCCTACCACATGCTCCCCTTTAAGCCAACACCACTTTTTTCATAGTGTCGTGAAATACCGCTTCAACAATGGAATTTCACACACACAAGCACACATACACACTTACCTGTCTGTCTAGCTGGCTGCATTTGTTGAGCGTTTGAAAAGTTTTGCACCTTTTCCTGCTTCAATAAAAATTCATAATGCAAAATGATTCCCCTACCCTATCCAGCACCTTTCAGAAAGCAGCCAAGCAGTCGCTAATCTTTACATGTATATGTGTCAGTGATAATAAAAAGAAAAAAGGGGAAATACATGCATGACAAAATATACACTAACGCACATATATCTATGTACTACGGGTATATTCGCCTGTTCAGCAAAGTTCATTTCATATTATTTGCATTAGTGCCACATGGCGTATGAGCAACCACGAACAACAGACTGCGAGCAATGCAAATGCGCGCAAAATTATCAGCAAATATTGGAAAAAAATTCAAGCATGTCAGTGTATGCACATATTATGCAAATAAAAAAATAACGAAGAAAAGAGGTGTAAAAGTGGTGCAAAACTGCTCGCTACGCCTGTTTAGTTTTTCAAAAAAATTCAATACAAATTCACACAATTGATATTCCCGTACGCGAAGGCTAGATATGTATATTTATGCCTATGAGCACACGTGAATACTTACATGAACATATAAATGAGCACTGGGGGTTTTCACTTTAAATTTTTGTATAGAATTTATACTGTTAAATTGAAGTACGAAGTATGACGGTAAGTTGAGACAAATGGGTTTCAGTTATTGATTTGCATGGACATGGTGACTAATTTTCCATTGGCTAAGCAGCTGGCAATCTTAATTTAGAAGAGATATGTTATCCTCGCTGGCTTACCACTGCATAGTTGGAGACAGTATAGAACCAACGAGGCAAGAGCAGGACCGATAAATGTTTTATGACACCAGAGGCTCAGATTTGCAACTGCTGTGTGGGTAAACTCAGTCAGGGCTTTATACAGCGGAAGATGTGTATTTGAGTATGCGTGCACTGGAATGAAAATAAGTCTACTTGACTGCTGTGGTGGATTGTTAGCTCTGTGTTTGGGGATGAGAAGACTTCCAGGCATACTTTATGTACATTTCCAGCACCAGCCATACAAAGATTGACACCTTTTTTATAATTCAGTTACCCAAGTGTCTTTCAGAACTCACTAGGAAGACTGTCGGTCTCTTATCAATCAATGCTAAGCACAAAATACGGACATGCAGAAGATCTGCTGCCGCCTATTCACTCATCTCTCATTTTATCTTTATATCTACCTACCTAGCTATCTAACTATTTATCAGCGGTCCATCTATCTGTTAGCACTATAAATAAAAACAACTGGAGCTCTTTGTTAACTTCACCCAAAATCGGAGGAGGTTATCTTTCTCTTAGAAGCAGAAGACTTATTATGAAATTATATATATAACTACTTCTGCTCAAATATGAAGGAGACGGTATCAATAAAACGGTCCGCGGATGACATACGGCAAAAATAAATTTTTTGTTTTTTGGTAGGACTGTTATAAGCTTACATGGCAAATTTCAGCGTGATATGTCACATAGTTTGTTTTCTGTGCTACTGTAAACAAGTCAAGCTCGAGTGTGTTCTTCGAATTTAATGATGGAAATTCAAAGAATTTGTTTGAAATTTTGTTATTCCAAAAAAATTTCGGCTTCAGACGCCTTAAAAATGTTGCAGACAACCTATGGGGACTCTGCTCTATCGCGTGCACGTGTTTTCCAGTGGTACAAATCGTTCAAAGAGGGCTGTACATCGGTTGAAAACTTGCCTCATGAACGTCGTCCAGCAACATCAGTAAACGACGAAAACATCGGAAAAGTAAAAGAAATTGTGCCTGAAAATCGCACAAATCGCAAAATCGGTTAACGCTGAATATTATTTAGACGTTTTAAAGCATTTGCGCGAGAGCATTCGTCTTACAAGGAAGGAATTGTGGGACAAAAAGTCATGGTTCTTGCATCACGATAATGCACCAGCTCACACATCACGTCTTGTTCGCGATTATTTGAACAAAAATAATGTTAATATCATTCCGCAAGCACCGTATTCGCCTGATATGGCTCCATGTGACTTTTTCCTGTTTCCCAAGCTCAAGTTGCCGCTCCGTGGAAAACATTTTGAGACAATTGAAGTCATAAAAGAGAATTCGAAGAACACACTCGAGCTTGACATGTTTACAGTAGCACAGAAAACAAACTATGTGACATATCACGCTGAAATTTGCCATGTAAGCTTATAACAGTCCTACCAAAAAACAAAAAATTTATTTTTGCCATATGTCATCCGCGGACCGTTTTATTGATACCGTCTCGTTCATATTTGGCACGTACACCCTTTTTGGGTGTTTGGCCGAGATCCTCCTCCTATTTGTGGTGTGCGTCTTGATGTTTTTCCACAAATGGATATTATGACACTAATATCCATCAAATCAGTGGAGGCAGCATTCAATGCTATTGCACGGCCGATGAGCTAGCCAGAGAGGGTCTTAATCTTTCAGTGCTTAAAAACAGAGGTAATATTAGAATTCCTATGGCAACTTGCAAATTAATGGTACAAAATAGTATTCTCCAGGAGTTCCATAGGTCATGGAGAGAAGAAAATACATGTCTTACAACCAGGTTAAGGAGGTTAGGAGGATTACTCAACCTCTGAAGAGAGCATATCTCGAACATCGTGGCTTCTGTCACCGATCATTGGATGCTAAGTGGGCGCTCTTCTAGGTCAAGAGTATTTTCTGATGAATACTGCAGAAGTTGTAGGGATGAGGAAGAGGAAGAAATAGTAGAACACTTCCTCTGTAATTGCCCAGCCTTAGCTAGGAGTTGAGCAAAGTTGTTAGGAAAATACTCTTGTGACTCTCTTATAGCACTTTTCGGTGTTGGGGTAAAGCCTATTCTATCCTTTATTGGAGCGTCTTAATGGTTCCATTATGAAGAAATACCAAAGTTCCCCACTGCCCCAAAAACCTGACCTAGCCCAAGGGTGTGAGGTCCGCCTTATATACGCCCATATCAAGCGTCATCCAAACGATCTCAAAACTTCAACGCTACTTTAGCAAAGAAACATATTTTGAACTAAGCTTTTTAAAACTAAACATAAAATTTCACGTCAAGGTAGACACCCCTAATGATCAAGCATATTTACATTTCTAAAAAAGCGCAAAAATAGCAAAAAATGTTTATGGTTTTTATTTTATTAAACATTTTTTCTAACCACGGCATTAAAACGAGCAAAAATATTAATTGGCAGCTATGCGTTTAATCCAATGAAATAATTGTTGTTTGCTTTAAATTTAATTCCTCACCAACATTAGTGTTTCCATTTTCATATTCAATTTTTGTCATTGCATTTCCTTTGTAATGCGTTGTAAGATTCCTTAAAATGAAATTACAGCTTTAAATTGAATTATTCAAAACGAGAAACTGTTATGAAAAATATTTTTTAGCTAATTCTGGAAAAAAATGTTATTACCAAATTTTCAACGTACACCGGCCTGGTAGAAATTCGCATGTACTAAAATACATAAAAACTTCTGAACAAAAATCAAGTTTGAAAAACGATTCCATATCAAAAACTTACAAGGTGAAGTCCAAAATAAGCACGACTCGTGTCGTAGAAATGTTTTTGATGGCGCCATCTTTTTAATGAGTTAGTGCGGCCCAAAATCAGGAATCACCGAAAACTCCATCGAAATTGTTCGTAAATTTATCAAAAATTAACCAAACCAAAAATTGCTCAGAATTCAACACTTGAAAGACTTTACTAAAGAGCCGAGGAAAGACGAGAACTTCCTTCACAACTTTGTAACTGGTGATGAAACGTGGTGTTTCAAACATGAACCTGAAACTAAGCGTCAAAGTGCCGAATGGAAGCCACAGAAAAGCCACCACCCAAAAAATCGCGTTTGGAAAATTAAGACGATTCGCATTTGTGTGCACGACTCCAAGGGAATTATACACAAGGAGTTCGTGCCAACGGGCCAAACCATAAATACAATTTTCTATCCTGCATTTTGAAGCATTTGTTGCATTGCATTCGTCGCCCTGAATACCGCCAAGAAGGAAGCTAGCGCTTATTGCATGACAATGCACTCACTCTCATCGATCCTCTCTTGTGACTGATTTTTTGATTTGAAATCACATTTTAAACACGGCTCCTTGTGGCGTTTATCTCTTCGAGAAATTGTATTTGGCCAAGAAAGGAGAACGTTTTGCGTCCGTAAAAGCTATCCAAAAGTCTTGTACCAACATCCTGAAGGACATTCCGATCAGTGACCGGAAACACTCTTTCAAACAGCTTTTAGATCGTGCAAAACAGTGTATCGAGGCCAGAGGGAACCATTTTGAATAAATAAACTCGATTTTATCAGAACAAAGCTCCTGTCGTTTCTATTTTAGCTCTGTCTTGTTTATTTTTTACTTCACCTTGCATATGAAAACAGAACACACGAGGCAATTCTGAAATATAAGTTCGATCAGATAGATTTTCTTCTTAAAAAAATGAGTATACATAACTTATGTTCAATAATTCTACTCTGACCTGGCTGGCCTCACTAAGGTTAGATTTTATAAAATAATAAAAGATAAAATACTTGTAGCCTAATTTAAAGCCTATTAAGCTAGTAGCAAAAGCTAATCAAGCCTGCATATTATCGCCATTGTTGTTTTTATTGGTACTTGATGGTGGGCTAAATACACCCTTGATACCAGCCTTGGAAGAGAACTTCTTTGGAATCCTGTAAGACCTCGACTATGCTGCCCTCCTCTCACAGCAGAGCGGACACATGCAGAAGGAACTTGATGATCTCAGCATGCACGCAGAGCGCGTCGGTCTACATATAAATGTAGGTAGCACTAAACCAATGCAAATGAACATCTCGCAGACGAACAGTTTCAGAGTAAACGGTGAAGAAATCGAAAGCGTCGACACATTCACCTACCTAGGAAGTGAGATTACACCAGATGGCGGAACGATGACTGATATAAGTGCAAGAATTAAAAAAGCCAAAGCGGGATTCGCCAGCCTTAAAAAGATATAGTACTTGAAGTAACTGAAAAAACGCACAAAAGTAAGTATTTGTAATTCGAATATAAAATCAGTTCTTCTTTGCGGATGTATTAGCGTCTCCCACGCAAAGCTTACAATCATTTGTTAACTGTTGTCTCAGAACAATCTTGCCCATACGGTGGCCTGACAACTGGATTTCAAACGAACAACTCCTCGCGAAAAGAGGACAAAACTCATTACTATTGAAATGCAGGAAAGGAAATGGATATGACCTGGGCACACCATCCGCAAAACAGATAACGAAACAAAAA
The DNA here is from genome assembly GCF_027943255.1 of Anastrepha obliqua. Classification (NCBI taxonomy): domain Eukaryota; kingdom Metazoa; phylum Arthropoda; class Insecta; order Diptera; family Tephritidae; genus Anastrepha; species Anastrepha obliqua. The sequence continues at coordinate 122,002,915 of NC_072896.1, read as the reverse complement.
GAACAGCATTGTTCCAGTCCTCAAGGACATCGCCGCAGAAGACGCCTTAAAGGAACATGGCGACGTAGCCTTTTTGACGAGTTTTTAGGTATTGAGGAAAACCTAACGTCGTCCCAAATCAAGGCAAAAGTGAATAATCGACAACATTGGGAGTCTTTTGTTTTGGATTATTCAGTTTTGACATTCATAGCAGCAACAAATAATAGTAATTTAATGCATTTCGAACCAAAATTTCTCAAATATCTATTAAAATTATTCCATTTTTCCAAAAACCCTACGCAAATTTCCCTATTAAAATTGAATACTTACTGTACATAAACCATAATGAGTATTAGAAGTCTCCTGTGCACTGGAAATTCTATGCCTTTCAAATGCACATTAAAATTTCCCTGAAAGTAATGCCCACTCCACACTTCACTCGAATACACACAGAATTTGCTAATAAGAAAAACGAATTTAGCTCAGCACAGAAATGACACTTAAGCGGAAAATGTTGAATCTATTGATTTTTCGAACGAACTTGCTAATGATGCTGACGACTGCTGCCTGAAATAGATTGGCTTTTTTGTGATCCGAAATTTTGACGTGCTCATAGGTGTATATGCACAAAGCCCGGAAAACATAATATAGAATAAGCATTGAAAACACAAAACCTATGTGTGAGTAGTAAGAGTACATACAGTTACGGACAAGCAAATGTGACTAGTTGGTTAGGCTGAGTAAGCTGAAAAGCTGAACTTATGAGGCACATAGCATCTCTGATGAATGTAATTAGTCCTCTTAAGTCGATATACTCCCCATGATATGGAGAGTCGGTAAGCCTTTATCTAAAGCTTTAAAGGGTATAGAGACTAGTAAGTCTGAGATTCGGAAGGTAGGCTTCTTTCTTAGTATAATCGTAGAGTGAATGTTGAAAAGTGATTATGAACTGAAAGCTTAAGTGTGTCGATTCTAAAAAAATTACCAAAAGTGACGAAGGCAAAGTTTTATCCGTTAATATCCGGCTTACAAGTGCGAGAGTAGGGGTTTGAACAGGCGTCTATTGGATATTTATTAGCGGGAGTTCACTACCCTATTATCTCAGAGATTGTAATTCTAATCCCATCACGCACATGTTCCTGCACTCTTCCCATTTTCCGCTTTTCCCGGCTTTCTGCTTGGATACCCAATCTTTTCAAATATCCCAAGTACCGCCCTTCCCAACAAATAATTTAAATCCTGTTCTTAATTTCCTGTAACGCTCATCACTCGCTGTCTGCGAACTTTTGCAGCTAAAAATAACCAAGAAAGGCAATGGAAGCCTACCTTAATCCCGATACACAAGCGCACTGATAATCCAGTGAGCATCGATCGTTAGCACAGACACAAGCCCCAACACCACCATCACCCACACTCTATTCCGAAAACACTGTACAGGGTGACACAATTCGCTATTCTTAGGCAGCGAAAGATTGCAGCCCATCATCTAAGACCTACAACGGCAGACTAATCACCTACTTTGTTGGAATATTTACTTCGATTAGTGTAATCAATACAAATAGCCTCGGACGTACGATGGCAAGACGATGGCATCTAATCGCGTACGTTGAAGAAGCCTTGTAGAAGTCCCATGATCCTCAGAAGAGTAATCAGATGGAAAACAAATTATGACAATAATGATTAATGAGAAGTTAAAGAGTGTGAAGAGTGAACTTGTTTTGGGATACATTTTGAAGACTAGCTCGAGGAAGAATATCCGGGATAGGTTTGAAAAATAAGTTTAAAACTTTTGAAGATGTTATGAGAGAGTTCATAGGCGGCAGTGGTACTGAAATTCAGAGACAAGCAATTACTAAAAGTTCTCAATGTGCTGTCTCAACTCTCTTTAAGCCACAAAAATGGGACCAAAAAGTTTCCGAACCGAAGGGGCAAAATAACAAAAAATTGCTTACTTTAGCTATTTATTTGGTGAAAAGTAACTTTCTCAGACGAGTTCGCATATGACCATTTTTTATAAAATACCGCTGGAAACTTTAGTTGCGCACTATTAGTTTTTCCCTTGGATTAAATAACAGCACCCCTGAACATAATTTGTTTTACGCAAAAGAAATTGCATGCATTTTTTGTTTCGCTAAGATTTGGGCTTTTTTGTATTTGTTTTTCGATTACAATTTGCAGCTGTTTGAATCAATCAAAAATATATCAGAAAAACTTATTTGAAACATTATTTTCATATAAAGTTTTGGAAGAGCTACATGGCAAACCTGATTCTCCGACTGTTTTTAACCCTCACAGGGCAGCTTAAAAACTTGGTATACTCGAGTTCTTAAGTTTTTTGAGGAAATTTGAAGCTAAATATTTTACACATATCACCTTGATCAAAAAGTTCCCGGAATATATTCAGAAAATTCAAAATTCAAGTTTATGGCAATGCGCAAAAGTTATCTTATTGCCCTCAAAGTACTCCCCATCAACTGCAATGCACATATGCCAGCTTTGATTCAGATCTGGAAACGTTTATGGAAATCTAATTTCAATATAGCCTTCAGAGCTGTCTTCGATTATTCCATTACTTCTTTTCGGCTGTTAAAACGGCTTCGGCTGTTGGAAATGTAAATGGTTTTATAATAAGAGGTGTTATTTTAATACTCAAAGAAAAATGCTATTCTTTAATATAAATGGTCAGATGTTTATTTCATTATAGAGAAGAAGGTATGTCATTAATAGTGGAAAATAACATCAGGCCGTATTGAAATAGGTGTAGAACAAGGTGATGCCTTATAAACAGTCATATTCAATTTGATGCTGCACTTTGTCGTAAGGGAATTCAACAAAGGTGGTACCTTGATAACTAAAACAACCCAAATATGCGCTTATGCAGATGACATCGCTATTCTCTCAAGAAATAGGAATGACTTAACCCATTAAATCCCAACCTTATCTAAAACAATTTTTTTTTAAATACGTTTATAAAACGTTTATTGAAATAGTGTAATTAAGCTCCTTAAAAAAAAAGAAATGCATTTTTTGGGCTGTACCCAATCGAGTACAATGGGATTTTTTTTTTTTTTTTTTTTTTTTTTTTTTGTCGGGACAACTAGCAAGTGCAGCACTCAGACATTAATTGAGTCCATTGTACTACACTTGGATTCCCTTTTAATTTTCTTTAAATCTACCCGATCTCCGAAGAAATCTGAGTAGATCTTGTGGTGCCAAGGAGCCAAGATGGTCGCTTCTTAACACATCAGTGCCAAAGACCTCAAACCTGATTCGGGCGAAGGCGGGGCAGACACACAGGAAGTGATCCGCCGTCTCATCCTCCTCTTCACAAGCTGGGCAGAGTACACTGTCTGAGATGCCCAACCTTTCCATGTGCTTTGCCCACAGAAAGTGGCCCGTCATTAGTCCAACCAGCCGTCTGCACTCCCCTCTGCCTAATGACAGAAGGGTTTGCGACAGTCGATCGGACATGACAGGTAACATCAGTTTTGCCCATCTGCAGCCTCTCTCAGCCTGCCAAGCTCGCTTGTGGGTAGTAGTTACCCATTTGCTAACCGTGGCCGTGATGGCCGCAGAGGGGAGTGGCAAAGCGGGCTCTGGGCCAAAGAAATTGGCCTCAGAGCCCATCTTAGCTAAGGAGTCAGAGGTCTCGTTACCCGCGATACCCACGTGTCCCGGGACCCATGTTAGCATCAGGCTGTTATGTCTGCCGACATAGTTCAGCCTGGATTTACAGGACTTCACTACCCCTGATGTGGTTTGAGGGCTGTCTAAGGCCATAAGCGCAGCTTGGCTGTCGCTGCAGACACATATAGATCTGCCTCTCCATCGTTTTTCCACAACAAAGTTCATCGCTTCTTGAACTGCATACACCTCCGCTTGAAACACAGATGCATGCATTCCAAGAGCAAAGTGCAGTTTTGTCCCGCTGGATTCCACGTAGACCCCAGAGCCGGAGCCATGCTCGGTCCTGGAGCCATCCGTAAAAATGCGAAAACAGTGTTTGCCGGGCTCATTTTCTGAGTCTCCCCACAACTGAGCCTCTGGTAGCACTACACTGTATCTCTTTTCAAGTACGACTCTTGATGGCATTGAGTCAAGGGGCATGGAGAGAATCGTTGGATCGATGTCCATACCTTCTCTGTGTTCCAATGCCGGACAAGGGCCGTACCAGTTCCCACTGTGTTTCAGTCTGCAGATGGCCTTCAGGGCCTCTCCTCGGATGAAAGCATCAAGTGGTGGTAAACCAATCAGAGCATCTAGTGCCGGGCCTGAAGTAGTCGGAAAAGCTCCGGTGCAACAGATGGCCACAGTGCGTTGTAGTCTCGATAAGGTCCTCCTGACTTCCACTAGGGATAGTCTACTCATCCAGACCACTGATGCATAGGTGATAATGGGTCTTATCATAGCTGTGTAGATCCATAGGACCTTGCTAGGAGAGAGACCCCACGTTTTCCCAAAGACACCTTTGCACTGCCAGAAAGCTGTCAGCGCTTTGGATGCCTTTGTCTCAACGTGTGATTTCCATAGGAGCTTACTATCGAGGATTACTCCTAGATATTTAATTTCCTTGGATAGCTGGATTGTGACTCCTTTTAGCTTTGGCAGAACGATTCCGTCAAGCTTCCTCCTTCTGGTAAAGAGGACAATACCAGTCTTGGCGGGATTTGCCGACAGCCCGTTCGCACAGCACCAAGTGTCAATCCGATCCAGAGTTTTCTGCACTTTCCTGCAGATGTTCATAAGCGAAGAGCCTGTGACCAAACAAGCAACGTCGTCCGCATATGCTTGTGCGTAGACTCCCGAATCGTTTAAGGTGGTGAGTAGAGGATCGATTACCATGCACCAGAGCAACGGAGACAGCACACCGCCTTGGGGGCAGCCTCTGTTAACCCCAGATGACACCAGCAGATCTTCCTCTGCTCGCACCGAAACGATTCTTTGGGCCAGCATCGAACGAATCCAATTTACTAGCACCCGGTCTACGCCGTGCCTACTAGCAGAGTTACACATACTATCAAAAGTGGCATTATCAAACGCCCCCTCTATGTCTAAAAAGATACCCATAGCGTAGTCCCTCCTGTCGATGGCCAGCTCTATCCTTGCAACAAGGTTTTGCAGTGCCGACTCGCAGGATTTTCCACTCTGATAGGCATGCTGAAATAGAGACAGAGGGTGAGCCTTCAGCGACTTCTGACGTATGCGCAGTTCCACTAGTCGGGATAATATGTATATACATTGCCTGTATATGAAAATATGGAGTATTAAATAAAAAGACACTTTCAAAGACTTCCTTGGTTATTAGTTCGGTTAACAGTATGGAAGTTTTTGAACCATTCTCTCTCTACGCAAAGGGCTACATTGCATAACTCGCAAATCCATCGAATTCTTTGGTGACACTCCCTGCACCTCAGATGATTCGATATCCTTTTGGGAAAATGGTTATCTGAGGAACCAGCTGTTGATGCCGTTGTCGATCGTTTTGAAGATATGTCCCGGATATTATAATTGCGTAAATAAAATCGCACAATTTCACGTTGGTATTGCAACAAGTCGCATTGACTCTTACTTGCCATTTTATAAAGTTTCCATGCGTTTACTCCGCACGAGTTTATCATTGTGGTGAAAAGAGACCACCACCATTTCTTTCCTCGAAACTTTATATTGTAAGTATTCAAAGCTTGGTCGTGGAGGTCAACTCCTCCCATTCCTGAGTTGTATTCCGCTATCAACTTCGGCTGATGAGCATTCACCTTGCGCCTCTCTTGTCTTGACCATCGTTTGACGGTATGTAAAGGTTCAATTCTATCAAAGTTTGTTCCCACTGTCACAACGCTATTGTCACAAAAAGTATTTCTGAGTCAGAAAACCTACAAAATTTGATACAAAACAACTATTCAAATAAATCATTATGATAAACTTACATAAAATCAAACGGGGAGACCGTTGCTTCTTTTGTAGTTCTTTGTTCGTTTTCAGAGGACATTTTTTGGTCCCCCGTTCACGAACAGTCCCAGTAGCCTTAAATCCTTGTTCTTTCAAAATTCTAAGAAGGTCATATGACGTAAAGAAGAATCGAAAAATACGATTCGAAGGTTGGAATATCATCACGCAATATATTATCCTCTTCAATGTCCTCCTCATCAGTGGGTATTTGGCGGTATAATAGCGAAGTCGAAGTGACTACGGTCGCTTGATTCAATATAGTCGGTGGCCGCAGAAAGGTTATGAAACCTCTTTCCGTAAAATTTTTTTACATCCATTACCAAATCTACATGAAATATGCACACAAAATATATATGAATGTTCCCACTGTACCCATGCGAGTACACTAGAATTTAAACCTACCGAAATGCATTTTTCCACAACTTTTTTCGTTTTTTTGGTATAAAGTATACAAATTATATGTATTGTGAATATTACAACACTGAACTTTTTCCGTGATAACTTAGATTTTGTCAAACAGATAGCTTATTGCAAACTAAACCATGAAAAGAAGAAAAATAGCAAAGGTGCACGCAAAGAAAAGTGAATAACGGATAACGGGACTCAAAAAAAAGTAGGAGAAACATGTGTATTCCTTTTCGACATTGCTCTGTATTATAAAGTGGCGAGTACATTTAAAAATTTGTAAGCGTTGGCTTTTGACGTCGTTTCGAAAAAGGTGCGTTTTCTGTACTCAAGCGAGTACAATGGGATCGAATGGGTTAAAAGAAATTTTCTTAAAAATTAAAAAAATTGCGAACGATATTCGCCTTTTTGTAAACGAGGGCAAAACCAAATATCTGTTGCACAGATGCCAAATTTCCATGTGGGAGCCTATACTTTTGAAGCAGTGCAGCACTTTAAGTACTTAGGAGTTATGTTCGCATGTAGCGGTGATTCAACTTCCGCCGTCAGGGATCGCATCAACGCCACCAACAAAGCGTATTACGCCCACCTTAACTTGTTCCAAAGAAAAAAGTCACAAGGTGTTAAATCACAAGATCTCGGTGGCCAATTGTGATCACCTCTTCGAGAGATAACAGGGTCCCGAAACTTTTCCGGTAAAAGATCAATGGTTTCGTTGCTTGTGTGGCACGTAGCGCCGTCTTGTTGAAATTAACGTTGTCCAGATCAATACCATCCAATTCCGGCCATAAAAAATCGTTAATTATCTCTCGATAGCGCAATCCATTCACCTGTAACACATGTTATTGGAAACCCCTATACATATGCCACACATTTTGTGTAATCGACCATAGCTGCGTGTGCCTGTGTAGATAAAGTACACATTTACAAAGCCACATGTGTGCGAGCATATGCTCAAAAAAATAGGAGAGGGCCACAAGAGGTGCTACATCTACACTACCTACTTAGCCTTCGTGTATGTAATTGTGTGCGTTATATTTATAAATCTTTGCATTCAAACGCATTCTATGTATTCAAGGACATTCTTTGGCGACATTGTGTGATGTAATAGAACTGCTTTCGGGTGTCCTTTAATGTCTAACAACTTATTTGGCTATCTTTGCTGTTTCGTGTTGTAGTCTCCTTTTCCTTGTTTTCGTCTTTTGTCAAGTTCGCCTTCACACTCAGCTCCGCCTGCTGTTCTATTGTCTAACGAAAAATGATTTATGATACCGTTTTGCATTCACTGCTACCAACACACACACACATACACACACTCACACCGATTTGAGCCACTTGAATGCGTGTGCCCACCTCAGCTTCAACGCTTTTATTATTTGTAGAAATGCCTATGCTGAGCTAAAGTGGGTTTCTACATATATGTGAGTGCATATAAAAGTGTGATACATACAAGACATATAGTTATATGTACACACGTGGACAAGCCATTAAGTGGTTGCGGTTCTTTTTTTTTAATGAAACGATTTCTCGGTGAAGTATGAACGAAACGACTCTTTGACAACTTTTTGTTTGTTCTAGTTTTTATAAACTTTATACTTGTAAAAATTGTTCTTCTTCTCTTCTTAATTGTCACGATAACCGCTTACGCGAGTTTAACAAAACGCGTCAGTCGTTTCTTTCTCATGCTAAACGCCGCCAATTGGACACACCAAGTGAAGCCAAGTCCTTCTGCACCTGATCTTTCCAAAGCAGAGGAGGCCTTCCTCTTCTTTTACTACCACCAGCTGGTACCGCATCGAATACTTTCCGAGCCGGAGCGTTTGAATCCATTTGAACGACTGACCTAGCCAGCGAAGCCGAAGGATCTTTATTCGCTGCGCTATGTCTATGTCGTTGTAAAGCTCATACGGTTCATCGTTTCATCGCCTACGATACTCGCCGTCACCAATGTGCAAAAATTTAAAAATCGTGCACAGAATCTGACGCCGCACCAGAGAACCAGAGAACATCGTCCAAGCTTCTGCACTATACGTTAGGATGGACAGAATAAGAGCTTTGCAGAGTATTAGCTTTGTTCGTCGGGAGAGGACTTTACTACCCATTTGCTTACTTAGTCCAAAGTAGCGCTTGCTGGCAGGAGAGATTCTTCATTGGATTTCATGGATTTATTATCGGTGTTAATGCTGGTTCCTAAATAAACGAAGTCTCTTACAACCGCGAAATAATAGCTGTGGGTGACTGCCGATACACGAGTGCTCCGACTGTTTGTTTGATGACAGGAGGTACTGCATTTTGTCCTCGTTCACCACTAGACCCATTCGCTTTACTTCATTATCCAGTTTGAAAAAGGCGGAACTTAAGGTCGATTGTGTCAATATCAACTTTTCCAGCATCAGATTAAAGGCGTCACACGACAACGAGTCACTCTGCCTAACACTTCTTTTTCCTAATTCTATAATGCCCTGTTCCTGAAACCAACCGCACTTTCTGGTAGAACTTTCCGACGTTTTTCCTGTTGGCCAGCATCTCAAGCTCCTCGCACTCACGTGTTTCGGTCTCTCGTTTCTTCATTCTTATAACACGTCTCTCATCCTTTTTGAACTCCTAGTAGCAAACCCAAATGGTTCGTAAGAACCTTCCAAGCGCTCATAGAAGTACTCTTTGGCTGTATTTTCCTTCTCTTCTGTGGGGGCGTAGGCGCAAATGAGCAAGAGGTTAAATAAACTCGCTTTGATGCGGATAATTGCGAGATGCTTTTCCACGGGATTGAACGAAAGTACTTGGCGACGAAGTCCCTCTCCCACCATAAATCCATTGTCGAATTTGCGCTCCATGTCGACAGGATTGGAGCGGGGGGAAAATCTGAACCGAAACTGTTACCTCTGTCTTCACTGACGGCTCCAAGATGGAAACGGGAGTCAGATCAGGGATTTTTCCTAAATCTGTCAATTTATTTATTTCCTACTACTACGGAATACTGCTAGTGTTTTTCAAGCAGCACTCTTGGCGAACCTGCTGGCATGCAAAATGCTTAGGAAACGTGGGAGCGAGGTAGATACCAACATTTTTTCCTATAATCAAACTGCGATGAAGGCTGTGAGGATGCCATGGTGCGGATCTAACTCCATCTAGTTAACTCTTGTAAAAAGGAGTTAATATCTCTTGGTTGCGCAATTAACACTTTTTTATCTGGGTTCCTGGAAATAGGAACATAGAGGAAATGGAAATTGCTGGTGAGCTTGCCGACTGAATTGGTATCAGAGATCTTCCAGTCGGTTATCGGCTTCCCGCTTATTGTTGTTAAAGGAAAATTGCACAACTTGCATAACTCAGGAAAGCCCAGATCAGATGAAGTTCAATTTATTCGGGTGGTACTTCAAAAACTCTGTAGCCCCAGTACAACATAAATAGACGCAGGGCGCAGATAGTCCTGGGGACTTCACACTATTCAATTTCAAAACATATAGCTGCGCTTACCGGTCATTAAACGATTGGCACCCACGCAGAAAAGCTAGGTTTACTATTCAATCTCCACTGCAGAAGTTGTGGGAGCCTTTCAGCGAAGGAGACTGTTCAACAATTTCACCTGTAAATGTTCGGCTTTGGTAGCTAGGCGAGTATGGTCACTGGGTGCTTCTTTCTTTGACAGGCTGAAACAGTGCGCCAACATAAATCCCATTAACTTTCTCCATTACGTCAACAGATCTGGCTGGCTGTAGATATCTGCCTGTTGGCGGTCGCATAAAGGTATCAAAACGGAACTTTAGTGGTACTTAGGAAGTGCCAGAGCGCTACTTCAATCAATAACTTCACTTGCCTACTAAAACACATAAAGAAAAACATTATTGATATTATAAATATAACCGACCTAATTGTGTAGCCATCACTGTTAATGCGTACGCTCGTATATGCAAGTGTGTCTTTAGCATTATTTGCACTTTTGTTTCAGTTTGTTGAGCGGCTCGTAAAACTTATTTAATTAAATGTCTAAGACGGATATGGAAAAATGTGAAATAGACAAAATTGGCAAGCGCTTTTGTTTTGATTTTAATAAAACATTGGAACTTACATAAATTGGTTAAAGGAGGAATAAAACAAAGAATATAACTTTATTGAGCAGTCATGCTTACAGTTTGGATATTACTTGAAAAGTCACTTAGATTTTTATATATATATATATTTTTTTTTTGTATAAGCTACGGAATTTTACCGTTTTTGACTAGGCGATTTTGAGTCAGCATTAAAAGTTATATCGAGCGCACTAAGCGTAAACTCTGCGTGTATGTATGTGTGTATATGTATGAAATAAGCAAAATTGTGATTATAATAAGCACAAACAAAGGCTAAATATAGCCTACTGAGCCTTTGACAGCTATTTAGTGGCAAAACATGAGTAAAAATGCTGGTTGCTTCAAACAGCGCACAGCCGCGCTACTCATACGCCACGGCGCCAGTTGACCTACTAAAAAATTCATCAGCATTTTCTGCGTACACTCATGACCTTCTACTCACAGTGTTACTTTCGCCACCGTCGCTTTAACTTTTTATAAATTCATATGCTCGTGTATGTTAGTTACCTCATTTGTAAAAATCCGACTTTTATGTGCTACCAGCGCTGTACTTATTTCTTGTTAGTTGTTATCGCTTTCGGTTTGCTCATTAGGTATGCATTAAAACTGCAGCACTACCCTACGCTGTGACAGCCTATTACCGGCACCACTCAAGCTCGTATACACAGCCAGTGCAGGTGGATATATAAAAATGAAATTGTGTGTATGTCGCTGCTAACAAGCCAGCAACTAACTGGATGTATGTAGCGCTTGTTGTATGTACTCGCACACATTTGTATGTAAGCACAAACTTTTCTGTTGATCTTTGCCACACACCGAAATTACCAACATCTCGCGCTTTACGGTCAAACTATAGAATTTTTATTACTTTAATGCGCTGATCGAAAACTCGATGCATGGCGAGGGGAGGCGAATGTGGTTGTGAAGTGAAAATTGCTAAAGTTGAAAAATCGAAATGTCGAAGTTTCGCGAGAAATAAAACTCTTAGCTCACGAACCATCACGATTACATGAACGCGCACGCACAAACATATTCACATAATCACCTGCGTGCAGTCATGCATGGGAAATCGCCTTTGGCATTGAAAGGGACATGAAGAAGCCGAAAGCGCTCAAATGTTTGTAGCCAACTAAATGAAGCTTTTTCGGCGGGCTCTGCATACATGCGAACATATGTTTGAAATAGTACTGTGAAATTATAGATTTTTTCTTAAATAAACTGGAAATGTTCACTAAAAACATTTCGGACAGAGGAAACAACTCTAAATAGAAAGTGTAAGTAAGGAGTAAACTAAAGTACGGAGTTTAGATGTTCTAGTAGCGCAAAGTCAAGATCAAGGTTGCTGAATTTTTACCCTGCGACTTGGTAGTAAATTTACAATCTCTTCTCTTTCTACACCACTCATATTTCTTTGCATGAAATGCGGTTGAAATAAACCACCCTTGTTTTTTTGAGAAAACCTAAAAGTTTTGTATTTTTCTTTCCGAATTCTGCAATTGGAAGTAGTTCAGATTTCTTTAGTGCAATATGAAATCATTAAAGAGTCGTTTGAAAGTGACGCCCACGAAAGTGGAGTCATTAGTGAATACTTCCTAGACTAGGAATAAAAGCAGTACAATTAAAAAATATGAAATAAAAATAAAATAAAATAAAAATAAAAAAAATTCTTAACAGGGCAGATACCTGTAAACGGCCATATATTCCCTGATTTTCATTATAATTATTTAAAATGAAGAATTCAATATTTTTTTTTTTAATTTTATTTTAGTCATTTAAAATGGCGGATGTACACTCAATTCTTCCAGAAAGATCGCAGCGGGGCTTCTCAATCGGCGGGCATTGCAACATCGGCGTCAGTGGCCTGAATACAAAAAACCAAAAATTTTTTGGAATATGAATTAAACAATAAATAAAAAAAAACTGGAGGAATAAAATACTTAATAAAAAATGAATTTTGGGGCAAATTTTCGTACTATTTTTGCTTGGGAAAAATTATTATTTTCGAAATTGGAAATTCACATAGAAGGTAATATCTATCATAGAAAATATGTGTGTAAAATTTCAGGAAGATCGGTCAATAACTTTTCGAGTTATCGTCTACGCCAATTCGAGAAATATAGTTTTGAGAAAAACGCGTCTAAAGTTTGAATACATGAAAATTCCACCTCTCTCAGCGCTCGAGCGCAAAGAATAGAGTTGTTACAGCTGACGATCTATAATATAAGAAATACTTAAATTTACGTTCTAAAAATTGTTTGACATACTCTTAAAGGATTACATTAATATTTTATGAAAAAAAAATTTGTTTTTCCAAATTTTACAGGTGAATTAATATAAAATCTATGCATAACAGTAACTTATTATGTATCAATAAAATCATAAAATAAAACTTCCATTAGTGACAACAACTTCTTCGATCAGAGTCCGGAAAATATTGCATGTCTGAATCGAATGCTCCTTATTCATATTGACCATAACGGTATTAAATCAGCATTCAGAGCAAAAATGGTGATATGAGGATGCTTATTGGTTTCACGCTCAACTGCGTCCCATATGCAGTAATCCAGGGTATTAAGGTCTGGCGAGTTAGGCGGTTAGAAGTTCGGTGTTATGTGGTCATGGAAATTTTCAGCCATCCTATCTTGTGTCGCTATCCCTTTTTGTGAAGGAGCAAAGTCGACCTGAAAGATGCATGTGCTGTCATCGCAAACACTATCAATCCGGGTTTTCACTACTCTACTCTAGTGCCTGGAAATATACGTCAAAATTCACTTGAAATCCTTGAGTAAAAAAAAACTTGCATGTAGCGTAGTATAGTACGCATAAAACAAGTGACACTTTCAAGGCAGACAAAGAAAGAGGGAGAGTCCCGAGTGATAATGAGAGAGGGAGAAAGAATATATATCTATATAAATTCACAACATTTGCAGAGAATACAAATAGGCAAAATTTACAAAAAAACGGAGAAGAGTCGACCGGTGTAGGTAAACGCCGGACACGAACCGTTGCAACAACGCGCACTACTCCGAGCGTTTATCCCCCGCACAAACGCAGCTATTTCAGGACCGTAGTAACGGCACAAATTGCCGCAAGACAATACCAATAAATCCGGCGCCGGAATGGATAGCACTGTATAGTACGCACAAGCATTAGTCAGAAAACGGAAATAAGCGCCAAAAAGTAGGCACCAAGGAAATATAACGCCAAAAGTAGCATAAAAAATTATGTTTTTTTTATTCAAAAATTGTATGAACCCTAAAATGCATACTTTTCCTTCAGCATAATGAGACATCTGATCAAATTTTAGCGGAATGCCTGAACTTGTTTAGACTCAACGCAATATATGTATTACAACTTGTAGGTTGCGGCATTCCAATAACCAGTAATCCAGTCACCAATTACCAGCTGACCTTATCAGGGAGTCTCACAGGGAGACAACCCTCTGTATTAAGAGTTGGAGATGTATTGAGAGGACGAAAGTTAGTGTTTTGGTCGCATTAGCTCTCGACTCTTCTTTGTACAACACTTTCCTCATCATAACTTCATCATCAGCATTGTTTCCTTGAATCCCTAGCGCGGAATAGAGCACCAACAACACCTAGGCGTCATCTGGGCCGATTACTGGATAACGCCTTCACCTGCTGTCAGCTCAAACCGAGTCGAGCCGTCTCGCAATCCACAGTTCTTTTCCGGGTTTCGCTTGGCCTGCCAGGCACTCTTCCTCTCGCTGTCAGCGGGATCCATTCCATTGCCTTCTTCACTATGTTACCGTCTTCTTTGCGTAAAGTGTGACCAATCCACTTCCATTTCTGACTTCTAATCCAAATGTCTAGCGGCTCCATGTTTGCTTTTTCGAGCACTTCCTTGTGTGGCAGGACTTTTGGGCAGAAAATTCGGAATATGATTCTTTGACAGCGGTTGACAAAAACTTGTAAGCGACTGGTTATAGCGGTGCTGATTTTCTAGGTAGAGCAGCAGTACCGACAGTACACACGATTTGAAGAGCTTAACCTTTAAACTGGAACTCAGGTTCGCCATACAGAGTAGAACATCCCGAATGCCCCTCTGGCTTTGCGATTCGGGAGCGTATGTCTACATCTGTGCCACCGCCTGGGGCTACTTTACTGCCAACGTAAGTAAATTCCTTCACAGTTTCGATAGAGTTACCTGCTCACCTTATTTAGCATGGTCATCACCTTCGTCTTGCCAATTTAGTATTAATTTTTATAAATTTGTACAATGCGGTTTTTCTTCAGCCGCCAATCCTACTAAATATTTATTTTGCTTACCTATTTAAAGGGAATTAGGTTATAATAGTTACGGCTTAAATACAAAAACATTCACAATCAACAAGAAAAAGAAAGATGAAACACAAATTGAAATCTACAAACGAAAACACTTAAATTTTATAATCATCAGATTACGCTGCTAGACAGTTCCAGGTAAAAAAAAATGTATTAACGTATTACAAATACACTCGCTGTGTATGCGCTTGTGTTTTCGTACACCTTAGTAAATCATTGAGGATGAGGAGGTGGAGGCAGCAGTAGTGGTACTCGGTTGTGAAGCACCTCTGCTACTCTCATCCCCGCACATATTCGTCACTAGAGTACAAACCATATTTGCCAGCTTCTACCAAAAGGAAACTCCATAAGATTTGTATTATTCACCGCCTCTGCCCCACCGCTCATCTTCTTGTGAGCTCTTCCTGTTTCATTTACGCAGACATTGGCTTATGCACTTCATCCTCCGCGCGCTGTACAATTCAATTTCGCAATTACAATCTCCAAAGCTGCTACTGTTTTGCTTTAGCTGCTCTCGACTGGCTGAGATTGCGTTTACAGGTATTTGTATATGTATAGGTATGACACAGCTAAGTATGAGCGCACGAATGTAAGTTTAAGAATAAGCCTAGATTTTTCTTACATTTCCTGATCCACATTCGGATAGTGGATTGAAGTACAATGTTTTCTGTTGACTTTTTTTATTTTCTTGTTTTTTGTACTTACTGCTGTCTTCTTAGATTTTACAGCAAATACATTATTCCAATATTACACTTCACAGAGCCTGACACACAGCGAGCACACACACACACACGCGCACGCACAATCAACAGCATTTTATTCATTTCACCCATTCTCCGTGCTGCCACCTCTTCTCGCAACTTACTTGCGCCAATACGTACCGTCATAGCGGCTTCCTCGCATTTCGCTTGCGATAATGTCCTGCGCGGTAATGTTGTTGTTGCGGAATTACTGTCGGATACAATTTCGCTACTACAAATTTGTGCACCCCTTCTCCCACTCGCTGCTTTGTGTTCTCCTTTTACTGTTGTGTCCTTTCCCGCTCCATTTTCTGAAGGCTTTGTCACTCGGTTCATTCTCGCTATGAACTGCTTTTGAACTGTATTGCTTTTGCTGCTTCCGTTGCTTTCATTTCGACTTAATTCTTTACCTCCTCTGCGTTGCGCCAACACTCTTACGCTTTTCGCTCTGGTTTCGCGCACTGAACGATATTGATTGGATTGCAATTGTATGGGAATTAAGCGTTGTCGTCGATAATGTTTGTATTTGCGCTGTGCATTACCGTTTCTTCCTTTCACGAACGGCGACGCGGAGCGCAGACGAAAGCGGAGTAGTTTCTACTTAGTTGTCGACTTGTACTATTTGCTGAGTATGTGCGGGGTAGGGTGGGCGGTTAAAGTGCTGGTGGTGATAAAAATTACAGGTATTTGCTCAAATTAAGAGATTAAAGTTTACGTTTCTTTGTCGTATTTTTTCATTTAGCAGAAGGCAGTGAGAAAAGTTGGTTGGCACTTGGAAAAGTGAAGTAGGAAATGGGATTTCTGAAAAAGTGTTTCTTTTTTTTATTTTCTATGAAAGTTACTTTAGGCAAGTAAATACTTTCAATGACTTATAAATGTATATAAAATAAGCGAATGGGAGATCTCGTTAGCAATTAAAAAAATAATTATTAAGAGACTAAGGAATGTTAGTATTATTATCTTCGTACTCTGATGGCCTAAGCTGCTCGTACTCTCTTTTATATGGGTTTTTTTATTCGCACTCCAAGAGTCACGTTGTCAAAACCAATATCTGAATAACTTTTCATTAGCTTAATGTCAATCAAAATACGCGCAATAAAATTAAAAAACATAAAAAGCCATAAAATAAGCAGTGCATGTTTA
Source organism: Anastrepha obliqua (assembly GCF_027943255.1). Taxonomy (NCBI): domain Eukaryota; kingdom Metazoa; phylum Arthropoda; class Insecta; order Diptera; family Tephritidae; genus Anastrepha; species Anastrepha obliqua. The sequence continues at coordinate 121,986,328 of NC_072896.1, read as the reverse complement.
TGGTGATCATAAATATTATATAAATCGAAAATGCAGAACCATATTTCAAATATGTACTATACAAATATTTACGTATCAGGTCAGTCCATAAGTTCGTGCGTATTTTTCCCATAATTTCATTTTTGTACGATTTTTGCATATAAAAAATTATTAGCGGAATATAGCGGAACTATTTATATGTTCTTTGTGCATTCAACAAGTGATTTTAATCGCGGATAGAAGCGCGTGCTGTTAAAAAATAAAATGGAATCTTCGAACGCCTATAAGAGGTATTTTTTGTATTTTTTTATAAAAGTGGTAAAAATGCAACAACTGCTGCTGCAGAAATAAACGCTGCCTTGGCCTTTACCCCAAGGAGATTCTCCTGTCTATTTGGTGTCTATTATGAACTTCTGGAACCAAACCAGACGATAACTGCTGATTATTATCCCCATCAGCTATCAAACCTGAATGAGTCACTTAAAAAAAATCGACCGCCTTTAGTGAATAGACGCAAAGTTTTGCTTCACCACGACAACGCAAGACCTCATACCGCAAGGCAAACATTAGGCAAGCTGAACAGGCTCGGATGAGAGCTAATGCCGCATCTACCATACTCTCCGGATATTGCACCTTGTGATTATCACCTTTTCCGTGGACTTCAATCCCATATGAGTATCAAGAAGTACTCCTCAGAAGAAGCTATTTTGGCTCCAAGGACAAAAAAAGTTTTGAGCAGGGAATTAAAAATTTGCCTAAACGTTGGGAAGACATTGTAAATATTGAAAGAAAATATATTATTGATTAATAAATACTTTAAACATCTTTTTTATTAATTTTAAAAGCACCTTTAAAAAACGTGCGAACGTATGGATTGACCTGATAATATAAAAGTAATATAGGGTTTTCCAAAAACATGTGTTACAGGTGAATGGATTGCGCTATCGAGAGATGATTAACGATTTTTATGGCCGGAATTGGATGGTATTGATCTGGACAACGTTTATTTTCAACAAGACGGCGCTACATGCCACACAAGCAACGAAACCATTGATCTTCTACCGGAAAAGTTTCGGGACCCTGTTATCTCTCGATGAGAGATCTTGTGATATAACACCTTGTGACTTTTCTTTGGGGCCAAGTGAAAGAGAAGGTCTACGCAAACAGCCCAGGCTCGATTCAACACCTCAAAGATGGAATTCCTCAGGTTATGGAGGACATAGGGCAGCCAATTTGCAATTCGGTTATGGAAAATTTCATAAAAGGTTTTAGTCTTGTAAGCGTGGTCTTGGTGGTGATTTGCCTGATGTTATTTTCCACTATTAACGGCATATTTTCCTCTTTATAATGAAAAAATAGCATTTTCTTTGAATATCAAAATAATACCTCTTATTAGGAAACACTTTATATTAGGTGGGAGAATAAGTTCGTAGCATTTTTACCGAAGACATTTATTTAAACAGAAAACAATAATTATATCAATACGTTAATCAATTAAATATTCGTTGCTGTTTACTACCTCTTCCCACCTCTCGACCAATTTGTTGATGCCGTTCCGCCAAAAATCGGCTGGTCTTGTGTCAAAAAAGTTGTTGAGCCAGGTTTTAAGAAAAGATCGGTTGATGTAAGGTCCAGAGAATACGGCAAATGCTTAAGTACCTCCATTCGAGGTCTTAGAGTGCGGCTTTGATGACTTGTGGAACATGGGTCCTAGCGTAGTCAGGATGAAGTATGGTCTGACCATATCGATCACGTCTCTTCAGCCAAATAGCCTCATTTGCGCGGAGTGGCTGGGCAATGTAGAGCTCCTTGTTAACTGTGGCATTCTTCTCGAGCATTTCCCAGTGCACCATGCCATCCTAGTCACACCAAACACATGTTTGGATGAAGATTCGGATTGACTCTCGGCTTTGGCATATCTCCTTTCTTTGCTCTTTGATGTACGGGCACCATTTTTCATCTCCAGTGACGATTCGGTACAAAAGGCACTGTTTATAGCAGCGTGTTTCGCGATGGAGGGTGAGATGCTGAGAATCAATTTGAAGGCGACTTTTTTTGTTTTTTTTCGTTGAGCTCGTGAGGCACCCAGATTCCCATTTTTTCGATAAATCCCATTGAATGAAAGTGATTGGGAATCGTTTTTTGATCGCAGCTAATTTTTTCCCCAAATTCATGACTGGTTTGGCGACCGTTTCTCCTTCAAAACTGATTTGAGACGTTCTTCATCGAATTCGGAATTCCTTCTGTTGAGGTTGACGTGTCGTCGACGTCAAGGTCTCACTTTTATGACAACTTCTTCATACACGTCCCAAATGTCCTAGGTTGTTTCAGCAACTTTTTGATCTCGATGAAAAGCAAATGTTGGTTTTTGCCTCCTGGGTATTCCATTTCTAAGCCTCAAAACTAATAAAAAGTGAAATAACTCAAAAATACAGTTAACATAGTTTTGCAGGCAGAAAGCGTTCTAACGAACGAATACTTACCCTTAGCCAGACAGCAAAATAAAAGAAAATATAAAAACGCTTTGAACTTATTCCCCAACCCAATACATAAGCTATAGATTGAAATCCGTGAAACTGTCATCATCTTATTTTACCTCACCTCTAAACGCAATAGCACAACTAATCCCTCTCTCCAGTTTGTCATTAAAAACATCAAACCATTGATACCAATAAACAAATGCGCATAAATTTACTTTCTCTGAATATTAACCAAATTAGATTCGAGCGAAGAAACATTTCAGCCAGGCATTGACGCCAAACTACTTGCACTGCAACTCATTTCCCATGAAACATAATAGCATATTTTAGTAAATTAAACATGAGGCACATAAGCACCTATTACATAAGCATATGTGTGTCATTACTCACACATACACACATTTAATACATACGTACATACTGCTTACAAGTACCTATATGTGTGAGTGAGTGACGGATATTAACAACGTTGAAAGAGCAGATTGAAATGAAGCTGAAAATTAACATTAATTAGTTGTGAAAAGGATTTATGTCACTCAGCTGTTATTAATGTGCAAATACTGCGTATATTCATACATACATTTGTGTATGCGTAGGTAAACGCGTGATCACGTATTCACTTTGGCGTTCGCTACACATCCAAGTGCCGGCAACTGATGAATAAGCGACTGCTTAATCTTGACGAATTTATGAGTGGGTGCGAGAATGTATTTGTGCTTCTGCATATACTTATGTGAGAGAGTGGATGAGCGAGTGAGTGCATGGGTGCGTATATTTGTTTGTTGTGCATGTAAGCACATTTGTAGTTATTAGCGTCTGAATAGTAGTAGTAGCTTTCCACACATATACACAGATCTATTCATTTATGCGAGAATCTGTATGCGTGTATGTGTTGTTTGTATAATATTTACATACATACATACATACATACATACATACACACTACTAATCAGATTTGCAGCAGCTCCTAAACTACTACAACTTAATTTGTTGATTTGCAAATGATGATAGATTGTCGCTGTCGTTGCCGCTTCTGGTTACTGCTGCTGCTGATTGTTCTTTCACAGTCAGCCATTTGCTGTAACTGTTGAATGGCTGGTATATTAGCGCACGCAGAGAAGCGTAATGTGCATCGATAGACAAAGCGGATCAGCGATACAAAGGACGTCTCAAATATTTGTATGTTAAGATAGATTAATTGGAGATTTCGAATTAAATTTTCGTATACAGCTACAGTACACACGAACACACACCTATATCTACATATATACAAATTCGCGCTAATGGCTTTATGTTGCTAATTTGATTTTGCTTTTATTGAATTTTTGCGGCAAGTGTTTAACGATGCACGAAAGCGGTTATGTTCCAAAGCCTATTACAGAAAGCCTCTGAAAGATATAGCTAATTGAGTTCATCAGTGCTTTATATTTGTAACTTAAATGAGGAGCTTTTGAAGAACTCTGCTTGAATGGAAACTTTCATATTTCCCCTTCATCTATTGGAAACTATTGGGGCATAGGATAGGTATCAGTTGCTCCAAAAATAGTTCAAGGACTTCCCACTCATCAATTCGTATGTAAAAATTGTGCCTTCCTCGTTATTACTCCGCCAGTTTTTCTTTTGAATTAAATATAATTTTGAAAAATAAATTAAATAAAATATAATTTTGAAAAAACTAATAAATTTTATATTTTTGAGTTTTTTGGCATATTAAAAATTCGGTATAGAGTTTCCTAAAGTGAAAAATTTTCGGTGCTTTTTAACATTTAAAAAATTTTTTTTTTTTTGGGTTTTTTGAATAAAATAATTAATAAAAATTAATAAATTTGAGAATTGCTCAATTTTTTTAACATTTTGAAAATTTTGGTATAGAGTTTTTTAAAGTAAAATATTTTCGTTTTTTTGTAACATTTACATTTTTTTTATTGTAATAAAATATACGTTGAAAATAAATTCATAAATTTGAGATTTGTTAAAATTTTTTTAGAAAGTTGGAAAATTTAAATATAGAGCTTTTAAAGTGAAACCTTTTCGGCTCTTTTTAACATATACATTTTTTTATTTTATTTTTAAATAAAATATACTTTTGAAAGGAATTTATAAATTTGAGATTTGTTCAATTTTTTTGGAAATTTTGAAAATGTCGGTTCCATGCAACAATTTTTTTTTTGTTTTTCGAATTAAATTACTTTGGAAAAAACTAATAAACATGTGGTTTTTTGAATTTTTTTGAAATTTTTTAAACTCTAAAATTTAAGTTTAGAGTTTTTTAAAGTGAGATATTTTCGGTTCTTTGTAACATTTAAAGAATTTTTTTTTTAATTTTTCGAACAAAATATACTTTTGAAAAGCGTAATAAATTCGAAATTTCTTGAATTTCTTAGAAATTTTGAAAAAATTAGTATGTATAGGGTTTTTTAAAGTGAACAATTTTGAAAATTTTGAAAAAATTAGTATAGAGTTTTTTAAGTGAAAATTTCAATGTTTTATAGTGAAATATATTAAAACATTTTTTTTTGTTGATGTTTTCGAATAAAGTATACTTTTGAAAAAACTTTCTTCCAAAAATTGTGAAAGCAAAATTGTTTTAATTTGTGGAAAACTCAGACTTTTTTCTTATTTCATTTCATTTCTTATTTTCAAGAAAAACCCGGACTATGCTCAGTAATCGTTGAAATTTTCCTAGTGGGATTCCTTTAACTTATCATGCTATCTTAAAATGTTATGCAGCGAACCAACCAATGCAAAGTACTACTTTAACAAAGCACTAGGACACGCACTCTTAGATAACGTCTGCTTGCAAATTGATGAACGCTACATGCATTATATGCCTGTCACAATGGGTCCGTTGCGTTTCACCTTTCGCAGTTGCTTAGCGGACATAGTTGTTATCGGGGATATCTGCGCCGCTTTAAGCTTGTACCCAGCCCTTTCTGTCCAAACTTCGCGAATACTGACGAATGCGCAGAACACGAACAAGCTCTGGCTCATGAAACACCACCCCAGCACCCCCCTACGAGATATGTGTGCAACCAGCAGTAAGGGGGAGGTAGCTCAAATGTTCGCAGGTAAGATTATGACGCGACTTTGACACATTGATTAGGAGCGCAAAGCGATACAGCAACAGTTACAGCGGCAGCAGTAGTGAAGGTTTTATGACGACCCGACGACAACCACAGACTTTTGAGTGAAACACGCCTTACATATCGCACAGAAGACAAAATGGTAGTTGGTTAATCTAACACTACTGCATGTTTTATATGTGCACCTATGAACACAGTTGGAGTAGCTGACACTATCGACGGCGTATAGCCTTCATAAGCCAGCAGTAGAGGAACCTGGATGCAGATACCTGTTGTGTCTTCGGACTCAAACGCGGCTCTACCCAGAAGTTATACTTTTGTGGTCCCAGTGGAAGGACTGTTATATTAGTGGAAGCGTGTCCCAAATACCAACAGTATGCGCTCATTTCTGAGATTTTGATTTAAACTTCCTTCAAAAAAAACTTTCAAGATTTTAAGCCAATATTAAGCATACAATTTATTTAAAATTTTTGTGTTCCAAGAAGCCATTTGCATATTTAAGTTTCCAACCAACGAAACAACAATAAAAAAGAAAGACGCAAAATAGGAACGTCAGTACATTCTTCAGCAGCTCTGTAACTAAGGCAAAAAGTTGGAGCAGCCGTTCAAAGAAATGTACGCTGCCCATGAACTCAATAAAGTAACGATTGAAGTAGTAAAGCGGTGGTTTGAAAAAATTTCTTTCTAGTAATATGGCTGTCGAAGATGAGGCGCGCTATGTTAGAAAAGTCATTAAATATATTCAATTTATTAATATAGCCAAGTGCGCTACAAAAGTGAAATACGAAATTCCTTATTTTCCTTGAAAGGTGCTATTATCTAGACGATCAATTTATATTAAAGCCATTTCCAAAATCTATTATGGCTGAATAAATCGCCTAAGTTGCTCTATTTGGCTTACTTGAATTTACTTAAAAATTTCATAACAAACTTATTGCACCATTCCATGCGGTTTTTAAATAAGCATCAATACAAGGGTATACGAAAAATGTAAATTTCATTTCGCCTATTATGGCTTTGCCAATTCACTTCTCTTGAGCCTCCAGTCGAATCTGTCAACTTTTTCAAATGCACCAGACCGTGTAACCAAAGAAGCAAACAAATGCAAAAAACAAAAACAAGAAAGGCAAAAAATATTTGCGCAATGTCAGTCGATTGATTATTATCGTACTCATCATTTTCAAAAGCATAGATGCTTGAGCTTTACGTAGATATATCCACCAGCTGCTTCATTTCATTGGCAGTTAGAGAACAGGCGCTAGAAGCTAACTTGATTTGCTGTCGTAGGAAGAGAAGTAATATAAATAATAATAAATAAGAAGAGCGTTTTTGGATGGACGAACAGTTAGCTGCTCATTTGGATTTACATGCAATATATTTGAGCTGTACGAAAGTTTGATTAAGTCACTGAATGGCTCAAGAAGTTTATTAATAAGAAGGTGGAATATAAATAATTAAAATTTTTTATTAAAATTTAAATTTATTTTATATTTTATGTAATATATTATGTATTAATTTCATTTAAATTATAATTTTATCCGTGGCTGTATACAGGGTCCGGCACTGGAAGTGTAACCAACTTTAGACCGCTCGCGCAGCTGATGCCCGTGCATCTGTTAGTGGGTATTATTTACAAGCGCACGGCATCATTTTGCCGAAAGTAAACGCGAAAAAAAAAATCAATAATGGATTTCAAACGTAATAGTGCCATTGCATTATATTTGGCTGGAAAATCACAACCAGCGATTGTTAGCGATCTCGAGCACCTTAAAGTAAATAAAATTGTGGTTTATCGCACCATACCTCGTTACAACGATACGGGTAACTTCCCGAAACGTCATGGAGGTGGTCAGCAAAAGACCACAACGCCACGTGAAATGGTTTGAAAAGTGAAAGAGGGACTTGAGCGAAATCCCCGACGAAGTGCCAATCAAATGGCGAAAGAACTGAAAATATTTCACCGTAGCATCCGCCGCATACTGAAATATAATCTCAGAGCTAAGCCTTACAAGATCCAAAAGGCGCCTGATCTCACACCAGAGCACCCACAAGTCAGACTTGAGAGAGCGAAGGAGTTGCTTTGCTTGACCGAAAGCGGTCAATTTTCGAAGATTATGTTTTCTGACCAGAATGATTACATATTGCACATTTTGTATTTAATACAATAAAATGATCCCAATACTTTGTAAACATTCGTTTTGTTATTAAATTGTATATGAAAATATGATATGACAACCTTTTGCCTTGACGATAGCCTTGAGATGGTCCAGAAACGAATCGCAAGCTGCCCGAATGTGACTTGCAGATATTTTGGCCCACTCGTGGAGAATGACTTATCGGCGATCAGATTAACATCTAAAAATTTGGTTGATACCTATAAAAAATGCCATCTCCAGATATTTTACTGAAAAACAAATTGATTTTTATCGATGCAGCTTTGAAAATGTGCACACTAAATGGCCTGATTATGGATGATTATATTATTGACTAAAAACAAAAACTTTTAAGAAATTCATGTACTCGAATTTACTGTCAAAACTGGTATTATTTTCCGGTTTCCTCAAAGCTTAGATCGTTCACTGTTGCACATAAGAATGGGTCGAAAGAAAAGTTGGGAGCATCACCAACAAAACTGAGTTAAGTTATAACATCTTTTTGTTGTTGATTGGCGCAGAGAGAGGACTTTTCAACTCAATTGCCTACTTAGTCCAAAGTTTGGTTATAACAATTTTTTAAAGTTAACTTAACTGACTACTAGGGTGAAAATCAATAAGTTTTGCAGGTTTTCATTTTTGAAAAGAAAAGAAAAAAAATTGTTTGGGCGGTATGACTAAAACCATTTTACTTCGCAGTTGAGTTCTTATTACAAGCCGTGTGTGGAAATCTAGCATCAAATGTTTATGTTACGACAAAAAATTATTTTGGGAATTTTTAAGATGAAAAGATGAAAAATGTCCTGTTTGAAGTAAAACTTCTTAGGCGTCGATGGACGAGCAAGAATGGACAGTAAAATTTCAAGGTCATGCAACATTTCGGGCATTTTCGTTTCGCGAGAGAGAAAAAAGATATAATGTAGAGGAAAGGGAGAGAGAGCTAAGCATTATATATATCTTAGATACACTTTAGGCTGTTTTCCTTTAGCTTTTCCTTGTGGTTGCTAATTTCTATTGAGAAATAGCACTGCCTACTTTTTGGCGCTTGTTTTTTGGTGCAAACTTGTAGGAAATATATTTTTGATGCCTACTTTTTGGCGTTATATTTCCAATATCGCCAATTTTTTTGGCGTTTTTTTTGGTGCCTACTTTTTGGTGCTTATTTCCGTTTCCTGGCTAATGCTTGTGCGTACTATACAGTGCTATCCATTCCGGCGTCGGATTTATTGGTATTGCCTTACAGTAATTTATGCCGTTTCTGTGGACCTGGAATCGCTGCGTTTGTGCGGGTGATAAACGCTCGGAGTAGTGCGCGTTGTTCCAACGGTTTGTGTCCGGTGTTTACCTACACCGGTCGACCCTTCTCCGTTTTTAAATTTTGTCTATTTATATTCTCTGCAAATGTTGTGAATTTATTTATATATATATTCTTTCTCTCTCTCATTCTCTCTCGGGCATCTCCCTCATTCTTTGTCTGCCTTGAAAATTTCACTTCGGTTACGTGTACTACGGTAGGTGCACTTTGTTTTTTGTTTGCTGTTTTCAAATACGCTCTTTTGAGGCTTTAAAATGGAAAAGGATGTGCATTGTTTTCTTTTCTTCTGTTTTTTTTTTATGGGCGCCGACCCTCCCTAATGCGTAATAAAAATTTCATATCGCTTAAATTGTCAGCGTGTGCCAACTTTGGCACTCATCGATACAATAAATTATTGTTTCAACAACGAAGTCATCTGAGAGGTCTGCAGAGTTTTCCTCAAAGATAATCAGCCGGACAATATTAAGCCCTTACTCGACATGCCTTTGAATCATAAAAATAGCTTTACTGAGTCGAAAGAAACTTTGTGTCACTAAAATTAATTACTTTTGTTAAAAAGTACCCATATCCTTAAAATCATGTTTTTGTCGGTGTGCACCTTACTAAACAATGTGCCTCTGCTGCTAGTTGCCTTCAAATAAATTATTGCAAAAAATAAATAAAGTAAATAAATAAAAATATATAAATTACACCTTTCTCATGCCTAACTCACTTCAACTTTGTGTATCTCATCAATTTACAATGAAGACTTGCTTATTATAATCGATTTCCACTTAGAACTCATCACCAATACCTACACTCTTTTCAATGCGCTTCAAAGGATATAAGCTAAAAACGCGTTCGCACTTCATAAGCCCATAAGTCGCATGCTAGAAGGCTACATTTACGTAACTAAGCGAGTCGTTTGGGAATTAAAGCCGCAATTCACAGTTGACGGCCATGCGCGGGTGCCATCAATGTCAACTGCAATGTCATTAACGTCATGCCATGCGTTGGTGAAGAATAATTGCAATAACAACTCTTTGACTCAAGTTGAATGGCAATAAAGAGTTGATGCAATGCGGCCTCCCACCCGGCTGATGGAGACACGTAGTGGCTGGCAGAAGAAAGGGGAGGCTTTTAACGCTTTGATCTGCAAATTAAGATAAGCCACGCTCAATTAACTGCCGACGCATTTAAATACATATTTATGTGTGTACAAGTATTATACTTATTTGTATTGTATTGTATTATATTAAGCTGGAGTTAGTATGCTTTTGTGGTTGTCTGCAAGTGGGAGCCCACAAACATCAACACGCGTGCTTTATAAAGCTCATTTATCGGCATACGTGTGAACGTAGGAAAGTGTATGCGGCTCGCCTTCAAACGAATGTCTGTCTTAGACACTCGTGGATCCTTTTAATTGGCTATAATTAGACGGCATAACAATGAAGGCATGTTTGTACGCAAGTGCGAATGTCTATGTGAACACGAGCACATGCACTAGGTACATAGATACACACATTTTCAACATTTACATCAACAGTAGGAGTAAATTAAATTAAAGAAGCGTTCAATGTACATATCTTCATATTATTTCGAAGCCACGTGTGTATGTATAGGGTGGGCCACGTAAAATTTGCTTTTTGAATCGGCTATAAAAAAAAACTAATCAATATTTTTTCAAACTTTGTTTTCTATTTTGAAGATTAAACATTGTCATTTATGAATAAAAAATAATATCGTTCAAATGACTGCCACGACTGGCTTTACAGTAGGCCATTCGATCAACCTAATTTTTAAGCACATTTTCGATTGTTTGGGCTCCAACTTCATGAATGGCAGCTTCGATTTCGTGTTTTAAAGCATCAATCGTCTCTGAGTGGTTAGCATAGCATTTGTCTTTAACGGCTCCCCACAAAAAATAGTCCAACTGGCTTAAATCACAGCTCCGAGGCGGCCAATTGATAGCGGAATTCAAAAACGGTAGCCAAAAGTTAGAGTGTAACTTTGGCAGTGTGACAAGTTGCACCGTCCTGTTGAAACTAAATGTCGTCCATGTCATCCTCTTCAATTTTTGGAAACAAAAACTCGTTGAGCATGTCACGGTTACGCTCGCCATCTACTGTAACCGCGGCTCCTCGCACATTTTCGAAAAAATGGCCCGATGATGCCGTCAGAAAAAAACCGCACCAAACAGTGACTCGTTGTGGATGCATTTGCTTCTCTACAGTAACGTGTGGATTTTCTAAGCTCCAAATCGGACAATTTTGCTTATTAAGATAGCCACCGATGTGAAAATCAGAAAAGAAGAAGAAGACTCACCACTTTGGAAAGAGGTTTTCAATATTTCCCAATTTTGTTCAAGCGTATAGAGTCCCATTTCGTAAATGTCAAACATTTAAGTAAATTATGAACACATTTGCCATGTCATTTGTGTTACCATTCTCAAAAAATAGGTGGTTCAACAAGCAAACGCTGTATGGCCCACCTTGTACTTGTATACAGAAATAAAGGGTCCTGTTAGTTCGGTTTTACTGTTTGGAAGGGTTTCACTCTTTCATAACTCAATGGCGGCTCTTTTAACAGATTTGAAGTAAAAAGTCTACATTTTATTAATTTTAATTTAATTTCTCTCTCGAGCCAGAGAAAAATAATTTAAACTGGCTTTCCCTGTGAAGATCATATTCTTATTTGCATTGAACGGCTAGGTAAACATGCAAAATGTCCCTCTCAGGGAAAATGGACTCTAATATTATTATGTTGGGGATAAGTTCGTAGCGTTTTAACCGAAGATTTTATTAAACAAAGAACAATAATTAGATCAATAGGTTAATCAATTATATATTCGCATTCCTGTCTTCCTTGTATCTGTACCTATAGGAGGCTGTCAACCTTTCGGTAAATTCCATTGCATGATGGTGATTGAGAATCGCTTTATGATTCCGCCAATTCAAAACTGCTTTGGCGACCGTTCGCCTTCATAAGTAATCTGAGACGTTCTTCAACGAATTCAGAAGGCCTTGCGCTGCGGAACGTGTCGTCGACATCAAAGTCGCCATTTTTGAACTTTGCAAACCATTTTCGTGCTGTAGAACCGCCGATGACAACTTCTCCATACACGTTGCAAATGCCAATACCTGCCAAATACTTCAGCAGCTTTGTGACCTCGATGAAAAGCAAAGAAGAGCTGGTGTCGAAAATGTGGATTTTTGCCTCCTGGGTATTCCATTTCTAAGCCCCAAAACTAATAAAAAATTAAATAGCTTAAAAATACAACTAGAATGAATACTTACCCTTTGCCAAACAGCAACAAATCGTTGTAAAATAAAAGGAGATATAAAAGTGTTATTATAATAACTTGTTCCCCAACTCAATATGCTGATAAGCCTTCGCACTCTTCTTTGCAGATCTGGTGGTTTAATTCAGCTTTTTTCCTGAGAAAATGCAATTGGTAATAC